>NC_142367.1:18913437-20155937 GCF_059441175.1 Urocampus carinirostris | reverse complement strand
TCCTCTTCATTCGCTCGGCAGAACGAGAACACTCCGGAACGTACGAGCTGATTCTGACGATCGAGAACATGGAGGACAGGGCCAGTTTCCAGCTACAAGTTGTCGGTAGGTTCCCTCGTTCTTCTTCCAGGTTGGTATTTGCCGAATAGCGACGTCGATATGCAATTCCATCAGAAAAGCCGGGCCCGCCTGTGATTGTGAAGGTGACGGACGTGTGGGGCTTCAACGCCGCTCTGGAGTGGGCCCCCCCCACCGATGACGGCAACTGTGAGATCATTGGTTACACCATCCAAAAAGCTGACATGAAGACAAAGGTGAGGAGAAGGTCAAAGTGGAGATAGAAGGGGCAGGTGTGCGGCCATTTATATTGTCTTCCTTAAGGAATGGTTCACCATTTATGAACACAACAAACGGACACACTGCACGGCGTCCGATCTCGTCATGGGCAACGAGTACATGTTCCGCGTCTACAGCGAGAACCTTTGCGGACTGAGCGAGGAACCCCGTCAGAGCAAGAACACCGCAGTCATCCCCAAGACAGGTGCCAAGTACACGTTTCACATTACTTTCTTTTGAAGCTGTGGTCTCCAATTTTTTCTGTACCACGGACCGGTTTAATGACAATATGTTCAAGACCAAGTTTTTTTAAAATAATAACAACGATAATGATAACAACAGTAATAATAATGACATGATGACTGATTATCCATCCTTCCAATATCCGCATACCAACGGTCGAGTCCCTGGGGAAACAGCCTCAGCAGTAAAGCCCAGACCTACCCCTAGCCACTTCATCCAGCTCATCTGCATGTGTCCAGGCCAGGCTAGAGACTACGGAGAAAACTCGTTTCAGCCGCTTGTATCCAGGAGGATGTTCTTTCCGTCATGACCCACAGTTCATGACCATAGATGAGGGTAGGAACGCAGATGCACGGTAAATCGAGAGCTTTGCCTTTTGGCTCAGCTCTTTCTTCACCACGTTGGATCGGTAAAGTGTCTGTAGGATGGCGAAAGCTGCACCCATCCTACGCGTGAACAAGACCCTGAGATACCTCCACTTGGGGCAGGATCTCATCCCCAACCGGGTTTTTTCCGACTGAGAACTATGGTTTTGGACTTGCAGGTGCTGATATTCATCCCGACCACTTCACACTAGGCTGCGAGCCACTCCAGTGCGATCTGAAGAGCATGGTTTTAGGAAGCCAGAAGCACCATATAGCTCTTGGGGTCTGCATGGTTGACTATGTTGCAAAAGGTGTTCTGTCCATTGGGTAATATTGACTGTTTGGTCGGAAGGCGAGACAGGTGTGAGTTGCCTAGCTCATGCTACCAGCGTTTAGTTTGCTCCCTCGTGGACTCTTGAGGACAGACTATGGATCTAACTATAGATCTACAAGACAAAGGAACCATGGCTAACCCATTTTGGCTCCTATGGTGTAAAAGCTTTCAGATTAGTTTCTGGATTGCGAATCCTCCTGCCCCAGGTCGACTGCCGGTTCACCCGTTAAACCTCCGTTTGCAGAATAGTGATAACTTCGTTGACAAGGGCTCAGTTCTTTTCCGTTTGGTGGGTGCATCTGTAACCAAGCGCTTCTTAGGGGCCTGTCACACAGACATTTGCGGCTTAATCACGGCCAGAAATTTCTGACTTTGAGGCGGACGCTATTGGACGCACTGAGTTCGCCATTAAGACGAGATACAGCGGTGCTCAACACGAGTTCGGAAATTCGCGCGCGGGTGGCAGCGCGAAAAAGTTTTACCCTGCTCAATTCATCAGCGCGCGGGTACACAGCCTTTCACGATCGTATTGAGGCTGAACCACGGCCAGAAATATCTGGCCGTGAAGCAGATGCTGTTGAGCGCTGTTGGACGTTTTGAGACCGCCATATAGACGAGATAGAGCAGTGCTTTACTCGCGGTCGGAAATTTTCACGTGGTTGGCCACGTTCAAAACTTTTGAGCTGCTCAAAAGTTTGAGCACGTGTTAAACCGCGTGCCACACACGTGGTCAACACGAAGTAATGACGCGGAAATGACGCGGAACGACGTGCTCTGGCCGCGGCCAGGGCGTGGTTACACATGGGTAGGACGGGAAATTTCAGCGGGTAATCGTGGGTGGAGCATTGTGAATGTGCTTAATTGCTGTTGAGATTGTCATGATTGATTTCTGTTATTAGTGTCAATAAATTTGTTCAAACCAAAAAAAATGTTCTGCGCCTGTATCGCGGTGTTATTACGTGAAATTAGCGTGTTACGCGTGTGACAGTCAAACGCCTTTCTCCGCGTATATACAGCGCGATTTGCCGATCACACGTCATTTGTGCTCGTGACGTCAAAGGGGTGAACATGGATCCCCGTCAGCGTAGTTTCTCTTCATTTCGAATAAATCTTTCGGTGCATTCGCAGCAAGGCTTTAATTCTGGGACCTTAGCTCGGCCTTTTGGTTGAGAGTAAGAGTCCCGGCTCCTAAACTCTGTAGCGTATTATGAACTGAACGATAATGGATAATGAATAAAGAGGATAGAATAATCACCCTTAACCCCCCCCCCCCGTCAGCGTAGTGATCTCGTCTTAATCCATTCTTATTTCTAGGCATTTCTTTTCAAGATAATAAAATAAAAATGATGCCATAGCTTGATATCTTGATCTTCACGGGACTGTGTCTTGTGCGGTTATGATTGCTACAGCCCGATGCCGAGATTTGCATCCCCTCGCTTATACAACCACCTTTACCTCGTATTATCTCACTTTTAGAGAATGTAATGGCGAACATATAACTAAAACCACATCGTCTTGCATTTGTTGGAAATGTAATACAACTTTGTCCACTCCGTCTTTGTTATTGTTGTGAACGTAATCGAACAGTAATGCACACCATATATAAAATCCTCCCCCCCCCTCGCGTGAACGCGCATTCTGCTGCGCTTCCAACGAAAGCCATCGTATTCTATATAAAACGCTTATTAAAACTATAAAGCGAGCTAATTATAACAATTGGGAGATCCTAGTCTATATAACGCGTTTATTTAAACAATAAAGTGCGATCGTATTCTACAAAATGCGAGTGTTAACGTGGATGAAAAAGTCACGCGAGGGGGTGGGGCGGTGTGGGTGTTGCGTAGGAGTCGGATTTGGGCACAACACCGGCTCGGGAGCTTTTATACCCGTGGTCCACACGAGAAAATGACGCAGAAATGACGCGATGAGGAAGCGGAACAGTCGCCGGCGTCTGTTTTGCGGACATACCACCGATGAACAGCGGGTTAGCCAATTTTGCGCATTTTCCATCCCGGGCAACCACGGGCAAAAAAAAAACGCAAAATTTTAGCCGTGATTCAGCCGCAAATGTCTGTGTGACAGGCCCCTTAGTAGCATCTTTGGTTAACATGACACATTCTGCTGAAGTTGACCATTCTCCACGCTGATTTGATATTTGCACATAAATTTGGTTTAAATCACCTTCACTGTATATTCTTCGGCCGGGGAGCCTTGCTTCCAACATGGCTGATGAATCGCCCTAGGGGCAACTTCACCCACTTGTGTGAACCAGACTGATAAGAAAATCCCAAACCCACTCAGGTGCAAAGAGTGATAACACCATTCCCTTTTCGATCTGTTTTCACATCACAATCGGGATTCGTATGAATTCTTGAAATCCTTGAAAATGATTGAATTTTAATGTTTTCAAGGCTTGAAAAGTGCTTGTAAATGCTTGAAAGTCGTTGGTGGTTTCACTTTGCCATTGCATTTCTTTTTGCCCTTGTAATTAACGGCAGCTGGCAATAGTTTTATCGTACGGTCTATGAATTTTCATCGTTCCTTACAGGTGGTGCCCAAGGTTGACAGGTGTATACTACCCCTAAGCAGGCCATTTGTAAAAAGTGCTTGAATTTGTCCATGAAAAGGGTTTATAAACCCTGGTCAATGCTTCCTGTGCAGGTCTTGAAATGAAACAAGCCTCCTTCAAGGAAAAGGACTTGTCCTGCGTTCCCAAGTTCACTCAACCCCTCGTGGACAGAACGGCTGTGGCGGGTTACAGCACTGCCATTAGCTGCTCCGTCAAAGGCTACCCTAAGGTAAGCCCCCTTATATCCTCCCATAACGTCAAGAAATTTAATCCGATTATTCGTCCCCTTAGCCCAAGATCGTTTGGATGAAGAACAAGATGATCATCGGTGAGGACCCTAAGTACTTGATGATGAACAACCAAGGTGTGGTGACCCTCAACATTCGCAAGCCAAGTCCCTTCGATGGAGGAAAATACACTTGCGTGGCTATCAACGACCTGGGCAAAGACGAGGTTGAGTGCAAGCTGGATATTCGAGGTTTGTAGTTGCCTTAAAATACTGCAGGATACTCACAAATCCCCAAAAATTTAAAACCAGCTAAATGCTAATGCTGCATACAGTCTAGTGTCGGGCTGCAATAATTAGTCGACAAAATCTTTAACAGAAATAGTCGACAATAGAATTCATTGTCGATTATTGTTGCCGGACATGTTTTACAACAGAGTGAGTCATCTCTACCAGAATACAATCTCTGCTGAGAGTCACTCATGCATCATGTCTTTTATTAGCATATTTGGTATTGGAGTATTCCAAAAGTAATTGAAGGTAATCAAGTTAAAATAACCCTACCCAACCCTGGTTATGGCTGACAAAAAGACTAAATGCAAAGTTAGCAAAGCAGACCTTGCGGTGACGCACTAGCAGTTATAAAGCACAGTCGAACGAAAGTGAGTCTGACTCGCCTCAGTAAGATTCAAGTAAGGTTCGAGCTGTTTTGATGACCCTATTGCACATTTTAGAAACGTTTTTTTCCCTTTTAAAGTGATTATGGACGTTATATCGGACTGAGCCTGACAAACTTATTTGAAATTAAATGAAGAGAAGTTGTGAAAACGTCAAAAACGACGAACGTCAGTTGTTAAAACCTTTTGGTTTCAGAATGGTTAAGTTCTTTTGAACCAGACTTTTAAGTTGACCACTGAATGCACATCACTTAATGCATACAATATTTGTTTTATTTACTGTTTTACTGCAGCTAATAAGAATGTTCTCGGTTTATAGGGATAAAATAATATTTACTTGGTTTTAACTTATTATTTTTGTGCCCGTCCCTAAATGGATAGAGTTTTTTATGGATTTATGTCCGTACTGACCAAGCACAGTGCCTAATAGATTGTCATTTTGTTCATTTTTGTTCAAATCCAGAGTATCTATATCAAAAGAGGCATCTTTTGTCATACCATTTTTTCATTTTCCACATAATTAAACCAACTTCATTCTTAAATTGAGTCAAAACTAATAATTATAAGAGTATTTGACTAATCCACCGGCTGCTGATAAAACCCACACAAAATCTACCAAGGAAATTGTGGAGAATCTAGCTGCAGTCTCTAACGAACCATGCTAGCAACCAGATGGCCTTTGAAAAGGCGACTCCATGCCATTATCTTCGTCCTCGCTCCGATTACAGATGTACAAACAAAAAAGAGCAAATATCGAGTACGTATAGTGAGCAGGTGCAATAAAAACAAACATGCTTAACCGAGCACATACCCGTTAAGTCGGGACTAATCTGTTTACATGCCACCTGTAGTTACATCCCCGTAATGATTTCCCAGCGTGGAGGGGAGCATATCAATACCGCTTGGCTTCATCTCGTCTGCTGCCAATGCTATCGCTAACATCGTCGCGAATCCCAGATATACTGCACAAAAGAGGAGGCGGATGCTTCAATTGCATGCGAGATTTCGATTCTAAAGGGAAAAGGAGGCGCTTTTGATTGACGGGTATTTGTTGTCTTGTTTGTTTTTGAGTGACACAATCAGAAAGGTTTTCATTTGACAACAGGTGGGTGACTTCTTTGCAATATTCAAACAGCAATTCATGCAGATTAGCTATTAAAGTATAAAACTAGAGTGCTGTTCAAAATTATAGCAGTGGTATGTGACTAACCAGAATATCCCTGCTTATGGTATTCTCAGAAAACAAAGAAGACCCACCATCAATGTTCCCTCTAAGCTGCGCGCGTGCGCAATCGCGCACTGCCAGCACATTCTCAGCGCACAAGAAAATCTATCCAGCGCAATGTTCCCTCTAAGCTGCATGTGTGCGCAATTTCGCACTACCCAGAGCTTTTCCGTGCACAAGAAAATCTAGCCGGCTAAAAAAGAAAATCAGTACTCGAAATTGCTAATTAAGAAGCGAATTAAGTCTAAGTTACAGTGCATGAAGGTAAAAATACAAGGGTTCCCCTGACGTTGGGTTCTAAATGTGGTATTTTGAAGTCAATGTCGAAGTAGAACGAAGTTGAGTAAAGTCAGTAGAGTTTTTCGAGAACCGGCTTCTTCGGCTCGGCTCACTAAAAGGAACCGGCTCTTTCGGGTCCTAAACGGTTTTCCAGGTTGTTTTTGCTTCTTTCATCCCTATCTAACCAAATATTATGTAAAATTATGCACAAAATGACTTAAAGGGGGAATAGAACAAAAAAGAAAAAAAATACCAAAATGAAAAAGTAATGAAAAGCTGAGAAAAAAGAAACAAAAGCAAGAGAAAAAAGAAGGAAATATTCAGAAAAAAAGCCAGAAAAAGAAAAGAAAGAAACAAAGGAAAAAAAGGAAATAGAGAACAAAAAGAAAAAAGTAACAGCTAGGAATAAACACAATAAGAGTTTTCTAAAGGAATTAAAAAAAAATATTGAAAAAAACAGGGAAAGAGAAGAAAAAGTTTGTGTTGCATTCAAATAATTTCCAATTATACCAAGTCAATCTTGTTGCCAACATTGTACTTCCGCTAAAAAATGTGATTAAATACAGTTGTGCATCGTGCAACAGACTAAATAATCCCCCAAAAATTATGCGACAAAAGATACCAGGAAAAAAAAGAAATGTAAATCTTGTGAAAGAATTGTTGTAAAAACAAATGACGTTTGCAATAATACATTAGTCAATTCATTCAAAAGTGAAAAATGTTTTTGCATTGCCGGAAACTCGGAAAAATGTAACGTGATGTTAAGTTTTGGACATGTTTGATAATGACTTAGTTGCCACACTTGGGATTGCCATTGCTCACTGTTGTTTCAAGCGTTGCTCACTGACTTTGTGTGAACGCTCAGACCCGTGGAAAATCACAGGGAACATTGTCCACCATTCATAATAGACAGGCTCTAAAGACTCCACATTGGGTAAATAGTTCAAAGGGCTGTGTTAAAAAATAGCAGTGTGACAACCAATCTCTGAGTTGATCAATTTTGGGGAAGAAAAGCAAACAAAACAGGTATGAATCAGGAGTAAATCGGATGCTGCCTATTTAAGGATTATGAAGCCAGCAATGGTTTAACATGCATTTGAGGAAAATGTGTCGTTTAATACACTGCCCCGAAAAACGCTGTTCTTTGATTAAAAAGTTGGTTAGAGAGGGAAGAACCTATAAAGAGGTGCAAAAAATTGTTATCTGATCTCCAATGCCTTAAAATGGGTAGAAAAAACAGAAACACGTGGAAGAAAATAGAAGACAACTATGAAAATAGATCGGAGAATAACCAGAATGCAAAAGGCTTAGGTAATGATCAGCTCAAGGACCATTAAACACAGTCTGCAGTTACAGGTAAGTGCTGTGACAGAAGATGTCTGTGTGGAGCAAATTTATTTTCAAGAATCCCACACAAAGTCCCTCTGTTAAAAAAAAAAGCATGCCAAATAACACATCAACTGGTCTCAAGAAAAATGGAGGCACTTTTTGTGGACTGATGAAAGTAAAATTGTCCTTTTTGGGTCCAAGTGCCACAGACCGTGTTAGACGTTTCCAAACTCTCAATTCAAACCTCAGTACACATTGAAGACAGTGAAGCATGGTGGTGCAAGTATCATGGTCTGGGCATGTTTCTCCCACTCTCGTGTTTGGCCCATTAATCGCATACCAGGGATCATGGATCAGTTTGTGTATGTCAAGATACCTGAAGAGGTTATGTTGCATTATGCTGAAGAGGACCTTGAAATTGTTGTTTGAACAAGAAAATGACCCCCAAAACACCAGTAGACAAGCAAAGTGTTGATTCCAAACCAATACAATTAATGTTATGGAGTGGCCAGCCCAATCCCCAGATCTCAATCCAATCAAGAACTTGTGGGGTGATATCAAAAATCAGGTTTGTGAAGTAAAACCAAGAAATATAAATGAATTGTGGAATGTTCCTAAGCAATCGTGGAGTGAAATAACAACTACAAAGTGCCACAAGTTGGTTGACTGTATGCCACAAACAAGTGACGCAGTTATACAAAAACTGTGGTCATGGAACTAAATATTAGAATTGCTAAATCCTACCTTCTTTTTTTGGGGGGGTTGTACAGTCAACAGCAGACACTGATATTTTTTTCAACACATCCCTACAGCCTTCAGAGCGTGCCTAATATGAATGCTGGGTCTTGTTTGTTTTCTGAGAATGGACTGCGGATTCTGGTAACTTGTTTAGCATGTAGGACAAAAAATTATACTAAAACCTGAGATCTTCTGGTTAGTTACATTGCACCGCTATTATTTTGAACAGCACTGTATATAATATTCTTTTGTTGGAATTGGTTTGTGACTGCATGACCAGGTTAAATGAAATTTAAGTTTTACAGTGGCAAAAAATAGATTCTTGTTCCAGTGGTATCTCATTGGTCATTTTAGGTAGTATTTTTCCTTATTTTGTATTTATTTAAATTATTTGTATCAAGAATATTTTAAAATTAGCTTTTTTTTAAATAACGATTGTAGCGAATTGATAGAAACAAACTAGAACGAGGCAAACCAACATGGATAAAAATTGTGCTCTTGAAAATAATAGTTTCCCCAAATTATTGTATTTAGGAAAAAAGTAATTATAACAAATAACAAAAAAAAAAAATCTTAAAATGAGTTAAACCAATATGGATAATAATCGTGCTGTTTGTAAGAATATCTTTCCTATTTTAGGTTATTTTTCAAAAATTGTTCTCTAGCAAAAACATTTTTAAAAATACTTAAAATGAGTTAAATTCTTTGATAACATTTGTGCTCTTTTTAAGAACATTGTTTTTTTCTAGCAAAATAAAACAAAAATATTTAAAATGTGGTAAACTAAGATTGATAATCATGCCTCTTTATTTTGAATGAAAACAACTAATATAGATAAAAATTTTGCTCTTTTTTCAGAATATATTTTCTTTCTTTTTTTTTTTTTTTACACATCTTCTATTTTGCACAAATAAGCCTTAATTTTACTTTAATTTTAAATACATTTAAAAATATTATTTACAAATACAATTATCTAAAATGGCAGGGGACAGGCAATTTCTTGTCTTTTTTTTCTCGATTAATTAAAAAAAATGCAATAAATCGATCATTTACTAAATGTTATGATTGACATCAGCCAATTGAAAAAATAAAGGAATCCTAATATACCATGTAATATAAGCAAAGTAATCTGCCAATTGTATAAATTTATTTCATGTTCTACCCATTCCCCCTTCAAATTTTGTAACTGGACCTTTTCTTCAGAATGCTCAAAAGTAAACAATACGCAATAAATACTTTATTTTATAATAAAAATGCCAATAAAACTGTCTTGCCTTTCAACAGTTCCCGTGGATCCGAACCAGGAATAAGAAAACGGAGAGCTTGATGCCAAATTTGGAGTGGACAATGAATGTTGATGACTGCTATGAAGAAACAAAATAAAAAAAGTGAATTACTTAAGCGTGTTCTCTTTATATTTGCAAACAGTTAAGGAAAATATTAAACTGAGCAACAGCGTCAACACAAGAAAGCCTTTTGCCATTGCAGGATTGGTGCTGACATTTCTAGTAACATTTCCAAAGAATTTAAGCCGGGGGTGTATATCAGTTTATTAATGAAAGGAAGAACTAAAAAAAAAAAAGGTAGAAAGAAAGAAAGCAAAAACAAAAGAAATAAAGAAAGAGAAAGAAAGCAAATAAGGAAATAAACGCAGAGAGATATCAAGAGTTAAAGGTAGAAAGATAGAAAGAGAAGATAAAGAAAAAGAAAGAAAGTGAGAGAGAAAAATGGAGATAAAAAAGAGAAAGGGAGCGCATGAGAGGGAGATAAAGGAAGAAAACACAATGAGAGAAAGAAAGACAGAATGAAGGAGGGAAAGAAAGAAAAAAGTGTGAGAGAGAAAAAGAAAATTAGAGTGAAAAATGAAAGAACAAAAAACCAGTACAAAAGGAAATAAAGAATAAGAAAGAAAAAAAGAGAAAGAAAGAGGGATAGAGAAAGAAAAAGAGAAGGCGAAAGAGAGCTTAAAACAGAGACAGATTGAGATAAGAGAGTAAAAAGAAGAAAAAGAGAAAAGAGAAAGAGAGAGAGATTCACAGAAACAGTGAGAGAAGAAAGAAATAAGAAGAGAGGCGAAAAAGTGAGAAAAAGAAAGAGCATGAAAAATAGACAGTAACAAAGATAGAGAGAGAGAAATAAAGAAAATGGGAGAAATAAAAAAAGAAAGAAACAAAGAGAGGACATAGAGAGCTCAAAAGAGAGAGAGCAAGAGAAAGAGTAAAGAAATACATAGAAAGAGAAGGAAATAGAGGGAAAAGAGTACAGCTACAGTTCCCTGGCTTTGGCCACATCTCGTAGGCATCTTCCAAACTGTAGCTCATTTATTATTACTTGAGCCTCTCTCAGCTTCGTCTCGCGCAAGCCTGATCCGGCCGCCTGTTTGACTCCCCTGTTTTAGGCCATTCGGGTCATATATTTGAACTTCTAGTACAGAGGTGGTGAACAAGTTTGACACAAAGAGCTGAAATTTTTAACTGTGAGAGTCAAAGAGCCACACCACACACAAACACACACAATTAAAAACATATTATTTCCATTAACACACTCCTCTCCTTACAATACAACAAGTGTTGTGTTGATTTCAAGGTAAGTGTCCACCCTCAACACACACACAAAAAAATTAAACATGAAACAAGGCAAAGAGCCACAGCATATAGAAATTATGATGAGGCAAAGAGCCGCATTCTTATTGGCCAAGAGCCGCATGCGAGGGGCCCACCGTATTTAATGGCTATCTCTCAAGTCTAACGCAATTACTCATATTGCATCGGGGCCCATTAGAGCCACGTGGCGTGCCGTAATTAAACACGAGAGGAGCTGATAGCGCCACGCCGGACTGTGGATACAAGTCATCACGCGTCAAGACGCCCGGTTCGGTTCAGGAAGTTGACAGAAAGAACCTGCGGGAGAGTCCAGTCATCCAAACAAAGCGCAAGGAGGAGGGGAGGGCACGCTCGAATGGAAGGTTTTTTTAAAAAGGCGTCTACTAGGAAGGCTACAAAATTTTTCACCGGGAAAACTCTGGTTAAAAACTAAAAGCATGAATCAATGACACTGACTGTAATTCACAACATTGTAAAAACAAAAACTGAAATATAACGTCAAGCAGATAAAGAAGGTCCCTCGGCTGCTTCTGTCCCCGGTTCTAGCGGGGAAGGACAAGGACTCTTGGGAAAGAACCGTCTGTTACACTCTTTCCCTATCCCAGTGCACAGAGAAGGTCTCTTGGCTGCTTCTAGTCCCTGTTCCACCAGGGAAGGATAAGGACCCACGGCCACCCTGTACCCTGTTTTTGCGGTGAAGAACTGCCTACTGAACCGGCTCCCTGTCCTTACAGTGAGAAGGTCCCTTGGCCACATCTGGTCAATTTGATGCTTCTGTCCCTATATCAGCGGGATAAGCTAAGGACCCAGGCCACCCTGTACCCTGTTTTTGCGGCAAAGAACTGCCTGCTGCACCCACTCCCTGTCCTCACGGTGAGAAGGTCCCTTGACCGCTCCTGGTCCCTTGGATGCTTCTGTCCCAATTTCAGCAGGAAAAGAGAAGGACCCACAACCACTCTGCACTCTGTTTTTGCGGTGAAGAACTGCCTACTGAACTGGCTCCCTGTCCTTACAGTGAGAAGGTCCCTTGGCCACATCTGGTCAATTTGATGCTTCTGTCCCTATATCAGCAGGATAAGCTAAGGACCCATGGCCACCCTGTACCCTGTTTTTGCGGCAAAGAACTGCCTGCTGCACCCACTCCCTGTCCTCACGGTGAGAAGGTCCCTTGACCGCTCCTGGTCCCTTGGATGCTTCTGTCCCAATTTCAGCAGGAAAAGAGAAGGACCCACAACCACTCTGCACTCTGTTTTTGCGGTGAAGAACTGCCTACTGAACTGGCTCCCTGTCCTTACAGTGAGAAGGTCCCTTGGCCACATCTGGTCAATTGGATGCTTCTGTCCCTATTTCAGCAGGATAAGATAAGGTCCCACGGCCACCCTGTACCCTGTTTTTGCGGCGGAGGACTGCCTGCTGTAGATGCTCTCTGTCCTTACAATGAGAAGGTCCCTTGGCCACTTCTGGTCCCTTGGCCGCTTCTGGTCCCTATTTCAGCAGAAAAAGATAAGGACTCATGGCCTCCCAGTACCCTGTTTTTGTGGCGAAGGACTGCCTGCTGTACCTGCTCCCTGTCCTTATGGTGAGAAGGTCCCTTGGCCGCTTCTGGTCCCTCGGCTGATTCTGGTCTCTGAGCCTGTTGTAAAAGGAAAGTCCCTGTGCGAGCAAAAAAGAGAAGCTCTTTCAGCCGCCTTTGTTCTCTGTTAAGGAAAGGAAAAGGACTCTCGGCTGCCTCATTAGGTGTCGTGATGGCGTAGGACTGGGTACCACAACTCTTCCGAAGGTACCGCGGCCACTCCTAGTTCTTCTCTTGGTGGGGAAGGACAAGGACCATAAGCAGCATTTGTCCCCTGTTTTGGTGGTGTAGGACGGTCTGCCGCAACTGTCCTCTGTCCCGTCGGCAAGAAAGTACCGTGGCCGCTTCTGGTTCCTGTTTTGTCTCGGAAGGACTGTTCTCTTCCCTTTTTGGGGGTTTGGGGCAGTATGCCTGTTGGCACCTCCTAGAGGATGGTGGTGTGTCAGATCCTGACAATATGACTAGCACCCCATATTCAACCCTTTGAAGAGGTTTTTTATGATCTGAAATTATTTTGACACAATCTCCGCCATGGTAATGACTTGAAGCGCTAAATTACTTATCCCTGCTGTGAATTCCCGACTTTCTCTCCCAGCTTGTGACTCAGTCTGATGTGCATGACCTTAAATCCAGCATTTTTTTCTGTCTTCAGGGTACCCGCAACGTCTTTGGTGGCCCACCGTGGGCGGGTCAAGTCGTGGTTCCTCAGCGCACGAGCGCATTAACATTCGCGGTTACGCTAGTAATCACATTACACGACATGATTCCCAGAGAGGAAGTGGGGGAAGCTCTCACAAGGTTATAAATGGCTGTGATTCTTTGTTTTCGAGCTATTTTTGGAGTTGCTCAGAAGGTAACAGGTAACAGATGCTCGTTTTTTTCGCACGTGTTCAACCTGGCCTGGAATATTCCCGTTTGGTAACTAATTATCAGTTCAGTATGTCGTTGTCTGGGATAAAAATTGGGATGTTCTTTTAATTTAACCTTCCGGTAAGTAACATCCAGGTACACTGCCTTGCGAAAGTAATGTCTCCCCCCTCAACTCTATCCATCTTCCCAGTCCCTGCTGAAGAAAAGCAACTAGAGCATGCTGCTGCCACCATCATGTTTGACTCTGGGGATGGCATACCTGTCAACCTGTACGTTTTTGCCGTACAAAGTACGTTTATTACGCATTTTAAGACGTGTACGACCTACGAGAACATCTGTACGGAAAAACGCAAATTTGTCAATTATGGGTACCATCCGATATACACCGACTATCACGAAACGGCAAATCAATCAAGTCAAACGAGTTCACCGCGTTAGCCTCTATTCTCGGTATTTTTCGATGCAAATGAAGCGAGCGGTTTGATGCTACTGTGCGCATGCGTCTGCCGCCTGGGGATCTCCCATCATGCATCATTCCGATCACACATGAACGAAGCGAAAGCAACATAACATAACAAACAACATAGTTTTGAATTTTATTTGGATGCAATCATCAAGTCGCAATGGCCGAACCTGAATTAAAACGCTGTAAGTCATTCTGATCTGAAAACAACAGGCGGGGTTGATTGAGTAAATTTGAAATACATGTGGTCTTAAAAAACATCGGATTTCATGTGGTAGTTGTGTAGTGAAAGGAAGTCCGTCTCTTTTTAGAGAACCGGCTTTTTCGGCTCAACTCATTAGAGAGCCGGCTCTCAATTGGCTCACTTGCTTTGATGCATTATATTATGAATTACATGTATTATGTTGCATAAAGAAGTTAAGAATAAAAGGAAGTATAAAAGGAAAAAATGAAAAAAGACAGGTTTGTGGTTATCCCTTTAATCAGTATATTACCAACAATAATTTAATGCAGAAAATTCATTAATAATTTGAATAAGAAAATGTATCATTCTACGTAATTATATTTGCATGTATTTTTTCCTTCTACAGTGAACGTCCAAGCTACTTCATTTTTTAACTTTTTTATAATGAACCTCATTCACAATATATATGATATGACGAAACACATGGACAATATAACATGTTAAACTACATAAATAAACAGGTTTGGAAAAAAAAATATGGCGTAAAATTATTTTGTATTTTGTAAGGGAAAATACGACGGTTTGTAAGGGCATGGAGCCGTGGAAGTTGACAGGTATGGGATGGTGTCTTCAGGGTGCAGTTTTAACTCCTACACCAAACATAATGCAATCAGAAAAGTTCGACTTTGGTATCATCTGACCAGAGCACCTTTTTCCCCATGTTATTTGTGTCTCTCATATGGCTTAATGGGCCTTTTTATGGTATTAGAAAGGGCTTCGATAAAGGGCAAATTTATGCACAGTAAGAGTAATAGTTGTCTTATGCCAGATTGTATAACCTTAGCTGTGTATGCCTGCAAGTCATCCAGTGCGATGATGGGTCACTTGGTTTCTTCTGATTAGTTTTCCCCTTGTTTGGGCCGAACGTTTAAGTCAGTTTATGGTAGGTTTGCAGTGGTTTTTATGCTCCCTCTCTTATTATGATCTCTTATTCCATCTCTGCTTTAAGATGTTCCAAACCTTTCCAGGACCTGCTTGGTGTGTACTTTGGTCTTCATAATGTTGTCCGTTCAGGCTCATTTAAACTGAGACTTAATGACTCACAGGTGCATTCTGCCAATGTTCATCATTTAGGTCGACATTCGATCATTCAGAAGTCTTCAGGAAACTTCTGGAGTTAGTTGGCTGAGAGAACAATAGTTTTGCAACACCTACTTTTCAGTTTTGTTGTTGTAAGTGAAATATAAAATGTTGAATTACCGTATTTTCCGCACTATAAGGCGCACCTAATTTTTTTTCCAAAGCTGACCATGCGCCTTATAATACAGTGCGCCTTATATATGGATCAATATTAAGTCACAAAGTCTTGCAACTAAGGCAAGCAGCCGCCGACTCGATTTTCCCCCGAAGGCGAAGTCGTCCGCGGTGTATGCTGGGATTTATATACCGGTGTTTCATTTCCTAACAAATGTGTCACTCATCATTTGAATCAGTCACTATTGGCTAAAGTTATTCGGAGGTAAGGGGGGCGGATCCTTTTTATCATTTACAGGCTCGCATAGGCTAAAGGGGCGAAACAAAGCCTGCAATTGGCCGAAAAAGATGGATGTGAATCACATGTTGGGTTGCACAACGGCATAGAGAAAACATTTTTTACTATTCTGTATTTGTAAATATTTTACTCTCCTGGATTTACTACACTCGCGGTTGTAAGAAGACCATGGTTACGTATCATTATTGAACGTGATGGCTGCAAGAGAACTTGTTTTAGAACGATCTTGATGTTTCTGTGATGAGTCTATTTTTAAACTAAATTCAATTCATAGTGTTTATTGTCATATGCACAGTAAAGAACCCCGCTTCCCTGCACAATAAAATTCTTTCTTTGCTGTCCACACAGTTGCCAGCACAAAATAGAATGGAAACTAAGAAATGTTTGGCATTTCTTGAATCCCAAGACTTTAACCTTTCGAATGATATTTGGAACGATGCATTTGAGTGATTGGTGACATCGTACAGACACTGTTTCCGTACATGTCTGTATTTGCTTCTTTGCAAGCTTTCGGAACGTTAAGGGGGTAATAAGTTTGACTGAACTATCTGACTGTTTTGTCGACGTTCCCATTGTAGCGCTTTATAATCCGGTGCGCCTTATGTATGGAAAATACAGTAGTTGATCTTTAGAAATTATCTTCAGTTCCTTAGCTTTAAGTTTAAAGCCTGAAATGTGGCGATATGACAAAAAGTTATTTCGCCAGGCACTGTACAGCGCTTCACAAGCACAGGGTGTTAAATATTCAACACGGGAAAACGGTCAGCTTCTTTAATAGGCGACACATGGGACTGGCTTTAATTAAAAGCTTTTCAGTGTAATTGTGAATCTAATACAATCCTACTGTTAATTAGCATCCCCGAGCACGTGCGAGAAGTAGCATCGCAGGAGTTGCCGTGCCTGGGAAACATCAGCGAGAGGACGCCGTGTCTTAGAAGAGAACTGACATGTTCTCCGCGAGGTGCTGATACTTTTTGCCCCGGAAGGGTACACGGGAGAAGCGCTACCTTGACAACTCGGAAATGTTCCGTGAGCATGCATTCCAGAAAATAAAGCAATTAGTTGATGAGTTGAGTCAGCTATTGCTAGGAATTTAATTGATGTTGGCAAAAAAACCACATTAAAGAACGGAAAATGACTGTGAACTGACAGTGGCCGGATGTTGTTACTTTCCATCTGCCATTTTGTAGCAGGATGCCTCGAGCTAACGTCCTAATCAAAATGTCTGTTGCAAATAAATTACTGCTGTTGAAAGTTAAGGCTTTGAAGCTATAACCCTGTGTTGAATGTACTTTAAACTTCATCCATACATCCATTACGTGCACTGCTTAACCTCAATAGGGTCGCGGGGGTGCTGGAGCCCATCTCAGCTGTCCTCAAACACTGGGCAGGGGACACCCTGAACTGGTTACCAGCCAGTCGCAGGGCACACTGAGACCGACAACTCACTCGCTCATTCACACCTAGGGACAATTTCAACCAGTCAATTAACCTGACATGCATGTTTTTGGGAATGTGGGCGAAAACCGGAGTGCCCAGAGAAAACCCATGCACGCACGGGGAGAACATGCAAACTCTGCACAGGAAGGTTTGTTTCAATGACCTCAGAACTGTGCTGCAGACGCACTAACCACTCAGCCGCCAGGCTGCCCCTCAACTTTAAACTTTAATTTGAAAATTTAACAATAACCTCTTGAAGCAGGCTTGAAGCTTTGCCATTAGTTAAAATTAAGGTAAAGCATTTGAGTCAAATCTTTAAGAACTTACTTTAAATTTAACAGTATCCTTTTAAGCAGGGTTAAAGCTTGAGGTAAAGTTTAGTTAAAGCGTTTTAGATAAGGGTTAAAGCTTCAAACCCGCTTTAAGAAGCTACTGTTGAAGTTAAGGGTACTTAAGCCTGTTTTAAGAAGTACCCTTAACTTTAGCTGTAACTTCTTAAAGCAGGGTTAAATCATTAACCTTGAGTTAAATTTTTGTTTAGGCTGTTTAGCTTAGCGTTAAAGCTTTTAGGTTAGGTTAAGCTGTTTACTCAGATTTATATTTAATTCTCTTTTAAGATATTACGATTAAAGTTACCAACTTAGGTTAAATCTTTAGAGGTACCGTTAACTTTTGAAGCACCTGGTATTCCCAGGCAGTCTTCCATGAAAGTACTAACCTTAGCTTTTGAGATCGGACGAGATTGGGCGTTATCGTGGTAGTATGGCCAAAAGCTCCTCTTGAGATTAACTTGAGTTATAGCAGTTCTTGAGTTTAAAGCTTGAATTAAAGCAACATTAAATGCCAAAACTCAAAATCAATGCTGTAATTCTGAACAGTTTAACCCTTCTTTAAGTCTTAGATCTTTCAAGTAGATGTACCTAAAGCTTGAAAACTTTAAACTTATGCTTAACTCAGTCAAAGCTTAACCACAAATTTATCTGTTAACCTTTGAACCAGGGGTTAAGTTTTATCTAAAAACTAAAACACTTTGACAAAACTTTAAGTCAAGGTTAACGCTTTAACCCTGCTTTGAAAGTTTACAGTTAAGCTTAAAGATGAAGTAAAGTTGAGTTAAAGCTTTAACCCGGTGTTACTTTGACTTTCAGCTAAAAACTTTAATTTAAGCCAAGGTTAAAGCCTTAACTCTGCTTTTAGAAATTACAGATAAGGTTGCAGTTAAACTTTAACTTGGAGTTAAAGTTTTTAACCTGTTTTACTTTTATAATAAAAGCTGGTTTACCGCTGTAACTTTAGAGTTTGAGTAATACAACTTTTGTTGTATCGTCTAAGTTCTAAAATTTAACTCAGGGATTAACTGCTTACTCAGAGTTAAAGCATTAACTTAAAATGTTTGCATTTGTCGCTGCTTTAACTTAATAGTTTACATCAGGAGTTTTCAGCGGCAACAAAGCTTTACGTATGAGTTACATTTGTTACCAAATACAGATCTAGGTCGTTAACGATAACAATTTCGTGTTTTTACCCGAAATTGAAGCAGATTTAAGGCTTTACCTCAAGACTTAAAGCAGATTTTGAAGTTTAAACTCTGGAATTGAGTCCTAATAACTCCTGCTTTAACTCAAGTGTTAACGCTTGAGTTAAAGCCTCAACTTAAAGTTAAAGCGATACGTTACATCACAATAACTTGGGCGCTCAAATACACAGACTTCACTCCAAAAATTCCCAATTCGTGGCAGCAGCAAGACAAGGTAGCGCCGCACATGCAAAACGGAAATGTGCGAGTGAGGTGTTTTAAATTAATGTCAGTTCATTTCAAAATCAAGGGGAAACGGAAGAGATGGCAAGGAAGAGAGAGGCTTCCTCTCCGAGTAGCTGATTATATAATTCAAAACGGATAAAAAGCCGGCTTAGAGAAAGAACGTTTTCAGTTGCTGACAGGCCCATGACTCACAGTAAATGATGTGGCAAATTAAACACAAATTGAGCTAAAAAGTTCAGGTCCCGAGGAAGACTTATGATAAATTCCATTAAGGCGGAGTCCTACCTGATGCTATGACTCACTCTCCAAGGTCTCGCACATCAGAGCTCGGAAAATCTTGGACAGTTTTGGCTCCCGGAGTAGAAAAACTCTTCCTCAACGGGCTACAACGTTGGAAAAGATGCCTGATTATTACAGTTTTAAATATCATTAACACATTCAGTCCCAGTGACGACTTTAAATGTCGGAAACTCCGTTTGTTATTTTGATGAATGCATTGGTGGAGGCTTTGAACATGATGTTTTCAAGTTCACTGGGGATGTACGGTCCCTTCTCAAGGTTTAATCACTTACTGCTGTTGAGGTTTTGTGTTTTTCTTTGCCTTCATGTAGGTTTTAGATCAGGGGATGGTGTAACAATAGTCTGTAGTTTACAATCGGTCTGTGCAGCTCTTTGAGACTCCTTGCGATTAAGGGCGTCGCAAATAAACATGACTTGACTTAACCTGAGGTTTTTGAGTTTTTCCTTGCCTTCATGTAGGTTTTAGATCAGGGGATGGTGTAAGAATAGTCTGTGGTTTGCAATAATCTTTGGTCTGTGCAGCCCTTTGAGACTCCTAGTGATTAAGGGCTGTACAAATAAACGTGACTTGACTTGACTTGAACTGGACGCTGGGCCAAAACTCCAGACATCTGAGTTGTTAGTAAAGCTGGGATAAGCGGTAAGGTATTAGATTTTTTAAATAATAACATTAATGTCACTCCAATAATAGAAACGATTGTTGAAATTAAAACACTTGGGGCAAGCATTTGCTTTTGTGACACAATGCATGGCAGTGAACATTATTTGGACGTGAACTTTAAAGTGGGATAACTCAGCTATTTATAAATATTATTTACTTCCAACCACTCAAAATGTTCAGTGGCATCACATGTATCCATACACGTACAATTTTTAGGTCAATATTTTATGTGGCCTAATTAGAGCTTTGAATTAGTCATTATTTCAGTGACGATTTGTTTTTTTTTTTACATGCCAATTTTTTCGACAATAGCAGTTTTCCCTAATAACTCGTACAATTCACGTCAGTGTACAATATTCTGTTATACAACCTCCCAGGGAACTTCTTCTCTGTTTCCAGGGTCTTTGTTCTGTTTTGAAGGACCCGTGTGGGGAAGGCAGGGGTGCTCAAAACAAGGACGTTATCTATTACCAAAACTAGGACCAAAGTACCAAACAAACATGCGGTCATAAAACAAACAAAAAACAGAAAGAAAAACTAAACCTACAGCTGGAAAATGCATGGGGTAAAGTAACAAAGCTGGCATGGTGGTGGAAATAGAATGAAAATGAGGATGACAGTGGCAAAAGAACTGAAAAATGACAATGACCCAACTAAATTGGCCTTTTAAAGGGTGCAAGATGTGTGGTGATTGACACCTGTGCCCAGTTTAAACCCCGGTTGAGGCCCTATGGTCGTAAGTGTGTCCGACTAACATAGCCTTCCCCTAAAGGGCCAGATACTGACAACACCCCCCCAAAAAAAAAAAAATTTGCACAGAGGCTGAAGCATTGGGAGCGGAAGGTCCTTGCCCTCTCGCTGCTGTGACAGGAACTTGGCCCTGCCAGGGGGTTTTCTCCCTACCGCCAGGAAAAGAACCAGGCATGATCAAAGAGGCTTTCTCCTCGCCAACAGGACGGGAACCAAGCAAGGCCGAGAGGGCTTCTACTTGCCGCCTGGACAGGAACCAACCATGATTGAAGGGGTTTCTCCTCTCTGCCAGGACAGGACCCAGGCGCGGCCAAGGGGGCAAGTGTGGCCTGGCAGCGCCCATCGCTCTCTAGGTCATTTCTTTGGGGTAGAGGTTTTCTCCCCCGCATGAAAAAGATAGTAGTACGATTTTCCATGGTTACCACTAGCAGTAGAAGATCTTCCTGATCTGACACAGATACAGCACCTTCATCATCTGGTTGCTGTTTTTTTGGGGTGTACAGCGTGATCCTGCTTTTCAGGCTTGCAAAGAGTTGCTCTGTGCGTCTTCTCAAAGATAGTACATTACTTAAGTTTAAACTTAACACCACTAAATTTCTAGGTTTGACTTTTAATTGAGGTTAGGGTTAGGGTTAAAGTTAAGGTTAGGGTTGGTGTTAGGGTTAAAATCCTAAATTATCCCTCTAAATGGAATACGCGGTTTGTCTCTGCCTTTTTACAGAAAATGTAAATAGAGTGAAATAGCCGGCAGGGCTGCATTTGCATTAAAACGCATTATTCACTTCCCTATTTATTCCTCGGTCAGCAAATAAGCGCACAGCAAAGAAAGCGAATTGTTCTCTCTCCGACACGACAGGAGTTGTGTTGTGATCTTCCGTCACTGTATTTTTGTAGGTGTGCCAAATCCCTCTGATAAAATCCGCTGTTTCTGTGATGCTGTTTTTTTCCCCGTCCGCTTTGTCAAATCAAAACTACCGTGCCAGTTGACGGAGAGCCGGCAGACCAATCGGTTATGACAGGTGCTAAGGCGAGTTGTTATTTCGGGCTGTAATTGCGTACTACCAAAGCTGGTGAGAGGAGGACAACAGGATGCAGGAAAAATCTAATAAAAAGGGATGACAATGAGTAGGGAGAATGGAGAATTTGAATAGGAAATCTTAATGAGTTAGCGTGCGGGCCGGGGGGCGCACTGGAGCAACATGCATGCTGCCGAGCGGACTCGGCATCAGACCCAAGGGCATGCTTTCCTCCCATGTTGTGGCTCATTACAAGGCCACGGCGGCAGCAAGTCGTGTTCATTAACTTGCCAGGGTCAGTAAAAGGCCCTCGGCGTGTTCTGGCAGACTATTCAGGAGGATTTCGGAGTAGTTAAACAACCGTGCTTCAATGAGGGTGGTGTCTTCCCCGTTTTTTTTACAAATACTTGTATGTAATTGGATAACTAACAGGGTTGGGTAGGGTTACTTTAACTTGATTACTTTCAATTACTTTTGGATTACTCCAATACCAAATATGCTAATAAAAGACAAAAGAAACTAAATGTGAATCAAATGATGACTCACAACACGTGGTAAGCTTTCCTCCTGGCTTTGATCTCCGGCAAAACTAACATAAAATGCGACAGAAACAAAATGAAAAGAAATCCAAACAGCTTGCCAACATCATTTTTGCCGTTCCATGTATTCCGTTACTTCCCAGGCCTGCACAAAATTGAGTCATTTTATTCATATTTAGTTTCTTTTGTCTTTTATTAGCATATTTGGTATTGGAGTAATGCAAAAGTAATTGAAAGTAATCGAGTTAAAGTAACCCTACCCAACCCTGATAACAGTAACCCTGGCACGATTTAGACATGTTCACAAAGGGGTTGTTGCAAAGGGAAGATCAAACCTAAAACATCTGACCCAGGCCAGTGCGTATCAGCCGGAGCCTGAGCAATTCACTTGATTTGAGGGGCCAAAGGGATCTTCCACCGTGCAACACAAAGTAAAAGAAAAAAAGAACAATGACAAGCGGCTAACTTAGAAATAAAATAAAAAAGGCAGCGAGAGAGAAGCCGGGGTCAAACCCAAATACAATGATTGATTTATTGTGCAACCTTTTGAGATTAAGGGCTATACAAATAAACATGACATGACATTTTAAGACCTGACCCGAATTTCAGGCTGGGCTCAGGTTTAGGATTTTACTTTTAGTTTGTTGAAAAATTGAAATGGGTCACTGCTCGGTGTAGGCGATACTGGGAATATTGTCATCGGACCAACGGAATAAATACATCGTAGTATCGATCGATACTGATCCAAATCCAATCCTTTTTTGCTTGGTAATGTCACGATCGTTAAATAATTTAACCCCTCCACCCTTGAGTTACTTAATTATGACGATAAATACTGCACACACATTTTTGAGACTAAAATCGCTCTTTTTTTTTTAAATAACTAGAATGCAAACTTCAAGAATAGCAGAGTCAAGTCATGTTTTTTTTTAAGAAATCTGCATAAGGGCAAGTAAAAACGCAGCGATAGTAAAATGAAGAAACTGGTAAAAATATATATAAATATTTATATTACAACTGTTTCAGAACAAAAGTCGAGAGTCAAACCAAAAACAAAGAAACAATTCAAAGAAAATGCAAATATAACAAAGTTAGCATCTTCCATTGGACAATCGTTTTGAAAATGAAATCAAAGTGCCAAAAGTCGCTACAATACAATATAAAAACCTTTAAAAAAAAAAAATACTTTTACTGTAACAACTGTTTCAGAACAAAAAAGAGTCAAACCTGTCATGACCAGAACGGAGACAGGACCCACTCGCGTAACATTTCTCACAGTTTTATTGGGAAGAAGGGAAAGGATTGCACACACGATCCGGTGGTCGCGGGGAGCAAGTCGCTCTGAACGCGGAAGTGGGATTTTCCGTGGCGAGCGATGGCGGTGTCGGGAAGGGGAAAAAATGAGCAAAAACGTGATCGGGATAGGAAACAAATCGAAAGCCAGGAGAGGAGAATAGACGTAGTCAAGATCAGAAATGGATTGTTTTTCAGGACGGGACAACAGACGTGGTCGAGATCAAAACAGGTCGAATTTCGGGACGGGAGAGCAGACGTGGTCGAGATCAAAACAGAACATAGCGGGAGACAAACAGGACCAAAAAAACAGGACAGGTGAAAAAGGGCTCGCCTGTAAAACCAGACGGACCGACAAAAGGGGACTGACAGGACCGAATTTAAATACTGACAGGGAGCCAATCTGTCAACAAGCTGCAGCTGGTGCCACACGGGCGGGGCCAATTGGGCGCCATGGCAACCGTGACAAAACCTAAATAAAGCGGAGATGTAATAAAAATACAAATACTGTACACCAATGTCAAGGAACATCAAAATACCTATCACCTATTACAATATTTTGAAAATAAAAACCTGATCAAATTTCCAATTTACAGTATAATTTATGTATAATCTTACAATCCAATAACAACTTAATTATAAAAATGGTTAAAATGGGACGACAATTTCAATGCCAAGACAGTAGTATCGATACGATCCAAGTATTCTCTCAGTATCGATAATATCAACATTTGGATAGATCCGCCCACCCTTCTAGTGTTGGCACGAACCAGTCACAAAGTTCCTGAAACCTAATTACTTTTCTCAGCACTGTAAAGTATAGGTAGGGTGCGTTTTTTGAGGTCTACTTAAAAAGTTGAAGGTTAAATATTATTTTATATTTAAATATGTGTTAACAATGCCCAACTCAGTTCAAAGTGCACTTATGCTTCATTTTCCACTGCGCCGAGCTGCTTTTACCTTACTTTGATCAGAGCCGTTCTGGGCAGAACACATTGGGTTCGAGGAATGAAGGCCGAAAGAATGCCGGAGAATGTTTTTTTGTTGTTGTTTCTATTCTTAGTGTGCGGTAACCTAAACCCCCCAAAAAGTGAAAAAAGAAAATAGTTTATTCTTATTATGATCTGGGTGAAATGAGTGATTGGAACACCCCAACGGCATTAGCGCATACTGTGTCGATACTTCCCACCGCTTGGGCGGAAAGGGTTTAATTGGAGAACAAGTGAGTTGTGGAGCCTCAGTGTGTGGCCCCAAGCGTGAGGCCCCCAAGCATCGACAAAAAAAAAAAAAAACTCCCCAGGGAATGACTCAATAAGCGATCGATGAGCGTGGCACAATACCTGAAATGTAAGAGGTCACTTTCACATGGTAGGTCTAAGGTGTTCTTTATCTCGGATTTATACTATTTTTATTTTGTCGTGTTTTCTTTATGCATTAGGTCATTTCTGGTGTGGTTATTGTGTATTTTTATCAGGTATTTTGTCCTGTACTGCTTCATTTATTTTGTCATATACAGTATTTATTTCTGTATTATTTTCTTGTGTTTTTTGTCAAATTTTTAAAAATGTATTTCCTTTTTTATGATGAAATGAAATGAAATGATCTGCATTTCTATAGCGCTTTTCAAGTCAATGACTTCCCAAAGCGCTTTACATTGTGCTTCACATTTTCCAATAGCGGCCGTGATCTGTGCAGCCATGTAAGGCGCTAACCTGCTTATTGGGGGTATTGGGGGTTCAGTGTCTTACCCAAGGACACTTCGACATGTAACACGGACAAGCCGGGATTCGAACTGGGATCCCTTAATCCTAAAACGATCGCTCTACCTCCTGGGCTACTGCCGCCCCAAAATAGTTTTGGTACATTGCTGCTCTTTTGGTTCAACTCTTTTGGCTTTTGAGCTAAATCACTTATAGTAATAGAAATATATGTATTTATTTTTATCCCTCACAAGTTTGCTATTTAAGTTATTAGGAAATGAAGCATGTTGGTGCCTAAAGTAGTTGTGCTGCGTTCATCGTAAGTTTAAACGCGAGTGTTCAATTATTATGAGATTTGATGATGTCGTGTTTTCTTCGTGTATTGGGTCATTTGTTTTGGCATGTAATTTCTATTTTGTCGTGTACCTGTTAATTTATTTGTCTGATGCAGTATTTATTCAGGTATTAATTTTCTCGTGTTTTTGTAGGGTATTTTGTCAATTTTCTAAAATGCATTTCGTCATTTATTTTGTTGTGTTTTCTTCGTGTATTCTGTAATTTTTTTGGCATGTATTTTTCCATTTATATGTTGTGTGTTTAGTCATTTATTTTTTCATATATTTTTTTTTCATTTATTTTGTCATATACAGTATTTATTTCGGTATTAATTTTGTTGTGTATTTTGTCAATTTTTTTTAATGTATTTCGTCATTTATTTTGTCGAGTTTTTTGTGTATTCGGTCGTTTGTATGTGATTTTTTGCGTAGTTGTGTATTTTAACCTTTATTTTGTCGTGTAATTTTTAATTTTTTTGGCGTATATATTATTTATTTCGGTATTCATTTTGTGTATTTTGACAATTTTTTAAATGTATTTTGTCATTTATTTTTTCGTGTATTATTTTGTGTTGTTTGTTGTGTATTTTTTCATTTATTTTGGCTTGCATTTTGTTATTTATTTTGTCAGTTATTTTGTCACGTATTTTGTATACGTATTAATATCTGTATTAATTTTGTTGTGTATTTTGTATTTTATTTATTTCGTTCGTATATTGTCGGGTATTTTTTCATTTATTTAGTCATATACAGTATTTATTTTGGTATTAATTTTGTCATGTATTTTGTGTAATTTTTAAATGCATTTTGTCGTGTTTTCTATATGTATTCGGTCGATTATTTTGGCATGCATTGTTTGGTGTATTTTTTTTCCTTTATTTTTAAATCCATCTTGTCATTTATTTTGTTGCATATTTTTTCCTGTATTTCGTCGTGTACTTTTTAGTTTTTTGTCGTATACATGATTTATTAATTTTGTTGCGTATTTTGTCATTTATTTTGTTATTTATATTGTTTTGCGTATTTTGTTGGGTGTCTTTTCATTTATTTTGTCATGTACAGTATCTATTTTGGTATTAATTTTGTTGTGTATTTTGCTGTGTATTTTGTCGCGTATAACGTCATTTATTTTAATTTATATATTGTCATGTATTTTGACATTTATGTTGTCATGTTTTGTGTATTGTATTTTGTCATATTTTCTTCGTATATTCTGTCATTTATTTTTTATTTTGTCATGGGGTTTTTTTGTGTAGTGTGTCGTGTCCTTTTCAATGTATTTTGTCTTAAATATCGTTTTCTGTTTTGTTGTGTATTTTGTTATTTATTTCTGTTGTGCGATTTGTACTTGGTACTCTGTCACGTATCTTTTCATTTATTTTGTCACGTACATTATTCATTTCTATATTAATTTGGCTGTATAATGTCGTTTATTTTATTGTGTGTTTTGTCTTGTATTTAGTCATGTCTTCTGTCAGTATTTTGTTGTGAATTTGGTCATTTAATTTGTTGAGTATTTGTTTTAGTATTTATTTTGTCGTGTCGTTTTTCGTATATAATGTCATTTAAGATAACGTGTATTTTTCTGTGTATTCTGTTGTGAATTTTGTAATTTGTTTGGTCATTTATTTTTTTTTTTTATTTTGTCGAGTATTTCCTCACTCATTTTGTGGTGTATTTTCGTGTATCTTGTTGTGTACTTTGTCATTTATTTTGTCATGTATTTCGCCATTATTTTTGTCGTATATCTTGGCATGTATTTCATTGTGGATTTTGTCATTTATTTGGTCGTGTATTCTCGGTCATAAAAACGTTGTTCAAATGATAACGATGGGGCAGTACTGAAGAAAGGCATTGCAGTTGATTGGTACACTTGTCAATCAACCAATAGGTAAAAAGCTGAGCCCGTTTGACCCGCCCACCTCATTTCAATGATAACAAAATACACGAAAAAATACACGAAAAAATAAATGACGAAATACGTAACAAAATACGCTATAGAATAAACGACAAATTCCACGACAAAAATCACAATCTTCTTTCCGCACAAAGTGCTTGAGAGGCGGGCGGAATCGAACTCCCCCACGAGACAGAAAATAGAACGTTGCCATCTTGGACAGTTTGGACAGCTTTGACTCAGCGACGAGTCACAACCACGCAAACAACAGTGATGCTCAGTTAACGAGAAGTCACTTTCAGAAGCTCCAGGTTGAAGTGACTGGTGTGAACAGACCAGAGATAAGACCAGGCCCAGAAAAATCCAGTTCGACCAGACCCCTAACCCTGACTAATTGTGAGCCGAAAGAAAACCCGAAATATCATATTTTACTCGTGAAGACTCAGGAGGAGAGTGGTTTTAGGATAATGAATTAAATCCCAAGTCACAAAATCGAAGTTAAACAAGACTGTATAAACCTTTACATCTTTTATATTTCGGTGTCTGCAGAGGTGACATTAACCGACAATTTTTGAAGAGAGGAACCCAGCCAACCCGAACACAATGACTGACATTAACCTGAAATATGTGTTGGGGCTCAGGGTTGGGCTTAAACTTTCTCTTTCTCCATACAAAAGCCAACTAAACTGCTACGGAGGACGGATGGTTGATATAAATGTATACATTTTGACATTTTTTAAAATCTGTATTTGTCATTTATTTAGTCCGATATTTTGTCTTTTTTGACATGTATTTTGCTGTGTATTCCATGATGTATTTTGTCGTGTTTTTGTCATGCATTTCGTCTTTTATTTTGTCTTTTTCTGTTTGTCATTTATTTGTTCATGTATTTTGTTATTTATATTGTCTTTTATTTTGTCATGTATTTGGTTGTGTATTCTATCATTTATTGTGACATTTATTTTGTCATTAATTTAATTTGTCAATTAATTTGGTTATGTACTTCTATTTGATCAAGTATTTTGTCAGGCATTTTTTCATAGATTTTGTCATTTATTTTGTTGTGTATTTTGCCATTTATTTTGTTGTGTATTTTGCCATTTATTTTACCGTGTATTTTTTGTTTCTGTGTCTTTTATTTTGCCATGTATTTTGTTGTGTCCTTTGTCATCAATTTAATTATGTACTTTGTAAGTCATTTTTTTCATGTATTTTGTCAATTATTTTATTGTATATTATTGTCATGATGACTGATTAGTATCACCTGTGCCCGCTGCGGGCTACCTGATTGGTTCCCTGTCCTTTTTAAGCTCAGTCCTTTACTCACCTGTTGTCAGTCCGTCAGCGAACCTCTGTTTCTACAAGGCAAGCACTTTGACTCTGACTCCCGTCAATCCCGCTTTTTCCACCCGTTTTCCACCCGTTCGTCCCTGATTTTCTCCGTTTGTCTCTGGCTACGACCCATTTTTTGACCTCGACCACGTTTTACTCTCCCGTCCAGGCTTACGACCTGTTTTTGATCCCGACCACGTTTTGGTCTCCTGTCCCGGCTTACGCCCCGTTTTTTCCGTCCTCGACACCATGATTTCCCGCTCCGGAAGATCCACTTCCGCATTCGGAACACGTTCCGATTATGTGAACAGCTTGCTTTCCGCGTCCAGCGAACACCGGATCGCGGGCGCTGCCTTTCCTCTTCATCTCAATAAACTTGTGGTTAACGTTACGCATATGGGTCCTAATTCCGTTCCGGCCGGGACATTTATGTGATGTATTTTTATTATTATGTCATTTACATGTATTTTGTCGGGTATTTTGTCAGGAATCTTGTCATTTATTTATTTTGACATCTATTTTGTCATGTATTTTGCCATCTGATGAAGAAAACGAATGACAAAGTACACTATAAAATACTCAGCAAAATACTTGACTAATTACACGCCTAAATACGCAACAATAAATACCAAAATAACAAAATAGGTGAAATAATGCATGAATAAATTGAATATACCGGTATACATTGATTTGGGCATCATGTGTTTTATTTATATGCCGGTTTATTTATACAGCATGTAGATATTTCTTTTTACATTCCCTTCTACAATATGGCAAGATCAGTCCTCCATAAAGTGCCCGTTAAAAGAAAACCTTGACAAATACGCTTAGCAAACATTCCCCATTTATTATTTCTTTTGTATTACTCTATGCGGTCGGCATTTTTCCCATGGCGTTGAGACGCATTGGCAAAGAGGGTTTTGCACAAAGCTGCCGTGTCTGCGAGAGATACGGCCGTGCAGTTCGAGCTCATGCTAATCCTTTGTCACATACAATGTGCAAACATAATAACGGGAACGTGGCTCTAAAATACAGTGTCATCAACGCCGGCGTAGCGTCAAGTTAGAAACATGATACCAGATAAGACACTATAAGCTCCATGGGCTGTCGATCCTCTTAAAGGTCTTAGTGGTTTGTTTTTGGGGGACAGTTTTGCAAGATAATTTGGTTTCAAAACAAGCAAGAGCATAGTTTCTTAACCGGTCTGACTTGATGAAAGGATTGTGCATTTCAAAGCAAAAATCCCCCCCCCCCCCCCCCCCGAAAAACTAAATGACCAGAAAAACAATAAAGACTACCGTAACACTCGCATATAAGCCTACATCGCATACAAGCGGCCCTCAAAAAATCCTTTCAAATAGCCACGTACTAAAGGAAATTTAAAATATTAATGAAACATGTATCTACATTTGTTTAATAATATAGTTAATCAAGATTAATATACACTGACAACTCCAAGCAGTCCAATCCAATCCTCTATCAGCCTAGCAACGCCGGGCCGTTTTGCTTGTAAATAATAAAATAGTTTTTTTAAACAGGAAAGATGATGATTCCACTTTTTTGATACAAGGGGCCTAGAAAAGGTATTGGCCCCTGCGATAACTTAATGTCATCTTGCCACATTTCAGACTTCAAACTCAAAGCTAAACAAACAAGAATCAACATGTTGTGAGACAAAATTGTGTAGTGGATCAAAAGTATTTCAAAATTTTATATTATATTTACAAGGAAAAATCTAAAAATTAGGTGTGGTAAAATTACAGACAGCATTATGAAGACCAAAGAAAACACCACGGAGGTATTGGATAAAGTTGAGGAAAAACTCAAAACAGGAATGGGATACAAGAATATTTTGCAACATTTACACATCGAGCAATAATATTAAAATGGAGAGAGCATAAAACCACTTCAGACTTACCAAGTCCCTCTGAACTTCCAAACAAGCGCTGCAGGCATAAACAACTCAGGAGGGAAATCTGTGCAGAAGACAACTATTAGTACTCTGCAGAAATCTGCCCTTTATGGAAAAGTGGCAAGAAGAAAGGCCTTTCTTAAAGAAAACAATAAAAGGCATGTTTGGAGACTAAAATTTAACTCATTTACATTAGGTGTAAGAGTAACACTGCAAATCAGCCTGAAAACACCATCCCTGCTGCCAAACATGGTGGTGGCAGCATCATGCATCTGCAGGGACTAGGAATATTATTAGAGTTAATGGGAAGATCGAGAAAGCCAAATAAAGGGCGCTTCTGGCAGAAACTCTGTTGGAGTCTGTGAGAGACTTGAAAATGGTTCGACCTCCAACAACATTGAGAAAAATAGAATGGTTTAAAACGAAATAAAAAAGGTTTTAGAAATGCCAAGCCTAAGTCCAGATCTAAATTTTATGGAGCAGTTGTTGAAAGATCTGAAAAATGCTTAAGGAACTTGAGCTGTTTTGTAAGGAAGAGTGTGTAATTATTTCTGTTTCAAGATGTGCAAAACTTATGGAGAATTACCCAAAAAGACTGTGATCGCAGCAAAAGTTTGTAAAAAGTATTAACTCAAAGGGGGCTAATATTTTTGCAACGTCTATGTTTTATATGTTAGTACAATATAAAATGTGGAATGCATTTAGTTTATTTTCACAATTTTCCTTCTAATGTTGTGATTTTTAGATTTTTTTGGGAGCTTTTCATATATAATTTTAAAACCTTCCTGTGTGGAGTTTGCATGTTCTCCCTGTGCTTGCGTGGGTTTCTTCCGGGCACTTCGATTTCCTTCCACATTCCAAAAACGTGCATTTCAGGTGGATTGGCCGGTTCAAATTGTCCCTAGGAGTGAATGAGTTGTCTGTGTAAATGTAAATGGTCTGCATTTATATAGCGAAGATCTCCCAAAGCGCTTTACAATGTGCATCACACTTTTCCCTTTTATGAAATGAAACGAAATGATCTGCATTTATATAGCGCTTTTCAAGTCAATGACTTCCCAAAGCGCTTTACAATGTGCTCCACATTTCCCAATAGCGGCCTTGCAGTCATGTAAGGCGCTAACCTGCTTATTGGGGGTATTAGGGGTTCAGTGTCTTACCCAAGGACACTTCGACATGTAACACGAACGAGCCGGTATTCGAACTGGGATCCTTTCCAGGACGAGCACTCTATCTCTTAAACTACTGCCGCCCCCTTTTACACACTAACTAACCATGCAAGGCAAGTACCTGCTATCAGGGGCTTTAGGGATTCATAGTCTTGCCCAAGGACACTTCGACATATAACACGGAAGAGCCGGGAATCGAACCTGCAACCTCTTGATCCCAAAACGAGCGCTCCACCTCCTGAGCTAATACCGCCCTAATGCGCCCTCCGACTGGCTGGCAACCAGTTTAGGGTATCCCCTGCCCCGCGCCCGAAGATAGCTAAGATGTGCTCCAGCACCCCGCAACCCTACTGAGGATAAGCGGTGCAGATAATGGATGGATAAATGGAATAGGTCTTAAAGTTCCTGGGGGACCATTACTTCGTTTTTCAACCCTACGTTTTCACAGAACGTACAAGAAAAGTCGGTCTCGTTTTCGACCAATTGAAAAGCTGACGTTTTCGAAGGTTTTTTCGTTTTTCGGACCTATTTACCTCTTATCCTGCCTGAGAAAACGAACATTACAATTGTAAATTAGCCGAAAGACACGGAAAACCTATGACCACCGTTCGCATTTTGTTGCATAACATATTAAATATGCACGTCGGAGAGTCAGGTCTAGAAAACGCGGCGACGTTCCCTCTTGTGATAAATATTCATTGGCCATTGGTGTGTGCGTTTGGACCTTCCCCCTTGCGTATTTGCTCCGTTTTAATCATTTTAGGAGCCGAAGCAGCACGTCTGAAATCTTCATTGGCATTAAGTGCATGTTCCACAGAGGAGAGCGAGCTTTTATGGTCCCCGTGCTTGACCTCCTCTCCGCGAACACACCAATCTACTTCATCTCCGAGCGCGGTCCCGAATCACTGTCTGGGCCTATTTCCCCTACCGCCGTGACATGACAGCTCGGCCTGGCGGACATTTTTTCGGGGAGGCGCCGGCTTTATCCTGGCGGTCTTCAATCTACGGCAGGGGTAGCAAACTCAATCGCACTGGGGGCCGAAACTCGAACCACACCTATGGTCGCGGGCCGAACAGGATAAATATTTATTGAATACCGTAAATTCCGGACTATAAGCCGCTACTTTTTTTCCCAAACGTTCAACCCTGCGGCTTATCCAGTGATGCAGCCAATTTATGTAATTTTTCCAATGGCCGCCAGCGGCGCTCGAGTACAAAAGGTAAGATTTAGACCGGTGGAATATATGCGCCAAGGAAGACTGCAACTTCTTGGCTTGTGCATACAGTAAATTAAATTAGCGTAAACATACCCTCATCATGCAAAATGCAAAAAGAAAGGCACACGACACAGCTTTCAGGCTAAAAGCAATCGAGCAGTCAAATAAAGAAGGAGCGAGCGTGTTGCCAGCGTGTTTTGGAATAAGGGAGCGTGGGACGACGTCTATATGACGAAGTTTCTTTCCCACACTGAGGAAGACTACTTTGACGGCTTCAGTTCTAAGGAGGAAGATGAGGAAGGTTTACCGTGATTTTTACAAGTACGGTATGTTTTTTTTTTACCAGACCCGTTTACTGTGTTGCAAGCGTGTTGCTAGCATGTTTTGGAATAAGGGAGCGGGACGGCGTCTATATGACAAAGTTGCTTTTCGATGGATTCAGTTTTAAGGAGGAAGATGAGGACGGTTTACCGTGATTTTTACAAGTACAGTATGTATTTTTAAACAGACCCGTTTACTGTGTTGCGAGCGTGTTGCATTGAATTTCACTTTATATCTTATATCCTATAAACAATATTATTGGATAATTATCGATGTTTAGCAAAACGCTCTATAAATCTTTTAAAAAGGTGTGTGGCTACTTTAAAGTAGTTTCAGGGGGTTGCGTTACATGATGTAGGCTCACATGCGAGTAAATATGGTACTTGAAGTTTTTGCTGGTCATTTTGATTTTTGAAAAAATAAATGGTGAATATATAATATATATATATATATATATATATATATATATATATATATATCTGTTTTGAAAACACAATCCTTTCCCGATTTGGGTTGTAACTTGTCATTAGAGTGGAATAGTCAGTCCTGAAGTCAAACCAGTTGAGAACCAGTGTGTTAATGTCTATGTCCTTATCTCCCTAGTGGGAGGTGGCTAGAGTCAGGAACATGTTCATATTTCTGACTCTTTCTGGGAGATTGATACAGAAGAGGGGATTCCCAGCCCCCTCGCTCAACCCAACTGATGTGTTGGGAGTCATTAGGTGAGCAAACCCCCCAATTCCAACCCCTAATGCCGAGTGCCAAGCAGGGAGGCAATGAGTACCAATGTTGTAAGTCTTAGGTATGACTCGGCCGAGGCTTGAACCAGCAACCTCCTAGTTTCGGGGCGGGCGCCCTACCCCCAAGGCCACCGAGCTGTTAATGTCAATTTGATTACCGTATTTTCCGCACTATAAGGCGCACCGGGTTATAGGGCGCACCCCCAAAAAATGGTTCTTGGTCCTATATTTTCCATACATAAGGCGCACCGGATTATAAGGCGCTACAATGGGAACGTCGACAAAACAGTAGATAGTTCAGTCAAACTTACTACCCCCTTAACATTTTGAAAGCTTGCAAAGAAGCAAATACGTGTCGTAGACACGTGCGGATGCGGTGTCCGTACGATGTCACCAAAAAAACATTTCTTAGTTTCCATTTTATTTTCTGCTGGCAACTGTGTGGACAGCAAAGTAAGAATTTTATTGTGCAGGGAAACGGGGTTCTTTAATGTGCATATGACAATAAACACTTTGAATTGAATTTAGTTTAAAAATAGACTCATCACAGAAACATCAAGATTGTTCTAAAACAAGATACCGGGAAAATATAAATCCGCATAGCTCACCTAAGTTCTCTTGCAGCCTTCACGTAACCATGGTCTTCTTAATACCGTGAGTGTAGTAAATCCAGGAGAGTAAAATATTTACAAATACAGAATAGTAAAACATGTTTTCTCTATGCCGTAGTGCAACCCAACGTGTGATTCCCATTCATCTTTTTCGGCCAATTGCAGGCTTTGTTTCGCCCCTTTAGCCAATGCGAGCCTGTAAATGACAAAAAAGATCCGCCCCCTTTACCTCCGAATAACTTTAGCCAATAGTGACTGATTCAAATGATGATTAACACATTGGTTAGGAAATGAAACACCGGTATATAAATCCCAGCATACACCGCGGACGACTTCGCCTTCGGGGGAAAATCTAGTCGGCGGCTGCTTGCTTTAGTTGCAAGACTTTGCGACTTAATATTGATCCATATATAAGGCGCACTGTATTATAAGGCGCATGGTCAGCTTTTGAAAAAAATAAAGGCTTTTAGGTGCGCCTTATAGTGCCAAAAATAAGGTAATATTGATTGCTGCGCTTGTTGATCTAGAAAAGATTGACGGTAGCTCCGAAGTAGCCGCTGACACCCCAGCAACCTTTCGCCTTGTGGCAAAAAAAATCTGTATCGCATTATACGCCGCAGTGTTGAAAATGTAGAAAAAAGTAGCGACTTGTAGTCCCGAATTTACGATAACCGCAAACACGGGGGAGGACGCTGCCACCTGGCTGCACGGATTAACACATATATACACACACGTTTACAAGCAGGCAAGCGCTCTCCCAAGGCCATAAACACTCATTATAATGTGCTATGTCATCTGCTGTGGGTTTGGCCTGGGAATTACACAGCCCGGAGTCTCCCCCCCTCCCAGACTCGGCAGACATGTAAGTATGTGTTAGTATCAAAGCAGATTTCTGGGATAAAACGGGATTATTGAGTGTGAAGACGCGAAGCTGACATCTTACTTGATAAGATACGATCTATTATATTGCGTGGCCTAGTGAGTCGAACGGCACTGTTGTTTCTGCTCGCCTCGGAGCAGACGACGGGCGAGATTCCGTCTCTTTTGCTTTCATTCATCGAAAATGTGGCCGTGACTGATTCCTTAGTCACTGATTGAGGAAAAACACAAAAGGGGATACGAGTACACGTTACGTATTCAGCCGACGGATCAAAATCCCTTTCTTCCATTCGAATGCATAAACTGAAGTAGCATCATAAGCGGTGTTCCCTCTAAGCTGCGCGCGTGCGCAATCGCGCACTGCTCGCACATTCTCAGCGCACAAGAAAATCTAGCCAGCGCACAAAAATGAGGGCTCAAATTTAATAATTAAGATGCGACTTAGGTCAAAGTTACAGTGCATAAGGGTAAAAATAGACGGGTTCCCCTGACGTTGTGTCCTAAATGCCGTATTTTGAAGTCGAGTCGAAGGAGAACGAAGTTGAGTAAAGTTAGTAGAGTTTGTCAGGGAACCGTCTTCTTCGGCTCGGCTCACTAAGAGGAACCGGCTCTTTCTGGTCCTAAACGGCTCTTCGGGTTGTTTTTGCTTCTTTAATCCCAACATGACCAAATATTATGTAAAATTATGCACAAAATGACTTAAAGGAATAAAATTATGACTCACAACACGTGGTAAGCTTTCTCTCCTGGCTTTGATCTCTTTGATCTCCGGCAAAACATAAAATGCGACAGAAACAAAATGAAAATAAATCCAAACAGCTTGCCAACATCATTTTTGCCGTTCCATGTGTTCCGTTACTCGCCAAGCCTTTAATAAGTTTATTCATATTTAGGTACTTTTGTCTTTTATTAGCATATTTGGTATTGGAGTAATTCAAAAGTAATTGAAAGTAATCCAGTTAAAGTAACCCTACCCACCCCTGATGGTCAAGTGGTTAAATAGTGATTCCAAGAGCTAGGAAGAAATCCGTGCAGAGCATTCATGACTTGATTTGTACGCGTATTTAAAAACAACGCAGGCTTATATGATAATTCATTTATTTTTTGAATGTTTTTGGAAAGAATGAAGAGTTTTTTTTTTTATCACTAAATAATTGACACTGTCCCTTTTACAAATGAATTTAAGAATCAAGCCCGCGAGAGCAAATTATCCATCTCCTAATGTACAACTAACAAACAACGAAAGCTGCTCATTCTCAATGACCTGAATCCAATTGAGTTAACTGCCAACTACACGAATGTTAATAATTTAGCCGGTGTCCGTCCCTCGTGCAATGCATCGACTCGGCGGATGATGCATGCATGCGTGCTTTTAACTAAATCCATTATAGATATAGAACCCCCCCCCTACCACCTCCTCCCCTACTCCAAGAAAAAATACCAAGCCTGTACACAACTCTCAACAGCAACGTTAGCCCAAACGAGTCGGTGAGTCAGGGTTACTATGGCGACGCTACAAGGAAAAATGTCTCCCTCTGATGATTCATTTGTCATTTCGACTTTTTGTACTGCATGTATGAATTCCATACAGAACGCCGAAACTGAATCTCCGACGATGTCGTCCTCGTTTACTCAACTCTTCTACGTTCTCGCTAGTTGTATTTTTCAGTTATTGAAGGTGCCCAGCGAAGGTATCGGACCCCGAGAACTTATTGCCACTTTTCAGGCTTCAAACTCAAACCTGAAAATATTTCCTGAGAATCAACAGCGTTTGAGAAAGAATGACAAGGTGGAACCGAATTGTTCCAATATTTACGACGAAAAATCGGATAAGTTGTTCCTCTGAGTAAGCCAAATGACTCCAGTTCCCTGAAGACTTCTGAATGAGCCAAAGTCGACTTAAATGACTAACAATGACAAACACGGTGCACTTGTGTGTCCTTAAGTCTTACTTAATAACAAAACTGAAGGGCGCATTAAACCACAACCAACCTTTTAAGATCTGTCCGTCAATCTAAACTTTTGGGCCAAACAAGGAGAAAACTAATCAGATACGCAACCAAGACACCCATGATTACTTTGGATGACCTGCAGGCATTTACAGCTGGGATGGGATTTGTGCATAAAACAACTATCATTTGTACTCGGCGCACATCTAACCTTTATGGAAGATTGGCAAGAAAAAAAGGCCCATTTGGTGTTTGCAAGAAATCACATGGGAGAAACAAATAACATGTGGACCAAGATTCTCTGGTCAGATGAGACCAAAATTGAAGTTCTTTGGGCTTAATTCCAAACCACTATGTTTGGCGTAAGAGTAACACTGCACATCACCCTGAAAACACCATCTTCACTGTTAAACACGGGGGTGGCAGCATTATGCTCTGGAGTTGCTTGTCGTCAGCAGGGACTGGAAGATGGATGGAGCCAAATAAATGGCAATTGTGGCAGAAAATCTGTTGAAGTCTAAAAGGGACGTGAGGATGGGGTGCAGGTTCACCTTCCAACAGGTCAACGACACCTAAACATAAAGAGAAAACCAACAATGGAAGCGTTCAAAACTATATATATAAAGGTGTTACAATGACCAAGCCAGAGACCTGACCTCATTCCTATAGATAATTTCTACAAATGTTCTGCTTTCTTGCCGCTAATATGTGAACTGCATTCAAAAGGCTACAATCCCATTTCTGCATAAAATGAACTGCACCTGTGCAGCCACAATATAGATAATTTCTACACATATTCTACAGGAATGAGGTCAGGTTATTAGCTTAGTCGTTGTAACACCTTTATACTGTTACTTTTAAACTATGCCATTGTAGATTCTGCTTTATTTTTAGGGTCTCTGACCTGTTGGAAGGTGAACCTGCACCCTTTTCTCAGGTTTGCAGTTTCCAACAGATTTTCGGATAATTAAGTCAAAAGGGGGCAACATTTTTGCAAGGCTTACTTTTTATGGTCTAACATTCAGAAGGTTAGAATATCACCGATGGCAACTGTTTCAGCACAGGAAGAGAAATATGGAAGAAGCCCTTGGTTATATTTAAACATTTTCCACTCCTCCGCAAAAACGTCTGCCATCTGGATGGGAGAATTCTCATCTCCTTTTTTACTCCAAAGGTTTTTTTGATGGCCCTGAGGCTCTTTGGCATATTTTCTTTCACTCCATAAACATCCCAGCATGCATTTAAGGCTGAAGCATTTCAAGCTTCAGATGCTTCTCAGAGTCGGGAAGATCATATTCTAAATACGTTGAATCCCTTTCTACTTCGCACTTTGTTCCTTGTGGCCTCAGTGCATCCAGGTTAAAAATATTTTGAGGTTCATTATTCCCGATCGCAAATTGCCGTGTGTCAAGAAACGGGCCGGGAAGCAGAAAGTCGGAACTCATATGCGTAGACGATCTGTCACTTTAATTAGGAAAGAAAAGTTGTCCAACACACAAACGGACCAAAAACAAAACAGGTTCAAAGGCAGTCAAAATTACAAACTAGGCATTATTCAGAGGGTTAAACAATGGTCTGGCAATGGGCAGTCCAAAGAGGAGCGTTTAAGTACTCCAAAAGCAATCAGTCCAATGCGTCTCAGCCGGTGTCAATGGGCGGGGCCAGCTGGGTGCCAGGACAACCGTGCAGGACATGACACCATGAGAGGGTTTCTGTCAGGTCTGGCGGCTCTTTTTTGACATTCTGTCCACCAAAAAGAGAAATTCACTCGTGTGGCTGCGATACAATGTCCCTGATTGCATATTGCTCCGAGCAGGGACCATCAGAGCGCATTTTTGTTAGGTCTGTTGGCTGTTTTTTGCCATTCTGTCCGCCAAAACGTGAAATTCAATCATACTGCCGTGATCCACTATCCATGATTATGCCTTGCGTTTCGCTTTTGCCGCTCTATCCGCCAAAAAGTAAACTGAACCCGCTATCACTGATCGCATATTGCTACAAGCTGGGGTTGGCAGAGTGCATTTTTGTCAGGACAGCTTTTTTTTTTTTTTTTGACGTTCCGTCTGACAAAAAAGTGAACTGCACCCTAAAGGCTACGATCCATTATCCCCTATCTTGCAAACCCCACTTTTCTTGGGCCTGGTAAGTTTTTTTTGTCGTTATTTCTGCATAAAAAGAACAGCATTTGTGCAGCCACAATTTATTATCCCAAATCCCATACCGCTGTAAGCAGGGACAAGTCAGAAGGCACTTTTGTCTGGATTCATGCATTTCTAGCTTGCTTAAAATTAAATGCACGTCTTCGGCAGTGATCCATTATCCCAGGATGGTTATTGCCGAGACAGAGGTTGGCATGGTGCAGTTTGTTCAGTTCAGGTATGCTGAAGCGTGACATTTTGTACCATTTAAAATGAACTGCACTGTTTTGGCTGCGAGCCATTATCACCAGTAGACTATTACTGAGAGCACGGGCTGAGAGAGCAAATTTGTGTCATGTGTGGTGGCTCTATGACCCCTTCTTTCTACCTAAAATGAAGAGCATTTATGTGGCTGCAATCCATTATCCCTGGTCGACTATTGCTGAGAGTAGGGTTCAACAGAGCACATGATAAATATGTCATTAAAAACAACGCAGTGAGCATCAGTTAAAAAGGGATTAGATGGGCAGGCAGAGATAATTATGTTATAAAAGACTTAAAGAAGAAAAATAGTACAATAACGAATGTTAGGATAAAAAGGCAAATATTTACAGATTGGTTTAGATCATCAGAACAATAGTTCAATGACATAAGCAGCAATACATTTCTAAAGAAAGAGTCAAGAATTAAAATGGACATAGGTTAGTACATTTTGTTCAGAGTTTAGTGAACATGTTTAGGGTAATGAGGGCCTTAAACAAAACATCCTTTCTGAGCCTGTTAGTCTTTGTTTTAATGAACATGTTTATATAAAAACTGCATTTTTTTTTATGGACGGTCTTTCAGTTGTATATTCAAACTGTAATCTAAGTATGTCTACTTCTGTCCACATAGCATCCACTCACTCAGAGCACATTTCGTCTTTACCAGTACCCTTGTAACTTAACTCGATTTGGTGGAACAAATTCGATTTTATGTTGTGTTTCGCGTTTGCTGTCCCCGACCACTCGCTCGGGCTTCTGAGTATAATGTAGATACTGATGGGCCTTGAAGAGGAGGTCAGGTTGCGTACCAACCAACCAATGAGGTGTGTGTCTGGTGAGACACAGTCAGATTTACAAATAAATAAACTTACTTCTTATTCATCATTTGATTGGTGGAGCAAGAAATGTAGAAAATATACTGTAGCTTAGAAAAATACGTGTTGTTGTTGAACGAGGTATATGCGTGTCATGATTACTAACTCCGATCACCTGGAGCAATCATGTGGGCGCCTTCTGATTGGCTGGCACTTCGCTCTTAAGCGCGCTGCGCCCAGACCTCCTCGTCTGTAACTTTGTGTGACTCTCCTGATTTCCCGTTCGTCAAAGAACTCTGCTTACCTGTTTCTGCCTGCCTCAGATCCGACCTGTTTCCGTCCCATGCTTCAATCTCCTCTCCAGCCCCGGTAAACTCGACCTGCCTGACTTCCGCACTCCGATTGGCCACTTGATCCAAAGCTATCTCTCCGGCTCCGCTGGTGATGTCTGACGGCCATCATGTCTCCCGCAAGCCCTGAACGCTTCCTTAAACAAAGAACTGAAACGAATGCTCTGAGGTTTTCTGGTCTGTTCTGGTCTCCTGATAATGCGCCGCTCCCTTCAAAATAAAAGCATCAATAGATTATTATTATGATTATGAAAAGAAAAACCACGGAACAACACATGAATTACTGGACGGCTTGACTTCCACGAGCAGCAACTTTCCCATCCTTTTCACACGTAATGTAGAACGCGAAATGAGGACCTTTTGTTTAATCCATTAAGCATATTCGCATACCTGCCAACCTTAGTCTGACTTCAAAATAAACCAGCCTTAGACTTAAATACTAGTCTTGAGTCAAGATTTTGGTTGTTATTTAAATTTAAAACAGCGGTACATTAAAAAAAATATATATATATTTTTTCCTTGAAAAGTCTTAAAAGGAATTGAATTTATTACTCTAAAAATAAGGCCTTTAGTGGTATTAAAATATCTTAAATCCAATTTTCGAAAGACTTAAAATGTGAGCACAATTATATGTGTGTAAAACTAAAAAGATTAAGTAACATTTCTTGATCGTCTATTTTTCTTTTAAAACAGTTTACTGATTTACTTTATTTCATATTTTTTATGTCTAAAACTTTGGAGAGCGCTGTTTTTCAAATAGAATGTTTTCAACTGAACCAAAATGAGATTTAAGAAGAAAAAAAAGATTTGTTTAAAATTGCCTCTGATTGTGTGTTTTTTAGTCGACTTGGTCTTAAATTTGATTTCAAAAGGCATTAAAAAGTCTTAAATTTAACCTGCCACAAGCTGTAAGAACCATGTGTATTTAAATGCCTTGGAAAGATTCCCATTCTTTTTTGTGTCGACTTGATCCTTAAATTCTTCTTACTTGATGGTTCTTCCATGATTACTTTCACGATAATAACTGGTTGGTTATATCTTATCACAAACGCCTGACTTTGAAATATCTATCTATCCATCTATCGATCTACCATGGACATATCCCTCGAGAGGGGTGACTGTCAGCAAGACAAACACATAAAAAAACTAAGAAAATTTAAAGAAAAGGAAAAAGTTGCGCAAAAAAACAAAAAAAACCCCACAAAAAATGGCCAACCCAAATGCCCAAACAAGTTAAGTACCTCGGCACCCAAGTTGGTCATGCTTTCGTCCCTCCAGATGAAACGGGACACAAGAAAGCGGCCGTGTCACTCGGGTCAGGGTGACACAATACACTCTTCTGTTCAACAGCCGGGCCTGACAGCTTTCACTGGTTTACCCCTGCTGCATCATACGGGTGCCCTTCCCATCCCTTAGAAGGCGTCCAAACATACCACTATCCTTTCACAACACCTCTCCACTCATTCCCATCACCAACAAATATATACTATCAAATATATAAAAACAGATATAACGGGTTGCACATACGCATATCATGCTTTCTCGACAAAGCCACAATACGTACGAAAAAAAAATGCTTGATTGAGAATCACATACATCGTGTACTGCAACAATATTAGCAATCTACGATGACGTTGTCGTCTGCTACCAGTGACCGAGACGGAATAGAGACGAAACGGGCGAGACGAGGTCGTTCTAAAAGCAAAACGAGTTTAAAAACAAAGAAAATCTGTAAAAAATAAAATGATACGGTGTATAGTATACAATTTGGGGAATCACCCATGCCATCCTCTCTGGTAAGGTCTATTGGAGGGTACTAGAGAATAGGGTCCATCAGGAAGTCAAATCTTGGGATAACAAAATGGTTTCCAACTGGGCCTTGGAACAGTGGACAAGCTCTACACACTCTGCAGGGTCCACAAGGGTGCATGGTAGTTCCATCCGGTCTACAAGAAGTTTGACCGTGTTCCTTAGGGAGCCCTGCGTAAGTTGCTTCGAGAGTAAGGAGTAATGGAGAATCTTCTCCGGGCTGTACGGTCCCTTATGACAGGTCGGATTCGTTTTGAGTTTGAGTTGCCCCGTGTCACAGATTCTGTTTAGAACTTTGATGGACATAATTTCTATGCACAGCCATGAAATTGAAGGGGTCCGTCTGATTTGGGGGCAATGCTGAGGGCATTGCATCTCTGCTTTTTGCAGATTATGTGTTGCTGTTGGCCTTCTCAGGCCATGATTTTCAAGCCCTCTCCGGAGCAGTTCGCAGCCGAGCGTGAGGTGGCCGGGATGAAGATCAGCACCTCCAAGTCCGGGACCCTAGTTCTCAGCCAGAAAAGGGTGACATGCTATTTCCAGGTTTGGGATGAGTGGAGGAGTTTAAGTATCTCTGCATCTTGTTCACAAGTGATGGAAGGATGGACCGGTAGCTCGACAGAGAGATCTGTGCAGCGTAGACCCTGTACCGGTGCGTTTGGGAGGAGAAGGAGCCAAGTCGGAGGGCAAAGCTCTTGATCTACCGGTCGCTTTAGGTTTCTACTCACTAATGGTCATGAACAGTGGGTCATTACCATAAGAACACTATTCCAGATACAAGCGGCTAGGATGAGTTTCCTCTGCAGGGTGGCTGGGCTCTCCCTTAGAGATAGGGTGAGAAGCTCAGTCATCAAGGACAGATTCATTGTACAGCCACTTCTCCTCCACGTTGAAAGGAGCCGGCTGAGGTGGCTCAGGCATCTGGTGAGGATACTTCCGGGCATGTCTCGACGGCGGGAAGAGCTGGGGACGAGACAGGACACGCTGGAAGGGACTAAGTTTCTAGGCTGGCCTTGGGACGCCTCGGGACTTCGTTGGATGAGCTGAATGAAGTGGCTGAGGATAGGTAAGTGTGGGCTTCTCTGCTGAGGCTGCTCCTGAGACCCAAACCTGGATAAGAGTAAGGTAACGAATATATAAACACAATTTGAAATGATCAAAAATAAGATAAAAAATACAGCCAAAACCTAAGTTGACAGTTAAGGTAGAGTTCTCTTGCTTACGAATTTATACATTTTTCATTTTATATTTTCATGACGACAGGTGATGCGCATCTTTGCCTGTCACCCCTGAAGCACGTCACTCCAACGCTATTGCAACGTTTGATACACAGCAGTTCACTGGAGGGTCACATACAACACTGCAGCTGTCTGTCACTCAAGTAGATAGACTAGCAGTCTAGCACACACCAAAAATATGCACCCTCATCTCAGCAGGCTGTAATGTTTTTGCCTTTTTTTGGCAATTACAGCTGCGATTTTCGAGTGCGTCGCCGTAGCAACCGCATCCTTTGATGCATGTTGACGGAACGCCTCGCGCCACCGAGATAAGAGGTGGGTGGAGCTGTGATTGGGAATGGAGGCGCGTTAAATGCGCTCTAGTTTGTATACGATAAAACAAAGTGGCCAAGACGTCTCATCCTGGTGGCCCGAAGATCCAGGATGAACGGTGATGCGAGAGAACGGGGCAGGGAGAGTGTGCAGCTATTTTAGTCTGGACGTTGTCATGGAAACTGCAGCCTCGTTACAAATGGAGATGTCCAGAACACATGTATTTGTCGGACAAATGGTGCGCCGGGGTCCAGTGTGCTACTCTGACATAGTAACCGAATGAACCCACCGATAGCTATGAACAGTAAAAGTTGGGGCGAATTGATCCAAATATCTATATTCTCGGTACCGAGAGAGTACTTGGATTGTATCGATACCATTGTCTTGGGATCAATACTATCTTCCCATTTTAACTATTACTGTAGTGACATGGAAATATTTGATTCATTCTCTGGCTGGTGAAAACTGCAACAATACAATGCATTGAGACCATGTGCTATAATGTCAGCGAAAATAAAGTCCATTAACTGGCCGAGTTAGCACAAAATGTGGATATTAAAGGGACAGTGTGTAACATTTATCGCCTCTTAGTGGTTACAAAAAACCTTATTCAAAAAATATTATTGATTTGAATATTCGACTTTGCAATGCCATATCGCAAGGCGAGATCGGACACTCCAAAACCATTTTCGTAAAAGCACAGACTAGCAAAAAAAAATAACTTCAAAAAGGTGTACCCCTTCACTCATTGACGGTCCGGATGGAAGTGACGCTAAAGCTAGGCTAACTCGCGCCACCGAGTGCATCTCGGCTCCACTCATTACGCTCCAAATCTCATTTGATTCGACTATTTTGTCTCGGCTATTTCCAGTTGGGCACGGAATTCCAAATTTTGCGCACATTTTTTGGTCGAACACCGATTTGGCTGAGCATTGAGGCGGTTGAGGATCAGATAGATAGATAGAGATAGATACTTTATTCATCACCATAGGGAAATTCACATTGCTTATTAACAGATTAACAGGATGGCCTCGGGGTGCTGTGTTGTAGTATAGCAACAGCGGAGTGGATGAAGTCACACGCTAGTCCAAAAGTTTGATGTCCCTGCAGCAGATGGAAATCTTTGTGCCCAGGGTTACACCACCTCGTGTTCATGTAGATATCAAGTCCACCTCCTCTCCGCTTCCCGCAGGCTTTTGTGTGTGCTGAAGCCGGGTAGCTCCGGAACAATTCGCGTAGCTCCAAGTTAGCGTCCGGGATGCTAGACGTGAGCCACGTTTACATAAAACACAGAAAACTGCACTCCCTGTACGCTTTTATCTTTTTCACCAGCACAGCTAGTTCGTTTGTCTTATTTGGTAGAGAGTTCACATTTACCATGATTACGGACGGTACCGCTTAGCCTTAGCTCCGGCTCTGCATCCACGATAGGGCCCCCTCATCACGCCGGCACGAGAATTCTTCAGGGCAAGAAGTTGATTTCTGGAATAAACGCATTTTTGTGTGTTAAAACCCATAACGATAGGATAGAAAGTAATCCAAAGTGAAGTTGTCAAACGGGACGAAAAACACAGAAGATACAAGCAGACACTTAAAACAATAAATCACAAAAAGAGCGAAATAACACGGAGCTGCTGGAAAGGGTACCACTGTATATCATTATACTTATATTTGAGCGTTTCAAAACCAATGTTTGGAAACAAATACAATAAATAATAACACGTAGATGTCTGTGTGTAGATTTATTTATTAATGAAAACATTTGGATGATCTCTAGAATTAGCCCCTTGGTTCAATTTCTTTACCCCAATGCGGGCCGACTCCAAATAGTGGCCAATGCTGGAAAAATGGTAGGTGAAAGGGGGGAGGGAGGATAGGGTTCTATGTATGTATAAGCCGCTACTTTTTCCCAAACGTTCAACCTTGCGGCTTATTCAGTTATGCGGCCAATTTATATAATTTTTCTAACGGCCGCCAGCGGCGCTCGAGTACAAAAGGTAAGATTTAGAACGGTGTAATATATGCGCCGAGGAAGACTGCAACTTCTAGGCTTGTGCATTAATTCAATTAGCGTAAACATACCCTCATCATGCAAAATGCAAAAAGAAAGGCACATCAAAAAATCCACCATCACCAACGGGTTCCGAAAAGCCGGTCTGCTGCGTGACAGAGAGGAGGGCACAGAATCAGGAGTGGATGAGAGTTCCAGCGACAGTGACAGTGAGGCTGTCTATATGACAACGTTTCTTTCCGACACCGAGGTTTACCGTGATTTTTACAAGTACGGTATGTTTTTTTAACAGACCCGTTTACTGTGTTGCGAGCGTCTTGCTACCTGTCACAGGCACCGTTTGGGATGAAAGTTATATTATTATTAGTAAAACTTTGAAAACTCTCTCAGTGTACCGTCTTTCTTTGTAAATATGTGTAACCATGTATAATATGTATTTGCAACTGTATATTTTTGTAGTGTATTTATTTTGTACGCTTATTCTGATATGTTTTGGACGGGCGAATTAAAAAGAAGGGGCGGAACAAACGCGGGCTGACGGGAAGTGGGGACCGGTAAAGGTGAGTGTTTGTGGACACGGCGTACAATAGTGGATATATTTTTTTCCCAACCTTACCTTTGGAAATATACACTTTTTTCTTTAGATTACTTTCAACGGGACCCGGACTCTGCATAAAACCTTAAGTTCCAGTATCATTTTACGTTCATTTAGCCGGCTGTGATTTTTGGACTGTGTACTTTAATGAAGGATATTCAGTTTCAATCGCGAGACAAAGTCGGGTCTGGGTTACTTTTGTGTTACATTTTTTTTTTAACGTGGGCGCATGCGGCTTATATACAGGTGCGGCTTGTGTAAGTACAAAATCGGTTTCCTCTTGAAATGTGGTAGGTGCGGCTTTTAATCCGGTGCACTCTATAGTCCGGAATTTACGGTATGTATGTCTTGAATATAGGCTCAATTTTTGGAATTTATTCTTTCTCGTCCTCGCAAGAATCCTCATCTGCTCGCTTCCCAGCGTCTGCTCCTTCCTCCCGCTCTGAAGGACGGCGGTATTCCCACATTTCTCTGTTACTATAGCAACACCGCATCGAGAACGGGAAGGAGAGGACGCAGAGGGGAGGGTAAGGGAGGGAGGGTTTGCAAAAAAAGAGGGCCTAAAGATGAGCGGATGTGTGAACAATGCTAATTCCGACGCCATGCTGAACCCCCCCTTCTCTCGCTCGTCGCATTGCACAGAGCGCAGCCACCGAATTTGCATAATAGCCCGTGGGAATATATTTGCATGTTCAAATAATGCACTGCAACTTTTCCTTTTTCCATTTTTTTTTCTTCCAGGCTGTAATGACATCAAGCACCAACCCGTCACGGCAATGTCAAAGCAGCCGGGGGACGGAAGACGCATCGCCGTGGAAACCGGATGGCGGCCGAGGGAAGGCCGAAGCCGTTTCGCGTCAATGTCATCATCTCTTTCCGTTTGTTGTTATTGTACAGTACAAAGGGCCCCAGAAGAAAAGCGCTGTTGCGTCATGGGAAGTTGCGCCTCCGAGTGGGGCGAACACTCTCCTCAATGGAAGGACACGTGTCGGAGGGAAACTGGCTGGACGCGGATCCTATCTAATATTCTGTCATTAGCGACCGATGCTATTAGAAGGGTTTGCTACGTGGAGCCGTCCGCTGCATGTCAACTGTCTGGCTTGTCCTCTCTCGGCAATCAATAACTCATCTCTCCACGTCAATATTGCTCCGGCCCGAGGGACTTAAATGTCCTTCTTTAGGACGGAAGGAGAATTGGCAAGAAGTTGACGCTCTTTAGTTTTCCTGGTCTGTTTTGTTTCCTCGAGTGATGACGCAGCACGTATATTTAACAAAGAAAGTGGTTTATATTCGCATTTCAGCTTCGTTGCTTAAAATTCTTAATTGAATTGAAAATCATGAATCTGGTGGTTTGAAAACTGGATTTGAAATATTATACAGTATATACTGTTTGCGATTGATGTCCGACAATCCAATTATTTGAGTACTGAAACTATTATTCTCATTCAACCATCTTACGCATTCGAAAATCTTGCATTCCAAAATCTTGCCTGTGTATCGAAACATGAGTACCGTAAATTCCGGACTATAGAGCGCACCTGATTATAAGCCGCACCCACCACATTTTAAGAGGAAAACCGATTTTAGCCGCACCTGTATATAAGCCGCATGCGCCCACATTTAAACATGTGACACAAACACAAAATTAACCCAAACCCGACTTCAAGTCCCACGATTGAAACTAAAGTCCACAGTCCAAAAATCACAGCCGGCAAATTGAACGGAGAATGATATTGGTACTTAATGTTTGATGCAGACCTGCAGAGTCCAGGTCCCGTTGAAAGTAATCCAAGGAAAAAAGTGTATATTTCCAAAGGTAAGGGTGGGGAAAAATATATCAGATAAACATATTTACTCACGCAACTCCTTTTTCTTTAACCAACCTTTTACCCCCTCTTCTTTCCTTGTCTGTCCCTCACCTTTAGCGGTCCCCACTTAAACTCGGCACCCCACGTTTGTTCCACCCCTCACTTTTCGTTCATCCGTGCAAAACATATCAGAATAAGTGTCTAAAATAAATACAAATAAATACATTACAAAAATATACAGTTGCAAATACATATTATACATGGGTTACACATATATACAAAGAAAGACGGTACACCGAGAGAGTTTTCAAATCTTTAATAATAATTTAGCTTTCATCCCAAACTATGCCTGTGACAGGGCAGCTAATGGTAGCAACACTCGAGCGCCGCTGGCGGCCGTTAGAAAAATTACATAAATTGGCCAGTGTTCACTACATTGTTACGAATGGCAAGAAAGATAATTACAATTCAAAACACCCAACATATTTAAAAAATATTTACCCAAACATCTACAAATACTTGAAACCAATGTTCCCTCTTATTTTCCCCGGGTCTGAGCGTTCACACAAAGTCGGTGAGCAGCGCTTGAAACAACAGTGAACAACCATAATCCCAAGTGTGGCAAGATAATTCATTAGCAAACATGTCCAAAACTTGACATCATGTTACATTATGCTGAGTTTCTGGCAATGCAAAATTATTTTTCTCTTTTGAATGAATTGACTCATGTACTATTGCAAAGGTTGTACGGCCTACAAATGTCATTTGTTCTTATTATTCTTCCACAAGATATCCATTTCTTTTTATTTCCTGATATATTTTGTCGCATGATATTAACATTTTTGGGGGCTTATTTAGTCGGTTGTAAGATACAGAACTGTACTTAATCACATTTTTTAGCGGAAGTACAAGGTTGGCCACAAGATTCACTTGATATAATTGGAAATTATTTGAATGCAACACAAACTTTTTCTTCTTTTTTCCGTGTTTTTTTTTCTACTTTTTTTTAAATTCCTTTAAAAAAAATCTCATTGTGTTTATTTTTTTCGAGCTGTTACTTTTTTCTTTTTGTTCTCTATTTACTTTTTTCCTACATTTCTTTCTCTTTTTTTTCTGGCTTTTTAAATAAATGTTTCCTTCTTTTTTTCTCTTCCTTTTGTTTCTTTTTTTCTCAGCTTTTCACTACTTTTTCATTTTGGTATTTTTTTCTTTTTCGTTCTATTCCCCGCTTCCTTTAAGCCATTTTGTGCATAATTTTACATAATATTTGGTCATGTTGGGATTAAAGAAGCAAAAACAACCCGAAAGAGCCGGTTCCTTTTAGTGAGCAGAGCCGAAGAAGCCGATTCTCGACAAACTCTACTGACTTTACTTTTCAACTTCGTTCGACATTGACTTCAAAATACCGCATTTAGGACACAACGTCAGGGGAACCCATGTATCTTCTAACACAATCAAACATTGAAGTAGATTCATTCTACTAATAAGACGCTCACATATTCAAATTGTGAATGTCTGGTTATATTTTTTACTATGTAAAGAGTAATTTAGAATGAAACTACCATACAAATAGCATTTTTAAATTGTACTTGAAAACTGAAAGGTATGTATTTGGGTTTTTTCCCACCTCTTCTAAACAAGCCTGCCCTTTTAAGCAGTAAGGTTGGTTGGATGGATCCTTTAACCACTAGGTTCATTCAGGAATGTGTTCCTTTACACATCTCCTCATGAGCTGGAATTGATCATTCTTGTCTCTCATTATGTATTTCACTCAAAGAAATAAGGTGATAGACCTAACTATGGCACTTAAGGCCACTTCTGACTATGATAGGCTGGTTTATGCTGTCAGTCAAACAGTGAGGTGAGTGCACAAGTCAATTTCTTTACCCAAAACAAACTAGGAAGCATGGCAACCAATAGCTTTTGGCGGCTTGTCAGATTTAAAATAAATTCATCCATTAAATTGGACTCTGGGGAAAGTCAGAAGAGCGCAAAGAAAGGGTGCTCTCCACCGGGTGCTCTGTGGATTGTTATCGGGTTCAGGAAGTGACAGATGCGGCATCAGGAGAGAAGGCAAGAACAAGGCTGCCGGTACAGCTTACTGCTACAGCCAGGCTAACAACTCTTAAGCGGACTCCACCGGGCTTGTAACTCACAAACATAATCTCTATTACCGGTACTCATTAAACAGATGACCTGGAGCAACAACTCGTAGGAAATGGCTACATTCAGGACAGCAGTATTTTAATCATTGCTGAGGCCTGTCTCAATCTGATGCTAGCATGCAGCTACTCAGCCTAAATCGCCTTCTTGCACTGAATGGATGTATAATGAGAATAAAGACCATTCATTGTCGGTCAGGAGGGTAATCTCGAGGTAAATTTGCCCCTCGGGCGCTTTTATGAAGGTAAGACACTAATTTGCGGATTTTCACTTTTTGAGGGGGGTTCTGGTCCCCATTAACTTCGATAACTGAGGGATTACAGTAAACCTTTTCTCTATGACTCAATTACTATACTAGCAAGTTAGTTTTTGTCCGAAATGGAAATTAATCTTGAAGTATATTTAATTTAGCATATTAGTCCTCCTTGTACTAGCGTAATTTTGCATATCGTAACTTGTAATTACCGTAAATTCCGGACTATAGAGCGCACCTGATTATAAGCCGCACCCACCACATTTTAAGAGGAAAACCGATTTTGTACATACACAAGCCGCACCTGTATATAAGCCGCATGCACCCACATTTAAACATGTAACACAAACACAAAATTAACCCAAACCCGACTTCAAGTCCCGCGATTGAAACTAAATGTCCTTCATTAAAGTCCACAGTCCAAAAATCACAGCCGGCAAAATGAACAGAAAATGATACGGGTACTTAAGGTTTGATGCAGACCTGCAGAGTCCAGGTCCCGTTGAAAGTAATCCAAGGAAAAGTGTATATTTCCAAAGGTAAGGGTGGGAAAATAATATCAGATGAACACATTTACTGACGCAACTCCTTTTTCTTTAACCAACTTTTTACCCCCTCTTTTCTTGTCTGTCCCTCACCTTTAGCAGTCCCCACTTAAACTCGGCACCCCGCGTTTGTTCCGCCCCTCATTTTTCGTTCACTCGTGCAAAACATATCAGAATAAGTGTCTAAAATAAATACAAAAAAATACATTACAAAAATATACAGTTGCAAATACATATTATACATGGGTTACACATATTTACAAAGAAAGACGGTACACCGAGAGCTTTAATAATAATAATATAGCTTTGACAGGGCAGTTAATGGTAGCAACACTCGAGCGCCGCTAGCGGCCATCATAAAAATTATATAATTTAGCCGCATCACTGAATAAGCCGCAGGGTTGAAAGTTAGGGAAAAAAAATAGCGGCTTATAGTCCGGAATTTACGGTATTCATTTTATTTTTTATTTCTAATGCTCGTTTTTTGGGGGGAAAAAATCTCAAAGGCACTCTTCTTAGAAGAGGCAATCATTTGCAGCACAAGTTCCATTTTAGCCCGATTATAAGTGTAGATACCTAAACCATTGATGCTAAGATAGTTCAAGTATTTATCCTAACGGTATCAACATCATTAAATCACAAACCGCTACAGCTAGCAGCATACGAATGCTAAGCTAACTCTTCTACAAACCCAACTTTATATTGACCCAAGAAACATGAGAGGGCTTTTACATTTCTCATTTAATTAGCAACAAGGCAAACAAATTACCCCAAATGCCAAGCTCTTATAAGCCGTGTAAAAACCCGGCGTACTCCCGGGGCACGACGGAGGCTAAGTAAATGTTCCGACATAATGCGTAGCCCCGATAAAAGCCCGAAGCATCTGGAGTCTACAGAGTAAAGACATCGCCTCCATCAGACGCTATGGTAAATCAATAATCAAGTAAGTATAATCTAATAAGGGTGTCCTGCGCCGAGTGTATGTTTGTGTGCGCCGGCGTGTATCGGCTGGGGAACGTTTTGCTACACACCGAACATTCCTGCAGTAATTACTCTGAGGTGTCGGCTCACACTGTTTGCTGCAATCTAAATATTCATAGGACAGTAATCGCTGTCACTTCATCACGCTGACTACGGAGGATAAAGGCATAAGAGGACAAGGGCTAGTCGTTATAGAGAGCTGCGGGTAAGTCGACGCATTCATTCATTAGCCGGGAAAAGGGTTTCACGGTAATAAAAAGGGTTGCTAGGTTTTGGGGTTGATAGACCCATGTGGGGGAAGGAGACACTGGAAGGGGTGCTCAAGAAGAGGGATAATATTTCATATTAAAAGGAGGTACAAAGTAACAAACAAAGTTAGGGTTGAAATTGCCAAACCAAACAAAACCGGAAAAAGCCTAAACCAATAACAAAACCGGAAATGGAAAATGCAAGGAATAAAGTAACAAACCAACACGTGGTCAGGGTTGGGTAGGGTTACTTTAACTTGATTACTTTTGGATTAACTCCAATACCTAATATGCTAATAAAAGACAAAAACTAAATATGAATACAATTATGACTCACAACATGTGGTAAGCTTTCTCTGCTGGCTTTGATCTCTGGCAAAACTAACATAAAATGCGACAGAAACAAAATGAAAATAAATCCAAACAGCTTGCCAACATCATTTTGTGCAGGCTTGGGGAGTAACGGAATACATGGAACAGCAAAAATGATGTTGGCAAGCTGTTTGGATTTATTTTCATTTTCTTTCTGTCGCATTTGATGTTAGTTTTGCCGGAGATCAAAGAGATCAAAGCCAGGAGAGAAAGCTTACCACCTGTTGCGAGTCATAATTGTGTTCTTATTTAGTTTCTTTTGTCATTTATTAGCATATTTGGTATTGGAGTAATCCAAAAGTAATTGAAAGTAATCCAGTTAAAGTAACCCTAGCCAACCCTGGCTTCCCTCTGGCCATCAGGGAGAGACACATTTTTCCGAGCAGCCCTGAAGAGTTATCATAGTATATTAAAATCAAAACAGCAAAAACACTACCCACTCCCATGTTATTGGTTACATGACAATCTGTTTCTTAACATGCTTATTGGCTCTCTTCTCTCGCGTTCTCAGATGACGCCCTTTCTTGCGTACCTGACTGTCCGGGGTGCAGTTCCGGGAAACAACACACCATTAGATTCCCAGGAGCGGGGATTCTTGGACCTTGGGCCCTCCTCCCCTTCGGTTCCTGTTTTGTCTCTCTATCGTTTAGGCCTCAAAAACAACTTTGAAACAGCACTATTCTACTTATTTGCAATACAGCCTTGAATTATTTAAAACAGTTAACATGTCTGCACAAAATAAAATCCTTCAAAAGTAAATGGCATATGTTTTCAGTAGTGTTCTAAGAATTTGTATTAATTCATGTTTACATATTAGAGCAGGGGCAGCACGGCGGCGCAGTGGTTAGCGCTTGTGCGGCACAGTTCATGTCATGGGAACCTGTCGTGGGTTCAAATCCAGCTCCAGACTTCCTGTGCGGAGTTTGTATGTTCTCCCCGTGCTTGCGTGGGTTTCCTCCGGGCACTCCGGTTTCCTCCCACGTTCCAAAAACATGCATTTCAGGTGAATTGGCCGGTCCAAATTGTCCCTAGGTGTGAATGAGCGAATGAGTTGTCTGTCCCTGTGTGCCCTGCGATTGGCTGGCAACCAGTTCAGGGTGTCCCCTGCCCACTGCCCGGAGATGGCTGGGATGGGCTCCAGCCCCCCCGCGACCCTAATGAGGATAAGCGGTACGGCTAATGAGATGAGATGAGATATTAGAGCAGTGTGGGGTTGTGTTTCTGCTGCGAGTGAGTTTTCAGTAGAATATTTTCCTGACCATGTTTCAGTAGGGCAGCACGGCACTGCGCCAGCAGTGGTTAGCGCGTGTGCGGCACAGTTCTGAGATCATGAGATCGAACCTCCTGTGTGGAGTTTGCATGTTCTCCCCGTGCTTGCGTGAGTTTCCTCCGGGTACTCCGGTTTCCTCCTAAATTCCCAAAAACATGCATGTCAGGTTAATTGTCTGGTCCGAATTGTCCTTAGGTGTGAATGAGCGAGTGAGTTGTTGGCTGGCAACCAGTTCAGGGTGTCCCCTACCCACTGCCCGAAGATAGCTGGGATGGGCTCCAGCACCCCCACGACCCTACTGAGGATAAGCGGAGCAGATAATGGGGGCGGCAGTGGCTCAGGAGGTAGAGCGCTCGTCTTGGGATCAAGAGATCGCAGTTCGAATCCCTGCTCCTCCGTGTTACATGTAGAAGTGTCCTTGGGTAAGACACTGAACCCCTATTGCCCCCAATAAGCAAGTTAGGGCCTTACATGGCTGCACGGCCGCTATAGGGAAATGTGAAGCACACTGTAAAGCGCTTTGGGAAGTCTTGACTTGAAAAGCGCTATATAAATGCAGATCGTGGCTGGATGTTCAGTAGTGCCTAAGAGAGCTATTATGTCCTTTCTATATGTGTTTTTCCCTTTTATATGTTTTTTCCAGTCCTCACTGGATGACAAATTGTTGTACAGCATGTCCATTTTTTTTAAGGCCTCAAACGTAAGCTGATCAAAGTCAAGTCACCGTCTCATAGGAAAAGTATAACCTTTCCCCACACATCAGCAACATTTGTGCACTCACACAAACAATCAGCTCTCCTAAACCCCTCTCCCGCGTTGTAGGTTACATGCTTTGTTGGTCCGGCTGATTGTTTCATCCCCAGGGGTGACGAGAAACTCTGCAGCCCTGTGAAATCTTGTGACCTACTCTGGATGGGTAGCGACAGATGTCCACTCGAGCGGAGCTGGCCGCTGGACGCATGTGCGTCTTTGCTAGTTTGTAGATCTTTGTGGCGAACGTTAAATACGGCAACTGGGCAGTGACATGCAGCAATGTTCCCTGTAATTTTCCACGGGTCTGAGCATTCACACAGAGTCGGTGAGCAACGCTTGAGACAACAGTGAGTAACAGCAATTCCAAGTGTGGCAACTAAATCATTATCAAACATGTCCAAAACTTGACATGTCCAAATCAAACATGTCCAAAACTTCATGTTACATTTTGCTGAGTTTCAGGCAATGCAAAATTATTTTTCTCTTTTGAGTGAATTGACTCATGTACTATTGCAAAGGTTGTACGGCCTACAAACGTCGTTTGTTTTTACCATTCTTTCACAAGATATCCTTTTTTTTCCCCTGATATATTTTGTTGCATAATACAAACATTTTGGGGGGCTTTTTTAGACAGTTGCAAGATACAAAACTGTACTTAATCACATTTTTTAGTGGAAATACAATGTTGGTAACAAGATTCAATTGATATCATTGGAAATTATTTAAATGCAACACAAACCTTTTCTTCCTTTTTCTGTGTTTTTTTCTACTTTTTTAAAAATTCCTTAAAAAAAATCTCATTGTGTTTATTTTTTCCTAGCTGTTACTTTTTTCCTTTTTCTCTTTCTTTTGTTTCTTTTTTTCTCAGCTTTTCACTACTTTTTCATTTTGGTATTTTTTTCTTTTTTGTTCCATGTCCCCCCGCTTCCTTTAAGTCCATTTGTGCATAATTTTACATGATATTTGGTCATGTTGGGATTAAAGAAGCAAAAACAACCTGAAGAGCCGTTTAGGACCCGAAAGAGCCGGTTCCTTTCAGTGAGCCGAAGAAGCCGGTTCTTGAAAAACTCTGACTTTACTCAACTACAGTCTACTTGGACCATTACTTCAAAATACCGCATTTAGAACACAGCGTCAGGGGAACCCGTGTATTTTTACCTTCATGCACTGTAAGTTTGACTTGATTCGCTTCTTAATTAGCAATTTTGAGCCCTGATTTTTGTGCGCTGGCTAGATTTTCTTGTGCGCCGAGAATGTGCGGGCAGTGCGCGATTGCGCACGCGCGCAGCTTAGAGTGAATATTGACGTGCAGTGAGGTTCGAGTCTGGTGAGGCACTGTCAGATTTACAAATGATTTAAACAGCGACCTATTCATCATTTGATTGGTAGAGCAAAAAAGCAATATGTAAACTGTAACATGAAAAATAAATTGTCCTTACTTAGCCCCAGACCATTACACTGCCCCCACCATGCTTTACTCTTGGCATCATGTTCTTTTTGTCAAATAAGTGTTCCATTTTAACACCAACATGGCCTGCAAAGTTCAATATTTGACTATAGAATAGTCTATAGAATGTTTCTCCAAAAATGTTGAGGATAATCAAGATGCTTTTTGGTAAGTGTGAGATAAATCTTGGAGTTTTTTTTTTTGTGACAGCATTTCTTTTCTCCTGGTAACTCTCACATGGATGCCATTTTTGGCCAGTGTTTTTTCTCATAGTGAAGCTATGGACACTGAGCTTACCTGGGACTGTTTTGCTGCCTCAGGACCAGGACAACTTAATTAAAGGAAAACAAATAATAATAATAAATTTAGGTGTTTAATAGAAGGTCCTAAAGGAGAAATGCCTGCCATCAGTGCGTGGACTAAAACTCAAGGGCTCAGCAACACATCAGCAAATCCACCTCTGAATGAAGATTCTGGAGTGGCTACATCAAAAACAGTATTCAAAGCCAATTGAGATGCTGTGGTGTGATCTTAAATGGGCAGTTCATGCTAGTAAACCTTTCTATCTCGTTGATTGGACAATTTTCGTGCAATCAGAGGAGGCAGGTGAAGCATGGTTTTAAAAATATATTAGATAGTTATATTTATTCAGTGTAACAGTTTGTCCTCATTTAATATCGCACATTTTAGATTTTTATTTGCAAAACTCGCTGAATTTTCACTCTATACTACCAATATTACTAATACAATTACTAAGTATGGAATGTATTACTTTGCTGAACGCCCATAGATGCAAAGTGAGTAACGAAATTCTCTTGCCTCATGGCAGAGGGCGATAGTGAGAACATGATTCGTTACTCACTTTGCATCTATGGGCGTTCAGCAGAGTAATACATTATTACTTAGTAATTGTATTAGTAATATTGGTAGTATAGAGTGAAAATTCAGCGAGTTTTGCAAATGAAAATCTAAAATGTGCGATATTAAATGAGGACAAACTGTTACACTGAATAAATATAACTAATATATTTTTAAAACCATGCTTCACCTGCCTCCTCTGATTGCACGCTATTGCAATTGAGAGTTCACAGAGTCAAGTCAAGTCATGTTTATTTGTATAGCACTTAATCACAAAGAGTCTCAAAGGGCTGCACAGACCTCAGACTATTACATCCCCCGATCTAAAACCTACATGAGGGCAAGGAAAAACTAAATAACCTCAACATGAGGAAAATGAAGAAGAAATGAATTGGATTATTTGGACATTTTTGCTGTTTACTCAGATAGACAGTTGCTAAATCCAACAAGATATCAAATCTTAGTGAAGAATACAATTGTGGTAAAACACCCTAATTAATCTAAATCTGTCTAAATTTGATCAAATCCAAATGAATAAACTACTTAAAAAATCTGGATTTGTGTGAGTGCGTGCTTGTACATGACTAATAGGCTCTGAAACAGCTAAACCGATTTTCGGGAAAAATTTCACAGTTGTACTTTAGAACCCCGCGGGTGTGTGGAGCTAGGTTTCCTGTCAAGGCACCCCAATGAATACCCACAAAATCGATAGAGATCTGCTTTTGTGCGTTCTCCAACAGCCTCGGGTGGCCAAATTAGGTACTGCAGCTCCAGACCACCGACTAAACCAAGCAGCCAAATCCAATCTTCTACCGGCCTGGGAGCCACAGTGAAAAATGAAGATGAAAAGACCAGTAAACATTTGTTAGGATGGGTCCTTTCCATAATATACATCTAATGTCAGCAAAATAGAAAGTTCCTAATGAAGTGTCCAGTAAGAGTTTACATGAAAACCAAGCGGTGCATTTTACATGGTTGTCTCCCATCCAAGTCACACCAGTGCTAAAAGCGCTTGTCTGCTCGCGTAAATAAAGAACAAGATTATTATTATTTTTTCATACGATGTTTTGCTCTCGCTGCAGCCCACGCAGCCCCATCAAATATGTCCGCCCTGTGCATATTTATCCGCCTGTGAAGTGCGAAGGAAAGAGAAGCATCGCTGTTTTTGGTAGCACCAAAGCGGAGCCAGCCCAAAGACTGACACCTCAGTTTGGCAGCGGATGTTGTGTCAGGATCCCCACAGACCTTGCCGGCTGTCTAGGGGGCCACGAGGCCCGGGAGGAGCCGGATGGGGGATTCCCTTGAGAAGAGCGCAGCTGGGAGGTTAGCTATTGAATATGAAGGGGGAGAAATAGGGCCAGGTATGCGGGAAATGTGGAAACGCAACGTTATGCTCATCAAAATAAGTACAGTATATAAAGAGTTTATTTTTAACTATACAGCAAATTCCTTGGGTGTGGACACCTTGATGTTTGATTTAGCTGAAAATGTCGGGGTATGGTATGCCACCCTTAGCCACAGACCGCCAAGTGGATTTGGAACCGGACACGAGAATAATCTCCACACACCTGTGCCTAATTTTCCCAGGACTTTATATTGACTGCTTGGAAAGCACCCGGTGTCGGGTCATTGCCTGTTCCATGCCACTTTCAGCTTGTCTGCTGTTACCGTGTTTGGTTTAATTTATGTTTATGGTATGGACACATTACTTGTTGTTTTAACTCCTGGTTTATTTTTGTTCGATGTTCCCGTTTTTTTTTAACAAGTACCAACCTTTGTTGAGCACACCTGCAACTATTCTGGCTTCCCTGCATTTAGGTCCACCTCCGCAAACGTGAGAATAACCCAACCACCAAATGACCCACCAGAAGCATCCACATCTCTGTCCTGGCATAGAGGAGAACGTCTCTTTGCCGCTTCTGTACCCTGTCCCAGCGGTGAAGTAAAAGTCCCTCAGTCGCTTTTCAATCCTGTCCAGGCGGCGAGGGAATAGTCCCTCGGTCGCTTCTGTATCACGTCCCGGTGGTGTGGAAAGGGTCCCCTGGCTGCTTCTGTATCCTGTACCAGCAGTGAGGGGGGCCTCCTCACTCGCTTCTGTTCCCTGTCCTGTTGAAGAGAAGGTTCCGGTCCTGGTGACGAGAATGTCACTTGGCTGCTTCTGGCCCTGTTTCGGTGGGGACAGACGAGGACCTTCAGCTGTCCCCAGTTCAGGCAGAGGACTGTCAAGTCAAGTCCCATTTATTTGTATAGCCCTTAATCACAAGATATCTCAAAAGGACTGTACAGGTTACAATTACACCATCCCCTGATCTTAACCCAACATGCGGGCAAGGAAGAACTCTAAACCTTAGCCTCCTAGACCTCTATTGCAGCCTCTGTGATCTTTTTGTATTTGTATTTGGTTTTGGTCCGCTTAGCATCCGGATTTTGCTGAATAGGAATGTTCATGACTACTCTTTTCATATAGATACCCAAAGCGATTCTCAGCTCTTGAATTATTGATACCAAATACTAATACCACCTTTACATAAGCGCAAAACCAAAAATATTGTTCAATAGATACTTTTACATGTTAAAGGTATTTGCAATAAATGTAATTAACAAGAATATAGTGTCCCTGTTATTGTCATGATTACCGATATGCTTCACCTGTGCCCGCTCCTTTGGCGCCAACTGCCCCGGACTCCTATTGGCTCCAGGTCACTATTTAAACCCTCGTCTATCTGTCACCGGTTGTCAGTCCGTCTGCGAACCTCCGTTTACTCTAGGCAAGCTTTTCGACCCAGACTCACTCCCGTTTTTCCTTCTGTCTGTTTCCCGGCTTCGACCCGTTTTTGATCTTGACCACGTCTACTCCCCTCCCCTGGATTTCGACTTGTTGCTGATCCTGTTTTTTGCTCTCTGTTTTTCTGTTTATCCGCTCCCGACACAGCCATCGCTCGCCATGGAAGGGTTTTACTTTCAGAAATAAACACCTAATCAAAATTTTGGATAAAGATTTTGACTTTTTATTCAAATATAGACTTATTCTCGGATAAATAACTAATTTGAATCGGTTAAAAAAGTTAACCATTATTTATTTATCTTGGTAATTCACTAAATTCATTTATATTTATCGTCTATTATTTAAGAGTTTTGAACTACAATTACTCAATTTTGGGGGAGTGTAAAAAAATCCCAAATATTTAGGGTTTGACACAAAAAAATGTATTTTTATTTTAAAAAAAAACGCAATATTTGAGGTTTAAAACAAAATGAATCACCATTTTCGCCCAAAACATAAAATGATTTCATTATTGGAGTAATTAAAGTGTGCATTATTTGACCACTAGATGTTGTATTGTTTAATGACACTGGAAAAAAAAACGCAAGAAAGAAAACAAACCAAGAAAACAAACCAAGAAAACAAACCATGGCGGCTCAAAGTGACCAAAAAGCCCGATTTTTTTCTTTCCCAAGGTTTTTGTTTTGTGGGTACCGGTAGCAGCAAGATGGCGGACAATCATGTCAGATCACTCTAGTTTAGGATCATGTCATGTCAGTATTTATATAGTGCATGTTTGTATCATAATTCATCTATTTTTACCTCTTCTTCTATTCAATATGTTTTATATGTTTTTTTTACCACTAGGAGGCGCTAAGTATTACACACTGTCCCTTTAACCACTTCTGTCTCAAGTTAGCCTAGATTTTGTCTTGACCTGACTATTTTTAAAAGATCCAATTTTTCAAGAAGCCTCATCTTCAAATTGTACCAGTTTCTTTCTATTATTATACCTAAATGTATATTATGTAACATTTAATCACTAGATGGCACTCTATTGTCTAATGCAACCGAAAACCAGCCCCGAATGAGCACAGGGTAGCAGCAAGATGCCAAACAAGGAATGAATTCTGCTATGTAATAGAAATACACATTTCTCAACCTATAAAATTGGTATTACAGTCCATTTGTTTTTGCCCAGTATTTCAATTAATGATTTTTTGTTCCACTAGGGGGGCACCAAATATTACACACTGGCCCTTTAAGGCACATCGTCAACCCAAAATCATTAAAAATGTTCATTTATAATCGTGTGAAGATGAAGCCTTGTAAACATTTAAAAAAGACACCGACTTAAAAAATGAAATAAAAACACTGTTAGTCAAGACCAATAAAGAGAGAGCACAATTTTGGTGAATTCAGCAAAACGCGACAGTAGTGAAGCGTCATCACAAAAAGAGAGATTTTGTGGTTGAGCAGTCAGTCAAATCGGTTTACGTTTTATGTTTACGTGCCAGCTGGCACCCCAGACGAACAAGATTTGTTGCTAAACCGCTACATTTGTAAACTTTATCCCCAAAAAGTAGCGCTTATTACAATATAATAGCGAGTACAATCGGTGACTGACATTTCTTGTGTGAATTTTTGTTTTCTCTTTTGATAAAAGCTGTAGAAAATAAGAAACAACCCCTGGGAATGATTGGGGTTTAATGTGGGCTTTTACTCCCCAGGGTGGAGTTAAAGAGCCTCATGGCATGAGGGAGAAATTAAATGAGAAACGATCTCCTCCTCCTCATGTATTTATTGCATTGGTCTCTGATATGAGTATATATTGTCAAGAGTTGCAGATTTTTCTGATAAGTGACATTTTTTTAAATTCTATTTTCCAGTGTCATTTTTTACTTGATTCTGCACGATATCGACTAAAATCTTGAACTGAGGGTGCAAGGAGTTTTTCTAAAGATTATTCTTAGTGTAAGTGCTATTCAAAACACGAGAAAAGAGTGATCCTTGATATTTCTTGTGTTATAAAAGAGAAACCTACCTTTCAGGGCGCAAACATCCAGCAATCTGCAGCAGTTTGTTTGATTAAAGATGTGTCGGTATCATCCGGAAGTATCTGTAGGCAAACGATTGGTTCACAAAGAAAATACTGTACCTGATGGCATCATATACAGTCAGGGTTGGGTAGGGTTACTTTAACTGGATTACTTTCAATTACCTTTGGATTACTCCAATACCAAATATCCCAACAAAAGACAAAATAAACTAAATATGAATAAAATTATGACTCACAACACGTGGTAAGCTTTCTCTCCTGACTTTGATTCTTTGATCTCCGGCAAAACTAACATAAAATGCGACAGAAACAAAATGAAAATAAATCCAAACAGCTTGCCAACATCATTTTTGCCGTTCCATGTATTCTGTTACTCCCCAAGGCTGCACAAAATTTAGTCATTTTATTCATATTTAGTTTCCTTTTCTTTTATTAGCGTATTTGGTATTGGAGTAATCCAAAAGTAATTGAAAGTAATCCAGTTAAAGTAACCCTACCCAACCCTGTATACCAGGGGTGTCAAACTCAATTTACCTCGGGGGCCACAGGATAGAACAAACATTCCCTCGGGGGCCGGACTAGTAGATTAGAGAGAAAGAAAGAGAGAAAGAAATAAGACAAAGCGAAAGAGAGAAAAAGAGGGTGGGACAAAGAAAGAGAGAAAGGGAGAGAGAGAGAGAGAAAAAAAGAAAAAAGAGAGAGAGAGAACGTGAAACGTGAGAAACAAGAGATAAAGACAAATAATGAGAGAGGGGGAAAGAAAGAGAGAGAAAGAAAAATATCCAAAGAGAAATTGAAAGAGAGGAGAGAAAAAAGAAGGAGAGAAAGAGAGAATGGGAGAAGGAGAGAATGGGAAAGCAAGAGAGAGAAAGAGAGACAAGAGAGAGAGAGAAGGAAGAATGGAAGAGGGAGCAAAATAAGGTAAAAAGACAAAGAGAGAGAGAAAGAGACAAAGAGAAACAAAGAAAGAGACAAAGAGAGACACAGAAAGTGAAAGAGAGAGACAGCGAGAGAGAGAGAAAAAGGGAAGGGAAAAAAAGAGAGAGAGAGAGAGAGAGAGAGAGAGAGAGAGAGAGAGAAATACAAGTCCACCGTCTTTGTGAGAGGCACCTGGCTTTGGCAACAACTAGTGGACATATTTCAACCTACAGCTCGTTTTTCTCTTGCGCTTCACTGAGCGTTGTCTCGCGGGCCGGATTCAATCCCTTAGCGGGCCTGATCTGGCCCCCGGGCCGCATGTTTGACACCCCTGCTGTATACAGTGAGGTACAATATCCTTCAATATCAAAATTTCAGACATATTGGTGAAAGACATTGACGTGGACTCAGGAGTGGCAGGCGAAGTTCTGCCTCACCTTTCATGTATAAATACACTAAGAATGTTTATATTTATTCAGTGTTAGCGTTTCTTCTCATTTACCTTCACAATTTTGGGGATTTTCTTTTTCCAAATTGCTGATTTTTCACGTTATAGTGAACATTATTAATACTATTACCGTACTTTCCGCACTATAAGGCGCACCGGGTTATAGGGCGCACACCCCAAAAAATAGTCTTTTGTCCGATATTTTCCATACATAAGGCGCACCGGATTATAAGGCGCTACAATGGGAACGTCGACAAAACAGTCAGATAGATCAGTCAAACGTATTACCCCCTTAACATTCCCAAAGCTTGCAAAGAAGCAAATACGTGTCTCAGACATGTATGGAAACAGCGTCTGTACGATGTCACCAATCACTCAAATGCATCGTTCCAAATATCATTCGGAAGGTTAAAGTCTTGGGATTCAAGAAATGCCAAACATTTCTTAGTTTCCATTGCATTTTTTTGCTGGCAACTGTGTGGACAGCAAAGTAAGAATTTTATTGTGCAGGGAAACGGGGTTCTTTACTGTGCATATGACAATAAACACTTTGAATTGAATTTAGTTTAAAAATAGACTCATCACAGAAACATCAAAGATTACCTATAGTTTGATTTTCTTATTTAAAAGGAGTAGTATGCAACATAATACTGTGCTGAGCATCTGCAGAAACTGAGTGAGGCACGCAATTCTCTTGCCTCAAGGCAGAGGGCAATAGTGAGACCGACAATTCTAATTTGGTGCACAACTCAGCCCCAAACAATAGAATAAGTGCCAGTATTAACAAGCTAACAGCAAGTCAAACCATTTGGTCTCATTTCGTTGCATGGACATTTTTTGGAGGCTTAGCTATCTTGTGATGTTTTTATTCAAAAGGAGCAGTGCATCGACTTGATTTTAAAAGTTAGGGCAAGAAAATACATCCAAAAAAATATATACGTTTCAGGGCGCAGTGGTTAGAACGTGTGCGGCACAGTTCTGAGGTCATGGGAACCTCCTGCGTAGGTTCAAATCCAGCTACCGGCCTTACTGTGCGGAGTTTGTATGTTCTCCCCGTGCTTGCGTGGGTTTCCTCCCACATTCCAAAGACATGCATTTCAGGTGAATTGGCCTAAGTGTGACTAAGCGAGTGAGTTGTCTGTCCCCGTGTGCCCTGCGATTGGCTGGCAACCAGTTCAGGGTGTCCCCTGCCCACTGCCTGGAGATGGCTGGGATGGGCTCTAGCCCCCCCCCGCGACCTTAATAAGGCTAAGCGGTACAGCTAATGAGATGAGATGAGATATACGGCTTTATTGCTCAACCAATTAAAATAATGAATTACTGTAAATACCGGTTCAATTATCTGTAAAATTTGTCTCTGCCACACCGGACACAATCCTCATCCCATGTCAATGCTCTTTAAAAGAGCTTTAAAATATGAATCCCATTGAGTGCCATTGACGGTTATATCAGTGAAACGCCATTTTTGATTTAAATGGAATGAGTTGGATTGCAATACTGTGGAACAACATAGTACAGTACTAAATATGAAAGTCACATCTCGGCGCATATAAAGAGAGCTGAAATCGGGCAAAGCGCACAATTCTCCACGGCAACGCTCGGGCTCCATGGCGACCGCATCCCCCACATGAGACGTTATCTCGTATGCTCTTTGAAAACCCGACGACTGAGGCCACCGAACAGCTCACATCAAGGGAGCGGCCATATGCTACGTATTTAGCCCTCATTTTTATTCCGGGTGTGTCCGGGCCCCTGTTCGCACATTTTCAGCAATGTGTATCCGAGTTTTAATCGGATGCACGGACATCGTAGGAAAATAAAACAGCCAGTCTGAGTTTAAGACAACCTGACTCACATGATCGATTGCTCCACTTGTGAGATTACACTGCCGGGCCAAAGCGTAACAAATTCACCGTTAAGCATCGAACGGAATAAGGCTCTGTTTGTTGACACGGGAGACATCCTTTAATAACAGGCATCGCGGTCTCGTGGGTTTTTGTCCGAAGCCCGTCTCATATTATTACCTCGACGATGACTGGTTGTCGATGTCGTGAAATCGATAAGAGCCTGTGAGTGGGGGCAAAGACAAATATCAAACACCTCCTGTCACTGTAAAGCTTCAACCCTGACATAAAACACACAAAATGACATACAATTACTGTCACTAATCCAATCGCTATATAAGTATAGCGTAGAAGTATAGAGTATAAGTCGCAGTTTTTGTTATGTTTTTGATGCGGGGCACCTGAATCTGCTCCATTGGCGCCAACAGCCACGGACGCCGATTGGCTTTTTCCTCTTTTTTAAACCCCCGCCTTCCTGACAACACTTGTTGGATCGTCTGCGAACCTATGCTCCCAGCTAGGCAAGCTTTTGTATTCTCCGACTCTATCCTGCCCTGTTTCCTGTCTGATACCTGTTGCCGACCTTTTTTCTGGACTCGTTTATGTTTTTGCTCCTCCGCCCCAGCCATCGACCCGTTCTCTCGCCGTCAACGACTGCCTGCCCTCGACACGGAAGTTCCTGCTATCCGCTACCCGTGACCGACAATCATCGGATCGTGGATGCGAGTCCTCTCGTCTCTCTTCTAAATAAAACTGAGTAAACGAACGCAAGTGGGTCCCGTCTCTGTTCCTGGTCCGTGACAGTTTTTTAAAAATACTTTTGCCCGGGGTGTGTCTTATACGCTTGTGTGACATACATGGGAAATTAATAACACATTGGCAACCAGTTCAGGGTGTCCCCTGCCCACTGCCCGATGATTTCTGGGCTGTGCTCCAGCACCCTCGCGACCCTACTGAGGATAAGCGGTGCAGCTAATGAGATGAGATAATATCATCAAGTTTTATTTTATTTTTTTACCGATATGTCATTTTACATGTTATTCTCACCCTAAACCGCAAGATGTCCCGAAAAATGTCCCCTATGCGTGAAATGCCCTCTCGAGCATATGTCACTCGCACAAACGTCGCCAAAATGACTTTGTATCTAATTTTGGGGGGAAATGTAACAGAAGAGTAAAGGATTTGCTCCACTTACGGAAATCACTGTTGAGCAAGTTAGAAATATTTGGTATTTCGTTTTTCTTCCCAGTCAGGCTCGAATGCTCAGAAGATAAGGCGTCATTTTATACAAAGTACATGTGATCTGTGTTTAACTGTTATATATTCCCCGAAAATAAAAAAAACAAAACAAAACCTAGTTTTAATAACATTTGCACGAATGACGTGTGCTAAGGGGGGGTTTCTCATTTACTGGGGACATTTTTTAAAATTTGTATTTTATATTGCCTTTAAGAAGACGTGTATGTTTTTGTTGTCGGATTTTATAAAAAAAATGTTTTTTCCTTCTTCGTTATGCATTTTTTGCCTGGTGCGACCTATACTCCAGAGCGACGTAAAGTCCGGTAATTACGATATATATTTTTTAAAAGCATACGTATCGTCACCTTTAAAAGTATGTAGTAATGCTGAGATATTCCATCCATCCATCCATTATCTGCACTACTTGTCCTCATTAGGGTTGCGGTGGTGCTGGAGCCCATCCCAGCTATCTTCGGGCAGGGGACACCCTGAACTGGAATTGGACCAGCCAATTAACCTGAAATGCATGTTTTTGGAATGTGGGAGGAAACCAGAGTGCTTGAAGGAAACCCACGCAGGCACGGGGAGAACATGCAAACTCATGACCTCAGAACTGTGCCGCACACGCGCTAACCACTGCGCCGCCGTTCTGCCCTGCTGAGATATTGTCCAATGAAATGAACCATGTAACTTAACTACACCGCACCAAAATAACTTTTCCTCCCTAGGGGCTGGTTAGGGCTGCCCCACAGTGCAGAGGTTCAGGGTTCAAGTCCAGCTACTGCAGCCTCCCCGGATGGAGTTTGCATGTCCTCCCAGTGCTTGCGTGGATTTCCTCCGGATACTCTGGTTTCCTCCCACATTCCAAAAGCGAGTGAAGGACGCAATTACAAATGTTTCAGGTCAGGGCATTTAAAATAATCGCCATAATCAAATTGTTAGCATGAGGAGGGCTAAAGGTTGCCGAATGTATCAAAACTGACAACACAGTAAATCAACATACAGTATATTACAGAAATGTATTAGAATTTATTGTTGGTCAAGTGTACCTTAATGGGCTGTTAAAGTTAAAGCTTTAACTCAAGAGAAAAAAACAGCGCTGAAGCTTTAAGTTATGGCCGGCACCATTTTGTCACGTTCTCGGAACAATAAAATATCGCGACACTCAGCATGGCTATTTACGGAACGTTCTCATTGAAACTGCTGCGAAAGCCACATCATATAATAATAACATAGACAAAGCGTAGACTTTTATTTTGCCAGGATGAATTATTGAGATAAGTACCTTGTGGAATTATTAAAAGAATTGCGACTTGTGTAAAAGTACTTGGTCAACCTTTATCATCATAGCAGACACTTGGCTACTGGCAAGCTTACACACTATAATTGAATCTCTCAAAGATCCAAATCCAATATATTTGTTCTATTGAAATAGGAGTGCAAAATTATAAAATATAGATTTTACCCGAGACTATATGCAGCAACTCCACAGAACCACGACACGTTAGCAATGTTCCCTGTAATTTTCCACGGGTCTGAGCGTTCACACAAAGTCGGTGAGCAGCGCTTGAAACAACAGTGAGCCACCATAATCCCAAGTGTGGCAGGATAATTGCTTATCAAACATGTCCAAAACTCGACATCAAGTTACATTTTGCTGAGTTTCCGGCAGCGCAAAATTATTTTTCTCTTTTGAATGAATTGACTCATGTACTATTGCAAAGGTTGTACGGCCTACAAACGTCGTTTGATCTTACAATTCTTTCACAAGATATCCATTTCTTTTTATTTCCTATTATATTTTGTCGCATAATATTAACATTTTGGGGGGCTTATTTAGTCGGTTGTAAGATACAGAGCTGTACTTAATCACATTTTTTAGTGGAAGTACAATGTTGGAAACAAGATTCCCTTGATATAATTGTAAATTGATTGAATGCAACACAAACTTTTTCTTCTTTTTTCCGTGTTTTTTTTCTACTTTTTTAAAATTCCTTTAAAAAAATCTCTGTGTTTATTTTTTCCCAGCTGTTACTTTTTTTCTTTTTGTTCTGTATTTACTTTATTCCTACATTTCTTTCTTTCTGGCTTTTTTCTAATTTTTTCCTTTTTTTCTACTTTTTCATTTTGGTATTTTTTTCTTTTTTGTTCTATTCCCCCCTTTAAGTCATTTTGTGCATCATTTTACAAAATATTTGGTCATGTTGGGATTAAAGAAGCAAAAACAACTCGAAGAGCCGCTTCCTTTTAGTGAGCCGAGCCGAAGAAGCCGGTTTCCCGACAAACTCTAACTACTCAACTTCGTTCTCCTTCGACTCGACTTCAAAATACCGCATTTAGGACACAACGTCAGGGGACGCGGTGAATTTTTACCCTCATGCATTGTAACTTTGACTTGAGTCGCTTCTTAATTAGTAATTTCGAGCCCTCATTTTTGTGCGCTGGCTAGATTTTCTTGTGCGCTGAGAATGTGCGAGCAGTGCGCAATTGCGCACGCGCGCAGCTTAGAGGGAACACTGCATGTTAGCTTGCAAGCTAGGAACTGGTTAGCTTCTCTTGTCAGCGGCGAGAAAAGCTCTTAGAAGATGACTTTGTCCTACAGATTGTAGCCATGGGAGGCTCTAAGCGGATATATTTTCACGGCTTTAACGTGTAGTGATGTGTAGGCCTTTAAAAGATTTGCGCTATTTGATTGACAGGCGAGCATGTAGTCGTTTTAGAAAATAGAGCAAGTTGTAGCTAACAGCAGCAATAAATCGTATTTTAATCAATTCAACAGGAAGTTTAAACATTTATCTTCAGAACCTAGAAATGTAAATAGGGAATTTTGAGTAAAATTTCATTAATAGTTCAAAAACAATCTACCTGTTTTTTGTCAATCACCATCGGCGGCCATTTTGTCCTGCTTCGTTAAAGGGTTAAGCGCCCCAGTGAATTGTTCGCTATTGTCACCTGAGCTCGTTTGCTGCCTTCGAGGACGGTGGGAAATTGCACTGATCCCATTTTAAACTCGGAAGCAATTGTAAACAGGTGACTGATTCTGATAGATGTATTTGTGTTTCTGGCTATGGTTATTAAATTCTGACCCAGTAACTTCCAGTTTGAGTTTTACTTTCAAGTATGATGTCAGGATCCCAGTTTTTTCACTGCAAAGTTTAGGACTGTGGAGTTAATGTCATGCACCCTGAGGTCTGTTTTCTTTATAAATCATACCAAACAAACAATATTAATTCAAATTCATCATTTAGTCTAGTAAGGTGTTCTCAACATGTTTTATTTGAGTTGTACTTCAAATCAATGTTTCTCGACTGGTGGGTCAGGACCCAAAAGTGGCTCGCAGACCTGTTTTCAGCAGGATGCTGGCCTTTGCCTTGGCAAAAGAAGTCTAAGAAGAAGATAAAAACAGACGGGCAATTACACTCCTCGACAGTAGATGGCGATGATACCTTGCCTGATCTCTTTTTTCTGTTGAGTCAATCGGCACCATCCCAATTGTGTTTAAGAGGGAATGCATCACATTTTATTGTGATTTTGGTTGTTTTATTTCCTTTTTCTGCTCACAGGAAGATAAAAACAGACGGGCAATTACACTCCTCGACAGTAGATGGTGGTAATACCTTGCCTGATCTCTTTTTTCTGTTGAGTCAATCGGCACCATCCCAATTGTGTTTAAGAGGGAACGCATCACATTTTATTGTGATTTTGATTGTTTTATTTCCTTTTTCTGCCCACAATAATGGGTCCCAAGAAAGTTAGTAATGAAGGGAAGGAAATGTGGAAAACAGCGACACCATGATCAAGTCGAAAAGGACAAAATGTGTGCAAAATATGAAAACAATGTATGAGTCTATTGCGCTGCTGAAAGGTATAGTACATGATTAAATAATTTTCAATGTTTAACTACACATTTCATTAATATTTTGGGTACAAATTTATTTTAGTATGGGGCTATTTTAAAGCAGTTTTAGGGGGTTTCTTGTGAGCAATGCAGGCTTATCTGCAAGTATATACGGTATTCGTTAGACATTTTGGTTTTGCTGGTCAAAAAGTGGAAATATGCATCTATCTCTGCTTTACACTACACAATCCTTTAATTCAATACGTTTGAGAAGTGGAATGTGTTTTTTGATCTTGAGCTTGTCATTAGATTAGACTGCTGGTTCCTAAAGTCAGACTAGTTGAGAACCATAGCTTTAAGCGATAAACTCCGTACTCAGTATTCATACGTGCCACCACACATCCATCCCGTGCTCAATTGCAACAAACATTTTACGTACATGATTTATGAAAACCCTCGTTTAAGACTCCTCACCAAGACAAATGTTATCCAACTAAGCGCTATTAACATAAATGCCACCCTCATCTACTTTTCATGAAAACCCTCCAGTGTCTGCTGGACGTATATAGGAAAGTGACTAATAGCCTGTCTGAACATGTTAATAGAGCAGATGACACCTTTCATTAGCACGGTGACTAATGGCGGAACGGAGACCCATATGTCCACTCCAGGTTTAGCGCCCAAATCCCTTACGTCCTGCAATCGCCATTTGCCATATTGACCCTCCACAATCCAATATATGATTCATTTATTTCACACATAATGATACATGGCTAGACAACTGTACACATTATATCAAACTAAGAAAAATAAAGAAATACATAGTTGAAACGCGAGAAGCGCAAATGGCATCGAACATATGAAAGGTACACTGTAAAAATGCAGTTCTTACAATTGTCATACAACCAGACATTGTTATTATTGATATACTGTACATTTCCATTCGCTCCAATCACCCGAGGACGGATGTTCGATCCCTTCCCGGTTGCGTCTGCGGAGATGTCGAAAAACGTCATTACGACGGCGTTTATGGCGTGATTATAGTCACCATGAGCAAGGAGGTCATTTCAAATTCCCGGTTACAGATCCGCTTGAAATAACACATAGAAGTCAACACTATTGTTTTTCGCCGCACAGGTCTTTGCGTGGGAATAGCGCTCCCCGTTTGTGAAACATTAGTCGAAACATTATGGCGTCAGAATTGATACGATTCAAATACCAAGTAGCTGGCTGTTACAAAATACAGAACACACCCTCGGAACACAAAAATTTCGGAATGGTTACTACCGAAGCAACAGACAGAAGTTTGTCAAACAGAGATCTGCGTTTACTGTACTACAACCTAAAGAGACTTGAAGCCAATTCAAAGATTCACAATGAGTGTTGCAATTGAGCCCTTATGTTCTCTGAGAAGTAGCCAAAATGAAAACATGTATCCGAAACAACCTCCCCGGTTCTACCCGACGGTATCCACACAGAAACAAACTTTACCGGAGTACACGCCCAGCTCCCAAAATATCTCTGCGCCGTCCCAGTTTGCGATGATACATATTTAAATGAAAATATATTAATATAATTTGTGGATTTTTTTTTCACAGTAGTTTGTACTGCACTGTACCGTTTTTGTCCATCTAGTTATGCCTACGTTATTGTCACCTTGGAGCAAGTCTATCGAGTCACTTCGGTGCAAGTGTGGCTTCTTTTTGAGAAGAAAAATGTCTCTAGGATTTCACATATCCGTAATCTCTGCCATCTTCAACGCGGTAAGTACTAGTGTGCATGTCTTCCGTCTCTCCGGGCCAACGATGATTTAGAGGCCGATTACTTCCAAAGACTTGTTTTTTTGTTGTTGTTTTTATTTTTCCCTTTGAGTTTTTGAAGAAACGCAAAAAAACATTTTGCTTTGGCACAGATTTACATCATAGAAATGTCGATTCCTTGATCTCCTTTGCCCATGAGCGTTACTACAAACACAAGTGGCCCACTGTGGTAATCCTTGGCTCAGTACACCATCACGGACGAGTCTTTGTGTTTGTGAGTCGCCATGTCCCGTCTATCCCGTCTCCTGGTGTAAAGTCAATGCACTCTAGTGTCTGATCATTCCAAGCATAAACCCAACATGAATCCCCTCTCTGTCTCGATGGCGCTGTTAGATCTGAGTCTCCTGGACGTTTTCCTTTGAGTTTCCCTTGAAGAGAAGCGGCTCCATTTGGGGGTTCTGATTCTGGCCCATGAAACCTTTAATGGATCCGTGCAGGCCCATAGTCGGCATGGGAAGAGACATCGGCAGAGGCGGCGACATCGAACTCTGGTTGGTGTTCGTGCCGTTCCCCGAAGAGACGAGCAGATTGGATGTCGAGATAGGGACTGGGGTACAGGAGATGGGGATCTCGTGGCCTTGCTGGTTCTTGTGCATTCCTCCAGTTCCCATTCCATCAGGTCCAATACTGAGTCCCATCACGTTGTTGTTGAAGTGATGGGTTTTGTAGTAATGATTCAACGTGTCTGTACGGCCAATGTTGGGAAGGTTGACTATTTCCGGATGATGTATCCTTAGGGTACCCTCAACGCCGCCGCCGCCAGTATTCATGGTGGACCCGCCCGAGATGCCACTGCCTGCTCCGGCCCCAATCTCATCTTCCACGTTGACGATTTCGATGGCTCTCGCTGGGCCGTGGTGCTTGTGCAGCTGGTGTTGCTTGCGCAGCTTGTAGAAGACCACCAACATCACAGCCGCCATAAACGTAATGGCCACGAAGCAACCGATGATGATCTTGGTCGTCTTCATGACATCGTCCAGACCAGGGATGTTCGTTACGTCAATCAGGGACACAGTCACTGCGTTCTCGGTGGCTCTGTTTGCTCGTGGGGACAGTGAGGATAGTGAAGAGAGAGAAGGGGTTATAGTGATGCCATCCAAAACCCTTCTTTCAATGGTAGGATTAGGGAAATCTATGAAGGTCTCATTGATGTACTGCCTTGCTGAGTTCTTATCATCCCCCCCTCCCACCGTCTCAACTGTCTCCACAGTGACGGTGGTAAAATAGCTGTAGCTGTTACTTGGGTCCGAGGCGGATACGTTGAGCACGGCAGTGGCTGTTGTATTGCCGGCTGAGTTGGTCACCATGCACGTGTACTGTCCAGTGTCCTGCACGGTCACGTTGGTGAAATTTAGCGTGCCGTCGTGGAGCACCGAGATTCTTACGCGGTACGATCCGTGGGTCATCAGGGTGCCGTTCGGAGTGAACCAGTTGACAGAGGTCATGGAGGTCCCCGTGCGGCATTTGAGCTCGGCTGCCATGCCCTCTGTTACGTTGAGGTCTGTGGGAGGCTCCACGATGACTGGGGCATAGCAGGTGAAATGGCTCTGGTCTAGCTCACCAATGTACTTGCCCTTCAGGCCAGGAGGAGCGTGGCAGCGGGCGCAACATGTAGTGTTGCTCGGGACGGTTTCTTTGAGCCACCAGCTGAGCCAGAGGACATCACAATTGCACACCCACGGATTGTGATTGAGATGGACTCTCTCCAACTGGTGCAAAGGCGTGAAAAGGTCATGAGGCAACGAATGGAGTGAATTGTGTGATAGGTTGAGCTCCTCCAAGTTTTTGAGGTCATCAAACGCATTACGTTCAATGACTGACACCTTGGAGTGCATGAGCCACAGCTTCCGGAGCGACACGAGGCCTTGGAACGATCCCGGCCGGACTATTCCCAACTGGTTCCCCGAAAGCTCCAGTTCCTCGAGTCGTACGAGTGGGGTTAGGTTGGGTATATCCTTCAAGCCGCACATGCCCAGATTCAAGAACCGTAAGTTGACCAGACCTTCGAAGGCAGCCTCCGAGATGAAATCCAGTTTCCTGAGTTCTCCGAGATCGAGCCGGCGTAAAGAAGGAACCCGGTGAAAGGCAAAGGCGGGCAGTGTCTCGATGGGGTTGTTCCGTAGCCATAGCTCCCTTAGCTTACTGAGGTACTCGAAGGCCTGCGACGGTACCACGGTGAGACGGTTGTCGAAGAGCTCCAGTGTGTTGAGGTTCGGCAGTCCATTGAACGCCCCTACTTCGATCTGCCGGATGTGGTTCTTGGAGAGCTGGAGGATTTCCAGATGCCGCAGGTGTTTAAAGGTGTCAGATTTGATCACCTGGTGTGGGAACAGAAACAAAGAGGCATGTATTCAGCATATCTTCTCAACTTACATGAATCGAGAGTAGACGTGACGCCGGGCTCACCTGAATTGTGTTTTCTTGTAGATTGAGGTATCTCGTGTTTTCTGAAATACTATCTGGAACTTGGTCCAGGGTCTTCCTGGTGCAGATGACACGGCTCGCCTGATTTGAGCAGCTACATGGGACAGGGCAGGGGGGAGCTGCCTCTGTCAGCTGAGGTCCATGGTTGTGGAACCACAACAAAAGGTGGACCAACCAGAGGAGGGGGGAAAGGGTACAGGGGCTGGTCACCATGACAACACGCATGGCAACTGAGTCATGACCCACCCCTACTGCTGTATGATTGTTATAAATCACCTCTTAACCGGGGACTTTAAGAGCTTATTTTTATGTTCATGTTTTACGTGCTTATGTTTTTCTCCTTCAAGTAGGCTGTTTAATAATTCAAAGAGACTGGTGTGATGTTATATTAAAGACTTTGCTCATGCTTCTTTGACTAGCAAGCAGCTTGTTCTTCCTGGCATGTCATTTTAAGAAAGCGTGTCCCTTTTTTCCCCCCATGACAATTATTAGTTGAGAATTATATTTGCGAGGGATTTTGCTCCGGAATGCGTCTCTCCTCTGCAGAGGTTGTTTGTTTCTTCTTACTGTGGAAGGAGGGGCAAGAGGGGAGGGATGGCAGAAGAAAGAAAATGAGAAAAATAAAAGAAAAGAGGTCAAGTCATGCACGCTGCGGTAGCTTGGAGATATTAGCCTAACACATTCATGCGAGGATGCCCAGGACGGAATTTAATTATGAAAATACAGCAACGTCCTGTCTCCGAAGACGAGCAAGGTCAGGTTTTTGACTTGTGAAGACGTGTCTTTCAAATCGTGTAGTGCAACGAGACGCTCCCATTTTGTTAACGTCAGTTAAAATGGCCAAACAATCAGTTGGAAAAGGATTGAAATTAGCACCAAGGTCTGCAGGATTTATCTTCGCTTAAGGTCATCGCGGTGTTTCTTGCCGTCCGTCCTAAAAGCTAGAACACAACACTATTAATGAGTTAACAAATGATACGCTCGTACGGTACGGGCAATTAAGTCATAATTATTATTGACCGCGCGAGCCGCGTGCAATAAGCCGACACACAATTAGGCCTCGCGCCGAAGACCGTCCAACCAGAAAAGACATTGTAACGCGACCCACGCTGATGTGCATCCCTAGCAAAACCCTGCCCTTGCTCGAGAGCACCGTCACACACTTGATTTTTTTTTATTATCGGGAAGTAAAAACGCCCTCGAGCGTCAGCAGACTTCCTAAATTTAGAACCGCTCAGGCTATTTCCCTCACGACCACGAGAGCGAGCATCGTTTTTCGAGGCATTCCGACTCCCGCCGCCGGGTCGGATATACATCAAAGATGCACATATTTTACATTCGAACAAACGGCGCGTCGGGCACGCTCCGATGGCGCCGTTTTCGCGTCTCCTCTCCTATGCGGCGGCGACGCATGGGCTCCTAGAAACACGGTTGCCGTGGCAACCTGCTCACTCACCATCTCGTGTTTTTTTCTTTCCCCCGTCCGTCTGCGTTATTGTATTCAGCGAGGTTTGATGAACGACGCCAATCAGAATGCATAACAGCCTCCGCTCCGTTTAGATGTCTTCTAAAATCAATGTGTTCATTTATGATATCAGATTTAAGTGGGATGTTTGCAGGGGGCGCTCTCGATAGGTCTTTAACACCTACGTAACCAACCTGGGCTTTAACGAAATCGTAGCTTGGATCTGTTATAGCAGCTATTAAAGAAATTCATGAGGGAGCGCGCTTGCTAAAAATAGACGTTTTTGTCAGATGCTCTGCACATCCCACGGTCTTTCTCACACTTTCACACACACCCTCGTACAGGCGCACATGGTATAGGATCACGTCAACTGTCAACAACAACAACTCATACACAAATAGAGAGACGCTAGCTTGTAATTTTTGCAATCATTTTGGTGATATCAAATACAAAATTGAAAATCGAAAACGTAAACTCAAATGGTGACTAAATGAATCCCAAGTACTTACTGTAACTCCTGAATTGGGGCTGATAACAATACCAAGTGCAGATACAATTGAAAAAACAAACAGTCTAGTTAAATTGAATGAAAAATGGGTTGCTAGGCTTCAACCCACTTCACAGTAACTTTTAACATTACATTTACTTATTTTGTGACATGAAATTACCTTTAAATTAACATCAAGAGTTTCACAATTCACTGTAATCTGATGAGTCAAAACAATCCCATATGTACATCAAAAATAAATTCCTACCCCTTTGGCAGAAAATAAGGCTAATTATATATATATATATATATATATATATATATTCTTGTTTTTAAGATTTTAAGAGTTTCAAAAACCATACTTAAAAGAAAGATTGCCTTATTGGTAGATTATTTTTCTCTTTTTAAGAAATAATTTTCACAATTGAAATACAATACTTAAAACAAGCAAAACAATGTTCAAGGTGAGGTAATTTTGCCTGTTTCAAGTATAAATATTCCTACTTTCCTGGAAACACAAGAGGAAATAATTTTGAAAATATCAAAGTAGAACAACGGGAAAATGACATGAATTTCCTGTCATTTCAAAGGGACAGTGTGTAATATTCAGCACTTCCCAGTGGTCTACGTTTAAGAAAAACAATATTGATTAAAAACAAAACAAAAAAAACCACATGGCCGATTGTATAAACCGTGGATAAATTGGCTTATGTTTTACATATCATGAGCCTCACTTAGAGGATAGGAAAATCAAAAACCTTGCTACAAGATGGGCAAATAATGAGCAGGAAAATGGTACGATATGATCACTGTAAGTTTACATAGTTTTTATTCTTCCTTGTGTTTTTTAGCACTTGTTTTTGTTTGCTCAAAACAATAGTGTCATATAGTTGTCGATTAGTACACGCTGTACCGAAATCGTGTCTTTAAAATTATCTGTTGTAACAATAAAATACATTTTTTTGTATCAATACTTGATGAGCAGGTAATGGATTTCTTAGGAGGGGAAAAAAACAATAATTGATTAATATACAGATTATTTAAAACATATTTATGTATACTCCATAATTAAACAACTAGGGAGAAATGAAATTCAAATTGGTTTCCATCCATCCATCCATTTTCTGCCCTTCCCATCCTCACTAAGGTTACAAGGGTGCTGGAGTGTTTAGCGACCATTGAACCGTCCGTAGATGCTAATGCTACACAGGTAAAATGCTGCATTCAAGGTTCCTTTACAACACCAGTAATGAAGTTTTAATTAAATAGGAAAATTCAGTTTTGGGGGGCAATGTTCAAAAGGTTAGCCAATTAAAAACTGCAGCTGATAATGACCCAGGCCCTGGTACATAATAATGATTACCTGTGCTGGTATCAGTCAGTAAAAAAGTCTGATCAAGCATCCGGCATCAAGCATTTTTATTTCTCTTTAGCTCAAAAAGCCTTTTTTTAATGTCAGTCGGGTTTATTCAGCGCTGCCCTACGGCACATGAGGGATATTTAAGTGGCTTTGTCAGCTGGGTGGTTTCTTTCCACAGCCTTGGGGGAGAAAAAACACATTATTCACATGTTAAGGACCACACAAGGTAACAAACCTTTCACTGTGTGGAGAGCGAGAGCGAAAAAGCGCGAGAGAGAGACCTTGACACTGAAAGCCTGTTGCCTTGACATGCAATCCTCGATCTCTCCGCCATATGAGGCCAGTTATATCTCATGAGATGCTCTCCAGGTAATAGAATATTACACCGAGTCATTTTATTCTAGCCGGGAGGGGGTCTCAATCACGACGTTATAGTCTACATTTTGTGTACGAATGCTCAAAGCGGCGTTTTTCTTCGATTTCGGTTTCATCTTTGTTAGTCTTTGGTGACGAGAGCAGATTGCAACAATGTCGGTATTGATTATTCGATCAGGCCTGAGAGAGCGCTCAGTCGTGAAAAGACAAATTAGCTGCAAGCTGCTGACCAATTGCTACAAACCAATCACGCCGCGATTGTATCAAGTCTTTTCTACAACGCAGTCGTTAAGGTTTATGAAGAGGTTGAAGGGAGGAGGGGGGGATTCCAAATCAAGGGTCTATCTTAGTGGTGGGATTTTGGGGGGTTTTATGTTTCCTGCAAGGCCTGATGAGAAGATGCACAAAGTGGCACAGGTGCAGCAGTGGCCAGCATCTTCTGTTGTAACTATGACAACACGCGATTGATTCAGGACGTGGGAACCAGAGGGGTGAGGCAGAAATGCTGTTTCATGGCAAATATGATCAGACTTTTTTTATGTATTTTTCAAATCAATATTTGTTTTCAATGAATGATTATTTTTTTGACAAAGAGGCGATGATTAACAAGGTCCCTCAAACTGTCATCCTATGGGTCGAAACTGAGCCCCGGGCCGTGAGTTTAGAAGCCCTTATCAAGTAGATTGGTGTTTATTTTTTGGTTCTCTGCAAGGCCTGATAAGAAAATACACAAAGCCACACAGGTCCAACATCATCTTTTGTAACTATGACAACACGCCATTGATTTAGGACGTGGGAACCAGAGGGGGAGGCCGAAATGCTGTTTCACAACAAATATGGTGAGAATTTTTGTATGGTTTTTTTTTGCTTATTTTTCAAATCAATATATTTTTTTAATGAATACTTGTGTCCAGTTTCATCTGGAGGGACGAAAGCATGACCAACTTAGGTGCCGAGGTGCCCAACTTGTTTGGGTGTTTGGGCAATTGGGTTGGCCATGGTCCAAAAATGTTTGTGTGTATTTTTGCTATTTTTTCCCCTTTTTATTTTCTTTGTTATTGTATGGGTTTGTCTTGCTGTCGGTCACTCCTATTGAGGGAAATCATAGATACACTTATTTTTTTGTACCATAAGGAGGCTCTGATTAACAGGGGGCCTCAAACTATCATTCTGCGGGTTGAAACTGGCCCCCAGGGCATGAGTTTAGGAGTCCTTATATAGCAGATTGTTGTTTTAATGGGGGATTCTCTGCAAGGCTTGGTGAGAAGATGCACAAAGCTACACGGGTCCAACATCATTTATTTTTACTATGACAACAAAGAATTGATTCAGGACGTGGGAATCAGAGGGGCGAGACAGGAATACTGTTTCAAGGCAAATAGGATATTTCTGATGTATTTTTACTTAGTTTTAAATCAATACATTTTTGATTGAATTATTTTTTTCACCACAAGGAAGCCCTGGTTAACAGGGGGCCTCAAACTGTCATCCTGCCGGTTGAAACTGGCCCCCAGGCCATGAGTTTAGGGGCCCTTATCCAGCAGATGTGTGGTTTTTTTTTTGTGTGTTCTCTGCAAGGCCTGATGAGAAGATGCACAAAGCGACAAAGGTCCAACATCATCTATTGCAACCTTGACAACACGCCATTGATTCTGGACTTGGGAACGTGCTCATTTATTGAATCAATATATTAATGATTCAATTTTTGTACTACAAGGAGGCTCTGATTAACAGGGGGCCTCAAACTGTCCTACATCTATATTTTTGAATGATTTTTCACCTACAGGAGTCTCTTAATAACACACACACTGTCCCTTTAAACTCTCATATTGAAGCAGGGGCTTCAAACGTTTGATTGACCCGCGGACCACGACTTTGAGAGCCCTGATCTAATGTATGGGTGGTGTTTTTTGGGTTCCTTGCAAGGCCTGGTGAGATGCACAAAGCGACACAGGTCCAGCATAACCTAGTGTACGTTTTAAATCCATCTTTATGAATATTTCTACTATTGTGAGGCTCTTAATACCACACACAGTCTTTAACGGTCATCCTGCTGGTTGCAATCGCCCCCCCCGGGCCGCGAATTTGAGACCCCTGATCTAGCGGCCGGTTGTTTCTTTGGGTTTTACTGCAAGGCCTAATGAGGAGAAGCACAAAGGGACACAGGTCCAACATCATCTACTGTAACTATGACAACACGCGATTGATTCAGGACGTGGGAACCAGAGGAGGGGGCTGGGGCGGCGGGGTAGAAATGCTGTTTCACGGCAAAAAACGATGAGGAAATTTTGTGTTTTTTTTATATAGAGGAAGTGGGGGGGTCAATATACCAAGCTCACTGATGGAACAGAATGGCCTTATTCATCAATGCAGCTGCGCAATTGAAATTCCGAATAGGCCCAATTCTGCACATGCTGCATTGCAAAATGGTTTGCCTAATGACAACTGCACCCCCCAAAACCCCCCCCCTCTTTTTCTCTCACACCGTTTCTTTCAAATCGCTTATATAATACTCTTTTTTTCACACAAACCGTCCCTTTATTTATCCCGTCCAAATCGTCATGCATGTCTCGCGATTTGCCACCTGATCGCCTCGACGCGCCATTTCTTGTAAGGGGAAAAAAAAAACCTGCACGGATGCACGCTTACCTCGAGCGCTGCGGAGTCTTGCGTCGATGTTTTCCCCTTCGACATCCTCACCAGCCGCTTCGCTCGTCTGTCTTTCCCCCTCCAAACCATCCACCTCCACCCTTTTTCCTCCCCTCCAGGAAAAAAATGGATTGGCTCGTCTCCCGGGTTGCGTGCTATACCCCTGGTCTTGTTCGCCTTGTCGGTTATTCCGCAGAGCCAACGCAACGCGGGGGTCCGCGTGGTGGAGACGACGATGGCAGTTTGCAGACAAACACAATCCAAAAAGAGAGAGAGCAAGAGAGAGAGAGAGAGAAAGAGAGGGAGAGAAAAAAGGGGAAATCAGTTTAAAGGCCACTGGGAGACGATGATGCTCGTATGATCACATTGGATGCGTGCGCTCGTCTGGTCATCCTTGGAGAAGGCGCGCAGGCAGGCTGCGCACAATTTTTTTTCTCCCCCCTTTTTTTACGCACATTTCGCACGTCGCTCTTTTCTGAATCGCACTTAGGTGCGTTTCTCACGGCTGCACCTGCAGCCATGGAGCCATTGGAGCACTTCATCCGCATGAGTTGCCCCGTGAAAGAGCAAGATGCTGACACATGTTTTAGTCATGAGGAACACATAAGGACACGTAGGCTGAGATTAGAGAGGGAATTTGACTTAAAATATCCTTAACTCGACACCATTTACTGTAATCTGATGAGTCAAATTAATTCAAAAAGTTTTTGGGAGTGATACGGTAGTCAACCGTACAATTTCTTAGAAGACACCTATCTCACTATATCTATTTTATTTTGTCTTTTAAGATTTTAGGAGCTTCATTTTTTTCAGTTGACTAAAAGAATCCCAAGTACTTAACTCGTGAATTGTGGTTAATAGCAATACAGAGTATACAGATATTGTAGCTCTGAAATAAAAAAAATAAAAAAAACAGGTCTAGTCAAAATGAGCATCCACCCCAACGAAGAAATCAGCTTCCTCTTCCTAGTTCGTGTAGAAATATTCTATATTGTGTCTCCAGCTTGCTTAGAACGTTGAAATTTTAATTGTTTAAAATTTCGTGCATCCATTCATTATAGTTATTGTAAAGTGTAAAAAAAGAGGCAAGCCGTTTCTTATGAAATGAAAGTGGAATAAGAAAGCTTGATGCGGTTGATAAAATGGTTGGATCGTCTTTTTTTCCGTCCACTCTCTACCACGGAGCAGGACCGCTTGAAGCCCATCTTTCAAAAGTAAGTTAAACTCAACTTTATTTATCTTTATAGAGAATCTCGTTTGTAACTAGGGCAGCAGTTTTACTTGAAATTTACATGAAACTAACCTTAAAATATCATTAACAGTTTCACTTAACTACAGAAATAAATCTTCACAATAGATGTTATCTAGAGAGTCAAAATATTTTTTTTTGATAGTGAACCATGTAATTTTTAAGAAGAAACAACAAAAATAAACTCCTAACCCTCTGGCAGAAAATTAACATACATGTTCTTGTTTTTAAGATTTAAATTTTTGGGGGGGAACATTAAAAAAAATAATAAAAGAAAGATTGCCTTGGATGTAGATCATATTGCTCTTTTTAAGAAATATTTCTCACCACAATTGAAATAAAATACCTAAAACAAGCAAAAACAATCTTTCATGTACTATGTAAGGTTGTTTTGCCTGTATTACGTACTAATATTCCCATTTCATCAGAAACACAAAAGGGAATAACTTTAGAAATATCAAAGTAGAACAACAGAAAGATGACACAAATTTCCTGTGATTTTGGATTTCCTGTGAATGGACAGTGTGGAAGATTTAACCCTTTCCAGTGGTCTGCATTAAAAAAAAAAAAAATCATATGTATATATATATATATATATATATATATATATATATATATATATATATACATATATATGACGATTTGTCAATGGCCCTCACCTGCGCTCACTATTTAAGCCCCAGCTGCCACTCGTTCCCCAATTAGTCCTCCTCCTATTTAAGCATGTCATTCTCGTTCACTCCTTGTCAGTCCTTTAGCAAAGCTCCGCACATGCAAGGCAAGCATTTTTGACTCTGGCTCCCATTTGTCCCCGACCTCTTCCTGTATCCTTCTCAATTCCGTCCCCTGTTTCCTGTATCAATTTCCTGTTCCTGACTTCCCGATCGTCTCCGGTTACCTGACTTGTTCCGATCTCTGACCACGCTCCGTTCTCCTGTCCTGGCTACCCGACTTGTTCCGATCTCCGACCGCGCTCCGTCTCCGGTCCAGGCTGCCTGACTTGCGTCCGATCCCCGACCATGCTTCATTCGTGAGGGCTTCCCGCTCTGTCTTTTTCCTTTCGCCCTGACTTCTCCGATCTCTCAATAAAGCATTGTGTGAAACGTTACGCATTTGGGTCCACCGACCTGAACCTCACTTAGAGGATCCAAAAACCAAAAACATTGCTATAGCCCTGGGAAAAAGATAAGCAGAAAATGGTGCTTTTAACATTGGCAGGGGGAGGGTTATTTTATAAATGTAATCCGATCTGTTACTAATTAGTAAGGTGATCCCAATACTATAATATAGAATTAATAGAACTGGATTACTTCCGATTACCTGTGCATTACTCCAATACCTATTTTGCCAATGGTAGACCAAAGAAACAGTACAAAAAAACATTACAAAATGTTGTTTAACATTAATAAACACAAGGTAAGGTAGTAAAATGTATTAAGCAAAAATAAAACTTTCTTTTACACATGGCAGATATTCTGTTTTAGTCTACATTAGGAGGACATTAAGAACCCAAAAAGTTCAAGTTTAAAATGGGGATCCCTCTTGAAAATATTGAGATTTACCAAGAAAACAGTGATCAAATAGTGGATTTTGAATGACAATAAACTGCAAAATACAAAAAGATGACAATGAGTCAAATTTACCCAATGTCCTTGAATGCATCACAAGCGGAACATAAGCAGTCTCATGAAACTGCAGGCTTGCGCCAATTCAACAAAATGTGTGATACATCGAAGGAGAAATAAAAGGAGTTCAATGTGAGTTCAAAGAGCATTAATGCTTTGTTTTCTTTTGCGCCTATTTGCTCTTATCAGAGCTGTCTGGGGTGGAACACATTAGGCCCGAGGGAAGCGGGTTCGGCAGAGTGCCGGATCGTGACGTCATGCTCGTCCCTTCTTTTTTTGTTTCGTTTATATTTTTAAGTGTAGTGCGAAAATGGTGAAAGTAATGAGAGGCCTTCTTCAAGTAGAGTCCAAACGCTAACCCAAAAAATGAAACAAGAAGCGTTTATTCAAGCGCATCTAAGAAATGCACGTACTCGCACATGCATCCTGAATGAGCTCATTTTAAGCCAGCAAAGAGTCAAGAAGTTCCAAATTCAAATAATTTTTTTGTGTTACACCTGTTTCATAACAAAAACAAACAAAAAAAATAAATGTAACGAATATACAAATACTTTATAACGATGTCAACAAGACAAATAAAATAGCTTCAGTTCCGCCATGTTTTGAAAAAAAAATTCCGTAAGTAGCTCATTTGGATTCTGTTGCCATGGTGACAACGGATTTACAGGATTTTGTTCAGGAACAGTAACATATTTACCTTTTGGTAGCAGCTCATTGCTCTCTACAGGGTGAGCTTTTTTTCATGTGTTTATGTATATGTGTGATGTTGCCACAGAAGTACACCACTTTATCACATAAATTAGACCTAGGAAAAAGTTTCCTGTTAGCCTCTCTCATTTTTAGCTTCTGACAGAAGGTGGGTGGCTATTTAAAACTCCCGACTTTCTCTCTACTTCCTGGAAGCAGCGGGCTTTCCAGTGGCCAGGTAGGGAGAGGTGCTAGTCAAGTAGTCATTAAAGTGAGCCTGTCCGTTACACACCCGGGAAAAGATTTAGTGAGTTGCAGAGGGTGCTGGGTAAGAGAGAGAGTGGCTGCACTATGCAGAGAAACAGAGTTTTTGGGGTATTTACATCTGTATTAGCATCAGGTATTGGTTTAATTGGTCACTCTTTTAAAAAAGCCATTTCCTTTGACTTAAAGTGCTAATGGCATGAAGACTTAATAGAGATAGCAGTGTCAATGACCACAAAAGTATCGTCTTCGTGGTGGTATCTATTTTACAAAAAAGGCGCTATCGAGCATCCCCGATATTTACTTTCCACCACAGCTATGTCACGCCTTGTCAACTGAGTCATCCTTAAACTGACAACATCTCAGACGGCAAAAAAAAGCCACTTGAAAGTGTCCCGGCTGTCTGAGCCTGTGAAACGTGACGCCGTGAAATTTTCCGGCGATCAAACCAGAAGATAACATCTACGGCAGGGGTGTCAGACTCGTTTGAGCTTGGGGGCCACTTGGGGGAAAAAAAAGTCTCACAGGGGCTGGGCTTTAAGAAAAAAAGGGATGGAGAAGGAGAAGAGAAAAAGACAAGATAGAAAGAGAGTGTGTGGGATAAAGAAATAGACAGAAAGAGAGAGAGAGAAAGAAAGAGAGGTAAAGAGAAGGAGAGAGAAACAGAGAAAGAGAGAGAGATACAAGAGCAAGAGATAAAAGAATGACAGCAATAGAGAAATAGTGAGAGCAAAAAAGGGAGCAAGAGGGGGGGATAAAGAGAGGGAGGGATATAGAAAGGGAAAAAGCAATAGAAAGATAAAAATATAGAAAGAGAGAAAGAAAGAGAGCAAAAAAGAGGGCGATACATAGGCAAAGAAAGCTAGATAAAGAGAGAAAAAGAACCAAAAAAAAAAATAAACACAGATGGAGTTAAAGAGAAAGAGTAAAGAAAAAAAGATGAGAGAGAAAGAGAGGTTGGGATGAAATAGATATAGAGAAATAATGAGCACAACAAAGAGAGCAAAATAAAGAGATGGGGGAAAGAAGGGAGAAAGAAGGGTAGAAATACAGAGGGAGAGAAAGAGAGAGAGTAAAGAAAAAGAGAAAGAAAAGAAAAAGAAATAGACATAGAGGGAAATAAAGATATAATGACAGAAAAAGAAAAATAGACAGAGAGAGAGATAAACAATCCATAAATCCATATGTTTTTTGTTTAATAACAGTTTTTTACCACTATGAGGCGCTAAACAATTCACACTATTAGACGCGGTACAACATTGTCAAACTTCACCTCAACAGAATTTTGCCGCTAATGGGACCCCATTGATAAAAGGGTGTGCACACTTTTGCAACCACATTACTTCTTAGGTGGGCTTGCTGGGTTTATTTCTGCGATTTTTACAATCTGAGCTCTGATTGGTCAGATGCTAAGTTGTAGGCAACTGCAACATCAATTTCATTTCAAAATGGCTGCCCCAGATAAGACATTAACTCTTTATTTGGTAGCAATGATGCGACTAAATTTATCATTTGGTGATACAAGAAAGGTTTGGTTACATTCTTATTCATGAATTTAGGACATGAATAAACTTAGCTTTGTATGTTAAAACTGTTTTAATATTTTTAACACATATGTATATGAATAAGTCACAGAGTCGAGCTGTGAGTTTTAAGCAAATGGGATGGTCAAGTGCGACTAAATTAAAAATTTACGGGATTTGGTCGCATCCTTACAGGGTTGGGTAGGGTTACTTTGACTGGATTGCTTTCAATTACTTTTGGATTACTCCAATACCAAATATGCTAATAAGAGACAAAAGAAACTAAATATGAATTTAGTAGAATGTCAAGTGCGACTAAATTTTTCATTTGGTCGCACAATACAGGATTTGGTCGCATCCTTATTTGTGTCTTCAAGGCAGGACAATTTTAACACTCTTTGTTTTGAATGGTGCAAACATTTAAACTTTGTTTTTAACCGCATATGCGTGTAAATTAGTCGCAATTTTAAAGCAACTGCTAAGTCACTTCAGACAGACGTTTTTTCTGCCACCTTCGGTCGGGCTGTGAGATTTTAAGCAAAGGGAATGCCAAATGCAACTCCATTTTTTTCGGTCGCATCCTCATTTGTGGCTTTAAGGCATGACAATTTTAACGCACCTATTTTTGAACGGTGTAAACATTCAAACGCCGTTTTTAACCGCATACGCGTGTCAATTAGTCGCACAGTCGGACTGTGTTAGGTGCGGAGTTTAAAGCAACTGCAAAGTGTCTTTCCTGCCACCTTCAAAAGAAGAGTCATTTAGACTCGAAAATTTTAAACAATTCCAGTGTCCAATTTACTGTTTTTAAGCAAGATTTTAGAATTCTTTATTTTATTCAGCTGTATTACTTTTTTTTTTAGAAAAAAAAGTACTTTAGAGAAAATTCAGTCTGGTTTTAGGATCAACCACAAAACAGATACTGTTCTTTTTAAGATTTTAAATCATACGAGGTACATTATGGATTTTTATAAACTTCCAGTTCTGGTTCTAGTGGTTTTCCTTGCTTTTTTGACACATTATTTCACAAGGGTTTATTAAAAAGACTTAGAAACCTAGAGGGCATCTCTTGTACTGTTTTAAAGAGGTTCTATCCCAACTTCACAGAGAGACTTTTTTTTAGTCAGTATGAATGCATGTTCCTCCAGAACCCATGAAGTGAAATGTGGGGTCTCCCAAGGTTCTGTTTTAGGCCAGGTACTTTTTAATCAGGATGCGAGTTTATTTCAATAAACACAAGTATTATTGTTCTAAATGCACACGACAATTAGATTGATATTATTCCATTATTATTGGTATTAATTCGACTAGTAGGGGATGATAGAATAAGGACATTTATTCGACTTAACTCCTTTGGAGACGTTGCCTGAAGTGCGTGTTTCTGTGTTATTGTGTGACATGTCCCCAAACCCATTTTTTACACTTTTGTCATCTTCGAGTTGGCATAGCCTCGCAGTCTGCACTGATAGGTCAAAGGACGCACGAGACCCCCTCCCTGCCCTTTAAGAATTTCGCCCTTTTCTTATGGCAATCCCCCTACCCGTGAATGTAGTAGTATTGTTCATGAATGTCTGCTTTTTTTTTTTTTCTCTTTTTTTTTTACTGAAAGCTGCACAGCAATGAGGTCTCTGTGCCTTTTTGCCTTCCCCTCACCCCCCACCCCCACCTCTTTCCTCTCTCTCTCTATTAAATTTCCAGTCACACATCGGTGCAGAGGATATTCCTCCTTTCCCCTTGTTTCCCCCCTCACCCTTCTCTCCTTTTTCCTCCTCTCCCGCTTATATCTCAGTTCACAATCCGGCCTGCATCCCGACCTGGCCGCCTTTCAGTGCCCGCTGTCCTCTCTGTACATCTTTTTTGCCTCCCAGCATCCCCCCCACCCCCACTCTTACCCCCCACCCTGGCCATTTAAAATGACTCCACAACATCAGTGCCAAGTAGTGACGTGTCGCTCGTGAGCGAAACGGCTCCACGAGCCGACTCTTTGAAGTGAACGACCGGAGCCGGCTCAAGTCGAGTCATGTTAATTTGCATAGCCCTTAATCACAAAAAGACTCATCACCATCCCCTGATCTAAAACCTACATGAGGTCGAGGGTAAACTCAAAAACCTCAGCATGAGGAAAATGAAGAAACCTTGAGGTAATCCCCCTTCCAGGATGACCAGGGTGCAATAGATGTTGCAAGGGCATAAACATCAACATGACATTGTCACGAGAAGTGGCAAAGACCCAAATGCAGTACACAAGGAGACCCAAAAAGGGGATGTGATCAAACCCCAATGGGGAGCGTTTATTTAACAAAAAAAACTAGTTTCACTGGAGATAAGGAAGTGTGTGGACCCGGGGACTGCTGAGGAGGGGAGACTTGAGAGGGAAACTTGAGAGAGAAGTACCTTTAAGAATATGGCTTGTGAGGAAGGTCTTGGGATAAGGAGGAGACTGCTGAGGAGGGGAGACTTGAGAGGGAAACTTGAGAGAGAAGAAGATTTGGGAGTACCTTTCAGAAGACGGCTTGTGAGGAAGGTCTTGGGATTAGGAGGAGACTGCTGAGGAGGGGATACTTGAGAGGGAAGGTGGTCTTGTGCTGGAGAAGGTCTTGAAAAGAAGATTTGGGAGAACCTTTAAGAAGATGGCTGGTGGGGACGGTCTTGAGGTAAGGAGGAACTGAAGGAGAAATTATTGGAAGAGAAGCTTTTCTTCTTGGCAAGTAAATATCTTCAGCATTATTAAAAAAATAAATTGGCAAAGTAGAATGTAAGGCTAGAGTATTTATAGTAGAGGTTGGCTGATTGGATGATTTGGAGAGCCTGAATAGGAGAGTGAGACTGGGAAATGCTGCCATCTCTTTGAGAAGGAGAGGGACTGCAGCCGCTGAACCATGACATGAAATACAGGCAATAACAGAGTGCCAAGTTGACAGATTCCTGTTCCACAATCTTAAATAATGCAGAGGTTTCTAGATGATGACGTATATAAGGTCCAAGTGCTGGTACAATGGCTCGAATTGTTTGCACCGTGCAACAACCAGACTCATCCTTCTCCCTCAAAGACAAGAAGACAAGAATATGAGGTCAAAGTCACTTATAAACTATTGATAAAGTGTGTCTCAAGCCCAGATTCAAACAGTTCCACTCGGGTGGCAGATCGAAACTCAGAGGGTAGAGCATTCACAGCTCCTGGGACCAAATGGAGAATGCTCCTGTGGATTTCTTCTTGGCTCTTGGACTCACAAGTAGACCAGCATTTTCCAAGCAAAGGCTTTGAGCAGGAACATAGTGGGAAATTAAAACAGAAAGATATGAGGGGGCGAGTATAATGCAAACAAAATCTTAAAATCTTAAGCTGACAGGGAACCAGTATAGTCCAGCTAAAGTGGTGATGTGATCAAACTGTCTTATTTTAGTTTAAAGCCTTGTTGCAGCATTTTATTTACTATTTATTGTCATTATTGTTTGTACGTCAACCACCGCAAGGCAGCCCAAGTTAAAGTCAGTGTTCATGACTCCACTATGAGAAAGACAGAGTTTGAATGGTGTCACAAAATAACACAAAATGTGTCACATTTGCCAAAAATCATCTTGTTATACTCAATATTTTAGGAGAAAGAAATCAGGAAGGGGTCCAAGACTTTTTTACTGCACTGTAAAGTATTTTTTTTCGTGTAATAATATTTGAATTCATGTTTACCTCGTTTTTCAGGGAGCGTATGTTTTTTTTTTTGTATATATATAAAGTTTACTTTTACGTTTCATGTGTCATATGTTTAATCTATTGACTGTATTATTTGATCCATTTTTATTATTATTTTTTGTCTTGATTTTTCCCAATTTCTCAAGTCATTTCGTGCGTACTGTTACCCAATAATATTTTTTGTCGCTTTAATTCATACATTACCGATCTGAGGAGATGTTAGGAAGCCGAAAGAGCCGAATCCATCAAGAGAGCCGGAATTCCCTTCACTCCTGCCAAGTCCTTGCATCCCCCATCCCTGCATCCCGTTCCGTGTCCTCACTGTGTCATTGCACATTGAATGTGATCCCCCTCCTTGCATGTACGACTCATGAATTCAGAGGAACCCTTGAGCATCTGTGAAGAGAGGATAACACGGGCACGCGTTTTTCTGCCCATAAATAAACATCACGGCTATATTGCCCGTGTCATCGGAACACGAGGCCCTCCAGAGTAGGAGTGGGCGATACTGGGAATGCCCGAGGAAATACACGGTAGTATCGATCGATACCGATACTTGGGAACATCATGATCGTTGGAAAATAGAACACCCTTTCCCTTGAGTTAGTTTAATTAAATTAAGCACAGGACAAAAAAAATAAGGCACTAAAATGATGTTATTAATCGTTACTAGTACACGGTATAAGTGCTTCTATTACATCAGTTTCAGGAGAAAAGCCAGGACAAGGTCAACAAAAATATCTTCCATTTTTTTGAAAATGGAGTCAGTAAAAGCCCTCTTGGTTCAGTTTCCTTGGTAATAATAACAATGCATTTTATTTTAAAGTGCTTGTCATTATACCAGAGGTCGCTGGACGCAGAAATATAAAACAACAACAAAACAAGAATAAAGCAAACAAAAGGGCAGATTTTAAAGTTTTTGTTCAGGAAAGGTAATGTGTCTAGATTTTTAGTTGCAGCTCGTATCTCTCTGCTGGGTGAGCTTTTTTCATGTGCTCATGCAAATTTGTGGTGTTGCCACCACTTTACCACACAAATGACACATGGCATTGCCCTTTCTTGTAGTTGAAAAAAATGCCAAACCACACTTCCTGTATGTCCTTGTTGTTTTTAGCTTTTAGTAAGCTTGGGCTGACATATCTTGCTATCCAAACCTCTACGTCTTCCGCTTTTTTGCCTAGCAGGCGGGATGCAGTAGGCCAGCCAGTGGCCTGGTAGGGAGAAGGTATGGTCATGTCGTCATAAAAGTGTGCCTGTCAGTCACCCACTCAGCCATAGATCTAGCGAGAGAATTACAGAGGGTTAGAAAAAGAGTTAGTTGAAGTTAGAGAGGAGGGGGGGAGTGTTAGAGAGAGAGAGATAAAAAGATAACTAGAGAAAGACAGAGAGAAATAGTGAGAGAGTTAGCGAGAGCTAGTAAGAGAATTAAGAGAGTTAGCGAGTTAGCGGGAGAGAGAGAGCGAGGGAGTTAGCGAGAGCTAGTAAGAGAATTAAGAGAGTTAGCAAGAGAGAGTTAGTGAGAGAGAGAGAGAGAGAGCTAGTGTTAGAGAGAGACATAGTTAGAGAGAGTTATAAAAAGAGAGTTTAAGAGAGAGGGAGGAGAGTGTTAGAGAGACATGGTTAGAGAGAGTTAAAGAGAGGTGGAGGGAGAGAGAGAGTTAGAGAGAGTTTGGAAAGAGAGAGAGAGGGTTAGAGAGGGAGTTAGAGAGAGTAAAATAGAGAAAGAGAGAGGGGAGAGAGAGAGAGACAGAAAGGGAGAGAGTTAAAAAGATTTAGAGTGAGTTAAAGAAAGTTAAAGAGGGATAGAGAGACAGCTGGAGAGAGGAAAGATTAGAGAGAGAGGGTAAGAGAGAGAGTTAAGGAGACAGAGAGAGAGAGAGAGAGAGAGAGAGAGAGAGAGAGTGAGAGAGAAAGGGGGAGTTAAAGAGAGAGAGAAAGGAAGAGAGAGAGACAAAGTTGGAGAGAGAGCAAAAAATCAATCCCAGGACTTTAGTATCAATCCGATCCAAGTACTCACATAGTATCGATATTTGGATTGATCCGCCTCCCTCAGTACAGAGAAGGGGATTGTAAGCCAACTTTGAGTTAAGGCGAGGGGGGGTTGACCCCCCCCTCCTTTTTTTAGGCAGAGGCATATGTGGCATGCTGATAGCGCCACCGAGGTGCAGTTCACACTGATGAAGGAATTTTTGGAGCGAGGGGAATTTTCTCTCCCCCTCCTCATTCAAGTTACCATCGGGGGAAAAAATATACATTTTGAGTCGCCAGCGTAGGGGAGAAAAGAGAAAACAGTGAGAAAAAAACCTGGTGTCACAGTATCTTAGCAACTGCCTCCATCTCCTTGGAGACGGGGAGGATGACATCATTTCCTGTCTGGGAGAGGACAACTCACTTAAGAGTGCATGTGTGTCTTTGTGTGTGTCTTTGTGTGTCCGTAGGCTTGATTTAAGTTGAGTACATGTTACATGCGTCCCTCAACGTACAATAGTCGCTCACGTAATGCTTTCTTACGTCAGTTAAAACGGAAAAAAAACAAAAAAGTAAGATACATTCGAATATAAAGTCACTGTTTTGAATGAATCCATTAAGTCACATAATATCAAGAAACACATATGTAACTACATTAAAACCAGAGTGGCCAGAGGAAACCCATACAGGCACAGGGAGAACATGCACACTCCACACAGGGAGGCTGCAGTAGCTGGACTTGAACCCTGAACCTCTGCACTGTGGGGCTGCACGCTAGCCACCCAGCTGCCCTTTAAACTATCACAGACAAACATATTTTTATAATCCTGGAGGTCAAGAAATATTTATTTTACATAACATGAGGCTCACCTTAAGGGAGCTGACATGAATTACCGTCATCTTGCTGCTAAGGGGTACCTCCGAAAAACCAAAGTCATACAATAAATGTAGGATTATAATAATAATAATAATTTCCTTTGTATTGTCATTCTTTGTAACAATGTACACAGAACGAAATGTTTTCTCATTAACTGATTGATTCAACAAAATCACAAACGAAATGAGGCTAGAACAAAGTAAGATAATGGATATATGTGTGTTCTTTTTTTTTTGTTTAGATTTTAAATCATTTTTTCTTCATTCAATTGATTTCATTCATAATTTAAATTTTAACGATTGAAAACTTGTATATGAAAGGTTTTCATGTATTTTTTACCAGCTTTTTTTTTTAAGTTTCAAGATTTTTATGTTCCTGGTGTTTGTTGATTTCTAAAGGTTTTATTAAACTTCCATTTCTGTTTTGTTTTTTTATGTTTGCCATATGTTTGTTTTTTTACTGTTTTATGGATTATGGTTACTAAATAGGGTTTCAAACTATTTTTTGTGTTTCACAGTAAGGTTTGAAATGGGCTTCGGGGTATCAAAGTTGGATTTGAGTGTGGAGTTAGGGCTTAAATATTAAACAATTTCAAGCTTTTTGGAGGGGTAGGTTAAAAATAGGGTTTCAAATGAGCTTTAAATTTTCAAAGTTCGTTTTAAATCGAGGAGGGTTCCAAAGTTAGGGTTTGAATAAGGAGTTGGGGTTTGAAAACAGGATTTTAAGCTTTTTTTAGGGGTTGAAAATTAGGGTTTCATATCGGCTTCAAGTTTTCAAGGTTGCCGTTAAATCGAAGAGGATTACAAAATAGGGTTTCAAGCCTTTTAAAGGGTTTCAAAGTAAGGGTTTGAATAAGGAGTTGGGGTTTGAAAATAGGATTTCGAGCTTTTTTAGGGTTTTAAAATTAGGGTTTCGAATCAGCTTCAGTTTTTCAAAATCTGCTTTGAATCTATGATAAAGGTTACAAAATAGGGTTTAAAACTGTTTTTTGTGGTTTCACAGTAAGTATTGAAATGAGCTTCAGGGTATCAAAGTTGGATTTGAGTGTGGAGTTAGGGCTTGAATATTAAAGATTTCAAGCTTTTTGGAGGGGTTTAAAATTAAGGTTTCAAATCATCCTCTAGTTTTTAAAGTAGGCTTTGAATTAACGACAAGAGTTTTAAAATAGTGTCTCAAAGTTTTGGGGCAGAGGGGGTTCAAAATAGGCTTTGTACGTGGAGGAAGATTTTGGCAATCACATTTCTAGCTTCTTTTTTCAAGATTTAAAAATTAGGATTTCTATTCAGCTTAAGGGTTCATGATTAGGCTTTTACTCTCAGATAAGATTTCAAAATGGGGTTTCAAACCTTTGTCGCGTTTCAAGCTATGCTTTGAATATAGTGTGGGCTGTAGCATTTCGAGGATTTTTTTTCGTTTTTTTTTATTTTTTAATTAGGGTTTCAAATGAGCTTCAAGGTTTCAAAATAATACATTTCTGTATGCTAAGACTAATGTCTATACGGCCTGTTATATCTTTCCTATCTTTTAGCCTCCCCTTGTGGCAAAATGTGGATATTGCAGGAATCCTTAAAGATACACAATTAGTGCTTTTGTTTAATCGAATGCAGAATATTTACTGTAAATTCCTTTTGGAGTACCCATGATGCTCAGGGTTGGGAGGTTTAATTTAAAAATCAAATCAGATACAGGTTCTAGTAACCTATTGATAAATGTAATTAGTAACGTAACATTAATACCATAATATTGCAGTAATTTAACTTGAATACTTTCAATTACTCTTGGATTACTCCAATTCCAAATATGCTAATACTAGACAAAATGTACTAAAAATAAATAAAATGACTTATTTTGTTTAAGATGAAATACAATGTGACATTGAAAACGAAATAGAGGAAACTAAGATCAGGTAGTAGCTTGTAGCCTAAAAAAAAAGTGCTCGGATTTTGACCACCTAGTATATTGAGCAAAAAAAAAAAAGAGTTTATTTTTCACACGGGAGACAAGAAATACTTTGTTTTAGTTCACATTAAGAAACGAATATTGTTTTAAACACACTGAGTGTTCACTTTCTAAATATCCAACAAACTCTGGGATGTGTTGCCGTCTCTGTCTGGTATCTACTTACGAACGAGATAATTCCCGTATGATAGTGCTATATTTTGGATGTTTAAGGTTTGTATAAATAATTTTAGGGCTTGTTTAAGTAACCTGTATTATTTTGTACAAAAAAAATAAACATTTCATAAAATAATATGCTCTATAAAGATAAATAAAGTTAAGTTTAACTTACTTTTGGAAGATGGGCTTCAAGAGTTAGGCCGAAAAGAAGCGATCTAACCATTTTCTCAACCGCATCAAGCTTTCTTATTGCACTCCCATTTTAAATAAAATGGCTTGCCTTTTCTTTACACTTTACACCAACCATATTGAATGGATGCTCAAAATATAAAACAATAAAAATGTTGAAGTTCTTAGCACGCTGAAAATACCGTATAGAATGTCTACACACCAACTAGGAAGAGGAAGCGGATTTCTTCTTCGGGGTGGATGCTGGGTGAGCTCTCACAGCAGCGGAAGGAAGCACTACAGTAATGTCCTGTCCTCGGAAAAAGGTGCACACGATGTCCAGATATTTTTCGACATCCCGAAAAAAATGTTTTTAGCTACCGTTTTTGGTAAGTCGATTGGTAGGGGAGAGTCTGCAATTTTATTTTTCATTCATATGTTCATTTCCACGTGTTTGTTGATGTTGTCTTACTAATTTCGATTTAATTATACGGCACTTTTTCTGTTAGCCTTGCAAAGTTTTTCATCACATAGTCATGTTTTTGTGCTAAGGCACCTGGGGCAGCTGTGGGGGGAACTGAGAGTGAGTGCACCAATGTGTGTGTGTGTGGAATGAATGAGACGGACACACATGGCGAATGTAACTTATGGAACCGAAGAAAATAATAAAAAGAGTCACACCCACCGCACGGCGGACTTCCTCATTGTCCCCTAAAGTGTGCAACATAAATACATTTTTAAATAAAATTGTAATCCAGCCACGTTATCCTTATTCATACTAAATGTACCTATAATTTGATTTTTTTTTCTGTAACTGTTACGGATACAATTACATTTTTTGTATCTTTTATACGTTACGCTATTACATGTATTTTGTTACTCCCCAAGCCTGGTAAGGTTATTATAAAATAATACCGACCATCAAAAAGACATATGTGAAGATCTAATAGAGAAGTGCATTAAAGGTCACGCCACAATGATAACTGAATATAAATCTCCAGAGTCAGCAGTATGGATAGAGCGAATTATTCACGCTTTGTAGAGATCAGCATGTGATTTACGAGGGATTGTCAGAGGCCTTTGGCATGTTCCATTGATCATACATGGAATAATTACGGAATAAAATCCATTCAACTGCAGTCGCTTTCTGGAAAATTCAACACTTTGGCTCCCTTTCACCAATCCTTTTTGCGTATTTCCTTATCTCCAAGGGAATTACTCGGATGGTTTTCAAATATTTTGACATATTATGTTTAAATGTTTAGAAATCAAATCCTGGCACCACTTTCATAGCTTCATTTCCGATGTCTTGCAGAGTATTCAGACTTTGAAAAAAATAGAGCTGGAGAGAAAGAATGTACGTAAACATGCATTTTTAAACATATATGTGAGTCAACAAATAAGCATTTATTTTACATAACAAGAGCTTAACCTTAAAAGGGGCTTAAATAATTGTCCGGATTCATGCTGCTGCGGGTATACCAAAAATCCTAAAAAGGGTGGGCAACAAAATCAGAAGAAAAATGATTTGTTCTGGTCACTTTAAAATATCCGTAGTTTGTAATTTTCCTTGTGCTTTGTAGCACTCGTTTTCGGTTGCACAGCATACTGCACCGATATCTGGTGGTTAAGTAATACACACTGTCCCTTTAGATTGTTGTTAAAAATAGTGTCTGACTTCAAAAGATCCTATTCGCTGACGCCAACTAATGGCTGAAATTTCCATTGCATGTCAAGCTACTTGTATGGCGCGTGCACGTAAGTGTCTCTCTTAAACTCACTCTCTTTAACTCTTCTTTTTTCATCTTTTTGGGGTTTGGGTTGGAATTTGGACACTATTTGAAACAGCACTTATCTTACTTGCACTATTTTCAGACTAAAATGAAAGAAAACCTTGAGCACGCTTGTGAAATCACTCTCCTCTCCCCTATCTCCCGCCTCCTTTCCTCCAGCCTAATGTCCTCACCTGTCATGATTATCGATATGCTTCACCTTTGCTTGCTCCTTTGACGCCAACTGCCTCAGACTGATTGGCTCTCTCTCCCTATTTAAACCCACTCCTATCGGACCCCTGTTGTCAGTCCGTCTGCTAACCTCAGTTTACATTAGGCAAGCCTTTTCCAACCCTGACCTTCCACCTGTTTTTTGCTACCGTTTGTCCCCTGGCTTCAACCCGTTTTTGGTCCTGATCATGTCTACTCTCCCGTCCCGGCTTTCAACCTCTTTTGTCCTCGACCACGTCTACTCTCCTTTTCTGGCTTGCGACTCGCTTCCGACCCCGACCACGTTTTTGCTCTCCTGTCCCGGGTACTGACTTATTTTTCCGTTCCCGACACCGCCATCGCTCGCCACGGAAGATCCACTTCTGCGTTCAGAGCGACCTGCTTCCCACGTCCAGCAATTCCTGAATTGTTGGCGCAACCCTTTCTCCTTCTTCCAATAAAACTTGTGGGAAACGCAACGCAAGCGGGTCCTGTCTCCGTTCTGGTCTTGACATCACCGATGATAAAAGTAAGAAGGAAACAGATTAAAACTGAATAATAAAATAATTTAAACAAAGATCAAGTAGTTGCTTGTAGTCCAACAATAAGATAAAATAAATAAAGGCTCTTTCAACTCAGTTGGGAGTTGTTAACCCATACTTGATAGAGAAATTATCTAATTCTTACACAGACTTTTAGACCCCACATCCGTTCACAGCAATCCTCAGTGTCATTACAATCAAGTTAGTATCCAGATTTATTAAAAAAAAAACATTTAGAGGACTTACCCCTGTTCTTCCCCCAATCGGTGTGACGTCTTCGCCCCACACCCCCAGTCCATTACTGCAGTAAAAACATGCCTTGCGTTCGGTTACATTTTTTTTGTTTTTAAGAAAAAAAACACATGAAATGCAACCTCCAAAGTCATGGAAAAACAGCATCCCTATTGTGTCACCCTGACAACGCCAACAGATAAATATGTCAAAGGTTTCATCTGTAAATAAAGATAAATAATCAAATCCACTGATCGAGTGAGTTGTCTGTCCCCGTGTGCCCTGCGATTGGCTGGCAACCAGTTCAGGGTGTCCCCTGCCCACTGCCCGATGATTGCTGGGATGGGCTCCAGCATCCCCGCGACCCTAATGAGGATAAGCGGTGCAGCTGATGAGATGAGATGAGATGAATCTAATATGTGACTATTAAGGACACCTCAAAATACAAGCCCCGCCATGATGGTAATATAGGTTATTCAGTTTAGATTTAACCTATTTTTAGCCTGTTTTTCAAGGTTTTACCATTATTTGTATCCTTTATCCCTGGAAAACAACAAAAATAATAATCAAAATGATCAAAAATGAACAGAAAAAGAGTTTTATTACGTTCTAAATGTTTTTAGTCTTTCCAATTTGTTTCATTTTTTTAAGTAGTCCCATTTACTCGAATAGCACTTAGTAAAATAAGTAAATAATCTGCAGAATTCTTTTACCTCATTTGATTTATTTTAAACAATCTTAAAATGCTTCAACAAATTAAAAAACATATTAAATATATTTCCCTGTACTATGATCAGATATTTGGTATCAAAATATACAAATTAACATCACAGTACACTCTTAACTCAGGCCAGCATAACATAGCATACCTCACCCAAGGCCCTATTTGTTACTTATGCTAAAGGGTAACTATTTCCCTTTTCGTAAACTTTGCAGCTATCACAAACAACCTTTACACACATATTTTCACAAATTATCATCCTTACAGTAAATGTGTAACCAGAATATACATCTCACCTGCAAAATAGATGATAAATATCAGTCTAACACGCCACCATTTAATTGTGGCCATTAAGAATCATTTATTGAGCAAGTCTCACTGAATCACGTGAGATCCCGTGAGACTTGGCCCAAGCACCCTTCTCTGACTTTGCCATCTAGTGGTGATATACTGGTACTTCTCTTACCCTTTCTGCTATAGAAAACTCAATACCCTGAAAAAAAATAATAATAAACATCCCCTAACAGTCAAATATGCAGGGTTGGGTATGGTTACTCTAACTTGATTACTTTCAATTACTTTTGGATTACTCCAATACCAAATATGCTAATAAAAGACAAAATAAACTAAATATGAATAAAATTATGACTCACAACACGTGGTAAGCCTTCTCTCCTGGCTTCGATCTCTTTGATCTCCGGCAAAACTAACATAAAATGCGACAGAAACAGAATGAAAAAAAATCTAAACAGCTTGCCAACATCATTTTTGCCGTTCCATGTATTCCGTTACTCCCCAAGCCTGCACAAAATGTAGTCATTTTATTCATATTTAGTTTATTTTGTCTTTTATTAGCATATTTGGTATTGGAGTAATCCAAAAGTAATTGAAAGTAATCAATTTAAAGTAACACTACCCAACCCTGCAAATATGGATGACATAACATAAATCCCAAAAAATAACATTTTAACTAGTCGCAAAGCCTTGTTGCGCCACACATACGTATATGGATAAATGTTACAGCTATTCAGTGGATCACTAGAAGTAGGCAATAATGTAGTAAAGTGATAAACCTTTTTTTGTAAAAATAATTTAAAACACTTTTTTTAATACAATCCCGTTTTACAAAATAAATACTATGGATCAAAGAAAGAATTGTTCACTGTTATAGAAATTCATATTTATTTGGATTTATGTCAGTATAAAAAACTGCCAAAAATTCTGGATACTTCACGGATCATTTGAAATAAAACAAGCCTTCGATATACTTATATTTCTCATTATAGCTTTCAAATAGTATACATTTTCCTGACATTATAATATTTAAGATGGGATATTTGAGTATTTGTCATCATCAGCAATACGATTAAAAACAAGAGTGATCTTTCTGTTGATTTGTAATGAATTCAGAATGGATGAAATCTTTTTTAGTTGCATTATAGAAAATAACAAACTATATAGCACAATATTTGAGTTTTCCGAGAGCACCTGGATCACTTAATCCAACTGCGTTACCATTGTCTCACCGCTAGGTTGAGCTATTGTAGCAGTTATTTTCCCTCAAGGCATATAGTGTACATTTCTAAAATAGCAACTTAGCTACATGGCTTGCTAAATAGCCAAAAAGTCATTTGAAAGTGAGCTAGAAAGACAAACTGGTAAAAAAAAAACTAAAAGGGAGCTGGATACCTAGCCAAAAGAGGAAAAGCCCAACTGAATTGCCAGATAGAAAGCAAAAAGCTAAGCTAGATATCTAGCTAGAAAGTAGGCCACAATTTAGCTGTATGACTAACAAAAAAGGTATAACATAGCTAGTTAGCTTGCTAAATAGCTTAAAGGTAAGAAGATGGCTAGCTACGAACCTAAAAAAGTAACCATTAATCTAGTTAAAAAAACTGCACTTTTTTTGCTCATTCGTTTTTTAAAACCCATAAATGTTTAATTCTAATCTCTTTATTAATTGATGGAAATAATTACCAATACTTGAATATATATTTTTTGTCCAAGAAGCCCATGAACTCGAATTGTTTTATTTGAATTCCTAAAATAACTACGTATTATATTATTACTACGTTGTTAATATGCTATAACCAGGTTAATTATTAAAAATAGGGTTAAATAGACTCAGTCAACCAAAAAAGTGATACTTTTACCAGAAAATCACAATGACCCATCACTGATTAGCTATTTTCAGAACAGGTCCGCAGGCACTTCAGCTGTCCTTAGGGGGCATCCTGGTGCCTGCAGGCACTGCGTTGGAGACCGCTGATTTACAGGGAGAGAATGAACTTTTTTGTCCCACTAGTGATGTAGAGCTCTTTCTTTAGGGCAGTGTGGCTGGGCATGAACAGTGATTCAGTTGCCATGCACAGGAACCTCACACATGAACTGCTGATAGATAGATAGATAGATAGATAGATAGATAGATAGATAGATAGATAGATAGATAGATAGATAGATAGATAGATAGATAGATAGATAGATAGATAGATAGATAGATAGATAGTATGGATAGATAGATAGATAGATAGATAGATAGATAGATAGATAGATAGATAGATAGATAGATAGATAGATAGATAGATAGATAGATAGATAGATAGATAGATAGATAGATAGATAGATAGATAGATAGATAGATAGATAGATAGATAGATAGATAGATAGATAGATAGATAGATAGTATGGATAGATAGATAGATAGATAGATAGATAGATAGATAGATAGATAGATAGATAGATAGATAGATAGATAGATAGATAGATAGATAGATAGATAGATAGATAGATAGATAGATAGATAGATAGATAGATAGATAGATAGATAGATGGATAGATAGATAGATAGATAGATAGATAGATAGATAGATAGATAGATAGATAGATAGATAGATAGATAGTATGGATATATTGTATGGATTGTATAAATAGATAGATTGTATGGATTGATGGATAGATGGGGGAAATTCACTCATTTATTCTTACTTATTCATTTCAAACTAGTACGACAATTACAGCAAAACTTACATTTTTTTTGTAACTCCCACTTGAGTTTGTATAGCGTGGTGAGTTGGTTCAAGTGAAAAAGTGCATACAATAAACCTCATTCAATGCCAAACATGAAAACCTTTCATTTTCTCATCTTTTTGTGAATAAACGTATTACGCTTAGAAAAGATCCCTTGTCATCCTCGATGATTATATTGAGGGTAGGCCACTAAAGTAGTCCAAATGTTAAAGCATAATACCGAAAAGCAAACCTAAGAATTTTTACTGATCAGGCCCGCCTTAAACCATAAGGCCCCAGAGCCAAACTAAGTTTGACATCCCTGCTTTAAAGCCATACAAATACAGATTAAAGTGATTTATAAGTCCTAAATAATAAATACAAGTCAATTTCAATGCCAATTACAAACACGCATGTACCAGTTAGAGAGTTCAAGAACTTTCAAGATGCTCCTTTTACAATTGAAAGGTCTCCTTGGGGCCATTTATGCGCTCGAGAGCAGCACTCAATAAAACAGCTTGGAGGTTGCCGGCTTTTCAGGGAGGACTAGAATTGTTTCTGCTGAAAAAAATGTCGATCATCCATCAGCAAAGGTGAAGTTCTGCGCATCATCTGTACCAAAGAGGTAACACAACCCCCCCGTCGCCAATTTCTCCTCCCTCAGGCCTCACTTAGTACTGATAAACGAGCTGAACCCCAGTGGTCAGTGTAGAAATAAGCAGCTTTTGGAATTCTCTGCTTGACAAATGAGCGAGATAAAGGGAAAATACTCTCTGAGATGGATGCTTTCTTTTCGCTAGATAACAACAAAACAAAAATTTTACTTCCCACTCGTATCATTTTGAGATTTTAGGGTGAGCACTCACAATCAATGGTTCTGTGGTGGAGAGGGTGAGTAGTATGAAGTTCCTGGGTGTGCATATCAGCGAGGACCTCTCCTGGAGCCATAACATCACAACCCTGGCCATAAAAGCCAATCAACGCCTGTATTTTCTGCACATTCTCAGATGAGCAAGTGCCCCGACCCCCATCATACTCTACAGAGGCACCATCGAGAGCATCCTGACCATCACCCTGTGGAATGGCGTCTCCACCTGAAAGACCCTGCAGCTCATCGTGAGAACAGAAAATGTCATTGGTGTCCCTTTCACGCCCCTCCTGGACATCTCCAACTCCTACCTCACCCGTGTGGCCACCATGATTGCAGGTGACCCCTACAACCCATCTCACAGCCTCTTTAACCTGTTGCCTTCAGGTTAAAGACTGCAGTGTCTCGGGAACAGAACCAGCAGGCTAAATGACAGCTTCTTTCATCAGACTGTTAGGACTCTGGACTCTCCCTGCACCACCCCCTCCGAACCCAGCTCCCAAATCAATGCAAAACTTCTTCATTAATATTTCGGCTATATAATTTCATCTCTGCTGTTTGTTGTGCATCTAGCATATTTGACAATACAATTGTAGAAGAAAATAGCTAGCAATCAATGCCGGAGCGACTAATCGGAAGGGACAGGAGATTCCTGAAGGGCCGGCTCATGTCAAGGTCAAGGTCACTAGCACTATCCAACCTAACTCGTGTTTTCATTCTCTAGTCAGCTATTTGGCCTCATTCAGAGCAATCCCAGCTCTGTTAGCCGATTAGGTGAGTTTTGCGATCTGGGGGAATTCCCCCTCCCAAACTTTAAGTTGGTTTGGCCCACCACCACTCTTCTTCACTGTTCCGGTGAAATTAACACAGAACAGTTGGAATCATATGGAGGGCAGAAAGGTGGTAGACGGTGTGGAGCCGAAAAAGTCATTAACGCGTTAAAAGAAGACGCAGCCAAACGACCAAAATTAACAGACATGTTTTTCGATGACCTAACTCAATCGGTAGGCTACTAAAAGATATGATAACATTTTGTATTGCTGTCATTGGGCTATCCCTTGGCTCCATGTGACATCACTGTGCTTCAACATCTCCTTATTTGTAACTGGCCGCAGCTTCACAGTGCTAGGCATATTGGATGAAGAGGTATCGTGTTTGTGTAACATATTGTAACATCTGCTGCAGGGACGTCGAACTTTTGGCCTAATGTGTGACGTTATCCACTCCGTTGTTGCTAAACTACAACACAGCACCCCGAGGCCATCCTGTTAATCTGTTAATTAACAACAAAAGGATACTGCTGGAAGGGGATGAATAAAGTATCTATCTATCTATCTATCTATCTCGGCACCTCATCTCATAATTACGATATTATGAGATTTATACGGAGCCAAAGTATGAGTTTCAGACCAGTACCTGCTCTTTTTGCAAAAAACTGTCTCATCTGTGTTTACCTGGTCCATCCATCCATTTTCCGGTGTTTGTGAATATACTAGTGTGTGTGAGATCATATAACAGTAACTGTGCGTAGACTGTACTAGCGTAGATGAGAGTATGATAGTGAATGTGCATGACTATAGAAGAGTATGTAGGAGAGTATGATTTGCCATAATCTGCAGCAATATACTATATACCAGAGGTCTCCAAGGTGCCCCATTAGGACGGTTAAGGTTAGGCACCCTGCATTCAGTATCTGTCTTGTCCTGTCTGGTATCTTGCTTGTATAACCAGTTTCCGGTGTCGATCCCGTCTCTCCCGCCCTGTCCAGTATCGTCTCGTGTATCCTGTATCTGGTATGGATCCCGTCTGCCCCGTAAAATAAAGCTTGTGTGAAAACGTTACGCGTCTGGGTCCACAGTCTGTTCAGGTTCAGACAAGCTTTCATTTGAATTTTTTTTACCGGAGATGCAACAGCACAAACTGGTGGTGATCTCAGATGTTTTTCAATGAATGAAATGTACCTTTGCCCGAAAAAGCACTGGTTTAACTGGTTTGGTTTTACTGTTGAGTGATTTTAAGTGACCTATGAGTTTTTCATGAATGTGTAGTTTTTTTTAGTAGTGCACATGAAACAGTTTTAGATGTATGTAGAAGTTTTCAAATAGTGTCTCAGGGAGAGGCATATCAGGTCATTTCACGGGAGTGTATGAGAGGACTTTAAATATGTGATTTACCATTTTAGAGGCGTTCTAAGGGATGGGCAGGGAACCTGTATGATGCGGCAGGGGTAAACCAGTGAAAGCTGTTGGGGCCTGCTGTTGAAGACAAGAGTGTGTTGTGTCACCCTGACCCGAGTGGCATGGCCGCTTTCTTGCGTCCCGTTTCATTTGGAGGGACGAAAGGATGACCAACTTGGGTGCCGAGGTACCTAACTTGTTTGGGTGTCTGGGAATTTGGGTTGGCCATGGTCAATTTTTTGTGTTTTTTTACTACTTTTTCCTTTTTTTTTATCTTTATGTTTTTTGTATGTGTTTGTCTTGCTGTCGGTCATCCCTCTCGAGGGATATGACCAAGGTAGATAGATAGATAGACCAGTGCATCTTGCTTCCATACTATCTCTGAGAGTATTTCATTAATCTAACTTTGCATACTTCGAACACCATTACAACTTTTTCATGTTTTGTAGTAATCTTCCTCGTTTTTTAGTGTGACTCCAAAACTAGGAGTCAGAAAAACACGAAAGAGCGCGTTTCTATCATCCGGCACAGTGGTTACAGCTCACACCATTTTTTCCCGTATAAACCCGCCACGGGGACTGTGCTGTCTGAGATAGCTGAGAGTAAGAATCTAGCCCTCTGAACCGCTCTCACACAAAACTGATTCCAAGCATCAATGTCACTGATAAAAGAAATAAATACATGATAAAAAAAACACACCGGACACTCAGCAGAGGTGATTATGACATTTAATCACAGACCGCCATCTTGAACTTACTCGCTCTGGGGTTTTGATTTACCCGCCCTCTCGCAGGGAAAAAATCTCATTCAGCAGACGGATTGCCGACGGGGGGCCAGAGACTGGCCCCGATAAATCATTCTTTAATCAGGGGACTCCGAGATTGGGCGCAGGAACCCTCGGGAGCAAGGCGGTGACACCTCGACTCCTCCCAGTTTTTATCTTTACATTCCCTCCGTCCCTCCGGCATTGTCAGTCCCTTGTCCGGGAAGGAAGAGGGATGACCCGGCCCGTGCCCTTCACCCAAAGCGAAATACTCTCACGGAATTAGTGTCGGTCCATTGAAGTCCACTGTTTTATTCAACGGCTTTTGCGTGAGATGAATATTAGCTGATATCTGCAGCGGTTCAGAATAGTTCCGGTGAAGCTAATGCAGACGTGAAAATGTAAACAGCGTTCGTACATGTGTTTTTAAAGGTGAATTTTGGGTGGGATGCTTGTAAATGCTTGGGATTGTTGCTTTGTTTCACATCAAGTCTGCTCAAAAATGACACTAACACTGCTCTCTGGTGGCTTCGATTTGCTTTTACATTTCTTCCTTCATTACAGGTTCGAGAGTGTTCTTGATTTGGGCCCCGCTGTTGTGGAATGTTCTGCCCCCTGAGATTCAATCTGCAACCTCAGTGGAACTGTTTAAATCTAGGCTTAAAACACATTTAGCTTATGAATGACCTATATTTCCTGTGTACAATATCTGTGTATTATTTGTTATTGCAACATCCAATGCAGCCTAGTCATCCTGGAAGGGGGATTACCTCATGTGCGGTGCCTTCTTAAGGATTCTTCATTTTCCTCATGTTGAGGTTTTTGACTTTTTCCTTGCCCTCATGCAAGTTTCAGATCAGGGGATGGTGTCATAATAGTCTGTAGTTTGCAAAAGTCTGTGGTCTGTGCAGCCCTTTGAGACTTTTTGTGATCAAGGGCTATACAAATAAACATGACTTGACTTGATTTGACGTGATTAACAACATTTGGCATTGGTTTGTATAGCATTGGCACCCTAAGGCACGACCAAATTGTGTGTTAGTGAAAGGATTACATATAAGTTATGGACATTTGTTATGGACCATGCAAAAATTGATGGTAGCGTTTCCCAGTGGTAAATTGTAAATAGAAGAACTCCCTACAACTGAAAATGTTGGAGAGTGTGGTCTCAAAAATACTGACCCTTGTATTGTTCGGATCTACAGATAAATTTGCGATTTACTCATTGTCTACAGATCATGTATTGATTATTTCACACGCAAGTTTAAAAATCGTATATGTAGATCGCAAATCTATTTGTGGATTTGCAAAAGACACGATTTACACCAGATTTCTTACTTTAATGGTACAGGAGAAATTGAAAATTTGGCTTTAAAAGTCCTTGAAAACAGCTTGAATTTTTGCTTTGTTTCACAACAAGGCTGTTCAAAAATGACGCTAGGACTGCTCTCTCTAGGCTTTGATTTGCTATTACATTTCTTCCCTCGTTATCAACAGCATTTGGCATAAGTTTGTATAGCATTGGCCCCCTCAGATCTACAAATATATTTGCAATTGACTCGAGATCTAAAAAAATGCACATGTGTAACGGGTGTAATAATAACTTTTGTTTTATTGAAATTCCTGCTGAAATATGTGTATAGTTTTTGGTAAATGTCCTGCAATGCTGAGTCCAACAGTGCCATCTGCTGGTATGGGGTGGGGTTTGGTTTTGGCTTCTAACATGTGACCAGGAGGCGGGGTTTGTTGTTAGTCTTACTAGAGAGAACTACAAAGGTAAGACATATCTTTTGGTGCTCCACAAAAGAAGTTAATTTTAAACATTATAACCCCAGCTGACAAATCTCTCACCATGCATAGTAATGTGATTGATATTGTCAAGCTGTTTAGGTTTATTTTTGTTTTGTTTCTGTTTTACTAAATATTAATTCCCCTTGTAGAGATCAAAGAGATCAAACCCAGCAGAAAAAGCTAATGTTGTGACTCATCCATTTGCAGGTAAATTGTACCCATTTTTATACTCATTATTGTTTTTATTCCTATTTTCTCATATACATTAAAAAGGATGATGTTGGTTAAAATTCAGACTAAAGAAAAACATGTTGAATTTATTGTAAACGTTAAAAATCCACTATACGATCTCTTGTTAAAAGTATCTTGTTAAAATGTAAAGATGTAAAAATGTATTGTGATATTCTAAAATGTATTTTCTGTAAAGTGAAAAGAAAGCTCTTTGATATGCTTTGTTGTTAGTCTTACTAGAGAGAACTACAAAGAGATCAAAGAGATCAAACCCAGCAGAAAAAGCTAATGTTGTGACTCATCCATTTGCAGAAACTGTAATAATAAAAACCTCATCATCCAGTCCAGCGTGAATGTGGATCTTTGGTGGGACACGTACACCGCGGTTACACATGCAAGATTAAAAATCGCTGATATATTTGTGGATTTGCCAAATACATGATTCACACCAGATTTCTTACCTTAATGGTACAGGAGAAAATGGAAATTTGGCTTTAAAAGTCCTTAAAAAGTGCTTGAATTCGGCCATTAAAAAGGTGCACAAACCCTGTGTAAAATACATTTTGTCATGTATTACCACAAAAGTATCCAATGTTTGATATAAAAATCCAAATAAAAGCAACGTTAGCATGTTAGCATTCTTTCAGCTTGGTGAATACCTTATATTTATTCCATTTATTATTTTTTAATATTGTATATTCCGCCAACTGGAACTCATCCCTGATTTCGTTGTGGCAACACAATGAAAATAAAAATACTTCGGATTCTGACTCTGATTGCAATATTGCAATGAAAAGAAGTGCGATAACCTTTATATTTGCGAAATGCAAAGTATGTGTGTGCTGCAAATAGTCAAGTTTAAGTGCGTGTTTTATGCAAAGACACTGTGACGTCACATCGGGTTTTTTTGTGCAGAGCCAGACGAAGAAGTTGTCTGTTGCTCCGGTGCGTCAAGACCAGTGAAGAACTCGGGACTCTTGATTTCCTCCCCCCGAATCCACGCCAAGTTCTGGATGCACGAAGATTTTTTGGAAAGCTTTGGTGACATTAGCAAGGATTAATTCAAAAAAAGAGATAAAAAGATGCACTCTTGGCATCCATGGAGAGATGGCGTGCGCGCTCCTCTTCAATCGCCGGCTTACAAAAACCTCCGTGTGTTTGCTCTCCCTGATCCTTTCCTACGCGGGATATTGCACCTTCTTCCACCCGGACCCACTTTTGATTCCCTCCTCGGAGGATCCGGCCCCGGGATGCGATCGGCGGTTGGGGGCCGCCTGCGCCTCTCCTCTGCCGCCGGCCGCGGAGGCATCCCGGGGGAAATCTGCAGACTGTCCGGCGACGGTTGCGCCCAGCCCGCTGATGAGCCACCCGAAGTTCGGAAATAAAAAGTTGCCTAACGCGATCATCGTTGGCGTGAAGAAAGGAGGAACCAGGGCGGTTCTGGAGTTCATTCGAATCCATCCGGATGTGAGAGCTGCTGGGACCGAGACGCACTTTTTTGATAGGAACTATGACAGAGGACTCGAGTGGTACAGGTAAGGTGACTGGATCAGGAGGGATGGTGTATTCAGGAAGGGATGTCAGATTATTTAGCTAGGGGCCATAATGTATATTAAAAAAAAACATTCTCAAGAGGACCAGATTAGCAAATGAAGGGCATAAAAAGTGCTTCTCAATTACGTTCTGTTGCCCCCCCCCCTCGAAAGAAGAAATCCTAACACACCTCCCGAGTCCCAAACTCCCCAAGCCCCGCAAAATATTTTATCTATAAACCTCCTAAAAGAATCGCTTTATTAAACTGTAACAGAAAAGATTAAAAGTGCACCTGAAATTCCAAAATAAAATAAAAAGCCTAACACTATAAATATTTTTGACTGACTATGTCAAACCGTATACTGAAAAAATGAAATTACATGAAATCAATTAATAATCCATAAACTGCAAAACCAAAATATATAACATAATTAGTGCTATTTTTCTTTAAATCAAAGACAACATGTAGGAATCAGCATGTTTTGCAATACTTCGGGGGCGGCAGTAGCTCGGGAGGTAGAGCGCTCGTCAGTTCGAATCCCGGCTCGTCCGTGTTACATGTCGAAGTGTCCTTGGGTAAGACACTGAAACCCTAATACCCCCAATAAGCAGGTTAGCGTCTTACATGGCTGCAATACAAGGCTGCTATTGGAAAATGTGGAGCACATCGTAAAGCGCTTTGGGAAGTCTTTGACTTGAAAAGCGCTATATAAATGCAGATCATTTCATTTCATTACTTCTACATAGTTTAGTGAAGGTGCAATTGCACTTGATTCTGGGAAAAGCTATTTGAGATCCACTGGCTTTGGGATCTTTCACAATTAAATTATGATTTTGGATTTGATTTTTGAAAGACTATTGAGTTGTTCTTCACTAAGATTTAATCTCTTGTAATGTTCTAAACCCAGAGTCAAAATGGATATGGATTGTCTCACTTAAGTGTTGGTTTGCAACTTCTCAACATTGCACAAGCCAAGAATTATGAAGGGTTCACTGTTTCCACCGGTTGGTATGTAATACTCTATTTCTTCTATTTTGTTAAGGGTCTTTTTAGGAGGTCGGCTTCAATGTGAGTAAATAGGGTAATTTGTTACTGGTTACGTTACAACTAACGAGCTTTTATGGGCACGTCTAATATCAGTATTGTCACACTTCCGGCTCATCACTGAAGAGCAGGATGACGCACTACACCACAAAACAACAGTGACTAGATGATGAAGGTGCTGTATCTGAGTAAGATCAGGAGGCTTCCCCTGCCACTGGTTTCCATAGTTACCAGTAGCTATTTCTCATGGGGGAGAGATCTACCCCCCACGAAAAACAGCCTGGAGAGGAAAGGGCACCGCCAGGCTGTACTTGCCCAAGACACACCACAGGGAGTGATGCCTTGACGACCCTGGCAGTTGAGGGATCTGTGAACCGTGTGAATGTCTATCGTACAGTGTCTGTGTTATACCGCCTCATTTTCTTCATATAATTTTCCTCTATTTGTCTCCAAAAGTAATTATTTAACATTAAAAATTAATAAAATGCAAGAATAAGATACAAGCACAGAAATTAATGCAGTTTACAAAATAGAACAGATCGAGTGTTTTGCTCTGAATGGGATTCCTTGGTTCTTTCGAGACAAAATGTATTGAGGGTAATACATTTTTTCCCTATTATTTTAAAGCTAAAGTACTCAAAATTTCATGACAAAGTAATTTTTTGCCTGTAAATTAGGATGTAGTATTAGTATTACTGAGGTCAGGCTCATCTTTGAAGAGTCGGATGATGCTTTACTCTGAAAAACAACGGTGAACAGATGATGAAGGTGCTGTAACTAAATCAGATCAGGAGGTTTCCCTCGCTACTGGTAATTATGGAAACCAGTGTATCTGTGTCAGGAGGATAGGCATAACTCTACCCCAAAAAATGGCCTGGAAAGGGATGGAAGCCAACGAGCTGCGATTGGCCAAGAAACACCACAGGTAGTAGTGCCCCAACGACCTCAAGGTTAATGAATCCGTCCACCGTTATTTCCACTACAGTTTATTTAACTCAGAGAAATTCATGCATACTGAGAAGTGACATGAATAGCACATATATACTAATTTAAACGATTGGTTTAATGACTTAAAAGTCTTTCTTGTTTTTATTTTAGTTTTTTAAGAAAACGTTTATCAGAATATGGGAACTTTACTATTAAAATTCACATTCATTTTAGAAAATAGTAAAATTTTCTTCAATTTTCTTACAAAAACAGGTTATTTTATATTTATTGTGTATTTTTCGTCTGCTTTAAATAGCACCTCTTTCACTTATTTTAAGTAAAACAATATGGAGATGGGTTTCCTCAATGTTCTCTGGTTTATTGATAGCAGTCCGGGGGAAACACAGCTTTCGGAAGTGGTACCTGATTTTGGCTACATCGATTGGAAATATTTAAAACCCAAAGTCATTTTTTGACGCTGATTTCTTTCTTGTGCTCCTCTTAGCATGGTCTCGCAGGCCACATAACATAATGATAATACATTTGACCCTTGTGTATTAGGGACACCGAACTTTTTTTCGCTTTTAATAAAAATAAAATAGAACAGAAATGTGAGACAGATGCCCTGCTTAATTGGATGAACCACATCAGACGGACTTGATTAATTTTTTTTTCATGAGGACGTACGAATACATTTATTCCCCGCTTACTGTCTCGAATAACGAAAATAGATTATTTTTCACAAGTAAATGTAATTATTTCTGTACCATGCATTTTTCAATTAAGTTTTTTTTATTGGAGGACTGCTCAATTAGAGAAGAGGGGAAAATGGATTCTCAAAACCATGATATTATATTGTTGGCATTTAGAATGAACTTATTGATACTGTATACTTGTCATTGCGTTGTAAAATAGCCCAAATAGCCCAAAAAATGATTGTTGATTTATCCGTACTGTATCACAATATATTGTGTTATGTTTGTCTTTCAGACTTATGTTCATACCAGCATCTCCATTCATCCATCCATCCATTATCTGTACCGCTTATCCTCAGTAGGGTCGCGGGGGTGCTGGAGCCCATCCCAGCTATCTTCGGGCAGTAGGCAGGGGACACCCTGAACTGGTTGCCAGCCAGTCACAGGGCACATAGTGAAAGACAATTCGCTTGCTCATTCACACCTCGGGACAATTTGGACCTGCCAATTAACCTAACATGCATGTTTTTGGAAGCTGGGAGGAAACCGCAGTGCCCGGAGGAAACCCACCCAAGCACGGGGAGAACCTGCAAACTCCACACAGGAGGTTCGATATCATGACCTCAGAACTGTGCCGCACACGCGCTAACCATTGTTCCCTCGAGCTGCCCACCAGCATCTCACACCCCCCCAAAAATTCGATTGAACAGGATAGAATGTTTGATATCCGTTTTCTTCCCGGAACTGATACCATAAGTACATAAAATCGCCTACTTCCAAAAATAAATCATCCTTTAAAAATAAGGTTTGTAATACTCAGCATTGTTCCCTTAAACTTCGAGTACTGAATGACAGTAATTTCAATTTCTACTTCCTGATTGTGAAAGATAGGCCACCCTTTCCAGTATCATATATCCATCCGTTATCTGCATCGCTTATCCTCAGTAGGGTCACGGGAGTACTGGAGGCCATCCCAACTGTCCTCGGGCAGAGGGCAAGGGACACCCTGAACTGGTTGTCAGCCAATCACAGGGCTCACAGAGACAGAAAACTCACTCGCTCATTCACACCTAGGCACAATTTGGACCGGCCAATTAACCGGAGTGCCCGTTGGAAACCCGCATAATCACAGGGAGAACATGCAACCCCCGCACAGGAAGGCTGGTAGCTGGATTTCATCCCATGACCTCAGAACTGCACCACAGACGCACTAACCACTTAGCCACTAGTACCAATATCCTTAAAAATAGGGCTGGCAGCGGCACAGACACATGGTACTGCTACTCCCCGATGCGTAAATTAGTGATTCAATAGTTTGTTTTTGTCTTTATAGCTTCAATTAAATAATTAATTAAAGTATTTAATTCATTCATTCACTTAGAGCAAGAAAAATTGGACATCAGATTACTTTGGAGTTGATGGAGCTTCTGAAATTGAGCTCAAGTTAAATCCACTTTAAAGTTGTGTTTTCTGCATTAACTCTTACTTGATAAAAGGCTTTAAAGCATTAACCTAAGAGTTAAAGTGGCCTTCCTTTTACTTATGACTTAAAGAAGATTTAAAGCTTTAATTTGAGTTAAAGCAGCCATCAACCTTTCACATAATATAAAACAGCTTTAATGTTGTGAATCCAAGGATTTCACCTATGACTTAAAGACGCATTAAACCTTTAACTTGAGTTAGAGCAGCCTTGAACCTTTCACATAAGAGTCAAAGTAGCCTGAAATTTTAACTCAAGAGTTAAAGCAGCGTATATACTTTAACTTATGAGTTAATGAACCGTTAAAGCTCAAGCGTCAGTCAAAGTGGCCTGCAACCTTTCACAAAAGTGTTAGACAAGCTTATAGTTTTGACTCAAGAGTTAAAGCCACTTTTTATCCTTACACTAATGTGTTAAGGAAGCTATAAAGCTTTAACTTTAGTTAAAGTTGACTTGAACCTCTCACTTAAGAGTAAAATCCACTTAAAAGCTTTACCTGGAGAGTTAAAAAAGCTTTTACCCAGAGTTAAAAATAAAGCGTTAAAGTTTTAACTTGAGTTAAATCAGCCCTGAATCTTTCACATAAGATTCAAGGCATTAAAAAAAGCTTTAAGTCAGGAACTAAGGGAACTTCTACCTTCTCACTCATGAGTTAAAGAAGAACAACTGCTTTTACAGGAGTTAGAACAGCCTTGAACATTTTACATGAGAGTTAAAGCAGATTTTATCCTTCCACTTATGAGTTAAAAAGGGACAAGGCGTTCATTGGCTGTCTTGAACCATACACACAAGAGTAAATCAGCTTTTATACTTCCACTTATGAGTTAAAGTAGCATTAAAGCTTTAACGTCAGTTAAAGAAGCCTTCAACCTTTCACATAAGTGTTAATGCAGCTCAAAAGTTATGACTGAAGAGGTAAAGCAGCTCAAATATTCACTTAGTTCTTAAAAAAGCATTACAGCGAGTTAAATCTGCCGTGAACCTTCCTCATACGAGTTAAAGCATCCTCGAAGCTTTAACTGAAGTGTCAAAGTAGCTTATACCCTTTCATGTATGAGTTAAAGAAGTATAAAAGCTTTTGCATGAGTTGAGCCTGCCTTGAACCTATCCTAAAGAGTTAAAGCAGCTTAATAGCTTCCACTCAAGAGTAAAAGTATCTTTCACGCGTTTCATCTATGAGTTAAAGACGTATTAAAGCTTTAAGTTAAGTTAGAATAGCCTTGAACCTTTCTCACAAGAAGCTATTACCCTTTCATTAATGAGTTAAGGAAGCATTAAAGCTCTAACTTGAGTTAAAACAACTTTGAACCTTTTCACATAAGAGTTAAAGCATAACAAAGGCTTTAACTCAAGAGAGAAAGAGCCATTGAAGCTTTAACATGAGTTAAAACCTTTCACATGAACTTTTCACATACGAGTTAAAACAGCTTAAAACTTCAACTCTCGAATTAACACAGTTTTAAAGCCTTAACTAGAGAGTTAAAGCCAGCAGAGGTTGAACATGTGTTTGAGGAAAATGGGACGATCAAGACACTTCTCCGAAGAACAGTGTTCTTTGATGAAAGAGTTCATTGGGGAGGTAAGAACCTATAAAGAGGTGCTGTTCAGCTAAAACGATCTCTAATGCCTTCAAATGGGTAGAAAATAATAATATAATAATAATAATTTCCTTGTATTGTCATTCTGTGTAACAATGTACACAGAACGAAATGTCGATTGCACCTGACCCGTTGTAGCGAGCCGATGCAGCCGCAGCCAACAGAGGGCGCCGCCGACCACTTTTTAAGTCTTAGGAATGACTCGGCCGGGGCGCGAACCACCGACCTCCCAGTTTCAAAGCGGGCGCCTTACCATCTAGGCTACTGAGCTGGTACCAGAGACAAGTAGAAAAATACGAAAGACAACTATTAAAATGAACCGGAGAATAACCAGAATGGCAAAGGCTTAGCCAATAATCATCTCCAGGACATTCAAACACAACCTGCAGTTACCTGTAAGTGCTGTGACAGTTAGAAGACGTCTGCGTAAAGTAAATTAATTTTCAAGAATCCCACGCATGTGCAGAAGAAATTATTATTCGCCAAAGAACACATTAACTGGCCTAAAAAACTGAGGAACATTTTGTAGACTGATGAAAATAAAATGATCCTTTTTAGCTCCAGGGGCCACAGACCATGTGTAAGACAACCCCCAAACTCCGAATTCAAACCTAAGTACTCATTAAAAACAGTAAAGCATGGTGGTGCAAGTATCACGGTCTGGGCATGTTTCTCCTACTCTGGTGTTGGGCCCATTTATCGCATATCAACTTCGTTCTACTTCCACCTTGACTTCCAAATACCACATTTAGAACCCAACGTCAGGGGAACCCTTGTATTTTTACCTTCATGCACTGTAACTTTGATTTAATTCGCTTCTTAATTAGCAATTTCGAGCCCTGATTTTTGTGAGCTGGCTAGATTTTCTTGTGCGCGGAAAAGCTCTGGGTAGTGCGCAATTACGCACACACGCAGCTTAGAGGGAACATTGCGCTGGATAGATTTTCTTGTGCACTGAGAATGTGCGAGCAGTGCGCGATTGCACTGCTATTATTTCAAACAGCACTGGAGTTGGAATAGATTTTCTTAAACTGTGAAGGAAGCTTCTTGGAGTGTTCTTATAAGAAGAAGCTGAGCTTAATTTTTACGTCCGGCCGCTCCTACAATCAATTAAACGACCTTTCAGCATTCGTCAACTAACTTGTACTTTTTCCTTCCGCGGCGAAGAAGTTGGGATGCGGTGCTTATTGATCCCAAACTGCGACGAGGAAGCCCTTTACCAAAGCGCGGCCTCATTAAAGGGCCGTGTTTGTCGAAAACCCGTCAGACACTTCATTAGGCAAACCCGCACGATCCATAGTGAGAGTCAATGCCAGACTTCTCTTACTTGGAACGGCACTTCCTTATAACACCAAAAGTAAAAGTGCCACGTAGTCACTCCACAACCTCCATTCTGAGGGCCGTACGCCAAAATAGAAATCGAATCGCATATCCCACCTAAGCCTTCAGCTCCGGTCCAAATTAGGGTTGTGTCGTCCGCAAACAAACCGGCTCTTGGAAGCGAAATATACTACTTTAATTCTTTGTTTTTTTTGTGCGAGGGTGAGAGGGACACCGAGGGTCCCTGCGACATGTAAAGCCTGTCTTTTTGGACCAAAGTTAAACAACACTGTAAACAAAGACAAAAAAACAATGATGAATGAATAATTCAGAAAACAAAAAAAGTCAGCAAGATAGAAGATCCGGTCAACATTATAGCCCCAAATTCCTATCAAGTCAGGCTTCGGCTCAAGAGCTTACCTCTTGGCTGAAAGTGACGTACAAAACATTTTCCCATTTTGCTAAAGGCTTGCTCGCTTCCGAGTTGTCTGACTTTTTGCTATTAATACCACATCAATATATACTCCCCGTGCAGCTCGGTCTCTTCAAATTTAAAGGCTGTCGGCGTCATTGCTTTGGTGGATTACCGCCTTCTAGCAAATCATAGTCAGTAAAACCAGTGATGTTTCCCAACGCTTGCTACCAGGAATCTGATTGGCCTTCACAAAGACTTTTGAAATCACAGGGTGGTTTTATGAGCCTAGCCACTGGCTTAAATGTGATTAGTTAAATACCGTATTTTCTGCACTATAAGGCGCACCTAAAAGCCTTTATTTTTTTCAAAAGCTGACCATGCACCTTATAATACAGTGCGCCTTATATATGGATCAATATTAAGTCGCAAAGTCTTGCAACTAAGGCAAGCAGCCGCCGACTAGATTTTCCCCTGAAGGCGAAGTATTCCGCGGTGTATGCTGGGATTTATATACCGGCGTTTCATTTCCTAACCAATGTGTCAATCATCATTTGAACAAGTCACTATTGGCTAAAGTTATTCGGAGGTAAAGGGGCCGGATCCTTTTTATCATTTACAGGCTCGCATAGGCTAAAGGGGCGAAACAAAGCCTGCAATTGGCCGAAAAAGATGAATGTGAATCACACGTTGGGTTGCACTACGGCATAGAGAAAACATTTTGTACTATTCTGTTTTTGTAAATATTTTACTCTCCTGGGTTTACTACACTCACGGTTGTAGGAAGACCATGGTTACGTATCATTATTGAACGTGATGGCTGCAAGAAAACTTAGGCGAGCTATGCGGCTTTATATCTTGTTTTAGAACGATCTTGATGTTTCTGTGATGAGTCCATGTTTAAACTCAATTCAATTCAAAGTGTTTATTGTCATATGCACAGTAAAGAACCCCGTTTCTCTGCACAATAAAATTCTTACTTTGCTGTCCACACAGTTGCCAGCAAAAAATAAAATGGAAACGAAGAAATGTTTGTCATTTCTTGAATCCAAAGACTTTAACCTTCCGAATGATATTTGGAACGATGCATTTGAGTGATTGGTGACATCGTACAGACACTGCTTCCGCACATGTCTGAGACACGTATTTGCTTCCTTGCAAGCTTTCGGAATGTTAAGGGGGTAATAAATTTGACTGAACTATCTGACTGTTCTGTCGACGTTCCCATTGTAGCGCCTTATAATCCGGTGCGCCTTATGTATGGAAAACATAGGACCAAAAACTATTTTTTGGGGGTGCACCCTATAACCCGGTGCGCCTTATGGTGCGGAAAATACGGTACTTAAATACAAAAGCAACCAGGAGGAAAGCAATGAAAGACACTATGGAATCATTCAATACGTTTTCAAGGTCACAATAGAGTCATATCACATCATTGAGATTTTCTAGGCCACCAGAGAAGGCCTTTGCAGGCCCTGACCGCCCACCACTGATATCCCTTCTCGTTAATGATTTGCCGTCACGCTTTAGCGCTCGTACGAGCCCGTAATTGGCACTCGGGCGTGATTGCCAGCCGCCAGTAAAGGTCAAATGCCAGCACAGACTTTGGAGGTTTAGGAGGCTTTCATAAACATACGTTTGCGTCCGATGAGTAGAAGGTCAAACGGTGGAGCCAGACAGCCGTTTATCGACCGCCGGAGCTACATTATCCCAGAGTCTTGTCTCTCCCCAAAAAAGTCAAAAGGTGAAGCAAAAGATTCATGAAAGATAACAAATTATGAGCACAACAAGCACGAGGGGACGATACCACTCGGATCCCGATATTCTGTTCGTTTTATTGGAATTAAGTTGTCAAATTATCATATCAAACAGAAAAGGTTTGGCCATTGAGGGCAAAATCAACCAACCGACCCAACATGAATAATATGTATATTCATATATTAAAATCGACCAACCGACTATACGGAGTCATTAAATTCAAGGGAACAGAAAGTGCTGTAAGAATACTTGCCGGGCAGATAAACACTTTATCAAGGAATTCTGTCCTCATTATTTTTCACTCAAAGCAAAATAAAGAAAATATCTGTCATGATTACCAATGTGATGTATCTGTGCCCGCTCCTTTGGCGCCAACTGCCTCGGACTCTGATTGGCTCCCTGTCCCTATTTAAACCCACTCCTTTCTGTCACCTGTTGTAAGTCTGTCTGCGAACCTCAGTTTACACAAGGCAAGCCTTTTTTGACCCTGACTCCCACCTGTTTTTTTCTCCCGTCCGTTCCCCAGCTCCAACCTGTTTTTGAGCCTGTCCACGTCTCCTGGCTTAAGACTTTATTCCGACCACGTTTTTGTTCTCCTGTCCCGGCTACTGATCCGTTTTTCCGTTCCCGAAACTGCCATCGCTCGCCACGGAAGATTCACTTTCGCGTTCAGAGCGACCTGCTTCCCGCGCCCAGCAAACACCGAGTCATGGGTGCAACCCTTTCCTTTCTTCCAATAAAACTGAGAAACGTAACGCAAGTGGGTCCTGTCTCTGTTCTGGTCCCGACAACATCCTTGCTTAAAGGTTTTTGGGTGGTTTTAAAGGGACGGTGTGTAGTATTTAGCCCCTCCTACTGGTTAAAAAATCTTCCATTTGAATAATAAATAAATATGATACACTATTATATATAACAATTCATTTTTTTAAATACTGGAGAATTTTGTATTTACTTCCCATAACAGTCTTGCCTAGAGGGAGCTGACATGATTGTTGGCCATCTTGTTGATCTCGGTACCTTGAAAAAAAAAATGTTTCTGTTTTTTTTTTAAATTTCGTTGCATTCTTTTTTCTTAAAATTTTCATTTTATTTTTCGCAGTATTTTTTCATTTTTTTGCATTTGTTTCTTCATTCTTTTTAATTTATATATTATCAATTTTTTTGCATTTTCTTTCCTGTTCTGTCTTTTTGTTTCTGTCATGATTATTGATGTGACTCACCTGTGCCCGCTCATTTGGGGCCAACCGCCGCGGGCTCTGATTGGCTCCCTGTCCCTATTTAAATCCAGTCCTGTCAATCTCCTGTTGTCAGGCCGTCTGCGAACCTCTTTTTATACAAGGCAAGCCTTTTTCAACCCTGATTCCCGCCTGTCCCGTTTTTGCTCCCGTTTGTTTCCGGCCTGTTTACGTCTGCTCTTCTGTCCCGGCTTATGACCTCTTTTTGTCCCCGACTATGTCTACTCTCCCGTTCCGGCTTAGGACTCGTTTCCCAACCCGACCACGCCTTGCTCTCCCAGTCCTGGCTACCGACCAGTTTTTCCGTCCCTGACACTGCCATCGCTAGCTACGGAAGATGCACTTCCGTGTTCGGATCACAATCCGAGTACGAGAGCGACTTGCTTCTCGTGTCCAGTGAACACCAGACTTCCTCCTTTTAAAACTTGTGGTAAACGCTACGCAATTGGGTCCAGTTTCTGTTCTGGTCCTGACGGTTTCTTTTTCTATATTCCAGTTTTTATTTTCTATTTTCGTCAATTTTACCCTTTTTTTGCCATTTTTTTCTTTTCTTTCCTATCTTTATATTTTCTTGCTCAAAAACTGAGTAGATGACTGTTTCAGGTACGTTTGTTTGTATATTTTCTGACCAACTGTTTTTAAAAGTGGGGTATCAGCACCGATACCTGTTATCAGTACTGGCCCGTATAAATTAATAGCACTTTTTTTTCTTTACCCAACTGTTTTTAGAGCGTGGTATCGGCATAGATACCTGGTATTGGTACTGATCTATAATCATATTAAGTAGCACATATTTTTAGTGTAAATGTATCCAACTATTGTTTTTTTTCTCTTGAGTTTGTTAAAATATGTTTTAAAAATAGTAATGAAAACAATCATGGCAATAAGTGCAAAATCCCCAAATAATTACAGAATCCTGTTTTTATTTCATTTAAAATATCCTAGAAGTGTATGTTAATCAACTGGCAAACATGAGTTAGTTATACATTTGAAAGGATAGACCATTTTTGTTTTTTAGGGGCTTTTAATAAATTTCGAGTCTTCTTACAATTGCCAAGAGCAATATTAAATAAAATAATTTGTAAGTCTTTTAAAAAAAATCTCTGGGTATATTGGAGATTGTTGGCTTTTTAAAATCTGCCCCAAAAACAATAACAGTTAATGAGGCAGTAAAACTAATAAAAGGCGATCCGTCCCTGCGAGTTTGAGATCAAGTCGTAGCTAAATTCTGGTCTACAGCGTTCCACTTTGTAAACTCCAGAGTTAGTGAGCGTAGTCACTGATGCCTTCACGGTGATTTATTACTCTCGGAGCATGCGACGCGATAGAGCCTCGCGCGACACAATTCTCCAGTGACAAGCAAATGCTCTCGCGCTTTCCTTCGTCGTCTTCATTTACATCCAGGAAAGTAGATCGCCGGCCGGAAGGAACCGAATTTCCTCCCGGATTTTAAGTCCTTCGGAAAGTTCTCACATGTTTGTGAAATGATAAATCGTGTTCTAACCCGATTTTCGATGACTAAAAATGTTTAGTTTGTTTGCTGTTGCCTGTATGAAACCAAGTGCTGGTTAGATAGATCACTGCTTCTCAACTCGGGTGACTTCGGGACCACACATTTCACCCTAATGACAAGCTGAGACCAAAATCTAGAAATAGAATTCGACTTCAAGTGTTTGAGGCAGATATAGTAGAATATATTCACCTTTCTTTCAAAATACTAAATAACCAGCAAAACCAAAAGTACCCTATATACTCGCATATAAGCCTATATCACATATAAACAACTCCCTAAAAATGCTTTAAAAAGCCACATACGAAATGAAACTCAAATTATAACCAGATCATGTACATACACATAGATAATTGTTTAATTATGTATTTAACAAAGGTAAATTAAGGTAAAAAGCTAAAAATACACCATTTAGAATAAATCACTGTACCTTCAGCAATGCTTCAATGGTAGACATTGTTACACATTTTTCATATTTTGCAATTGTTTCCTTCTGAACTCGATCGTTGTCACTGTTTTTCCCTTTTCCTTTCCCTTTTCACTTGGAGCCCATTATCATGGGCAAACAAAAGAAATAAAACCAGCAAAATCACATTAAAATGAGACGTGGTCCCCCTCAAATGCACCAAATGACTGAACTGGAAGACAAAATTGAAACAGGGTTTTATCGCCATCTGCTATTAAGGAGTATAATTAACCCGCGGTAATTTTTCTTCTTTGCATTATTTTTCCAAGGCAAAGGCCCTCAACCCACGTTTGGGTCCCAATCCACCAGTTGAGAAACACGGAGCTAGATAGCCTGTGCAAACAAGACTAAATTTGAAATGCTAAATCACGGTAGACCCATAACTTTGACCCACAATGCTGCACAAAAAAAAACTTAAAAGGACAGATGTAATATTTGACCACTACATGTCACTGTATTGTGTAGTACAACTAAAACGAGTGCTAGATTACAAACTACGGATACTCTAAGTGACCAAAAAACTCCTATTGGTCCTCTTTTGTTTGCCCAGCCTTTCACAAGGTTTTTGGTCTCTTGGTGTACTCTTAGCAGAAAGATGGCGGACGATTATGCCAGCTCCCTCTCGATCAGTTTCATGTTATGTCAAATATTAAGGTTCTTGACATACGATTATTTGAAAAAATTCATGTCTATATTACAGTTGGCATATTTTTAAAGACTTTTCAAAAAAATATTCTATTTTTTAACTAATGAGGGGTTTCTTTTACCACAAAGAGACGCTAGATTTCTTTTCCTTGATGCAAAAGAACATTATTTCCTATGTCTTTCATAAGAAACCCAATCAAGCGCTAAATATCTATTAAGTGGATGCAAACAACAAAATATTTGCTTTGCTTTCCTGTTTCTTTAGAAGTTTAATGCCAAGGACACTTGAAGGCCAACTGACAATGGAAAAAACTCCGAGCTACTTCGTAACCAGAGAGACGCCGCGCCGGATCGCCACCATGTCTCGAGATGCCAAACTCATCGTGGTAGTGCGGGACCCCGTCACCCGTGCCATATCGGACTACACCCAGACATTATCCAAAACCCCAGACTTGCCCAGCTTCCAAGAACTGGCCTTCCGTAACCAGACCTCAGGCCTGGTGGACACGTCCTGGAACGCAATTCGCATCGGTCTGTACGCCCTTCACCTTGAGAACTGGCTTCGCTACTTCCCCCTGGCGCAGATCCACTTCGTCAGTGGCGAGCGCCTCATAACCGACCCGGCAGGCGAACTGGCCCGGGTTCAGGACTTCCTGGGCCTCAAGCGCATCGTCACGGACAAGCACTTTTATTTCAATCGCACCAAAGGGTTCCCGTGCCTCAAGAAACCGGAGAGTAGCGGCTCGCCTCGCTGCCTGGGGAAGTCCAAGGGTAGGACTCACGTGCAGATCGACCGGGACGCCATCGAGCAACTGCGGGACTTCTACCGACCATTTAATGTCAAGTTCTACGAGATGGTGGGTCATGATTTCAAGTGGGACTAGAGAGTTTCTATGTACTGCAATTGAAAGGACGTATTCATGTATTGAACTATGAAAAACATAGATAATCCAGTTGGTTTCGCACCCAAGTTTTAGCCGTCAGTGGCACTCAATGTGCCCGTTATTTGACATCTACAGCAGTCAATGGCACTGAGTGCCAGGTATTTAAGATATATAGCCGTCAATGGCAATGATTTGCCGGGTATTCGAATCTCTGGCCATCACTGGCACTGACTGTGCCAAACATTTGACATCTATGGCAGTCGATGGCAATGAATGTGCCGGGTATTTGAAATCTATAGCCATCAAAGGCATTGAGTGCCAGATAGTTCACATTTACAGCCGTCAATGGCAATAATTTGCCAGGTATTTAAATCTATAGCCGTCACTGGCACTGAATGTGCCAAGCAGTTGACGTCTATGGCCGTCAATGGCACCGAAGAAAAACTGACTTTGGGAAAAAATATTTCCAAAATTCCATTATATTACTTTTGAGCAGCATTTTTCAACAGTTTTTGAAACTATTTTGTTCAGTTAATCTTCAGGCTCATAAAAAATGTTTAAGAACACATTTTGAATGTATTAAATAATTAAAATGACTACGTTAAAATGTATTCATACTTTTAAAATGTCTAACTTTATTTATATTTTAACTTAAATTGCCAGGACAGGTGATGTAGATTAAGTTAGAAAAATCAACAAAATTACCAAAATGAACATATTTTAAAAAATGTAAATTAATCATTTCATACATATATGTATATATTTGCCAATGCACCAATAGTCTTAATTTATTCATTTATTTTTAGCACCGTAAGGACAACTAAATGGACAGTGTGGATTATTTATCGCCTCCTAATGCTAAAAAACTTAATTCAATATAGAAAACAATATTGATCTATATATTAAGTAAAAACATAAACTCTTATCTACATTTATTAATAATTCCTATTTTAAAAATTAGAATAAAAGCCTAGATATAGCTGGCATAAGGCTAGGCAAAAGAATAAGAGATATGATGTGGTTTGGTCACTTTGAGTCTCCATAGTTATTCTTCCTTGTGCTTTTTAGCACACGTTTTTGGTTGCACTACACAATACAGCGACATCTAGAGGTCGAATAATGCACACTGTCCCTTGACAAAAAATATTTACCAAATCATATATCTACTGAAACTTTTGCAACATGATAATGAAACAAATAATGAGACCAAATTGTCTGGTATGGCACACAGTTTAGCTAGTTAACCAAATTTTCAGTCTTAGATTTGTAATTTTGGTAAAAATTCCTACGGTACACCATTTCACAGCGCATCGGCTGAAAAACTCTATTAAGTACAAGCACTTTACAGCATATTGACTGTGTTTTTAGGTTTTTATGCAATCTGTTCATTTGTTAAGAATTTTCTTAGTACGCAATTTGGTTCAAAACCAAAACAAGCTATAAGCTAAAACAACAAAACAGAAATGAAATAACTGACTTTAATAAAAACTGAAAACAATCATTTATAAATATAACGTATTAATCAGCGGCGCTTTTTGATGTGGAAAAGAAAGAAGCCGACCTGGCGAACAACAATTGTTAGCATGGAATCTTCTTTGGGAGGAAATCATATTATCTGAATGATATTTACATAATGGAGAAAATAATGATGTCCACAACTGGTCCCAATATAAAAAAATGGACTGATAATTGGTCATTTTGTAGCCATGTGATAATAGAACAGTATTCCAAACTGACAATTTCTGGAGACCCGTTTATCACTGCTCTACTATGTTATTGTACATGTAAATGAGATTAAAGAGACATGCAACAAAAAATACTACATTTTGTTTGTGTTGTTAATTGTTATTACACTGCTGAAGAAAATTGAACTCCAATGGTAGACAATTTTAGCTATGATTCATAGACTACACTTTAATTTTTTATTTTTTTGTCAAAATAAAAAAAAAGGTCTGGGAGATAATTAGGAATTTGACGTATTGGTATCTGGTATCGGTATTGATGACCATTTAAGAATTGATTATTGGTCTGGTAAAAGGAAATGCATTGTTTATCCATAATCATTCTTAATATTCGAGGTAATTATGAATAAAAATGTAGAGGCACGGAAAAGTTAAGTTTCACTCTTTTGCTGATTAATTTCCATGGATTAAATCAGTGTCATGATTACCGATGTAAATCACCTGTGCCCACTCATTTGGCGCCATCCACCGCGGGTTCTGATTGGCTCCCTGTCACTATTTGAACCTAGCCCTGTCAATCTCCTGGTGTCAGTCCATCTGCAAACCTTTGTTTTTACAAGGTAAGCCTTTTTCGACCATGACTCCCGCCTGTCCCGTTTTTCTCCCGTTTGTCTCCGGCTACGACCCGTTTTGATCCCGACCAAGTCTGCTCTCCCGTCCCGGCTTACGACCCCTTTTTGTTCCCAACTACGTCAACTGTCCCGTTTTGGCTTATGACTCGTTTCCGACCCCGACCACGTCTTGCTCTCCTAGTCCCGGCTTCCGACGAGTTTTCTGCCCCTAAGACCGCCATCGCTCGCTACGGAAGATCCACTTCCGTGTTCGGATCACAATCAGAGTACGAGAGCGACTTGCTTCCCATTCCCAGCAAAAAAACGGATCGTGGGCGCAGCCCTTCCTCTCTCTTTCAATAAACTTGCGGTAAACGTCACGCAAGTGGGTCCTGTTTCCGTTCTGGTCCTGACAATAGGAGGGTCTCAAACTCAATTTCCTGGGGGCCACCGTTCTCACACGAACTAATAAGATTTAAAAATATAAATCAAGATTTCATCAAAAAATATCAATCTGTAATGAATACATAAAATAATACAGCTAATAAAAATGTCCCGAGAAACAAAATGTGTTAGTACAAAAATCCAACAAAATTGGCTCAAAGGCACAAACTCAACTAAGGAAATGTGCAAGGTGGATCCACTGTCCTTTAAGCTTCAGTTCAGTTCAACAGCTGTGACAATCTCCTCCCACACTCCAGAAGCCTCTGGTTCAGCATTTTAATTTAATCAAAATATTTTGCGATAAGATTCCAAAAAATAATTTGTTGAAACTTATATTCACTGCCATGAACAAACCAGGAAGTAGCTAGCCAATCATATTCAACAAATTAGCAGGTACATTTCGAGCTCTGTTTAACTAATTAACTATGAGATAGCATCCATATCATGGGTAACACATGACAGCGTTTGAAAAAACTAAACAGGGAGGTCACTTACCATAACCATCTAATCATAAAACTGAATTGAACAACATATTACGTTTAAGAAACAAAAATTTGCAATCCTATGAACACTTAAATAAAGGTAAAAAAAATAGAGCCCTCGATAAAATGAGACAAGGAGTCAAGTCAAATCATGTTTATCCGTATAACCCTTAATCTTAAAAAGTTTTAAATGGCTCAACAGACTACAAACTACCAATATACGATTCCCTGATCTGAAATGGAAATTAATAGTATACTTTGAAATATTATAACCTAATGAAAGGATGTGAATGCCAAAAAGAAGGGGACAAAGTACTGAGCCCTGCAGAACGCCACAGGTAACACTAAAAGGTTCAGAGGTAATATCACCGAATCTAACGCGTCCTATCTGAGAGGTAGGATTTGCACAATAAGAGGACAGTTTCTGAGAGCCCAATCACTAGCTAACTATCAAACTGATCTGAAGAACATTTTACTTTGTAAACATATAATCAACAGTCCTCCATATACACTATGGTTACCAAAACCATTACTACTTACATTTAAGAAACTAAAAATCACATTTCTATGATCAATTAAATAAAGCTAACAAAAGAATGCCTTCCATTAAAATGAGACAGGGAGCACACTAGCTAATTAAATACCATAGTGATTAACATTGTAATTTGTGACCGAATAAAACGATCATCTTTGATGTACTGTATGGTTACCAAACTATCGCTAATTCTGTTTGAAAAACGAAAAATTGCATTTCTGTGATCGTTTGGATAAGGAACAAGAGAGAGCTTTCAAAGGGAGCTATCTAGCTAACTATCAAACTTAACTGAATAACATTTTATTCTGTGACCATATCGACAGTCTTCTATACTTGGTTACCAGAGTATTACCAATTACCAGGGTTGGGTAGGGTTACTTTAACTGGATTACTTTCAATTACTTTTGGATTAATCCAATACCAAATATGCTAATAAAAGACAAAAGAAACTAAATATGAGTAAAATTATTAAATTTTGTGCAGGCTTGGGGAGTAACGGATTACATGGAACCGCAAAAATGATGTTGGCAAACTGTTTGGATTTATTTTCATTTTGTTTCTGTCGCATTTGATGTTAGTTTTGCCGGAGATCAAAGAGATCAAAGCCAGGAGAGAAAGCTTACCACGTGTTGCGAGTCATAATTTTATTTATATTTAGTTTATTTTGTCTTTTATTAGCATATTTGGTATTGGAGTAATCCAAAAGTAATTGAAAGTAATCTAGTTAAAGTAACTCTACCCAACCCTGCTAATTACATTTAAGAAAACGATAAATTGCATTTCTGTGATCATCGTAAAAACTGCTCACATGGATATGTGCTAGCACTGAGGCACAACAGCAAATTCCCTTGTTTTGAAATCCTGTTTCTCTATTGTCTAGGGACGCTTACCCATTTTCCTCAAGCGTGAATTTAATCCAAGAGTTTTCATCTACTCTATCCTTACTTGCTCTTTCTGAAAAAGAAGTCGTTCAAGGTGAAACCTGGCAATCGAAAATTAAAAATACAACTTCTAAAATAGAGGTCGACATGCTTTCCTGCTTCATTTTGCTGTCATTGACTATGCACGTACTTGAATGGATTCTTAGCCATGATAAAGAACCTCAACAGGCAGCTGCAGTCACCGAACCTTTTTGCCGTGTGTGGCGACGATATGATCGGCGGACGGGCGGTTGTGAGGAATTTCAATCACTATGTGCAAAAACAAAAGAAGTAGCATCTCGCCGTGGCAGGTTATCAAATGGGCTGAGAGGCTGAGGGTCACATGATTGCGGGGAAAAATCTGTTTTTGGCCTCGTTGTCCGCATACTAAAAGCTTGAGTGTGAGGAAACAAAAAACAGGATAGTGTTTTTAGATAAGAAAATGTCTTTTGCGTCTTCTGTTATTCCTAAAAAGGATTGTTGCGGTATCTTCTACACCAAAACTGCCATCGTCTTGTTCTTTCTGGAAAACCAGCATATTTTACCAAAAGTTAGCGTTGTTTTCTTGTACAGCGAAAACCAGCTTTGTCTGTAACCCAAAACCTACCTTAAACTTCTTCCGTAATCAATCTGTTTTACAAATGCAACAACATCACTGTGTTTTTCATCATCATTTGTGGCGAGGCATGATGACATTAGGACATACAATGGCCATGAAAGTACTGACTCAAACAAAAACAATGTTCTTCTATGTTTATTTTCCATGCCTATCATTTGCCCTTTGTGACACTCAACTAAGTAGGCACATATAAACTGACCCCTTGATTTTAGAATTTTATTTTATAGTTGTAAATATGACTTCAATGCAGATAAATACAGTAGGGGAAATATCTCCATGAGGAGAAATTCAGCATCCCCGTACTGTGTGCTTAAGACAGCTCTGTCAGAATCTGGCATGTCACCTTCCTTCAGAGGAAACCAACCATGTTTGGTACTGAACACACCTGTCCCCAATCTCTCCACATCTGATCTTAATTTTCCCGACTCATTATAAGGACTGCTGAGATAGAACACTGGGTCGGGTCATTGCTATTTCCATGCCATTGTCATCACTCCAACGTTTACGACATACTTACTTTTACTCGCATGTGCGGCACAGTTCTAAGGTCTTGGGAACCTCCTGTGTGGATTCAAATCCAGCTACCGGACTTCCTGTGCGGAGTTTGTATGTTCTCCCCGTGCTTGCGTTGTAGGCATCAGCTACTTAGCCCATGTGTCAAACAAAACGGTGCGCAACACCATTAGAGGGCTCATTGGATCCTGCCAAAAACTAATGTCAACTGTGCGCAGACGGAAACTTCAGTGGTATGGTCGCGCCACATGATTATCAGGACTGGCCAAGAAAAGGGCACAGTACAAGGGGGCAAGAGGAGAGAAAGACCCCCAAAAAACTGGGCCGACAACACCAAGGAATGGACCGGCATCAACTTTGCCATGACCCAGGAACAGGCCAGAAACTTTCAACAGTGGAGAAAGCTGTCCAGAGTTGTGTTCTCATTAGTGCCCTGACGATCCACGCGGTTAAGGGAAAATGTGGCTATATAACTAACAGGGTTGGGTAGGGTTACTTTAACTCGATTACTTTCAATTACTTTTGGATTACTCCAATACCAAATATGCTAATAAAAGACAATAGAAACGTATTTCTCGTTGGACAAAAAAATGGGCAATGTAAAAAACACTGACTTCAATTGAGTTGTTCGACTATTGTAATAAATATCTTCATTTTCATCAATTATATTTGATCTATTTATATGCTGGACCTCTCTCGAATCTTCATTTTAAGGTGAGGGTAGATCATTCGGACTTGGTTATTTTACAAGTAGCTCACATGCTGAATAAGTGTGAGTACCCCTGTTTTAAGCAATGGTATGTTTTTAAAATGAGCCAATTTCCTGCGGCACAGTAGACTTGGTCTCCAGGCATACTGGTTGAAAAACCCTGAAAAAAAAACTGCATGTGAAAATACTACCCTCTGTAACAAACCGAAAAACAAGTCCAAATCGGCGATGAAATTCCGTCTCATTAAAAGTCAGTGAGTATCTGAAGCCGGCCATTAGGTGGAGATGAACTACATCTGGCTGACATTTCTGTGACTTTTAAACGCTCGCAACTTTGTCTTCAGACTGTCAATGAATTCAGTTCTTTTCAGGCTCATCTCTTTCAACGCTCGATTCGGAATGTGTTAAAAATATTTCAAAGAAGAGCAGCGGTCTTATTTTTCGAGCAGTCTTCTCTGCTATTGTTGTTTACCTCGGCAACTGCTTGTCAAAGTTATTCAAAAAAGAGGTCGCGCCGCTCATTTAATTAGCACAAACCTCCGCAGGAGATTATGAGATGCTTGTTTTTTTATAATGTGTTATGTGACATTCAAATGTCATCTCAGACAAATGGTTGGCGGTTGAAGCGATTGGTTACCAAGTCAACATGACCAAACTTTGATTTGACTCAATTAAAGCTTATAATCAACTAAAACTATTATCAACAAAAGCTTAAAGTCACCTCTGATAAGCTTTTTTTTTTTCTTCAGGACGGTTGCTAAATTTGAAACAAGTTTACCTGTCAGAAGGACCAGAACAGAACAGGAAACCCCAGAGCGTTCGTTACAGTTCTTTATTTAGGGAAGTGTACAGGGCTAGCGGGAGACGCGATGGCTGTCGGACGTCAGCAGCGGAGCCGGGAAGTAGCTTCGGAACACGTAGCCAATCGGAGTGCGGAAGTCTAGCAGGTCAAGTTTACCGGGGCTGGAGAGAATATCGTAGCGTGGGACGGAAGCAGGTCGGATCGGAGGCAGGCAGAATCAGGTAAACAGATCAAGACGGAACAGGTAATCAGGAGAGTCATACAGGGTACAAACGTAATCCTCAGACCAAGAGGTCTGGGCGTAGCGTGCTTAAGAAGGGTGAATTAGCCAATCAGACGGCGTCCACGTGATTGCTCCAGGTGACTCGAGTTCGCGATCACGACATTACCAAGGCTTGAAGTTTGCTTTAAAGTTTGATCTAACTATAACCTAAAGTCCACTGAGGTCCAGTTTACTGTGGCTTGAGGTCAACTTCCACGTTGATCTTGACTTTAAAAAAAGCCTATATTGATAAGTTGACTATGCTATGCTTAAATTCGACTAATGGACTTTTATGGAGCTTGAAGCCAAATTTACCCAAGTTTAAAGCAAATCTAAACAAAGGAGAGTAGACTTAAACTCAAATTCAACTAGTTGACTATGCAAAGCTTGAAGCCAACTATTTGCTCCGCTTTGAGTTGACTTAAATTAAGCTTAAAATGAACTCGGGAAATGTTCAAACATGAGCTTAATAAAGCTCAAATTCTACTTTACTAAATCTTTAAGTTTACTACTTGACAAAATTATAAAGTCAATCCTACAACAAAGCTTAAATTTATTTAGCCGACAATGCTAACTCTTTGCCTCAGTCAGAGCATTGAAGATGGGTTGTGGATAGGTCTTCCAACACGACAACAACCCGAAGCACACAACCATGAAAACCAAGGTGTGGCTCTGTAAGAAGCATGTCAAAGTTCTAGCTTGGCCCAGCCAGTCCCGAGACCTGAACCCAATCGAAAATCTTTGGAGGGAGCTCAAACTCCGTGTTTCTCAGTGACTACAGGAAACGTTTGACCACTGTAATAGCAAAAAAAGTCTACAGTACCCAATATCATTTTCTCAGGTATTCAAATATTTATTTGCAGCCATATCACATAATTAAATCGTTAAAAAAATCATACATCGTGATTTCCAGATTTTTCTTTTTAGTTAGTTTCTCTCTCACAGTGGACATGCACCTACGATGAAAATTTCAGACCCCTCCATGATTTCTAAGTAGGAGAAACAGCAAAATAGCAGGGTGTTCAAATACTTATTTTTTCACTGTATATAGATAGATATTTAACGTGAATGTATTCTATTACCTCTGTTTTAAACTGCAAAATCCTTTTAATATGTTTTAAATTTCTCTTTAAGGGTATTTCAGACTACTGAGGGAGACAGAAGGTTTACATCGAATAGGATGTAAACATACGTGATAAAAAACTAACAAAAAAACTTCTAAAAAAAACATGGCATTTCTTTTAATCTTTCAATACATTTGGAATTATTTTCCTTTACTTAGGTCACTGCTTGAAATTAGGGTGGGTTACCGGGCTCTCCAGTCAGAGCAGTTGAAACCCACTCTAGCAGACTCTGCTTGAAAGTGACTGTTGGTCTTTAATCAAGTTTAAGATTAACTTTCTCAAAGTTCAATAATTATCTAGATAAAGACGACTAATTAACTCAATATATCTTCAAGTTGACTATGGAAGCATTATGTTCAATTTGAAAAGCAGTAGAAAACCAAAACCTAAATCATGCGCTACAGAAGACTGAAAGCTGAATTTGAAATATTTTTTTGCATTCCTTCCGATAATATATTTAATCTGCGTCCACTGCCGAGTCAAATATTCAAGAATCCGCCTCCACCGAGTACATACCTCCGCCAAGGCTGAAGTATGCAAAATTGGACCGGGAGGATCAACTGTGCACTGCAACCGACATGTGCTTGCATTTTTGTCCTGAAAATGAATGCACGATTCATTGGGAAATCGACAGAAAATGTCCTTGCTTGCGAGGCTACATAAAAAAGTAATCTTACCTGTTTGTAGTACTTAAGTAGTTGCGGTAGGATCCTCCGAACAGCGCCCTTGAATTTCCTTCTTAAAAGCCTTGAAAAATTAGCAGTCCGACCACTATTCTTAACAACAAATGCATTTATTTTTGCTGCGGAGATATTGAAATTAATTTCACTCACAACTGGGATTGTTTCCTATCCGCAACAATGCTAGAGTGCCTCGTTGTTTGCTGTGAGTGTGAAAAAAAAAGTTTGCAAAATCCCATCCCTTGATTCTATTATGCAAAAAATAGCTTGTAGTTGTCTTCATTATTATGATCAATGAACCATATTTAAAGGGACACTGTGTATTATTTGAGCCCTAGATGTCACTGTATTGTATTGTGCAACAGAGGGCGAGTGCTTGAAAGCGCAAGAAAGAATGCAAACTACAAGTTCTTAAAATGACCAACTTGCACCATTTAAGTTCTCATTTTTCTGCCTCGCCTTTCTCAATGTTTTTGTTTTTTTAAGCTACCCACAGCAGCAAGATGGTCGCCAATTCTGTCAATTTCTCGACCTAGGAGTATTTAAAAAAAAGGTACACCTATATAATAGCTCATGTATTTTTGCTCATTTTTTAAACCAATATTGTTGTTTTAATCAATAAAGGAAGCACTACGTACAATTCATGCTGACCTTTTCATTTATTTTGTTCGTAAAACAAACCCTGTTTGGAGGTATTGTTTTCTTTTTTTGTACTTGGAAGGAAAATAGAAAAATACATAAAATAGAAATAAATATTTCAATGAGTTATAAGCTTAAAAATAGGTTAAAAATATTGTAAAATAAGAGAACAATATTCAAATTTAGCAAAATCATCAAATAAGTTGGCTAATTTGAGGGGTTATTTTTAATATTGAATTTACAGTATTTAGTCAAATAAAACATCTGAAATTAGCTTTTGATTTCGAGCAAAATAGATACTGTTTTTACGTATCATTTTCTATTAGAAAGAAAAAGTGAGTATATCCTATAATTAAATCAAACCATACATCATCTTACAGAAATAGCTTTTTTTCTGGAAAAAATAGGATAAAATATTTAAAACGAGCTAAACTAACAAATAACTTGCCTTATTTTATGTCACGGTTGACATGGCGCCCAATTGGCCCCGCCCATGGATACAAGCTGAAGCTCGTTGACGGATTGGCTCCCTGTCTTTATTTAAACGCTGTCCTGTCATTAGCGTTTTGTCGGTGCATCTGAGAATCTCTGTTTTTCCTGTGTTTTTGCTCCTGTTTTGCTCCCGCCATGATCTGTTTGATTTGGATTTTTTCCGTTCCCAACACCGTCATCTCTAGCCACAGAAGTCCCATTGATTGTGCGCTCCTTTCTCCTCTCCCCAATAAAACGTTACGCGAGTGGTTTCCTGTTCTGGTCCTGACATTTTAAGGATTATTTTTATACTTTTATTTAGTTTTAGAAGTCTTTCAGTAAAATGCAATCTCTAAAAGGAGCCTTTCATTTTAACTGAATACATACATTCGAAAATAAACCTAAATGGAATGAATGCTTTACCTTACACAAAACAAGCTAAAAATGTGGTATGAATAAAAAAAAGGAAATAATAAAAAATATCTAATCCTTTAAGTGCCAGGGATGTCAGGGCACCACTTCCTGTGGTGTGTCTTGGGTAAGTCTAGCCTGGCGGTGCCCATCCCATTCCAGGCCGTTTTTTTGGGGTAAGGGTTTGCTCACCCACATGAAACATGTAGTAGTGGTTTTCATGGTTACTAGCAGCAGGCGAAACTTCCTGATCTGACTCAGTTACAGCACTTTCATCATGTGGTCGCCGTTGTTTTTCGGTGAAAAAGCCTCATCTTGCTCTTCAGAGATGAGCTGGACCTTGGCATTGATGGCAGCATAGATTGACAAAAAAATTAGAAGAATTATCTGCCATGTTTTTTGTAATGTATAATGCTAAAGATTCTCAGTGACTTAGCAGAAAAAAAACACTGGATTAGAGCGCCCCGTTGTCACGAGAAGAAAGACACCTGACAATTCCAGAATGAAAAACGAGAGACAACTGATTTACTTTTAAAATAAAATGTCATCACATTTTGTGTTTCTTTCTGTCTTAATAAATATGCAAATTCAAATTAATGTAATTACGCATCGATTTTTACCTGAGCTAGACGAGTTTCTCATTAGCCGCGGCGCAAATAGGTCACGTCACCGAGTTAGCAAGGCAAAGAGTTTCAGCATTTGCATAGGCTGCCTCCTGCGGGAGTTTAGATTTGAAAAGTAAGCAAAGTGTGTGCGCTGGAAAATGTGTGTGAGAGATATTTGACCCGCAAGCAATCTCAGGAGGGCCCCGGCGCCGGGAGAGTCTAATCAGACTCGGGCTGCCGCTTGTTCCCGGGGATTGCTCCTTCCCGGCCCTCGGGCCTAATTAGGGCCCTTGTGAACCGTCCTCGGAACTGCTGGCGGTGACGTCTGCCGCTTACCTATGTGTGTTTGCGTGAAGTGCCGAAAACGAGAAGTCGCCGTGCCGGGGATAACGGTGACGGACGGGGGCGTCGGAGGTACTGGAGGCACGGTAGCGATGCCCTCACCGAGAGGTTACAGGACTGTAATGAATGTTAGGGCTGAGTCTAAAAAAAAACGTTGACTGCTCTGCTTTTTTTTGTGCTTGCGGAAGGAAGTCATGAAAAAAAAGTGAGAACATTCTGAGAAAGAATCCTCAAATGATCCAAGAATGAGGCATTGTAGGACATTTTAAGAAGGATGCAGGAGGGAAAGGTTAAAGTGCAGGAGGCTTAGAATTCAGAAGCCGGCCTAGGACTTCAGTAATGCTATGTCTGACAAAAGCATCAATAACCTCATAAAATTGCAATATTATTTAGTTATCAGGGTTAGGTAGGGTTACTGTATTTTCCGCACTATAAGGCGCACCTAAAAGTCTTAATTTTTTTCAAAAGCTGACCATGCGCCTTATAATACAATGCGCCTTATATATGGCTCAATATTAAGTCGCGCAACTTACGCAACAGCCGCCGACTCGATTTTCCCCCGAACGTGGAGTAGTCCGCGGTGTATGCTGGGATTTATATACCGGCGTTTCATTGGCTAACCCATGTGTCAATCATCATTTGAATCGATCGCTATTGGCTGAAGTTATTCGGAGCCTCGGATAGGCTAGAGGGCCAAAACAAACCCTGCAATTGGCCGAAAAAGATGTGTCAATCATCAGTTAAATCGATCGCTATTGGCTGAAGTTATTCGGAGCCTCGGATAGGCTAGAGGGCCAAAACAAACCCTGCAATTGGCTGAAAAAGATGACTCTGAATAGCAAGCTTGCTAAAGTACGTCATAAAGAAACATGTTTCATTAGTCTGTATTTGTAAATATTTTACTCTCCTGGATTTACTTCACTCACGGTTGTAAGAAGACCATGGTTGCGTATCATTATTGAACGTGAGAACTTAGGTGAGCTATGCGGCTTTATATTTTCCCGGTATCTTGTTTAAGAACGATCTTGATGTTGCTGTGATGAGTTGAGTGAATTAAACTCAATTCCAAGTGTTTATTGTCATATGCACAGTAAAGTTGCGAGCAAAAAAGAAAACAGAAACTAAGGAATGGTTGGCATTCCTTGTATCCCAAGACTTCAACCTTCCGAATGATATTTGAAACGATGCATTTGAGTGACATCGTACGGACACCGCATCCGCACGTGTCTACGACACGTATTTGCTTCTTTGCAAGCTTTGGGAATGTTAAGGGGGTAATCAGTTTGACTGAATCATCTGACTGTTTTGTCGACATTCCCATTGTAGCGCCTTATAATCCGGTGCGCCTTATCTATGGAAGATATAGGACCAAGAACTATTTTTTGGGGGTGCGCCCTATAACCCGGTGCGCCCTATAGTGCGGAAAATATGGTACTTTAACTTGATAAGTTAAAGTAATTCAACGGTATGGGCTAAGGCACAAACACAGACAACGTGACGGCTTACCCAAACCACAATAACTGGAGACGTATTAGAAGCGAGGTGCAACTGCGGTAAAATCTGCAAAAACACAAGGGGCCCTGGACCATCTGTGGGAAATTGAAAACCGATGCAGTGCATGGTGGAAACACTCAGTGAGACGTCGGAGGACTCCAGTCAGGAAGCACCCCACAGTACAGGAAACCTCTCTGCATCTGCCGCACCCCTCGACCACATAGTCCTCTCTCACAGATGTTAGATTCAAATAGTGTCAGGCACCCAACAGAATCAGACCAGGACATCACAGGACAGGATTTATTGAAATAATGATACCAGGTCTAAGCATAGATGGGGAAGCCAAAGTCTGATAAAAGTCTACCAGGATCTGATGAAAGGGGTGGTAGACGTGGAGACCCTGGTCTTCAGCCAGAAGGGAGTCTAGGAGCAAGCGAAGTGGCAAGGGGTTCACAGGACATTTAGGAGAAATTAGGAGATGAAATCAAGAATACAAATTGGAAAGGTCAAACGACGATCGGCTATGACCAACCACACATGATCAGCGTACTGTAGACCTGTATAGGTTTTTTTAAGCATTTTTGAAGGGGCGCCGCTACTTTGCGGATTTTCAGTTTTCGCGGGTGGTCTCGGTCCCCATTAAACGCGATAACCGAGGGATTACTGTAGTCGTTATTTTTTTACAGTCGTATACTTTCAGTCGCTAGGGGTTCTGGTCCCCATCAACCGTGATAACCGAGGGATTACTGTATAGATTTTATGCATAAACCATGTACTATTTCCTTACATGCCTAACAATTTGGGAGTACCTTTAAAACCCCACTTTATTCAGGATACTCAGGCGAGGATGAAAGATGAGCTTCCCCATGTTCCCGAACCGGAACACGGTTGAGGGTGGAGCAGCCCCCGAACGCTTCCGACGGGATGTCCCCGAGGTCCAAGCCGCCGGTGACTTCGGAGTCAAATTAAAACCAGGAACTGACAAGCGCACGGCGGTCGCCTGTTCGTAATGATACATGCTCGTACAAGAATTTCCAGAACGAGGTCTGCGGGGAGGCCGTGTGATAGGTACGCCGAGGTGATGCGCTCTAATGAGAGAGAAGAGAAACGAGGTGGGGCCCGGACCAGTAGAAGCTGGGTCCTCTGGTCTTTTTGTTACTTCCTTTGTCACTGGCCAGACCCGTCGACATCCTCTGTGACCTGGAAATTGCAATTCATAGGCCGCATTAAGGTTGAGAGTTGCTAACGCTAGCACTGAGATGAAACGTCGGCAGAATATAAAGTAGGGGAGAGAATGGTGGCGAGGTCGGGGCGATATGTTTGGATATTATTCGGTGCCTGTTACTCAATAATCAGGGTTGGGTAGGGTTACTTTAACTGGATTACTTTCAGTTACTTTTGGATTGATCCAATACCAAATATGCTAATAAAAGACAAAAGAAACTAAATATGAATAAAATGACTAAATTTTGTGCAGGCTTGGGGAGTAACGGAATACATGGAATGGCAAAAATTATGTTGGCAAGCTGTTTGGATTTATTTTCATTTTGTTTCTGTCGCATTTGATGTTAGTTTTGCCGGAGATCAAAGAGATCAAAGCCAGGAGAGAAAGCTTACCACGTGTTGTGAGTCATCATTTTATTCATATTTAGTTTCTTTTGTCTTTTATGAGCATATTTGGTATTGGAGTAATCCAAAAGTAATTGAAAGTAATCCAGTTAAAGTAACCCTACCCAACCCTGTCAATAATCCAGTGTTTCTCAACCCGAATGTGGGTCGTGGAACCGTATTGTGTGGCAAAATAATGCTAAGGATAAGAAAAATCGGAGGGTCGATTACACTCCCCAACAGTAGATGGCGATAATGTCCTGCTTGATTCCTTCTGCCTGTTCAATGAATCAGCACGTTTGAGAGGGACCACATCTCGTTTTATTGTGATTTTGTTGGTATTGTAATAGTTTTAGCTTTTTTTCAGTATATTCATCTTTATGAAGTCAACTCGTGCTCATTTGTGATGCCCTTGATCACAAAGAGTCTCAAAGGACTGCACAGACCACTACAGACTATTGGGACACCATCCCCTGATCTAAAACTTACATGAAGGCAAGGAAAAACTCAAAAACCTCAACATGAGGAAAATGAAGAAACGTTGAGAAGGGATCGCTCATGAGGTAATCCCAGTTCCAGGATGACCAGGCTAGAATGGACTTTTCGATTATGTAGTAGTTAACATTTGGAATTTATTCTAGTATGTGGCTATTATAAAGAAGTTTTAGGGGGTCGCTTAAAAGCAATGTAGGCTTTTACGTGAATATATACAGTACTTGAAGGCGTTTTTGTTTTGCTGGTCCTTTTGTTTTTTGAAAAAAAAAAATTCTACTACCTCTGTTTTAAACGGCACAATCCTGACATTGGATACATTTGAGAAGTGAAAATATTTTTCTTGTTTTGGTTGCAGCTTGTCATTAGGCTGAAGTGCTGGGTCAGTAATTGCACTGTATTTTCTGGACTATAAGCCGCACCTAAAACCCCGAATAGTTATAATGATGTGTGCCTTAACACTGGAAAATCCAGTGGTTAAAATGGAAATGAATGGTCACAATTAAATGATATTGCATACAGTAACTGTTCTGCCTTTTAGAAATACATAGTGCAGTCCTCCATTGCCCTCTTGTGGTGAATATGTTAATTGTCACTAAAATTAAACAAAAGAGAAGTACATAACTTCTCATAGGCCAACTTTTGAAACATTTTTTACAAATTCTCTTTCGGAGTTGCCTTGGACAATAATTGTCTGTAAATATGAAATGTTTTGTATTTTCTCAAATAAAGATTTTTGTTTGGGGTAATTATAGCATCAAAATTAGGTACTCTCTATAAATTTTAAAGAAAAAATACCAATACGATTGGGCTAACCAATATCAAAGAACTTTGAAAAATCAATCATATGACATACTGCAAAAACTGAGTATCTAAGAAAATTCCTAATTCAAAACAACCTGTTAAAGAAATATTTGTCATTTAATTAGATAATTGAATAGTTGTTGCACCTCCATGTAAAACACAGACAATTTGCTCTCTTATTTTTGCTGCTTGAGTAACAATGCAGCCAAATTATCAAGAGACAATGTTACCTTTAGTCATGGCCCGCCCACCTAGTATAAAAGTAATTGTCAGCCAATTTGACTGTGCACTTCTAAACATACAGCCTTGTCCTGTACTTCACTTGTGCTTGGGATATTCTGTAATATAAACCTCAGTTTCTTTACCTCTCTCACAATGGAGAAAGAAAATTCCCTCTTTCTTTAGTACTCAACTGATTAGTACTGATATCACAAAAACACCTAAGAGAAAATCCTTAAGAGAAATTTCAATTTTCTTGAGGATATAGTACAAAATATACTAGTATTAATTAGTATCAATTAGTAGTAATTGGGGGCAGGGCGGTGACGCAGTGGTTAGCGCGTGTGCGGCACATTTCTGAGGTCGTAAGATCGAACCTCCTGTGTGGAGTTTGCATGTTCTCCCCGTGCTTGCGTGGGTTTCCGCCGGGCACTCCGGTTTCCTCCCACATTCCAAAAACATGCATATCAGGTTAATTAGCCGGTCCAAATTGTCCCTAAATGTGATTGAATGAGTGAGTTGTCTGTCTCTGTGTTCCCTGCGACTGGCTGGCAACCAGTTCAGGGTGTCCCCTGCCCACTGCCCGAAGATTGCTGGGATGGGCTCCAGTACCCCCGTGACCCTACTGAGGATAAGCGGTGCAGATAATGGATGGATGGATAGTAGTAATTGGCGACTTTATTTACGAATTAGATAATCTTTTAGAGTGTGTTCAAGGGAGAACATGGTTGCAAAAGTATGCACACCCTCTCATCTCTGGGATGTGCCTGTGAAGAAAATAACCTTAAATCCAACTTTTAAATCGTAATCACAGCTTATCAAGCCACTCTTCACACCTTCATGTAAACGTATAATGATGTAGTAGATTTTTTTTCCTTTTGGGTAAAAAAACCTCAAGGTTGTTGCGCTATCACTGACTACCATTTTGAACGGTTCATAATTCTCCCCACCTTTTCCGAAGCTTCGGGTCCCGCAGAAGAAAAACAGCCCGGAGAGATTTTGATGCTGCCACTATCCTTCACCGCAGACGATGCTCTTTCGTAGATGAACAGTGATGTGTCGGCCCAACATGGCCTTTGGGATCTTTCACAAAAGAAACTTGAACCTTGGTTACTTTCGGACCATGATGCTATTTCTCAAATGTGTTTTGGAAGATTCTGGTTTTGTGTTTTATATATCTACTTTATTTTGGAGGGGGTCACATTTTTTTCAGGATGTTGAAAACTAGCCGGACATTGCTGTAAGTTAGATTTTGAATTGTATGCACCTTTTTCCGGGTAGAGGACATTACTGTAGTTCTTCTTTCCGCCACTACGTGTCGCACTGTGAGAGGTCACCCAGCATCCACCCCGAAGAAGAAATCCGCTTCCTCTCCTTGTTCGTGCGTAAACATTCTGTACTGTATCTCCAGCGCATCCATTCAATATGGTTGCTGTAAATTGAAAGAAGAGGTGAGCCATTTCATTTGAAATAAAAGTGGAATAAGAAAGTTTGATGCGGTTGAGAAAACGGTTAGATCGTTTTTTTTCGGCCATTTTTAACCACGGAGGAGGAAGTCGCCTAACTCTTGAAGACCATCTTCCAATAGTTAGTTAAACTTCACTTTATTTATCTTTACAAAGCATGTTATTTCATGACATGTTTATTTTTTAGTACAAAACAATACTGGTGACTTATACAAGCCTTAAACATACTTATATAAACCTTAAACTTACAATATATAGCACTGATGTCATTGTTACTGATGCAAAGATCCTTTGCCTGCTCATTTGGCGCCAACTGCCTCGGACTCTGATTGGCTCCCTGTCCCTAGTTAAACCCACTACTATCTGTCTCCTGTTGTCAGTCCGTCCGCAAATCTCAGTTTACTCCAGGCAAGCTTTTTTCCGACCCAGGCTCCCACCTGTTTTTGCTCCCGTCCGTTCCCTGGCTTTTACTTGTTTTTTATCCTGTCCACCTCTCCTGGCTTAAGACTTTATTCCAACCCCGACCACGTTTTTGTTCTCCTGTCCCGGCTACTGACCCGTTTTTCCGTTCCCGGCACCGCCATCGCTCCCCACGGAAGTCCCACTTCCGTGTTCAGAGCGACTGGCTTCCCGCATCCAGCAATCACCGGATCGTAGGTGCAACCCTTTCCTTTCTTCCAATAAAACTGAGAAACGTAACGCAAGTGGGTCCTGTCTCCGTTCTGGTCCTGACAACTGAAGCAACTTACGAAAAAGTTCCGAAGTAGGGCGGCGTCTGTATTCATAAACAACTACAAAATATGTATCTGCAGATGTTTGTATTTATATTTATTTTTAAATATGTATGAATAAATTGGATATCTCTTTTGTTTTTCTTGCCGGACTCTCTGCCAAATTTTTAAACAAATGCGGCCCGCCACTCAAAAAGTTCTTGCAATAGCAGGAAAGCTATAATACATACTAAACTATCTCCACATTCATAAATTGTGTTTGTACGTTTGAATAACAATTTATCGGAACATCACATCGCAGGACAAATTGTATCTGTACAAAAACTTCCTAAGTACTACCTGAAACCGTAACCACAGAAACACTTTCAGTACAAAATACTCTCCGGTACAACAAAAGCTATTGTGCCCAAATAGGGCATTTTAACACTTATCTATTGTTAAATTCTCGCTTCCATTTGCAGTAATATAAAAAGATTCCTCTCGGTGCTATTTGTAAACTGATGAAGCTCAAATTTAAGCTCCCTAGAAAATTTCTCGAGTATTCAACATGCTCAAAAATATCGAAATGCCCAAAGAGGGACAAAATATGCCCTTGGTCGTAATGTTGAGTATTTTTCCTAAATAACATGGTTTATGGAAGTAATACATCATCTCCAAACAGAAGAGCAGCTTCAGCGACAGACTGCTGTCACAGTCTTGTTCCACGGACAGACCGAAGAGATCATTTCTTCCTCATGCCGTGAGGCTCTTTAACTCCACCTGGGGGAGTAAAAGCCCACATTAAACCCCACCCCCACATTTGCATATTACCCTATTTTTATTACAGTGTGTTTTTTCCGTAGCACTATTTAAATACTCTATGTCAGGGGTGTCAAACTCATTTTAACTCAGGGGCCACACGATAGAATAAACCTTCTGTAGGGGGCCGGACTAGTAGATTAAAGAGAAAGAAAAAGAGATAAAGAAATAAGAGAAAGAGGGAGGGAAAAGGAGAGAGGGAGAGAGTGTGAGAAACAAAAGATAAAAAGTCTTGAGAGAGGGGGGGAAAGAAAGGAGAGGAAGAAAGAAATCCAAAGGGAAATAGAAACAGAAGGAGAGAAAAGAGAAAAGAAAGCGCGAAGGGTATGAAGAGAAAGAGAGAAAAGAGAGAAAAGGAAAAAAGGAAGTTAGAGCAAAAGAGGTTAAAAGACACAGAGAGAGAAAGAGACAAAGAGCAACAAAGGAAGAGAAAAAGAGAGACACAGAGACAGAGTGGGAGAAAAGGGGTGGAAAAGAGAGAGAGAGAGAGAAATACAAGAACAGTGTCTTTGTGAGAGGTACCTGGTTTTGACAACATCATGTTGACATATTTCAACCTGCAGCTTGTTTTTCTCTTCTGCTTCTCTGAGTGTTGTCTCGCGGGCCGGATTTAATCCCTTAGCGGGGCTGTTTGACACATGTGCTCTATATCAACACGTTATGTTGGGTATTTTTGTATTCTATATCTTTTCTTTTATTATTTTGTTTTTCAACACAAGGATACTGCTGGAAGTGTGAATTTCCTTACTGGGATGAATAAAGTATCTATCTATCTATCTATCTCTACAAAATATGTTAGGAGAAACGTTCTTAAACACTGACCTACAAATTGTTGACACTCTTCGATTGAGCATCAAGGATTCATTTTAATTTCCTTAACCGCCTGGGACTTTGGGACATCACTGAAGACGCACCAGTCCATTCTTTGATGTTGTCAGCCCAGTTATTTTTCTTTCTTCTTTATTATGCACCAATTTGACTGAACCTTTCACAAGTTTTGCATGACTTGACAAAACAAATCAAATGTTTTCGAGTTGAGCGAATAGGAAAGCATCATCCGTCCATCCGTTTCACTTTTCCTCGCACAGCAGATTCGTTCTGAGTTCCCGCCAGGAGATGTGTGCTAATTAAGATGCGCGCCTGGCATCTCGACGGGGATAACAAGGCTCATCTCAAGGCTGCCTCAGGATGAGCCTCACATCCATGGCCAATCAAAACGCGTCTGATGTGTCAGCATCCCCCCTGGACCGTAGACCCCTTGCACCTGAGCTGAATCTCTCCGGGGCCCGTTAAGATGTACATGGGGGGGCTTCAAGTAGCCGAATAGCTTTCAAAAAGTAAAGGTGGGGGGAAAACAGGCTTCAAATCCTTCAAAATGCTTACATTTTAATGTAGTGTTTCCAAGGATTGAAAAGTGCTTGAATTTTGAAGTGTTTGTATATATATATATATATATATATATATATATGTATTTGTCATTGCATTTCTTCACTCGTGATTAACGGTAGCCGACGTTTGTGTGGCATTGTCTTATGAAGGATCATCGCCCCCTACGGGTCGCAAGTATTACATATCAGTTATGGACATTTAATATGTACCACTCATTGACATATTGGCTTTCTGTCTATTTAAGCTCAGTACTCTCATTTTTCCTTTGTCAGTCCTTTAACGAACCTCTGCCCAGCAAGACGTGGGTTTCGACTTGGTCCTGTTCCTGTTGGTATTTCTTGTCCGGTATTTTTCCTGTTTATTTTGTCCTGTTTAATTTCGGTTTCCAGTTTTGTTTCTGTCTATTTTTGTCCTGTTTATTATTTTCTTCAGTTTTGTTCCCATCTAGTTTGTCCCGTTTATTTTCGATGTCCTGTATCATTATCTATCCTGTCTGTCCCGTCCTGTCCGTTATTGACCCAATCTGTCCGATATCAACTGAGGCAATTGGTATCGATCTCGTCGGACTTTGGCATCCGATCATTTCACGCCAGACTGCTGCCTAATGTGCATAATTCCCAATTTCCTGTAAAATAAAAGGCTTGTAGAATAGATAGAATAGAATATACCTTTATTGTCATTGTTACAAATGGGCTAACATATTGTGACAACGAAATTGGGCATGACACTCCAGTTTTACACATAGTGAGGGTATGAGCAAGAAGATAAAGGAACAGAGAAGATAATGTTATAAAACAAGGGGAATAAGGCTATAGTTATAATTTACATGGTATTTACACAACAATGTCAGCATGTGGGATGTTACATACAGGGTTGTCGTGATAACGTTGTATCGTAACGGTTGTGCAATATTGCATTTGGTGCAAAGTCATCATGGTGCAAAAATAGTCCGCATATACATTGGTGCAAGCATAGACATCATAGTGCAAAAAAAGGAAATGGTCAGACATTGTGCAATTTGAGCATTAAACGTAGTGCAGTCGACATGTGCAAGAACAAGACTTGAGTAACATTATTTTCGTATGAGGTAGTGTTGGCACGAGTTTTCAGTTTTTGTGCGGTGTCTGTTGAGCAGTGAACAAACATAGTGCAGACAGCATGTACGTGAGTACCATTTTACATACGTGTGAGGTATTTTTTTTTTTTTTTTTTTTGCAACAGTTTTCAGTTGTTTGTGCGGTGTCTGTTTAGGGTGGTAATGGCTGTGGGGAAGAAACTGTCTCTGAGTCTGTTCGTTTTTGCTTTGTGTGACCTGTAGCGCTTGCCGGAAGGCAGCAGGTCGAAGAGATGGTGGCCGGGGTGAGAGAAGTCCTTGACGATGTTTTCTGCTCTGCTGAGGTAGCGAGAGCAGGCAATGTCCTCCAGACTGGGCAGAGAGCAGCCGACGATTCTCTGGGCTGTTTTTATGGTCCTCTGGAGCTTTTTCCTGTCTGCTGCTGTGCACCCCGCATACCACACCGTGATGCAGTATGTTAGGATGCTCTCCACTGTGGCTTTGTAGAAAGACACCTGCAGCTGCTGTTTTAGGTTATTTTTCCTGAGCAATCTCAGGAAGTGCAGTCGCTGCTGGGCCTTCCCTACCACCGCTCTGGTGTTTGCAGACCAGGAGAGGTCGTCGGCGATGTGCACGCCCAGAAATTTGAACGAGTGGACTCTCTCTACGCAGTCTCCTTTTATGATGAGTGGTGCTGGATTCCTGCTATTCCTTCTGAAATCCAGAATCAGTTCTTTTGTTTTTGTTGTGTTCAATATGAGGTGGTTTTCCGAGCACCACGTTGAAAGTGACTCAACCTCATCCCTGTATGCCGCCTCGTCCCCTTCAGAGATGAGGCCGATCAAGGTGGTGTCGTCAGCAAACTTAATAATAGTGTTTGTGGGGTGGGTCGGTGAGCAGTCGGAGCTGTAGAGGGTGAAAAGCAGGGGGCTCAGTGCACAACCTTGGGGGGAGCCAGTGTTCAGTGTTAGGGTGGGAGAGACGTGGGTACCGAGTTTCACCGACTGTGGGCGGTTGGAGAGGAAGTCCATTATCCAGTGGCAGATGGAGGGAGAGAGTCCTAGGTGTGCAAGTTTCTCCACCAGGATCTCCGGGATAATGGTGTTGAAGGCTGAGCTGAAGTCCAGGAAGAGCATTCTGACGTAGCTCCCCCGGTGGTCCAGGTGTTTCAGCACGGTGTGAAGTGCTGTGTTTATGGCGTCGTCAGTGGAGCGGTTTGCCCTGTAGGCAAACTGGTGGGGGTCCAGTGTGAGTGGCAGGGAGTTTTTGATGTGCCGGGACACTAACCTCTCGAAGCACTTCATGACCACAGGCGTGAGAGCTACAGGCCTGTAGTCGTTGAGGCTTTCCACTGCTGACTTTTTGGGGACGGGAATGATGGTGGAGGTTTTGAGGCAAGGTGGGACGGTCGCCTGTGACAGGGACCGGTTGAAGATGGTGGTGAAGACCCCAGCCAGCGGATTGGAACAGTCCCTGAGTACCCTCCCTGGTACTCCATCCGGGCCAGTTGCCTTCCTGGGGTTTATGGTATTCAGCGCACGCCTGACTTCGTGCTCCTGAAATGTGAGGGAGTTGCTGCTGGTTGTTGATGGGTGTGATGTTGCTGTATGTGGCCTACCAGCTTCAAAGCGAGCGAAGAACTGATTAAGGTCCTCAGCTAGTGAAGCCTCAGCCTCAACAGTTGCCAGGTTGTGGCCTCTGAAGTTGGTGATGTGTTGGAGGCCCTGCCACATCCTCCTCGGGTCATTTCCAGCGAAGAGGTGCTCGATCCTCCTTGTGTAGGCTGATTTTGCTTCCTTGATGCCTCTCTTCAGGTCAGCCCTGGCCACCCCGTAAAGAGCCTTGTCTCCAGACCTGAAGGCGGTGTTGCGGTGTTTGAGGAGGGTGCGCACCTCGCTGGTCATCCAGGGTTTTTGATTTGGGTAGTTTGTGAGTAAAGTCACGCGTTTGGGTCCTGATCTGGTTCATGACACAGATACTATTAAGTAGCCATCAACACCAATATTTCCAATAAATAAATTCTCCCTTACCCAAAAACGGAATCAAGCATATTAATCCCTACACAATGTTTTGCGTAAAATCGCGTGAAATAAAAAAGAATCTACATTCTAGTTCCTGATATTGATGTCTACTTAAAAGTGTCGCTTCTCTATGTAGCTAGCACAGTCCCTCCCTCTCACCCGGCGCCCTTGGAAACTCTCCAAATGTATGCCTGAGAGTGTGACTGACAGGCACACCTTCTAGCAACCCTTCCTACCTGCCCTGCTGCTGCATGCTGCCTGCCAAGTGGAAGAAAGGGACAAATCGATGTGCCTGCCTCTACCAGAAGCTCAAAAAAATAGAGGAAAACGGGAAGCGAAGCCAAGTGTGGACGTTTTTCAACTTTAAAAAAGGACAATGTCAGGTGGTAGTTTTTATGGTAAAGTGCTCTGCTACTGTGGCGATGTCACAAATGTACATAAACACATGAGAAAAAAAATCACCCTTTAAAGAGCAACGAGCTGCAACCAAAAATGTAAACATGTTGCTCTTCCTGAACATAAATCTTGTTACTATGACAACAGAGCCAATGAGAGACAATTGACACCGTATTTGAATTACTGACTCTATTTTCAAAATATTGTGCAATAGAAAATATTTTGGTTCTCTTGTTGACATTGTTATACAGTGTTTGTTTTTTTGTTACATTCCTGCTTTTTTGGTTTGGCTTTTATTCTGAAAAAGTTGTCGTAGAGATATTTATATTTATCTTCCGATATGTTTAAAGTTTACAATGGAGTTTCATAAGACACTTAATATTTTTAGTCCTTTCAGTCTTTGTGCGTACATTTATTCAATGATCGTGACATTTACAGGCATAAAAGTATCGATCAATACGACCATATATTTACTTGGATCAGATTGATACCAAAATTCTTATTATTGCTCCTCCTTACTAAACATAAGCAAAATAAAATGGCACACTTAATTTATGGTGGGTGCATAATATTTCAATTTATCTTTGAAGTAAATAGTTCGGGTCACCTGTTAAATAGTAGGGCGTCACGGCAGCTAGGTTGTTTGCGAAACTTGGGCACGGTTCTGAGGTTATGGGATCAAATCAAGCAACCAGCCTTCCTTTGCGGGGTTTGCATATTCTCCCCGCGCTTGCGTGGCTTTCCTCCGGGACACTCCGGTTTCCCTCCACATTCTGAAAAAACATGCAGGTGAATTGGTGACTCCGAAATTGTCCCTCGGTATGAGTGTGCGTCTGTATGGTTGTCTGTCTTGGAGTACCCTGTGACTGGCTGGGAACCAGTTCAGGGTGTCCCCTGCCCGAAAATGGCTGGGATGGGCTCCAGCACCTCCTGCAACAAGGGCAGCACGGCAGCTTGGTGGTTAGCGCGGCCCAGTTCTGAGGTCATGGGTTCAAGTCCAGCTACCAGCCTTTCTGTGCTGAGTTTGCATGTACTCCCTGTGCTTGAATGCTTGAAGGCACTCCGGTTTCCTTCCACATTCCAAAAATATGCATGTCAGGTTAGTTGGCCAAATTGTCCCTATTTTTGAATGAGCACGTGAGTTCCCTGTCTTTGTGTGGCCTGTAACTGGCTGGGAACCAGTGCAGGGTGTCCCACTGCCCAAAGATGGCTGGGATGGGCTCCTGCACCCCCCGCGACCCTACTGAGGATAAGCGGGGCAGATGATGGATACACGGATGCTATATAGTCACAAATACTCGTGGGATGATTGCAGTTGTCATGTATCGCAGTGAGAATCCTCAAATACACCCAAAAACCTCTTTGGGGGATGGTCCAGACACCCAAAGGCGCCTTCTCTCAGATTACACGTCAGATGCCGAACACATCTGCGTTCATCATCACAGTTATCATGAATTCCCTTCCCTTTTATGTTTCTCCAAACACTCTCTGAAAATCAAACAGGACAGACGCTGACTCGTCTTCCCCTCCCGAAAACCAAACAACGTTTGTGGAAGTGTGACACGCGCCTGCCAAAAAAGCTTGCTAGAATTCAGGGCCGGGTGGCAAGTCACGTCCCGTTTCTGACAGCGTACACGCGCCAAAGTGCGTTTGGGGCGTTGGAGCGCAGACAGTTTAAAAAAGAGAAATCAAAGCCTGTTATTTGCCTTGGTGAAAGCGTTCGGCTTCAAAGTGATCGTCTTCCTCTCCCGTGCAGCTTCTATCTCGCCTCTAATGATAGAAGATACGAGGAGGTTCGGCGGCTGCCAGCCAAAAGGATGCGAGGAGACGAGGGAAAAAAACACAAACACATCGGCGGTGATGATTGACGTGCCGACGTCCTGTTTAATATTCCTGTGATGAGAGTCCAGACGCGTGAAAACCAATGAAGGCTACCTCGCGAGTTGGCTAACGCGCTGGTTCGCCCGCCAACCACCTGGCTGGCTGCAAGAAAACACCACGATTATCTCGGTCAATCGTCGAAGGTTGTAAAAGTACCCGTCTAGAAGTACACGCCAGTCTAAACATGGCGTTTTCATTTACAGTGGAACCTCGGTTTTCGAACGCCTCTCCGTTCGGACAAATCGGTGTTCGACTAAAAATTTCGAGAAATTCTTGCTTCGCTGTTCGTTCAAAAAATCGGAGTTCGAACGCCGGTACGCTAGGGTGCGATGCTGAGCGACGTACGGGTGTTTTAGCCCCTAATTATGCCCCCGAAGAAGGTCGGTGCAAGCAGAACAGGTGAAAAAAGACAAGTTGTTTGCACAACAATTGCCTTTAAGAAAGGCATAATAGCTAAATATGAAAGAGGTGTACGAATATCCGATCTTGCTAGTGAATAAGCATGGCTAAATCTACTATCAGTACGATAGAAAAGAATAAGGAGGCTGTGAAATCGAGTGATGCAGCTAAGGAAGTTAGCGCTATAAGCAAGCAACCAAAAGTTTTGGAAGAGGTTGAAAAACTTTTGATGATTTTTCTCTCCCCTACCGTCCACCACAAAGGTAAGAAATCCTATTCATAATCCTCTTTTTTTATTTTTACACGTTCATGTTAGCGTAATCTTTCGTACGGAAGATTACGATAACGCGAACGTACGATTAGCCTCAGCTAGCTTTGTTTACGTAAAACATTCGGGGTGTTTGAGTGGAGCTCCCTTTCCAATGAAGCGCTAGTCACTTTTTGTGGGGACCCGGGTGCTAAATGACGTGTAAACGACCTGATTTTTTTATTTTTACACGTTCATGTTAGCGTAATCTTTCGTACAGAAGATTACGCTAACGCAAACATACGATTGGCCTGGGTTAGCTTCATGTTTACGTTCAAGGTAAACATTCAGGGTGTTGGAACGGATTAAAACGATTTTACATTACTTTTAATGGGAAAAAAACGATTTCGGTGATCGTACAAATCGGTTTTCGAACAGTGTTCTGGAACGGATTATGGTCGTGAACCGAGGTTCCACTGTATATTGCCAAAAAACATCCAAAAAAATTTCACTCGGAAAGAGGGACATTATGGCTGCGTCCCATTCTTGTCACTTTCACTCGCTTTTTGCCCTAGTCACTCGGTTTTGAGCGTTCTTGTGAAAATAGGATGTGTCCCAATACTCGAGGGAGAAGTGCCCTCAACCCATGACATAACCACTTCAGATCGAGGGAGGTCGGTACCTCACTTGGAGCGAAGTGACTTCCCAGAAGTCTTTGCGAATTCTCAATATCAACAAACATGGCTGGAAAGGAACCGCACAAATGTAGGTAGTTTTCCACAGCTACGCATGTATTTGGAACTTTCATAGGAGTCAGATTTAATCGATAATCGGTGGCCACTAAAATACTAGCTTAGTTGTCAGTCTTGCGCCGCAGTTTGTTTTGAGGGGCGGGGTTGGACATATTGACTTGTGCGCCTACCCACCACGGCTGTTTGACTGACAGCATACACCAGCCTATCACAGTCCGACCACACAACACACAACTTAACCTGCCCCCGTGATAGCATTAGCACAGTGCTGTCTGCACAGAACACAACGCACGATACGTCGATATCAATGACAATAAAGACAATTTAATACAATTTAGAAGCAGTGAACAGAAGTGTGAAGTAGCGAGGGGTTTCTGTATAAGCTTTTCCAAGCCCGATTGAAAACCTGTCGAATTTGTGAATTTCAGACGGGCGATACGAAGAGTCGGAGTTGTGCCTCCTGACACTCGGGTTAACGTCATTTGGTCGTGCACGTCCCCCTACTGACGCGTCATGTATATTGCATGGCTTAAAAAGCCGCTCCCCCGCCGCCTGCACTCAAGGCTTACTGGATTTTTCATCTCCAATTAAAAAGGGAACTAAAAGTGTTGCGTCCACGGACTCGAGCGAGAGGGAGAAATAATTGACGGGCTCGCTCCTGAAACAAGTGAATTATTTAATCTGTTTTGGACTTTTGTGGCGGTTGAAGAAAAAAAAGCTCTAACGCTGAAAATGTAATTATGTCTCGAATGGGTCGGTAAAAAAGTTGGGAGGGAAAAAAGCTAAAAAATTAGCCGGGCTCTTGGTAATGATGGTGCGTTCGGATGCCGGCGAAATGGAAATATCAAAGCCGTCATATGAAGAAATTGTCAAGTGATTGTAAGCCAATTTTTTGTGGCTAACCTCCCGTTTGTTAGCGCCATTGATTCCTTTGTGATCGTGACGAACAAATAAAAATAAGAATCAAACACCACGCCGTGAACGTGTCGCTCTCTGATGTATAAATATCATCCGACTTCAGACCTGGCACTTTTTGAACATTTTATTAGTTTCTTTGCTTCTCTCCTGCTACTTATGTTCCTGCACGGAGTCTGCGCTCGGAAAATGCCGGTCTACTTGTGACTCCGAGAGCCAAGAAGTCTGCAGGCCTGAGAGAGTTCTCCATACGGGCCCCGGTGCTATGGAATGCCCTGCCTCCGGAGATAAGATCTGCAACCTCAATGGAAGTTTTTAAATCAAGGCTTAAGACACACTTCTATTCCAAAGCTTATGATTGATGCCCACCTCATATTCTGTATTGTCCCGCCTTTTTCCGACTGCCTGCCTGGTGGTGATACGAAGGAGAAGGACGATTTGAGATGAGTCAGCGGACCAGCGCTTGACCTGAAGCATGTGAACGCCTGCATGGACCAGCTGGCAGAGATGGGAAGCTGCGTTGTGGCCGTCATAGGCTTTCTGGTCAGGTTTACAGGCTGGGGGCGTCGCTGCTGTCATGCACTTTCCGGGCAAATTTTCAACATGATACCTAGTGTTTACTATGTTTGTGTACTGTAATGCTAAATGTAATTCACCCTGTCATCCTGAAAGGGGGATACCACTTGTGAGGTCCCTTCTCAAGGTTTCTCTTTTTCCTCACGCTGAGGTTTTGAGTTGTTCCTTGCCTGCATGTTGGTTTAAGATCAGGTAATTGTGTCATTGTAGCCCTGTGCAGTCCTTTGAGACATTTTTGTGATTAAGGCCTACAGGTATATAAATAAACTTGACTTGACTTGACTTCCATTGCGTTTTCTCGCGCTAATCGAAACCAAAATGAGGCGTTACGAAGAGCTTCGAGGTTTTTAGGCAAGACTTGTCGCAAAAGATATAAACCAAAGATTTATTTTAAAACAAAACATGAGAAAATCATTCAACAGTTTTGGTTTTTAAGTTAGCTAACAAGTCACAGGACCCGCCTTTATTGACAGTGACTTCAACCCGATTTAAAAGCAGACGTACAAACAGCTTTCTTGCTCTTTTCCTGCAAGCTGCATCCTGAAGCGCCTTTGCTCAGAAGGCCCCAAAAAGGGGGGTCCTGGGGAGGAGGGGAAGAGAGCAAAGGGGGATGGACAGGCCTTTGTTCTCCTTGAGACTACAAATCAGAGAACGCCATCGCAACGGGCCCAGATCAAGATAGCTGATTCGGTTCTCTGGGCTTGGAGTCCAGAATCTTGTCACATGGGCTATGTACCTAAAGTCAATTTATATTTAGCATTCTGCCTGCATACCCAGTAACACTCTCTAGATAAGAACTGGGAGGTTCAGTGGAAGAGCTCAAGGCTGCGAGATTCTGTGGTTCTCAATTTTTTTGTCGCCTAAATGAGGACTACCCGCCGTAAGGTCCAGATCAACTGCAAAAAGGGACCTGGCCTTTTTTCAGCCACAGTGTGCCCATGTGCCTCTTGCCCATCCTCCCACTCTCAATCCAAGGGGTCTTTCCTTGGTTCTCACAAGATAAAGATTTCACAACACACTGTTTTGGTGCTAGGTATAAAAAACATTTATGACATACTATGAAAATAATTCCTGATCATTATCTTAAAACCGGATTTAAGATCAGTACTTCATTATAATGTGTCAGGACGTGTTTCTCACAAGTTTTATTGGAAGAAAGAAAAAGGGTTGCGCTCACGAACCAGTGATTGCTGGACGCGGGAAGCAGGTCTCTCTGAACGCGGAAGTGGAACTTCCGTAACAAGCGATGGCAGTCTCGGGAACGGAAAACGGGTCAGTAGCCAAGACAGGATTTTAAGGACTTTAAGTTAGCTAACAAGTCACAGGACCCGCCTCCATTGACAGTGACTTCAACCCCCTTTAAAAGCAGACGTACGAACAGCTTCCTAGCTTTTTTCCTGCAAGCTGCATCGTGCAGCGCCTTTGCTTGGGAGACCCCAAAAATGGAGACTTGTGTTGCGTTTCTCACAAGTTTTATTGGAAAAAAGGGAAAGGGTTGCGCTCACGATCCAGTGATTGCTGGACGCGGGAAGCAGGTCCCTCTGAACGCGAAAGTGGTACTTCCGTGGCAAGCGATGGCAGTGTCGGGAACGGAAAACGGGTCAGTAGCCAAGACAGGAGAGTAAAAACGTGGTTGGGTCGGAAGCGAGTCGTAAGCCAGGAAAGGAGAGTAGATGTGGTCGGGGACAAAAAGAGGTCGAAAGCCGGGACAGGAGAGTAGACGTGGTCAGGATAAAAAAATCGGGTCGAAGCCGGGGGACAGACAGGAGCAAAAAACGGGACAGGAGGGAGTCAGGATTTGAAAACTTCTACTTGCAAGGATTGTCATACCGTTGGCGTTTTTACCATAGCAACATGAATCTAATGAAAATATTGCCAAGAAATCAACATATCAACGAGAGGCTAGTTTTGCAGGTTAACTACAGTTAGCTCCGATTATTTGTTTCCATACTACAAGACAAGAAAACGTTCAAACATTTGGAAAGGTGAATAAGGAATTGAGCATGTGTAAAAAAAAATCCCTAATGCCCCGATAAGCAGGGAGTTTCCTTGCATGGCTGATGCTATCGGTGTGTGAGTGTGTGTGTGGCTAGGTAAGTGTGAAACACATTGTAAAGCGCTTTGGGAGGTCTTCATTGACTTGAAAAGCGCTATATAAATGCAGACCATTCATTCATTATTGTTACAGAATTTCTTCCCATGTTCTCCTTTTCTAAGACTGCGAGTGCTAGTGTCAACAATCTGCTTATTCTTTCGTTTGATTCAATTGTCCTTGCCATGTCAATAAAATGTAGTTTGTTAGAATCCAAGACGTGTGTTAATATTATTTTCCTTACAGACTAATCGATCAACATCCATATCTATTATCGATTATTGATCATTCAAAGCTAAACATAAAATATGTTTGGAGTATTGCTACTTTCATGATAAATGCTAGACACGATATGAGGTTATTTTGAATTCATTTGGGCGGGAAACCGTTAGCACTACCTGCTGGCTGAATCGGTAACCACGGAATTAGATTCGGAACCCAGAAAAATACAGGGTTGGGTAGGGTTATTTTAACTGGATTACTTTCAATTACTTTTGGATTACTCCAATACCAAATATGCTAATAAAAGACAAAAGAAACTAAATATGAATAAAATGAATCAATTTTGTGCAGGCTTGGGGAGTAACGGAATACATGGAACGACAAAAATGATGTTGGCAAGCTGTTTGGATTTATTTTCATTTAGTTTCTGTCGCATTTTATGTTCGTTTTGCCGGAGATCAAAGAGATCAAAGCCAGGAGAGAAAGCTTACCATGTGTTGTGAGTCATCATTTTATTCATATTTAGTTTCTTTTGTCTTTTATTAGCATATTTGGTATTGGAGTAATCCAAAAGTATTTGAAAGTAATCAAGTTAAAGTAACGCTACCCATCCCTGGAAAAATAAGAGGTTAAGTCTTTCCTCGCTGATGGCTTGTAACCTTTTCTCAACATTAATCCGTTTGTAAATTCCCAACTTAGAGACAACTTTACTAATGACCAAGCACCAGTAGATGGCACTATTTTTAATAAGCGATAGTCACAGTTTCAATTTAGCTGACTAAAAAATTAAATGGCTGCTTAGTTGGAGGTTAAAAAGAGAGCAAAAACATAAATCTTGAATATCAGAGAAAGAAATCGAAGCTAACGACGACGATTGCGTGTCAACTTCAATCCTGTGACAGAGCCGACGAGAAACGAGACCTCGGAGACATCGCAAAGGATCGAAAATGGCTCCCGGAGATCGCGCTGATCAATACCAGCAAATTGCATCGAGCAAGTTTCTGGCTCGGACCGCCAAGAAAAAAGAAAAAACGGGACACCTAAATTCATTTCACGCATTAGAGCAGGGGTGCCATACCCTGCAGCCCACGGGCTTTAATCCGATGAAATACCGAGAAAAACACAAAGGGAAAACTAGCTGCAGTTATAGACATTTCCACTTGATGTCGCCAAAGCCAGGTGCCACTCGTGAAGCAACTGGAGCGGCATTTCATTTGCGCTTGTTTTTGTTTCTCTCTCTATTTTTCTGTGTTTTTTTTTCTTTCTTTCTCTCTTTTTCTCTCTCTCTCACTCTCTTTTCTTTTTCTCTCTCTCTCTCATTCTCTTTTCTTTTCTCTTGAACTTTCATTCTCATCTCTCTTTTTTTCATCTTTTTCACTCTTTCTTTTCTTTTTCTCTCTCGCTCTTTCCCTCCAATTATTCCTCTTTTTTTCTTTCTTTTTCTCTTTCCTTATCTCTTTCTTACTCTGTTTTTTTCTCTATTTCGCTCTATTGTTTTTCTCTCTCTGTCTCTTTTTCCCTCTGTCTCTCTTTCTCTCCAACTCTTTTTATATTTTGCATCCCTTTCACTCTCTATTTCTCTCTCTTTCTCTTGTTCTCTATTTTGGTCTCTGTTTCTCTACTTTTCTCATTCTCTCGTTCTTTCTCTATCCCTATTTTCTCCCACCTCATTTCTCTCTTTCTCTCTCCCTCTCTCACTCACTCCTTCTCTCTTTTTGTCTCTCTCTCTCTTTGTCCCTCCCTCTCTCTCTCTCCCTGTCTCTCTCTTTCTTTCTCTCTCTCTTTCTTGATCTCTCTCCCCCCCTCTCTCTCTTTGTGTCTCTCTGTCGCTTTCTCTTCCCCTCTCTCTTTTTCTCCCTTTTCACTTAATTTCTCTCTCTCTCTCTCTCTCTCTCTCTCTCTCTCTCTCTTTGTCTCATTTTCATTGTCTTTCCCTTTTTCTTTCTCTCTCTCTCTCTTTTTCTTTTCTGTCTTTCAATCTTTCTCTCTCTCAATATGTCCCTCGCTCTTTATTTCTCTTTTTCTCTATTCTCTCTCTCTCCGTCTTTCTCTTTAACCATTGGATTCTTGACCTACCAGTACATATTGTACCCTCTTCCATTTGTTATTTTAATAGATTTTGAAGAATAACAACCCAATGGGACCCCACTTATGCATCCAAGGGTTAATCTACTAGTTTGGCCCCCGTGAGGGTGATTTGTTTTCTACTATGTGGCCCCCGAGCTCAAACGAGTTCGATACCTCCGTGTTAGCCAATATCACGCTCGGATTCCGATCAAAGTTTTGTGAAATCCTCTGACGAGGACCTGCTAATGAGACTCACTTGGAAACGATAAAAACCGAAGACGATTATTGACGCGAGCAGAAGAGTCCGGCTTCTTCTGCGACGCCGACTCGTGCAAGGTTGCGGTTCGACGTTGATCTACACGGTGCATTCTAATTGATGCAGACTGGGAAAAAAACGAAATACCGAACGTGTGAAGAAGACTTGAGGTGTCACTGCGAGCCATTTTGCGATTTTTAGCACTTCCCGGAGGACGGAGGGAAAGCGAGAAGAGAAGGTGGGAAAGAAATCGAAAAAAAAATGATGAGATTTATCGAACATTACAGAAGAGGGGGGTAAGGGAGAGGACAAAGGTGGGGTTTATTGCAGCTTGCCTGGGGCCAAACTCATAAAAGAACAATCAAATCCAATTTTAAACAAATGACGCCTCTGTAGTTTAATAACGTAGTGAAGGAGACGATACGTCTTCATAATATACGTAATCGGATCAAAGCGAAGGACGCATTCAGGGACAATTGGAGAATTGCGTGGCTTTCCTTCTAGGCCCTAGAAACTCATTTTAACTCGGGGGCCACACGATAGAACAAACATTCTGTCGGGGGCCAGACTAGTAGATTAAAAAGAAAGAAAAAGAGAGATAAAGAAATAAGAGAAAGAGGGAGGGAAAAGGAGAGAGGGCTGGACATAGAAAGAAAAAGAGAGAGAGGGAGAGAGCGTGAGAAACAAAAGATAAAAAGCCGTGAGAGAGGGGGAAAAGAAAGGGAGAGGAAGAAAGAAATCCAAAGAAAAATAGAAAGACAGAAGGAGAGAAAAGAGAAAAGAAAGCCCAAAAGGGTATGAAGAGAGAAAGAGAAAAAAGGAAAAACGTAAGTTAGAGCAAAAGAAGTTAAAAAGACAGAGAGAGAAAGAGACAAAGAGCAACAAAGGAAGAGAAAAAGAGAGACACAGAGAGTGAAAGAGACAGAGACATAGTGGGAGAAAAGGGGTGGAAAAGAAAGAGAGAGAGAGGGAGGGAGGGAGAGAGAAATAAATACAAGTACAGTGTCTTTTTTCGAGGCAACTGGCTTTAGCAACAAGAAGTTGACATATTTCAACCTGCAGCTTGTGTTTCTCTTGCGCTTCTCTGAGTGTTGTCTCGCGGGCCCGATCCAATCCCTTAGCGGGCCTGATTTGGCCCGCGGGCCGCCTGTTTGACACCGGTGTTCTAGGGGATTTTCCGGTACAGTGGCACCTTTACTTCCGATTTAAGTAGCTTTGTAACCTGAAACATTTGCAAGTAGAGACGCTCGACAGAAAGCACTAAGAACGTAACTAAGAATGGAAGAAAGGAAAGAATTGAGGAAGGAACAAAGGTAAAATGTATGGAGGAAAGTAAGAAGTGAACTAAATAAGAGAGGAAAACTTGGTTGATGTCAGAAAACAGGTCGTAATTTGGGACGGGAGGGCAGACGTGGTCGAGATCAAACAGATTGTAGCGGGAGAAAAGCAGGAGCAAAAACACAGGACAGGCTTGTCGTGTAAAAACGGAGATTCGCAGACGGACCGACAAAAGGAGACTGACAGGACAGAGTTTAAATACTGACAGGGAGCCAATCTGTCAACAAGCTGCAGCCGGCACCTACGGGCGGGGTCAATTGGGCGCCATGGCAACCGGGACAGAAGCTGGCACCACACGGAGGGGGCCAATTGGACGCCATGACAACCGTGACAAATAAAGAGCATCGGAACATGAAACAAATACATATTTAAATTGGATTACTGCACAATAAACCTAAAACAAGAGGCACATTATGTAAAAAAACAAAGAATAAAGAAAATACTAAGAATATTAATTTACCTTTTACTGGTCTTTAGCAGTGTCTTCTCGCTCGTGTTTCTCGAAAGACTGATCCAATGACGTCTGCTTTTGACAATCTGTTGAAAATGTGTGACATAATCAGCGATAGCCCGACCTCTCTGGGTGATTCCTTTCCACAAACTCAAAGACTTCATGAATTTTGCCAAAATGTCTGTAATTTGGGCTGATGGAATGATTGCTGCATCCCCCTTGTGGTTGTCTCCGAACTCCTCCTGCACAGCAATGTGAGTTTTCATACATATTATCTCTTGCCTTGTTTCAATGGCCAAAAAAGTCTCTTCCTCTTCTTTTTTTCCTTGTCCACTTTTCTGAACGTCTTTCATGGGGTTCATTGCGATTGACAGCTTTTCATCTAATTTGATATGTATTATTGAAATAACTTATCACGCTATTACAATGTAGTTAATATGTTATAAATATGTTATTAACAGTTTGTAATTTAAGTAGGGTAAAATGGGCTTAGTCAACCACTAAAACAATTTGCTCTATAGTGTGGTTGGTTGGCTGGTCGTTTGGGCAGTTGGCCCATTGGATCCCTCAACCACTCATTTCCTGTTGTGTGTCTTGGGCAAATACAGCCTGGTAACGCCCATCCCTCTCCAGGCCAATGTAGTACAATCAGAAATATCTGAATTATAGATAGATAGATAGATAGATAGATAGATAGATAGATAGATAGATAGATAGATAGATAGATAGATAGATAGATAGATAGATAGATAGATAGATAGATAGATAGATAGATAGATAGATAGATAGATACCATAGATGGATACCATAGATAGATACCATAGATAGATAGATGGATACTATAGATAGATACCATAGATAGATAGATGGATACCATAGATAGATACCATAGATAGATAGATGGATACTATAGATAGATACCATAGATAGATAGATGGATACCATAGATACCATAGATCAGGGGTGTCAAACTTATTTTAACTTGGGGGCCACTCAATAGAACAAACATTCTGTCGGGGGCCGGACTAGTAGATTAAAGAGAAAGAAAAAGAGAGATAAATAAAGAAAAGAGAAAGAATTAGGGAGGGAAAAGGAGCGAGGGCAGGACAAAGAAAGAAAAAGAGAGAGAGGGAGAGAGCGTGAGAAACAAAAAAGATAAAAGGTCGTGAGAGAGGGGGAAAAGAAAGGGAGAGGAGTAAAGAAATCCAAAGAGAAATAGAAAGACAGAAGGAGAGAAAAGAGAAAAGAAAGCCCAAAAGGGCAGGAAGAGAAAAGAGAGAAAAGGAAAAAAGGAAGTTAGAGCAAAAAAGGTTAAAAGACACAGAGAGAGAAAGAGACAAAGAGCAAAAAAGGAAGAGAAAAAGAGAGACAGTGACAGAGAGTGGGAGAAAAGGGGTGAAAAAGAAAGAAAGAGAGAGAGAGAGAGAAATAAATACAAGTACAGTGTCTTTGTGAGAGGCACCTGGCTTTGGCAACATCAAGTTGACATATTTCAACCTGCAGCTTGTTTTTCTCTTTCGCTTCTCTTAGTGTTGTCTCGCGGGCCGGATTCAATCCCTTAGTGGGCCTGATCTGGCCCGCGGGCCGCCTGTTTGACACCTGTGCCATAGATAGATAGATACCATAGATACCATAGAATCTATGGCATAGATAGATAGATAGATAGATAGATACCATAGATAGATAGATAGATAGATAGATAGATAGATAGATAGATAGATAGATAGATAGATATTGTTCTACTCATATCTTAAAGTCACGGATCCCTTAACCGTTAAAGTCGGGGGGGTCACCAGTTCCTGTGGTGTGTCTTGGGCAAGTACAGCCTGGCGGCGCCCATCCCTTTCACAGATTTTTTTTTGTAGGTAGGGGTTTGTTCCCCCACACGAAACGGATAGTTCTGGTTTTAATCAAAAGGATGTTAGGAATTAAATATAAAAAATGTAGCGTTTAACAAATTGTTTCTCCTAACAATGCGTGCTCGTTTCTTTTTGGGAAAATATGGACAAGACACCGGCATTTCCACACGGGGGCAGATTCAATTTCTTAAATAAATTAACTAAGTGAACTCAATCGAATTAGCCCAATGAGTGTCGCTCGAGTCTTCGTCGAGCCTCTTTTCTCTCGATTCTCCCTCGAAGTTCTCACGGCCCACGCCTTTTTCCGCAAGCCGGCGCCCCGGCTCCTCCCATGGGCGCGTCAAGAAAACCCCCCGCGTGGGCTCCACGGCCCCACCACCTCGCCTCGATGTCTGAAATGGTTAAAACATCAGAGCGCTTATCAGAACAACTTTTCCAAACAATGTCTGCCTTCTGCGGCAGAGTTCTGTTATCAAAATTCCCCAGCCAAAACACTCCGTACTGAAGCCCACTCAGTGAAAATCTTCATTGCACTCGATAAATGTAACTTGTATTATAAAATCCTTTATAGTCAGGGTTGGGTAGGGTTACTTTAACTGGATTACTTTCAATTACTTTTGGATTACTCCAATACCAAATATGCTAATAAAAGACAAAAGAAACTAAATATGAATAAAATGACTAAATTTTGTGCAGGCTTGGGGAGTAACGGAATACATGGAACGGCAAAAATGATGTTGGCAAGCTGTTTGGATTTATTTTCATTTTGTTTCTGTCGCATTTTATGTTCGTTTTGCCGGAGATCAAAGAGATCAAAGCCAGGAGAGAAAGCTTACCACGTGTTGTGAGTCATCATTTTATTCATATTTAGTTTCTTTTGTCTTTTATTAGCATATTTGGTCATTGAAAGTAATCCAGTTAAAGTAACCCTACCCAACCCTGTTTATAGTCTCATCTCATCTCATCTCATTAGCTGCACCGCTTATCCTCAGTAGGGTTGCGGGAGTGCTGGAGCCCATCCCAGCAATCATCGGGCAGTGGGCAGGGGACACCCTGAACTGGTTGCCAGCCAATCGCAGGGCACACAGGGACAGACAACTCGCTCGCTCATTCACACCTAAGGACAATTTGGACCGGCCAATTCACCTGAAATGTATGTATTTGGAATGTGGGAGGAAACCGTAGTGCCCGGAGGAAACCCACGCAAGCATGGGGAGAACATACAAACTCCGCACAGTAAGTCCGGTAGCTGGATTTGAACCCACACAGGAGGTTCCCAAGACCTTAGAACTGTGCCGCACACGCGCTAACCACTGCGCCGCCGTGCTCCTGTTTATAGTAAAATGTATAAAATCCTTCAAGGAGAAGCCTCCTCATCTGACTCCGATGCAGCACCTTCATCATCTGGTCCAAGCGACAAAAACACAACCCAGGCCCTTTGTTTTCAAGTGAGTCGCTTTACTTTTGAGAAGGTTAAATGAGCCGTTTGTAACATTCATACAAAATGTCAAGTTGTGCAAACAAAGCGTCGATAAACAATGCCTTCAACATGCTCTTTGATGCTGGCATTTTTTTTGGAAAAATAGACCACTAAGAAATACTATGTACACATCCAAGAACGGTACTCGATCGTTATACTTGCTTGCATAGTTGAGTGCATGCAAAAAGCCAGTTGTCGTCATGCAACCCTTTCTCGGTCGCCTCCGAAGCGTTATGTACATGTACGCTTTAGTAGGTATGCCCGCACAAATATATGAGATCCGGTACCTCCCGAAAAATCAACAACCGTGGGGGGGGATTCAAAAAGCTTGTAATTTCTATCTTGTAATATTCACTAGTTTAAATAGCTAAGTCACACACAGTTTTTTTTTTAAAAGCCTGACTTTCTTAAAGGTACAGTGTGTGATGTTGACCGTGAGATGTCTCTGTATGGCAGGGGTGTCAAACTTATTTTAACTCGGGGGGCCACACGATACGACAAACATTCTCTCGGGGGCCGGACTAGTAGATTAAAGAGAAAGAAAAAAGAGAGAAATAAATAAGAGAAAGAGAGGGAGAGAAAGGTAGAGAGGGTGGGACAAGGAAAGGGAGAATGAGAGAAAAATGGAGAAAGAGAGAGAGGGGAAGAGAGAGAGAGAGAGAGCAAAGGAGCATGAGAAACAAGAGATAAAGAGAGAAATAGTGAAAGAGGGGGAAAGAAAGACAGCAAAATAATGAAAACCAAAAAGAAATAGAAAGAGAGAAAAGAGAGAAAAGGAAAAAAGGAAAGAGAGCAAAATAACATAAAAAGACATGGAGAGATAGAGACAAAACAAAAAGAAACAAAGAAAGAGAAAAAGAGAGACAGAGTGAATAAGAGAGAAAGAGAGTGAGAAAAAAATTGAGAAAGAGAAAGAAAGGGAGAGAGGAAGAGAGAGAGCGAGAGAGCGAGAGAGCAAGAGAGAGAGCGAAAAAGCATGAGAAACAAGAGATAAAGAGAAAAATAGTGAGAGAAGGGGAAAGAAAGACAGCAAAATAATGACAACCAAAGAGAAATAGAAAGAGAGAAAAGAGAAGGAAAGAGAGAAGGGGAGAAAGAGAGAAGGGGAAAGCAAGAGAAAGAAAGAGTGAAAAGAGAGAAAAGGAAAAAAAGAAAAACCAAAGAGAAATAGAAAGAGAGAAAAGAGAAGGAGAGAAAGAGAGGGGGAGAAAGAGAAAGAGAGAGTGAAAAAGAGAGAAAGGGAAAAAAGGAGCAAAATAACATAAAAAGACATGGAGAGACAGAGACAAAACAAAGAGAAACAAAGAAAGAGAAAAAGAGAGTCAGAGTGAAAGAGAGAGATAGAGAGTGAGAGAAAAAGGAAGGAAGAGAGAGAGAAAAATAAATACGAGTACAGCGTTTTTGAGAGGCACCTGGCTTTGGCAACATCAACCTGCCGCTCGTTTTTCTCTTGCGCTTCCCTTAGCGTTGTCTCGCGGGCCGGATTGAATCCTTTAGCGGGCCTGATCCGGCCCACGTGCCGCCTTTTTGACACCCCTGCTGTATGGTGTTATGCAACCCAAAACGAGTGCTAAATGCACAACGAAGAACAGAAACTACAGAGACTCAAAGTGCCTGTAACACAAAATTATTACCCCTCACCTTTGTGTCTAGTCTTTCACTAAAAATGACAAAAAGAGTAAAAACTAAAAGAAAAGAAATAACAAAAGAAAAAAGGCAGTAAAAGAAAGGAGAAAAATGGAAAGAAAATATGAAGAAAAGAGAAAAAAAGCCAGAAAAGAGTGAAAAATAAATAAGTACCCTTGCAAAATATATGAAAGAAAACCAGTGTCCCCGTAGTTTATAATTTCCCTTGTGCTTTGTATCACTCAATTTTGTTTGCATGACACATCAAAGCAGCACCTAATGGTCTAAAAATACATACTGTTCCTTTATAATAAACTAATGGCAATTCCAAATTTCTGGTTTTGATTATATCAAATGTCCACTAGAGGACAGCCTATGCTGGTATTTTTAAAATTAGTCTGATATCAGTACCTGGTATCAATCCTGGCCAATCCAAAATTGGCAAAAAAATCTATGGCTTCATTCTGGTTGTAAATAGCAACTGCCAGGTAAAAAGTGAAGCCGTGAGAAAACGTTTTACAATTGTGGCAATTGTAACAACAGTGAAAATACACCAATACTATTTTTAAACAGAATTAGATCTCATAAAATTGTACAGGAGGACGTAGAGGTTAGCTCTTACGCCCGAACCTGGCCCGAAATCAGAGTCCTCACAAAAAAATGCGGAAATTCGGTTTTGCTTCAGGCTCGGTCCCTCAAGTGTGAACTCGGGCAGGGTCGGGCTAGATTTTTTTAGATCCTACCTCTCGGAGGACTTAATAGAAGTCTGTGTGTGTGTGTCAATATGGCCTTTGTACACCCTGTGTTGTTTTGAAAGGAATGTTCCGAAACAGTGTGGCAGTCAGATAGCCGCGAGGCCACTAGAGGGCGCCACATGTTGGCATCAGCTGGGCACCAGTTGGAAGGTTACCCTCGACGTAAGAACACAGGTAAGTAAACACACATACGTTAAAGAACTGCGATTTTCCCCGACAAAAATAAACAACCGCATGCTTCTTTCCCTTCCTCGTTGTCCTGAAATGAAATCCCCCAAGGCTCTTATTGTTTCACCATAACTTACATCAAGTGTATGTAAACAGTGATTAAGGTTATATAGGTGTGTTAATTGAAATCACATATTCAGTGCGTTATATAGATGAAATTTTGCCCACAAATTTACCAGTACCTGCAGTTATACGATTTCCATTAAATACTACGATTATCTGAGGCACTGTTGTTGACGTTTGGCTCTCCGTTATGAAGGAGGGATAAAGGATTTCCGGGGAAGTAGTCCGGGGGAGTGATCCATTTACGACACTCCGGGTATCATTGGTTTCGCGCTTTTGAGCCATGTTTCCACCGATTGTCTGTCAGCCAATCAAAGGGCAGTACGCACAAGTAGCTCCACCCCTTTTTTTAACGTAATAATACTACGATTGGCATCTCAATGGGGGTAAAAAAAACTCCTTGAGGAAACTCGTTAATTCGATAATCAGAGCATGGCAGATCAATAGCCTGATGTTAACACTTTGAGGATTGGACGATTGATTTTTACGTGTTTTACGTGTATTCGGATTTTTATACCGTCAAATATCGGCATTAGCATCTGCTTCATAAAATCCATTTCAAGCTAACGTTAAAAGCAATTCTGAGGTATTTCTAGTGAGGAGGCAGGTGAAACTTGTGCCTCCCCTGTTATCTTAAAAATATAAGATCAAAAATATATTAAAAGGTTATTTTTACTCAGTGTTAAAATCGGGCCTGTTTTAATTCACAATTATGGTTTTATCTGTTTCAAAATTGCTTAATTTTCACATTATTAATTTAAATATTATTAATACAACAAGTATTAATTTGGTAAGCATCTGAAGACGCGCTATTTACTTGCCTCATGGCAGTGGGTAATAGCAGGGTTGGGTAGGGTTACTTTAACTGGATTACTTTCAATTACTTTTGGATTACTCCAATACCAAATATGCTAATAAAAGACAAAAAAAAACTAAATATGAATAAAATGACTCAATTTTGTGCAGACTTGGCGAGTAACGGAATACATGGAACGGCAAAACTAATGTTGGCAAGCTGTTTGGGTTTATTTTCATTTAGTTTCTGTCGCATTTTATGTTCGTTTTGCCGGAGATCAAAGCCAGGAGAGAAAGCTTACCACGTGTTGTGAGTCATAATTTTATTCATATTTAGTTTCTTTTGTCTTTTATTAGCATATTTGGAACTGGAATAATCCAAAAGTCTCATCTCATCTCCCATCTCATCAGCGACACCGCTTATACTCAGTAGGGACACGGGGGTGCTGGAGCCCATCCCAGCAATCATCGGGCAGTGGGCAGGGGACACCATGAACTGGTTGCCAGCCAATCGCAGGGCACACGGGAACAGACAACTCACTCGCTCATTCACACCTAGGGACAATTTGGACCGGCCAATTCCCCTGAAATGCATGTTTTTTGGAACGTGGGAGGAAACCGGAGTGCCCGGAGGAAACCCACGCAAGCACGGGGAGGACATACAAACTCCGCACAGGAAGTCTGGAGCTGGATTTGAACCCACGCTGGAGGTTCCCATGACTTGAACTGTGCTGCACATGCGCTAACCACTGTGCCGCCGTGCTGCCCTAATCCAAAAGTAATTGAAAGTAATCAAGTTCAAGTAACCCTACCCAACCCTGGGTAATAGTGAGACCAAGGATTCTAATTTGGCACACTCTTCAGCCCCAAACAAAGACTTGGTGATAGCATTAGCAAGCTAACAGTAAGTCAAGCCACTCAGCAAGTGTTTTCTCATTCCATGGACTTGTTTTGATTTTGGAGGATTAACTATCTATTGACGGTCCTTTTCAAAAAGAAGCAGCGTATAGACTTCAATCAAAAGATGAATTACATGTAAGATCAATTATTTGTAAATTTCACTGTCTCACCGGACATGACCCTCACACCACGTCACTGGGTTTATCTATCAAAAAAGATGGTCAAACGTTCACTGTCTCCATGGAACATTGAGAAAATCGTAAGCGATGCATCAAAAATCCGTGCCAACCAAACAGATCGGAAGTCTTCCGATTGGTGGAAACGAGGCTCAAAATTCTCCATCCAGCTAAGCTACGGACACAACAAGGCAATCGTTCCGATAAATGAGCAACTCATGCTTATGTACAGTACAGTATAGTATTTCCCAGAAATCATCACAACCATATAAAGTGCTTTGGTAAAACCCATTCCTAAATAACTATAGAACAAAGTGGACGGGAATTGTCCAGAATGGCAGCTGTAAACCAGGAAGCACTGAAAGGCTAAAGGTGTCGATTCAGTGTTCGGAGCTGCACTAGAGAGGAGAGTGAGGTGGATTTCATTTGGACCTCTGGCTTGAATGTGTAGAGTTGATGGGGATTTTTCGTGACGGCATGGTCTTTTTGATGGGTTCTTTTTTGGAAAGTTCTTTTGGAGAAGGAGCCTGATTGGTCGTATCTGAGAGTTTGGATTTAGCAGAGGGCAGCAGGGAATGTTTGGCTGCACCGGAACCTTTGGATGAGTCTTTGTCCTTGCCTGCGGTGGCGTCTGAAACCGAGTTCTGGGGTTTCTTGCAGGCTTCTCTCGCCGCATCTCCACCACCGTCATCTAGACTCCCCTTGGGGTCCGCTGTCGTTGACTTACTGCTATCTGTAGACTTGCGGGTGTCCTTGGGCCTCAGGGCTGTTTTGAAGAAGGACAAAGCTTTGTCCTCAGTCTTACTGTTCCTTCGAGGGTTTTTTAACGAAAGGGCAGCGGACGGAGGAACCACGCTGGAGGATCGCAAACTCGTCATGGAAGAGCTACTGCTTGAGCTCCGGGCGACCGTCCTGTTCTCCAAGGCTCTACCAGGTCTGCCCTCGGATCTGGTACCAGCACCGGATCGGGAGGAAGGACCCCCGTTGGTAAACTTCTTTTCGGACACCGCGTTAGTCCGTGAAGAATCCCGACTGGCGCTCCTGTCGGCTCCTTTACTCCTCCCTGAGTTCTTGTCTGCACCTCCTTTGGGAGCCATTCGTCTTTGGGAATTGGAGCTTCCCGGAGAACCACTTCTCCTCTGGTGGGCAAAGTCAGGATGTAACCCGTCCTGCGTTTGAGACGTGGTTCTTTTAGAAGGCGTCCCTGTCCTCGAAGAACCAGCCTTGCTGGACCTCGGAGGTCCGTCGGTCTTGTCCTTGGAACTGCAGGCACTGTCCTTAGCTTGTGTTCGAGCTGGAGACTTCACGGCAGGGGGCGCAGGAGATAAAGAGCTGGATGATGTTGAGGAAGCGGCAGCACGCTTCTTTGGACTCCTTTCGCCCTCCACCCCAGTTTTAGCTGAGGTCCGTTTAACACACGCAGGGTCTGCAGCCACATTTCGTTGTTTCTGCTCTTTTGAAGTTGCCCCGTTCCGAGGACTGATCTGTTCAGCACCACTGACAAGATTGTTGTTATCCCCGGTGGGCAGAGAGTTCCTCGGCTCGGCCTGCGATGTAGCTTTGGGGTAAAGCTGTTCTATCAGCCTTTTGCTTCCGGGATTGTGATCTGATTTACCTCCGATCTTTGGTGAACCGTTAAAGCAGGACGTTGATAGATTCGTATCAACAACCTCTCCTATAATTTCTAGCGTCGGTGATGAGGAATGCGATTCCAGGGAGAACCGTGAGGGAGAGTTTGAACGGAGTTGCAGTTTGGCCGAATGAGACCAGGAAGGCTTCTGGCCATTCTCACTGAGCACCAATGGGCTGGCAATGGACGCTCTTGAGGAAAAGGTCTGCCTTTGTATGCCTCTCATCACGGATCGGCTTGACAAGCCTGCAAACCAAGGAATTTTGCTTGAGAATAAATAAAGAACTCCAATCAAAGTGTCTTTTACCGTCATCCTCGCTGCGTTCGCCGGCAAACTCTGCCGACTCTGAGAGCGACGCCAGCGAGGTACGCCTGGAGGAACCGGATGAGGCTTGGCTGGGCGGACGGCTTCCCATCAGACGGCCGATCCAATGCTCACACAAGGAAGAACTGGTAGACCCTGGGGACAGCAAAAAGCTGAGAATGGTGTGGCAGAATTGCAGAAGAATATAGGGAAGGAGCTAAGGAGGGACCTATAGAAGGAACCAAGAATGAATCTAAGGAAGAAGGGAAGGAGCCAAGAACAAAATTAATAAACTAAAGCAGGATTTATACAGGAAACTAAGGAAGATCTAAAGAAAATAACTACGAACTGAAATAAGAACGCAACTAATGATTGAATGAAAGAAAGATATACAGAAGAACATAACAATGAAAGTAAAGAAAAAACTAAGATGGGTTCTATAGAATGATCTAAAATCGGAACTAAAGAAGGAACTCAGGCTAAAACTCCACAAAAGCAACTAATTACGGATCTAAGAAAGGAACGAAGGAATGATCAAAGGAAGGAACTAAAACGAAAAACATTGAAGAAACTATAGCAGGATCTATGGAAGAAACTCGGAACAGAACTAAGGAAGGCTCTACAGAAAGCACTAAGAACATAACTAAGAATGGAACAAAGGAAAGAATTAAGGAAGAAACAAAGGTCAAATGTATGGAGGAAAGTAAGAAGTGAACTAAATAAGAGAGGAAATAAGGTTGGATCCAAACATCAAATAATCGAAGTAAGGAATTGAACCAGGAAAATAACAAACTACCAACTAATTAAGAAATAACATAAAGATCTATAAAAGTAACAAAGAACTGAACTAAGGACGGAAATAAGGATGGGATGGATGAAGGACCTAGAGAATTAACTGAAATATCAAATTAACTAACAATGAAACTACAGACAAAACTAAGGAAGAGACTTAGACCAGACCTAAAGAAGCATCTATAAAATAAACTAGAAACAGAACTAAGTAATACCCTAAGATAGAAATAAGGTATGGCATAGAAACTAATATTGGAACTAAGAAATGAAATAAATAAAGAATAATTAATTGAAGTAACTAAGGCCTGAATTAAGGAATGATCATTGGAAGACACCAGAAATGGAACGAAAGAAAGAACAGAATGAAATAAGACTGCAATTACAGGAACCAAAGAAAGAACTACCGTATTTTCCGCACTATAAGGCGCACCGGGTAATAGGGCGCACCCCAAAAAAATAGTTTTTGGTCCTATATTTTCCATACATAAGGCGCACCCGATTATAAGGCGCTACAATGGGAACGTCGACAAAACAGTCAGATAGTTCAGTCCAACTTATTACCCCCTTAACATTCCCAAAGCTTGCAAAGACGCAAATACGTGTCGAGAACACGTGCGGATGCGGTGTCCGTACGATGTCACTCAAATGCATCGTTCCATCATTCGGAAGGTTAAAGTCTTGGGATTCAAGAAATGCCAAGCATTCCTTAGTTTCTATTTTCGCTCGCAACTTTACTGTGCATATGACAATAAACACTTGGAATTGAGTTTAATTTAAAAATAGACACTCCATTCCATCCATTATCTGCACCGCTTATCACAGAAACATCGAGTTCAGTCTGAAACAAGATACAGGGAAAATATATAGCCGAAGTAGCTCACCGAAGTCGTTGTGTTCAATAATAATATGCAGTCATGGCCCTCTTATATCCGTGAGTTTAGTAAATCCAGGATAATAAAAGATTTACAAATACAGAATAGTAAAAAAAAGCTTTCTGTATGCCGTCAACCATGTGCTATACGCATTCATCTTTTTCGGCCAATTGCAGGCTTTGTTTTGCCGCTTCAGCCAATGCCAGCCTGTAAATGATAAAAAGGATCCGCCCCTTGACCTCCGAATAACTTTAGCCAATATTGATCGATTCAACTGATGATTGACACATCTTTTTCGGCCAATTGCAGGCTTTGTTTTACAGCTTAAGCCTATGCCAGCCTGTAAATGATAAAAAAGGATCCGCCCCTTGACCTCCGAATAACTTTAGCCAATAGTGATCGATTCAAATGATGATTGACACATTGGTTAGCCAACGAAACGCCAGTAAATAAATCCCAGCATACACCGCGGACTACTTGGCATTCGGGGGAAAATCTAGTCGGCGGCTGCAAGTTAGTTGGAAGACTTTGCGATTTAATATTGATCCATAAATAAGGCGCACTATATTATAAGGCGCATGGTCAGCTTTTGAAAAAAATTAAGACTTTTAGGTGCGCCTTATAGTGCGGAAAATACGGTAAATTACCTCCTACAGAACTGTTGGCAGACCAAGATGGAACTGTTGCCCGTCTTTGGTAGAACAAAATGTAAGCTGTCTGCTTGCAGACGTCCTCCTCCGATATCGGATGGACATCGCTATCATCGAAGCAATACCACTGACCGTCAATGGAGTTCTTACATTGAGCTACAAGATGGAAAAAACATGTGTAAGGAATCACATTTCTTGACATAGTTCTTCTGAATCTGGCAGTGAGACCTGTGTAATGTCCTCCCTGCATGGTCCCGTGATGGTTGCACACGGCGTACAGGTCGTAGAGGTAATCCTCGGGATCCCGGCCCAGTCCGTAAGGCCGTCTCCAAGGCGACCAGTGCGAGGGTAAACTCCAACTGCTCTGGCTCCTCTTCACCATGTGAGGAGCCATGTCCATGCCCGTGAGGGGGAACTTCACCATGTTTTGCATCTTCATGCGACGGTCGCCATCCTGGAAGACGGAAAAATGTCAATTTCTCGCTCTTTGGGAGATCTTTTAAGGTCCAGACCTGTCTAAAGCGTTTGAGGTGAAGAATGAGGATGTCGGGCAGAGTCCACAAGCTGAGCTTGATGCTTCCCTGCTGGAGCTGCTTACAGTGTGGACATCTCCAGGCGTCGTCGGGAGCGAGCTGGGGGAATGAGTGGAAATGTAACAAAATAGTGAAAACACCGTCTTAGTTTTCGGATTCAGTGTCAGATATTTTAGCCGACCTGTTCCTCTTTGGTATAGAGCTGAAAGCACTGTGCCAGGGAGCAACTCTGAGGTTGGAGATGCAGTTCCTTCACCTGACGCACACTTTCGGCATCTGGGATGTATTCGTCCTCGGTTCTTTTAAACAGGCTGCAAGTGAACACGACATTCCCGCAGAATTTAGTTTTATTTTTGAATTCACCAAAACTAAATGCAGAGCTGCCAAATATTCTAAATCGTTTATTAGATCAATCAAAGATCTGGACAAAGGTTTGGAGTAGGACTTAAGAGTGACATTTTGGGTTGAAAGAGGTTCTTAGACAATATTCTTAAACTTGTGATAATGATCTTATAGCACTCTTTCTTTAAAGATGCACTGGAAATGCATTGCCTTGTACTAACCTTTGAATTGAAACCAAGGTTACCATGTAGAGAAGTAAAATGAGCCTTGCTTTATTGGTTATTTCCCATCTTCTTTCGTGTTAAACAGTGTTCATTTTACCTGTGAAAAGTGATGGGTCCCGGGGACTCGCATGCTCAAAAATCTATGGGTCCCCAAAATGTAGTGTTATCGCGCTTGAAATTGTAAATCGGCGACAAATATATACCGTAAATTCCGGACTATAGAGCGCACCCGATTATAAGCCGCACCCACCACATTTTAAGAGGATAACCGCTTTTGTACTTACACAAGCCGCACCTGTATATAAGCCGCACGCGCCCACATTAAAACCTGTAACACAATCACAAATTTAGCCCAAACCCAACTTTGAGTCCCGCGATTGTAACTGAATATAAAGTACACAGTCCAAAAACCACAGCCGGCAAAATGAACGGAAAATGATACCGGTACTTAAGGTTTGATGCAGACCTGCAGAGTCTGGGTCCCGTTGAAAATAATCCAAGGGAAAAAAAATTATATTTCCAAAGGTAAGGGTGGGAAAAATATATATCCACTATTGTCCGCTGCGTACACAAACACGTCTCACCTTTACTCCACTTCCCGTCAGCCCCCGTTGTTTTTGCCCCTTCTTTTTGATTCGCCCGTGGAAAACATATCAAAATAAGTAAAGTTTACGTGCAGTAGTTTTGATTCCTTCTTTATCGGACTGCTCGATTGCATTTAGCTTGAAAGCTGCGTCATGTGCCTTTCTTTTTGCAATTTGCATGGTGAGGATATTTCTACTCTAATTTAATTTGTACACAAGCTAAGAAGTTGCAGTCTTCCTCGGCGCATATATTCCACCGGTCTGAATCTTACCTTTTGTACTCGAGCGCCGCTAGCGGCTGTTAGAAAAATTACATAAATTGGCCGCATCACTGAATACGCCGCAAGGTTGAACGTTTGGGGAAAAAAGTAGCGGCTTATAATCCGGAATTTACGGTAATATAAATCTATATATTCATTCAGTTTTAGTCATCACAGTTTAATGGTAATACAAATCAGTTATCACTTTAAGATTTTTCAGTTCCCATCAATATTGTACATTATACAAAATATTATTGCTGAAACAATTATATTAATCTATATTTTCATTCAGTTTTAATCATCACAGTTAATTGGTAATACAAAGCAGTTATCGCTTCAGATTTTTCAGTTCATATACTCTCTGTGGTTTGCTGTCCCGCCATAGTTGTAATGCCTTCTCAAGGTCGAAACCATTATCATCCTCCTCATAGCGTCACCAGGAATATAATTTAGTCCATTTTGGCAGAAAAGTCCTTTTCTTGCTCGGAGTATTCTTTTGTTTAGTTTCTTTCGTCGAATCGTTCGCTTCAACACACGTGTTTTCCTTGCCTTCGCGGTCTTCTGAAGAATTTCTCCGCCGTTTTTTCGTGCCGGAATTATTGCCATTGTTACCACTTTCTGTGTTATGTTTCGACTTATTACCGACACTGAAGAAATTACCCATTTTTGGTTGATTTGCACCTAGAACCAACTGTTTTTTCGGAGGCATACTTCTCTTTCACTCGACAACCGCCACCACAACGACGTCATCTCGAAGCAACGAGATCTCGTTTGCCGAGATCGGCGCGAGACCAAAACAACAATGGCGGATCTGCCTGACGAAAAGTTTGGAGTGCGGTAAATCTTTGTTTAAAAAAAAAAAAGTAATCGGGTAATAATGACAGGGAAACGAGAACACTGGTTAAACTACAGAAGATTTGTAGTATTTGGTAGCTCTGTATATGTGTATGTAAAGGACCAGTCTGGTGGCCTTGGGGTTGACCGCCCGCCCCAACACTGGGAAGTCACAGGTTCGATCATTGGCTGACTGATACTTAAGCCTTACAGCATTGATACCTATTTCCTCTCTGCTTGGCACTCTGTTTGGAATTAGAGGGTTTGGTTACCTCATGACTCGTTGACAAAAAAGGGGGGAAAAAACTGTCTGTCCGGTATTATTTGTGTTGTAAAGTCATACTTACTAATCTTTAGTCTCCTTATCCCACTCCACCACAATTTTGACATGAGGCGGCCCCCCTGGACCACACGATTTGTATGCTCTGTACACAAAAACAACCACAATAGTAAACATAATTTGACACCAATTGTTCACAATGTTGCTATCAATGACAATAACGACCACTCAATTCAATTCCAATAAGGGAGTCAATAAAACAGCCTGTTCATGATTCTAGATGCACAGTAGAGTCTAGGAAACAGTGTCCCCGGGTTCTGACGTTTTCACTTTACGGTTTGTTTGTTTTTCAAACCCACAGCATTTTACGTCTACAAGATGCCTTTCTGCTCTTGGTTGTCGTCATAGAAAAACACTGCTTTGTACATGATTAGATAGCATTGACTAAGCTACTTCCCACAATGCCTTTCTCTATCTTGATTCAGTTCAGTATGGAGCGCTTAATAAGGACTTTGTGAGTCAGCGATAAAATACAGGTTTTTTTTACCGTATTTATCCGCAATGGGTCTAAAGGCTTACAGTGATGCTAAATGATAAAGCAAAAACATGTTAACCGTGAAAACGAAGCTTGCGATGATCAAGAAATACAAAAAGGGCAAACAAATTGCTACCCTCGCTAAGTTGCATGGCATTATTAATCAACAATGATTATTATTAAGAAATAAGGAAGGGATTAAACCAAGAAATTTTTGTAAGGCCTTGACAATCCTTGACATTGGATAGTTTCAAATCGGTTTCATTTTTATCTGCCTTAACTGTCCAATCTATCCACCTGCAACTCCACTTGACCAGCTCAAGTCACGTCAAAATAAAGATAAATCAAATGTCATTTTACCTTTATATGTACATGAATTTAAGTTATTTGATAATATACATGTATATAACACATAAGTAATATCTAATATACACTATTCTAGTATTTTAATCTTTTTATTTAGAGTACCCTGGCTTCGGATTGCATTATCATAGGTTTCTGCACCCTGCTTTACGTCAATTTCCTGTTGGATCCCCACCTTAAGATGCATTAATATCGTATCCCGGGGATTTACTGCATATACAAACGAGAAGTCAACCTTAGGAGCACAGGACGCACGTTATGCAATCAAAGGGAAGGGGCATTGCGTCCTCTAGCGGTAGGAGATGATATTACCTCTCCACAGATGGATGACAGAGCGGTTGCTCCTCCTGAGGCAGCAGATATGTGATCCCGACCACTCCAACCACACGTAATGTAAAAGGTCCCACCTACAAAAAAACAGAGTATAATAATAATGATGATAAAGATCCTTAGTATTGTACGACACGATACTCAAAACTTCGGGAAAAATAGTTTCCCCCAGTGATTTAGGCATCAGCTCATAATTGAACAGTGAGGTGACGCTTTGAACCCCATAACAACAGTGACCAAATGATGAATGTGCTGTATCTGGGTCGGATCAGGGGGCTTCTCCTTCTACCGGTAACAATGGAAACCAGTACTATCTCAGACATCATAGGCGCCGCCGCGAGCGGCAGCCTCTCCAGCAGCTCAGTCTTATTTCGCTTTTTGTGATTTATTGTTTTAAGTATCTGCTTCTATCTTCTGTGTTTTTCGTCCCGTTTGACAACTACACTTTGGATTACTTTCTATTGTTATGGGTTTTAAGGCACAAAAATGCGTTTATTCGAGGAATCAACTCTTTTCCTTGAAGAATTCTTGTGCCGGCATTATGAGGGGGCCCTATCGTGGATGTAGTCGGAGCTAAGGTGAAGGCTAAGCGGCTAGCGGCTTTATAAGCCTTCGGTACCATCGGTAATCATGGTAAATGTGAACTCTCTACCAAATAAGACCGACAAACTGGCTGTGCTGGTGATAAACATCAAAGCGTACAGGGAGTGCAGTTTGCTGTGTTTTACGGAAACGTGGCTCACGCATAGCATCCCGGACGCTAACATGGAGCTGCTTCAGCGCTGTTAGGACAGACAGAGACACAAAAGCATGCGGGAAGCGGAGAGGAGGTGGACTTGCTATCTGTGTGAATACGAGGTGGTGTAACCCTGGGCGCAAAGATTTCCATCTGCTGCAGGGACTTCGAATTTTTGGCCTAGCGTGTGACGTCCTCCACTCCGCTGTTGCTAAACTACAACACAGCACCTCGAGGCCATCCTGTTAATCTCTTGATAAACAACAAAAGGATATTGCTGGAAGTGTGAATTTCCCTATCGGGATGAATAAACTATCCATATATCTATCTATCTATTTCACGTAGGGGAGAAAAAAACATACCCAAACAACCTGGAGAGGTAAGGACGCCACCAAGCTGTAGTGGCGCATCACACACCACAGGAAGTGGTACCCGACGATCCAGGCAATTTCATGAGATAATCGTTTATATCGTACGTACTTGCACGACGGCTCCAGGGCGCAAAAGGTGCCTCATCTTTTCCAGAATTTCTTTTTGGAGGACGTCCCAAGTGACTGTACGTTCCAGGTAGAGAATGAAAGGGTTCCCAAACCTGTGAAGTAAGTTGAGTTCATAATGAAATTAATAAGTCATTTTGTAGGTTTTAGTACAGGGATGCAACTAATGACTATTGAAACGATTAGTAGAAAAATCGGATTATTGTTATTATTTTTTCCTGAATTTAGCATCAAGTTGCTTCACGTATGTGGCAAATGATAATCAACACAAGAAAATGGGTACAATGAAAAATATTACTTTGTAAAAAAGATAGATAAAAAAATGCCTTTTTAACACCAATTAGGCACAGTGCTCTGTCAGTATAAACACCCAGTAAATCAAAAAAACAAACCTCTGTCCATTTTTAAGAAACAGGTAAATAAAGCATTTAAATCAAACATTTTTGGAAATCCCTGTAAACCAAAAACAGGCTCAGTTTCAGCAGAATAGTAATTAAAACAAATATTACGTCCATCTTGTGAAGTACATTCAGTGGTCAAGTGCAAAGTCTGTAACCAAGGAACTTAAAAATTCTCGGTTTTAACAACTGACGTTTGTAAGTACAGTCTAGCATAACATTCAGCTCTCTTTTATAGCAAAATATATAAAATGTACGATGCATGTCACCTAACCATAATGACTTGAATGTTTTTGAATCTTACCGAGGCGAGTCAGACTCATTTTCGTTCAATGGTCCGACATGCTTTCTATTTAAATATTCATGCATCACGAGGTACTACGATGATACGCTACATCACAGGTGTCAACCAGGCGGCCCGCGGGCCAGATCAGGCCCGCTAGGGGATTGAATCCGGCCCGCGAGACAACACTCAGAGAAGCGCAAGAGAAAAACAAGCTGCAGGTTGAAATATGTCAACTTGATGTTGTTAAAGCCAGGTGCCTCTCACAAAGACACTGTACTTGTATTTATTTCTCTCTCTCTCTCTCTCTTTCTTTTCCACCCCTTTTCTCCCACTCTGTCTCTGTCTCTTTCACTCTCTGTGTCTCTCTTTTTCTCTTCCTTTGTTGCTCTTTGTCTCTTTCTCTGTGTCTTTTAACCTATTTTGCTCTAAATTCCTTTTTTCTCTTTTCTCTTTCACTCTTCATACCCTTTGCGCTTTCTTTTCTCTTTTCTCTCCTTCTGTCTTTCTATTTCTCTTTGGATTTCTTTCTTCCTCTCCCTTTCTTTTCCCCCTCTCTCACGACTTTTTATCTTTTGTTTCTCACGCTCTCTCCCTCTCTCTCTTTTTCTTTCTATGTCCCGCCCTCTCTCCTTTTCCCTCCTTCTTTCTTTTATTTCCTTATCTCTCTTTTTCTTTCTCTTTAATCTACTAGTCCGGCCCCCGACAGAATGTTTGTTCTATCGTGTGGCCCCCGGGTTAAAACGAGTTTGACACCCCTGCGCTACATCTACTTCGCAATACTTGCAAATATTCTTTATATTGGCCGTATACAGGCTAAATTGCTTTTGGTATGCATACTCGTTGTTGATGCCGTCATTACTGTACGTTACCGCTTGAGACAGAGGCGCTATTGGCCATGAGTGATCCCGTCAAGGATTAGAATCTTGTAAAATGCCTAACTGTGTTGGAAAAAAACATGTCTGCCGACTATAGGTGACAATGGTATTTATTGTCAACTTTGTCATCGATTTTGTCAACGTCATCGACTAGTTGTTGCAGCCCTATTTTGCTGATGTTCCTTTGTTGTTGTTTTCTCGTAGATATACATCGAACCTCCTCGTACCTTCGTCCCTGCTGTCCAGCGCAGGCCCGGTTGCACACCAGCAGAACCACCTTCTCCTCCTGCCCAGTGTTCTTATTGGGACTGAGGGGCGGGGTTACGGGCTCCTGGATTTGAGGCGATAACCGATTGTTGTCTGTGCCGTACTTCAAGTTGTTCTGGTTGAGGTTGGCATGTGGGCTCCCTGCGTGAGAAGTCTTCATTAATTATATTATTAGTGATCATTTTCATTGAGGATGTTTGATACCACATTCTTTTCAGATCAGTATCGAAGTCATCAGTAGCCACCAATGCCCAATATGACGTCCTGATATAATATAGACTACCGCTCAGTTTTTCATGAAAACACTTTTATGTATTAAACAAGGTGACCAATATCTGTGTTCTTTGAACCAAATAATCTCTTCCTTTTGTCTCAGATAATGCTTTTTCTTTGCCACTCTGCCATGAAGGCCAGCATCTCGGAGTTGCCCCGTCACTGTAGATGTAGACCCTGGTGTTTTGTGTGGACTATTGAACCAAGCTGCCAGTCGAGGAACTGTAAGGCATCAATTTTTCCAACTAGAGACTCAAATTCTTTTGTCATCTTGCCACTTCTCTTCCTACTCTGGTTAGAGCCCGTTTGTGAAGTTTTCTCATGGGAGTAGTACACACGGTTGAAGGAGATCTTTAGTGTTTTCGTAATTTCTCGAACGGACTAGCCTTATTTTCCTGCAACAAGGAAAGACTGTCGAGCTTCACATAATTGTTCTCTCTTTCTGAACGTTCTGAAAGTTCAATGAAACCCACATATATGATTCTCCAGATACTCGACTAGCTCAAAGGAAGATCAGTTTTATAGCTTCTCTAACCAATTAAACATTTTTTCAGCTGTGCTGGCAGAGAAAAAGTATTAATAATTGTACATGGGTCTTCAGGTCATCTATTAGTCTTCTGACACAATTATCAAACACAATGTCCTACAGACGCTGCCCTACTTATTAACTAGATCGTTTGTAAGTTGAATTTGTCCCTAAGTTGCTTCAGTGCTATATTTTGTATCTTTAAGGTTTATATAAGTATGTTTAAGGCTTGTATACGTAACCTGTATTGTTTTGTACTTAAAAAATAAACATTTCATAAAATAATATGCTCTATAAACATGTATAAAGATGAGTTTGACTTACTTTTGGAAGATGGGCTTTAAGAGGTCCTTCTCCATAGTAGAGCAATCCAACCATTTTGTCAACCGCATCAATCTTTCCAAATCCACTTTGATTTTAAAAGAAACGGCTCGCCTCTTCTTTAGACTACAGTAATGTACACGGCAAAAGGTGCACACTATACAAAATCTAACTTACAGCAATATCCGGATATTTTCCGACATCCTGAAAAAATGTTCGTATCTACCGTTTTATGTAAGTCGAATGTTCGCAAGTAGGTGAGCATCTGTATTAGAGTACTGATTACTGAAAAAAGTCCTCTATAAACTAATTTAGATATTGCATTAAAAACAGACATTTGAAGCTAAAAAACATTACATTAACAATGTATAGGGTTAATTTCTAATTAGTTTCGTGTTATGTTTATATACGAAAACTGCTTCTCCTTCAAAAATACTGACATTTCTGAGCAACCCCAAACTCGTATGGTAGCGTACATTCTATTATTTGCTGCCAATTACAACTGACAAAGGTTTCCCCAACAAAATGCCTTTTAGCTAGCGTACCGCATCGTTTGGACCGGATCTGATCGGGCCTGAAGAGCTCAGGCGTCTCGAAAGCAAAGATGGAGTCGCTTTCCTGAATAATCTCCAGGTCGTCGTCGTCGTCGCAGAAGGAGCGATGGAAGCCGTCGTAGTACATCTCGGTCAGGACGATCTGAGAAGTGGTGGGGAGATAGTAAAACTTTGACATCTTGGACAAATTGTGTCCCATTATGGCTTTATATTTTTGTTACCGTATTTATTCGTGCATAACACGCACCCCTAATTTTCGATGTTATTTTCTTAAAGTAGAAGTCACAGACGCGCTGCTTAAGGCAATGCGATTGCACTCTCGAGTGATGTGTTGATGTCTCTTAACTGCAAAATTTGTTACAAAACTACGCATTTTACCCCTCGTGATTGGAAATTATCGGTTAAAAAAATACAAAATTAATCAAATAGCGCTTGGGTGCCGAAAATGTGGTTTATCGTACCTGGTATTTTTTATTGTTAATAATATTGGCTTATATGGTCTCTGATTAGCACTCAGTTGGGTTAGGGGAGGTAGAGAATGAAGAAAGAAAGAGTGAGAGAGCAAACGAGAAGCAAAAATGAGAAAGACAAAGAGAAAAACAGGGAGAAAATCAAGAGAAAGAATTAGAAACAGAAAAAAAATAATCAGAGAAATAAAGAGAGAAAATGTGCGGTTCCTTCTCAAAGTTTCTTCATTTTCCTCATGTTGAGGTTTTTGAGTATTTCCTTAACCTCATGTAGTTTCTAGATCAGGGGATCGTGTCATAATAGTCTGTAGTGGTCTGTGCAGCCCTTTGAGACTCCTTGTGATCAAGGGCTAGACAAATAAACAAGAATTGACTTTTTTTTTTCATTTTGGTGGAAAACCTACACTATCTATCGATGCTTTTATTCAAAAAGACCAGTATTGAACATATTACTGTGCTGAGCATCTGCAGATACAGAGTGAGGCATGCAATTCTCTTGCCTCAAGGTAGAGGGCAATAGTGAGACCAAAGATCCTGCTTTTACTTAAAACGATTGGTGCAAAGACTTCATTTATAGGGTTAGGGTAAAACAGATTTTATAGTTTAAGAGAATGGTCTACAAAACAGTGTTTTACAGGTGTAGGTACCTGTTCAGCAGGGATTTTGGTCTCCTGCGCCACTGCTTGTCGAAGCCTGGACACCGTCCCCGAGAGAGGCACGGCCACCCCCACCCTCATGCAGTGAGAGCACTTGCCCTGGTACACAACCGTCACGTACAAGGGCCTGCATCCGACAATCGGAGAAAAAGAATGCATATTTTTGACTGGTAGTATTCTTTATTTTTATGTCAGTTTGTAACTTTTCAGCCCTGACCAACTCACCGTGTGTGAGGAACCGGGATTGGCAGTGAGATGCAGAGAAAAGGATCAAAGGTGTTGCTTTGTTTCTGGCAGTGAGGACAAGTCAGGGAGGATCTGCAAAAGGCAAAAGAGGAGTGGGAAAATGACTGATTTACTTATAATAGTTAAACTTAATTAATTGATTACCTTATTAAAATAAAACATTATGGATAGTATTTGAATAAGAATTGTTAATCTAACTTAAAGAGACAGTGGGAATTATTTGACCACCAGATGTCGCTGTACAGTATGTCACAAAAGTGAGTACAACCCTCACATTGCTGAGATTTCATGATCATGTTTAATTGAACAGCACTGAAGGAACATTGTTTTGACATAATGAAAGGAAGTCAGTGAGAAAATTTATATGTAAATTGATTTCCCCCATCAAAAAACTCCAAATATAGCCATTAGTAGCTAACCCCCTGGTAACAACTGTAAGTACACCCTAAAGGGAAAGTTCCTGAAGTGTCAACATTTTGTGTGGCCACCATGAACGGCCTTAATTCTTCCGGGCGTGGTTTTAATCAAAGCCTCACAGGTTGCCACCGGAATGCCCTTCCTCTACTCCATGACGTGACGAAGCTGGGGGGATATTCAAGATCTTGTGTTCCTCCACCTTCCGTTAGAAGATGCCCCAAAGATGTTGTATTGGTTTTAAAACTGGAGACATGCTTTGTCAGCCCATCCCCTCTATCCTTAGCCCCTTTAGAACAGCCATGGTCCTCTTAGAGGCATGTTTGGGGTCTCCGCTCCAGTATTTCACAGTACACGCTTGAGTTAATTTCAATGAAATGCAACTCACCAACTCTATTTGCACTCATACAGCCCCAAACCATGACATTCCAACCACCAGGCTTGCCTGTAGGCATGGTTACCTCACCTGGTTGTTGCCACACATGCCATCTGAGACAGATAAATTAATCTTAGTCTCATTAGACGAGAAGATTTTTTTCCAGAAAGCCATGGCCTTTGATGACATATTCTCAGCAAACTTTTGGCGGGCTTTCTTGTGGACGGACTTTAGAAGAGGCTTCTTTCTGGGGTGACAGCCATACAGACCAGTTTGATGAAGTGGAGAGGAATATTGGCTACTGTACTGCAGCAGTCTTCTTGTAGCCTGGGCCAGCATAATGTAGTTCCACAATTCTATTTTTAAGGTCCACAGAGAGTAATTTGCCATGGTGTGCTATCTTGGGAGTTTCACTGACCAGTATTGGCGTGAGAACTGTACTACACATTGAAAACACCTGCTCCCGATAAACACCTGAGACCCAGTAAAAGTAACCAGTCACGTGGTATCTTGGAGGAAAAATGACAAGCAGTGTTTTGGGGTGTAGTGTTTTTGGGGTGTACTCATTTTTGTTTAGCTATTGATGGCTATATTTTGAGTTTTAGGGGGAAAAAATAAATTTACATTGCTGTATAAGCTTTACACATACTTCTTTTCATCGTATATCCCTGCAGAAATGTGAGAGGAGTACTCACTTTTGTGACATACTCGATTGTGTAATGCAACCAAAACGAGTGCTAAAACCCACAAGGAAAAATACAGACAACGGAGACTCACAGTGAAAAAAATATACTATTTTACTCCTCATTTTTTAAACAGCATTTTCTAAGTTTTTTGGGTACCCGTAGCAGCAAGATGGCGGAAAATCATTTCTGATCCCTTTATTTGAGGCTCATGTTAAGTGAAATAAATGCTAATCACCCGATTTACGGGTATTTAAGAAAAATGTATGTTTATATAATAGTTGGTGTATTTTTCCTTTTTATTTAAACCAATATAGCTTTTTTTGTAATAAAATGAGGTACTAAATAATACACTGTCTCTTTAAGGAAGATATTATTTTAAAAAAAACACCTTTTAAATTACTTAAAGTTATTATACGGTACAGCTTTAACAGTCAGTATTTTGTGTGTCCATAAAACTAAAGAAGAATATTTTTTCACATAGGAACACAAAGAGTTTACCTGTATTGCGCCTGGAAAAGCTCTTGCACAAAAGAACCAGGTGCCGGGAGTGGAGTTCCCTCAGGAGCGTTTTCATTTTCTACCGGGGGCTGAAAAGACCCCCAAACAAACACAATAGAAAAATGAACAAAATGTATTTCTTTGGTGTTCCCATATCTAACTTTCAGGTGTTTGTATCTACGACCAATGTTCCCTCTAAGCTGCGTGCGTGCGCAATCGCGCACTGCCAGCACATTCTCAGCGTACAAGTAAATCTATCCAGCGCAATGTTCCCTCTAAGCTGCGTGTGTGCGCAATTGCGCACTACCCAGAGCTTTTCCGCGCACAAGAAAATCTAGCCGGCTCACAAAAATCAGGGCTCGAAATTGCTAATTAAGAAGCGAATTAAGTCGAAGTTACAGTGCATGAAGGTAAAAATACACAGGTTCCCCTGACGTTGTGTTCTAAATGCGGTATTTTGAAGTCAAGGTCGAAGTAGAGCCAAGTTGAGTAAAGTCAGAAGAGTTTTTCGAGAACTGGCTTCTTCGGCTCGGGTCCTAAACAGCTCTTCGGGTTGTTTTTGCTTCTTTCATCCCTATATGACCAAATATTATGTAAAATTATGCACAAAATGACTTAAAGGAAGAGGGAATAGAACAAAATGGAAAAAACACCAAAATGAAAAAGTAGTGAAAAGCTGAGAAAAAAGAAACAAATGGAAGAGAAAAAAGAAGGAAAAATTCAGAAAAAAAGCAAGAAAAAATGAAAAGAAAGAAACAAAGGGAAAAAAGTAAGCAGAGAACACAAAGATAAAAGTAACAGCTCGGAAAAAATAAACACAACGAGATTTTTTTAAAGGAATTTTTAAAAAAATTGAAAAAAAAGTTTGTGTTGCATTCAAATAATTTCGAATTATACCAAGTCCATCTTGTTGCCAACATTGTACTTCCACTAAAAAATGTGATTAAATACAGTTGTGTATCGTGCAACCGACTAAATAAGCCCCCAAAAATGTTAATATTATGCGACAAAAGATACCAGGAAAAAAAAGAAATGGAAATCTAGTGAAAGAATTGTTGTAAAAACAAATGGCGTTTGTAGGCCGTACAAGTTTGCAATCGTGCATTCGTCAATTCATTCAAAAGTGAAAAATCATTTTGCATTGCCGGAAACTCAGCAAAATGTAACGTGATGTCAAGTTTTGGACATGTTTGATAACGACTTAGTTGCCACACTTGGGATTGCTGTTGCTCACTGTTGTTTCAAGCATTGCTCACAGACTTTGTGTGAACGCTCAGACCCGTGGAAAACTACAGGGAACATTGTCTACGACACCAAGATACTTCGTAAGTTTTACTACGGCTATAAATAAACATGCTGTTGGGTAGCCGTTTACCGTCCTGGGGGGCCTGACGTCGGGGTGGATGATGTTGTTGAGGTCTTCGTGAACCCGATCCAGCAGCCAGAGGAGAAATTCTTGGGCGTCGTGCTGGGAGTTGCCCTTGAACTGAAGGGCGCTCTTTGATACCACGTTCTGAAGCCAGGAAAAACACTGTTAGATGGATAGCTAGAAGAGCTAGGTAGCTTGATAGCTAGGTAGATAGCTAGATAGATAGCTATATATCTAGGTAGCTAGATAACTAGAAAGCTCGATAGATAGATAGATAGTTTGCTCGATAGCTAGCCTGACCGAAAGCTTGACAGATACTGTAGATTCAGATTCAGATATACTCTATTGTCATTCTTGTACACGTGTATACAGAACGAAATGTCGATACATCTGACCCCCACAGTTTCCTTGAATGTACAGATATAAATAAAATGTTGTATTGGAGTGTTGAAGTACTAATAATATACTAAATAATTATAGCTATGTATAATATTATACAGTGGTGCAAAGAGTGCAAGAGGAGCAGCTAACCAGATGTGCAAAATGGGCAGTCAGGTAAACAAGTCACTATACAATAACAATCACACTGGAGTACGATAGTAGAGAGGAGAGCAGATGTGCAAAACAGTGGCTAGGTATAAGAGAACTGCCAGTAGTGCAAAGAAAAACAAAAAAACAGATGTACAGATTAGTATCTGTGTAGGCTTACTATGTGTGTGATTGACCATTTAACAGTCTAATGGCCAGGGGGACAAAGCTGTAGCTCGACAGCTAAATAGATATAAAGGTAGCTAGGTATGTTGGTAGGTAAGTAGGTCCGTATGTCAGTAGGTTGGTAGGTAGATATGTAGGTACATAGGCGAATAGGTGATTCAAGATGGCGGCGCGCCTGTGCGCAGCAGCTTCACGTGTCTCTCCAGTAAATCTTTCTACGTGTTCTTTTATCTCTCATCTTTTCTTTGATAAATGCTTGCTCGGCAACTATCACCTTAAGTCGTAGCCTTATCCTCCTTGTTTTATAACCTTATCTTCTCTGTTTCTTTATCTTCTTGGCTTTTTACCTCACTGTGAATGTGTGACACTGGAGTGTCATGCCCAATTCCGTTGTCACAATATGTTAACCCATTTTGTAACAATAACAATAAAGGTCTATTCTATTCTATTCTACGTGGATAGTTTGACTGTAGATATAAACTGTATCTAGATAACAAGCCCACCTTGTAAATATGTTGCCATTTTATCTTTACATTTTTTTCTACCTTGTTTTCCACTTTTAGGTCTTTTTATTCCATGTTTTAGCCACAAGTAGCATGTCTAATCTTGTTGTAAACAATGATCGCTAAATCGTTGTCAAAGATCGTAAAGACAATTCTAATAAAACTGGAGGTATTTAACCAGGGTTGGGTAGGGTTACTTTAACTTGATTACTTTCAATTAGTTTTGGATTACTCCATTACCAAATATGTTAATAAAAGACAAAATAAACTAAATATGAATAAAATTACTAAATTTTGTGCAGGCTTGGGGAGTAACGGAATAGATGGAACGTCAAAAATGATGTTGGCAAGCTGTTTGGATTTATTTTTATTTTGTTTCTGTCGCATTTTATGTTAGTTTTGCCGGAGATCAAAGAGATCAAAGGCAGGAGAGAACGCTTACCACGTGTTGTGAGTCATCATTTTATTCATATTTAGTTTCTTTTGTCTTCTATTAGCATCTTTGGTATTGGAGTCATCCAAAAGTCATTGAAAGTAATCCAGTTAAAGTAACCCTACCCAACCCTGTATATAACTAGGTAGCTAGCAGAAAGTCTATGCACAATCAATTTTCACAAAAGATAGGAAGTTATCTATAACCCTAGCTAGGGGGGATAGCAATTTTATACCGCTTGATAACTAAAATAAAAAACAGAAAAGTAAGAACAACAACATAATATTTAGCTTGCTAGCAAACAATTTATCCAAAACAGTGGTTAGTTAGTTAGTTAGTTAGTTAGTTAGGATGTGCAAAAAAGAAAGGAAGATTTTGAAAAATTAGTTTTAATACATAGTTAAAACGTTTTGCTTGTGTAAAAAGTAACTACTCATAGCTTGTAACTACCTTACACAATTACCCTAGTTTGCAGCTTTCCCTAATCAAAATGAATCGCCTAAATTACATTTTTTTAAGTGATGAATTCATCAAATCAATCTGATTTATGGCCCAGCTCTATGAGTTAGGTACATGTAACACTAGTTAGCTCGCTGATAGGGTTTTATAACTTTATTTATCCTACAGTTGACATTAATACGTTATATATATATATATATATATATATATATATTCTTAGTCATTCAGAAGAAGTTCTCAGCTTGTAAACTGCCTCCAAGGCCTAGAGTCGTGTCTCACATACCAACGGATGTTCCCTGACCTGGAATGACCTCTTCATGCCAAAGAGCGTGAAATGAAGAAAAGGCAGTCTCACCCATGACCAGAGGAAACCTTCCATCACCAGCCGGAAGGCAAGCTTTCCAAAAAAGACACTGATTAACTCTACGTAGCAGTCTCCTTTGTTAGATAGAATCCCCGCCCCTCAGTAAAGAGGCATGTATTAGGGCAAAAAACATAATAAAAAGAAAGGAGGTTCGGAGATTTCTTCAGAGTCAGCCGAGGCAACACGCAGAACGGGCGGCTCTCAATATGATGATTAATAAAGTAACTAATTATAAAGAACCGATTCTCTTTGTCCTATATTGTAGAGTGTTTTATTATAGATGTTGGAAAATTAAACCTAACATTTAATTGGTCCTTCGAAAGCCGGATTCCAAAAGACTAGACGATTCCAGGACGCGAGAGGAAAATCCAGGAAAAGACTGTGGCCACAGCATAAAGACCCTTTTTCCGGGACTGGACCTTCCCTCGCGGGCTGGGATCTGACGGTTGACGGAAAGCCAAGGACTTAGAGAATCGTGAGTAAAATTTATTCACAACATTGTGTGCATGTAAATTACCGGTAAAAAGAACTAGGAGAATAGAACTCGCGAGCGGGGGGGGGCAGATTCTTAAAGTTTAGGAATCCTCCGTCGAAAAGCTTAGGAATCCTTTGTAGAAAAGGAAAATCTTAACAAAGTTTAAGAATCCTCCTTTAAAAAGGGGGGCAGATTCTTAACAGAAAAACCCTGACAATTCTAGACTCTATCAGGTAAATAGTTTTCAGACAGTTAAAATTCCGCGGGAGGTGTGGACTCCCCTAACCCAGCGCTTTAAAGTTAGTTAAATTTCACAAGGATGTGCGGAGTCCTCTGTCAACTGAAAATAAGTGAAAAAAGAACAAGATGTAAGAACGTGATCACGATAAAAACAAGACGTCTGTGTGATTGAGAAAGAGCGAATGAAATATAAAGTTGCCCCTGGGCAATTGTATTTTATATAAAAAATAATAATAATAATAAATACTCGATGAACTCATAGATGAAGGGTTATTTATAGGGAAGACCCGACCGCAATCGAGCCTCTGTGTTACTGGATAAAAGTGAGAAATTTAGGAAAAATATAAATGAGTTATTTAGATGCGTTAAATCAAAATAATGCCGGAATAATACCGAATAAGATAAAACATTCCTTTTTTCAGTTCAAAAAATTGGTAAAAAAAAAAGGACTGGGAAGACTAGGAAAAATCTAATTGAGTGAATTGAATACACTAATTTGAGATAAGGGCATTTTTATACCGAAAATATTGAAAAAAAAAAAAAAAAATTGTTTGTAAATACTTTTTTTTCTCTTTCAATTAAAATGGAAAAAATGAATTGAGTGAAATTCAAATGAGTAAGATAACTCTTAAATAAATGGATGCCATTTTCACATTAAATAGGTGAAGCTAAAATAGTAGATTTAATTGGTTTAAAGAAAAAAAAAAAAAAAAAAAAGAGAGAGAGAAACATAAAGGGGAAAGTTAATTAAATATTAAGAGAGATAATTTGGTGAAAATTAAGTGAGACTAACCTTAATACAATAGATTGGAAAAAAAAAAAAAGAAAAAACCTTACTTTTTCAACATTGAACTGTTTTACATCTAGAGTAAGTAAATGGGTAGTGTGGAGCACATTATAGAGTGCTGTTGAAGATCTTCATTGACTTGAAATGCGTTGTTTAGATGCAAACCATTTGCGATTTATGGCATTACCTTTGTAGAAATACCGTAATGTTTCCTAAAAGGGAGGATAACGAATATACGGGGCCATATAGTGAACCGCGTCTCTTTACTGAGGGAGGAAGTTAGCTCGTCAAAGGAAATTATTTCACCTATAGGTGAAGAGGGTAGGGTTTTACCGCCCAATTCTCAATGGCTAAAAGGCCAAGTGGACCTCCTTATTGACAGAGTAAAAAATAGATATAGATAACGATAAACTGATTGATCCTGAATAGGTTGGATCATAGGAATTTAAAAATAAAATAGCTGATTATTATCTTGAGACAGATCATGAGAATTTAAAAATATATCTGCATGGATAGAAAATAATGTGTACATGGCCATTTAACTTTAAAAAAAATAAAATAAATAAATAAATAAATAAATCAATAGATAAATTGTTCTGTGTAAAGAGTTGTTAGAACACGCACAGGTGGATTGGAGAATGACGGACGTATGGTCTGAGATAATTGGTCATTGTGCAAAATTGGAGGCGCAGTTAATTCACGGGATCAAGAGAGTAAATCAAGAAGGAAAAAGAAAGTAAATTTTGGCAGATGTTGAAGGAGGATCACAGGTCATAGCACGACCTTGGCAGTAAATAATTAAAAGAGATGACGTGATAGGAGTGAAGAAGAGAAAAGGGAGTATCTTTCTGGGTTGAATAATGTTTTAAATCTAGAAGGGGCATTCACACGTGACACCGAGCAAGCTGTGAATGATAAAAAAAAAAAAAAAAAAAAGGTAAATATGAGGACGCAGGAATTAAGTGGACACTAAATTAAGGAAAGTTATAATTGATACAATATTTACACAAAAATATTTGCATGTAAGAGGTTACATACAGTTGAGATTTGTGTAATATGCATTTGGTGAAAAACAACCACCGTAGTAGTAAAAAAAAAAAAAAAAAAAAAAGGGTTGTCAACATTGTGCAAAACATGTGACAGTAATTTTATAAATAAGCTATAAAAATAAAAGAACTATGTAAAGGATGAAAATCTATTTGAAGGCAAATGAACATAGACATGACATATTGTTTTGCTTTAGAACAAGAAATGAGATTAAATGCAAAGTATTACAATAATAAATTTGACTACAAAAATACTGTAGTGATACAAAAACTACACTATTTTGTTGCCATAATGAAAAATATTATAGACTAAAAAAGAATATATATATATATATACAAAAGTATATATATATAAGTGAACTGTCGTGAAAACACTACAAAAGAAACTTAGGAAAAGTTGGATTTTACAGCAAAAGTGTTGCTCTAACGATATTTTTGAGTTTCAGAATTTTGGTTCTTGTCTCATTTGGGCTCAACAATCCGCTGAGGAGAAAATGGAAGAACGGTGAGGGAAAAAAGTAGCATTACTAACGATGATGAAGACATTTGAATGGGATGAACGATGGTGAGAGCCAGAAAAGTTTTGTGTTCATATTCGGCCGGTATGAACCATAACTATGATAAGAAGATCTCATCTTGTTGGAATCCATTACAGCGATCATCGAGCAGCGATTGGAGGACACCCTGAACTGGTTGCAAGCCAATTGCAGGGCACACAAAGCTAGACAATTCACTAGCTCATTCACACATAGGGACAATTTGGACCAAACAGTCCATCTGAAATGCATGTTTTTTGAAAGAGGTAGGTAAATCGTAACAATGAGAGCAGCCAGTGGACACACACACCTGTTCCCAGGTCCTTAGTAATGCCGCACACGTGCTGGCCACTGCGCCACCGTGCTGCACACACATATATAATATGTATCTCATCTCATCTCAGCAGCTGCACCGCTTATCCTCAGAAGGGTCGCGGGGGTGCTGGAGCCCATCCCAGCAATCATCAGGCAGTGGGCAGGGGACACCCTGATATATATGGTTTTTTTTTTTAACTGAACTATCAATAATGATAATATGATAGGAATTTTGAATTCCGTGTACTAGCTTGCTAAAAGATTTAAAGATCTTGGCAGAACCCCTGAAATTTAGTGATACAAAGATCGAACTTATAAATCGGTGACAAATATAGTAGATATCTGCGTATTCATTCAGTTTTGATCATCGAATTATTAATTTATTTTCTGCATTTGTTGACGGTAATTGCGAATAACAGGCTTGTCTTTTTCCATTTTTCTACTTCTTTCTTTAACATCTTAGTACAACATAATTCGTGATGTCAATCATCAAAGCAAATGAGCCGTAAAAGCAAACTCTCTTTGATGAATTGAACGAGGAAAAAAGCCGTTTGTCTAATAAAAAGACTGACCGTCACTCGACAAGAATTACCCACAACAATGACGTGATTTCGAAGAGACGAGATCTCATTAGCTAAGATCGGCGTGCAGGAAAATAAAATAAAAACTCGTACAGCGAATTCGATAATAATGACAAGACTTGTAATGCGTTAAATCTTTGTTAAAGAGTAAACTAAATGATAATGAAAATTTAAAGGAAAAAAAGTTGCGTACCCAGCATAAATGATGCGTTTAAGACAGGTAAGTGAAAAAATGAAAACACTGAGAGTATAATACAAGATAATTATACAGAGTAGTATAAAAAGAAAGAATATTTGAGTGAACAACTAATCATTTTTCGTTGAAAATGCGAATAGCAAAGGGTAATAACTTTAAGACGTGTAGTTTTGCTCCTAATAAAGAAAGGACGATTAAAGCAATGAAGCTGACTAAAAATGGTCCATAATTTTAGTGTCAATCTTCTTGTTCGTAAATGGACAACTTCAAAAGAGGTGTATTACGTAAAAAGATTATTTCCTTAGTTGTTCTCGTATTACAGAAAAGAAGAATCGAGACTAGAAATAATCAATAACGTAGATGAAGCTATTTCAGTCACTGAATGAAATTTTTTTTCCTTTTAAACAGGAAAGAAACTAGTGTTAATAGTCAGACCAGATTTGTTTAGCTTTATATACAAGGGATTTCGGAAAGATGCTTAGAACAAAGACACTCACACACCTTGTAGCTTTTCTCTTGTTGCATGATTCACTTCAGGCATGTTGTGCATGCAAGCGGCCTAAAAACTCAGACAGGTCATAGGTAACCATGTGTGTCAACAAAATGAAACCAAGCAGCCTGCCTTTTCTTTTTTCCTGGAGGGAAACCCATCGAGGTTTTGTTTGTTTGTTTGTTTGTACATGATTCAAATTGAATCTTTTCTTCCGGCGCCGTCACGAATGGCAGCCACTCCAGCAGCTCCCATTTTATTTTCGATTGTTCTCGATTGTTCTCAGCTCAGGGATGCTGCTGGAAATGTGAATTTCCCTTCGGGGATGAACAAAGTATCTATCTATCTATCTATCTATCTATCTATCTATCTATCTATCTATCTATCTAGTGCGTAGAAACAAAGATTGTTGAGCAGAATAAAGATAATGAATAAACAAAATAGATACACTCAACAAGATAATTCATAAGTGACAAGTATGTATTGTTCTATATTGAATCAATAACAAAAGATTGATTATGATTACAGAGATAAGAAAATACATAAGAAAAGTTGTGACATGAGTTCAATTTGGCATTTTTTGATAATTTCTGTTGATCTTTTGGGATTTTTGATGTTTAGTGTGAGGGTTTGGAATTTTGACAAATTTAGCCCAAAGGACAATTGGGAGGACAATTGATTACACACTGAATTTTTTTTTTAGAATGAGTGAGTGTTACGATGGGGCAGCACGGCGGCGCAGTGGTTAGCGCTTGTGCGGCACAGTTCATGTCATGGGAACCTGTCGTGGGTTCAAATCCAGCTCCGGACTTCCTGTGCGGAGTTTGTATGTTCTCCCCGTGCTTGCGTGGGTTTCCTCCGGGCACTCCGGTTTCCTCCCACGTTCCAAAAAAAACATGCATTTCAGGTGAATTGGCCGGTCCAAATTGTCCCTAGGTGTGAATGAGCGAGTGAGTTGTCTGTCCCCGTGTGCCCTGCGATTGGCTGGCAACCAGTTCAGGGTGTCCCCTGCCCACTGCCCAGAGATGGCTGGGATGGGCTCCAGCCCCCCCGCGACCCTAATGAGGATGAGCGGTACGGCTAATGAGATGAGATGAGATGAGTGTTACGATTAACAAGTGTTAAGCAAATGTGTAACAAATACTGACTTATGGTTTGGTTAAGTTAAAAAGGGAACGGTTTCTATGAAAGAGAATTTTTAGAAGACAATGAGAAATAGATTGAACAATCTTGAAGAGGTTCATAAGAAATGAAAATCACGGATTAATTGATTTTGAGACATATCATGCCAATTTAAAAATAATTGCATGAGAAATAAATGGGTAGAAATTGATTAAACTAAGATAATGTCTACTAGTACTTAAATTTAGAGAAAAAATTTAAGACATAGAGTAATCCGGCCAATTTACTAAAAAATCCCACTACGTAAGCACAATGGTATTAACGAGACTCTCAAGTGCCAGTGAATTGCACAAAAAGACATCAGTCATCCATTGTCTGCGCAGCTTATCAACAGCGAGGCCAAGGGAGTGATATGGAGCACATCCCAGCTACGCTCAAAGGGGGTGGGGGTAGCACACACGGCGAGTCAAAAGGTCACATGTCCTTGAATGTGAACAAGAAAGCTCTGCTGAGCAACACCAAACAGCGTGACTGGGTCAAGATAGTAATGATAAAATAGGGACAGTAGAACAGTATCAAAACAATGAATAGTTAACTGGGGAAGAAGGAATTTTTAATCTCGAAAGAGTTCTCTTTGAAGAAACAATCAAACCCGAAGTAACATTATTAGTTCAAGGCACTCCTGTAAAATTTCTCTGTGATACTAGGGCGTGCAGAACCACCCTTAAAGAACAAATCCCAAATGTGACCCTCGGGCCAAACAAAGTAATGGTGCGCGCAGCTCAGGGGGTATTAAAAAGAGTCCCAGAAACCGAGCTGATGTGGCTTAAAGACCCGGAAGGGAAGTCATGTCAAATGTCAATTTTAGTGCTGCCCGAATGCCCAGTTAATTTGTTGGGACGAGACGGACTTGTAGCCCTAGGGTTAGCCATAATGCCACCATTGTGATGTCCATACCGATAACCTCTTTAAAAAGGTTCCAGTGAGGCAGTCTAGGGGGACAGCCAACACATATTACTGGGCAAGGGTGGGAGGAGTACTGGTGGTACGTGTTTGGACACGGAGCGTTCCAAGCGTGGGAGTATTTGGTTATAACGGAGGCAGGGGAGTACTGGACCCCAGGGGACAGCTCTGAGGCCCAGTATTTCAAAAATCGGGTTAAATTGCAGCATCAAGGAAGCAATTTACAACTGACTATAACCGTAACAAACCAGACAATTCGACCTCCGGGGTCAGATTTTTTTTTTAACAGCACGTGCTGGGGTTTCACGTTGTGGGCCTGGTCCTCGGGACCGTTTTGTTTTCCGGTCGTGGTGTGTGTAGATGACAGTATGAAATCGACTGATCAGCCAAAATTAAGTAACTACTCTCTAACGACAAATATCACATCAGTAAGCATGTCAGTCAAAGACATTGATGCGTGGTTCAAAGTTACCACAGGAATTTCAAGGATAGATGACAACTAGTTGCTAATGGCTGAGCAGGCGGCACATGCTGTCATGATTAATTGTGTTGTGTGTATGGGTGCTCGCCTCAAAAGAGAGTTGTAAAATCCACTCTGAACTCAGAGTGCCTGATAAACGTAATGAATAATGCTGTACCAAACGGAAACTGCTCTTTCTGGGATCAAACCTACCCCGGAACGACAGTTGAAAAACATAAGCCTGTGTTTTCTAAAAGAGTAGTTCAAAATAATTTTACCTGTATAAATAGAATCGGACTTTGTGATAGTCTGAATGGTATACAATGTCACCAAAATGTTGACAGTCAATATAACATTTAAACCACTCTCCCGGAGTGACATCTGATGGTGGTGTGGAGGAGACAAGTTGTATGATAGACTACCGCACAATACCACAGGATTGTGTGCATCTGTGAAGAGCTTGTTACCACATGCATGGAAAAGTAAAGGTCTACCTATGCCTGGAGTGACAATGATCCTACATACATCGACAGCATTGGTGTTCCAAGAGGCGTACCAGATGAATACAAATTAGTAAATCAAGTAGCAGCGGGTTTTTTTTTTGAATCTTTGATTTGGTATTGGTGTACAATTGATAAAATGTTGACAGAATCAACTATATCCATTTCAATGTGCAGAAGTTAGGAAACAAAACAGAACAAGGTTTCTCCGCCATAACGAGCAACTGCTACCTCCCTCATGGCTTTCCAGAACCGGATTGCTATTGATATGCTACTGGCTGAAAAGGGAGGGGTCTGTTCTATCTTTGGTGACCAATGTTGCACGTTCATACCGAACGACACGGCAGCAGACGGAAGTCTGACAAAGGCCCTGGAAGGCCTCAGGTCACTTAACAACAAGATGAAAGACCACTAAAGAGTTGACACACAAATGTGGGATGGTTTTGGAGATACGTTTGGAAAATATAAAAAAAAAAATGTATACTATACCCGTTTTTGCGGATATTCTCACATTGTGTGGATGTTGTTGTATTCCGTGCATAAGAACATTGCTAACGAGACTACTTACAACAGCTCTTGCCCCAATGCAGGCAAAGATGGTACCTTTGTATGCTCTGTTGCCCTCGGATACCAATGCTGACGATGACTCTGGCAATTACCATAAAAATGATGATGGTGAAAATTGTAATGACACAAATGTTGATGATGATTGCCTGTCTCTGCATTTTCATGATTTTTACTCAGATCCTGGTCATTATGACGACAACCTCTAAGTGTAACGACTGTTGTTGTGTTCTTGATTTCTCTGTTGAAAATCGTATTGCGAAGTGACAGTTGAATGAAGTATTATGTCTCCGGTAGGATAAAGAGGAGGGAATGATAGGGTTTTATAACTTTATTTATCCTACAGTTGACATTAATACGTTATATATATATATATATATATATATATATATATATATTCTTAGTCATTCAGAAGAAGTTCTCAGCTTGTAAACTGCCTCCAAGGCCTAGAGTCGTGTCTCACATACCAACGGATGTTCCCTGACCTGGAATGACCTCTTCATGCCAAAGAGCGTGAAATGAAGAAAAGGCAGTCTCACCCATGACCAGAGGAAACCTTCCATCACCAGCCGGAAGGCAAGCTTTCCAAAAAAGACACTGATTAACTCTACGTAGCAGTCTCCTTTGTTAGATAGAATCCCCGCCCCTCAGTAAAGAGGCATGTATTAGGGCAAAAAACATAATAAAAAGAAAGGAGGTTCGGAGATTTCTTCAGAGTCAGCCGAGGCAACACGCAGAACGGGCGGCTCTCAATATGATGATTAATAAAGTAACTAATTATAAAGAACCGATTCTCTTTGTCCTATATTGTAGAGTGTTTTATTATAGATGTTGGAAAATTAAACCTAACACTCGCTAACAGAATAAGAATACATACAGTAACTGTCTCGCTAAATAGCATAGGCTTTGTCCAAAACCAATGTTTACAAATTTTAACTCCACTTTAAAGCAAAAGTGTGTAATATTAGACCTTTAGACAGCATTGTATTGTCTAATTCCAATGAAAACAAGTGCGACAGAGAACAGCATTGCAGCAAGATGCCAAACAAACATGGCGGCGACCTCTAAGTAGGGAGTCCACTATGTTAAAGAAATACACTGGGTTTCTTTTACCTTTTTGCCTAGTATTCAAATCAAGGTTGTTGTTTTTTTTTACTGAACAAAAGTTTTTGTTACCAGAAGGTACTAAATATGACACATTGTCCCTTTAACCTACAAAACAGTAAAACAACACAAATAAGCAAGAGTTACGGAGTCAGAAGATGAGCAGAAATGGAGCGACAGTTAGCCTTCACTAGCATGTCCCCCAGGCAACAAAAGTCACCTCTGCTCGCTTGGGTCATAAATCACGCATGCTAGTTTTCGTACTGCTAATGATAAAAACAACAATATCCATGATCATCAATGATCAGGATTTTACTGTTTTTTCCCACTATGCTATTTACAGTACACGATTTACGACTGTCTCTTTGAGAAGACGTGAAAAAACGATTCGTAATCTTCCTGTCAACCAAGGTAGGAGGAAAAAAAACACCCCAAAATGAGAGCGCTTTTAAGAAGGACGCTACAGTGTCTTTGATGGTTTCGTTTGTCTCTTTGTGTGATTAGAGAAGACGAAAATAGATCAGCCGAAAATATGACGCAAAAGGCGAAAACGTCTGCTTTTTACGATTGAGCAATTTCGTTTTTTTAAGTACTAGTGTGTGATATTTGACCACTAGATGTCACTGTATTTTCTCATGCAAAAAAAAAACTGGTAGCAAGATGCCAGACCAACGTGGCGGCGACTTCTAAGTAGGGATATGCAAAAGAAATACAATTTTCTCCACCTATGATTATTCATGACATTGGTAGGATAATTCATGTATTTTTGCCTAGTATTCTGATAAATGTTTGTTTTTATGACTGAATTAAATTATTTTGTACCACTAGGAGGCACTAAATATTTCACACAGTCCCTTTAAGCTTCAACTCCCATTCTGAAAGCGAGAATACCTTGTTTTCGTCGGTTATTTTGTTACTTCACACCAAAAAAACACCCAAAAAGAGGGCACGTATTATATGAAACTAGTTCATAGGTGAGAGGAAAATTCAAAATTTAATCGTTGCAACTTCCTACTAAAACATGGACACACGTGTTAAACTTTCACATTTGTATGATGTATTAGGGCTGTCAGCTTTTGAATTTTTTATCAGAATCTGTTGTACATTTTATAGTAGACCCCTCACATTTCTGCAGAGATTTCATTAAAATAGAACATCACTGAAGAGCCATTGCTTTGATACTATGAAAAGAAGTTTGTTGACAAAAGCCATGGCTTACTGGAAAGATATCCTCTGGTCTGATGAGAATATGATTCATGTATTTGGCTTAGTGGTGTCAAGCATGTGTGGCGGCAACCAGGTGAGGAGTACAAACATGTTTGTCAAGCATGGTGTTGGGAATATCATGGTTTGCATTTTATTAAGGGAAACAAAAACTTAACCATGAACTGTGGAATACTGGAGCAAAGAACGATCCCCTCTCTCCAAAAACTGGGTCGCAGGTTGATGTTCCAGCCTGACCATGACCCCAAAAACACCTCTAAGATGACTATTGCTGTTCTAAAGAGGCTAAAAATGAAGGGGGTGGACTTGCCAAGCATGTCTCCAGATCTAAACCCAATAGAACATCTTTAGGGCATGCTCAAGCGGAAGGTGGAAAAGCACAAGACCCTGAATATCTCCCAGCTCAGCTATGTTGTCATGGAGGAATAGAAGAGCATTCCAGTGGCAACTACGGACAGACTGAAGAGATCTTTTCTTCCTCATGCCATGAGGCTCTTTAACTCTACCCGGCAGAGTAAAATCCCACATTAAACCACACCCCCTACATTGCATATTACCGAATTTTATTGCAATATGTATTCTGTGTAGCACTATTTAGATATTCTATATAACACGCTACAGTGGGCATTTGCACGTCATATTGGGTATTTGTATATTGTATTCTTTTTGCTTTATTATTGTATTTTTCTCAGCTCAGGGATGCTGCTGGAAATGTGAATTTCCCTGCGGGGTTGAATAAAGTATCTATCTATCTATCTATCTATCAATTGGTGAGGCCCTGGTGAAATCCTTGGCCAGGAGGATTAAAGTGGTTCTGCAAAATCATATTGGCCACAGAAAATATTGAACTTCAGGAACTTTTGCTTTAGGGTGTACTCACTTTATTTAGCGGGGGTTTTGCAACTAATGGCTGTGGTTTAAGTTTTTTTAAGGGGGGGCAAATAATTTAGACTTCTATATAAGCTTTACATAGATTACCTTTCGTTGTGTCAAAGCAATGTTTCTTCAGTGTTGTTCAATTAAACATAATGATGAAATTTCTGCAGAAATGCAAGGGTTGTACTAACTTTTGTGACACACTGTATATCCACAGACTTTTTAACTGTCTTGCTAACTAGCATGAAATTGGACAAACAAGAAGCCTTTTACTGGGCCACGACAGTACCAGGGTTCCATGTTGGACGTTGGTGACTGAAACAGTAATTTTACATGTTTGTAGACTCAAATTAAGAGAATTGGACAAAATTGGCCACAGATTTGAAATGAAACTTTAGTTCACCCTAGACAGCAACCAGATGATCTGGGTTCCGTATCTGAGTCAGATCGGAGGCTTATTCTGCTACTGGTAAACATGGAAAACAGTACTGTATGTTATCCCTCTACATGAAACAGACAGTACAGGTTTCCATGTTTACCAGTAGCAGAATAAGCTACGAAGCACAACTCAAAAAAACGTCTTGGACAGGGATGGGCCCTGCCGGGCTGTACTTGCCCAAAACACTGCAGGAATTGATGCCCACAAGACCTATGTGGTTAATGAAATGAAATGAAATGATCTGCATTTATATAGCGCTTTTCAAGTCAATGACTTCCCAAAGCGCTTTACAATGTGCTCCACATTTCCCAATAGCGGCCTTGCAGCCATGTAAGGCGCTAACCTGCTTATTGGGGGTATTAGGGGTTGAGTGTCTTACCCAAGGACACTTCGACATGTAACACGGACGAGCCGGGATTCGAACTGGGATCCCTGGATCCCAAGACGAGCGCTCTACCTCCTGAGCTACTGCCGCCCCAGGGACCCATGAACCATCAATTGTAGTGTCAGTAATTTATTAGATAAGAAGTAGAGAAGGTATGCTGAAGACCTCAACAGAGGTTATTTTCAAGCATTTCATGTTTGACATCGGTGACGGAAACAGTATGTTGTACATGTTTGTCTATTCAGATTTTGAAAATTTGACAAACTTGGTTACCGATTTGAAATATGACTTTAGGTCACTATTACTGTAATTTATTAGATAAAGGGTTGAACAGTTTAACAGAGGTCCTTCTTGTGCTGCTGGAAGTTACTAGCTCTATGTTGGTCAATGCTAACTGAAACAGTATCTAGTACATCGTGGATTTGTGACCATTTTTCATAGTTCCAAACGTAAAGCTTACCTTGAAATCTTGGCTATGCTGGGGCGTATACTCAAAGGTCCACAGGGCTCGAACCAGGCCAGACAGTTGCTCCGTCACTTCCCCCGAGTCCACCTGTTTCTGCTGACTGGACTTCCTCTGCACCAGCACCCCGTTGGACTTACAGGCCTTGGTTTCGGTCCCTGCGCCGGCCTCGGTCCCCGCGCCGCCTTCGCATCGGAACTGCTCCAGGGCCAGGTACTCGGCGAAAAGCTCGGTGTTGCTCAGGCACTGCAGGATGGCGTTCATGAAGCAGGTGTTGCCGTGGTTCTTGAGCCCGGCCACGCCCGGGACTTTATCGCCGAAGGGGAACCCCCCGCAGTCGCTGTCGTCCGACTGAAGCGATCCGGTGGTGGCGGCGATCAATGAAGCGTCGTCCTTGTCGTCGCGGGAGGCCTGCTCGTCCGTGCTAAAATGAGACAAGGTGGACAAGGTCCGCAGGACCCGGTTCATGAAGCTGCCCACCGAGCGGACCGAGCTTCTCCGGAACAGCTTCTTGCTGAAGGATTTCTTCTCCTTGTTGGTGACCAATTTCGACATGGCGGCGAAATTTTGGCGGGCTTTTGGATGAAGGAGGTTAGCACGCTTGCCTTGCAGTTCTAAGGTTCCGAGTTTGACTTCTGTGTGGAGTTTATCTGTTCCATACCTGTCCCATACCCTATTTTACACGTTTTGGGATCATTTCCAATTATACGCCGTATAACAATTACAAACAAGCAACACTAAATTTACTGCAAGTGGTGATTACTCTAAGAAAGACGCAAAAAGTGTTAAGATTTTGCAGGTGGACCCAAATGTGGGGTAAGCAAAAAATGCGTCTGTGGTGCTCAAAATAAGGGTGGTATATACTAACAAAACCAGGAGAAAAGTAACAAATGAACAAGGGGTTACAAAACAACAAATCGGTAAAACAAAACAAAACCTGACATGATCCAAACCAGAAACAAAGACCGACACGGAAAAGTAAGGAACAAAGTAACAAACAACCAAATAGGCACTAAACAACCAAAAATGTCATAACAAGAAACCAGAAACAAAAACAAACAAATCTAGAGTGGCTGAGGAAATGCAAAGTAACAAACAAGTGGTCTAAAAAGAACTATCAAAATGTCCAATCCACAAACGGGAAACAAAAACCGAATCAGAGTTAAAAGTGACAGATGAAATGAAATTCCAAACCCGTTTGGCGCCCTCCGGTGGAAGGAGGAGTACCAGATGCTGACAGAAATAATTGTGTTGTTTATTTGGTAGATAAAATAAACTTGTTTTACCGAAATTATCTTTGTTTTAATTCTACATAGTCTGTCTTGCTGTGTGTAAATAGGTGCCACGTTGTTATTGTAATGTTTATAATAGCTTAATAAGTGAAATTGAAGTAATTAATAAGTAGAGCAATTGGCTGAGGTTGACAGGTATGAAGTTCTAAGCCTGCGTTATTTTTTTCCCATTAGATTTCACCCAAAAACTTTATATACTGATCTGTTTCATAATCTTATTTTGATCACTTAGCAGCCACCCCCACGCTGCATAACTCGGTCAGTATGTTCGACTCACAAGTCCGCTAGTAGAGAACGGAGAAGAGATTGCATAAACACCAAAACATGGTTCGGTTCCTCTTCTGGAACCACTCGGGCCGCCTAGCATCTCCGGCGGCCCGTGTCACGGTGGTGGATCCTCCGACATAAACATCGAGGTGGGGGTTGGGGGGTCCCTCATCTTGTATTCAACGATCTGCCCGCTTCAAAAGGCGCATCCCGTCGCTTCGCCTCCACGATCGTCGAATTTGTTTTGTTTGTCTTGCCTTCAAGCTCCTCCGCGGTTGTCGTCGTCTGTACCCCGCGATCGGAGCACCGAATCCCGCCGCCTCCTCCTGTCTTCACTTTCACTTCTAATTGGATTTCAGCGAAGTTTCGAAAAAGACGAGGTCGGGGGTGTCATTCTGGTCGGTAGTCGGTGGCTCCTCTTTTTGGGGGAAAATCCGATTCGGGGCAAGGCCGTGCAGCGCGTCCATCCTCGTCTGGAAGCAGCGACACTGCAGGCAGGCAGGGCGGGGACGGATGACGTAGCGGCCCTGTACTGGTCCATGTCGGAGGGGGAGCAGGTGGATGCTGGGTGATGATGATGCCGGGTGATGCGCTCCATCAGTCTCGGGAAAACATCCATCACAGGGTGCTGCCGTGTCAGCGTTTCGGAAAAGTGGCCATTATTTACAAACTTACTTTCAATCCAGATTCAACGACGCAAATAGCACTGTGAAAACAGTAAATGGAGCAGTTTAGTATTTCTATTTACACGGCAAGAATAACTAAATAAATCGTACTAGGTTTTACCAAGGATCCAGTCAGAGGTTGGGAAAATGGTGACATCACCGAGAAACAAGTTTTGATTGGTTAAAATCAGTTTAGATTAATACGCCTACATTATATAGTCGTAAACAACTGATACATTACACCCAGGGTTGGGTAGAGTTACCTTAACTGGATTACTTTCAATTACTTTTGGATTACTCCAATACCAAATATGCTAATAAAAGACAAAAACTAAATATGAGTAAAATTATGACTCACAACACGTGGTAAGCGTTCTCTCCCGGCTTTGATCTCTGGCAAAACTAACATAAAATGCGACAGAAACAAAATGAAAATAAATCCAAACAGCTTGCCAACATCATTTTTGCCGTTCCGTGTATTCCAAGCCTGCACAAAATTAAGTAATTTTATTTATTTATTCATATTTAGTTTCTTTTGTCTTTTATTAGCATATTTGGTATTGGAGTAATCCAAAAGCAATTGAAAGTAATCCAATTAAAGTAACCCTACCCAACCCTGCTTATGAATGATCGCAATCCCCCCTTATTAGACAGTAAAAAGCCTTACTAACACAATGGAGCACCTACTTACTCATAGCAAAACAGGCTGTGTAGAATAAAAATATTTGTAAAAACCGTTTTTTCTAAACCAAATAAACAACACAAACAATGCTTTCAGAATTTCTCAGTTCCTTCCCTACTTGCAGTAAATTTAGTATTGCTAAATATAGGATTACATTGGCTGATATCACGGTTAACTGCTAGGGTTGTAGGGGCACCACTTCCTGTGGTGTGTTTTAGGCAAGTAAAGCCTGGTGGTAACCATCCCTTCCAAAGCTGGGTTTTTAATTGTGGGGTAGGGTTTAGTTCTTCCACATGAAACAAATAGTACTGGTTTCCAGTAGTAGGAGTAGCCTCCTGCTCTGACTTTGATACAGCACTTTCATCATCAGGTCACCGTTGTTTTTCAGTGAAAAACGTCATTCCGCTCTTCAGAGATGAGCTGGAAATCGGTCAAATATTAAAAAAAAAATTTAATTAACGTTTTCTGTAAATAAATACTCATACACACTGTGAAATGCTCCAAAAACGTATAAAATAGGAGGAAAACATACGTTTACAGGTAAGAGAGCTGTCTTGATCAAATCATTCAGTGAGCTATTCAAAATACTCATTTTACCATAAAAGAACATTGTTTTACCACTAGGAGGTACTAAAAAATACACAATCTACTTCATTAAAAATAAATACTGAGTTGAATAATAAGCAAAAATGCACAAACTATCACAAAAAGTGAATATTTTTTAAAACTTGTAGGTTGACAAATTGGTATTTATTTCACAAAACATGAACCTTACCTGGAGGGAGCTGACATAGTTGTCCACCATCTTGCTGCAACGACCACCCCCCCCCAAAACAAAAGACCAAATAATGAAAATAAATATGGTGTGGTTACGTCATTTGGAGTTTCCGTAGTTTGAATTATTCCGTGTCTTTTGTTGCACTACACTGTTAAATTAGGCCTCTCAGATATGAGAAGACATGAGCTGACCCGCTAGATTGTTGTGACTTGTTCTTGGGGACGGTAATGCACAAAAATGATGGTGCCGACCGCCGTTAAACTTGAAGACTTGTCGGTGTCTACTGCCTACTTACCTATCTACTTACCTACATACGTACCAACGTACAGACCTACCTACCTTTATATCTATTTAGCTATCGAACAAGCTATCTAAAAGCGCTAAGAACCAGTTAAGACCGACCATCGACGTATTGGTGAGGCTGAGGTGCTCCCCTTGCCAAGACAGTATAAGACTAGGGACTATCTTAGATAAAACACACTTCTTCTGAGTCATGCTGAAAACAGCTCAACTACTGTGTATTTAATCTTTCTGGCATCAAGTCAACAGTTAAGAGAATATGCAGTCTCCTACTTATTACTAGTATACGAAGCATTTAAGATAAAAGGACTGGGCTGAGGTTCAGACCGAACCTTACAACACAATATGGTGAGATCCAGTGGTCAAATATTACACAGCGTTCCTGCAATTGAAAAAAGACAAGCTACAAATGAATTTGGAAGGAGACCAAGAGGAAGGCCCCGATTGACGTGGATGGATGGTGTTATGAGTGCGCTGAAGGAAAGAGGTCTAAATGTAGTGGAAGCTAGAGCTCTTGTTGGTGATAGGAATGAGTGGAGAGGTGTTGTGAAAAGGTTAGTGGGATGTTTGGACGCGTTCTATGATGCGGCGGGGTTAAACCAGTGAAAGCTGTCAGGCCCTGCTGTTGAACACAAGAGATTGTTGTGTCACCCTGACCAGAGTGACATGATCGCTTTCTCGTGTCCTGTTTCATCTGGAGGGACGAAAGCATGACCCACTTGGGTGTCGAGGTGCTAAACTTGTTTGGGTGTTTGGGGAATTGGGTTGGCCATGGTCAAATTTTTGTGTTTTGATACTTTTTCCCTTTTTTAATTTTTTTTTTTTTTTTGTGTGTTCGTCTTGCTGTCGGTCACCTCTCTCGAGGGATATGACCAGGGTAGATGGATAGACAAATTAATTTAACACCGTAAATGGAACTAAAACAGAAAAAATCCCACCAAGGCTACAAGTGTAAATGTTTTATATACACATTTACATTACACTGAAAAAAGCAGGATAATTACACTTGAATACTGCCCAAAATGAAAAAGGACCATTTATCAGAATATAAAGCTCAGTAAACATACAGTTGTTCAAATTAAATAAAAGTAGCAACAAACGATCCAAAAGCCTTCAAATGCTCTCGCATATAACCTGATCACTTTAACGCAGGGTTGCACAAATCGACATCGACATTCATCCTTCCTGTTGAAAAGGAAAAATAAACAGAGCAGTATTAAAGCATATTTGTGTGGACTGACAATGCCCATGTATTGTATATTCATGATGAGCTTGAATGATGCTTATTTCACATATAGCATTCAGAATATCTGGATTGATCCTTTAAGAAAATATCACTTCTGCCTTACGTATAAAATCAAACAGGAATTCAAACAAGACAATGATTAATCTGAATGGATTAAAACCTAAATATTGTATTAAACAATCAAAAAATGTCGTAGCACAGTATTTGATTATGAGATTCGCACTGGCTCGGTTAGGCCATTGTCAGCCATCTGTGGAGAACCCTGAACTTTAAAGCGACAATTGTCTCAAGAGTGAGGGGAATAAAAAGCCCACTCAAGTTTATATTAGTGATCGATACCACGGAGGCCAGCGATGGTCGCCACCAGTCGCCGTGGCAACTGTTTGCCCGTTTGTCTGTAGTCTTCCGGTTTGGCCCTCAACAAAGTGACCATCTGCTGGAGGCTGCGAGACGGCTGCAGGCCCAGAGCGTCCATCACGTTGCTCAAGTAATCTGAAGACATACGATGGATTTTGTTTCTTTTTGTTCTGTACGTTCCTCGCCTTGTTTGCGTTTACCGATATCCGTGGCCAGCTGCTTGGTGGAATGTGCGCTCAGGTGGGGGATGAGCAAGATGGCATCGCAGTAAGTTTGCATGGTTGCCCGGGCGATGGAGCCCAGCCAGTAGTCTGCAGGGTTGTCCAACTCGGGAAGGTCATCGCCTGGGGGAGTTTCAAGGGAACATGTTGGATGGACCAAATTAACATATACCACAGAAATGAGTTTGCTTCTACTCCAGAAACTAGCTAAACTACTTCTAGGACAATAAGTAGCGCCCCACCAGAAAAAAAGTGTCTTTTTTTTTTAATCCTGAAAACAAGTGTAAGTCTTCCAAGCAGGACATAGTGATGTCTTTTTCACCGAAAACTAGTAATAATGTTTTCGACGGCAAAACAACAGATGTCATCCTCCTCTTCTTCTTCTAGAGATAACTTTGTTTTCGACATGGAAAACTTGCATTGCTACAAAATAAACCTTTTCTACGCCAAAAGCTAGCATCTTCTAGGCCACCGCTATAATCTTCTGAACCAAAAATTACATTGTCTTGAAGGCCTATCATTAGCGCTGAAGTTTTCACACCTTAAATTAAATTGATTTAATTCTACATGGACAACTAGTAGTATCTTTTTTACGTAAGAAAAATGTGTATCTCTATTAAATTAGCCAAAAGCTAGCATCTTCTATGCCAATAACTAGCGCAGCTTTCTTTTGGACCAAAAAACAGCTTTGTCTACAGTGGAAGCAGTCTTGTTCACTAATCAAACCACATTATTACACATTTTGATGCATAAAATAAATAAAAATAAGGATATTTGGGTCCCATTGAATAAATGACAAACTCTTTTTTCGTCTCTCTTGAGGTTTTGGTTGGCGGTTGGACTGTACTTGAAGGCCTTTTTTTTTACTTCTACCATTTTATGCTACACTAACAAAAAAAAAACAAAAAAAAAAAACGTCAGGAACGAGCATAACGTCACTCTCCAGCACTCCCCCAACCCCAATTCTCCTTTCTATTGTGTTCTGCCCTGAACAGCTTTGCTCAAATTAAGATAAAAACAGACAGGCGCGGTCAAAAATGAAGCAAGAGCACTCTTTGAACTCAGTTGAGCATTGTTAACACATACTTAAAGGTACGTTGTGTAATATTTGACCACTAGATGGCACTTTATTGTCTAATGAAAACAAAATTCATTGCCACATGAGCACAGCATAGCAGCAAAATACCAGACAAACATGGCAATGACTGGCAGGTATGGATTTGGCTATGTAAAAGAAGTATAAATCTGGAGACCCATATATATCTATAATAATAAACATTGGTATGATAGTTCATGTATTTTTGCCCATTATTTCGATCAATGTTCTTTTTACTAAAATAAGATTTTGCATACTACTAGGAGGCACTAAATATTACACACAGTCCCTTTAATAGAGATAATGTTTAACTTTTTTAAGGACACCTCAAAACAATACACCACACCTTTAAGACTCCAATATCAAAAGTCATAAAAGGAACCTTGTTCTGGAGGAAAAGGTAATTTCCCGGCAAGCAAAGCCAATTCCAGAGCCGGGTCCTCCTGTGTGACAAACGGTTCCAAGTGGAGTGGCAAAGACATCAAGTACTGACCTATCTGGTAGGAGATAAAGCAAGGAGAACACAAAAGAAGTTCAATTTCATCCCCTCAAAAAAACAAACAAAAAAAAAACAACTCACATTCGTGATGTACTCTTGAGGCGACAGACTGAACGTGGGAAGGTCCTCTGTGTAACTCTCTCCTAAACCCGCCGATTCTCGACTCTGAGTGTAAATGACGATTCGGATGAATAACGGCATGACTCAACTGCTCACACGTGCCGAAAATGGGGCCGTCACCTCCATCTTGGCGACGGGTGCCAGCTGGTGTTTGATCTGCAAAAACACCGAGTCAAAAGCCAGTTGATGGGCCTGCTGGTTGAGTCGGGTCAGCGCCGCTCTGGGCTCGGCCAAGAGATTGGAGTTGCCGGCGCCTTTCTCCTGCAAGGCGAAGACGAATCAATGTTTGGATGTATTTCCCACACGATGAGGGACACAGGATTATAAGGCGCACCCCCAAATAAATAGTCTTTTGTGATTTTTTTTTTCATATTTAATGTGCATTAGTGGGCCGCCAGTCAGCACATAAATAAAAAAGTATTGATCACTCATCATCACAATTACATAACATTAAATGCAACAGGGTTCCAACCTGGACCGCAACGAGGATTACCCATTGGACAAATACAAATACAGACAACACGTGAGAAGGAATTCATTTTTATCTCATCATTATCTGCACCACTTATCCTCAGTAGGGTCGCGGGGGTGCTGGAGCCCATCCCAGCTAGCTTCGAGCAGTGGGGAGGGGACACCCTGAACTGGTTGCCAGCCAGTCGCAGGGCATATCTCATCATTAGACTATTTTTAAGTAGGGTACCAAAACATTGATGTTTTTTGGGTTGGGCTGCTAGAATATAGTCAGACATTAAACCGGTCTGTGGTACATCCGTGGCATCGCTGCCTCGTAAATTCTTAATGAGATTATGAACATTATGAACTGAATGAAGAGAAAGGCATTGTGGGAAGTAATTCAGTCGTCCGAAAATATATATAAGTCAATGCATGGCTGCACGTATTCAAAACGTTTGTTACTTACAATGCATAGTTTGAGTTGAGGAAAAGTAAAACAACATTTTAAGCTGATTTCTGATCACTTTCTGTATTCCCATTCGTCTTGCACATGTGTAACCGTGACTAAAAATAGTGTGATAATGAGATAAGACCTTAAGCCTTTTTATGTGTTGTCTGCATCTGTAAAGAGCTAATGAATAGGATCTGATGGAATAAGAGCTTGCTCTGTCCACTCCACGCATCGGCCAGGTATTGCAGTACCTCCGGGAACGGTGCATTCGCAATGATCGCAGCAAGGCTTTAGGGCTAGGACCTTAGCTTGGCCTTTTGGCTGAGAGTAAGTGTCCCGGCTCCTAGGCTTTGTAGCGTATTATGAACTGACCGATAACGGATAATGGATAATGAATAACGAAGATAGAACAATAACCCTTAAAAACCCCAAAAAAACCCCTACGTTTGATACCCATTGCATTCAATGTAATGCAATCGTGAAGAACCATCAATGTCCCTAGCAGCCTGGTGGTTAGTATTCAGTGTTCTTGACATTACTATGTGGTTTGATCACCAGTGATATGCAATTGCGTAAAATTTATGGAATGATCAATAACTGCACAAATATGATGACACAGTTCCAAATGTGTTTTCGCATGTTCAAATTTCTGAACAATTTAGGATTTTTGGGTGCGCCTTATTGTCCAGAAAATACTGTACATTAGAGCAATCACACCTTTAATGAGTAAAGCACTTCCATGAGGGCGTTATACTCGACCACACTGCCCCTCTGGAGGTAGTTGTACTCCTGCCAGGGATTTTTGGTGGCGCCTTTCCTTTCGCTGCTGCTGGCTTCCTGGATCCCAGCCAGACTGCGGGGGCTGTATGACTCTGACAGGTACTTTCCCGCCGTGCCCATTATCCTGCAGCCATGCATGAAATGCAATTCATGACGGACCGAAATACCTAAAAAACAAATAATTTTCACCACTAGCAGGAGTCTGGACATCACTCACTTGTTTGACAGCTGCTGTTCAAAGGCGCCGCATTGTCTCAGTAACTCCCCACACGTGGCAATGATCCTATAAAAGACACAAAAACAATACTGAAGCTTTTGCCTTTATGTTTAAGACAAAATCAGTCAGTGATCTGGATAACCAGAAGATCATCATTTTTAACAGTACTTTCCTATACAACTAGTAATCAACATATTGACAATGTCCAGATTTAAAGATGCCTCAATACATTGTCATGTTACGCTCTTAAAAACATATGTTCAATAGGCAATTCCATTAGTAGCACTTTCTATTGGCTAGTCTGTTACTGCAGTTTAATTTGATTTAAGACCGTTTAGTCACTAATGTTGAGGTTTTTGAGTTTTTCCTTGCTCACATAGAGGTTTCAGATCAGGGATGTTGTCGTTGTGACCCATGCAGTCCCTAAAGACATTTTGCGATTCATGGCTATACAAGTGAACCCGACTTGACTTTTACTCACACTTTAGCTGAACACAAAATAAGTGTCCAAACGTTTTCCTTCATAAGGGCCACACAAAAAAAACAAGAGCCAAGGACCAATTATTTGGTTTTTTAAATATAAATTTAACAAGAACACCACACAAAAATTCCTGTTGCTACTTTTATTTTAAACAGAAAAGAAACTCAAACCTGGTTAGTTTATCAAAAACAATATCAATTAAATAATGTGATGATTCCAAAATTGGATACATTGATTTAAAATAAGGTGTGTGTGTGTGCAAAATAATTTGTAGGAGCAAGTAGATATAATTGAAATTGTTTCTTAGGTATAAAATGGGGCGGCACTGTGACTAAATAGTTAGCACGTCCACAGTGCTGAAATCATGGGATGATCCCCGCTACTAGTGTTCCTGTATGGGATTTGCATGTTCTCCCCGTGCTTGCGTGGGTTTCCTGCAGGCACTCCGGTTTCCTCCCACATTCCGAAAACATGCATGTCAGGTTAATAGGCCAGTCCAAATTGTCCCTAGGTGTGAATGAGCGAGTAAATTGTCCGTCTCTGCGTACCCTGCGACTGGCTGACAACCAGTTAAGGGTGTCCCCTGCTTACTGCTGGGATGGGCTCCAGCACCCTCAAGACCCTACTAAGGATAAGCGGTGCAGATAATGGATGGATGGTATAAAATGGCCCCAGTTTGGAGACCCCAAAATTAGACCGTAATATCTTGAAAGCCAATAGCACCAAAGGACGACCTGAGATATAACCCTGACAATTGTTTTGTCGTTTCACTTGTGATTTTACATCCTCCATTTTGACAACTTACAACATTATCGCATTGTGATGCCAAATTGGGATGTTTGAATACTTTTTGACACTTAAAAGTCTTTCCCAAAACGCTACTACAATTTAGAAAAGAAAAAAATAACATAAATCCTTATATAATATTTTGCTTGAAATCAAAACACATAAGATTCTATGATTTTGCATGTATTAAGCACCCCAAACCTGACTGAGTTCTGGAAAGCAGTCCAGTCCTCCTGGAAAACAGAAGAAATCGGCGCGTCTTCCAGTTGACACTTCTTCCTTACCGACTGCAGCGTGGTGGAAAAGTCGGACACGTACCTGGTCAAGAGAACATCGTGCACCAATCAAAACGCCCGTAAATGAGTCAACAAAGCACAAGTGTGTGGTATTTACTTAGTGAAGAGAGCTTTCAGAGCATTGAGAAGGCCACGCACTCCCAGCCCGTCCGTCAATTTCATGCAGCGGTCCACGGCGCCGCTTGCCAAGCCGAAAAGCTTCCCCACCGAGTGCTTGAGCTCCTCAACGCAATCGATGACCTCACCGTGTTCCTGTAAAGAAACCAGAAGATGGAAGATCTCCCACAAAAACGTTTTTATTCAAGATATTCTTTCAGATATCTTACCAAAGGAACAGCACTGATCTGGATGAGGAGGTGGTTTTCCTCCAGCTCTCCGTATTGTAACAGGTAAGGCTTGTAAGGGTCAAAAAGTGCGCACACAAGCTCATTCACCTTCAGGAGGTTATTCTCACCTAAAAACAAAGCAGAGAACAAAATAATAATCCTCAAATAAAAAAAGAGTTTTCGCCAAAACACCAACCAAGATGTGGCGTCATGGCGGCTTCCAGATTGTGTCCCAATGTCAGCGTAGTGTGGTTGAGCTCCAACAGGACATCAAGACGTTTCTCCTGGGCAGCCTGCTCCATAGCCGAGCTGAGGCAAACGGGGATGGACGGCACCATGGCCCCAAGAATCTGGATCAGCAGCACAGTCACCACCTCATGAGGATTCTTGAACACCTGGTGGTTTGAAGTGCGGTTATTGACAATGCAAAGGCTCACCATGTACGGTATGTCTAACCTGGCTGCACCACTGGAGCTGAGCGTGCCACGTGGACAATAAATTGTCGTGGAACTCTGCCAGCTGAGGATTCACGCCCAGCTCGCTCTGGGAGAGGTCCTGCCACATGTTCACTACCTGGGCCTGAAGAAGAGAAATCACAACTCTTTTGCTTATTCAAGGTTTGGGCAATTAATCTAATTTGATATTTGCTAATTCAGGAAATCCATGTCATTATCTTAAGAGTTCCTTTTTAAGTACTTAAGCCAGGCGTATAGAGAATTTAGAGGTAAACCTTACATAATTTTGATTGAACTTTGTCGCACAATTTCAGTAAATTATTACCAGGACATTGCAAATACCAGGGGGAAATGTTTGTTCAACAATGATGTGCCTTTGGTTTACCTACTTTGTGACACTTGTAGTAGTATGCAAGGAGCTGCGGCATTCTATCAATTTCCGAGAAGACTTTGACAAAAAGTTTAGCTTGATCTGCAAGGAAATGTCAAAAAGTCACGCATTAAAGTCCTCTAATAATATGAATTTTGAAAATGAAAGTTGTTCCTCTCAAAAGTAACTCACCTACGGACATAGAATTAAATGCTGCTACTATTTGGGGGCTAGCCAGGGCCTCCAGTCTGTTTTTGAGAGCCTCCAGGTGGACACACTTTTCAGAGTAGTCTGGAGTGTCCACAAGCATGGCCAGACTGTTTTGCATGCTGGTAAGTTTAGATGATATGGCTGCTAGATCCTGTAATATTAAAAAAACATATGCTGTATGTTCATAAACAAAAGAAAAAGAAGAAAAACTGACTAATTTTACCTGTGATTTGAAAGTCTCCTCTATGTCTACACTGAGTGTGCTCCATTTATCGGCCTCCTGTAGGGCCTCTGCTGCCAGCTGCATGCGACTTTTCACTTGGTCGATTTCCACCAGAACCTGTAAGTAACACGAGATCATGAAGACCCTGTGAAGGCAGATATTTCATGAGGAAACACACCTGCATGGATTGCACTGTGTCCTGCTCAAATTTCTTGATGTCTTCTTTGACCAGGACCATTTGCTCCTTCAGGAAAGTAGCTTCCTGCTTTAACACCTCTACATCTCGCAGAACTCTAGGCATGTTCTGCAGGGCCTGGTTACTGGTTTCTAAGTAAACAAACGCGAAGAAGGGCAGTCGTTTTCGTCTTCAACTTCAGGAGGAAAACACGCTTCAATCAATATTCTTAATGGGGATCTAATTTTGGTGTGAACAATATACATTACGTTGTAATCAATGACAATAGAACCAATTCTATTCGATTCTTACATTACAAGAATTACGGAAAATAATTGTTTCTATAATGACACAACAGTAGCCTTTTGTTCTCCAACAAAGATTAGAAAATTAAACGTAATATTAAAGTACCGACCCTCGATTGCATTATTGACTTCCTGGATAAAAAGTTGGAGCTTCATAACCAGCGTCGCGGCGTGTGAATCCGTCTTCCCCGGCGCATCTGTCTGCACAACTTTGAAGGCACCATTCACCCAGTCTTTGACGTCAAAGTCGTCGTCCAGGAACTTTGAGAAATCCATCTGCCTTCCCGAGATGATTCATTCACTCGACGTAAACAAGTAAATGTCATGGAACCATGGCTAACGCTGGTGAGCTAGTTTTTCCCGAAGAGCGGTTTCGATACGAATATAAAATAAATAGCCCAGGAGAACGTGAGAATCATGACAACCAAATATAGTTCCAACAAGGCGACGGCTTCCTCCAGAGTTATTTTGAGGTGTCAAAGAATATTAGAGAAAGAAAGCGATGCTTCGGACATCGCTGACGGTACTGCAAATATCTCTAGTGAGGGATGACAACCTTTTCCGGTGTGTGTGCTTGTGTTTACCTTTCCTCAAGAAACAAGTGCGGGCATGATACATTTGGGAAAAAAATACACTTATGTACTATTACTATACAATACTTATATTAAAGAATATACTATCTTCAATACAATATCCATATCGGTTGTATTGCTCGTAAGCACTCAATTTGTAGGAAAATGGGTGACTTTTAAACGAAGAACGCTTAAACCGAAACAATTGGTAGTGCTACAAAGAAATATGTCCGCCTGGAAACACCCAATCTACGCCATTGTTAAAGTTAAATAGTGCAATAACTCAGCCATTAAAGCCTCTTTTTTATTTACAATTGAGAGTATGACCAAGACTGAAAAATAGTAAAATTAATAATAAATGTATAGAATATTATTCAAAACAACATTTATCCATTGGCTTGCATGTCAATATGCCAAACTTTTCACTTTAAAAAGCAATTAATTTAATTGTGGAATTTCTGTTTGCGCACAAAATACAATTCGTCTCCAGAATATTAATAAAACAAATATGTTCTTGTTTAAAACCGGAAACGGCAAACTTCTACAAAAACAGAAATCCAATCAGATTGTTTAAGAGGTTTATTCTTGCAGAAAAAAACTTTGTCTCGCTTCAAAATAAAGCAGCGGTAGACTAGAATACTAGTCTCAAATCACGTTTTCTTGTTTTTGTTAAAAAAAAGGATTTTTGTAATTTAAAGTGATTGGGGTTTTAAGGGGAGGAAAATGATAGTCTAACGTGTAAAGCGATAGTGTTGGCATTCATGCACTATGCCTCATCTGGTTCCTCATACTCTGCAGTCTCCAGGAGACCTTTAAAACAAAAATAGTGTGAATTACAGTACACGGGTGGCTTATTGGGACAGGAGCCCACCACTTCCGGTTTGAGTGATGCAAATGGGTTGGCGCCAGTTCCTCTAACGTGCATCTCCAACTCCTGCAGGATCTGCAAAGAATAGGTCATCTCCGATTCGCTGTGGATGCACAGGCAAGAAACGTCAGGGAGGAAACAGAAAATGGGGGTGAAAATAAACACCATGAATTCTCACCTTAGAGCAGTAAATATTGAAGGAATTTCATAATCCCTCAGAAGAAGAAGGGTCGGAAGCCAACCTTGTTCTAAATCCTGGCTGGCATCAAACCCTTGATAGAAAAGTAACACAAAATTACAGGAAAACTGTAAAATCATCACCTGTTCTCACCAGGATGAAATCCAACCACCAAGTCCGGCTTGGCGGCTTCCTCTTTCTCAACAAGTTCCTCCCAAAAATGATGATAGAGGCCTTTATAAGCGCTGATGTAGACTCTCTCCTTTGGTCCAAAAGCTCTTAAAGGCGGTCTCATGATTGTCCCTTCGACCAGATCCGGACCAACCATGACTATTTCCATCCCCTGGTGTCCGGGGAACATTTTGTTGAGCTCGTCGTAATCCGTCAACCTTGCCCCGAGGGTCTCGCTCTGCCCGGCTCCCACCAGGTGGACGGTGAGAGGCTTGGAGAAAGGGTCCAGGTTAAAGAGCTTCATTCCCCAGGCAACGGTGAGTGGTCTTGAAAAGAACTCGCTGCAGACACTCCAAAGGGACTGCTTCAAGTCTGACTCTTCCGGTCGAGCCCGACCAGCGTCGCTCCACAGGGCCGACATGTTGGCGCCGGTCAAAATGGGATGGAGGCGGGCGGTGAGGTCGCCTTGCATGGCGAGCCAATCATCCCAATTCTTGACGTCAGACACCGGCTTTGACCATTTGTCGGTCGGGAAGGGGAGATCCCCTGGGTACAAAATATTTTTTAAATTATCTCAAGTAAAACTAAATACAGTAGACCTCCAGGATACAACATTAATCCATTCTGAGGTGGGGAATAGAAACCTAAGTTGCGAATACCTTCTGAGCCCCCCACACCCCAGATGAGAAAAATATTGAAAAGACAAAATAGTATGTAGTAAGTACAGTGTCTGAAATAACGTCTGCCCGTACACCCAGCAATTTGCATAGTCGGCAGCCTATCAGAAGCCTGCATCGAATAACTTCGTGCTTCCGGACTTTCCCCAAGCGTTATAATGTCGGGAATTTGCATATCATTTTCCAAAGTAGACAGAACACAAGAAAAATGGATAAGTGTTGAGGAATCAAGGCAAAACCTCAGCACCGGAAGAAAGATTCAAAAGAAGCTAAAAAAAATTATGACGCCACAAAGTGTAAACGTACATTAAAAGCATCGTAGAAAGAGGAGTTGACGTGGCTTGTAGCAGACAACGCAACGCAAACGTTGCATGAATGAAGATGAGTAAACACAGGTACATACTGATGGCAGATGGAAAACAGCGATGTCATAAACATGGAATGAATGTTATAGGTAGATTTATAATAAACTTAATTTTAAAGTGTTGTTCTGTTATATATTCTGGTTATCAACCCTTAATACTTTGCAACAATGTTTTTTTTTTGCGATGAATCGTCTTACTTTACACAATTTCCCCCCAAGAATATACAGCAATCAGTGTTTTGCCCTCAACAATATTATAGGCTAGATCCTGTAGGGGCACAATTTCCTTGGTTGTGTCCTGGGCAAGCTGAGCCTGGTGGTGCCCATCCCTTTAAAGTTTGAAAGTTTTGTTTATTTGAAAAGGGACAAGTATTCTCCACAAACTCATGTCACATATTTTTATTATATTCCGAAGACATACAGTGTGAGGTGGCTAAAGTAAAGAACACATTCACATTTCTGACTCTTTCTGAGAGATTGATACAGAGGAGAGGATTCCCAGCCCCATTGCTAAACCCAAATGATGTGTTGGGAGACATTAGGTGACCAAACCCCCTGATGCCAAGTGCCAAGCAGGGAGGCAATGGGTATCAATGTTGTAAGTCTTAAGTATGACCCGGCCAAGGCTCGAACCAGCAACCTCCCAGTCTTGGGGCAGGCACCCTACCCCAAAGGCCACCAAGCCATTTTAGTCAAAGCTAATTCTCAATGTCTGTCCCCAGAAGGGCTTTTACAGACAAGAACATACATAAAATCCATCCCTCCTTCCATCTATTATCTGCACCGCTTATCCTCAGTAGGGTCGCGGGGGTGCTGGAGCCCATCCTAGCTATCTTCGGGCAGTGGGCAGGGGACACCCTGAATTGGTTGCCAGCCAGTGGCAGGGCACACAGAGACAGACAACTCACTTGCTCATTCACACCTAGGGACAATTAACCTGACATGCATGTTTTTGGAACCCGGAGGAAACCCACGCAAGCACGGGGAGAATATGCAAACTCCACACAGGAGGTTCGATCTCATGTCCTAAGAACTGTGCCGCACACGTGCTAACCACTGCGCCGTCGTACTGCCCCACAAAAATACACAATATTATAAAACAGCACAATTGCAGAGGCTAAAAAGTCTATAGGTTTATGTTTAAAAAGGACCCAATTTAACTCTTCCTTTAGTTCAGTGGGTAAACAGTTTCAGGCTTTAGTGCCTTGTACAGTCCAAAAGTAGTTTTCCACCTCAGGACTTGACCGTTCCTGCTCTGAGCTCCTCTGGTTCCAGATGAGATGAACTATGCTCTCACTAAGAACCTGTGAGGCCTGTTGATGCAATCATCTATAAATGAGCTTCAACTCTGCACTTTTAATGAAGTCCTCAAAAGATAACTTTTTTAAGTTCTCCAAACTAGCCAACAAATCTTTCCACACAGTTACCTGTACTTAAAAAATGCACTGTGTCCCGACTACTGCCAAGACCAAACCTTTGGTGAATTTAATGAAATACATTATAAATACTTACCGTAAATTCCGGACTATAAGCCACTACTTTTTCCCCAAACTTTCAACCCTGCGGCTTATTCAGTGATGCGGCCAATTTATGTAATTTTTCTAACAGCCGCCAGCGGCGCTCGAGTACAAAAGGTAAGATTTAGACCGGTGGAATATATGGGCAGAGGAAGACTGCAACTTCACTAAAACTGGCCGCATGCGAAAGGCAACTTTTTCGCAAGTCTGCCAGTGGATCCTGACAGCGTGGGGCAGCATAAAAAATCCACCATAACCAACGGGTTCCGAAAAGCTGGTCTGCTGCGTGCCGGAGAGGAGGGCACAGAATCAGGAGTGGATGAAAGTTCTAGCGACAATGAGAGTGCGAGTCCGGCTGCGGGAGTGTGGGACGACGTCTATATTACACTGTTTCTTTCCGACACTGAGGAAGACGACTTTGATGGCTTCAGTTGTAAGGAGGAAGATGAGGATGGTTTACGGTGATTTTTACAAGTACGGTATGTTTTTTTAACAGACCCGTTTACTGTGTTGCTAGCGTGTTGCTAACATTAACGGGCACCGTTTGGGATGAAAGTTATATTAATATTATTATTAAAGCTTTGAAAACTCTCTCGGTGTACCGTCTTTCTTTGTAAATATGTGTAACCCATGTATAATATGTATTTGCAACTGTATATTTTTGTAATGTATTTATTTGAGACACTTATTCTGATATGTTTTGCGAATTAAAAAAGAGGGATGGAGCAAACGCGGGCTGACGGGAAGTGGGGTAAAGGAGAGTGAGACCTGTTTGTGGTCGCGGCGGACAATAGTGGATATATATTTTTCCCACCCTTAACTTTGGAGATATATACTTTTTTCCTTGGATTACTTTCAACAGGTACCCGGACTCTGCAAGTCTGCATCAAACCTTAAGTACCGGTATCATTTTCCGTTCATTTTGCCGGCTGTGATTTTTGGACTGTGTTCTTCAATGAAGGACATTTAGTTTCAAACGCGGGACTTGAAGTCGGTTTGGATCAATTTTGTGTTTGTGTTACAATTTTTTAATGTGGGCGCATGTGGCTTATATACAGGTGCGGCCTGTGTATGTACAAAATCGGTTTTCCTCTTAAAATGTGGTGTGTGCGGCTTATAATCAGGTGCGCTCTATAGTCCGGAATTTAGGGTATACATGTAAAGGAAAGGGGAGATGTTATTTTCCTCTGGTGTGACTTGAATTTGCTTCTCCCATTAGCATCACTGCAAATATTGGGACGCTGAGCTGAAAAATACAGTATTGTATGACCGACTCACAAAGTATTTATGAAGCACACGAGATTCTGAACTGAATGAAGAGACGGAGAGGTATTATGGTAGTAAATTCAGCCAGTAGCATATCTGTACTGTATTTGTGTGATTCTTTGACCCAACTATTAGCAGACGAGCATGTTATTTGATGTCGGCCTTATGAACACTGAAAAGGTTTTAGGCACATGGAATAAATTGTTGTTGATGTTGAACAGTGGGGAAAATACCATAAAGAGGGGCTGATAACGCATATAAAGTGGAACCTCGGTTCTCGACCATAATCCGTTCCAGAACCCTGTTCGAAAACCGATTTGTTCGATCACCGGAATCATTTTTCCCATTAAAAATGATGTAAATTGTTTTAATCCGTTCCAATACCCTGAATGTTTACCTTGAATGTTTAACGTAAACATAAAGCTAACCCAGTCTAATTGTATGTTCGCGTTGTCGTAATCTTCCATATGAAAGATTACGCTAACATGAACGTGTAATAATAAAAAAATCAGGTCGTTTACAAGTCATTTAGCACCCGGGTCTCCACAACAAGTGGTGAGCGGTTCTTTGGAAAGGGGGCTCCGTTCCAACACCCTGAAAGTTGGGCTCCGTTCCAACACCCTGAATGTTTACCTTGAATGTTCAACGTAAACATAAAGCTAACCCAGGCTAATCGTACGTTCGCGTTATCGCAATCTTCCGTACGAAAGATTACCCTAACATGAACGTGTAAAAAAAAAAAAAAAAAAGGATAAAGAAAAGAATTATGAATAGGATTTCTTACCTTTGTGGTGGCGCAGAAGGCGCAGGCAAGATCAGACACTCGCACACCTCCTTCATATTTTGCTATTATTTCTTTCTTAAATGCAATAGTTGTACGCACTACTTTTCTTTTTTCACCAGTAGCAACTTTGCCGCTTGCACTGACTTTCTTCGCAGGCATAATTAGGGGCTAAAACACTTCGTACACCTATATTAAAAGCGAAAGCAAAACAGTTGGTCACGAAAAGAGCGAGCTACACCCGAACGCCTCTCAGCATGGCACCCTAGCTTACGCACTCACGCATTACCAGCGTTCGAACTCCGATTTTTTGACCGAACAGCGAAGCAAGAATTTCTCGAAATTTTTGGTCGGACTCCGATTTGTTCGAACCGAGAGGCGTTCGAAAACCGAGGTTCCACCGTAATCCCACAATGTGAAGTGAAAACGTTCTAACTAGGACTCGCTGTATCTCGGGGGTCTACTGTTCTCATTTGAGAACTTTCCTTACTCGCCCACCTTTGAACACAAGCCACTCCACCACTCTGTCAATGGCAGCACGACGCAGCAGTGAGCAGAACTTCTTGTGTTTGGGCCAGTCCCCTTTTTGACACTCCTTGCAGCAGTAATAAACATTCAAACATCTAAAATAGAACCACAATCGTTCAGGATCAACAGTATAAAAAAAAAGGCTTGTGTTTAAATCGACATCACCTAGAACAGCGCTTGAGATTTTTAGGGTTTGGCAGCTGATGGGGGCCCTTCTCACATTGGGCACATACTTTGAAAGACTCCTCCATTTTCTCAAACATCTCCTTTTGAGAACGGAAAGAAATTGGTCCGTCTGTCCGTGGAGGAACTCTAAAAAAGGTAAAAAATGTATGAGGCGGGCTGTCACAGTTCTTACAATGCTTTAAAGGGACAGTGTGTAACATTTAATGGTTTCTAGTGGTCCCAAAACTTTCATTCAGCAAAAATAAAATGATTGATTTGAATACCAAGCCAAAATACATGAACTATCATACTCATCATCTCATCAGCTGCACCGCTTATCCTCAGTAGGGTCGCGGGGGTGCTGGAGCCCATCCCAGCAATCATCGGGCAGTGGGCAGGGGACACCCTGAACTGGTTGCCAGCCAATCGCAGGGCACACGGGGACAGACAACTCACTCGCTCATTCCCACCTAAGGACAATTTGGACCAGCCAATTCACCTGAAATGCATGTTTTTGGAATGTCGGAGGAAACCGGAGTGCCCGGAGGAAACCCATGCAAGCACGGGGAGAACATACAAACTCCGCACAGGAAGTCTGGAGCTGGATTTGAACCCACGACAGGCTCACTAACCACTGCTCCGCTGTGCTGCCCTATGTTGGCAAGCTGTTTGGATTTATTTTCATTTTGTTTCTGTCGCATTTTATGTTAGTTTTGCCGGAGATCAAAGACAGGAGAGAAAGCTTACCACGTGTTGTGACTCATAATTTTATTCATATTTAGTTTCTTTTGTCTTTTATCAGCGTATTTGGTATTGGAGTAATCCAAAAGTAATTGAAAGTAATCCAGTTAAAGTAACCCTACCCAACCCTGCTAGAAGCTTCCGTCATGTTTGTCTGGTTGCTTGCTGCTACGCTGTGCTCTTTGGCACTGGTTTTTGTTAGCATTGGACAATACAGTGCCATCTAGTGGTCTAATTTCATTGTCACAATATGTTAACCCATTTTGTAACAATGACAATAAGGGTATATTCTATCCTATTCGATTCGATTCTATTCTAATATTACACGCTTGGGCTTTAAAATCCTATCAGAAACTTTAAAAATCAAAACTGCACTGAATACATGTAAAAAGTAGATCACAATAATAATAATAATAATAACGTTGTAAATATACAAGATAATTGAGTAAACAGTATTTATTAACGACTACAGTGGGACCTCGCTACTTTGCACTTCGACGTTCGCGGATTCGGAGCTTCGCGGGGCTAAAAAAAAAAAAAAAAAAAATAAAATAATAATTATTATTATTTATTTATTTATTGATTTAAATTTTTTTAGTATTTTTGAAGGGGCGTTGCTACTTCCTGGTTCCATGTTTGCGGGTTCAGATCTTCGCAGGTCTAAAAATAATAATAAAAAAATAAAATAATAATAAAAAAAAAGTTTTTGTTTTTTTAAAAAGGTGCGCCACTACTTCGCGGATTTTCACTTATTGCGGGTGGTTTTGGTCCCCATTAACCGCGATAACCGAGGTCCCACCGTACTTTGGTACTCGCTTGCATTTGCTATTTATAGCATGGTGCTTTATTTTTATTTGGTTAGTCATGCCCGATTGCTGAATATTACAAATAGTGAAAATGTGAATGTAATGAATATTTGGTTAAAAAACCTTGGAATGATTAGGAAAATATATTGAAAAAATAAATAAATGAATGATAGGGCTAGCCTCCACACACACACACACACACATACTCTTTTAAGCTAGCTCACGACTGCGCTTGCGCGGAACTATATACACTATAAGATATTATAACAACACTAACAACAAAACGTCCAGTTCAAATAGCAACAAAAGACAAACGTACTGGATACTTTCCGTCATGTTGGAACTTTGTGAGAAATGGCTGACAGCGAGGCTCTTCTTTCTTCCACTCTTTAAACGACGTCTTGGATTTTAGGAGAACCTTTCCAACACCTGTTGTCGTCCATCGGAATGTTTGACATTTAACTCATGTCGAGTGTCGTAAAAGATTCAAATCAAAAAATGAAATCACAAGTGAGCATATTAAAAACTGTTCTTTTTAATCAAACTGAATCGTGTGTATTTTTACTTAGAAAGGACAATCAAATGGATGCAATTTTAATACATGAATAAGTAGTTACATATTATGTCCGCTAGATGGCAGTGTCGTCTTTAAGAAATTATCCTGACGCGTTTGAATGTTTATTTTTATTTACGTTTCCCTTCTAACACTTTTAAAAGGTTGTCGTTATTTAATTATATTCAATAAATGAATATAACATTGGAGGGTTTGTTAAAGGCCTGACATGAGGGGAAAAGAAAATATTCTTAGCAGAGGATGGTTTCGATCCATCGACCTCTGGGTTATGGGCCCAGCACGCTTCCGCTGCGCCACTCTGCTGGTGCATAGCCAGTGGTACCACAAAGTCTTCATATTACACAGCCGAGAGAACGCAGTGTGCAATCTAATTTGTATCCTCAAAGTATTCCCTTGGCATCAGTCCTTGGAAAGCGATGAAGTGAGAGTTGCAGTATACTGGCGGTTTGTTGGGACAGGCTTGCACTTGCTCAGGCTTTTGTGACGCGAAAGGATTTGCTCCACTTTCCCTAATGTCCATTTCCAACTCCAAAAGAATCTGCAGCGAGTATTTTAGCTCCATTTCGCTGTAGGAGACAACAGAACAGAAATCAAGTATCAGTGTTAGATGATATTGTACTCCGGTCGTCTCTTTCTGTGACAAGCAAAATCAATACGATGCACTAATGGTGACTGCCACATGGGGGCAGTAGCGAGTCGTAGCTTACTTAGGCAGCAACTGTTGTAATATTAAAAGAAGTCACTGCTTATAAGTACTCATGATCAGTGTTCCCTCTAAGCTGCGTGCGTGCGCAATTGCACACTGCCTGCACATTCCCAGCGCACAAGAAAATCTATCCATCGCAATGTTCCCTCGATGCTGCGTGTGTGAGTTTTTAGAGTTTTTCGAGAACCGGCTTCTTCGGCTCGGCTCACTAAAAGGAACCGGCTCTTTCGGGTCTTAAACGGCTCTTCAGGTTGTTTTTCCTCCTTTATCCCTATATGACCAAATATTATGTAAAATTATGCACAAAATGACTTAAAGGAAGGGGGAATAGAACAAAAAAGAAAAAAAATACCAAAATGAAAAAGTAGTGAAAAGCTGAGAAAAATAAAAAACAAAAGGAAGAGAAAAAAAGAAGGAAAAATTCAGAAAAAAGGAAATAAACAAAGGGAAAAAAGTAAATAGAGAACAAAAAGAAAAAAGTAACAGCTAGGAATAAATAAACACAATGAGATTTTTTAAAAGGAATTTAAAAAAAATGGAAAAAAACAGGGAAAAAGAAGAAAAAGTCTGAGTTGCATTCAAATAATTTCCAATTATACAAAGTCAATCTTGTTGCCAACATTGTACTTCCACTAAAAAATGTGATTAAATACTCTTATCGTACTACTAATGATTTAGTTGCCACACTTGGGATTGCTGTTGCTCACTGTTGTTTCAAGCGTTGCTCACCAACTTTGTGGGAACGCACAGACCAGTGGAAAATTACAGGGAACATTGCTCATGATTGTATAATTTCTTAATTTATTTATTCGTACCTTCAGTCGCGCTTTTTTTGCCTTAAAGATAAAATCTTAAACAAACGAAATGTGAGGAAAAAGCACATGCTTTTTTTCATAAAATATATTTATATTTCATTGGTACAGTCCAATTATTTTTCTAGCACCTTAGCAAGCCAGTCGCCATATTGTTTTACGTGTTAGTTAGTCGAATAGGTTACCAATGTTATAAGCAAAAATTGGGTAGTTTTTGTAGAGAATGCAGTGATGGTTCTAACAAAAAAAGGAGGCTAACTGGGACCGATCAACTAAACAATCAGCGAGCAACCAGGCTAACCAGGAACCGAAAATGAAAAGCGTCAACGGCTGCTGCAACGAATGTGAAACACAGTGAAATGCAGGATTTCTTCAGGCAAAGGTTGAGCAGCTTGGGCAAGATTTTGCTAAGGATGAGGCTATAATCAGGAGAGCAGTACTTTATTCAACAGTGTGCCTTTGATGTTTTTCGTTTACCTTTGTAATTGATTGACAACCTGCTCGTGAACTGCTGTTTTATTTTGGTATAGAAATGATGGTAAACCACCTCAGTCCTGCACATGAGTATTTCTGCCCAGAATATTCTGTAACAAAACCGTTCGGAGGAACAGCTCATCTTTTAGAAATACTACCTCCTCGCCATAAGAAACAAACCAACACGCGGGAGGAGAAAGAGAGAACTCACAACACTACATAAAACATATTTTTAAGAAACATCGATAAGAATATGTTTTTTTATCATTCGACACCTGCAAAGGTGTTTGCATAGTAGGCCATTTTGTTTATTTTGACTTTTATACAACACTGTTGTTTGTTATTTTGATTATGTCATGAACCGGGCCAGGAGGAGAACCCAAATGCGTGACGTTTCTCATACAAGCTTTTATTTTACGGGAAATCGGGCAGTTATGCACGTTAACCCAAACGCCAGTGATTCAGCGATCGTTGGGCGGAAAACGAAAGGCGGCAGTCTGGTGTGGAATGACAGGAAGCCAGCGGCCGACGAGATTGATACCAATTGCACGAGCAGATATCGGACAGATGAGGTTGATACCGGACAGGACGGGACAGACAGGATTGATGTCAAAACTGGATATCGAAATTAAACACGGCAAACTAGACAGGAACGAAACTGAAGATCGATATTGAACAGGAAAAAATAGACGGAACAATAACGGACAGGAAACCGAGTCAAAACCCACATCTTATGGGTGCAGAGGTTCATTGACGGACTGACAAAGGGTGAGTGAGAGCACTGAGTTTAAATAGAAGGGAGGTCTATCTGTCAACGAGCCGCAGCTGGCGCCACACGGGCAGGGCCAATTGGGCGCCATGGCAACCGTGACAGAGTATTATGTACTGTTTACACATTTTTGCTGTTCCTTGACATCCACACCCTTTAGAGCGGATCTGCTTTTTGTAACCTAGGATATTTAACAAAAATAAATGGCACAGGGGCGGGCTTTTAGAACAGGTTGGAATATTTGATTGGGGGTTTGTGTCCTCTCCTGTTTTCCTTGGAAGTTCAATATCCATTGATGTATTCTCTCCTTGTTTTGAGTGTCTACATAACTATAAACTTACAAAAAAACTTTGACCTGACTTCCCTTATTACTGCACCTGACTGTTACGCAATGCAAAATGCAATTGTCTGGAAAACCTACCTGAAAACTGTGAAATAGGAGGGGATGTTGTAGTCTCGGAGAAGCAAGAGGGTGGGCAGCCAACCCTCCACCAGGCCCTGGTTGGCGTGGAAACCTGCAAGGATGACTAATGAGCTCAGGGAAAATAAGATGAAGATAATGAATGTCAACGAGTTTACAGATCTTGATTACCGCGCATGATATTTTTGGTTAGATTATCCTCTCAAATAAATGTCGGGGGTTTTTTTTTGGAACCACCCGCCGTTACCTGAGCCCATAGTGTGGATTTTCTCGACTTAATCCACCGCTTAATGCCACCATTATCACGCTGCCTTATTTAAAACCCATTTCCTGATGCTAATCAGTTTTTGGTACACGCCGATGAGGTTAGATGATGGAAAACGTTATAAGCTCCATTTTTCTTTTCGTGTTATCTCATCTCATCTCATTAGCTACACCGCCTATCCTCAGTAGGGTCGCGGGGGTGCTGGAGCCCATCCCAGCAATCATCGAGCAGTGGGCAGGGGACACCCTGAACTGGTTGCCAGCCAATCGCAGGGCACGCATGGACAGACAACTCGCTCGCTCATTCAGACATAGGGACAATCTGGACCGGCCAATCCACCTGAAATGCATGTCTTTGGAATGTGGGAGGAGACCGGAGTGCCCGGAGAAAACCCACGCAAGCACGGGGAGAACATACAAACTCCGCACAGGAAGTCCGGTAGCTGGATTTGAACCCACACAGGAGGTTCCCAAGACCTTAGAACTGTGCCGCACACGCGCTAACCACTGCGCCGCCGTGCTGCCTTCGTGTTTTCTGTGATATAATTAATAATTTTCTTGAACCCACACATCAAAAGAAAACAAAAACACAAAACGTAAAAAATTAACAATAATAAAAAAGAAATATCAGAAAAGAAAAAGGAAATTAGATTAATCAAAATTGTAAAAAAAAATATATATATATATATAGACAGATAGATGGATAGATAGATAGATAATTCAAATAGGAATGAAGCCAGCTTTTATATATTGATTTATTGATTGATTGATTGACTGAGTGATTGATTGATTCATTTATTCATTCATTTATGTGTTCATTTATTCGTTTATTCATGTATCCATTTATTTGTTTATTTATCCATTTATCTATTCATTTATTTGTTTATTTGTGCATTAACACACTTATTTTCACCCTTGTATGCGTACGTATTTTGGAATATTGTTTCCTTTTTTTCCCATGCATTGATACGAAGATTATTTATTTTCAATCCATTTCAAAATTACTGCGAACTTTTAGTCATATTTTTACTTTTTGGCCTTTTTTTCTGTCTTTCTTTCTTTTTCTTCGTTCGTTTTTTCTCCTTCATAGTATACTGCCCTCTGGTGGCCAAGACCAACACCTCACACGGTACAAAGAATTAGGCCGTAGGATTTAGATTATTTAATTCTTCATATTGTATTAAGTACCGTCATTATGATGGAATAATATTAAACAGTGCCATAATATTACGTTTTTTATGGCTACAAATTTGTGATAATTGTAGAGTAATGCCTTTCTACTTGGAAACTTCAAATATGAGATAAATCTGTTTATTAAATTCATTAATTTGAATAGATATAGTTGTGTGATTATCAACAATGCGTATGCGTTTTTGTCCGATTTAGTAATTCATCGTCAATTTAATGAACCGCAAATTAATAAATAAAAGTGTGGTCCCCTCAAAATTATGAGACTGATCGTTATTGTTAGAGAGTGAACATTAGACGTCCTCGTTTGGAAATCCAAGGTAACTGCAATTAGCACTCAGAGATACTAAAAGGATTTCTTTCCAAACACAAGATAAAAACGCGACAATACGTCTGCACGATTAATCAAAAACTAATCGATATCGCGATGTGACGTACTGTGATTGTGTAATCGCGAGACACTGTGTTTTTTTTAAAGGATTAATAATTCCGTGTTTTTTCCCCCTTTCTTAATTGAGTGATGGGGTGTTTGGCCAACCAGAACGGTCACAGTTCGGGTTTTAACAGCGCCGGCCAATCAGGAGCAAGTTTTAACGGCACTAGCCAATAAAGGCAAGGCAAAGCAATGTGACAGCTAGTAGCTTTAGCGGCTCGTTACATTAAAAATAAATTAATCAATTGAATCTGACTCTGAGGAAAATCGAAAGAGTGCAAAGAAATAGTGATTACCAGCGGGTGCCCCGTGGATTGTTATTGTGGCGTTGGGAGAGAAAGCGAAAACGAGGCTGCAGGTTCGGCCTACGGCTACTGCTAGGCTAAAAACTCTCTTAAGCCACCACTGCCGAGCCTGCTAGTCACCAATGTCAAATCCTATGAAACGGATGACCTGGAGCTACATTTGTGACTCTTGTATTTGAATCATTGTGGAGACCTTGCTGAAGTCGCAGTTACTTAATGCTAGCATACAGCTAGCCAGCCGCTTTCCAAATTGCTTTCTTACTCTGAAAGGAGAAGCCCTCCAATTTCGTTATACAGTGGAACCTCGCTAGTTCGCGGTTCCACTTTTGCCGGTTCAGAGCTTCGCGGGTCTAAAAAATATCCCTTACCTTCTCAATAAAAGCATTTATTGACTTGACGCCATTAAGCGCGAGCTTATGTCAACTGAGGACACGATGTGGACACTCTTATTGTAAAGGGGAAGGAGACACAATGCTTAGTCCTTGCCGCTTCGCTCACCCCCCCTCCTTCAACTCCTCCCACCTCACCCCTTTCTTATGTGGCGCACAGTTTATCAAGGAGGGAACTCGGCAACGCAACGTCAGTATATTCTCTTCTGTCACATTTCATCTCAAGTTTGACTTTATTATACCAAAAGCGAACGGTTGTTTGTACTACCTAAACAAGGCTATTTGTGTGTGGTTTCGTGTATTTGTTGTAAAAGCCGTTCGATGCCGCTAGCTAAAGTATGTTGTTATTGTCAGAAAGTAGCTCTTTCACTTTCATTAAAATGAACAAAGACCAATTTACTGTATACCTGTATACGTTTTTTTAAGCATTTTTGAAGGGGCGCCGCTACTTCACGGATTTTCAGTTTTCACGGGTGGTCTCGGTCCCCATTAACCGCGATAAGCGAGGGATTACTGTACTTCTGTATTATTATGTATTATGACCATAAAGACCATTTATGCAACTGCAATTCCGTCTTTATGGTTGTTAATTCGTTACAGTGGTATACTCTCAATCAGTAATGACGATCTCGAGGTAAGTTTGCATGACACTATGATTAAGTTCTCACAAAAAAAGGAAACTAGCGCAGAAAATCAGAACAAACAAAATCTTGCAGCCCTACTACATAACATCAATCATTTTTCCTCTTGGCAGGTGAACATCCACCGTGACCTCCTGATAACCACACGTCAACAACCGAGATCCGAAACCGGCCTCCGACCCTCCGGATAATCCGACGTCCTCGCATTAGCCGCCGTTCGCCACGTTAGCTCCGGCGTTGATTTATCCGCCCGAGCTCCGTATGAATAACTCGCCCTTCAACCGGGGCCCGGGCTCAGGGCCAGCGCACAAATCAAAGACTCGAAATCCACCCCTGCTTATCCGTTCCTGATCCGGCTTCCACCGCCAGGTCACGGATCGATCGGTCCTCGGGTTTACTCGACGTCGAGCAGCCGAACGAATTCCGTTGTTTTCGCCCTGCCCCAGGTTAGCACTTCTCATCGAGATAAAAAATGAAACAAGGATTTTAATGTTTGCTGCCTCGGGGGAGATAAAGAGCACTCGCTGCAGTCTGCAGCTATTAATTGCAATAATCGCGTGGTACTAATGAGAATTTGGCCATTATGCAGGATAAAGATTTAGATTAGCCCCAAGGTATGTCTCTTGGAGATCCTTTGATACAATTAGGACTAATTAAACAGGAGAATTGAGTAAGGGCTTTTTACATTAAGTGAAGGTGACACACAAAATGTGATTTTACGCCGGGATCTGAACAAATATTGCACGATAGGTTCCGACGAGATTGGGTGAATTAGCAAAATTGAACCCAGGAATTTTTGTGACATTTCTGCTTTTTTTGCTTTCACTCTCTTGACTTTTGTTTCGAAACAATTGAAATATGAATATTTTTATTTTATTTCATGTAGTTATCTAATAAAAAAAAAGAAACAATTTTAGTGCCTAAAGTTCATGTGCTCTGTTTATCATAATTACAAACTACCGTATTTTCTGCACTATAAGGTGCACCTAAAAGCCTTTATTTTTTTTCAAAAGCTGACCATGCACCTTATAATACAGTGCGCCTTATATATGGATCAATATTAAGTCGCAAAGTCTTGCAACTAAGGCAAGCAGCCGCCGACTAGATTTTCCCCCAAAGGCGAAGTCGTCCGCGGTGTATGCTGGGATTTATATACCGGCGTTTCATTTCCTAACCAATGTGTCAATCATCATTTGAATCAGACACTATTGGCTAAAGTTATTCGGAGGTAAAGGGGGCGGATCCTTTTTATCATTTACAGGCTCGCATAGGCTAAAGGGGCGAAACAAAGCCTGCAATTGGCCGAAAAAGATGAATGTGAATCACACGTTGGGTTGCACTACGGCATACATAGAGAAAACATTTGTTACTATTCTGTATTTGTAAATATTTTACTCTCCTGGATTTACTACACTCACGGTTGTAAGAAGACCATGGTTACGTATCATTATTGAACGTGATGGCTGCAAGAGAACTTAGGTGAGCTATGCTGCTTTATATCTTGTTTTAGAACGATCTTTATGTCTCTGTGATGAGTCTATTTTTCAACTCAATTCAATTCAAAGTGTTTATTGTCATGCACAGTAAAGAACCCCGTTTCCCTGCACGATAAAATTCTTACTTTGCTGTCCACACAGTTGCCAGCAAAAAATAAAATGGAAACTAAAATGTTTGTTAAGTGACATCTTACGGACACCGCATCCGCACGTGTCTACGACACGTATTTGCTTCTTTGCAAGCTTTGGGAATGTTAAGGGGGTAATAAGTTTGACTGAACTATCTGACTGTTGTGTCGACGTTCCCATTGTAGTGCCTCATAATCCGGTACGCCTTATGTATGGAAAATATAGGACAAAAAACTATTTTTGGGGGGCGCGCCCTATAACACGGTGCGCCTTATAGTGCGGAAAATACGGTAGCTTAAGTGGGGAAGGGTTCAATTAGTCAATGATCGTGACATTTCCGAGCAAAAGGTATCAGTGCTGGATCTGTATCGATGGACACCGTGTCTTCACTTGGATCCAATTGACACCAAAATTCCCAGTACCGCCCATCCCATACCGCGTGATGGTAAGATGATAAGTGCAAGAGGACCTGGCCGCTAGCCCGAACTGCTAGGCACCTCCACTGTCATACGGGAACTACAATGGAAAGGGCAGCCCGCAGCCCGGTGCCTCTCGATAAGTGAACTGCTGGTGGGTGGGGGTCACAAAAACGACCGTCTGGGCCTTCAACTGCTGCTTGGCCGGCGACCGGGTCACACATCAGACTTTTAGCGCGACATCACGCAGGAGGTGCCACCACTTTCACGAGCTGGCACTAAGATGAGGTCCATTGCGTTTTATTCCCGTTATCATTTGTTTATTATTATAAACAAACAAAGTCTTTTATCGAATTTCTTTAATAACCTTTTAGATTCCTTATTGGGTGGTGCGAATGAGAAAGCGGGGGACACGTCTCCACACTCGTAGGAGGTCAGCTAGCGGACGTTAGCTTGGCAGCCAGTAAAAATGTATTCCCAGCTGCTCCCATTAATCACCGACAATCTTCGATAAAAGCCACGGGGCTAATGAACAGAGCAGTTCTTGCGAGTTTAACATCTAATTTGCTGTCGTGTATGAAAGATGGGAAGATAATTGGAAAGGAGGTTTTGTTTTCCGACCTTTATTATTCTTACCCAAGGTGAAAATATACATTTTTATTGTCCTAAGCTTCTTCTTGAGGTTACAGTGACTGTATTTTTGTTTTTATAGTTATACAGTGGAAACTCGGTTCTCGACCATAATCCGTTCCATTTCTTTGTACGAAAACCGATTTGTACGATCACCGAAGCCGTTTTTCCCATTAAAAGTAATGTAAAATTGTTTCAATCCGTTCCAACACTCTGAATGTTTATCTTGAATATTTAACGTAAAGCTAACCCAGGCTAATCGTACGTTCGCGTTAGCGTAATCTTCCGTACGAAAGATTACGCTAACATGAACGTGTAAAAATGAAAAAAAATCAGGTCGTTTACACGTCATTTAGCACCCGGGTCTCCACAACAAGTGGTGAGCGGTTAAAGGACAAAGAAAAGAATTATGAATAGGATTTCTTACCGGTCGGCAGAAGCCATGCTGTATTCCTGAAAGAAGGGAAACTCGCACACCTTCTTCATATTTTGCTATTATTTCTTTCTTAAATGCAATAGTTGTACGCACTACTCCTCTTTTTTCACCTGTAGCAACTTTGCTGCTTGCACCAAGCTTCTTCCGAGGCATAATTAGGGGTTAAAACACTCCCTTCACCGCTTTTGAAAAACGAAAACAGAAAAGGAGTGCGCGTTGCCGTGACAACAGTTCTGCACGAGGGGTGGGGGCAATCTACACTCGTACGCCGCTCAGCCTCGCCCCTAGCGTACCGGCGTTCGAACTCCGATTTTTTGAACGAAAAGCGAAGAAAGAATTTTTCTAAATTTTTGGTCGAGAACCGATTTGATCGAACTGAGAGGCGTTCGAAAACCGAGGTTCCACGGTACGTTAAATGCGGTATCCTTAACCTTAAAATATTCCCCTTACTGATGCCATCTTCTGGCTGAAATCATCATTGCAGCCTCTGTCACCCCGCTTGTATGGCGCCTGCATGTACAATACGTGTCTCTCTCAAACGCATTAAAATAAACTCCTTTCGTCCTCTTTTTTGAGGGTTTGAGTTTGCATTTAGAGTGTATTTGAAACAGTCCTTTTCTTACTTTCACCATTTTCATCCTAGAATAAAAGAAAACCTCGAGCACGTGTGTGAAATCAATCTCTTCCCTTCCCCAGCCTCTTTTCCTTCAGCCCAATGCGCTTTGTTGTCGGAACACACAATGATAGGAGTAGGATAAAAGCAGATTGAGAAGTTGAGAATTTTAAAACATACTTAAGAGACAAATATATTTATCTCTTAATTTTTAAGGACACCTCAAACTACGCAAAGTAGAGATCTTTGTTTCTGTGCTGTAAAATGTAAAGGAGGGAATGTTAAGTACAATATTTATTCTCTTTTTACTATCAGACACCTGCAAAATAGTTGGCTGAGTTTGCTAGGCCTTTTCACTATTTGGTCTAGTTATACTGTCCAGTTGTTCCTTATTTTGGCTCATTGATTGTTTTTTTGACTATTATGCACTATTCATGTCAGTGTCACTATTGGCCAATCCTGTTCCTGTCCTTTGATTTTCCTACCCTTTAGGGCTGATCTATTTTTTGTAACCTTGAAAATATAATAAAAAAGAAAGGGTTTAGGGGAGGGTCTTTAAACAGGTTGGAATTTCTTATCTTAAGGCTTCTCTCCCTGTTCTCCTTGCAAGTTCAAAATCCATTCATGGATTTTCTTCTTATTTTTTAGCTCACTCAGTGCCTAATACATATTTTTTTGTCTTTAAAATATATTTTTGTGTGTGAATATTTTTTTCATACAATCCATGTTCTATATCTGAATGTTTATGATAATATTTTTGAGCTCAAATAATGAATATACAGTAATCCCTCGGTTATCGCGGTTAATAGGGACCAAAACCACCCGCGAAAAGTGAAAATCCACAACGCCCCTTCAAAAATGCTTAAAAAAATAAATTATTTTATTTTATTTCAAAATTATTTTATTCTATTGTTATTATTTTTTAGACCTGCAAAGCTCTAAACCTGTGAACGTGGAACCAAGAAGTAGCGACGCCCATTCAAGAATGCTTAAAAAAAATTATATATATATATATATATATATATATATTTTTTTTTTTTTTTATTTTTTATTTTTTTTTATTTTATTATTATTATTTTTTAGACCTGCGAAGCTCTGAACCCGCGAACGTGGAACCGCGAAGTAGCGAGGTCCCCCTGTATGTAAGATTCAGTGTATAGGTAATGAGACAATTTCTAAAAATGACTAACTAGCAGACATGGGACCAAGTCACACATGTGCAAGTCTCAAGTAAGTCTCAAGTCTTCACCTTCAAGTCCCAAGTAAGTCCCAAGTATTTTTTTCTTGGGCAAGTCAAGTCACAAGTCAAGTCCCGAGTCTTAGATTGCCAAGTCCAAGTCAAGTCACAAGTCATAAAAACAGCGACTCGAGTCGACTCGAGTCCAAGTCACTAAGTCTCAAGTCCCCATGTCTGCTAACTAGTGTTTTTAAAATATTTTTTTTAGCTTGGTCTAAACGCTTCTGTTTTGGCTTGGAATAGAGAATATTTTAACATTGAAAATTCTATTATCAAAAGTGAAAAATAACAAAAGCAGGTATTTTGCGACACAAGTATTTCAACTGTGTTCGAAATAAGTGCCGTACTGATGAGCAAGGAAGTGTTCATACTGTAAAAAATGGTATGTATAGGGTGGGTCTTTTTTGCTGCCCCCCTATGGTCAGACATTGTACAAAAAGTTGAGGTGGTTTTCAAGTGGGCTGACCTACCTGGATGAAATCCGACCACTAAGTCCGGTTTAGCAGCTTGATCCCTTTCGATCAGGTCCTCCCAGAACTGATGATAGAGACCTTTGTAGGCGCTGATGTAGACCCTCTTCTTGGGCCCAAAGGCTGTCAAAGGGGGCCTCATAACAGGGCCCGCCACCACCTCCGGTCCCACCATGACCACCTCAATACCCAAGTGCCCCGGGAAGATATTGTTGAGCTCATCAAAATCCGTCAGCCTGGCCCCCATGGTCTCATTATGGGATGCACCCGCTATGTGGATGGTTAGCGGCTTGGTGCGAGGGTCCAGACGGTATCGCTGCATTGCCGAGCCCACGGAAAGGACCCGGGAGAGGAATTCACTTTGAACCCGCCACACGGACTCCCGTAGATCGCCGACCTCCGGTCTGGGCCTGGCTGCGTTCTTCCACAGCACCTCCATGTTGGTGCATGTCAAGACGGCATCCAGACGTGGCGTGAGGCGGTCTTCTTGCAGGGTGAGCCAGTCCTTCCAGGTCCTCAACTCCAAGGCCGACTTTGACCAGTTTTCGGAAGGAAGCGGAAGGTCTCCTGTGTGTTTTTTAGATGGTCATCAACTTGTGAAGAAACAATCTCCTGAGGTGGACTCACCAGTGAAGGTCAACCACTCCACCAGTCTATCGATAGCCACCAACCGTAAAGTCTTGCAAAACCTTTTGTGCTGTGGCCAGTTCTTCACCTGGCAGTCCTTAGAGCAGTAGTACACGTTCAAACACCTGTCGGGGTCCAACAGGACAGTAGAACTCAGTGAGTTAATGAATGAAAAATAAATATGTATTAAAGTCATTTAAAAAAAAACAAATTGAGATACTTTCAAAATGCAGGTCCTTGATTCATGACATAATTGATCTGATACCCCTGATAAGCAGGTAGGCTCCTTGCATAGCTGACTCTGCTATCGGTGGGAGAGTGTGTGTGTGAATGGGTAAGTTGTTGAGATCTATACGTGAAAATAGCGTTGTTGAGAGTCATAATAATAATATTATTTTTCTTGAAATGAGTAACATTGCTACATAAAAATGTAGTTTTATGTATGTTATGTATGCTTTTTCCACCTAAGTCTAGCATCAAGAGCTTACAGCTGGAACATAATGCTGCAGCTGCAAAATCATGCATGGACTTGCCCCCTAATATCTTTCAGATTTATTTCTCCCTATGTTCCTGTTCTGAACCTTCGCTCAAAAAATTCTGGTCTGCTAAGGGATCCCAAGAGCCAAGAAGAGATCCGCAGGTTCAAGACAGTCTACATTCCGGTCCCGGTGCTGTAAAATGCTCGGCCCTCTGAGATTTAAACTGCAACCGCAATGGAACTGTTTAAATCTAGGCTTAGAACACCCTCATATTCTATAGCTTATAAATGTTTCATGTTTACGATGTCTGTTTTTTGCACCATCCATTGCAGCCTGGTCATCCTGGAAGGGGGATTACCTCATGTGCAGTCTCAAGGTTTCTTCAATTTCCTCATGTTGGGGTATTTGAGTTTTTCCTTGCCCTCATGTAGGTTTTAGATCAAGGGATGTTGTAACAATAGTCTCCAGTTTGCAACAGCCTGTGGTCTGTGCAGCCCTTTGAGACTCCTTGTGATTAAGTGCTACACAAATAAACAAAATAAAATACTGTGACCTAAATCTTCAGTTAAAAAACCTGAAAGGAAATTTGGCTTACATTGGCAACGAAAATTGTCATGATTACTGATGTGACTCACCTGTGCCAACCGCTGCGGGTTCTGATTGGCTCCCTGTCACTATTTGAACCCAGTCCCGTCAGTCCCCTGTTGTCAGTCCATCTGCGAACCTAAGTGTATACTCGGCAAGCCTTTTTCGACCTTGACTCCCAGCTGTCCCGTCTTTGCTCCCGTCTGTCTCCGGCTACGACCTGTTTTGATCCTGACCATGTCTGCTCCCCCGTCCCGGCTTACGACCACTTTTAACCCCCGACTACGTCTACTCTCCCGTTCTGGCTAATGACTCGTTTCTGACCCTGACCACGCTTTACTCTCCAGTCCCAGTTACAACCAGTTTTCCCGTCCCTGACACCGCCATCGCTCGCTTAGAAAGATCCACTTCCGTGTTCGGATCACAGTCTGAATCCAAGAGCAACTTGCTTCCCGCGTCCAGCGAACACCGGATCGTGGGCGTAGCCCTTCCTCTTTCCTTCAATTAAAGTTGTGGTAAACGTCACGCAACTGGGTCCTGTTTCCGTTCTGGTCCTGACAGAAAATAAAAGAACGCAGAACTTTCTGTTACGCTAAATATTTGGATACAATTTTCACTTTGCCTAAAATAAGTGCAAAACAATCCCCGGGAATCCAAATACCAACTGATCCATGTCCAAAAAAAACACACGGGGGCTTAGCATGACATTCACAATATACATCACAGTGTACATAATACTCATAGCAGGCCTCTGACGTAAAGGTTAAGTTTGTGGAAGGAAATCAAATCCGACCCTGACACAAAATAAACTCTGCGGTAAAATAATGTGCTCTGATATCAGTGAATCTTCGGCTTTGATACCAACACGAAACAAATCGGAAATTTAATAGAAGTCCAAAAGTTGCAATGATGGACAAGAAGTTTTATTGCATGTTGACGAATAAGCATTTAACATTAGCTGTGTCCAATAACTATCACGATGAGAGGCAGTAGCAGCTGAGAATTTACTTTGTGTGAGTGGGGGGAGTTTGCGGAGGAAGGGTCCAAAGACCAATACAGTTGGGAGAGCTTTTCTAATTAGCAACAGTGCTTAGATTCCCAAATGGGAAAGGTATCATGTAGCTGTTCTGGGGAAAGGCTTCAAAAGTGCAAAATGAAACTCTACAAATGCAGTAGAACAACACATAAACCCCTAAAAGTGCGTAGAACTTATAAAAAAAACACCAAATACACACTTTGTGTAAGTCAGGGGTGTCGAACTCATTTAAACTCGGGGGCCACCCGATAGAACAAACATTCTGTCGGAATTAAAGAGAAAGAAAAAGAGAGATAAAAAAATAAGAGAGAGGGAGGGAAAAGAAGAGAGAGGGCGGGAGAAAGAAAGAGAGAGAGGGAGAGAGTGTGAGAAACAAAAGAGATAAAAAGAGAAGTTGTGATAGAAGGGGAAAGAAAGGGAGAGGAAGAAAGAAATCCAAGGAGAAATAGAAAGACAGGAGAGAAAAGAGAAAAAAAGCACAAAGGGTAAAAAAATAAGAGAAAAGAGGGAGGGAAAAGAAGAGAGAGGGCGGGAGAAAGAAAGAGAGAGAGGGAGAGAGCGTGAGAAACAAAAGAGATAAAAAGAGAAGTTGTGAGAGAAGGGGAAAGAAAGGGAGAGGAAGAAAGAAATCCAAGGAGAAATAGAAATACAGGAGAGAAAAGAGAAAAAAAGCACAAAGGGTAAAAATATAAGAGAAAAGAGGGAGGGAAAAGAAGAGAGAGGGCGAGACAAAGAAAGAGAGAGAGGGAGAGAGGGAGAGAAACAAAAGAGATAAAAAGAGAAGTCGTGAGAGAGGGGGAAAAGGGAGAGGAAGAAAGAAATCCAAAGAGAAATAGAAAGACAGAAGGAGAGAAAAGAGAAAAAAAGCGCAAAGGGTAGGAAGAGAGAAAGGGAAAAGAGAGAAAAGGAAAAAATGATGTGCAACATAGGAAGAGAAAAAGGGAGACACAGAGAGTGAAAGGGACAGACACGGAGAGTGGGAGAAAAGCTGTGGGAGAGAGAGAGACAGAGAGAGAGAAATAAATACAAGTACAGTGTCTTTGTGAGAGGCACCTGGCTTTGGCAACTTGAAGTTGACATATTTCAACCTGCAGCTTGTTTTTCTCTTGTGCTTCTCTGAGTGTTGTCTCGCAGGCCGGATTCAATCCCTTAGCGGGCCTGATCTGGCCCGTGGGCCGCCTGTTTGACACCTGTGGTGTAAGTAGTACACGGACCTCGAGAAAGAAACATTAGCATTCACGCGAACACGCCAGGAAGATTTGAACGGAACACGTGTGAATTGAACACTATGTTTCGGTCGTTTTGAGTTTCATAGTGAACGGAAATATGTTTTTATGAGGAGTACGCGCATTAACAAGTGAAACTAGCATCAAGGATAACTGTAGCGGAACTTGACCAGAGTCTTGGCAGGCCTATGACACAAAACAGTCAACCAGAAGCTAAGCTAGCTACTGATGTCAGGACCAGAACGGAAACAGGACCCAATTGGGTAGCGTTTACCACAAATTTTATTGAAGGAAATGTGATCCGAACATGGAAGTGGATCTTCTGTAGCGAGCGATGGCGGTGTCAGGGGCGGAAAAACTGGTCGTTAGCCGGGACTGGGAGGGCAAAGCGTGGTCGGGGTCGGAAACGAGTCATAAGCCAGAACGGGAGAGGATACATAGTCGGGGACAAAAAGAGGTCGTAAGCCGGGACGGGAGAGCAGACGTGGTTAGGATCAAAACAGGTCGTTGCCGGAGACAGACGGGAGCAAAAAGAAAAACGGGACAGGTGGGAGTCAGGGTCGAAAAAGGCTTGCCTAGTATCCACTGAGGTTCGCAGACGGACTGACAACAGGGGACTGACAACAGGGGACTGACCGGACTGGGTTCAAATAATGACAGGGAGCCAATCAGAACCATCAGTAATCATGACAACTGATGATCTTCTCGGTACAGTGCGTTTGACCAATATTTACCAAAGAACGGTAAAATTAAGGCAAATTCAACACAATAGTTGTCGAATTTGGTCCAACGACCGTTTAATAAACTAAAAAAAGCTAATTGGTCATTACTAGCTTAGTACACACAACTTAAATAGAATATTAGCGTTGATACTTGAACTATTAATATTAATGATATATGTGCTAGTTGCTTGTCTACCATCAACTTAGGTTGTCCAAATGATTGATTGCAGATTACTTTTTTTGTTTGTTTAGCTTCTCGATGGAGAATTCTGTGTAAAAAAAATAAATAAAAATTGAAAAACAACAATAGCATTGTGCTTAAATGGATAGTGTCTTGGCTGGTCCACCAACACAAAACAGTGAAACAGAAGCTAAGAAGCAAAGCTCCTGATTATCTTCTCTGTGAAAAAAAAACAAGTTTGTTTGTACAATATTCACATTCATGATGAAAAGCTACGTTAAAATTAAGGCAGTTTAATACATTAAAATAGTCATTTAGTATCACTAGTGTAGACATACTCTACATAAGGTTTTTATTATTAAGTTTTTTTTTTATTATAATTATTAAGTTTTTTTATTATAATGCAAACTACAAGTCCAAACTAATGTCAGGAACTTGAAGTGAAAGAGTTCAGCCTGATGTCAAGAAACCGCTGTCAAGGGACTGGACCAGATCGGAGGCAGGAGGCAGCAATGGTGAACTCATTCGCGTTAACGATCAGTTACTTTTATTAAGGAAATAAAAGTCGTCCAACACTCAGGGACAAAAACAAAAACAGGCTTACAGGCAAACAGGAACTCAGACTAGGAATACTCACAAAACAGGCTTTTACTCAGAACGGGCAAGTACAGGTTTCCTCAAGTCAAACAGAACAGAATAATGCAAAGTAATGCAATGAACACGCAACCGGCAATCCCCCAAACCCGCCCTTAAGAAGCACACACGCAAATTAGAAAATCTGCTACAGCGGGGCCATGCTGGACATGGCAACCGCGACACCATGGTGCAAACAAAAAACACCCCCCAAAAAAAAGAACTGCAACTTTGAGAATTGGCTGACAACACAAAAATATGCAAAAGCTGGTAAGCAGAAAACTCAAGTTGCGGTTTACTCTTGACCTATACAACGCCTCAAAAAAAAAAAAGAAACTTTGACAGCTGATAACACAAAATATGTGAACAGGTTGCAAAAAGAAAACTGAAGTTGCGGTTTCCTGTTGACCTATACAACACCCCAAAACGGGTATAACATTTTGCTTTAAAAAAGACTACTGCTAAGACTTGTATTGCGATTGTCTTCAGAATATACTCTGCCAACCAGTTCAGGGTGTCCCCTGTCCACTGCCCGATGATTGCTGGGATGGGCTCCAGTACCCCCGTGACCCTACTGAGGATAAGCGGTGCAGCTAATGAGATGAGATGAATAAAAACTTCCCGAGAAGCAGTTCATCTCCAGCCTCTTATTTTACCATCATTCTCCTCACCCTAATTCCAAAGAACACGCAAGATCCGAATCTAGATCCTTCTTCACTAGCATGGTACACGATTTTGTAAGAAGTAAGTAGTTAACACAACTCTGAAAATGGAACATTTGTATTTGTGCTAGGATTAAGGTGACATGATAGGTGTGCTTGTTGCTCTTCTACCATCAATGTAGGTCTTAAAAAAAATTGCTTCTGGATTACCAGGTAATTATTAGCTACTCAATAGGGAATTGCATGTAAAAAAAACAACAAATCCTGGGAAAGCAACATTAGCATTAATGTTAAGATAACATAAGTGTCAGGACCAGAACGGAGACAGGAACCACTTGCGTTGCGTTTCTTACAAGTTTTATAGGAAGAAAGAGAAAAGGTTGATTGCTGGACGCGGGAAGCAGGTCGCTCTGAATGGGGAAGTGGATCTTCCGTGGCGAGCGATGACGGTGTCGGAAAAATGGGTCAGTAGCTGGGACAGGAGAGCAAAAACGTGGTCGTGGTCGGAAACGAGTCGTAAGCCAGGAAAGGAGAGTAGACGTGGTCGGGGACAAAAAGAGGTCGAAATCTGGGACTGGAGAGTAGACGTGGTCAGGATCAAAAACAGGTCGAAGCCGGGGGACAGACAGGAGCAAAAAACGGGACAGGAGGGAGTCAGGATTTGAAAACTTCTACTTGCAAGGATTGTCATACCGTTGGCGTTTTTACCATAGCAACATAAATCGAAAGAAAATATTACCAAGAAATCCACATAGTAGACGTTAACTTAAACTTTTTCTTTCTTTTTCCGTGTTTTTTTTCTAGTTTTTTTAAATTCTTTTAAAAAAAATCTCATTGTGTTTATTTTTTCCGAGCTGCTACTTTTTTCTTTTTGTTTTCTATTTACTTTTTCCCTACGTTTCTTTCTTTTCTTTTTTTCTGGCTTTTATCTAAATTTTTCCTTCTTTTTTTCTCTTCCTTTTGTTTGTTTTTTTCTCAGCTTTTCGCTACTCTTTCATTTTGGTATTTTTTTTCTTTTTTGTTATATTCCCCCATTCCTTTGAGTCATTTTGTGCATAATTTTACATAATATTTGGTCATGTTGGGATTAGAGAAGCAAAAACAACCTGAAGAGCCGTTTAGGACCCGAAAGAGTCAGGTTCTTTTAGTGAGCCGAGCCAAAGAAGCCGGTTCTCGACAAACTCTACTGACTTTACTTTTCAACTTCGTTCGACATTGACTTCAAAATACCGCATTTAGGACACAACGTCAGGGGAACCCGTAAATTTTTACCTTCATGCACTGTAACTTTGACTTAAGTCGCTTCTTAATGAGTAATTTTGAGCCCTGATTTTTGTGCGCTGGCTAGATTTTCTTGTGCGCCGAGAATGTGCGAGCAGTGCGCAATTGCGAGTGAACACTGCCGGGGAGTATATCATGCGCTGTTTTGACACCGTAGAAGCCATTCATCATGTTTTACGGGCTGATGAGTTCCAGGGAGATGAATCACAGTCAGAAGGTCTTAGTTATATTTACACCTGGACATCGGTCACATTTTCGTCACCGTGCTGCACAAATTCAAGAATCTGGCACGGGCGGCCAATACCGACCTTTGACGTTAGAAAGGGAAAGTTCAGTTGTCATGTCATGATTCAATCCGCACTCTTTTTTGTTTAATATAAGGCTTTGCGAAAGTAAAGCCCCCCCTCTTCTTCCATAACTTTTCGTCATATTGTCATATTTCAGGCTTTAACTTATAGATAAAATAATCTAAATATTTTCCAAGCGTCTACAACAGGGGTGTCGAACTCAATTTACCTCAGGGGCCACAGGATAGAACAAACATTCTCTCGGGGGCCGGACTAGTAGATTAGAGAGAAAGAACGAGAAAGAAATAAGACAAGGAGAGAAAAAGAGGGTGGGACAAAGAAAGAGAGAAAGGGAGAGAGAGAGAAAGAGAGAAAAAAAGAGAGAGAGAACGTGAAACGTGAGAAACAAGAGATAAAGACAAATAATGAGAGAGGGGGAAAGAAAGAGAGAAAGAAAGATATCCAAAGAGAAATAGAAAGAGAGAAGGGGAGAAAAAAAGGAGAGAGAGAATGGGAGAAGGAGAGAATGGGAAAGCAAGAGAGAGAAAGAGACAAGAGAGAGAGAGAAGGAAAAATGAGAGAGCAAAAAAAGAGAGAGAGCAAAATAAGGTAAAAAGACAAAGAGACAAAGAGAAACAAAGAAAGAGAAAAAGAGAGACACAGAGAGTGAAAGAGAGAGACAGCAAGAGAGAAAAAGGGAGGGTAAAAAAGAGCGAGATAGAGGGAGCGAGAGAGAGAGAGCGAGAGAGAGAGAGAGAGAGAGAGAGAGAGAGAAATAAATACAAGTACAGTGTCTTTGTTCGAGGCACCTGGCTTTGGCAACATCAAGTGGACATGTTTCAACCTGCAGCTCGTTTTTCTCTTGCGCTTCTCTGAGCGTTGTCTCGCGGGCCGGATTCAATCCCTTAGCGGACCTGATCTGGCCCCCGGGCCACATGTTTGACACCCCTGGTCTACAACATGTAATACGCAATCGTGAAGAATTATTTAACAATCAATATTATGCGGAAAAAATGAAAAATGTAAAAGTAGGCGTTGCAGAAATATTGCCCCCTATCTAAAACTCCTTTTCCTGAAATCACAGCCAGAAGTCTTTTTGAGTTTGTCTCGATACATTTTGCACATCTTGAAACAGAAATATTTGCCCATTCTTCCTTACAAAACAGCTCAAGTCCTTAAGGCTAGATGGTGATCGTTTGTGCACAGGATTTTTTTTAGATCTTTCAGCAAATGCTCTATAGGATTGAGGTCTTGGCCATTATTAGTGTTAAATCATTACATTGTAGATCCTGCTTTATGTTTAGGGTCATTGTGTCACAAACCAGGAACGGAGACGGGACCCAATTACGTTCGTTTTACTCAGTTTTTATTAAGAAGGACAACAGGACTTGCATCCCCGATCTGATGATCGTCGGTGATGGGTGGTAGATAGCAGGAACGCGGAAGTGGCACTTCCGTGTCGAGCGAGGGTAGTCGTTGACAGCGAGAAAACGGGTCGATGACCAGGGCGGAGGAGCAAAACGGAAACGGATCCAGAAAAGAGGTCGGCAAAAGGTATCAGGCAGGAAACAGGGCAAAAACAGTTCGATGGCCAGGACGGGGGAGCAAAAGCAGAAACAAGTCCAGAAAAAGGTCAGCAACAGGTATCAGGCAGGAAAACAGGGCAGGATAGAGTCAGGAGTCACGAAATTTTGCCTAGCGTGTAGCGTAGGTTCACAAAACGATCCGACGAGTGTTGTCAGGAAGGCGGGGTTTAAAAATAGGAGGCAGCCAATCAGCGTCCACGGCTGTTGGCGTCAACGAAGAAGACTCAGGTGCCCCGCATCAGTAATCATGACACATTGTCCTGTTCGAAGGTAAACCTTCACCTAATTCCCAGAACTGAACAGATTTTCTGCCAGAATCGCTCAGCTTCTCATCAACTATAAAGATTTTCCCTGTCCCTCCTAAAGAAAAGCAGCCCCAGAGCATCACCATGTTTGACAGTGGGGTTTTCAGGGTGATGTGCAGCGTTACCCTTATACCAAACGCTTTGCATTTAGCCCAAAAAGTGCTTGTTTGGTCTCATCTGACCACTGCACCTTGTTTTGATGTTATTTGTGTCTCCCATGTGGCTTTTAGCAATACTTAAAAGGACCTTTTTATCATATTCTTTCTGAAAGGGCTTTCTTCTTGCCACTCTTCCACAAAGGGCAAATTTATGCATAGTACGACCAATAGTTGTCTTATGCACAGATTGGCCCACCTCAGCTGCGTATGCCTCCAGGTCATCTAATATGATTGTGCCCTCTTAGTTGCTCTCTGATTAGTTTTCTCCTCGTTTGGGCCACATTTTAAGAGGGATACTTTCGCTAGGCACTGTACATACATTGTGACCAAAATGCCAGATTATGGCGTTTGGCTAGAAGGTCCTGCAGTGAGTTCCACAAAAAGATTGATGTTCTAGTTTGGTGAGCTGTAAAATTGCAATTTAAAAGATGAGGTTCAGCAAAACGTTGATGGGTTAAAAATACTAAATTTAGATGCATAGGGTGAAAAGGGGGCAGCACGGTGGCGCAGTGGTTAGCGCTTGTGCGGCACAGTTCATGTCATGGGAACCTGTCGTGGGTTCAAATCACGCTCCAGACTTTCTGTGCGGAGTTTGTATGTTCTCCCCGTGCTTGCGTGGGTTTCCTCCGGGCACTCCGGTTTCCTCCCACATTCCAAAAACATGCATTTCAGGTGAATTGGCCGGTCCAGATTGTCCCTAGGTGTGAATGAGCGAATGAGTTGTCTGTCCCCGTGTGCCCTGCGATTGGCTGGCAACCAGTTCAGGGTGTCCCCTGCCCACTGCCCGAAGATGTCTGGGATGGGCTCCAGCCCCCCCGCGACCCTAATGAGGATAAGCGGTGCAGCTAATGAGATGAGATGAGATAGGGTGAAAAGGACATGATGGTAACGAATAAATCCCTGAGAAGAGTGCAGCACAAACGCCTCCATCTTTAAACACACCCGGTCCTGCTAGATGTGTTCTTTGGTCTTCATAATGCTTCATAATGCTGTCTCTTCAGGTAAATTTAAACAAAGACTTAATGACACACAAATGCACTATGTTTGCCATTTAGGTCAACATTGGACCATTCAGAAGTCATTAGAGAACCAACAAGGTTCCTGCGGGTACCAAGGTGCTCCCTAAGGACAGGTACCTGGAGACCTGTTCTCAAAATAGCTTACCAGGTCTGGGTCATTGTTATTTTCTAGTAAAATTATTTTTTTCTGTGGTTTACTGAGTCTATTTAACCCTACATCCAACAACTAACCTGGTAATGATACTTTAGTAACACATGATAAGTTGTTATTTTAAAAATGCTTATAAAACACAGTGCTATTTGCGCTAATAATCATGAAACAATAGCTTTGGAGACCTATTTTTCATTTTTTTTGACGTCAATATAAACTGTTAAAGTAATTTGGTTCCACGATTGTGACTGACGTGTTGTTGATTCTTGGAAAATATTTTCAGTATTTTTAACTTCAAGCTTGAAGCCTGAAATGTGACAATATGACAAAAAGTTCTTGGGGGGGGGGGGGGGGGGGCGCCCAATACTTTCGTTAGACACTGTACATGTCGCTTTCTTGGCATTTAGGTGTTGATGTTTTGAAATATAGAACCCACTTAGCACAGCGCTTGAGCGTGTTCGTCAGGTCCACAGGATCCGGGAGTTTGTTGCAACCGGTGCAGAATTGGAAGGTTTCCTCCATCTTTTGGAACATTTCCTTGTAGTTACAGAAGGCGATTCCTTTGCTTTCGCCGTCCAGGGCAGACCTAAACAAACATTTGCATGAAATTGAAGCATTTTTTTCCTTATATGAGCAAATTGGGGTACAGATATTAAAAACTACCTGTACTGTCCATAGTCCTTCATGTTGAGCTTGTTTAGGATGACCTTGGAGAGTCCCGGCACGTTTGAGTCCAAAGAGTAAAAACCGGACTGGTCAGAAAAGACGCTATTGGGGCCCGGTTTGTACGATTGGGGGAGAGATGGGGTCTCGGATGCCATGATTGGGGGAAGAAAGGAACGTCCCACTAAAAAGAACATGGGAACAAAACTTGTTCAAGTGATAGATAATTTATATACATTTATTGGTGTTTTTTTTTCACTGTATTTTTAAAACACCAAGAAATTTGCATATTTTTAACTGGAATCGAAAACAAAAAACAAATGTACTCAGAAATATTGTTGTTCATAGTTTACCATTTTTTTACACATATTTTTAATGTTGATATATATATATATATATATATATATATATATATATATGTATATATATATATATATATATATATATGTATATATAAATGTTATTGTCAGGAACCAGAACAGGATCAGGACCCAAACGCGTTACGTTCTCACACAAGCCTTTTATTTTACAAAAAATGGGGAGTCATGCACGTTAGGCAGCGGTCTGGCGTGGAAAGACAGGAAGCCAGAGACCGACGAGATCGATTCCAATTACCCGAGTTGATATCGAACAGATGGGGTCGATACCGGACAGGACGGGACAGACAGGATAGATAATGAATCAGGATATTGAAAATAAACAAGAAAAACTAGACGGGAACGAAAACTGGAGAGACTAATAAACAGGACAAAAATAGACGGGAGCAAAACTGGAAACCGAAATTAAACAGGACAAAATAAACGGGAACAATACCGGACAGGAAATACCAACAGGAAACAGGACAGAGTCAGAACCCACGTCTTGGGGGGCAGAGGTTTGTGAACGGACTGACCAAGGTTGTGTGAGAGCTTAAATAGACATAAAGCCCATCTGTCAACCAGCCGTAGCTGGCGCCACACGGGTGGGGCCAATTGGGCGTCATGGCAACCGTGACAGTTATTTTTTCAAACAAATATTCGATACTTTTTCATTTTCAACTGGAACATATTGTTAAAAAGAGAATTTTTAAAATTGAAAACATAAAAATACTTGCAATATAAACCTGGAATAAAAACAATAATAGTGGAATAATAAAGATAAGCAGCAGGATAAGCATTTTACTTTTATTTTTATTTCAGATTTCACAACAGGTCTTAAAAATATATATATATTTTATTGTACATTTTTCCTTCAGTTTTTTCTGGACGTTTTATATTGAATCAGGGAGAATATTGTAAAATAAGGAAAATACAACTAAAATAAAAGGTGAAATGAAAATCTAGAAAAATAATAGTAAAATGATGAAGAAATGAAAAAAAGTAGTAGCTGGCAGTAGAACAAAAACATTTAACTTTGAAATTATTTTTTTCTTTTGACTCCAGTTTTAAATGATTTATACTGAACCTATCTCCTTTTTAAAATTTTAAAAATAAGAAAAAAATAAAAATAATAAAAGCTGAAAAAAATAATTATAAGAGTGTAAAAAACATAAAAAATCAAATCAAAATAAAATAAAAGTAAATATATACATATATACATATATTTTTCTAAATCTTGATAAACAAATACAACAAAAATAATGAATAGTATTTGCTACTTTACTGTCCATAAAATATACTGTATTTCATCAAAACAATTGAATTTTCACTTTAAATGAGAATTTTTCACAGGAACCCCCACATATCTGGCTGGTAATTTGTCCTAGAAAGGGATGGGGGCCTCCAGGCTGTACTTGCCCAAGACACACCACAGGAAATGGTGCCCCTACGACCCCAGTGTTAAGGGATCCAACCGACCAATTGTTAGTCACGAAGTGCCACAGAAATCCACTTTGCCCTCAGCATTAAAGAAAAGTCACGAATCGATGAATTAAGATGCAGCGTTGCACTATTAAAGCCGAGCCTTATCACGTTTTCAACTGTTCAACCGAGAGGAAGATTTTAGCCGCCGTACCTCTTGCTGGCTTTTGAGGGTCTTGCTGTCTTCTTGAGTTGAGGGCTGTAATGAGTGACGGCCCCTCATGCGGGGGTGTCATCCGCATATGTATCCCCCTGGAGGGGCGGCTATAACGTGGGAGTGAAGATGATAAGTGTGGGAGGGAACCTTTTCATCAAATCTTTCTTGTGTTTCATCAGTGTAGTATTTGGTCATCGTTGTATTTTGTCATTGTAGTATGTTGTTGTCGTTGTATTTTGTCTTTGTTGTATTTTGTTCTTTTGTTTTGTCGTTGGATTTGTTCTCTAGATAGATAGATAGATAGATAGATAGATAGATAGATAGATAGATAGTGTGGATAGATAGATAGATAGATAGATAGATAGATAGATACTTTATTCATCCCCTAAGGGAAATTCACATTTCCAGCAGCATCCCTGAGCTGAGAACAGTACAATAATAAAGCCAAAAGAATACAATATACAAATACCCAGTTTATTGTCTTGTTGTATTTTTTCGGCGTTCTACTTTGTGATAGTACATTGTCTTTGTTGTATTTGATCATATTTTGTTGTTGTTAGTGTATTTTGTCAACGTTGTACTTTGTCATTTTATTTTCGCTTTGTTGTATTTTGTTGTCGTCGTATTATGTTGTTGTAGTATTTTGTCGTTGCAGTATTTTGTCATTGTTGTATTGTGTCTGTGTTGTATTTTGTTGACGCAGAATTTTGTCCTCATGGTATTTTGTCATTGTAGCATTTTGTCTTTGTTGTATTTATTGGTTGTTCTGTTTTGTGATAGTACATTGTCTTTGTTGTATTTTATCGTATTTTGTTGTATTTTGTCTTTGTTGTCGTCAAATTCTGTCGTAGTATTTTGTCGTGGCAGTATTCTGTCGTTGTAGTATTTTGACGTGGCAGTATTTTGTCATTGTTTTATTGTGTCTTTGTTGTATTTTGTTGTTATATTTTGTTGTACATTGTCGTCATGGTACTTTGTCGTCGTGGTATTTTGTCGTTGTAGTATTTTGTCGTCGCAGTATTTTGTCATTGTAGTATTTTGTCTTTGTGGTATTTATTGGTAGTTCTATTTTGTGATAGTACATTGTCTTTGTTGTATTTTATCATATTTTGTTGTACTTTGTCGTCGTGGTATTTTGGCGTCGTCGTCTTCTGTCGTCGCAATATTTTGTCATCGTTGTATTTTGTCATTGTTGTATTTTGTCATTGTTGTATTTTGTCATTGTATTTTGGCGTTTTTAGTTTGTGATCGTACATTGTCTGTTTTATTTTATCATATTTTCTGGTCGTTGTATTTTCTTGCACTTTGCTGGCGTTGCATTTTGTTGTCATCTTACTTTGTCATTGTATTTTGTCGTCGTAGTATTTTGTCAATGTAGTATTTTGTTGTATTTTTTCTACAGCGTATTTTCTCGTATCTTCATCGTCGTTGTATTTTGTTGTAGTAGTATTTTGTCACAAGAAAATGTCATTTGAAAGTCAAACTGGCTGAACTTTACACCATCACAGATCACCCTCATTCAAATAACATTTTGTTATGAAAAAATACAAGATACGACGGCCAAATACAAGACAAATTGCGATAAAATACAGTACAATGAAAATGAAACAAGAACAAAATATATGACAAACTAAAGGACAGATTGCATTAATGAATAAATTGCATTTTTGTCTCATATTTAGGTATAGTATACATTTTTCATGAAAGGATAGTGGGATTGTGGACGCGTTCTTAAGAATGGGCTGGGCACCCGTATGATGCGGCAGGGGTAAACCAGTGAAAGCTGTCGGGCCCTGCTATTGAACAAAAGAGTGTGTTGTGTCACCCTGACCCGAGTGACATGGCCGCTTTCTGGTGTCCCGTTTCATCTGGAGGGATGAAAGCAAGACCAACTTAGGTGCCTAACTTGTTTGGGTGTTTGGGCATTTGGGTTGGCCATGGTCCCAAAAAGTTTGTGTGTGTTTTTTGCTATTTTTTCCCTTTTTTATTTTCTTTGTTATTGAATTGTTTGTCTTGCTGTCGGTCACCCCTCTTGAGGGATATGACCAAGGTAGATAGATAGATACATTTTTCATGTGTTTGATTATTTTTATGTATTTATATATGTATTACTACTTATGCCAGAATCTGTGCAGCGATTCAGAACGAATTAATGTCGTACCCCCAGGGATCTATTGTACTCCCACCTGGTGGCTTCTCAGGCAAATAAGAAAAACATTTTACTTAATTTAAAAAAATGAACTTTTATTTGGTCCACTGGAACCTGAGATTGAAATATTAAAACATACATTTTATACACATATTCACACCCCTATCCATCTGAAAAGAATAAAATCACATTAGTGAGCATGAGGCTACCGTTTGGTGATCAGATTACTTTAAAAAAAAAAGTGATTCAGTTTAGCTTTTGCAGCTGTACATTTTCAAAAGGACGGCTGTAGGTTTCGCAGACTAGCAGCAGGGGGCGCTACTGAAACATGGATGAAGATAGGGGAGGACTGAGGGACAATAGCAAGAGACAAAAAAATAAAAATAAAAATTAAAAAAAGAAGGAATACAAAGTGACTTGCTGGGGCTTCACGCCATCACATTCTTTGCTATTGACAAGCATGCAAATTAATCCGAATAAATTAAAATTGCACAGTGCAAATAAGAGTGGCCGTCGTACTACATGTGTTTCTTTTGAGGGTTTCTCATATTTACAGCTGCTTTATATCACAAACATTTACAGGGCTTTGAGAAAAACTGGCTGAAAAAAAATCTGAGTAAGTCGTTTGCAGTCGATAGCTTTGTGGCTTTCGGGTAAAACAAAGAGACATAAACCAAAAAAAAAACATTCTAATGCCATCATCTGAATGTAGAGTATCTTATAAAACCAGTTGTGCAGTTGGCAAGTCAACCAAATGAGGAGCAAGAAAATGATCCTGTTGCCATAAGCGTGTCTATTGCACAAATTATAGATTGAATTCATTAAAGTAGGAAAAAACTTTCAATTTTAATGGTAACAAAAGAGAGGAAACTTTAGCAGACTTGATATTTCTAAACTATTTGATTGTCTTTGAGTCATCTTATTGTTGCGTATGTTAAAAAATGTATATTTTTGAAATGACGGAAGCAGTTTATCCCTTTTGACTTGCAAAATTTTTGGTTGGAAATGTGTTACAAAATGTGAAAATGACAAAACTGAACAGAAGAAATTCATTGGAACGTCAATTCATGACATAGAGGCTAGCTTGACTGCTAGCAACACTCCATTTTGTCTTCAAATAATGAGCAGCTCACCGAGGCAGCTAACGAGCTAGCTAGCTGTCGAAGTTCGTTTCCACTGTGATGCTACGCCACAAAATCAGGGAAAAATAAACAAAAACATTACAGTTTTTTCTCAGAAAGAAATACTTTTATTGTAATGGTGTAGTCTGTTTTTAAAAATCGCTGAGTGAGTAGCTCAGTGGCTAACTAGCACGGCTAACATCAGTTTGTTTTTGCGCTGTGGGTGAGAAAATAACTGGGTTCTTATCTTATGTCAAGTATGTTTATTGTATTGGTACTTTACGATAATATTTGGAAACTGATTACTGTTTTTGTACTGACGTTCTTCCAGAAAGTAATGAAAAGCGAATAAAAAAAGCAAGTAGGAGGAAAAAAAACAGTACTTTTATTGTATTGGTATTTTTTGCTGATATTTAGAAGCAAATTACTAGCTAACTAGCAATGCTATCATCAGTTTGCTTTTGAGCTGATGTTATTTCACAAAGTTATCAAAAATGTACGCAATGACCTTTTGAGAGGGATTAACTATTACAGTGATACTGATTGAATATATCTTAAAAACTTTTGGCTAAGCTTACACGCTAGCTTGAGATGCTAACCTCCGTTTGATTTAATACAAACATAATTTCATAAAATCAGTAACTATTTTTTGAGAACAAAGTAGTTATATTGTTTTGGTGCTTCCTAATTTGCTTCAGAAAATTACCATCAAAGATAACTTACTAGCTAGCTAGAGCCGCTAATATCAGTTCATTTGACAAAGCAATAAAGAACCAAAAGGTACATACCTAATTTCTGAGAAACAAGTCGTTTTTTTTCCTGTTTTTTTAATGCTGACATCATCTCTTAAAGTAAGTACTCATAAAAAATAGGTAACAATTTATTGAGAAAATATACTTCAATTGTTTTGGTGCTTCCTTATTCGTTTCAGAAAATTCCCATCAGAGATAGCTAACTAGCTAGCTAGAGCCGCTAACATCAGTTATTGACAAAGTAATAAAGAGCCATGGGGTACATACTTAATTCCTGAGAAAGAAGTAGTTTTATTCTGTTTTTATGCTGACATCAACAGTAATTACAAACGAATAAATAGGTAACTATTTATTGAGAAAATATACCAAGATTGTTTTGGTGCCTCCTTATTCGATTCAGAAAATTACCATCAGGCATAGCTTACTAGCTAGCTAGAACGGTTACCATCAAGTCGTTGAACAATAAAACAAAATAACCTTCGTTTTTGACAAAGAAGTTTAATTGCTGTTTTATTTTTGGAATTTTATGAAATTACTGTCAGAGGGAGCTTAATAGCTAGGTCGCAAAGCTAACTAAACTTGATTTTTTTTGCCCGAATGTTTATTCAATAAGTAATAAAGTAGCGACTTTCTGAGAAAGAACTTTTGATTCACTTTTTGATCATACATGGAAAAAAAACTCAAACTTCTTATCTTTAAATTAATAATGTGGTAGGGAACCACATGAAAAATTACAAATATAAGCAGTAAACAAATATCGTAAAAACACGGGGAATATAATGCGGTGGAAATCATATCTATTGAGATTTTCAATTTTTTAATGTTGAATTTAGGTCATTTGTATTAATTTTGTATGAACTTTTACTTTATTTATGTATTATATTTTGAGCTTTTCACTTTCTGTGAAACTTTATTTGTACGTATGATTTTATTTTGACTTTTATTTATTTACCGTGTTTTCCCAAAAACCCCAAATTGGTCAGAAATGAGAAAGTGTACCTAATTATCCGGTGCGCCTTATATATGGGAAAATATGGTGGATAACATTTGAAATGAATAGCTACAATTAAATTATACTGCCTGTGGTAACTGTTTTGCCTTTGAAAAACGTATTGTGGTTAATATGTTAATTGCTTGTCGCTAAAATTATTTCTATCCGTGAAACCAAATGTCATAATATTAATTTATATATCTGAAATAAATTACTTAAAAAGTATTTCTTATTCTTTATGCAACTCCAGCTTTTCCTGTAGTTTTATTTCAGACAAAAACATACAAAAACAAAAAAAATAAAAAGGGAAAAAGAAGCAAAAAACACACACACAAAAAAAAAAAAAATGATGCGGCAGGGGTAAACCAGTGAAAGCTCAATTCAATGTTCTTTTTATAAAAAATATATCACAAAAGACTGCCTTGTAGTGCAGAAAATATGTATCTATAATTTTTTTGTTTTAAAGATTACGATGCTTGTATTTGAAATATTTCAAAAGAGGAACGGAATGGTTGATAGCAACAAACCATGTCCATCCCAGGAACCTTTAAGGTGTTAAAACCTTTCAGTACAGTGACCAGGCATTAAACGTCTGCGGATAATCTTTAAATAATACTTAATTTCCCTCAAATGTCACAAAACAGTTAAGCTGGGTTTGGTGCAAACCACACCCGTTTGGTCCTGAGTTAGAGACACAGAGCATGAACTTTCCTAAGAACCTTTAACATGCACCACAAATCTACCGTATTTCCCGGACTATAAAGCACACCTTAAAATCGAAAATTGGTCAGAAATTTGAAAATGCAGTTTATAAACACAGTGGATTTAGAAATGCATATAGCATTTATAGGTGTGTTGTCACTACGCGAGATTTCACGGTATACTATCGTATTTGAGCAATGATTGATCAATTAATAATCATCTCTGACTCAAGTTGCAATACCCTGTAGGCAACGGGAATGGAACCTGGGTTGTGACGGTGATGGTGCCAAAATTTTACCACTTGACTACCAGTAATACAGATGTCATACGAAAAGGCATTAGAGCTTATCTCCTTATCAGTTTTACTCACGCTGCGAGAAACACTCATTTGCATAGTGCATTCTGATAGGTTAAACATTCTCGACACTTCTTCCACTGAGTTTCAATAACGTTGCGAAAGACAGAAACAGAAAACAGAAAGTCTTTCTACAAAATACTACACACTTTTACGTAGGTATACATATTAAACCGCAATGTTTATGACGCACGGGTGTAAAAGTTGAGAGACGTTTAATAATTAATCAGATACCAGAACAAAATGTACTATGCAAATCTGTGTCCCTGGCACTGTGAGTCAAATAGAGTGGGAATGAGATCGGGTCTAATGCCTTTTATTAATATGTCATCTGTACCACTGGTGGTGAAGTGTTGGCGTGCTCACCGCCGTGATCCGGGTCAGATTCCTGACGCAAACAATGTTTTGCGATTTTAAGCGACTGATCAAACATGGCACTAATATATACCATAAGTATGTAGCTCTTACTGTAGTCTCAAATGCATGCGCCTTATAGTCTGGTGCGCCTTATGTATGGATTATATATGACTATTTTTTTGGGGGTGTGCCTTATAGTGCGAAAAATACAGCACAAGGATGAAACGTATAAAACTGTACCTGCGAGTAAAAAAAAAAAAAAGGTAGTTTTGGCTCACTTATTATCTTTGTTTTGTGATACAGTAAATGTCCCCCAGTCCTCTCCCTGGTATGTTTTACCGCGGAAAATGGAGGGAAGAAGTCTTGTGAATTGCTCAGTCGTTCCAGCACTGGGAATCCACATACAGCGCTTGTACCGCTTTGAAACAGCTGAGCGAGCCGGCCCCCGTGCATCCTGGGGGGCCATAAGAGAGCTTCAGTGTTGACAAATACATTCAGTCGGGCCCTCGGCCGCAGGACGGTGGTCATAGCGGGCGGGGCCGATGCAGGCCGTCGATGTCCGGGGTGAGTTGGGGGCTGTGAGTGGCCTTGGTGGGCGTCCAGTCGCCTAGGGAGGCTTGAGCGGCTTTGCGGTGAGCTAGCCGGTGCGTGATGGAGAAGCCGGCGTTTCCTTCTAACTGGGAGAGAACTACCAGAACTTGCCTGCAGGGGGAGACAGAGAAGGAAACAAAAAGCATACCGTTATCCCTATAATTACCCTATCCCATAATAATAATAATAATAATAATAATAATAATAATAATTTCCTTGTATTGTCATTCTGTGTAACAATGTACACAGAACGAAATGTCGATTGCACCTGACCCGTTGTAGCGAGCCGATGCAGCCGCAGCCAACAGAGGGCGCCGCCTACCACTTTTTAAGTCTTAGGAATGACTCGGCCGGGGCGCGAACCACCGACCTCCCATAGTCAAAGCTTGTACTTTTTTCTTGCCAAATTCAAGCACTTTTTAAGGACTTTCAAATACAATTTTCCAATTTCTCCAGTTCTATTAGAATAAGAAATCTGGCGTGAATCATGTATTTTGCAGAACTACAAATTTATAGACAAATTACATATGGGATTTTTATCTTGCGTGTGCATTTATCAAGACATGATTTTTAGATTTAGAGTAAATTGCGGATATATTTACGGGTCAAGTAGGGGCGCCACGGAATCCAGGGCACTAGTGAGTATATTTTAGGCCAATCTCTCTCCATATAGATTTTGGGTAAAAATGAAAGTAATATGTAGCTTACATAGTTGCAGGAATTTCTTTCCATTACAATTTGCCACCTACGGCCACCTAATTTTTTGCATTGCCTATTACAAATGTCCATAATTGATACACAATCCCTGCACTAACAGATTTAAAATAGTGCCTTGTTTAGGTGTAGCATGCTCTTGGGCGTGACCCGTAATGGGGTAATGACGCTTTATAGGAAAATGCCATACAAACTAATGCCAGTTTCCGTTAATCACGTGGGAAGAAGAAATGCAATGGCATAGAGAAGCCACCAGTGAGCAGTGTGGGTGTCGTGTTTAAGCAGACATGTTGTCAAATATGGAAACAATTTCAAACATTTGTAATTCAGCACTTTATAATCCTTGAACACACAACAGTAAAATTTAAACATTTTCAAGGATTTCAAGCACCCGTACGAACCCTGCATATTGCTGGAAGCAAGCCAGCAGAGGCCATTTTTGTTGGGCTTGTTATTTTTTTTGCTGGGCCTGGTTTCTCGTTTTTTGCAGTTCTGTTCACGAAAAAAGTAACTGCACTCAATCAAATATTGCCCCATTAACTGCGATAACGGGGAAACAGAGTATTATGATAAGCTGATAATTTATTTGATTTTATCCAAGTTAAATATGATTGTAAAATAATCTTAGGAGGTTATTTTAAAAAGGTGAGGAATTCAGGAAAAAAATCATGGGGAGAAAACAGTTTGAATTAGAAGTTTTTTTTCGGCCTTACTCTACTAAAGAAATATTTTGCTTATTTTGATAAATATTTACTTGAATTTAAAAAGGGATTGTTGAAGTATGAAGCAACAAACAACAAAGTCCAGTCCAGTTATAATGCAAATGATAATATCATTTTTAAAACAGGGGAAAAAGGTGAAGGTTGTTTTATTTTCAATATACTCTGAAATCATTTTGCTTAATTTAGTATTTTTTTCTATTTTTTTAAAATCTCTCTAAAAAAAAAAAATCACGTTTTGACAGGCAAAATGTCCAGTTAAAAATCAAGAAAACGTTTAAATAAATTTCACAAAATAGAAAAAAAAAATTGAAACAGAAAATAGTATTTTGATGGTACAATTTTTAACAGTAAAAAACCTTAAGTAAAAATGTAGCCAAATAAGAAAACAGCAAAAAATATACATCATCAAATCAGAGGCATTAAACATTCCAACTGGACTTTTTGCAGTGTAAAACTATAACTCCATTGGAAACTATGTCAATATTTAATCAATATTTCAATGTGTGTGTTTTTCTATACATACCGGTGTAAAGGTGGCACGCTGTCAATGGTTTTTAGGCTTCCGCGTGTGGACACCACGTTGAAACTGTCCGTGCAGTCGCAGGACACGTGGAGGTAGTACTTGGGGTGCCGGTTTTCCACCACCACGATGAGTCCCGCCCAGCCGTGCGTCAAATAGTAACACGTCATGCCCTCGCGGCCCTTCAAAGAAAAACAAAGTCACGTTATAGCCTAAATATCTGCACGCCACCGCTACGACATCCCATGATCTGAAACCTGCATGAGGGCAAGGAAAAACCCAAAAACCTCAGCATGAAGAAAATTAGGAAATCTTGGGAACGGATGTTGCAAGGGACTGACAGACAATCCACAGTCAACATCAGCAATTAGCGCAATTCATAAATTAAATTCACAGCATTGACAAGCCTTTCGTCCAAAAATTCTGTCCGATGCAGCAGTTTCTAGATCATTGCGCAGTTCGCGATCTACCAGTAGATCGTAGAGATAGGGAACGTGTATTCAGTGGTTTGTACTTATAGAATAGAATATACCTTTATTGTCATTGTTACAACATAGGATATATTGTGACAAAGAAATTGAACGTGGCACTCCAGTTCCACATTTTACAGTGAGGATAAGGGAAAAAAAGGAAAATTTCGTACGTCGAATGGTCGTAAGTAGGAAAGCGTGTGTATAGACATAGACATTCACCTCGTGTCTTTCGCCTTTGTTTTCCGTCAGGAGGATAATGGCGTCGGCCAGCGTGGTGGCGGGCGCCTCCACCTGCTCTACCATCACCTGCCTGGAACTATAGATGGCCAGGATGTAGCCAGGAAAATCCTGAATGGGACGCCGCTGGGCTCCACTGGTTGGACTGGAGACTGGAGGGAGAATGAGACAATAATCACTTGAAACAATTTTCTCATTTGCTTAAGAGCACAGTGATAACTGAGGATCCCTTCTCTTTCCCCAATGAGGTGTTGCCTCATGTATGAACAAAGTTGTAAATGAGTATCAGGAAAAGTCAAATCATAACTTTTGAAAAGGTTTGAAGACATGTAATGATAATCAAAAATTGATCTGATCATTACATTAATTGAATCTAAATTGAGCAGCAGATACCAATGACAGGGATTATATATCATTCAATTAAATTATTTTTTTCTCTTTTCTTCAATTTTTAATCGGACCTTTTGCAGTGTGGAGTCATAACAATAAAGGAAAACAGTAAAATAAGAAGAATCTAAAAATAAATATTCAGAAAAAAATAATTTTACTAATTTTACTATTATTCTTTTCTCATATTTTTGAACTCGGAGTGGAAATTCAGTGAATACACCGATACCTCTGCATAGGATATTTTTCATTCCTGGAACGTGTTTGTATCTAGAATTGCTCGTATCTCAAGTGATACTAAATAAATGAAAACCAATTACCGTAAATTCCGGACTTCAGAGTGCATTTGATTAAAAAATCGCATGCGCAAATTTAAGGACAAAACTCAATTTTGTTTTGTACAAGTCGCACCGGATTGTAAGCCACAAAATGAACTCCTTTACATCCATTTCTTACATTATAAAAAAAATCAGCGGGGAAATGTCGAGTACAGAAAAGTAGCACATGGTGCCTCAATTTTGAGACTTCTTAGACTTATTGTACTGTACTGACAAAAAAAAATCAAAGGCCAGTACACATGATTTTCTTTATGTATTATGAGCAATACTTGGTCACTTTGTCATATGCGAAAGGAATGGGAGAGTTTAAGATCAGTCGCCATCCCTCCATGCCGTGTATCCATTCATCCAATCTATCAAATCCTGAGGTTGCAAAGCTTACCGGGTGTTGTGGGTCCTCCCGAGCCGCTCACGTTCATCTGCCAGTGGTTGAAAGCACAGCACACCACGGCATATTCTCCAGGCTCCAGCATCACGTCGCAGCCCACAAACTTCTTCACCGCTCGCTTACTGTGTGCCAGCAGGCGGCCCAGAGTCAGCTTGTTGCTGCTCCCGAAGGAGGCCCGAAACACCATGATGCACAAGTCCAGCAGGTGGCTGTCGGCAGTGTCTGAACGCCTGGATGAGGGAAAAATACAGTGTTAACTGGATACATACCAGCTTAATTTGTCCCAGCATTGTGTTTGAAGTTCGAATTGCTCGTCTAGCGGAGACATTTTCCCAAAATGATACAATTAAAATTAATTGGGCCGTTCCCTACATCATAAAATTGTCACGGTTGCCATGGCGCCCAATTGGCCCCGCCCGTGTTGCGCCAGCTGCGGCTCATTGACAGATTGGCTTTCCGTCTTTTTAAGCTCAGTGCTCTCATTTTTCCTTTGTCAGTTCGTCAACGACGTTTGACTCGGTCCTGTTTTTCTGTTGGTATTCCCTGTCCGGTATTGTTCCCGTTTATTTTTTTCCTGTTTAATATCGGTTTGAAGTTTCGTTCCTGTCCATTTTTGTCCTGTTTATTATTCTCTCCAGTTTTTTCCCCCGTCTAGTTTGTCCTATTTTTTTTCGATATTCTGTTTCATTATCTATCCTGTCTGTCCAGTCCTGTCTAGTATCGACCGCATCTGTCCGATATCAAATCGGACTCTGGCTTCCTATCATTTCACGCCAGACTGCTGCCTCACATGCATGACTTCCCATTTCCTGTAAAATAAAAGGCTTGTGTGAGAACGTCATGCGTTTGGGTCCTGATCTTGTTCTGGTTCTTGACAAAAATAATCAAAGTGAAACCTAAAAAGCTATAAAACACATCTTCCTGATCACTAACACCCATTCAAATAGTAAGTAAACCTAAAAAAAAACAGATTTATAAAATAAATAAGATATTAAGAAAATAGTTTATCATGAGTTGCTGTAACATAGGTGTGTGTGCGTTCTGTGGGGGTGCAGGAATAGGAAGCAGGGGTGCGTCAAGAGTGACGGTCCACATCTTTGGATGATACGTAAGGACTTTTTTTTTTACACTCCAAATTAGTTACTGTAACTTTAAATGAACGTGAACACACAGTTTTTTTTTTTGCCTATTTCAGTTTTCATTCATCGCTCTCTTTTGCCCTTTTAGCTGGACTTGCAAGGCTATCACTTTCAACAGGTCTTAAAACAGGGGATTTGTCTCTGCCTCCTGTTCAAATTCTTACCGAAATTCGTAAGACAATTGTCATTGTGGAGAGCCGTCGGACAACCAGTTCACAGTTTTTCTGGATGTGATATTTCCAACTAACGCAGCGACTTTGTCCCACTTAGCCAGCATCTCCTTTGTAAACGCCGGCTTCACTGGTTTGTTCTCCCTTTTACTGTTTTTTTTTGCAACAGGAATAAAATCTTCATTGAGAAATTATTGCAGAAAAGCGTAAATTCGACCGCGGCTTTGTGATCAGCACTCGCTGCTTCTCGATCGTACTCCCTGGCTTGGTCACGCACACCTCGGTTGTGTTTTTCTATTATTTCTTGCTTCTTTTCAATTTTTATAATTCTGCCTTTCTTTCTCATGTGCCTTACAAAAGTCCCAAAAAGAAGAAGAAAATGCGATTAAATAGATGAAAATGGTAGATATAACCCGAAAAAAATTATTGTTGGCAATTTGAAAAGTGAGTTTGAATTTTAAAAATATTTTTGCAGGTAAAAAAAAAAGCTACATAAAACGAAAACATAATATGATCTCTGGATAAGGTGGTAGAGAAAAAAGTACCTTACATATTTGAAGGCTATATTCGTATGTATTTTTGTTTATTGTCAGGTTAATTGACAAATACATGTATTTTTTTAGTTTTGTGCACGATTTTTCTACCTGTCCGAAACTCAACATTTGAATAAAGAGGAGTAAATTAAAAATGTCTTTAAGACATCCGATAATCATCGAAAAAAATAATTTTACCGATTCATAATAATTGTTAGTTGCGGCCCTAGAACTAAGCCAGGCAGACTAGACGATTTAGTTAGATCTGTGAATATATCAGGAGGAAGAAGGTATGGGTCGGTAGCTAGCCCTTTGTGCTTTCCGACAAGGTGAGCCACCTCATTCGACAGATGCACAATACTCATTAGAATAGTCACTAGCCACGGGGAGTGCGGTTTACCACGATATACTGTCGGCACCTTCCGTCACGTGATCATTATGGTCACGTATGTCCAAAGGGTCAATAGAGAACAAGATTTTTGTTCAGAACAGAACAAAAACACCTTTGTAGAGAGAGTCTTGTGCATAGAGGTTCTTGTATAAAGAGGTACCACGGTACACCTTCTACGATTTGTCTTTTTTTCTAAAATCCACTGAATGTGTCTATATTTACCTGCTCCCTTCCTGAAAGAGAGCAAACTCCAGCGCTGTCCTCTCCAGCACTGTGAGGGCCATGACGGTTACCGGGCCGCTAGCCTTGCTGGGGAAGCTCCCCTGAAGACGCACCTCCTGCCAGTCAGAGTGGATCTTGCAAATATCCACCGAGTCGAAATACCTGCAGCGACACGGTTCATTAAAGTCCACATATCGAGGCATCGATAGTGTTTTCTTTTATAAGAATCCCTTTTTTTTTGTCCAGGAAGACGCGGGCTGCTGGTTTGAGCCGAGAGATTACGTGTCGAGAGAGAAATCAGGGGAAAAAGACAGATGGGGTCCTCTGGGCCAAACGCATTTTTCAGGTGGAGTTGTTGAAAGAGGACAGCTGCCTCGGCCCTCCTGGACTTATTGGGACTCCAATTTTTCTAGTCGGGAGACACATGAATAACAGACCCAAACACAAACTTACACACGTGAATAGACCGAGGGTCAGCAACCCATGGCCCTTTAGCGCTGTGGAGTGTCTCCCTGGCGCTTTTTCAAAAACAATTACACATCGAAAAAGATAGGCGAGTGAAATACATTTTCATTTTACCATAGTTTCTGTAGTAAGAGAGACAAGACAGAAACGCTTTTAACATTTTCCAATCCTGTAAAAACGTGTTGAATAAATATCACGTTTCAACTACTTCTGCGCATCTTTCCTGTGCTTGTTTTCCTATCTTTGCAGTGTTTGCTGTGTTAGAATAGAATATAATATCCACCGGAATAATACTAGAGTATTCTTTAAAATTGGTCATTTTAATCTTTTATTTTCGTAATAAAACTAGGTTTTGTCTAGCACTCAGCATGTCTGCTCCACTTAACAGGATTTTGAATAAACAAAGGGCATACTATGTTGTATGTTGGTTAAAAATAAAATACTATGGAAAGCCGCTTCACTAAGCCGTATGCTATTGTTCAAATGAGTATAAAGGTTGATAGGAAGGGGTGAGACTAAAGAAGAGCGAGAGAGAGAGAGAGAGAGTTACTTTTTTCTTTTTGTTCTCTATTTACTTTTTTCCTACATTTCTTTCTTTTCTTTTTTTCTGGCTTTTTTTCCTAAATGTTTCCTTCTTTTTTTCTCTTCCTTTTGTTTCTTTTTTTCTCAGCTTTTCACTACTTTTTCATTTTGGTATTTCTTTCTATTTTGTTCTATTCCCCCCTTCCTTTAAGTCATTTTGTGCATAATTTTACATAATATTTGGTCATGTTGGGATTAAAGAAGCAAAAACAACCCGAAGAGCTGTTTAGGACCCGAAAGAGCCGGTTCCTTTTAGTGAGCCGAGCCGAAGAAGCCGGTTCTCGACAAACTCTACTAACGTTACTCAACATAGTTCTACTTTGACTCGACTTCAAAATACCGCATTTAGGACACAACGTCAGGGGAACCCGCGTATTTTTACCTTCATGCACTGTAACTTTGACTTAAATCGCTTCTTAATTAGTAATTTTGAGCCCTGATTTTTGTGCGCTGGCTAGATTTTCTTGTGCGCTGAGAATGTGCGAGCAGTGCGCAATTGCGCACGCGCACAGCTTAGAGGGAACACTGTTCCCGGGTCCAAGATCTTAACTCAACTCACAATACTTACAAAACAGAGTGAAATCAAATTGCATACCGACTTTTAATATACAATTAGGGCTGTGCGTTATACTCAAGTGTGTTAAACACGAATAAATACAGTAGGTCTCCCCCCCTCCCTGGTGTGAAGCCTCCCCCCATTTTTTCAAGCATTTTACATTTACTAGCAGCTGCGTGCCTGGAACGGAGACAGAGTGCGTGTTTGGCAGCCGCGGCGACACTCATTCGATAAGCGTCAAAATTTCAGCGCCCTTGTCGCGCCGCTGATTGACTGCGGTGCAGAGTGCAAACACCGCAGCGTGAGGTCGGGATAACTCCGGTGCTGACAAAACATCCCGTTATGAGACCGAGATGTAATGACTCCCGCGGGCCACTGGGGATGATGAAGAGTAGACGAAAGCGATTGAGGATTGTTTCAAATAGATTGGGATGGAATTGGAGAATCAGAACAGCACTCAGTGGAGTAGAGAATACTTTACAGTAAGAAGTGACCAGGGGAGGCGGGTGAGCCCGTGCCTCACCTGTAATCATGTACAAATATATATAAAATATATTAAATTTCATTATTGATTAGCTTTAACGTTTTTTATCATTTAACTTAATATTTTGATTTTTTTTTTCAAAATCAATGCAATTTTGCATTATATTGTAAATATTAGAGATAAAATTAGTATGTAACGTATCACTGGGCCGAGCGACTGAATATGCAGAGTAAAGCACACAATTCTCTTGCCTCATGGGAGAGGGCGATAGTGAGACCAAGGATTATGATTTGCTCAACACCTCAGCCCCAAATGATAAAATATGTGATTACCAAAACAACAGCAAGTCAAGCCATCGAATCATTTTTTTCTCATTGCATGGACTTTTTTTCGCCCACAATGGGGGATTACCTATCTATTGACACTTTTTATTAAAAAAATAGCACATAGACTTCATTTATAAGGCAAGGAAAGACAATTTTTTTTTCAATGCTACAGTTTATATACGGACGCTCCCCTTCTTATGAACAGTTACGAAAAACGGTAGATACGAACATTTTTTTTCCAGGATGTCGAAAAATATCCTGATATTGCTGTAAGTTAGATTTTGTATTGTGTGCACTTTTTTCAGAGTACATGACATTACTGTAGTGCTTCTTTCTACCACGTGTGGCGCTGTGAGAGGTCACCCAGCATCCATCCCGAAGAAGAAATGCGCTTCCTCTTCCTAGTTCGTGTGTATTTCTATACTGTATCTCCACCGTACTTCTGACATTTTCATTGTTTAATATCTCGTGGGCCCATTCAATATGGTTGGTGTAAAGTGTAAAGGAGAAGCGAGCCGTTTCTTTTGAAAAAAAAGTGGAGTAAGAAAGCTTGATGTGGTTGAGAGATGGTCTGAACGCTTTTTTTCGGCCATTTTTTACCACGGAGGAGGACCTCTTGAAGCGCATCTTCCAAAAGTAAGTTAAACTCAACTTTATTTATCTTTACAGAGCTTATTATTTTATCAAATGTTTATTTTTTTAGTACTAAACAATAAAGGTTACTTATACAAGCCTTAAACATACTTATATAAACCTTAAACAACACATTCCATACAAAATATAGCAGTGAAGCAAATTACAAACAAATTCAATTTACGAAGTAGGGCTGCTTCTGTATTGCTTTATTGCTCTTCCAATCAAATGATGAAAAACTTGTAGATTCCTATGTTTATATATCTGACAGTGCCTCACCAAACACGAACCTCACAGCATGTCAGTGTAAGTAACACAGAATTAGCTCTAGCAAATTTATTTCTATGCAATAGCTTGAGAAAGTGTTCTCTTACTTTTGCACAAGGCAGATAAAAAAAAAAAGAAAAACACTAGAGGCTCTAGCATTGAACCCTGTGGAACACCATAAGCGGTGGATACATAGTCCTTTTTTAACACTCATCAGTGTAAGTATGATCAAGCAATAAAAAAGTAAGCACATTGTTGTAAGTGCATTCTTAAAGACCATAGCCAAAAATACATATTTTAATAAAAATATTACCATAATTCCTAAATAACTTGGTGCACTGAAAAAAATAAAGAATCCTGATAATAAGATTTTTTTTCTTATTTTAAGCATCATTTCAATCATTTACACTCAAAGTAAAAAAAAAAAAGAAAATAATTCTCTATTTCTGTTAATAACCCAAGGATTTTGTCTCTCCCATTGTGGCAATACTTTCTGCAAAATATTTATTTTTCATTGTAAAATAAGGCAACTAATACTTAAACTGAAAAAAATGATGTACGCTTCTTTAGATAGGGCAAAATATTCTGATTTTTCATTGCAGTGTGAGCAAAATAGCTGATATGGCTGAAAGTCGATAATTTGAAGCATTCATTTTACAACAAAAACCAAACCTCTTAAAACACCAAAAGCAATTAGCCAATGGGGCATTCTTATTGATATCCTTTGATGTCAGAACAAAAAAAACGCTCAGGTGAAGTACAAACACCGGAAACCTCAACATTTATAAAGCGCTCTAATACTTTTGTTTCTTACTTGATGAAATCCGTGTACTCCATCCAGAAGACCCCTTCGCTGCTCCCGTGCGCCATCAACTCGTGACGAAGATGCTGAGGCCAGTCCGTCCACTCGTCCGACCAGCTTCCGTTCCAGGAGAATCGACCCCATGGGTTGCGGAGGCGTAGCAACCTGAAGGCAGCAATTGGAAAAAGGTTAAATATCAAATGAATTACGATTAGAATGGACTGCACACATGAACTTGTATGCTTTATTGGTACAGTTCATTTGCCTTGTGCAATGAAACCAAAGATATACATATACCTGCACAATATGTACATTTTGTTGTTGTGGCTTATTTCTTGACTAGAATGACTCAACAGGATGCCGTGTAATTTATTTTCATGTATATGAATTTAGATGCAGTTCCTCTACAGCAGGGGTCTCAAATTTGTGGCCCCCGAGATAAAAGTTTGAGTGAGTATTATTTGCCTATTCAATGTTGCTGTATTCTGTTGGTCACTGAAATCCAAGTGCTAAAAGCACAACGGAAGGAGACTTAAAGTGACAAAAATGCACCTTATTACTTTGGAAAGGAAAGGAATAAGAAACGGAAAATGAAAATAAGGGAAAGAATAAATGAAAATATGAAAAGAAAAAAAAGACAGTTTCCGATCTTCTTTATTTCCTTTACTCCATTTTCCTTTTTTGGGGGGGCTTTTCCTACTTTTCTTTTTTCTTTTCCTATTTGGCCTCCTTGTTTTTTTCCTTCTTCCCTAATTTTTATTCCTTTAAATCCCTTCTTTTTGTCTTTCTCTGCAAATGGGGTGCTTTTTGATCACTTTCAGTCTCCGTAGTTCGTTGTCTTCTTTGGACTCATGTTTGGTGGCACTATACATTTAGTAGACAAATATAAAACACTGTCCCTTTAAGAACAGCGAAATATCTTTATCAGCGCTGTTTTTTGTGGAAACGCCCATTTGACCCAACCTCACTTCTAGCTTCAGGGGCCCCCGACTCAATTGAGTTTGAGACCCCTGCTCTACAGTTTGTGTAGTGAACATCTAGTTTTCTGATATTTGGTACACCGTAAATATTTTTACATTTATTTTATTATGATATTATATGTTTTTTAAAACCTTAGTAATATATTTAGTTATTTTTTTAAAACAAATAACTAGTATATGATATAGTTTTATAGATTGTATAATTAAGTTATCCCCCAAGTTGAATTTTAAGGATTATTTTTGTCATTTTTTATGTTAAAATATATGTAAATTAATATTTAATTCGTAAGGATGATTTAATTGATAACAGGAAAATGAATAAAAAATAAATTAATTATTATTTAAATATTTATTTTAAGTATTGTTTAAGTATTACTATACAAAATAAGAAGAAGATGGAAAGACTAAAACATCAAACTATTATTAAAATGGTCATACATTTTAGGGATTGCTTGTCTTACTATATTGCAAAAATAGGACAAATGAAAAACTAAAATAAGACATAATAATAATAATAATACATTTGAAGGATTAATTGTCTACTACAAATTGGCCCAAAATGGGAACATTTAAATAAGAAAAATTATTAAAATTGCAATACATTTTATTGTTTAATAGTTTTACTTTAAACCAAAATAAGAAGAAAATGGAAAAAATAAGGATATATATATATATATATATATATATATATATATATCAAATCAAATTTTAATGTATTTTAAATATTAGTTATCTTAGGAAGAAAACAGAGAAATGTAACTAAGAAAAATAATAATTACAATTATTTAAAAAAATAAATCAGAATGACACAAGGAAAATAAAGATGAGTGACGGGTGGATTTAAAAAAAAAAAAAAAGTCAGCGAGAGAGAAACCCAGCCTGGCTTGGCCTTCAAAAATACAATATGAATGTTGGGTAGGATCTTAATATCCGCGGGCTGGATATTTTTAGACCCGATCAGAACGCTACTCCAAAATATAATAGAAACTCACATCCCCGGCTGTCCCGAAAAACAGTCAGTTGAGTAGCCGTTCTGAAATCCGCTTTTCATGTCCTGTGGCTTTGCGCGGAAGGGGGCTTGATGCCATTTTAGATCAAGTGCCCCCACTCCGCTCGCTTTATGGCAGGAAATTAAAGTGTGCCTCTTGAGAAAATGACATCTGAGACATTTTTTTTTTAAAAGCAACTCTCGACTTACTCTCGCGGGTTGAAGAAGCCGGTATTGTGTTATCGCCGTGACACCCGATCAAAAGGACCACGTTGCAGTAAAAGGTGCACCTGCTCTCTATTTGTACCGAGCCCTTCCTCCTTCACTCGCCACATGAAGAGCGCATTCACAAAAAGACCTCTTTGATCCATTTTGAAACAAGACTAAAAACTAGATATTATGATAAATAATTCACATGTGATAAACACAAGGCAAAGATTAGATGGTATACCTTTATTGCTAAAAATCATTTCAACAATTTGTACAAAGCTCGAGCAAACAAAATTCACGGTATGATTCATTTCGATCTCTTTGAACTTTGCGCATTGATGAGAAGGGAATGAGAGCACTCAGCGCTCCATGCATTTCATAAGTGGAGAAAAACATCAATTTGGGGGAATTTTTTGTGACTTTAAGGACAAGAAAGTACGGAAAATTCCATATACAGGCGCTCCCCTACTTATGACCATTCGAGTTACGAAAAACAGTAGATACGAACAATTTTTTTTCGGGATGTCGAAAAATATCCGGATATTGCTGTATGTTAGATTTTGAATTTAGTGCACCTTTTTTCCGAGTACAGGACAATACTGTAGAGGTTCTTTCCGCCGCTATCGGCGTACGGTGCAGTGAGAGGTCCCCCAGCATCCACCCTGAAGAAGAAATCCGCTTCCTCTCCCGAGTTTGTGCATAAACATTCTATACTGTCTATGTTTATACCATCTCCAGCGCTCTAACTTTGACATTTTTATTGTTTAATATCTTGTGCATCTATTCAATTTGGTTGGCGTAAAGTGTAAAGAAAAGGCGAGCCGTTTCTTTTGAAATGAAAGTAGAATAAGAAAGCTTGATGCTGTTGAGAAAATGGTCGAAACGCTTTTTTTCAGCCACTTTCTACCACGAAGGAGGAACTCTTGAAGCTCATCTTCCAAAAGTAAGTTAAACTTCACTATTTTTATCTTTATAGGACATATTATTTTATGAAATGTTTTTTTTTTTTGTAAAAAACAATACAGGTTACATACACAAGCCTTAAACATACTTATATAAACCTTAAACATACAAAATATAGCACTGAAAAAACTTACGGACAAATTCAACTTACTAACGATCGTCCGTAATCTCGTTCGTAAGTAGGGCAGCGTCTGTACAGGGTTTCCTTGCCAAATTCAAGCACTTTTTAAGGACGTTCAAAGCCAATTTGCCAAGTGCTAATTAAATAAGAAATCTGGTGTTAATCATGTATTTTGCAGAGCCACAAATATATCTGTGGTTTACATATGCAGTTTTCAATCTTTAAATTTTGAGGAAATCGTTTTTTACCTTCACACTTACCCATTCACACACACACACACACACACACACACACACACACACACACACACACACACACACACACACACACACACACACACACACACACACACACACACACACACACACACACACACACACACACACACACACACACACACACACACACAGCTCTCGGTGGCATTAGGGATTCAGTGTCTTGCCATAAGACACTTCGACCACGGAAGAGCCGGGAATCAAACCTGTGATCTCTTGATCCCAAGACGAGCGCTTAACCTCATGAGTTTACTGCCGCCACAAATCTCTCTCCATATAGGTGCATGGTAAAATGACAGTAATATGCAACTTACATTTTCAGTTACAGGAAGCTCTTCCCATTAAAATTTACCACCAGAAAAAGGTACTATAATTTTTTGCATACTTGATATGTGCAACTCCTTGACTAATTAATACACAATTCAAAGTGCGCTCCTTAGGTGTAGCATGCACCTCTTGGGCATGGCCCCTAGGGGACGATGATGCATTATAGGAAAGTGCTTTACAAACTAATGCCAGCTGCAGTTAATGATGAGGGAAGAAATGTAAATCTAATTAAAGCCACCAGAGCAGTTGTGTCAGCGGTATTTATAAGCAGACTTGTTCTGTTTTTCTTCGTTTTATGCTAGGTGTATCAAGGCAGACTGCGGAGAAACATGGCAACAATTTCACGCATTGACAAGCACTTTACCAAAAAATTCAAGCACTTTTCAAACCAATCAATGCACCTGAATAGACCCTTGCTTATAGTGCGGGCAATATGGCATATATTCATTTATTATTTTGGTTCTCTGTTGTAAAAGTATCCATTATCAAAATACTTTGGTGAATCATGAATTATTCAAAGGTAATACCTATATCCTTGTACATCTCGGACATCCAAGATGGAATACGCGTGGCGAGGCCTCAGACCCAACGACTCGTAGACGGCATCGTCGACCTTCATGTTGCCTCCTCCGCACGATGCTCCCATTAGAAACCTGCACCAAGACACCAGTGAGACTTTCCTATGCCTTGGCACGCAAAACCTACTTATCTGTATTACGAGAAACGAAAAGAAATCTGGTGTTAATCATTGTATTTTGTGAGAAATCAAACAGCAAAAAAAAAACTCCACCACTTTGTTGATAACCTGATCCGCTTGGCCAGAAAAGCGCACTCTCCTCCCGGCTGGTCCGCTTTGATTTATTAAAACATACTGCGGCTTGCCTGACAGATGGGCACCAGGCTGGCTACAGATGACTAGGCCACTCTGAGGGCTCCTCTAGTTTATCTGGAGTTTTTGCATATTAAAGTGATAATAAAAGAAAGCTTTTTCTGTCCTGACTCTACAGCACTGACTTTCACACCAATTCATTTAAAAACATTTGACGTAGTAGTGAGATCTTGGTCCCGTTCCTTAGCCCGTCCCGAAATTCAGGTCGGGTCAGGCTTAAAATGTCAATCATTATGTTGAGGTTTGGGCTGGGCTTCTCTCTCACTGACTTTTTTTATGTTTTTAAATAATTATCTACTCATCATTGTTCTAAGTAATCGTTTGGTTGTGGAGTATCCACTTAGTGCAGCAAACACGCTCATCAGTCCGTGCGCTCGTCGGTACTGTCGGACACTGGTAAGCGTGCGAGCAGTAGGGGGTGGTCAGAATCACCCTTAAAAGGCTTGAAATATCAATCATTATGTTTAGGTTTGGGCCGGGCTTCTCTCTCACTGACTTTTGAAAAAAAATAATTATCTACTCATCATTGTTTTATGCAATTGTTTCTTTGTGGAGAATCCACTTAGTGCAAGAAACACGCTTGTCAGTGCGTGCGCTCGTGGGTACTTGTTGGACCCTGCTTCCTCCCGAGTCCTCACAAAAAAATAGGAACATTCGGGTTTGCTCCAGATTCAGTCCCTCAAATCAAGTTAATTGGTTGGGCTGGGGCTGGTTCAGGGCTTTTATCCATGCAGGCTGGGTCGGGCTGGATTTTTTTAAGCCCGACTAAACTTACTTTGCAATGGCAGCGATTCATAGTACCATCGGGCCTTGACATTAGATAATGTTTTTAGGTTTCTGCTACATTTTTGGAGTAGATTTAGTGCACATTTGTGCTAACACAATCGCTAGCCGATTGAGTGTTAAAATCAACAGTGTGATCGCTATCATTAGAGCTAAATTGGCAGAAATTATCACTAGCAATAGCGGTGATTAAATATATTAGCATCAGTAACTTCTCTGTGTTGAATTGTCAAGAACATATGATTTTATTAATGATCTAAAAGTGGTTGTTTATTATAAATAGGAAAATACTGGATAGGTGCATTCCTTGTCAATGAAATAACAGCGCTGTACAATATAGTAAAATGTACCTGAATCATTTGTAAATTATTATCAGAGAAAAAATGGTTACGTCAATTGTATTATCAAACAAAATGTAGGTGTTTTTCAAATTTTCTGTGGGTCAGTTATCCTTAAGGTTGAAAACATTTGATTTCTAACTCACACAAGAAATCATTAACATGATCTGTGTTTTTATATTCAAGATCAATTCTTACCAAATAATCCCCCCATAATTTATTTTTGTAAATAACTCAGAGCCCTTATACAAGGTAGATGTTGAAGTGGTTGACTGAGCCTATTTTCACCCTATCGTTATAACTTAATGAGTTTGTTTGAGCTTAAAAGCTTTATATAAGCCTAATAAGGAAGAAAACACATACTGTATACTATATGTATTTATATTAATTGAAAACGTTAAGAATGTTTGTGTCATATTTGTCCTCCAACCGAAACAATATAATTTTCCATTATCAATCATTTCTGAAAAAGTGCCAGGGAGCCACTAGAGAGCGCCAAAGAGATGCCTGTTGCTGACCACCCGTCTTAATAAGTCACAAAAAAGTAGTTCCTAGCCTCAAAACGGTTGGTAACAACCGATTTAAGGGGTACACAAAGATAGAATGATGTGATTTTACCCTGCTTCCTTGGAGCTGAGCATCTTAGCCCAGATCAGATCAGTGTCGATGGGCTCCTCCCGTGGATTGGTGGAGCTGACCTGCAGCATGAGGGAATCGCACGGAGCGCCGGTGAGCGTAGCCAAGCCCTCGATGGCACGTCCTGCCTGCAGGGCGAAGTAGGAGCCGTGGAGTTTGGCCAGGGCCTTTTCGATTAGCGCCACCCACAACTGCTTCCTTTGAGCCTGAAACCGACACAAAAGTGTCAGAACAAGGATGCTGTGGTTAGACTCTGAGCTTGAGGTGCTGATAGCCAGCCGAGTTCCCTTTTTACTCCGGGATGTAAAATAATAGAGTAATGTTTCAAAAAATGATGTTGTTTTTCCAGTAAGCCTTAAAAATATGTTTAACACTGCGTCAATGTTCCCTCTAATTTTCCACGGGTCTGAGCGTTCACAAAAGGTCGGTGAGCAACGCTTGAAACAACAGTGAGCAACAGCAATCCCAAGTGTGGCAACCAAGTCATTATCAAACATGTCCAAGACTTATCACATAACATTTTGCTGAGTTTCCGGCAATGCAAAATTATTTTTCTCTTTTGAATGAATCGACTCATGTACTATTGCAAAGGTTGTACGGCCTACAAACGCCGTTTGTTCTTACAATTCTTTCACAAGATATCCATTTCTTTTTATTTCCTGATATATTTTGTCGCATAATATTAACATTTTTGGGGGCTTATTGAGTCGGTTGTAAGATACAGAACTCTACTTAATCACATTTTTTTGTGGAAGTACAATGTTGGCAACAAGAATCACTTGATATAATTGGAAATTATTTGAATGCAACACAAACTTTTTATTCTGTGTTTTTTTTCAAATTTTTTTTTTTTAAATTCCTTTAAAAAAAAATCTCATTGTGTTTATTTTTTCCGAGCTGTTACTTTTTCTTTTTGTTAGTCCTAAACAAATAATCAATGCTACTCACAGTGTGATGGTACATGAACAGTCACATTCAAGTTTGGCTGCCTATAGGGTCACAATCTGTACCAGTTCCGGCAACAACAAAAAAACCTCAGAAGGAGAACACCCTGCATTCCTTTATACCGTAAATTCCGGACTATAGAGCGCACCTGATTATAAGCCGCACCCACCACATTTTAAGAGGTAAACCGATTTTGTACATACACAAGCCGCACCTGTATATAAGCCGCATGCGCCCACATTTAAACACAAACACAAAATTAAGCCAAACCCGACTGCAAGTCCCGCAATTGAAACTAAATGTCCTTCATTAAAGTCCAAAGTCCAAAAATCACATCGGGCAAAATGAACGGAAAATGATACTGGTACTTAAGGTTTGATGCAGACCTGCAGAGTCTGGGTCCCGTTGAAAGTAATCCAAGGAAAAAAAGTGTATATTTCCAAAGGTAAGGGTGAGAAAAATATATCAGATGAACACATTTACTCCCGCAACTCCTTTTACTTTAACCAACTATTTATCCCGTCTTCTTTCCTTGTCTGTCCCTCACCTTCAGCGGTCCCCACTTAAACTCGGCACCCCGCGTTTGTTCCGCCCCTCATTTTTCGTTCACACGTGCAAAACATATCAGAATAAGTGTCTAAAATAAATACAAATAAATAGATTACAAAAATATACAGTTGCAAATACATTTTATACATAGGTTACACATATTTACAAAGAAAGACCGTATACTGAGAGAGTTTTTAAAGCTTTAATAATAATAATATAGCTTTGACAGGGCAGTTAATGGTAGCAACACTGAGCGCCGCTGGCGGCCGTTAGAAAAATGACATAAATTGGCCGCATCACTGAATAAGCCGCAGGGTTGAAAGTTAGGGAAAAAAGTAGCGGCTTATAGTCCGGAATTAACGGTAGTTCTATCTTTCACAGCTTCTATGGGGTTGAATAGGATAAACACTAGAATACCATCATCAACTCGATGCAACTCTGCATATCTTCGTATATGGTTACTTGTGCCAGCTATCGACAGTCTCCAGTACAAAGTACTAAGTTTCCCAAAAAAGGACTAACCTGGGAAAAGAGGAGGAATCCGTAATCGTCGCAGGGCAACATGTCGTCCACTAGCACCGTTGTCCAAGTCCCGTCTTTGCATAAGCGGACTTGGTAGGCTCCCTCTGTGCAAATAGTTCTGGTGATCATCACTCTCTCAACAAGTTCGGGACGCTCGGCTAATACTGCCAAGGCACTGAGGAACCTGCAGAAAAGGAAATAATGCAGAATGTATTAGCATAGTATCGAAAGAAAAAACATGAATCATGTAATCCAAATCTGATCTACTTTGGAAGTCCCGATTTGTGTGTGTCTGTGTGTGTTTATGACTTATGGGTTTCGAAACAGCTGGACCGATTTTTGTGCAAATTTACATAGTTTAACTTTTGGCCTACACGTCTTTAGCTAGGTCTCATGTCAAAGCAAATACCAACAAAATCAATAAACATCCGCTTTCGATTGTTCGGCTTCCATGGGGTCTAGAACGTCCTCTAGCAGCCAAATTTGGTACATCAGCTCCTGACCACAGACCACTCCAAGCAGCCCAACCCAATCTCCGATCGGCAAGGTAAATCACTGGGCCATTTTGCTTTTGAATCATATTTCAATTTCATAATAAGGGTTTTGTTACTAAGCATTTGGAGGCATAACAAGGTTAAGCTAAAAAAAGAGCTCCCTCATTTGCAATCTAGAACAGAAAGTCTAAAATTTCGACCAATTATTTGGGTAATCATTCAAAATGTCATTGATAGCCTAAATGTTTAGCCACATCCCCAAACACACGTTTTCAGGACAGTTTTACGATGTATATTTGATTTATTTTTTCACCATCTTATTAAAGTGATATTGTATATTATTTAACGCATCATTCATTAAAAATTATGATTTGAATTATAAGGGAACATGCATGAACTATCATATCTGGACTTCAGAAGGAATGGCAGGAATCCAGCACCACTCATCATAAAAGGAGACTGTGTAGAGAGAGTCCACTCCTTCAAATTTCTGGGTGTGCACATCTCCGACGACCTCTCCTGGTCTGCAAACACCAGAGCGGTGGTAGGGAAGGCCCAGCAGCGACTGCATTTCCTGAGAGTGCTCAGGAAAAAACATCTAAAACAGCAGCTGCAGGTGTCCTTTTACAAAGCCACAGTAGAGAGCATTCTGACGTACTGCATTACGGTGTGGTATGCTGGGTGCACAGCAGCAGACAGGAAAACGCTCCAGTGGGTCATCAAAACAGCCCAGAAAATCGTCGGTTGCTCTCTGCCCAGTCTGGAGGACATTGCCTGCTCTCGCTACCTCAGCAGAGCAGAAAACATCATCAAGGAAATTTCTCACCCCGGCCACCACCTCTTCGACCTGCTGCCTTTCGGCAAGCGCTACAGGTCGCACAAAACAAAAACAAACAGACTCAGAGACAGTTTCTTCCCCAGAGCCATTACCACCCTAAACACACACCGCACAAAAAACTGAAAAACTCTTGCAAAAACACGAACGTAAATGGTACTCATGTCTATGTTTCTCGCACAATGTTGACTGCACTATGTTTACTGCTCACCTTGCACAACGTTGACTATCTTTTTTTGCACTATGATGACCATTTTTGCACCAAATGCATATTGCACAAACTCTACGATACCAAACTGTATGTAACATCCTACATGCCGACATTTCGTGTGTAAATTTTGTGTAAATTATAACTATAACCTTATCCTCCTTGTTTTATAACCTTATCTTCTGTTCCTTTATCTTCTTGGGTTTTGTACCTCACTGTGAATGTGTGAACTGGAGTGTCATGCCCAATTTCGTTGTCACAATATGTTAACCCATTTTGTAACAATGACAATAAAGGTATATTCTATTCTATTCTATATACAAAAGTATTTTTTCAATACTTGCTAAATACTTGATATATTTGTATTTATTTTACATAACATTAGGCTCACCACAAGGGAGCTGACATGATTGACCACCATCTTGTTGCTCGGGTAACGCCTTAAACCAAAAACTTTGTAAAAGGCTGGGCAAAAAAAAAAAAAACAAAAAAAAACGAGAAAAGTAAGTGGCTTGGTCACACTGAGTCTTCGTAGTTTGTTTTCTTCCTTGTGCTTTGTAGCATTGCACAATACAACTACATCTAGGATTCAGATATTACACAATGTCCCTTTAAGATTTAATGGCCCATATATTAAATATCTTTATCAGTATACAAATTAATGCCCAAAATTGTATTTAGATCACCAAAATAATTAAGAATACATATGTGAAGATGTGATTCAAATAGATTCCCTTTGAGTCTGAATTCAGTAAAGGATTTCAGGCTGCGCCTATTTAGAGCCTAACATATGTTCCAGATTATGAATCTCTTCGGATTATAATTTGCTCTCTGAATTAAGAGGGGGGGGGACATACACTAATCACAATGGAATAGAAATGGAAGTTAATTTGCGGCTATTGAAAAAAATTAGGCCTCTCTATATTTTGACACGGAATACGACAACTGAAATTTTCACAGAGCCAGTTCATGGCATTTGAGAACAGGATATTTTCCTGGCTGGAAAAAAGGAGCATAGGAAAAGATGCTTCGGGTGTAGAAAGAAATGATGAGGAAAGTAAGACAAGAACAACGAAATGGTGATCATTGGCAGGTGCTCCGTGGATTATTATCAGGTTCCAAAAGCTACTGGGGCAGTTGGTCAGGCCTTCAACTAGAGCTAAGTTAACAACTTCCCTAAACCACTACTGCGGACCCTGTATCTTGCCAACAGCAGGTCCATTAGCCATGAAACGGATGACCTGGAGCTACAACTTGTGGGAAACCCCTTCATTTGGGACGGTTTCATTTTCATCATTGCTGGGATCTAGCTCAATTCGAGGACACATGGTGCTAGCGCTTTCAAGAACTGAAAAGGAGGAACCCTCCAATTTCTCTTTACTTTTGTATAACGACAATCAAACCAGTCATTCAACTGCAATTATATGCTGTGTCTTATTATTTGGTTATGTATAATTGTTATTTCATTACAGTGGTATAACCTCAGTTGGTGATGACGTCATCTCCAGGGAAGTTTAGCCCCCTTGGTGCGATGCTAATTCCCAAATTTTCCCTTTTCACGGGTGGTTCTGGTCTCCATTAAAAAACGAGGGATCTACTGTACATACTAGACTTGAATTGGGGGCAGTTAGGCTTTTCACATTTTAATTGTTAAAAATTGTTTGGTAGTATTGCATGACATGAAAAAAGCAAACACAAATAAACAAACTACTTAGTATTCTGTCCACATCTATAAGCATTGACATGTGGTTGGCACATTTCTACTCTATCCCTGTCGGTTGGCTGGCGGGTGCTTGGTTATTTGCTGGTTTATTAGGACAAACCCGCATGTGTTTTGTGTGTGCATGCACATTTGGGTGTGTGTGCATGAGAGTGAGCAAGAATTTAGGTTACATCCTGTTGAGAGTGAGAGGATTTGGCCCTAGGGACGGTTATTTTTGATAAGCTGTGAGCGCCGCTGATGAAAATTTGTTTCCGGACAACTTTGTGAAGGGACATGACTTTGTTGTGTGCAGGGGACATACGTGCGGACCCCAAAGGACACAAAACAAGGACAGAAAGATAAAGATAAAGCACATGTCCGGACCTCTGCAAATTACTTTCCAGTGTTCATCTTTAAACCATGATCCCCTTTTATTTTCTTCGTCCTTTGTGCCTTTTGTTATCATGTTACCACGTCTTAGTCACCGTCTGCCTCTGCTCTGTTTTCAAGGATGAAAATTGTTTCACGGATAAAAACATCGACTCAAGTCCTTTTGTCTTTTACAGACCATTGAACAGAGTGAGTTGTGTTACCTTTGTCGAGAAATGATCTTTCAAGATTCATCCTCGCCTGCGGCTATGATAACTTGCACATTTATATGAATGGGAAATACAACCAAAATTATTATTTCATATTATTACCTAAAACAAGGAATTGGGAACATATTAGCCTTAGGCCAGATACAGCTCTTTTCATGAGTACATCTGTCTAGGATCAGCTAGTGTTCTCTGTATCGTTCCAATTTGGTATCTGCGAAGCTGGAGCGACGCAGAAAATGTGGGATTCGGTCAAGAATACATAAAGAAGAGTTTAGGGTTGCAACTAACGATTATTTCAATAATTGATGAATCTGTCGATTATTTTCTAGATCAATCGCTTTTTCTGATTTGTTTTTTCAAACACATTTTCATCTCTTCTTAATTCAAATATTGAAAAAACGGTGCACAAAACAACATCCATCCAATATCTGACCCCTTATCCTCAGTAGGGTCGCGGGCGTGCTGGAGCCCATCCCAGCTATCTCCGGGCAGTGGGCAGGGGACACCCTGAACAGGTTGCCAGCCAGTCACAGGGCACAAAGGGACAGACAATTCGCTTGCCCATTCACACCTAGGGACAATTTGGACCGGCCAATTAACCTGACATGCATGTTTTTGGAATGTGGGAGGAAACCGGAGTACCCAGATGAAACCCACGCAAGAACGGGGAGAACATGCAAACTCCACACAGGAGGTTCGATGTAATGACCTCAGAACTGTGTCGCACACGCGTGAGCCACTGCGTTGCCGTGCTGCCCACAAAACAACATAATATTCTACAAAAAAAACAATAAAAAATAAACAGTTTGTCAAAAATATACACATGTATGCTATACACCTGTAAAAATGTAAGCTAGTCTTTCTTCCCACCTTAACCAGGCATTTTTCGTGCATATCATACAAAATAAAAACAAAAAAAGAGTATCATTTAATGTATAACAAAATATTTTATCAATAAAATAAAACATGTAAACCCACTTTCCATACTTTTTTCAATGAATTTGTTTTTTTGTTTGTTAAATATTTGAATATACAAATTATATATATTATGCTTAAGAATCTCCCTCTTGTGATGAAATAAATATGACATCTCTATAATTTTTATTTTACTATATTTATTTAATTACATTTATTTTCTGATTATTTTCTCTCTGTATTTCCGCAGCACATTCTGTTCCCTTGAAAATTGTTAACATAGTGGTTGACAGTTTCATGCCAATTTAATTATTAATGAAACAATGTTCAAATAACAAAGGATTTTCGAAAAAACTAAGACACTTTTATTAAAACCGGTCTTGAGGGGCCATCTGTCAGACTACAAGCCTCAACGTCACAATGCTTATTTGCATTGATTGAATGTGCTCAGTGGCTCATAAATCGTGTCACACAACGAATCAATGATGAAATTAGTTGCCAACGCTTTTAAAAATCAATTTTGATTGATTTTATCGATTTGTTGTTGCAGCCCTAGATGAGTCCAACTACAGATTACAGATGCTGCATGACACCAACAGACCCTGTTTTGGCAATATGTCACTTAAGGAATCCTTTTACTGGAAACCCAGTCAACAATGTATGTTCACTGTAGAGAAACTTTATGATGAAAACCCACAGAACAAACCGTAAACACTCAAAAACGACAACCAAGCGCCCAGAGCAATTTAAGTAGGTGAGCAGTAGGATTAGGTGGATCTCTGCACACAAACCCTTTCGCTCTCGCCCAGCGCCCTCTGCATCGAAGGTGAATGCTTCCATATCCTTCTCATCTGCAGTATTTTGTCACATTTAAAAAAAAGACCCTCTGCTCTCACCTTCTTTTAAAACCAATATTTAAGACAAAAATGATGGTCAAAATGAGCCTTAACGATCTAAAGAAACTGTGGGAGGGAGACAAATTTTGATTGATGAATTTGTTGATATGGGACTAAGGCTTTGGAATTATTATTATTTCCTCGATTCCGGATTCCTTGGCAAAATACTGCCAACAAAAAGAAAAAAACAGAGGGTCAGTTACAATCGTTAATAGTAAATGGTAATAATGCCCTGTTCAATTTTTTTTGATACATTTCAGAAGTGGAATTTCTTTCTTGATTTAGGTCGCTTCTTGTCATTAGGGTGGAACAGTGGGTCCTGGGGTCAGACCAGTTGAGAACCAATGCCCTAAACGATGCCGAAATAGACTTTACAAATTAAGCTTTCCAAGTGAAAAGAAGCATCACAAGTTTTCCAACATCTTCCCCCCCGAACTGAATCGACATAGCCCGAGGAGCGTCCTACTTCCCCGTGATGCATTCTGACAGCTCACCAGCAGTTTCCCAGCAGCCCCTGGAGGATGTCAGAAGGTCGCGGCGTGCGGAAAACGGACCACTTGACGCCTCGGTCTTTGAAGTTACTGCATTTGATCTCGTGGGGGCGGAGCCACTTTTTGATTCGTTGTTGGACGCTGTCGCCCTCGGGGAAACCAACCGATCGGGGTCCTGGGGGGAAACTGTCGTCCACAAAGTTCACCGTGTTCTGTTGAGAGGAAGGACACCCCAGAGGATGGACAGTAAGTTGGAGACAAGAAATTGAGTGGGACAACTGGAAGTACATAACACACAAACACACAATAATCATCTTCATATCTTTCGAGTACATTTCCGAGTCTTGCTAAAAGGATTTTCCACTTATTAAATGTTTTTTTTAAATATATACATATATCATATATATGTATACAAAAACTGTAATCTGCTCCACCACGTGACATTCTTGCACTCGGGGCATTCAACGAGGCACACTAAAGTAATCACGTGGTCAACACATAAGCTGTCACACAAGATGAATTCTTTTATATAAGCTTGATGCGGTTGAGAAAATTGTTGAATAGTTTTTTTTCCGTCCACTATCTACCATGGAGGACGACCTCTTGAAGCTCATCTCCCAAAAGTAATTTAAACTTCACTTTATTTATTATTTTATGAAATGTTTAGTTCTTAGTACAAAATAATGCAGGTTACTTATACAAGCCTTAAACATACTTATAAACCTTAAACATACAAAGTATAGCACTGAAGCAACTTAATTTAATAACCATCGTCCGGAACTCGCTCGTAAGTAGGGCAGCGTCTGTACTGCCACCTAAAATAAGGGAGACACTTACAATACTACAGTTATTTTCTTTAAATATTGGTACCTCTATCCTCCAGTGGTACTCGATACCTAAATGAGGCTGGTTCTGGCCTGATATCCACACCCGAGGTACATACGGTATGTCATGTAAAAAGAAAAAAAGCCACAATCGGGTGCTCGATTGTTGAGTCTTCGCACATGCTTTAAAAAATAAATTACTCAAATTTAACTCAACAGGGTGTTGAAAGAAAATGATGCTAACCAGCAACATCATTACACAGCAGGAGACCCATGTGCAATCTTGTATTACCTGAGGGGTGGAACGAAAATGTGAACACAGACCTTTCGTGACATTAACTGCTTGCAACTGCATACCTTGGAAATGTTAACAGAATACTAAAGGTATCTGGAAAAAAGCCATATCTTCCAGCTTACAACTTTTACAAAGATAAACAAAAAAACGAACATGATATCCAACTCGATACACTATCTGTTCATCTACAGCTGACACTCGCCACAATGGTTTCCTATTTGCACTGATAGAGGTAAGGCCGGCAAGTTGTGTTTGCGAGCCAGGCGGGGGATGTAATGCGAGTGTGCCCCGCTGGTAGCTCCCGGTGAAGCAAATTGATAGCTCGCCAACCCCGGCTCATAATTCAATTCGGTTGCCTTGATGCCGCGTTAGTGACCAGACGAGAGTCGGGCTGCCGTCATCCAAGGTTGCAAAGTAACATGCCGGGTGCGTGGTTCACCCGTTGATGCGTAACCCCTTGAACTAGCGTTGATGTTTTATGGATGGAGCTACAAATGTCGATCTACTCGCAGTACATGACTTCAAAATTTGTGGACAACATTTTTTGTTCGGACATACAATTTTGATGCTAAGTAGAATAGAACAGTCATTAATGTCATCGATATCAACAAGGTGAAACTTAATAGACTGTCAGAATAAAAAGGCAAAAATATACACGATCTGGATTGTATTAGAAACAGTCATTTTCTTACTTTCACCATTTTCATCCTGGAAAAGAAGAAAACCACCTGAAATCACTTCCCTCACCCCACCTCTTTCCTTCCAGCATAATGAGCTGCGTGGCCGGAATACTGATGATAAAAGTATAAAGGCAGATAGGTGTGGTGAAGAAAAAAATATATAAAGGCTCTTTGAACTCACTTGGAGGGGGGGGTTAAAATATTTAATGTCAAACTTTTTAAGGACACTTTAAAGAACGCACCCCACCTTTCAAGTATGCAAACTTGTCGGATAATGTTGGTCATTTTAATTACGTTCCTTTTTTCCTAGTAGATTATGTTGAGAATATAGTAAATTCGGAAAAAAAATCAATACTTTTCAATCAGATTTACTTGCAGTATCAGTAAAAATGAAGCAAGTACTGTGATTTATACTGATTTATGATTTAGTATACCTTGAAGTGCTTTCAACTACCCCTGGGATACTTTTAATTGTGTACAACTATGCGAGATATAAATGGTCTGCATTTATACAGACACTCCCCTACTTCTGACAATTCGACTTACGTAAAACGGTGGATACGAGCATTTTTTCGAGATGTTGAAAAATATACGGACATTGCTTTAAGTTAGATTTTGTATTGTGTGCACCTTATTCCGAGTAGAGGACAGTAGTGTCGTGCTTCTTTCCGCCGCGTGGCGCTGTAAGAGGTCACCCAGCATCCACCCTGAAGAAGAAATCTGCTTCCTCTTCCTAGTTCGTGTGTAAACATTCTATACCTTATCTCCAGCGTGCTAAGAACTTTGACATTTTTATTATTGAATATCTCCTGCATCCATTCAATTTGGTAAAGTGTAAAGAGGAGTAGAGCTGTTTCATTTAAAACAAAAGTGGAATAAGGAAGCTTGATGCGGTTGAGAAAATGTCAGAAACGCTTTTTTTCGGCTACTTTTTACCACGGAGGTGGAAGTCGCCTAACTCTTAAAGCGCATCTTCCAAAAGTAAGTTAAACTCAACTTTTTCTTTATAGAGCATGTTATTTTATGAAACATTTATGTTTTTAGTACAAAACAATACAGGTTACTTAAACAAGCCTTAAACATACTTATATAAACCTTAAACATACAAATTATAGCACTTAAGCAACTTACGGACAAATTCAACTTACGAACAATCGTTCGTTAGTAGGGCAGCGTCTGTATATCGGTTTTCAAGTCACCGAAGACCTCCAAAAGCGCTTAACGATGTGCTTCACACTTACCCATTCACACACACACACACACACATTCACACACCGATAGCCATGCAAGAGATAATTTGGTTGCTTTTAGGTGGTAAATGCAAATAGTGGTCGTGAAGGTGAAGTGCAAAAAGCTGGTTCCATAACGAAAATCCTAGCCAATTTTAGACCCCTGCAAATGTCGGTAAAGAAATGCACAAGATCCGAATCATTTTGTGGCCTATTTTCTGTTCGCAAAAATGCCTCATTAGAATGACTATAAATCCAACAGACAATCCCCTTGATCTTTTAAGCATACTTCATTCCAGCGTTCAGTTCAAATCTGAATTGATTTGCTAATGAGGTTTTTCCGTTGACAGTGATTCAGAGTCTAAGGTGTTGTGATGTTTACAAAATGCGCTTCCCCGTTCCCACAACAGTGGAGACGTGCCAGCCCGCCAACCGTAGACTGCTCCCACCCTAACATCTCCCAGCGGACGCAGAACTGGCAGGCATACAAAATTGCTTTTAGACGGCGCTCGGCTTGTCGCCAAATATCGTAGGTGACATGCACAACCTGTTTATCTCCTAAAACATGGCGACAAGAATGCATGGAGGCAGATTTCACGGTATCTAGCTTGATTAATTCAAAAAGAAAAGGGGAGCTGGCAAAAACATAAACAAGATGGTGATGCAACAGCTGCTAGCGGTGAGGTTTCACAACTACATGTGCTTGTAGATCATCAAGGTTTGGGCACATGTTTGGTTAAAGAGATTGTGTTTTATTTAGCGCCCTGAAAAAACAGAAACATTATTCATCTAAATGATGAACTATCATGTAAACATGCATTTTTTAAAATACTTGGCGGTTGAGAAATAAGCTTTATTTGACCCCACATGATCCTCACTAAGAGGGAGTTGACAGGATTAGCCGCCATTTTGCTACCAGGCTATCCTCAAAACCTGTGTTTTTTTCCCCCAACAAAATTTCAATGATTATTTTTCTCACCCAAAAAAAATTAAAGCATTTAGAATATGTAGGAAAACATGTTCCACTGTAATATGTTTATTTTAAATATTATTTTTGTTATCTTTCCTTGTTTGTCATTTCTTTATCATTTTTTCCCCCTTTTTTCTTCCATTTTCTCTGTAGTTTTCCCCCATTTTTCTGGATTCCCCGTTACTCTTCCTTTTTCAAATTTTTCCTTTGTTCTTTTTTTCTTTCCTTGACTGACTTCTTTTTTTTCCTATTTTTTTTCTTTCATTTTTTTCATATTCCTCTCTCTCTTTTCCCTTGTTTTCTTTTCTTCGCTTTCCTTTTATACTTTTGTTTTTTTTTTCTTTGCGAAAAAAATAGGCAAAAAAGGGGGGGAAATAATAGCGTGGTTTAGTCACTTGGAGTCTCCTTAGTTTGTATTCTTGCTTGTGCTTTTCAACACTTGGATGGACAACACTAGGCACATATAGTGGTCCAACGTTACACTCTGTACCTTTAACTTGCCTGCTGATTTAAAATTTAGTGTTTGATGTCTTGACTGGGGCAGCACGGCGGCGCAGTGGTTAGTGGGTGTCTTGGGAACCTCCTGTGTGGGTTCAAATCCGGCTACCGGACCTACTGTGCGGAGTTTGTATGTTCTCCACGTGCTTGTATGGGTTTCCTCCGGGCACTCCGGTTTCCTCCCACTTCCATAGACATGCATTTCAGGTGGATTGGCTGGTCCAAATTGTCCCTAGGTGTGAATGCGCGAGCGAGTTATCTGTCCCTATGTGCCTTGCAACTGGCTGGCAACCAGTTCAGGGTGTCCCCTGCCCACTGCCCGATGAATGCTGGGATGGGCTCCAGCAAAAACCGCGACCCTACTGAGGATAAGGGGTGCAGCTAATGTGATGAGATGAGATGTCTTGACTGTCAGTTCCAATCTATGTGTTCAGCTGAAAAAAATGAATTGATTATAAATATAGCTTCTTTTGTTGTGTAAAACATAAATATTTAAAGTGCGCGATAGGTTCCCTGGATTGTCAAAGCAGCCTGAAAGCACGGAGAAAATAAATCAAATGCCGTCTCAAATTACCCTTTAAGATGTTTATTATTATGTTCATTGTCTTCCAGACCTAGAATGTACAAAACGATGTTGTAGACTGACAGTTATATAGAAGAAAAAAAAAGAGAAAAACAGATTCTCCTGTTATTTCCATAGCGACCCTGCATCCCTTCGTTTGTGACAATAGCGGAGGAGCAGTGAAGCAGAACTTGTCTATCTTGAGATCAAATAACGATTCCTCCAGAGTTGACTGCAGTGCATACAGTATATATTTGTTGGTATAAATAAATCAAAAGTCAAAACATGAGCTGTGTTTACACTCATTAGCTCGACCTTTTTGCCTTAGATGAATTATGATTTACAGTAATGTAGACCACTGGGTGTGGAATTTATGGTAAATGAGAAAAAAGCTTTTAATTTATAAAGTTATCATTTTGTTTTGAAAAATGTAAAATAACAGCATATGTTTAGACCTAGGCAGCACGGCGTCGCAGTGGTTAGCGTGTGTGCGGCAAAGTTCTGCAGTCATGAGATCGAACCTCCTGTGTGGAGTTTGCATGTTCTCCGTGTGCTTACATGGGTTTCCTCCCACATTCCCAAAACATGCATGTCAGGTTAATTGGCCGCTCCAAATTGTCCCTAAGTGTGAATGAGCGAGTGAGTTGTCTGTCTCTGTGTGCCCTGCGATTGTCTGGCAACCAGTTCAGGGTGTCCCCTGCCCACTGCCTGAAGTTGGCTGGGATGGGCTCCAGCACCCCCGCGACCCTACTGAGGATAAGCGGTGCAGATAATGGATGGATGGATGTTTAAACCTTAGAAAGAATGAATCGAACATTGCTGTATTCAAATAAATCACTGAATGCAAGGCAGAAAAGAAAAAAAAACCCTGGAGAAATCAACACATCTTAAAAGTAATCAATGTAGCCTCTAAACCAGGGGTTTCAAACTCATTTTAACTCGGGGGCCACATGATAAAAGAAACATTCTCTCTGGGGCCGGACTAGTATATTAGAGAGAATGAAAAAGAGAGAAATAAGAGAAAGAGAGGGAGTGGGACAAAGAAATGGAGAAACAGAGAGAGAGAAACAGAGAGAGAGAGAATGTGAGAAACATAAGAGATAAAAGAGAAACAGTGAGAGAGGGGGAAAGAAAGAGAAAGAAAAAAAATCCAAAGCGAGATAGAAAGAGAGAAGAAAAAAGTGAAGGAGAGAAACAGAAAGGGGAAAAAGGGAGAATGGGAAAGCAAGAGAGAGAGAGAGAAAGAGAGAAAAGACAGAGAAAGTAAAAGAGACAAAGAGGAAAAAGGAAGAGAAAAGGAGAGACAGATAGAGTGAAAGAGAGTGTGAGAAAAAAAGAGTAAGAGAGAAAGAAATAGAAGGACAGCATTTTTGAGAGGCACCTGGCTTTCGCAACCTCATGTGGACATATTTCAATCTACAGCTCGTTTTTCCCTTGCGCTTCCCTCAGCGTTGTCTCGCGGGCCGGATGCAATCCCTTAGCGGGCCTGATCCGGCCCGAAAGCCGCCTGCTTGACACCACTGCTTTAAACTCATCAAGGTTTTTATCCTGCCAATGTCTTGTAATAATTTCCCTGTACATCTTAGTCCGTGCCAAATGATGATGTCTTGAGAGAGAACACATACTCAATAGTCTAAAGCGGAGCGCCTCGAGATGATGCTGTTAGTGATTATGTTCGCCATAGGGAAGGGGATCATTTCTGTACGGCACTCAAGCGCTGCGGCTAAAAATAGGACTGTCCGGCGTTTGCCTTAGCATGTTCTCGCACGTGCAGTCAGCCGCGAAACATTGTGACATTGGGACAGGTTGAGCATGAGGAGTGATGTGAAGTATGGGTGGTGGTGGGTAGGCGGGGGTGCAGAGACCACTTTAATGTCAGTGGAGATTTAGGAAAAGGTGTGGAATTCATGTCTTTTCTAACTCCCCTAAACCAGGAAGGACATTATGGGTTCTCTTAAAAATAAATGAAAACCTTATTAGTTGTTTCAGCAGAAGAAGAGGCTGACCTTCTCAGACCAAAGATAAGGTAGACGAGATCAGTGGAAAAAGAGTTTATTTAGGAAGAGATAACCTACCCCCGAAATACAAAAATTAAGCCAGTAAATCAACTCGCTAAAGTTGAACTGAATTGTGTTTATTGCCTTTGATATCGACATTAACCCCGACATTAAGTGGGTTATCTTAATCGTGTGTGCGAATTGGTGAGTGCATTAAATGGTGAGTCATTTTAACGGAATTTGACCAAAAGGCGACCAGAAAACAAAACCTCTGCAACCAACTCAACAGTACAACTGGTATAGAAGTTTGCGCAAAGCCCTGAAGAGGATATGGGAAAATGATGTGTTGTTATTTTTCTTACCTCTCTGCAGAAGCTGACAATGTTCTCCCACAGTTCCTTGGCTTCACCTTCATCGTTTCTCCGACGGGCCTCGACATGCATGCTCTCTCTTCTTTTCAGAGGCTTTATCACCTTGCGAAGGGTGAGGTACTGCTGGGGGGTGTGGCATGCCGCACAGTTCTTGGCTTTAACATCGTTGAGGAGTGTACACGCAGGGCAACTCCACTGAAAAGGCCTCTCCTGAAGGCTGGACGAGATGGAGGAAGGGGTTGAGCTAGTAGAAGCGATAGCTGACGATGAGGAAGAATAACCCCTGCCCATTTTGCGCGTCTTGTGACCCGATGAAGATGAAGAAGAGGCTGGCGTGCAGGAGCATGCCGTGCCTTGCCCGGACTGGACCAGGCCACAGTGCAGACAGCAGCGAAGCAGGGTGGCTTGCTGCTCTTGAAAGCCATGCAGCTTGGACGACCCGCAGGCGGAGCACTTAGGAGCGCCGGTGGGGTTGCGAAGAGTGCACTTGGAGCAGGCCCAAGTGCTGAAGTCTGGGCTAGAAGGGCTGGCCGGTGTGAAGCGTACAGTCTCACAGCCCAAATCGATCAAGTCGGCACCAGCCCGTGACGACCTGCAGGTTTCGCATTTCGACAAACCGCCTGGGTTTGCAGATGAGCAGCCTGGGCACTTCCAGACGGGGGCTACTGAGGAAGGATGGTGATTTTTTTGAGGGTCTTCTTCTTCTAAAATACTGAGGCGCTTACTAGGGTATGAGGGCTCCTGGGGTTGGGCGTGTTTGGGTTTGACAGGTCGTTGGGGCCCGGGCGGGGGGAGTACGTTCGAGCTTGGAGGAGAGGTAGGACTTGGAGAGTTGGCGCCTTGGTTTGGCGGTCGCCCGGTTGGCGGCACCTCTCTCCTACTTCGTGGCACAGGGTTGTTTTGGAGGGACGAAAATGCACTAAATGCAGAGGACGGTACATGAGGAGGTTCTTGGGGTTCGCATGGGGGAGCTGGGGGTGAATCATCTGTTAGGTCTATGACAAGAGGGGCAGTCCCGGCTGAGGCAACAGGAAACCCTAATACAGGAGTACGGACCTCTGGTACCACCAAAGCCTCAGGGGGGATTTTGGGTAATGACAGTTTTCTGGGTCCACCACAAGCCGAGCACGACAACGCAACGGGCGTATTGTGAAGCGTGCACCGAGGGCAAGCCCAGCCTGACTGCTGCTGGTCCATGCCACTCACTTCCCCGTTGCTCTCCGACCGTCTCAACATGTCCTCCTTGAGCGGAACTTGCCCTTGGGGTTCTGAGTGCACCGTGGGCGTGATGGTAGGTGTGGGGGGTTCAGTTGTCGGTACGGGCGGAAGACCGTTAGAGGTGGCGGCAATGGTTGTGATAGCAGGTGCAGGGGCGGTGGAGGACGACCCGAAGCCGCAGACGGAGCAGGCTCTCGATCCCTGAGGGTTGTTGAGGGTGCAGCGTGGGCAAGCCCAGCGGTGCTCCTCGCCGCTACTCAGGCGCAGGATCTGATTAAGGTCAGGTTTCTGACGAGGTGCCTCACAAATAGAACAGCGAGGCGCTCCGCCGACGTTTAAGAAGGTGCAGCGTCCGCATGACCACTCGCTGCTTCGCACTGTGGCTGCCATAGAGCCAGGAGAGTGAGAGTGGCTGTAAAAGACAAAAAATAAGTTTAAGTCCAATCATTTGGGCAATCACTTTGCACTTTTACTTTTTAAGTTGGCAGGCAGCCAGATTTTTTTTGAGAAGTATCATCCCTCTGCCTGTCGACAGACACTGAATAGTAATCACTGAATGTTAGCTGTCGATAAATATGAAGGCCAGACTCCTGTGCTCTTATCTCTAAAAGCGTATCAATCAATAATGAAGACAGGGCTCTGGAACAAGTATGAGGAAATGAAAGTTTAAGAGAGAATAAAAAGATAAACTATCAAGTGAGGGAACACTTGCTTCCAGTGCGATAAAGACGATTATCTAAAAGAAGAGTTGGAGGGAAGCGACATTTAAGACCGCAAGAGGATACGACCCAGACAAAATGAGAAAGGAAGAATGGAGTGTGAGAGGGAAAGATTGCCTCGCCCAGGGGAGCAAAAATTAAATCTAGTTCCAGAGGGCACCAAGGGTAGTAAATCCATACACAATGGCTGTATGATTAGAGCCAAGAAATGCAGCAGGAGATGGAGCAGAGAAGGCTGCACTTTGCCTCACAATAATAGAGGCAAAATTCTGTCTTCCTCTGCACAGACACTGAAAATTAGAAACAACTCTCCATCAGATTATTCTAATAACCTGCTCCCGTTGACCTCTATCATGCAGGCTTTAGGAAAGCAATGACTGTGTGCTTGGTGGCTTTGTATTAACAGACACTGAAAAGTCACCGTCACTCAAGTTGCTCATGTGTGAACAACAACACAGACACGCCATTGTGGTCACAACGGGGTAGTGAAGGTGAAGTGCAAAGAGCTAGTGCAATCTTGTGTTCTTCACTTTGGCCCCGAGGGGGTAAGGTGTTGTCTGCACTGTGACAACGGGATGTCATCGCTCTGGAGGCCTTATTTATTTAGATGTGTACACAGTATAGCTAAGGGCAGTTTTATTAAAACTATGTGAGGAATTAGTAATATGTGATAGGCCTAAACATGCATGTGGTTCTATTGAAGATACATAGATGGATAACACGTTTTTAATTCTAAGATATACTCTAGTAAAAGCCATAGGACCATTATAGGTCATAATGTACATAGGTGAAGGTTAAGTGGTAAAGATTCCTGACTGCTTGGTGTGGGTCAATACCTGCGCAGAGGCATGCTTCTGTATCTATTTGTAGATAAGGCGTCGTCACATGTTTTGCTTTTGTGCTGAGCTTAGTCTGCAACCTCAGCCTTTCGCCCTCGGACAATCGAGGTAGGGAAGAAGTTTCAGTATATTATGTCTGAAACCATTAGCAGAGTATTTATTCTCCCGGGCTGACGTAAGCACTGCGACCTACAGCATTTCCCAGGGGAGATGAGGAACTATTAAGCTTTTAACGATCCCGATAAACAAAAACATACACATACATGGCGGTTTTTACAACCCAATTTCTCATGATTATGATAATTTATGATAATTTAGTTTTGTGCTCATTAGTTAGGTTATCAAGCCATTCGGAGGCCTTCCTTCTCTCGGTCCGTCCGTCTACAAAGATCCACAACAGCCATGACAACAACAAGCATCAGTGATTCATGTTTGATGACAGCTCCTTCCCTGTGGCCATTTCCATAACCGTCAGGCCGTTTCATCTACAGCGGGGGAGCAAAGTTGTCGTGTCAGCCACATGGCAACTTCGTCAAATCAATTGATCTGCTTCGCATCAAAGCTGAGGGACAGCAAACTTACTATCCCTTTGTCCGTCCGCCAAAGGCTTCATGGCTTCGCAATGAGCTCCTCATTCTCCAGAGGACTTTTCCCAAACAACTCTCTTAATTACCATTTTCACCTCTAAGGAAAATAAAAGTTAATAAAATGTCACCATTTATTAAAAGAATCGCTCAAGTCAAGCCTGCGGTCTCGGGACAGTACTATAAGAAGAAGTACCAAAACAACACTGGTAATCTGCATTCAGTGCTCCACATGCTAGCACCTTTTCTCCTTGGCCCTGTTCAGTCAAGCTGCTCTAAAAGTGCCCACTTCAGCTCCTCAGTTGCTCGCTGTCCCAGGCAGACGGCCAAGCGCTTACAGTGAAGCGAATGCGTGCGAGACGCTTCAAATCCGCCTTTAAAATAATGATCTTTTTTTGCAATGAGGTTTTGGGGGCAAAGTGCCTCGTCTGAATAAATCATCAAGGCATCTATGACCCATGAATACATGTTCACCCGGCTGAAGGACAAACATGTATCCTGAGCTGACTTAAAGGAGATATATCCAGTTGAATAAACCTTTTGGAGCTTTTGATCATTTCAAAATGGCAATTCCTCACTAAAAACACAGTCAACATGGATTCCTTCTAACCACTAGTCTCTAAATTCTGACACAGTCTTTGACTCTAAACAGTGCCCCCTGACTTTTTGAGAAAACAACTGGGTCGCGTTTGTCCATACAACTGTGGTGACCCTTCATTCTCGAGTTTATACTCCCGGTCATTTTGTGTGAATTTCCCTACGGGGATGAATAAAGTATCTATCTATCTATCTATCTATCTATTTTCGTTATAGCAGTAAAATTTGTCTTTTCGGATGAATTTCATTGAAAACATTTGATTTTAAAGAAGTACCTAGAAATCAAACAACTGAAAAAAACAAACAAACAAAACACATTAACACACCAAAGCTTTTTCTTTGAATGTTTGCACGTTCTGATGTCGTGTCTGGTAATTCGTTACTGACATGATTCGTTACTGAATGACGCATGTTTTTTGTGAATAATGTGTCCGAAATTCGGGTGAGTATTATCTCCATAAAAATAACAATTTTGTTTAAAAAAAGATCTAATTAATGCATCACAATAAAGTTTTACAAGTAAAATATAATCATTATATATATATATATATATATATATATATATATATATATATATATATATGTGTGTCCAAGATTTTATTTCAAAGGGCCACATGCAATCCCAAGACACAAGGCCCAGTTTGATTTTTTTAAGGAAACAATGCACATCAAAAAGCATTACATTTGTTTTAAATGAAAGTAGTTTCGAGCTTCCTATATCGTGAAGTTAAAATCATTTTGCAAAAACAATATTTTATCGAAAAGTAGCAACTACCGTTTCTTGTCAAACTTTATGAACTTAATATTTATGTGTGGATTTTTCAGAACATCCTTTTAAGCATTATCTCGATTTAATAAACTTTTTTTAATAACACAAATTGTTAAAATGAGTACATGTAATCCAATCTGCAAAATGGCAGAATAATCTTATGTGTGCACAAAAACTCACGGATAAATATAAGTTATTATGTTACCAAAATAAATAAATTTGGAAACATATGAGTTAAAACCCTCATGTTGTCGTCGACCTGGCACTGTGTTGTTAAAAACCAAGAAATAGATGCTCTAAATATTGATTAACTTTAAATGTTGCGACATTTCCTGGATTAGTCCTAACAGTAGAAAAATGAAATGTTCTTTATATTGTATATATTTATATTATTTCAGATGAAATGTAAGCTCTATGAAAAAAATGAAAAAAAGAGGTCCTTAAATTGAGGATAACACGAGAATTGTGAGCATAAAGTGAAACTTCAAAATGAGTTAACCAGTTTAGAGTTCTGTCCAGACTACAAATAGACGGAACACAATGTTGGGGTGCATGGTGGGTAACTGAGACTGGGCGCTGATGCTTTTTATTGTGCGTATGCCAGCGTACTGCTTACTGCTTGCATTTGCTTTGCATACTGAACTCTACCGCGAGATCAAGTAAGCCGAGACTCGCCAGCTTCTCCCCGCTTCACCGTGAGACATTTGGCCTCTGTGCGACAGTCATTAGCACCGCCTTTCCAAGCTTGGCCATGCGCCCGGGGGCCTTGCCTGCTTCATTAAGGAGCTTTTTACTTTATGAAACTAACACAAAAATCTGACACCATCTCAAAAACTGATGAACGTACTAATGTAATCAGAACTCACACTTAACTCATTCCGGGCCATGACATAACAAATAGTTTTAAGAGGCATTTAGTGCCAAAATGCAAAAATACGTATTTTTTGTTTTACTATTAACAAAATATTATACGGGCTTTGGCGCTTCTTATTAGTAAGTATCAAACCCCTGGGAATTATTTCAGTATGATAAATCACTATTAGATGGCAGGAGTAGCTTTGTCGCATTTCAAGGAGCCCCCACTACATAGTGTGGCTTCCTGTATCCAGCGATTAAGAGTGTGTGGGCGGGCCCCGAGTGCCTGAAATCGTGTGATCACGTTACTGGAAACATCAAGGGCTGAGTTCAGTGTTCTTGCAATAAAATGTTGTTTTGCAACCAGAGTCCAAATGTGTTTATGGAAAGCATTTTTTAGATAGTGGGGGTATCATCACAAATGGGGAAAAAAAGCACCAGTGTGAAAGTTCAGCTTGGAAGGCATCCTTCCACAAGAGGCCGTTTTTCTCAGTTTTCTTGGAAACGAATATTTTGAACTGTTGTATACTAAACAATGGTAAAAGCTAGAAACACACTTTTTTCTTAGAAAAGATTAGGGTTCAAGTTTTTTTGATATCTCCTATGTCTAAAAAGCTACAAAAAACATGTGTTTTTGTACTGCATTTAAAAATGAGTCGAAATGGCAAAAAAATTGTGACTTTATGCTTGTCACCACAGTTTTTGGTGTGTGTAGCATGAAAATGGTGAAAGTAAGAAAAGGCCTGTTTCAAGGACAATCAAATCACCAACCCAAATCTCAAAAAAATATTAAAAAAAGAAGAGTTTCTTCAAGCCTGTCCTAGAAATGCACACGCAACATAAGTAACTTGACACAGGCTGCAATGGTGACACGAGCCAGAAGATGGCGTCACCAAGTAAAAAACTTTCAAATTCTGTACAGCACATTTAAATTAGCGTCAACCCATAGCATTTCTGACAAAATCTAATCAGAGCATTTTGATGACTATTGTGTTTGGAAAATATGAGTAAGAAAGCAGAACCCACCAGTTTTTCATCCTTCTCTTGGGCGGCCATTTAAGAGTTGGTGTTGATGGACGATGACATAAATATTGCCCAGGACCTAGCAACCAATCACAGTTCGCCTGCTTTCTGAAGCAGAGCAATGATTGGTCATTGGCTTCAACCAAAATTGGCCACCCCAGAGATGAAAAAAACCTAAGTGCTTCTTAACCAATATGTTGCAAACAAAAAATAACATGTTTATACAAGTAGGGGCCCATACAATATATAAGTCAGGTGTCCTTTGAGTCGACTTCTGCTTTAGGCTTTGTGCGTAAATTGACACATTTGTCTTGCTCGATCAGTGATGCCCGTCTTTAATTGGTAAACGGAATCAATTCAACGCACGATCACAGTTTAAGCTTTTTTATCACATTGAAAAACGCCAATCGATTCCAATTCATTAATGCCGTGTTCACCATTACCCGTTGCATGCTATTCAATACTGTTTTAACTCAACTGATCCCTTTAAAGGTTCTGAATAATTTTTGTGGAGTCCATGGTATCAAAATGAGGATACGCTCGTCTAATTTTACAACGCATCAAAACACAGTTGAATTTGAAATAGCATCTGGTGATTACTGACAGATATGTGAGGTCCAAAAGCAGGCTTTCACAAAACATTTTAGAAGCAAGGTACCGGTTTGATAAAACCTTACCGGCACAGTTTATCTTGAACGCTAGGAGAGGGCCTTTGTACCTATCATTCAGGTTGTGAAAGTTGTGATTACCAGCACAGTTTAGTTTTAATTCGAGAACAGGACCTTTGATTATTATGGCGACAATGAGAATAAAGATAATTATCATTATTCACATAACGGAATCAGCCAGGAAATAGGATTCAGGGCTGTTTATTTGAACTCACACAAAGGCAGCACACCTGTAAAAGTCCGGAGAAAAATAGAAATAAGGAAAATACATATCTTTGTAGTTTTCATTATGTTAAGTATTTTTGTAGTTTGCGCAGTGGTTAGCGCTTGTGCGGCACAGTTCATGTCATGGGAACCTGTCGTGGGTTCAAATCCAGCTCCAGACTTTCTGTGCGGAGTTTGTATGTTCTCCCCGTGCTTGCGTGGGTTTCCTCCGGGCACTCCGGTTTCCTCCCACATTCCAAAGACATGCATTTCAGGTGAATTGGCCGGTCCAAATTGTCCCTAGGTGTGAATGAGCGAATGAGTTGTCTGTCCCTGTGTGCCCTGCGATTGGCTGGCAACCAGTTCAGGGTGTCCCCTGCCCACTGCCCAATGATTGCTGGGATGGGCTCCAGCCCCGCCGTGACCCTACTGAGGATAAGCGGTACGGCTAATGAGATGAGATGAGATTTTTGTAGTTTATCATTTTAATATACATTTTAAAATTTCTTTCCTACCGCATTTTATTCCTAGTTTTTACAGGACTACAGTAATCCCTCGGTTATCGCGGTTAATGGGGACCAAAACCACCCGCGAAAAGTGAAAATCCGCAAAGTAGCGACGCCCCTTCCAAAATGCTTAAAAAAATATATTTTTTAATTTTTTTAAAATTATTATATTTTATTATTATTTTTTAGACTTGCGAAGCTCTGAACCCGTGAAAGTGGAACCACCAAGTAGTGACGCCCCTTCAAAAATGCTTAAAAAAAAAACTAAAAAAAATAAAAAATAAAAATAATATGAAATATTATTATTTTATTATTTTTTAGACCCGCAAAGCTCTGAACCCGCGAACGTCGAACCGCGAAGTAGCGAGGTAATAATAATAATAATAATAATTTCCTTTGTATTGTCATTCTTTGTAACAATGTACACAGAACGAAATGTCGATACACCTGACCCGTTTTAGCGAGTCGATGCAGCCGCAGCCAGAGGGCGCCGCCATTATACCAATTAGGTATGTCTCGGTCGAGGCGCGAACCAGCGACCTCCCAGTCTCAAAGCGGGCACACTACCATCTAGGCTACTGAGCTGGTCCCACTGTATTTGCAGTGTGGGACAAGTACATAATTACATTTCCAGTCTGAAAAAAACAGAAAAATTAGAAAAAGAATACAAAATAAAATAAGCAAAATTAATTAACAGAGCCAATCCAAATCTTGAAAAAAATAACAATTTACCGTTGTTTTTTTTAAAATAAATCTTTAATTTTTCTAAATCAATACAGGTCATAGTGTACCAAATAAAGGCATTCGTGTTGGCACTGTATTTTTAGGCTAATCATAATCAAATAAGAGAGAAACTAAAAGTCCCTTTGAAAAACATGTTCGACATTGCAAGCAAATGATCTTGTCGACAGCCTTTGTTGATGAGTCAAGGTTACACATTGGAAAAAAAGAACTGTGACCAGCCAGGTGTTAACAGCATGAGTAACAGGACTTATTGGTCATCCATGGCAGGCTTCCAAAGTTAAAGAAAATACAAGAGTGTTGTGGGTTGTGAAGTTCAGGTTACACAAGTCAGTTTCATAATATGATGCATTGCCATGAGGTAAAAGGGCAAAGATGTAATCAAGTCATGTTTATTTGTATAGCTCTTTATCACAGAGTCTCAAAGGGCTGCACAGACTATTGCAAACTACAGACTATTATCACAACATCTGATCCAAAACCTACATGAGGGCAAGGAAAAACTCAACATGAGGAAAATGAAGAAGGGACCGCACATGAGGTAATTCCCCCTCAGGGATGACCAGGCTGCAATGGATGTTGCATTAACAAACAATCAAAAATAATAATAATATTAATAAATAAAGTATAACATAAGATAAAAAATGAAATGAAAAAGGATGACCAAGTATACAATATTTTTCGGGGTCTAAGTCGCCGTTATTTTCGACTTATATGTGGAAATATGAACACATAATTCTATCATTGAGTTTTCATCATTTATTACCAGTATATTATTTTACATGTTATCTTCACACTAAACCGCAAGAGGGCATCTTTGGCCTGTTGATAATCTCAACCTTGGGCTAATGAGGAGAGGACATTTTTCGGCACAACACCGGTAATTTATAAAAAAAATTAAAAAAAAAAAGAGAAGAGCTAAACAAAAATGGCACCGAAAGAAATCATATGCTGCAGATTAGAAGCTGCAAATAGTGAAATATGCAGCCTAAAATGGTAATTCAGGAGCTGAAAGAAAGCTTGGAGTCGGAGAGAAGTGGAGGTGACGATGAGTCTGACATAAGTAATGTAAAAGCAGAATGAGGAAGCGGTTCAACGTCTCTTGAGTTGGGGAAGTTGTTTACCGGTAAAAGTGACACAAAGGATGAAGATTGCATTGGATGTAGTGATTTGGAATGAAACTTATAATTTGGAAAACGTGTTTTCTTATGCTAGTTAACTGAATAGCTTCTATTAATTTATGTCGTTACTGACTTTAACAAGGATATCAATCATGTAATGTTAGTATACCGTACACTTCTGCAACCTGTTGTTCTCTTTTTATTTTAATTTTAGATTGCCTTTCAGACGACATGTATGTTTTTGGTGTTGGATTTAATCGGATAAATTTCCCCCCAAAATCCAACTTATACTCTAAGTGGAAATTCGATGCTTTTTCCTTCTAATTTTGCTTTTTTTTTGGCTGGTGCATCTTACACACTGAGCAGATTTTAGTCCGGAAAATACACTAATCCAGAAGGAAAACGAGGGAATATGTTTATAGAGATTCGGGAGTGAAAACATGTTAAAACTTGAGTAGAATTTGAATGTAGTGAGACTTTTGTTTTTGCTAGCTGGACTCCTTACCAAGGTGTCAAAACACAGTTATCGAGAGGATCTTATTTAACTAGCCCTTATGCTAAGGACAGCGCTTAAAAATCCTAACGTGAAAGTTAACAGAACAAGTCTAGAGGCACCTGACCTCCTGCACTGCCCTCAGTGAATATTTCATGACCCGCGCTCAATATTTGCCAAGTGAATACGTTGGCAGAGGAGACAGCTTGGGGGATTTGAATATTTACAGAGCGGAAACTGTCCGACTTGGTTTAAGTGTGCAGTGGCAAAAAGCTGGCGCAAGCAGGAAACTGACAAGACACTCCGGAATGAGAACAATGAAGACACAGCAGAAGAAGACAGTCTTTGGAGTAGAAGAGGGAAGCCATCACTCCGAGATACCGTCGGATGGAAAGTCACCAATGCAAGTAGCAATGTTGGGAGTAACCTGTTACTTTGTATCCCATTCCAGGAACCAATTAACTTTCTCGTTAAGAAGCACTGTAGTGCGTTTTTAATAAAAATGGGGTACCCAAACGTCATTACAACATGGTGTGTTACTCAGCTCCTTACTGGAAACAATTCACGAATGTCAATGCCAGCAAAGTGGTGCCTCTTCCATTCTCGCTCAGGACGGCTTCACACTACTAATCACGTCCTCAAAGTGGAGTTGGCATATTTATATCGCCAGGGTTGGGTAGGGTTACTTTAACTGGATTACTTTCAATTACTTTTGGATTACTCCAATACCAAATATGCTAATAAAAGACAAAAGAAACTAAATATGAACAAAATTACTAAATTTTGTGCAGGCTTGGGGAGTAACGGGATACATGGAACGGCAAAAATGATGTTGGCAAGCTGTTTGGATTTATTTTCATTTTGTTTCTGTCGCATTTTATGTTAGTTTTGTCGGAGATCAAAGCCAGGAGAGAAAGCTTACCACGTGTTGTGAGTCATAATTTTATTCATATTTAGTTTCTTTTGTTATTTTGCCCTACAAAGTACAACTTGAAACACTGTCTCAAGCACAGAGTGCAAAAATATGTACTTACATATAAGCTGTATTTACAACTATAAAATAAAAACGTAAAATAAGGCGGTCAGCTTAAATGCACAGGTTTGGTTGTGTGTCACCAGTAGCGAATGTAAGGCAGTGCCTAGGGAGGGGGGTTGTTTTTTACACGGTAACAACAAACCAATGGGATATCAGTGGGTGAAACATAAGCACAGAATTTACGGTAAACGTTTTCTCAATTTTGGTGTATTTATTTGTAAAATAATATTTGCAATACACCATGTCTGGACAAAAAAAATACGTCTTGGACACTACTCAGCAATGGAGGAGGAAATCTTCAAGTGGCTTGAAACCCATAGACAAAATTGTAATAGAGTTGTCTTAGTTAAGTGTTCGTTTGCAAACTTTCAACACTACCATGAAACATGAAGGCTTCCCCGCTTTTACAGGTGGGTGTACATATTTTCTTCTATTTATTTTATTATCTGGCTATTTTTAAGAAGTTATAGCTGGTCTGCTTCAGTGCGAGTATACATGGTAATTTTCAACTTGATAGTTACTTTCGCGGTAACTTTTGGGTGTCAGTAATCCAAAGGAATAACGGAATTACTTTTTAAATGAAGTAACTAGTAATGGTAACTACTGAGTTTTTTCAGTAACGCACCCACAACTGGCAAGTTGGCTATGCTAACACAGCAATATGAGAACTTCTCAGAAGGGAAGCAATTATGAAAAGTTGTGTTGGAAAATTTGAAACCTTAAGAATATAGTGATCTGTTGTCACTGTAGCCGCAAAAAAAAAAAAAAGATCATTACATTCCATCATTCCGAGACAAAAGGTTACATTAAATGAACAATGAGCAACGAAGCTACACCATAAAGACGCAAACAAATATAATTTGTTACATTTGTCCAGTGTGCCATGAGATCTCTTCTACTGTGCTGTCTCAAAGTAAATAGTTACATAAATCTTATTTCTTATAAAAAGATTGCTATGTACTTTGAGAAGAGTTACGTTTTGAAAACACCGGTTTATTTCCAAAGAAGGAAAGGGTACTTGGGTTCTACATGGTTAATATTATTTTTGTTATTAAAAATCTCGAAAATACACTAAAACTATATACACACAGTACTCTCTCGCTACTGTGTGGTACTCAGAGTTTTGCTACTTCTTGGATTTTCGTCATTCATTGAGTTATGCATTATTACAAGCCAAACAGCTTCTAAGAGAATAAATATTGGTTAAAAATGTTTACAGGTACAACATACAGTAGTTTTAGTTGTTGAGTGAATGCTTAGGTTCGGGGCGGCAGTAGCTCAGGAGGTAGGGAGCTCGTCTTGGGATCAAGGGATCCCAGTTCGAATCCCGGCTCGTGTTACATGTCGAAGTGTCCTTGGGTAAGACACTGAACCCCTGATACCCCCAATAAGCAGGTTAGCGCCTTACATGGCTGCAAGGCCGCTATTGGGAAATGTGGAGCACATTGTTAAGCGCTTTGGGAAGTTATTGACTTGAAAAGCGCTATATAAATGCAGATCATTTCATTTCATGAAAAGGATTTGTTCTTTGGTGTCAATGTATAATAGAGTACTTGGTTGTATAATAAAAAAAATGTTTTTCTAATTTACAGATCTCCCCTAATATGGCTTCTTTTTGGAACGTAACCCCTTGTTTGCTTGAACCAAAATGTAAATTTTTTAACTTAGTTTGTCATCAAAATTAAATGATTTATTGACTTAAAAATGGGACTGGGTGATTATCTAGGGATTTTTTTCCTCAGATAAAAACAGGGTAGATAAATATTCCCTTAGTTTACCTTATCTTTATCAGCCAAAAGGGAGTGGGGTCACTAAAATAATTTCGGCATAAGCCCTTCTAGCAGCAGTGCTGCTCCAAAGAACGTGGGGAGCGTTTAATTCGATTAACAGCGATAGGAAAGTCTACAGAGGAGTGATAAATGCTATCATCCATCATGTTGAATGAAAACTGTCACTTGGAACGACTATAGAAAAGAGTGACTTGTTGCTCAGGGTTACTCAAGTCATTAGCAATCACAATGGCTTAAATACTTCTATTCTATAAATACATTATATTGATGCCAGCGTGAGGGCAAGCGGAATCAGCAGCGTTCAGTCTTTTGTTGCCGCGCTGAAATTCATACTTATGTGGAGCAAATGATAAAGAAATCGTTGATCTACTGACTAAAAGATGTCATACATTTTCCTGCAGGTAATACCGTTTTCAAAAGTCAATGTACTGCTGAGTGAAAAAGACAACGAAAGGAAACAAACAAATTAAAAAACAGCGAACTTAACAAGGCCAAAACTATCAACACCTTAAAAAAGACAAAATAAAGCTGCAAACGTTAGAGACAGAAAACAAGCTTAAGAATTAAACGTACAAGGCAGCTTCCTCAAAGCTAGTTTCTATATTTTATGCTCCGTCACAGTTCAACAAAGCTTGCCAAAAAAAGACCGCTTGGACAAAGCTGTGTGAGAGGTAGAGAAGTTGCATCGGGTGTAAAGGTCTTTACGATGACTGAAAGGAGAAAATAAAATCTAAATATTTCACAGCCTTACGGCCTAATCTGACAATAAAAAGTGTGTGAAAGGTAAACAATGGAAGCCATTGCGGCACAGAGCGTTAAATATACAGGAACTTGCTGGCAAGCACAAGGTATTAAGAATGATGAAAGCTCTACCAGGCGACCAACGCTGAATAAATAATGTAATCCTTTGTTGAGAAATACGATCGGGTTCTCCGAATATCAATAACTAACAAAGAGGCTGTGATGATCCGAGTGACTCTGCAACAACTCCAACCGCGTTCCGGTCGGTCAATATCTACTGCATGTTCCACGCTCTATTTGACGTAACCTAAAAAAAAATTGGAAATGCGCCAACATATTCCTGAGCGGGTGGTCAAGAAATTCATTTTAGGATTAAAAGGCAGTAAAAAGATTTGTAACCAACGATCGTGCACAAGACTGACCGCCAATTTTCCTACGGTGGCATATTTTTAAAGCTGTACAGTTTAACTGTCCCAGTGGATAAGCGCCTTTTCGATGTATTCATGTACCGTAAATTCCGGACTATAAGCCGCTACTTTTTTCCCAAATGTTCAGCCCTGCGGCTTATTCAATGAAGCGGCCAATTTATGTAATTTTTCTAACGGCCACCAGCGACGCTGGAGTATAAAAGGTAAGATTAAGACCAGTAGAATATGTGCGCCAAGGAAGACTGCAACCCCTAAGTTTATGCATACATTGTCTGTAAAGTAAAGGTACGTTCCGATAAACGCCGGCTGATGGGAAGTGGGGTAAAGCTGAGTTACCGGTAGATCTGTCTGTTGTCGCAGCAGACAATAGTGGATATATATTTTTCCCACCCTTAACTTTGGAAATATACATTTTGTTTCCTTGGATTACTTTTAACGGGAGACGGACTTTACAAGTCTGCATCATACGTTAATTACGGGTATCATTTTCCATTCATGATGCCGACTGTGGTTCTAGGATTGTGTCTATTAAGTAGGTTCGATTCCCGGCTCCTCCGTGCTATATGTCGAAGTGTCCTTGGGCAAGACACTGAATCCCTAATGCCCCCTATAGCAGGTAGTTGCCTTTCATGGCTGACACTGCTATCGGGTTAGTTAGTGTGTAAAAGGGAAAAGTGTGAAGCACATTGAAAAGCGCTTTGGAAGGTTTACATTTACTGTGAAGAGACAGTAAAACAGCAACGCTTATTTACATTTATTCAAATATTTCTCAAATAGAAACTGTACCTGGATGGTTCAAATGTTTGTTTTCTTCAGGCAATTGTATGTTGAAGCAGGGTTCATAAGCTTGTGCTGATGATTGAACAATTTTTACTAACTAGGTAACTAACTGTGACATTTAAGAAAGTTAATCACTAATGCTAAAGGGCTACCAGGACCAATTGTAATTGGAGCTTTGGAATTAGCTCAGGAGGTAGAGCTAATTTTTTGCTAGAACTGTAAATGTTATATTTCATTAAAACTCATTTAAAATCAGTTTGGGACTAAATGCATTTTGATCAATGTTTTTTATCGTAGACTGTCTGAAAATCAAGATCTTATTTTTTGGCCATATCGCCCAGCTCCACATTGAAGTTCAAACCAATAAACTAGCGATCTCAATTGACCCTCGAAGGGATGACTCTTAATTGTTTTTGTGGCTGCCTTATGCTGGAAAGTGTTGCCTAGGTCCTCAAGAATGCTTAGTCTCTGAGGAATTTTTAATTAACTTACACAAATGAGTGAAGAAAATGAAGCCGGGGTAGGTCGAAGCTTTGTAAAAAGCTCATATTCTAATCGACCGCCCTCCGGCTTGTTTTCACAGGGTTCAAAACAGTCAAATCAATCACCTATCAGGGAGAGTACGGTGCCAAAACAGTCCATAATGTGCAGCTGTGCTCGCAGAGGCCAGGGGGCTGGATTTTGGTTTACAAATCCAGCTCAGCCAGATTTCCAGTCACAAATAGAAAAGCAACATGAAATTAAGGCCTCGGATTTGATAAGGTTTTACGAGTTGATCCATGGTTGAAAAGGTCAGTGAATTTTCAGTGACCGGTATCAAAAGGACTGTTATGGTTGTTTCAGTGAAAACACGCTAGCCGCATAGCATCACATTTTGTGACCTGTTCAAGTATTTAGTTGAGGACATAGAGGAGAGGTCAAGAAAATAATGAAACAATGATAAGTTAAGGCACTTCACTGTATGGAAGTATAAAGATTATAATTTTTCCCCTCAACATAACGTGGCTACTAATAAAAAAACAATATACTTTCTAGTAATCTAGAAAATACAGTAGATTTTGAATTTTCATTTGCTCACCAGGACACTACAGTGAAAATAATATTTCTTTCCCTTTATAAATTGCTCTGGAGTAAAAGACCGGTGAATACAACGCGGAAATGGCCAACCTATTAAAAATGAGTTTGACTCGCAGTACAAAAAAGTATGGTTCACACTTAATGTTTGATGATTAGGATATATTTTTTCGAGAGTCTACTGGACTGTCTCAGAAAATTAGAATATTGTGATAAAGTTCTTTATTTTCTGTAATGCAATTAAAAAAACAAAAATGTCATACATTCTGGATTCATTACACATCAACTGAACTATTTCAAGCCTTTTATTATTTGAATATTGCTGAATTTGGCTTACAGCTTAAGAAAACTCAAAAATCCTATCTCAAAATATTAGAATATCATGAAAAAGTATACAAGTAGGCTATTCAACTAATCACCTGAATCATCTAATTAACTCGAAACACCTTGCGAGGGTTTCCTGAGCCTTAAAAACACTCAGCTTGGTTCAGTAAACTAAATCACAAGTATGGGGAAGACTGCTGTCCATAGGACCATCATTGATACCCTCCATCAGGAGGGTAAAACACAAAAGGAAAATTCTCAAAGAGCAGGCTGTTCATAGAGTGCAGTTTCAAAGCATATCCACAAAAAGTCTGTTGGAAGGGAAAAATGTGGCCGGAAACGCTGCACAACCAAGAGAGATGATCGCAGCCTTAACAAAATTGTGACGAAGAGCCGCTTCCAGAATTTGGGGGAGCTTCAAAGACAGTGGGCTGAAGCTGGAGTTCAGGTATCAAAAGCCACAGTTCACAGACGTGTCCGGGAAATGGGCTACAATAGCCGTATTCCCATGGTCAAGCCACTTCTGAACTCAAGACAACGGAAGAAGCGTCTGACTTGGGCTATGGAGAAGAAGCACTGGACAGTTGCTGAGTGGTCCAAAGTCCTCTTTTCAGACGAAAGCAAGTTTTGAATTTCATTTGGGAGTCAAGGCGCCAGAGTCTGGAGAAAGGCTGGAGAGGAGCAAAATCCAAGTTGCTTGAAATCCAGTGTGAAGTTCCCACAGTCAGCAATGGTTTGGGGAGCCATGTCCGCTGCTGGTGTTGGTCCACTGTGTTTCATCAAGTCCAGAGTAAATGCAACTGTGTACCAAGAGATTTTAGAGCACTACATGCTTCCATCTGCTGAAAAGCTCTATGGAGATGAGGATTTCATTTTCCAGCATGATCTGGCACCTGCCCACAGTGCCAAAACCACCAGTAACTGGTGCACTGACCATGGCATCACTGTCCTTGATTGGCCTGCTAATTCCCCTGACCTGAACCCCATCGAGAATTTGTGGGGTATAGTTAAGAAGAAGATGAAAGACACCAGACCTACAAATGCAAATGAGCTGAAGGCCGCTATCGAAGCATCCTGGGCATCAATAACACCTCAGCAATGCCACAGGCTGATTGCCTCCATGCCACGCCGGATTGATGCAGTAATCCGTGCAAAAGGATTCCCAACCAAGTACTGAGTGCATCAATGGACATTTTCAAATGTTTGATTTAGTTTTGCTGTTATAAAATTATTTTTTACTTGGTCTGAGGAAGTATTCTAATATTTTAAAATATGATTTTTGAGTTTTTTTCACCTGTAAGCCAAAATCAGCAATATTCAAATAATAAAAGGCTTGAAATAGTTCAGTTGATGTGTAATGAATCCAGAATGTATGACATTTTTGTTTTTTTAATTGCATTACAGAAAATAAAGAACTTTATCACAATATTCTAATTTTCTGAGACAGTCCAGTATATTGCCCCTAATGGCTGTCTGTATAGTTATTATTATTTTCATGAATAAGTCACGCTGTAGTATATGACTGGCGTAAACATCGCATAGACAAGTGTTTTTCAACCTTTTTTGAGCCAGGGCACGTTTTTTTTACATTGGAAAAATTTTGTGGCACACCACTAACCAAAAATATTGTAAAATGACACTGAACAGTATGTTTAATGACAATATAATTTCAAATACCCCCAGTTTTTACAGCACAAACACTTGAAAATGACATAATATCTGCAGTGAATGATTCATAAATGTTTTATGAAATTTAAATTTTAAAAAGTGACATTGTGTGGTGTCGTGTAATACACTCCCCTTCCTGCGGTGTCACTGTATACTTATGCGCAGCCTTGTACTTGTGCTAGAGAACTACCGAAGAAGAAGTTGAGTAAACACTCTATGACTGTACCGTCCGTGCCTGTCTCTGAATCCGACTGCAACCCGACTACATACACAACATATTGGCGACGAGGATGGCTTGGATCGGAATTTCACAACCCCCTGCTTTGCTTGAAACCCCGGGTGAGCCTACGATGTTGTACTCCACGTGGATTCAGATGTTCGAAAATTACCTGCTAGCATTGACTGCTAACGAAATGCCGGACAAACGAAAGCGCGCACTACTGCTGCACTGTTTAGGCACAGAAGGGCAGAGAATTTTTCTTTCCCTTCCTGACACTGGCACTTCTTACAAATCCGCCTGTGATGCGCTAGAAATTTTCTTTGTACCGAAGATTAATGTCGTTGCTCAGCGTACCAAGTTCCGTCAGCGTGCTCAGAGACCGGGCGAGACCACTGCTCAGTTCATTGCCGCATTGAGGGAATTAATTGCTAACTGTGACTTTGGCACGTTTGCTGAGGATATGATCAGGGATCAATTCATTGAGAAGATGTCCTCTTCGAGAATCAGAGAGCGCTTGCTGCTGGAAACGGACTTAAAGCTTGACAAAGCGATCGCTATTGCTACACAAGTCGAATCTGCTATTTCAGAAGCTAATGCTATTACTCATGTGCACGTGTCCGCCACTCCTGTGAAGTTTGTGCAACAAAGAGATAAAAGGAATCAGAGCAGTACACATACACAGCGCTCGAGAGATAAAAGGAATCAACACAAAACCTGCTACCGTTGTGGATCCAACTCTCATCTAGCAAATGACCCCAAATGCCCTGCTAAAAATGCAAAATGCAACCAATGTGGGAAAATTGGACATTTTAGTAAAGTGTGCCGCAGCGCAATTCCTACTCGATCAGTAAGAGAAGTTACTGTCCCAGAACTTACTGTGTGTCATGTAGCCCCTACAGCTGCAGTCCCAAAGCGCCTTACGTGTACAGTTGCTCTCCATGCGAATGATGAACAGTCAATTACTACTGACCTGCTTGTGGACACTGGTTCAGCAGTTTCAATTCTGCCAGAGAGAATTTACAGACAGTCATTCATGCACTTGCCTCTCTCAAAGCCTACTGTGCGTCTGGTGACCTACATGAAGAAGCCAATTCCAGTGTTGGGCTGTCTTCAACTTACTGCTACATACTGCAACCAGAGTGCACATACTGACTTCTACATAGTTCCTGACGGTACTCCACTACTGGGAATGGACCTGTTCACTGCACTTCGCCTCCAGATACAAGATGGGCAGATTACAACACCTGCTGCATCGGAGATGAGTCACTCTGTCAACACTACAAATGCTCTAGGCGTTGCTACAGGTTTTCTACACAAATTTAAAGTGAGTGCAGACGTCCCTCCAGTCCAGCAAAAGCTACGCAGACTCCCATATGCCGTGCATGACAAGGTGTCGGAGGAGCTGACGAAACTGGAAAATGATGGCATCATGGAGATGGTGGCTGCTGTGTCTCCTGATTTTGCTGCAGTCACTGCTGATGAGCTCTCCAGTGCATGTGAGGAATGTCCAGTGCTACAGAAGGTGCGACAGTACATGCAGAAGGGATGGCCTCGTACTGCAAAAGGCCTTGACCCCCTCATCGTGCCATACTTCCGTGTGCGAAATGAGCTTGCCTTGCAGAACAGTGTCATTGTGCGTGGCACTCATCGTGTTGTGATACCACAACAGCTACAGGGAAAAATGATCCAACTTGCTCATGCTACACACCAAGGGATAGTTCGCACAAAACAAAGACTGAGAGACTTGTACTGGTGGCCTGGAATGGATTCTCACGTTGAGCTCGCCATCAAATCATGCACCACCTGCTTGCAGCATGGCAAAACCGCAACCACGCGTACTGCACCATTACAGCCTGTGCCTACCCCAACTGCTGCCTGGGAAAAAGTTGCTGTGGACATTGTTGGTCCTATTCACTCTGCGCCTGCTGATTGCCGCTTCGCCATCACCCTCATTGACTATTACAGCCGATGGCCTGAGATTGCCTTCTGCTCAAATGTTACTTCTGCCTCTGTTATGACTTTTCTTTCCATTGTGTTTAGCAGAGAAGGTAATCCACAGGAAATTGTTACTGACAATGGCCCTCAGTTCGTGTCGACCGAGTTTGAAACATTCCTTAGTGACAGGAACATCACACACCGTCGCAGCTCTGTGTACTACCCCCAAGCCAACGGTGAAATTGAGCGTTTCAACAGAGTCTTCAAGGACTGTCTACAAACAGCCAACATCGAAGGTAAACCACTGAAAGCCTTCTTCACTGAGTTTTTACAGACTTACAGAGCCACACCACATGCTGTGACTTCAGTATCCCCCGCTGAACTGTTGCATGGTAGACCACTGAATACAAAGCTTCACATCACAGGTCTTCACTCCATGCGTCCCACTGCTGACAAAGGCAACATGCTACAAAACATACAAAACAAACAACGGAAGTCCAAACGATACACCGACAAACGTCGCGGTGCAAAATCACCCAGCTTCCAGATTGGCTCTGCGGTTCGCATCCGCAAACCTGGAATCATTGCGAAAGGACACTCAAGGTTCACCAAGCCACTGACAGTGGTAGCTCAAAAGGGTCCAGCCACTTATCTGCTGTCTGATGGAAAGGTGTGGAATGCTTTCCACCTTGCCCATTCTTCCACCTGTGCTGCTGTTTCAGCGCCACAGCCTCATACTTACCGAAGAGTTATTGCGTATTTTAGATTAATGCTACTGTTGTGTCCTATGCTAACAAAAAGGGAATATGTGGTGTCGTGTAATACACTCCCCTTCCTGCGGTGTCACTGTATACTTATGCGCAGCCTTGTACTTGTGCTAGAGAACTACCGAAGAAGAAGTTGAGTAAACACTCTATGACTGTACCGTCCGTGCCTGTCTCTGAATCCGACTGCAACCCGACTACATACACAACACATTGGATAATCTCTCACACCGTACTCGTGTCCCGCTGCACAGTGGTTGAAAATCACGGGCATAGACTGATACTCCAGAAAATTGTATCATGGTAGTGTATGAAATGTCAGTTTCAGGTAGTAAGTAATAAATGCCAGGGAAAAACAAAACAAAATGTGTTATTATTGTTAAAGGAGCTGTACAGAATTTGGCACTTTGTTACTCCCTGTCGCCATCTCCTGGCTTAAAGTCACGGTTGCAGGATCAGTCAGTTTATTCATGATGCACGTTCAAGTATGTGCGCTTGAATAAACTCTTCTTTTTTCATCTTTCTTGGGATTTGGTGTTGGTTATTTCTTTATTTGAGGCAGGCCTTTTCTGTTTTACTTTCACCATTTTCATGCAACACTGACAAGTAGAAATAAAGAAAGACCTACGGAGATCAGAACTCCCCCCAGACCACATTCCTCAAATCTCATGTGTTCCGTCCTCAACTCAGGGTAAAGATAAAAACAGATAGGCACTGTGAAAAACAATCCATAAGGGCTCTTTGAACTCAGTTTGGGCATTGTGAACACATATAGAGAAAATATGTATCTTTAAACTTTATAAGGACACCTAAAACAACGTGCCCCATCGTTAATAAGGTACTCTCTGAAATTTCTTGTGCACCTTGCCGGTTTGCTTTTAACCCTATAGTCTCGTACCTGCGCTCTCGGTGAGGCCGCGGAAGCGTTTGCTGCTGCTGGCGTGTGATGAAGGTGGTGCTCCACACCGGGCTGCTGTGACTGGTCCTGAGCCAGCCAAGAGGGGGCGACGACGGGTAGGATTCGCTGCGGAAACCATGGTCCGACTCGGTCTCCGCAGAGAGTGACGAAGCCGAGCTCCCCATGTTTGCGGCAATTGCAAAGATCTCTCTGAGAAAAGTTCCTGGTATAGGTAGCGATGCTTCAGGCAAGTTTGAAGTCATTTGAATCAGTCATTCCGTTGGCGAAAATCCTCACAGCGACGCTTAATAATTGTTGATTTTACACTCCCTTGCACAGTGCCACTCTTAATTCCTTCTGCATACAATGGGCCATGCCTCGCCAGTTCTTGTGTGCTCATGCTTGGTCAGTCTTTTAGGGAAATATAACACGTCTACAGTCAATCCTTTTGTCGCTCGATTCTTCAAGGCCATCAAATATCAGTCTCGCGGTGCACGAAGAGTTCCAAACAATCGATCGCAGCTTGGATCTTGAGTTGCATCCAGTAAGAGAAAATCAATGAGCTGCATTTCCAGAGGAGGGTGTTTGCAAAACTATACGCATGCCATTTTTTCTCTCTTCCAAAATCTCATCTTTCAGACATGCGGTCTGGCTAACAGCTGGACACTGACAAGAACCACCTCACCGGCCACAGCTGTGTATCATCTGTTGGCTTAATCCTAATGGGAAATGTTTTCCCACGCTAAAAGGTACTTAGAACCTCCACCGGATCACATAACGAAGAAAAAAAAAACTTTCTTGGGACAGTTTCACGCGATACATTTCTTGTTATAAGAGATCCTGCAGGATTTCTTGTCACCACTGCAAAGTGCATTTTTAAAAACACGCACGATGGACGATAAGAAAGCGTATATGCGTTAAGAGTGGTAAAACAAGTGTCCCAAATGGAATGCAGATGGTGTTATTCTCACAGGAAAGCCACGATCCTACCAGATGATCGGCTGATAACGTGAGCAGTGTTCACGAGTGTAAACACACACTTGCACTTTATATTAAAAAAATTAAAGAACGTCATTAAAAACCATGTAATTGTCGGTAGTTACAGTAGAGAAGCCAGGAAGTGCGTTTCAATACAGTTGACACGTATCCCAAAGAAAACGTGACTGAAGCGCCAATTGGCTTAGTCGAATATCAAAATACCCCCCACGCGTGTCTTTAGCGATTCAATCCACAGCCAGTGGAAGAATTTCCTGGCTGTATAATGCTAACGCAAATGTCTTTTACAAGCAGGCATGCTCGCTCCGGTTTTCTCCTTGAATGCAGCAAGAACGCGTTCCCTCCTCCGCGGCGCTCTGGTCCCACGCGTGTATTAAACGGCTCCGATAGGGCGGGTCCGGTCCGAACATGCTTGACGTTCACTTGTATACATCCCGGCGCATGATTTATTTTCCACCTCGCCGAGAGCGCAGCGGACGCGATCGCTTCCAAAACAGAGGATTACTGGAGAGTCAGCACCGCGCATGCGCACTCTCCCCACCGGCAAAGGGAGGCAGGAAGTGCACGTTTCAAGAAAACCCAAACTGAGGCCAGGCAAGAGGTGGGGAAAGTATGAATCCGCTTATCATCACTAGGGTCGCAGGGGTGCTGAAGCCTATCTCACCTATCTTTGGGCAGTGGGCAGGGGACACCCTGAACTGGTTGCCAGCTAGTCGCAGGGCACACTGAGAAACAGCTCACTCGCTCCTAGGGACAGTTTGAACTGGCCAGTTAATCTGACATGCATGTTTTTGGAATGTGGGAGTAAACCCAAACAGGCATGGGGAGATCAGGCAAACTCCACAGGGGAAATCTGCAGAAGCTGAACTCGAACCCTGGACCTCTGCACCATGGGGCTGCACACCAACCACCAATCCACCTTAAAGTATGTATGCATTAGATAAACCACCCAAATAATTAAATAAATAAGCGTGTTTCACTTCATATTTTTCAATTCTTGAGATATTTAAGGAAGGGTGGGCAAACCTTTGAAGTCGCAGGCCGCATTGGGTTAAAAAGTTTTAAGGTATCGGTACGCAAGACTGAGTACTTCACGTTCAGGAACATGAATAATAGAATATTCATGCTATGATAAAAGTGGGGTGCGTCGTTTGACGTGGCCTTCAAAAAGTCAAAGTTAAATATGTTCTCTGTTCAGTGAGTGTCAACTATCCCCAACTGAGTTCAAAGAGCCCAATCTACTTTTATCTTACTTTTAGCGGAGCTGTTCAGGGCAGAACACATTAGATAGAAGAAACGGTTGACGGGGGGAAGTCGTACCACTCTTGGCACCGATGTCCAGATGTTTTTGTTTATTTTTTTTTATCGTGAGTTCATTTTACTTAAATAGTCGTGCAAAATAAATTGCATTTTGAGTTTCAAATGCACATTCATAAATTTGGCGGTCAAAAGGGGAAAGTGTATTATTTTTATTTTATTCTGAGTGTTCCAAAATAAAATGTATTAAACTAATACATTTATAAACAAATCTAAAATGATATATAAGATAAACATGTCGATGTCTGTATGCATATTTATTCATAAATTAATCTTAGGTGTACATTATGTTTTTGAACCCTTTTTTGCCATTACTTTTAGCCCAATGCGGCTAAATAATCATTAATTAATTAATAAAAGACAAAGTTTGGGTTAATTTTTGAGCGTTTATCTGAATTTTATTGTATTACTTTGATGAATTTGTAATTAACTTACTAATTGTGTTATGTTCCAATCAAATACAGTGTAAAATACTAAATACATAGCATACTTTTCATTCAAATACAATACTTTTAAAGAACATGTCATGACTGATATTTTAGGATTTATGCAACACAAATTGATTAAGAGATACAGTATTAGTTAACTACTGATTATAAAATTATGGCCAACTACTTCTGTTGAATCAAAATATTTTGAATAATGGAAAACAGACATGTGTCTCAAAATTTGAACGTTTCCTTATGAGTGTTAAGAAATATTTGCAAAGTTAATGTTTGATCAAACATGGGGAGAAATTTTCCGTAAATCCCAGCAATTAGCGTTGACTTGACAGTAATGATCAAAAGGTTTTATTTTTCGATTAGGCCAAACCAGTGTCCAAATAAGCATGTATCTTTTTCAACAATGTTAATTTGAAATGTGGTTAAGACCACTTATACTGCCAACATACTAGTCTTCCACACTTTGAGTGTTGTGTCATTTAGAACACCAGGGGCCCTGTTTTTCTATCATGTGGGAATACAAGTAAACAGAGAACATATTGTATATGAAATACTTATTGCATACAGCTGACTTCATGATGTGGCATCCTATTATAGGCCTGAGTGATCCAGCTAGCTTTTGGGAGCCGTGACAAAAATACACAAAACAGTGAAAGGAGAATAACAACTAGAACAATATGTAACAGAATCTCCAACCTTTTTCAAGCTAAGAGCTACACTTGCTACCAATTAGCGCACCCATTTTGACATGCTTTTCTGAAATAATTTATCATGTTATTACTATGTTGCTACTATGTTGTTACTATTTTATGACAGTGTCACTACCAGGCTATTTATTGGAAGTAGGGTTAAATAGACTCAGTCAACCACTTGAAAAAAAATTACTAGAAAATCACAATAACCCAGCACTGGAAAGCTGTTTTCAGAACAGGTCCACAGGCACCTCAGCTGTCCTCAAGGGATACCCTAGTGCCCGCAGGCACCACGTTTCACACCCCTGATATATAACAATAATAACAATAACAAATACACCTAGCACTTTTTCTATAACTAAGAGTCACGTTTATTGGACCTTCTAATGCCCACCGAGGCATATCTGCAAACTGCCCTAACCAGCTGTTCGATGTATGGCGGCGAAAAACCGCCAAGACTGTTCTCTGACAACTCCCGAAGGGTTAACTAGAAGATGGTGGTGACCACGCTGCTCATCACCGCTCGGCTGTCCCTTCATATTACTGAGATAAGCCTTCAAACTTTCCCTCTCGCCTTTCTCTTCCAGTTGGCATCACTTTGTTGACCTCATTCCTAATCTCCACTTCCTTCCACGAATTTGACTTTCAGTTGGTATAGTACCACATTAAAAAAATAGACAAACACAGACTATTAACCTGAACTTGACATGACTCACATATTTGCTTGTGCATCTCCATTGCTTGGCCTCCGGCGTGTTAAAAATGAGTCCTACAGTTCCGGACGCACTCACTTCTGCTCAGTTTCACTAGCAACTAAAAAAAGGGCGTGTTGGTCAAAGGCTGTTATAAGGGAGAGCTGCGTCATTACAGTAAATCAGTCCACGCTCAAGCTGGTTTATCTGGTAAATCCGCTTCTATGGCTTTGACAGGTAAAAGAATGCAGTTGTTCTTATTGTTAAGCCTGTTGTATCAAGTACAGAACCAATAGGACATATAAGTTTGACAAGAAAGGGGAAATACTTTGAGGAAGGAAATGAAAACGGTTGGGCGTTTAGCAGACAACAGAGAAAAGCCCATTCAAATAAAACCTGGTAACAGCTTTCTAAGAAGCGTCTGTATTTGTCCTTAAGGGGGTGATGTGTACACATGAAGAGGCAGTTATCGTCTGCTTAACAAAACTTGCACCTCCCAATAGGAGCCATTTTGCTTGGTCCAAAAGCAAAGTGACCAAGTCAGAGAAATGAAGTTCTATTATATTGTTGTCACTCATAAATGATCAATCATAGGTTATAATCCACAGATTTTGCAAAAGAATCAGATATGAGGCATATTGATGGGAGAACATTTTGAAATACAATAAAGTTATACAATGATAATCATAGACGTGCAACAGCTTATCAAATATTTGATTATCAAGATAAACAATGACTTACTTTTACAATTGATTACTGAATAACATATGATTTGATATGAAATCCATCCATTATCTGCACCGCTTATCCTCAGTAGGATCACAGGGGTGCTGGAGCCCATCCCAGCTATCTTCGGGCAATGGGCAGGGGACACCCTGAACTGGTTGCCAACCAATCACTGAGCAGAGACAGACAATTTGCAAGCTCATTCACACCTAGGGACAATTTAGACCGGCCAATTAACCTGACATGTATGTTTTTGGACTGTGGGAGGAAACTGGAGTGCCTGGAGGAAATCCGCGCAAGCATGGGGAGAACATGCAAACTCCCACAGGAAAGCTGGTAGCTGGATTTTATCCCATTACCTCAGTACTGTGTTGCGCTAACCACTCAGCCGCCATGCCGCCCTTGACATTGAATTCTTATAACTTAAATATTGGTAGTTTTATTCATCGACACAGTTAAATAAATAAATCTTAAGTTAAAAAATTTAATGGTAATGGTGATTTCTCATTAAAAGTTATAATTTTGTAATGTAGGTGATTTGAGTTTACTTTGGTAAATATGGATAGACATTTTGTTGTATTTATGGTAAGTACTCGGTCAAACCAGTAACTAATGTTATCATCCATTTTTCTTTTTACATTAATCTGACAAAATGTTCCGTTTTATTACACAGGCATCGAAATTAAAACATTTTGGTTGTCTGAATAGTCGAAAAAAATGAAGGAGTGATCAATCGAGCCAAAATCGTTTGTGGCAGCCCAAAATAATAATTGTTCACTGTTTTATGAACTGATGGTTCACAAGTGGAGAAACAACGACAACTTTTTAATCGCGTGTTTTACTTTGTAATCAATACCTAAATAAACCACAACCAAACTCAGTTTTGCTTCCGCTTTATTTTAAATACTCACATTTGAATGCCTGTCTGTGTTGTTCGGCCACAGCAAAGGGCACCTATCCTGCGGTGCGCCCTTTGTATGTGTTAAATAAAAAAAATAGATCTAGCTACGGAGACTGCGCCTTTAAACACAGTGCACCTCATAGTCGTGAGAATACAGTAAATCAAAATGTAATTGAATTTTGCAATTAATACATATTTTCAATGTGTCTTAAAGTAGATTTGGTTATGGAAACCAGTTTTACAAATCAACAGTGACATGTAAATACCACGTCTCAGGTTTTAATGACACAGGTAACACAATGTGGTCAAGAAATGTCGCGTAGAACTATCACGCGTCTGCATAATGCATTTTTTCTTTTTTTTACACAACATTTGCTAAAATGGGAAAACATCTGGGTAGAAAATTCAATCATGATAATTCTTATACTGTAATTGACAGTCAGCTAAGGGTATTTGGGCAAACAGATGCTCTCCTATGACATCATACCATCACCCTTCTAAACACTCACATGCAGAATAACAAACAACTCACAGTTTTTTTCCTTTTGCACTTTTCCCACAAAACCCCCTTAAAAACTGGATTGAAGCCTGTTAAAGTCATAACATTACATATATGAGTAAAATTTCCACAAATCGCTTTATTTCACCGCACCTGGTGACTAAAATACCTAAAATCAAAACATTTTCTACACAAAATGTCCTAAGCAGGTGTGTTTCTATTCAAACAACCTGGCCCCATGTTATCGTTACTCCAATAAAAACTCTTAATTGTAACCCTTTGTCCATGCTGCACCTGTCGGAGGGCCACCTGTCCATCTAGTCATGTAGCAAGGCAGCGTTTGCAGGCTGAGACAGAGAGCTTGGATTTCATTTGTATTCCCCTGGGATTGAGAGGAAATGGAGGATGGAGGCCGATTTCACACCACATTGTAGGCTGTCACTTGTAAAATAAGGCAAAAGACACCTGCTGAAAAACTTCTTTCGGTCTCTGATGCAACATGGACTCCAGTGGGTAACTTAGAACCACCCGGCTAGCTTTGAAAATTCAAACCAGAGATCTGGATATGTGACCAAGTAGAGCACATCGTGGAGCATGATGCAGACTGAATCAGGTGGTTCACAAATTAGGGATTTTAAAAAACACGTTAAAGATGAAATTATTTACAAGTATTTCTGAAACGTTATAACTGTTTTGTAAAAATATGATAATGCAAGATTGATGTTCAATTCTAAAAGCTTTTAACTCTTAAAACTAAGTTAATGGTTTCGTGTTTAATATAAATATTCAACCCCTAAGGAGTACTTCTAATGTGGGTAGTGATTTTTTAATTTTTTTTGTTCAATGCTCTAAAAAAAGTCTTGTTGTCCTAATTATTTTTCTTATAATACTATATTTTATTTTCATTCCCCAAGTAAAATAATAAAAATAGTTCTTAAATCATCAGAATTATTTTGTATGGCAGATATTTTCCCCTTGTTTATCTATTAATTTATCGCAACATTTTTAAATATACTCTATATATTGGACACATTTTATTTCACACAACAGTTATATGAGTTGTGGGAAGACCACCATGCAAATGAAGCTACAAAGTTTGATAAATCAGATTGAAGCATTTTCTAAAAAATGTATATAAAGTTTCCCCTGATTATAGTTATTTAGGTGAAAATAGTTGAGAGCCACACAAGCTTTTATTAGTTTTACGAACCGCCTATCCTCACTAGGGTCGGGGGGGTGTTGGAGACCAGCCCATGCAACATTGGGCATTGAGCAGGGGACACCTAGAAGTAGGTGTCGCCAACCTTTTTTAAAACTGAGATCTACCTTTTTTGTTACTGACTAGTGTGAAGGGCTAACAGTTTGAAATGTATTTCCAGAATAGCAACTCATGTCAATACTATGTTGTTCATGGATCCCTTAACAACCAGGGTCATCGGGGCACTACTTCCTGTGGTGTGTGTCTTGGGCAAGTACCACCTGGAAGCGCCCATTCCTCTCCGAGACGTTATTTTGGGTAAGGGTTTATTCACCCACATGAAACAGATAGTACAGGTTTCCATGTGTACCAGTGGCAAGAAAAGCAACTTGATCTGACTTGATGTAATATTATTATGTTATCAACAGGTAGCAATGATTCGAAGTAGGGTTAAAATTGAGACAGGCTAACCACTAACACATTATATTTAAAGACACTGATCATGTCAATGATCCTGCAGGCACCACGTTGGAGACCCTTGCCTCAAAGTCTAAGGCTTGGACAGATTGCCAGCCACTCACCTAGACACACAACCAATCAATTACCCAAAATTGGTTTTGGAACTGACTGATGTCAAACTCAAAACCTCTAAACTGAATTGGGCAGGACTCCATCCATCCATTATCTGCACCGCTTATCCTCAGTAGTGTCACAGGGGTGCTGGAGCCCATCCCAGCCGTCTTCGAGCAGTGGGCAGGGATGGGCAAACTCACTCGCTCTCTCATTCACAAATAACCTGACATGCATGTTTTGGAATGTGCGAGGAAACCGGAGTGCTTGGAGGAAACCCACGCAATCACGAGAACATGCAAACTCTGCACAGGAAGGCTGGTAGCTGAATCCCATGACCTTAGAACTGTGACGCAGACGCGCTAAACACCCATTATAATTGTATAATGGAGAATTTTTAAATAAAGCTTTTTTTTTCAAATTTTGACTATCATGGATCCTTTTTGGAGGCAATTCCTGTGAAAAACAAGTGATTTCTGTACATTTTAACTACAATACCCTGCAGTGCAGTGACCCATTACAAATAGACAAGCCGTTAACATACCTGTCAACCTGTACGTTTTTGCCGAACAAAGTACGGTTATTATGCATTTTAAGACGTGTACGACGTACGAGAAAATCTGTATGGAAAAAGGCAAAATTGTCAATTATAGGTACCATCACCAACTATTACGAAACGGCAAATCAATCAAGTCAAACGAGTTCGCCGCGGAAGCCTCTATGTCGGTATCGTTTTTTCCATGCAAACGAAGCGAGCGGTTTGATGTAGTGAAAGGAAGTCCGTCTCTATTTAGAGAACCGGCTTTTTCGGCTCAGCTCATTAAAGAGAGCCGGCTCTCAAACGGCTCACTTGCTTTGATGCATTATATTACGAATCATTATGTTGTACAGTGGAACCTCGGTTTTCGAACGCCTCTCAGTTCGAACAAATCAGTTCTTGACCAAAAATTTAGAGAAATTCTTGCTTCGCTTTTCGTTCAAAAAAATCGGAGTTCGAACGCCGGTACGCTGGGGAGGATGCTGAGCGGCGTACGGGTGTAGATTGCCCCCACCCAACGTGAAGAACTGTTGTCACGTTAGCGCGCACTCCTTTTTGCTTTAGTTTTTAATGTCGGTGAACGGAGTATTTTAACCCCTAATTATGCCTCGGAAGAAGGTCGGTGCAAGCAGCAAAGTTGCTACAGGTGAAAAAAGAAGAGTAGTGCGTACAACTATTGCATTTAAGAAAGAAATAATAGGAAAATATGAAGAAGATGTGCAAGTTTCCCTTCTTTCGAGGGAATAGAGCATGGCTTCTGCAGACCACCACAAAGGTAAGAAATCATATTCATAAATCTTTTCTTTATCCTTTAACCGCTCACCACTTGTTGTGGAGACCTGGGTGCTAAATGACGTGTAAACGACCTGATTTTTTTATTTTTACACGTTTATGTTAACGTAATCTTTCGCACGGAAGATTACGCTAACGCGAACGTACGATTAGCCTGGATTAGCTTCATGTTTACTTTCATGGTAAACGTTCAGGGTGTTGTAACAGATTAAAACGATTTTACATTACTTTTAATGGGAAAAACGATTTTCGGTGATCGACCAAATCGGTTTTCCAACAGGGTTCTGGAACGGATTATGGTCGAGAACCGAGGTTCCCCTGTATAAAGGAGTTAAGGAATAAGGGAGTATAAAATGAGAAAATGAAAAAAAAGACTGGTTTGTGGTTATCCCTTGAATCAGTATATTACCAACAATAATTTAATGCAAAAAATGAATTCATAATTTTAATAAGAAAATGTATTATTCTACTTAATTATATTAGCATGTATTTTTTCCTTCTAAAGTGAACGTCCAAGCTTCTTCATTTTGGAACTTTTTTTATAATAAACCTTATTCATGTCGAGCAACTCAGAATCTCACAACAAAATGTTAATTAACAATATAAATGATACAAGGAAACACATGTACAATATAACATGTTAAACTACATAAATAAACACTTTTGAAAAAAAATATGGTTTAAGATTATTTTGTATTTTGTAAGGGAAAATACGACAGTTTGTAAGGGCACGGAGGTTGACAGGTATGGTTGAGGTAAACTGGAAACAAGACACAGGTAGGACCTTTGGACCTTTGCCCCATGCCATGCAACCTGCAAACGGGTCATAAATGGGACGATTATAAATCATTTTCAACAGCATTTCCCTAGAAAGTGCGTCATTTCAAATACATTGGACTCCAGCCTCACGTAACGGCTCAATTAATAGATAAAGTGCTGACCCGGGATTCGTGCCGGAGTTCCACCAACATTAGCTTGACAGCGTAGCCAGCTGACTGGATCGCCTTGTAAACAAGGACGCCATAAATCGATCGAAACCTTCCACGCGCCAAGAACCAAGTGGATGGGCGCAAGTTCATTCAAACGTCCGCGATTCTCACCTCGAGTGGTACCGAAGGGCAGAGCAGTCCCTTGCCTTTGTCGCGGCGGCGCTAACTTTTCACATCCATCGAGAGGTTAAGTTGTTCCCGCATCGCGCTGTGGACAAAGGGAACTTTCTCAGCGTGGGCTGCGCGTTCTCCGCTTCCCGAACACGTCCCGGACATTTGGGACAATCGTGGAGGAGAATATTTACAGCCCGGCAGGTTCCGAATGGAGCTGATGAGATCTGGTAGCAGTCGCGTACCGAGAGCAGCCTCTCGGAAGATAGCGTAATCGCTACGGAGGAAATTCAAGTGGACTGGACGTTAAATGCGTAGTTTCCGCTGTCTGTTGCTAGTGAAGCATAAGCGAACCTACGTAAACTCATATCAAGAATATTAAATAAGTAAACTACATTTCCCAGGTTTGAGACAAGCGGCTGGCAACAACAATATCCGGGTGCGGGTATCTTCTTAAATATATATATTTTTCTAAGTATATTATTTCAATTTAAAAATCATGTTCATGTTTTTTTTTACTTACCACGTGTAACTATTTTATTTTTACACCCTCTTCTAAATTTATAAACACAAACGCTACCCCCTACACTTTAATGGTATTTTACCGCCATCTATAGCCTTAGTGCGTTAACTGTCTTTTGGAGAGTACGTTAAAGGTGAAGTGTAGTTGGAGGTGTCCTTAAAGGGACAGTGTCTAATATTTAGTGCCTCTTAACGGTACAAAGAAAACCTTATTCAGTAGAAAAAAACATTTATTCAAACAAAAAAAAATACATGAACTATCATACAAATATACCGCACAAAAAAATGAAAAACTCTTGCAAAAACACTACCTCATACGAACGTAAAATGGTACTCATGTCTATGTGTCTTGCACATGTTGACTGCACTATGTTTACTGCTCACCTTGCACAATGTTGACTATTTTTTTGCACTATGATGACTATTTTTTGCACCAAATGCATATGTTGACTATTTTTTTCACTATGATGACTATTTTTGCACCAAATGCATAATGCACAAACCCTTACGATACCAAACTGTATGGAACATCCTACATGCCGATATTTCTTGTGTAAATATTGTGTAAATTATAACTACAACCTTGTCCTACTTGTTTTATAACCTTCTGTTCCTTTATCTTCTTGTTTTTTTTTTTTACCTCACTGTAAATGTGTGAAACTGGAGTGTCATGCCCAATTTCGTTGTGACAATATATTAACCCATTTTGTAACAATGACAATAAAGGTATATTCTATTCTATTCTAAAAATGTTATTTTTTTTATAAATAATAATAGGTAGCCGAATGTTTATTTCTTTTACATAGCGGAATCCATACCTAGTAGTTCTTGCCATGTTTGTCTGGCATATTCTGCACCAGGGCTCTCTAACGTGGTGCCCAGACATCTGAGGTGCCCGCGGACCTGTTCCGAAAAAAGCTCACCATTGCTGGGTCATTGTAATTTTCTAGTAAAATTATTTTTTTAATGGTTAATTGAGTCTATTTAGCGCTACTTCCTATAATTAACCTGGCAATAACGTAATAAAATCATAGTAATAACATGGTAGTTTGTTATTTTAGAAATACATTTTAAACTGCAACAAAAAGTGGATCTTGGCGTAAAAAAGGTCAGAGAACCCTATTGGACACTACGCTCATACGGCACTGAGTTTTGTTTGCCTTCTTGTGCAGAGTTTGCATGTTCTACCCGTGCTTGCATTGGTTTCCGCCGGGCGCTTAGGGTAATTGACTGGTCCAAATTGTCCCTAGGTGTGAATGAGCGAGTGAGTTGTCTGTCTATGTGTGCCCTGCGACTGGTAGGCAACCAATTCAGGGTGTCCCCAGCCCACTGCCCGAAGATAGCTGGGATGCAACCCTACAGCGGATAAGCTGTGCAGATAATGGATGGATGGATAAAGAACCTGCATCGCCTTATGACCCACGATGACCTTAAAAACAATAAGAAACTACTTTATACTATATATTTAGTCAACATGATGATTCAAGATTAGTGGTAAGCGCGGCACAGTTCTGAAGTCATGGGTTCAAATCCAGCTACCAGCCTTCCTGTGCTGAGTTTGCATGTACTCTCTGTGCTTGAGGGCACTCCGGTTTCCTTCCACATTCCAAAAATATGCAGGTTAATTGGCCAAATTGTCCCTATTTGTGAATGAGCATGTGAATTGTCTGTCTCTGTGTGCCCTGTCACTGGCTGGGAACCAGTTCAGGGTGTCCCACTGCCCAAAGATGGCTGGGATGGGCTCCAGCACCCCCGTGACCCTAGTGAGGATAAGCGATGCAGATAATGGATATATACTAATATATTTTTTTTCTTTTTACATTTTCGATTTATGTCGTACCTCAAGATATTTTCTTGAAAAAAGTTCCTTGACTCATTGGTCTACACTGTAAACTTTTTTTTTATACTTGCTCTTGGTGAAATTAAGATGTAATTAGGAAAGAGTGTAATTAGGCATGTGAAACATTCTGTAAATGTGGATAATCTCTTAATACTGGTGTTACCCGTGTTGTTTGAACCAGGGAAGTTCAAAGGATTAGGCCGAGCTAGTAAATTCCCTAATGATCCCTTTGAGGACCTTAAACGTCTCATTAGGATAATTGTCCATCGCGCGATCACTCATCTTAATTAACTCGGAGTTTTGTTTTCTATCCTCCGTGGTGGAAAACACACTCAAATGTCGCCAGTTTAGGGGGATTTTCAGAAAACTGAGTTTTAAATTGAGAAGTCATCAATCAGTCGACACAAACCAGGCACCGATGGGGTTAGCGTGATTTACTCCTTTGGTCCGAGTGAGGCGGGCGGGGCAAAGCATCCTCCCTTGGAAACGAACACAAATCTGGGCGGGTATGTTTTTCCCGGACGACCCCACATGTTGCGCCGGTTTACAAAACTCGGCGTTTATCCACACCGGGTGGAAATCTTTTGTTCCATTTTTTTACTCAAAATGTTTTCAACTCGTGACAAATTTCGGACGGGATGTTAATTCGACCAACGTCGAAAGTGAATAAAACCTTCCCGGCGTGAAAAAAAAGGTACGAAAGTGACAAACTTGTTCAACACTTGTTGCCGCACTTGTTCTTTTGACTTCGGCTCTAACAAACACATTCCTTCGATATTTTTCACGTTGTTCGTTTTTTCGTAAAAATGGCCAACTTACCTCAACTTTATTAACTTATTGTTCGGCTGCGTACACACTGTTGTCATGACAATGCTAAGGGAACCGAGCATGGCACGTTGGGGTACACAAAAGACGCCGACTTGAGTGTTTTAAACAACTTTCTTTCTATTTTATACCAGCCCACATAAACACTCATTTCTATGTTATGGATGCAGGGACACTCGCATTTGTTTTGGTTTTCCCTGGCGAAACGGAAAGAAAGGAACTGCAGTTCCGAAGGGGGAAAGAGCTCAGTGTGAGGGGTATGTTCAATGTGTTGAGCTAAGGTGTGTCCTGTGTTTATATGAGAGACTTTGTAAGCCAGCTGTAGTCAGGAAAAGGATGCTTTCAGTCGGTCCTTCACTGTTTAATAGCCGACATACAAGTGGAAGTGACATGGCTTCCAAAATAGAGTAACCCACACAAGTGTCCGCTCATGGGGAGTAATCAAGTACTTCGGTTGCTAAATTGAAGTACCTCGTAGGCAATGTTCCCTCTAATTTTCCAGGGGTCTGAGCGTTCACACAAAGTCGGTGAGCAACGCTTGAAACAACAGTGAGCAATAGCAATCCCAAGTGTGGCAAGATAATTCATTATCAGACATGTCCAAAACTTGACATCAAGTTACATTTTGCTGAGTTTCCGGCAATGCAAAATTATTTTTCTCTTTTGAATGAATTGACTCATGTACTATTATACGTCGTTTGTTCTTACAATTCTTTCACAAGATATCCATTTCTTTTTATTTCCTGATATATTTTGTCGCATGATATTAACATTTTGGTGGGCTTATTTAGTCGGTTGTAAGATACAGAACTGTACTTAATCACATTTTTTTAGTGGAAGTACAATGTTGGCAACAAGAATCACTTGATATAATTGGAAATTGTTTGAATGCAACACAAACTTTTTCTTCTTTTTTTAAATTCCTTTAAAAAAATTCTCATTGTGTTTATTTTTTCCGAGCTGTTACTTTTTTGTTTTTGTTCTCTGTTTACTTTTTTCCTACATTTCTTTCTTTTTTTTTCTGGCTTTTTTTCTAAAATTTAGCTACAGCAATAGGCCGACATCCTTCTTTTTTCAAACAGGCCTTCTCTTCCTTATGTTTCTTTTTTTCCTCAGCTTTTCACTACTTTTTCATTTTGGTATTTTTTTCTTTTTTGTTCTATTCCCCCCTTATTTTAAGTCATTTTGTGCATAGTTTTACATAATATTTGGTCATGTTGGGATTAAAGAAGCAAAAACAACCTGAAGAGCCGTTTAGGACCCGAAAGAGTTCCTTTTAGTGAGCCGAGCTGAAGAAGCCGGTTCTCGACCAACTCTACTATCTTCACTCAACTTCGTTCTACTCTGACTCGACTTCAAAATACTGCATTTAGGACACAACGTCAGGGGAACCCTTGTATTTTTACCTTCCTGCACTGTAACTTTGACTAAATCGCTTCTTAATTAGTAACTTTGAGCCGTCATTTTTGTGCGCTGGCTGGATTTTCTTGTGCGCAGAGAATGTGCGAGCAGTGCGCAATTGCGCACGCGCGCAGCTTAGAGGGAGCACTGCTCGTAGTTCAGAGATTTCACCCTTACTTGAGTGTTTAACCTGTAATGTTTGGAAACTGACCCACCAGATACTTAACTTTTTTCTAGGGCTTAGTGCTGGGATGTCAAACAGGCGACCCGCTGGCCGGATCAGGCCCGCTAAGGGATGGAAATCGGCCCGCGAGATGAGACTCAGAGAAGTGCAAGAGAAAAATGAGCTGCAGGTTTAGATGTGTCCACTTGATGTTGCCAAAGCCAGGTTCCTCTCACAAACGCTGTACTTGTATTTCTGTCTCTCTCCCTTTTTCGCTCACACTCTGTCTCTTTCATTCTCTTTCTTTGTTTCTCTTTCTCGTTGTGATTTTTTACTTTCTTTTGCTCTTTTTTTCCTTTGCTGTCTTTTCTCTCTCTCTTGCTCTCTCCTTCTCTTTCTCCCATTTTCTCCTTCTTTCTATTTCTCTTCAGATTTTATTATTTCTCTTTTTTTCCCCCCTCTCACTATTTCTCTTTATCTCTTGGTTCATCTTTCTCTCTCTTTGTCCTCTCTTTCTTTCTTTGTCCCACCCTCCCTACTTTTCTCTCCTTCTTAAGAGGTCGCAGGTTCGATTCCGTGTTATATATCGAAGTGTCCTTGGGCAAGACACTGAATCCCTAATGCCCCCAATAAGCGGGTAGGCACCTCGCATGGCTGACACCCTAATGGTTTGTGAGTGTGTGTGTGAATGGGTGAGTGTAAAGCGCTTTGGGAGGTCTTCTTTGACTTGAAAAGCGCAATATTAATGCAGACCATTTACCATTTTTCTTATTTCTTTCTTTTTTTTTTCTCTCTAATCATCTCGTCTGGCCCCCGAGAGAATGGTTGTTCTATTGTGTGGCCCCAGAGTTAAAATGAGTTTGACACCCCTGGCTTACTGAGTACCAATATCAGGTTTCGGTACTTGAATCACTACTTGACTCTAGTATCTTCTACTTTTTACTTGGCATTTGTCAACCAGGATCCTGGTAATACCTTTGGTCAGGTATTTTACCCTTTATTGGGTCTTTATCATCTTCTGTTGGTAAACTGGTACGCCTGAGACTTTACTAGGGCTGAAACTAACGACTATGTTAATAGTCGACTAGTCACCGACTGTTAAAATGATTAGCTGACTAATCTGTCATTTATTTTTCCTCAAATTGAGCTTGAAGTAAATTTAATTGGGTGGCAGATGATAGTAAACACAAACGGGTACAATGATAAACACATTTTATTGAACATACTCCTGATTTATTTAATATTTAATTAAAATGCATTCAGTCTGTTGAGACATAAATCTGTCCATTATTTTAGGAAAAGGCAAATAAACGATGCATTAAAATCAAGTAAACTTTTTTTTTTTTTTTATCCCTGCAAATCAGGGATCAGGAACCCTTTGACCCAAAGAGCCATGAGAGCAAAAATGTATATACAGTACATATATATTACACTAACATTTTTTTGGGAGGGATTGTTGCCGCACCATATATTTTAAGACAAAATTCAACAAAAACGCCAAACCCGCTCTCCAGGCAAAATATAATTCTTCATCACATTTTATGTCACTGTGTTACATTTGCTTGTGAAATAATAATAATGCCAGAGCCCGATATCAATATAAATATAACACTTAAAATTTCTCTCCCTTACACAGTTACTTAAGAGTAAAGGGCCTGATTTTGACCGATATTTTTTCCTAAATAGTGGTTGCAAAACAATGTTGGATCAAGGTTCTTTTGTAAAAATGTAACAATACTGCAAGTGAGGATACCGTCGTCCATCAAAACCGTATCGACTTGAACTTTACTTGGATTTTACAAGTTTTGTTAAAAAGTCTGACGTGCTCTTCAATGTTTGTGTGTCACCGATTATTGCAAGGTCTGCTTTAGAAACTTTTCAAATAGTCTTTTGAATAGCTATATCCAAATGCTCCCAAAATTTAGAAGTTTTGGTCTGCGTAGTTGTTGTTGACTTTGCCATTTCTGTGTTTACGTTACTGCTTCAGACAGAGACGCTATTGCGCATACGCAACTCTCAGTAGAGATTATATTAACAGAGTGATGCCTCTTTCTGTCATGTCTTCCGTACTGTAGTGTAATACAAGGAATCTGAAAAGTATTTTAATGCCGCTAAGCACTATAGAACTTGTAGGACAGAGACGAATGGCACAAGCACTCTAAAAAATCCTAATGTGTATTTGTTGATTTGTCTGTGACATTTCTGTTTTATTCTCTACTCCCACAGTGAAAATGCTATAGTCCATGCATAGTGAATGCAACAGTTCTGTCTGTATTTAGTTTAAGTCCAAAGCTGTATCCATCCATATATAGTGTAAGTTTATGCTTTTTCACAAGCCACATACAGCATACCTTGTCGACAGACAGGACACAGCGACAGATCCAAAATTTAGAGAGAAAAATAACATGGTACTTCGTTGATTCAGGTAAGTGACATGAATTAAATAATCCTTTACTGACTGTCAAAAGTCAAATGCAGAAACGCTTGACCCCCTGATCGGATTGCTCGCATCTTTACTTACGAAGGATAAACATACAGTATGTGGTATTGATAATGATCACTGCGGACGATTTGTGTATTGGTCTGAAATATTATGGTATCAAAGGTACTTTATTTACACCCATCTTCTTTGAGATTTAAGTGATTTTCAGGGCTAATACAGAATGGAGACTTTAACTTTTTTAATTTTTCAAAGTAATGGTGGCTTTGTGGCTGATGGTTAAGCACACTTACACCATAGTTCAGAAGTTGCGTGTTCAATACCAAGTACCGGTCCGGTTTGGAATTTGAATATTTTCCCTTTACCTGAATAGAATCTCTCGTTGACTTACACATTTTAAAAACTGGTCTATTGCGGAGTCCATATTGTCCCAGTGAATGGTTGTCTGTCCCTCCTTAGTATTGGCTGACAGCCAGTCAAGGGTTTCCTTTTCTGGATGAGCAGTTGAAAAATGAATGAATGAATGAATGAAATCATATTAAAATGTTTGTACAATGATTAACCTTAACATAACTTCGTTTGTCAATTATGATTTAAGTTCAACCAGAGATGGAATTAAAAAAGAATGCCTTCCCCCCTTTAAAAAAAGAAGATGAAAGTTTGTGAGGCAGAGCGATTTTCTTATGAAGCAGAAACAATATGTTGACAATTTGGGTGATGTATGCCTGCGGAAAAAAGATAATTATATTCATCACTTTTCAATGAGTCATCGGACCTCTTGATTTCTTTCTGATTTATTGACTGAGTAAGATCAGATAGAAGTTTGAAAAAAAGTAAGATCAGGTAGAAGTATGAGGAAAAACCCTTATTTGTTCGAATTATAGCTAAATATTAGGACGGTATTCAATAAATAAAAAAAAAAACCATCAGCGCTTTACACATTCTGTAAGCCTAAAAAACGGTCGTTCACACAAAAAAGGGAAAAACCAAACAAAGTACACTGAGAGTGAGCTATTTTCTACCATATAATTTGGTCCAATGGGAGAGGTTGCGGAAGGGGGGTAAGTCTGTGTTTGCAACATTCAAACGTGGATGTCGCAAATGAGAAGTTGGCGCAAATTGACATGGCCAAAAGGGATATGCGGGGTTTGTTAATGCCACGACGACTGATCCTGCTGCACAGAATGATGTACAGAACTTTTCAATCAGCTTGCTGACATGCACATGAATCATCAGAAGTGGGATGACTCATTGTTATTGCACTGGTTTGTATGCTTGTGCAAGGGAAGTTTTCACAAGTGCACATGCTTGAAGATGACAGCTATGTGGAGCACTGCCATGCTTTTCATTGGAATCACATAATCAGCATCCTTAACTGTTGACAATAAAAATCTGCGCTGTTAAACATGTTGAACATTGCGTTCACTCATCAGTTCAAAACACATACATATTATCGTACTACTTTTCTTTCTATATTTCATTGCAACATTTTCATTTGCATTCTTTTCGGGCGGCTTTGGAACTAAATCATTTTTTAAACTACTCTTTAGTGATATGTTAGCTGTGGAGTCTATTTGGAATGTAAAGTATCTTATGTCACAGCTTCTCTGAATATTTTGATGTTTTTTTTTGGGTAATGGTGATTACATCAACATCAACACAGCTCTATTAGTTAGATAATATTCATAATGCCCAGAACAATAAAATATAATTATATATTGTTCTCAAAGAACACAACATCTTCAATCTGGCACTTGTACAAATCCCATTAGGTGTACATAATATTGTGATTGTTGTGCATCATGCATTCCATCATGTAATTGCATTGATCATTTGTGTCATATCAAATGTCGGGACATGCGAAAGCCTGCTTTGCAGCCGTTGGGAATTTTCAAGCCCATTGACAGAAGTACAAGGCATGCGTGCACACACACACGCATTGTGCGCAGTTTCGCTACAGCAATAGGCCGACATCAAAGTTACATCTGTTTCTTATACATGTTTGATGGGACAGGCAGGCAACGGCTTCCCACGGGCTCTGTGTTATGCATCGAGTGCTAGTTTGCTACTAAGGGGTTTGTCAAACCTCTTGCATGGAGGTGGTTCTTCCAAAGATGTTCATATATTCATTTTTTTACCCTTTTAACCCAGTTAGTGGACAAACAAAAGCACTGACTTCTGTATTCTACTCTTTTTGTTCATATATTTTATGTATTTAACAGTTTTTTGAATGTACCTATTTGCACATGTTTTTAAAATGTTTCTACAGTAATCTTTCGGATCTCTATGTGTAAGCAGTGTTGGTAGCCTACATTTGTTGTCGTTGTAAAAAAAAGAAAGCTAGCCTTTAAAATCAGTGTTGCTAACTTTACAATTTAGGTTGACGTGATCGCTTCATTGATGTTATTCGTTTCGTTTGAAATTGGAGTAAGCCACGTGGGTTAAGAGCAAGAGCCGCTCCACAAATCCCGTTTCACTTACTAATTGGTTAAACTATATAAATTTTTACTGCAGTACAACCATTTGACACGATAGAACAAACATTCTCACTGGGGCTGGACTAATAAATTAGAGAGAAAGAAATAAGAGGAAGAGAGGGAGAGAAAAGTAGTAAGGCTGGAACAATGAAATAGAGAGCGTGAGAAACAAAAGAGATAAAAAGAGAAATGGTGAGAGAGGGGGAAACAAAGAGAATGAAATCCAAAGAGAAATGTAATAAGAAAAAGACATAAAAGAAAAGTAGAGAAAGCGAGAAGGGGAAAAGTGAAAAGAGAGAGAGAGAAAAGAAAGAGAAAATGAAGAGGAACAGAGAGCAAAAGAAGGTAAAAAGAGAGAAAGAGACTAAGGAAGAAAGAAAGAAAAAAAGAGACGGAGAGATATAGAGTGAGAGAAAAGGGAGGAAGAGAGAAAGAAATTCATACAAGTACAGTATTTGTGAGAGGCACCTGGCTTTGGCAACATCAAGTGGATATATTTCAACCTGCAGCTTGTTCTTCTCTTGCGCTTGTCTGAGCGTTGTATCGCGGGCCGATTTTAATCCCTTAGCGGGACTCATCCGACCCGCGGGCCGCCTGTTTGACACCCACAATATAGAGGTAGTTTACTTGAACCATAAGACTCGATTAATGTGAACAGTTTGAAGCCTTGAGTCTAGCTTGGAGTAAATATTTGAAAGTTTACTGTTAGTGGTTGAAAGATGAAACAAGAAATAAGTTGAGGAAAGGAAAAAACTATACATCACAAAAACTGGATTGTGACCATAGAAAATTTGCGATATTGTTTACGACCGCTAACAAACACGAGTACACACACTGACTGCAAAATATAATCCAAAATCGTGTTAAAACTGAGCTAGATTGACTTAAACTTTTTCGGACAATACTGATTTGTTGGATTTTTTTTCTGTCCTTCAGTAACTTGAGACTTGCTTGAACTTGGAGGTGATAGCCTGACACTTCATTATGTCTTGCACATATGGGACCCACTCTCACCCCTGTCACATACAAGAAGGGTGATGAACGTGTCCCAAACTGAACCATAGTTTACCTTCCGTGTGTTCTTGCACTTCTGGATGAAGAGAACATCCTGAAGCCTGACATTGCGTTTCCTCTCTCGCCAGATGTTTTGCCTAATTACCATGCGGGTTCAGAGCGAGAGCGGTTCCACCGCCCATGCGTGGGGTATTCATGTGTCCCGCCGCTGCATAATTAGTCCGTGTTATAATGAATAATGTTAATGAGGTTCACGGTAAAGTATCCCTTTGGGGTGAGAGAGGTCAGATCGTTGGGTGGTCTCAAAGGTTGGAAGACATTTTACATTGCAGAATAGGGTGATTGAAAAAATGAGATAATTAATGAAAAGAAGGGAAATAATAAGGAATGTATTTAGTTACATCATCATTTGAGAAATATAATTGTATATTTTCAAAATCCTTATTTTTGACTTCCTACTTTTCTTAGGTGACAGCCCCAAATTCTCAGGAGAACGTCAAAAACCAACATCCCAAACCTGGGGAGCCATTCTTGCCCAGGGTTGCTGGAATGGAGCAACTCATCGAGTAAGTGTCATCATTATGTTCATTTTCCCTCAAGTTATAGTTTTCTCACAATCTATAACATATCCTCAATATTCTTTAACTCGATGCGCTTCCTGACTCTATTTTGGGGTTTCCTGCAACTGTTGTTACCCATTCTTTAACTCCGACGTTACTCCGGGAACAGACAAAACGTTAATTCAGTGGTTTATTTGAAGGTTGCGTTGCCCAAGTTTGTCCACTTCATCTCACGACCACCATGAGTTATGGCTTGAAAGGGCAGCAGGTGTACTAAAGTGTGGGAAAAGACACCACCAGTGGGATTAAATGGACGTTGAGTTAACGGTTTTGGCTCAATGGTTGGCTGCAAAATGAAAAGGGTGAGCTTAGGCTCTGGGCACCAAGACTGAAGTCTAGAATCTAAATCACTGTAAATAAAAGCATAAAAGTAGTAATTGTATTAAGTCCATATGTGGGCAATTGTAATTGCATGCATTTGATATTTGTCATCAAAGTTAATTTTATTTAGATCCTTTTCCTGGTTGCCAACTATTTTAAACTCTGTGCCAAAGACATAGATTCATGTTATTTTAATTTCTTAGGTATTATCTTGTGGATCTTGTTCAAAATTATGAAAAATCACTGGTACTTAAACAATGTCTTATAAAAATGGTTTGTATTAAGTGAGTAAAACATTGTTCAAGCACTTTGTTGAAATTGTCTCACACACACACACACACACACACACTGTTTAGTGATTAGTCTTGAGATTTTGTGATGTGGTAAATGTTTTTTTTTTTTTTCACCCACTAAATATGTGTGAAACCTGGAACGTTTTCCTCTCATAAATATATATGAAATGTACTGTGTCCTCTTAATGGGACTACAATGTACTGTATGCGTTCCTTTCAAAATGACCCCAAAAATGCCTGCAAAGTGGCCAAAAAAACCCTTAAAGTACCTAGGTTCCGGTCCGGAGCCTTCGCTCTGAAAATGCTGGTCTACTAGTGATCCCAAGAGCCAAGACGAGATCCGCTGGTTCGAGAGCCTTCTCCATTCGGGCCCCAGTACTGTGGAATGCTCTTCCCCCTGAGATTCGATCTGCAACCACAGTGGAACGGTTTAAATATAGGCTTAAAACACTTCTATTCTATAGCATATGAATAACCTATATTTTATGCTGACAATATCAGTGTATTATTTGTTATTGCAACATCCATTGCAGCCTGGTCATCCTGGAAGGGGGATTAACTTATGTGCGGTCCCTCCTCAAGGTGTCTTCATTTTCCTCATGTTGAGGTTTTTGAGTTTTTCCTTGCCCTCATGTAGGTTTCAGATCAGGGGATGGTGTAATAATGGTCTGTAGTTTGCAACAGTATGTGGTCTGTGCAGCCCCTTGAGACTCTTTGTGATTAAGGGATATACCAATAAACATGACTTTACTTGGCTTTTTGGTCTGTCCTTAAGACATTAGTGCAGAAACGGCACTAACTATTGTTATATGCTGGGAAAGGCATGCTTCTTCCACTTCATGCTGAAAAATGCCAAGTTATGTGTAAAATACATCAGTTTGTCTATTTTTTTGTCCCAGTCAGTGCAATATTGATATTAATGCATTGGAATTCTGAGAAAAATCCAAATCATTGGCGATCCTTGGACCCCAAAAGTTTTCAAATTACAAACTGCGGAAGATGCCTCCTGTTCATGAAAAGTTTGGGTTGCAGCCACCCCCGTTATTATGCCTCATCCTGGCTGTGACACATCGCCTCATTATGCCAACACTCCCAAGACTAGCTTTTCCCTTGATTGTGACGTCACGCCTCCAACCTGCAGCCGCGTCGGGCCAAACAATGGGATGGCAGCGAGGTTCTTGACTTGTGCAACCTGTGATTCATCGGTGAGTCATCACAATAGGACAAAAGATGAAGGGGTCTATAAATGTTCCCTTGTGTATGAGTATTCACCCTGGCTAGTATGTCAGGTGCGCACTTACCTTACCCTCTGTCGAGCAATTTAAATGACGAACGTGTCATTGTGTGTGTGTGCTGCACTCTTAGTTTATCTCGTTTCAAGGAGGAAATCATCTTTGAATAATGAATAGCAATCATTTGACTGTTCATACTGGGTTGAGTTATTTATATGCGGTAAGGCGCCATTCACATAACGAGTGGAGTGGTGATTATGGTACATTGACAGTAAATGACCACCAGAGGGAGACAGTCATTCATATATTAGACGCGTCTAGTAGTTTGACAGTCACGTCTTGGTAAAGGATGTGTGTGGTGTATTTTTTAATCCCACCATCAATGGGACAAAAAACCCATTAGAAACAGAATAATCCCACAGAAGGCAAATATTTACTAGGCGAATCCATACATTTAGGGTTCTGAAATTGAGTGCTTCTGAGGAAGAGCATTTAATTATCTTCTTGCCACTTTGGTCACATAAACTTGTCACACTGCCGTTGGTAGTCACTGCTATATTGAATACTGAGCAACATATGCTCGATTGTGCATTAACAAGTCCCTCATGCAGGATTCTTAACAAACAATGCATTGATTGTGATAGAGTCCCAAACACAATGAACATCTGCTGTAGAGGTCAGAATAATCATGTCCTTCCTCTGGTTTTATATTTTCTCGTTAGATTGTTCACTAATAAGTATCCCATTACTTGGTATTGACTGTGTTTTCCTCAAAAGACCACTGGAAGTTGTTAATTTGACATCGTTCCGGCTCAGTGACGTCTTCTACCCACGCACTCATTTGATGGAAGCCCACCACTGCTTCTGTTTTTGTAAATGTCCAGTGTCCAGCTGATTGCTGCCTATTGCCCATTATGTGGTTAATTGCTTCAATGACAACTTTTTGATGTTTTGGTCCTTCTCAATTAGGCCTCACCGTTGGGCCGATTATTCCTGGGCAGGTCATTAGACTCAAACCTTCAGTTTGGGGCCCTGGATTTGACATTAGGCGTTTAGAATTTGTGTCCTCCAGACGGTCATTTAGAATGCTCTCTTGTATACAATTATTTTGTTTGTTGTTGTTGCTCATCTGTACTACCATTAAATTCAAGTTATCAGGGGAGTGACAAAATTACTTTTAATACGGGTAAAGTAACTAGATAATGTTTTTTATGTTTTGAATAAACCCAAATACAATATTTCAATATTTTCTTGTTGTGAACAGACAATTCTCCTGTATTCTTAAAAATGTGTGGATCATACTCAGAGGTCCGGACCCAAAGAGCAATGAAAGCAATGTAATATGTGTGTGTAAATATATATATATAATATATATATATATATATATATATATATATATATATATATATTTATAAATATCCATCCATCCATTATCTGTACCGCTTATCCTCAGTAGGGTTGCGGGGGTGCTGGAGCCCATCCCAGCCATCTTCGGGCAGGGGACACCCTGAACTGGTTGCCAGCCAGTCGCGGGGCACACAGGGACAGACAATTATCTCGCTCATTCACACCTAGGGACAATTTGGACCGGCCAATTAACCTGTCATGCATGTTTTTGGAATGTGGGAGGAAACCGGAGTGCTTGGAGGAAACCCACGCAAGCATGGGGAGAACATGCAAACTCCGCACAAGAAGGTTGGCAGCTGGATTTGAACCCCTTGACCTCAGAACTGTGCCACACACGTGCTAACCACCGCCCCGCCATGCTGCCCTATTTATAAATATGTATATAAGTCTTTTTTTGGGGGAGACCCCAACCATATATTTAAAGACAAATTTAAACACAACCACCAAACCCACTCCATTCAAATGGTAATTCTTCAGCACATTTTATATCCGTTTGACTTGTTGATTTGATAAAAAAATATACCACTTGTCTTCCTCCGGCAGTTACCTTAGAGTCTTGAGGCTCAATTTGACTGTTATTTTTGTCCTAAATAATGGTTTCAAAACTAAGTGCGAGCAAAGTTCTTTTGTAAAAATGTCACGAAATACTGGAAACGAGAAGGATACTGCTGTACAGTAAAACTTGGTTAATCCGGATTCAAATGGACGGGGAAAATTATGCGGATTATACAAGTATCCGGATTAGTTTATATCCGGTATTCTTAGACCCACTGACCTCCAAATGATATTTAGTAGAAAATACATGAATAACTCATCTGGTTTCGATTGAACATGAATTCATGCGTTTGTATTCACACAGATAAGGATGGGAGTCTGAGGCAGAGTAAACATGTTGGAACAACGAAGGTTTATTGACATTGCTCTTCAAAAGAGGGCACAACAAAAATAGCACGTTGTTATCCCTCTAACCGGAAGAAGGGACAGCGCAACTTCCTAATATGTCCCACTGGAAATTTCCCTCTACACCAGTGTTCCGTGGGTGAACAGTGTAAACCCACTACAAAATATTAATGAAACAAACAAACTGTGTTTTTCAGAATATCTGACGATGTTTGAGGCTTCATGTGAAAATAAGCCGCGATATCTTTCTTCTTTATGCCAGTGTGATCGTTACTGTATTGTTTGATCTTTATTTTTGCTTCTAATGTCCGGTTCTCTCGACTCCTCTTCGTCACTGACACTATGATGTGACACTCGGCGTAGTCTCCTTCAGTGTTGTTTTGCACAAATGGATCACAACTTGAATCGAAGCACAATGAGATAGTCAGTCAGTGTGTACCGGGAAGACATCCCAAAAAGACAAACGCATAGAGAAATTTGTTTGTCTATGGACAAAAAGATGGCACACACTTTCCGGGAAAGTTGCGTCATCCAGCCTCTTCCGAGAAGAAGACATCAAAGACGGCATGTCGACTTGGAATACGACTCTGGAATAGACCTAGCAAAATACATAGGAATGGATGGAAATGATTAGGATTTTGATCCGTACTAGCAGAAGATCTGGATTATAAAATCTGGAATATGCATAGATTTTTTTTTTTGTGAAAAATATATTAGAAAGCATCCGGACCAAACTTTATCCGGATTTCGCGAAGATCCGAATTAACCAAAGTTCTACTGTATTTACCTTCTGCTCATTCCCAACCAATCAAATTGCTCCGCATGCTTTTCTGGCATTGTTGGTTGTTGACAATTGTGTGGGCTTTCGTCATATGGTGTCTTAACGTTGAACATACTTTGTTTAATGAGCTTCTATATAAAGGCTTCCTTAGCAAAATACAGCTAAAACGGGGTCCGTTGTCGTGACACCTTGACTGTGAACTGTAGTGGAAATTATTCCTTATATAGACTGCCTTGCAAAATCATTGAACAGCTCAAGTTCCTTAACGTTTGATGGTTATTTTTTGGGGGGGCAGCATTTTTAGAGCTTTCCACAAATGCTCTGAAGAATTGGGGTCTGGGTTTGGCCTTGCATTTCTAAAACCTTTTATATTGTTGGTTTTAAACCATTTCATTGTAGACTTTGCTTTATGTTTGGGGTCGTTTTCCTGTTGGAAGGTGAACCTGCACCCCATTCTCAGGTCTCTTGCAGACTAGATCTGGTTTACTGATCTCCTCTGAACCAGATTTATCTGAGCCACGCTCGGGTGAATCCGGTCCTCTGAAAGACACCTGGCGTGCACTACACTCACTCCACCCTTCTTTTTTGCCGGCTTTCTCCGACCCACTCTTTCCCTCTCAACCGCTGCTGTATCCCTGATATGTACTTAAACATACAGTACCTTCCTCCATCGTCAGCTGCCTTATTTCGTTCAATCTGTTTTTTTGCCATCTTCTTGCAACTTTCCTTTTTTCCATGAGTAGAAGTCTGATCTTCAGCAACAGGCTGCACCAGACCGCTCTCCGACCCCTCCCATTAAAATGGGTGAATGACGAATATATTAGTCAATGGCAGTGAGCGTTTGTATTTAAAATGACGAATATATTCATCAATTGCAGTGCATGAGTTAATAATGGGCTTTCTTTCAGCCACTCTTCTACAAAGAGCAGATTTATGGAGAATACAACTAGTAGGTGTCTTATGCACCTTATGCACACAATATCCCTCCTCAGCTGTGTATGCTTGCAGGTCATACAACGTGATCGTAGGCCTCTTGATTGCTTCTCCGATTAGTTTTCTCCTTGTTTGGGCCAAAGGTTCAGAGGGACGGCTAGGTCTTGGTAGGTTTGAAGTGGTATTATGCTCTTTCCATTTTGATATGATTGCTCGCACAGTGCTCCGAGAGATGTGTAAAATTTGCAAAATCTTCTTGTATCCCGTTGCTGCTTTGAACTTTTCCATCACTTTATCTCGGCCCTGCCTGGTGTGTTCTTTGGTCTTCATAATGCTATCTGTACTCCAGTATCTCCTTCACAGACCACTGATTCCATCCTAAGTAAGTAGGGAAGTGTATATACTTGTTTTTTTAAGTTACAATTTAAAATATTTTAAGATCTCAGGTACCCCATGAAAGGCCTCAAAAATACCCTTAAAGTTACTTACATACCCATTTGAGATCCACTGAATTAGTGTTCCAAAATAGCACGGATACAGGGCTCTCCCAAACCATCCCACTTGCTCAAACCCTGCACAAACCCTCTGCAAAATTGTACCTTGCTCTCAGCATGAACGAATTACGATGAGCAGAACATAAACATGCGTCTCAAAGGCTGAGCCGCGATACAAATCAAACAAACCCAGAGGAGAACGAGGAAGCTCGCTTGTCTGCTGCCAGCACCAATGAACCAAACGAATGTCGAACCTGCATCCCGACAAGTGTGTTTCACTACATGACTGCTGCTATGTTTATGATGAATGAGTTTGTGTTTATGGTTTGATCACTATCTGCCCTGGGGCGGAATAAGAAACAGCCTTCGGTTAAATGCACCCTGACATGTTGTTATTACCTCCCATAAGCGTCGACAACAACAAAATCTGTCACTGAGACATTACAGCTGCTCAGCACCACCTAGATTTCCCAAACGGCTTTGTATCGACGTCCATCGCGGTTTTAACTCCAATGCATCACCTCAAGGGAGCGGGTGAGCGTTTTGCGATGTCAGCAACCCGAGAGTTGGAAAGCCTTGCTCCAAAGTGCTTGTTGGACAAATCGGAATACATCAGATTAGTTATTGCAGTCACTTTTTCTTCTTTTTATGTTTAAACCACTTGCTTGGTTACATTTATGTTCATGTAAAATTTCTGACCGACTGGTTTTGCAGACTTCAAAAGTTTGAACGATTATACAGTTACACTAATTCAGAAAGGGGAAGATAAAGCTGTTAAGTCGGGATCCATCTGCTTTGAGATGCCTTCATCATTCCATAAAGGGTTTTAACATTTACTGCTGCGTGTTTTTATTCATTTTGAATACCGGCATTGTTTAAGTGTATTCTTTTCATGCAAATGGTCCTATCAAAGTTGCTCCATTTAGGAGAGTTGCTACACACATTTGCTGCAATCACCGCAATTTTTTTTAAATTTTTTTTTTTTTTTTTTTCAATTCAAACTGGCCTTTTTTTCTCTCCAAAACAAGTCATTTAGAGGAATAGTGTCTGGATGCTGACTGGCAAGATTTATTCTACGGTGTGTGCAGCCTTATTGTTTTGCCTACATAATCTGGTTATTGTTTGCATTCACCCAAATTGATATTACATTTGTTTGTGATTGCATGTGGCAAAAATGGCATGTTGATCCATGGCATAACAAATACACTTAGGAATTTGCACACATTTGTGCTTATCTAAATATTGGCAAGCTTTGCTCACATTAATCAAGTTGCATAACTGCACTGTCAAACTCTCATTTCATTTTTTTAATTTGTTGTTATACTGCCAACTAAATCCTCTCCCACTGTTCCCCCACAATGATGTAGATGATGCCAAAGTGCATTTGTTTTTTATCCTGCACAAAAATAGCACCACTAGAAATGTAGCAGAGTATGATTAATTCATCAGCTCAAACCATTTTAGAGCCAAATGCTGTCTAGACAAAAAGAGAAACAATTGTGAATGGTTGCAGTAGCTCAGAAGACGTCGCTACTATTTTATTCTGTCTGTTCTTCAGGTTTCTTCTTAAGGGTGATAAATATCTCAGTTTCCCAAGTCATTACAGAGCAGCAGTCTTCCTCAAATAGTAAGGGTGCTATCTGCTTAAATGCATCTCCAAAAAAAACCAACAGGGCTCTTTGGTAAGTGACATATATTTGCCAATAGTCTATAAGGTTGACAACCACCTTTTAGAAAATGCATCTCCCTTTTGCTTTCCTCTGAAATTAAGTTATATCCATTCGGGTTGCAATAACAAATGGATACTGTAGATTCAAATCGATTATTAGAAGTGTCTGCTACTTATTTCCTTATTAATTTCTTGTGTCGATTTCTGAGCCGCTAAGCACATTAAATCTATGCAAATAAGTACTTTGCATTTCATTGTGAAGTACTGAGCCTTTAGTACTAATTTAGTCTAGCAGAAGGCGCCCGAAGGCCATTTTTATAAATGTGTCTCACATTTTCTTTAAATCCTTTTTTATTGAACATTGCATTATTCCTCACAAAATTGGCATTACTGTCAAACACTATAAACTTAACAATTTTTAAGGGAACAGAAAGTGCTGCAGAAATACAGACACAAAAATCTGAAAATCAATTGGTAAAATAAAAATAATAATGATATGTTTAACTCAACACAAGGGGCACATTTTTAAGTATGTCATTTATCATGCGTTGGGATCACTGAAGTACAATTATCAGACTAAAAGTCAGATTTAATCTCTTTTCCGTCCATTTTCCGGCTTCTTTCACACTATAAAGAGATGCTCAAATTGTATGGCTACTCGGTAATCAGGCCATATTACCTCTCAGATGGATGGCCAACAGAGGGTGAGCTTGAACAAATCATGTCAAAAGAAGCAAGTAATCAATCTGCAAGAGGAAACAATAATCGATAAAATTAACTCGTCCAGCAAACTACAATACTGATTGTATACTCCTGTGGGATGACACCACTGTCACCAAACATGAATGTACACAGAAATTTAAGGATATGGGAAATGTTTGTGATTATGGCCTTCGTGCTCTTCTAAACAGCACAAATTGACGTTGCAAACCAAATATATGCTTACATTTGACGCTTAGCTTGGACTTAATTGTAGCCCCTTTTTGATTTGAAGGGTATAGACTAGATCATTTGAAAGCTACCGCGCTGCTCTAAGAAAATAATTTAGTGAAGGGGAACTACAAGGTTGTTAGAGGTGAGAAAATGAGATAAGCCAATAGCCAGGATGAAAAAATATTGTGGAGGACGACAATGAGACGTGTGTGTCAGACTGAAATTGATGCAGGTACATCAATTAGCTGTTTATGAGGGGCATTCATCTCATAGGTACCTCTTGTCCATATACCTTTACCACTTCCCTCCTCACTGATTTATTACTTTAATGACACAGCCATTTCCTTGGCAAGCCTGTAGAAATAAAGACTCATCTATGTAAAGATATAATCTGTATTGTTACTTTCAGGCTACATTTGCTCAGATCAGTAATTTGACTGTGAAGACAGGCCGTGAGTTTTGTAAGATTCTAGGATGAGCGTAAAAAGAAATGGACTTTATACAAATTGTTGAAAAATAATTAATAATTTGTGTCATTATTTCAGGAAGACTGCACTCAAAATTGATCTCAATCAGGAAGCTGTACAAAATGACACAAATACATTTTCAAAGATTAACCCAATTTGGCTCAAGATAATACCCAATAAACAGACAATATAAATTTCCTGGGTTAAGGTAAACCAGGAAATTTAGGTCAAATATTGCGTAATTTTCTTAAAACTACCACACAATTTTGGTCATATTGTACAAAATAAACTAACCTAAAAATGGATTTTTTTCCAGGCTCTCAGAAAACTGGGACTTTTTCATCTAAACACCTGTAATCATGTGAGAGTTAAAGTGAGATTTGCTGATTCTTTCTATGATACAACTGCTTGTTTACATCATTTTCAGCTGTTTGTTTGGTTGTGGTAAAAGTGCCACTGTGACGTGATGATTTATTGCATGTTCTTGCAGCAAAAACACACAACTAGATTGACTGATAGTATCACCTGATCCTGTTCTCTACAACACTCACATTGGATTGGACATCCCTAGAATAGTTGAACCTGTTTAATCAAATGTCACACTTCTGCAGTTATAGGAGTGTAAACTAGCATTCCTCCACTCCACTTATTGAACAAAAGTGTTTGGTTTGTTTCATGGTGGTCATGCAAAAGGGAGCTAGCAAGCCTGCACAACTGAGTACGAGGGAGGAGGTGTGGGGATGAGAAGTGTTGGGGGGAGCAAGTTCACCTTAGGCATTCTGCAAAATGTCTGCACGCCCCTATAGTGTGAGGCAGTGCAAAGATGTTGTCTATTGGCTGAGGGTGTGCTCATCAAGAGTACAATGTGAAAGAATCTGGGCATGAGAGACAAGAAAAACAAGAGAGGAAGAGACGGGGAAAAGGAAAGGGTGGGGAGGGTTAGATGGGGTTTGCGTTCAAGCATCATTGCAGGTCTGCTTAATACCGCCACACACAAGGACCACTGTCGATCCATCACTTCCCTCCCGTCTTCCTCGGTCTGGATTCTTCACCCATCTTGTTCTCCTCCTCAGGGGGGCACTGCTCCTGCCTAGTTTATATCTAGACACTATTCTGGGAGTCTAGCTTTGTGCGCCGTGACAAAACGGGCAGAGCGGAGGTTTGCTTCATTGCATTCGGTGCTTTGCGTAAGAGGCTGATGGTGCAAGGGGGGGACTCAAACTCGCCGCGCTGCGCCAGAGCATCCGGGTTTGAGTGAGTACAGGCAACTGAGTCTACAGGTTGGCGAGGCAGCTTTGCAAAACAGGAACAGATAAAAAAAAATACGGAACGAAGCCATGGCGAGTTTCGGGAAACTCACAGAATACTTTAATCGGCGTAAGTCCCGGGAGGAGCTGCGTGTCGGAAGGAGCTCTCGGCGAAGTGGCAGCTACTGCTGTACGGTGGCAGAGGCCAGGTAACTTGTCAATATGTCAACCGTTATGCATTCATGCATTTAACAGTCTATCCATTTATTCCTTTTTCTGGAGCGTATACCCTCATAATGGTAAGTCTGATTTAAGCGCACCCTTGGAGTGGTCTCCCATCATTCACATTATATGCGAGAATAATTTAGATTTGCAAAAACCCAACATGCATTTTCCAATGATTGATTTTGACAGTGTTGATTTCAATATGTTGTCTATTTTTCTTTGAAAATTGTACAGTCATAGTTTTCGAATGTCACATTTTTGGGGGAGATTTGTTGAATTTCCTAAGTGGTGTTTGATTTATTGCTTTAATTCACGAGGTCTTCAACCTCATTAGTCATAATTTGTGCCAGAGAATATTTTTCTTGCGCCTCTCCAGTCTATTAATTTGGGACCCCTCTTGTATAATTGTTGTCATACTACTAAACGGGGCATGATAGAAAAAAAAAGATTACAGTGAAAAGGGTCAACCAAATGTTTTCAGTTTCATACTAATTTGCAATTACCTTGAGGGAGGTACTCAAATTTGACCAGATTTCATTCCTCATATCGCAGAGTTTCTCTCATGTAAAGCTTGTATGACACATGGTTTCATGTTTCACATTGAGTTTTATGTTATGTAAGTGTGGAGGTGCACTGGATTCGTGCGGCCATGCATGCTGTTGGCTGCTGGCTACTATGGATCCTTCCCACTGATCCTCAGCTGAAGAGGTGTTTTTTTTAAACCTTCTGTATTCTGATAAAAATAGAGGAGCCTTTCCGAGCACATTCGCTTGAAGACATCCTGTCACACATCTTGTGGTCCCACGCACTGACTGTATCTACTCACTACTCTCGGATTCAGTATTGAAATGAGACTTTGGGATATTGTCAACACTTGCTTCTTTTGACTGCAACAGAAATAATTTACTTACCTCCTTTTGGCAATAAGATCATAAAACAAATAATTTATTGAAGATACTGATCAAAACAGAAAGCGTTTGGCAATTTTATTTTATGGTTATTCTCATGAAAATCTAGAATGGGAATAACTTTCTCAGGAATTCCTCTTGTGTCAAAACTGTATGTCCAAGCTCTGGAGAAGCGAAGCTGTTCCAAAAATGTTCTTTGCTTCTAATATATATATATATTCTTTATTATTGTATGTTGTATTTTATGTCGTTGTTATATTTGTGATTACATATTACCTTATATATTTTCTATGATTTATATCATTAGAATTAGGCCTCGGCCATATGGCAAAAATTGTTATCACGACAAAATATTTCTAATCAGTCGAGTTTTGATAATTAACGTATTTTGTCTTTCCCATTTTAAGTCTATTTTTCACCTCTGAGTGAAAGTTGACAAAAGCGATTGCTGCCTTAACCAATCTTTAATGTCAGAACAAAGATGCATGATGACAAGTTACTACACAGCAATTCACAAATATTAGGAATAATTAACAAATTTTGAAGTTAACAAAACAAGGTAATACAAATGCAGAACATTGCACATAATCTGAGGTAGACCGGCAATCTTCCCAAAAATTAAATAACAATAAATACACAAACTAAGGTTAATTTACACTCAGCAACATGTTAAAGCCTCTTGTGCATGAAGTCTTAAGTTTCTGACAATTTTGATAAAATAAATGGACAAAGGAAAATTTTCGGTTTCAGAAATGTTACAAATAAACAAACAAAACAGCCATTTCTCAAAAGTCTGTCCACAGTATTAATGCTGCTCTGTGACAAATCACTATGTTCTCACCTGTGGTTGCAGAGATACACAGGTGGTGGCCTTGATAGCTAGCCGTTTGTTGCTGTTGGGCTCAACACTCACTGGCCCGTTGTTTTCTGTTTAACGCCCGCTAGCACTCGTTTGGGACAGAATTTTTTTTTTTCCTTCAGCATATTCTGGCCGTGGGCGGCGCGGCGGCTGAGTGGTTAGCGCGTCTGCAGCACAGTTCTGAGGTCATGGGATCAAATCCAGCTTCCAGCCTTCCTGTGCAGAGTTTGTATGTTCTCCCCGTGCTTGTGTGCGTTTCCTCCGGGCACCTCGGTTTCCTCCCACATTCCAAATTGCACCTGGGTGTGAATGAGTGACTTGCCTGTCTGTTAGCCCTGCGACTGTCTGGCAACCAGTTCAGGGTGTCCCCTGCCCAATGCTGGAAGACAGCTAGGATGGGCTCTCTGTTGTTTGTGTGGTGCAATTACAGTTTAAATTATCTACATTTATCGAATATTTTTATCATTTATTTTGGCAAAAATTGTACGACCACTATTATCGTAATCGTTTTATGGCCCAGGCCTATTTAGAATGTAATTATATTTATCCGTCCATTTATTTCTGCACCCATCATCCTCACTCAGGTCGCGGGGGGCTGGCGCCCATCCCAACCGTCTTCGGGCAGTGGGCAGAGGACACCATGAACTAGTTGCTAGCCAGTCACAGGGCACACAGAGACAGATCTAACTCGCTCAGTCATACCTCGGGACAATTTGGCCCGGCAAATTAACCTGAAATGCATGTTTTTGGAATGTGGGAGGAAACTAGAGTGCGCGGAGGAAAACCATGCAGGCCCGAGCAACATGCAAGCTTCACAGGGGGAGGTCGCGGTAGCTGGAATATAAGCCTTGACCTCCGCACTGTTAGTTTTTAACGTGGGTGGACATCATAACAAACACTTCTCTTTATGTGTGTAGTCTCTTTGTGTCAGTCAGTCTGTCTCTCCCCACTCACTGTCTCACTCTCAGTCGTCCGCCTATTTCTTTCTTGGCCGTCCAACTTTCCTTCCTCTTATTTTAACTTTCATTATTCTCTTTCTGTCACCATGCCTCCAGTTCTAGGTTGTGACTTTTGACAGACGTCACTGAGCAGCCGCTAGGAAAGGAGAGAAACTGCCTCTTAGTTAAATCTCTTTGAAGGAGCCTTATGTTGTTAATGAGATGTGTGGGCTTCTTTTATTAGAACACCTTCAGGGTTATCTGTTGCATCCTATCAACATTGTTATTCACAAAAGTAACGGGGTGTCTTATTTACGCCCAGAAAAAACAAACACTTGTGGCCTGGGCAAAATAAAAGCAGGCCCCATCTGGAACACCGCTTTAATAAACGGGGACAAGTTGTTCAGTGCATAATGAATCATAAGCGATGTTTAATCAAAAAGGCCGAGCGTGCACGTTTTCTCCCGCCTGTCTGCTCAGCTGTTCTTAGTAGCTTTCTAATTCTCAATTTGGAATCTGTCAAACAGGAAATTATCATTTTGTAAATCTCACAGAAAAACATGACGCCTATTTGGAAGAGGGAAATAGAAGGCTAATGATTAGTCCAGTGCAATTCAAGGATTTTTTTATATTGTAGCAGGCCGTTGTGCACATAACCGATATTTACAACTATTTTTAGAATACAACCAAGTCAGCCTTTCTTCAAACCTTTGAGCTGCTCACACCATGAAAAAGATGAGAATGTTTGTGCTTAACTGGATGCTGTTCAGCACCATGGACAGTCACCACTCCAATCTAAGGGCGTCATCGACTCAATTTTTAACCAAAACAAGCATTTGCACTTCAACCAAATACTGATAACAACACTTTGATAAAACAGATTTGTCTGTCCAATGAACAGTTCAAAGCTTGAAAGGGCAGAATTTGTTACCGGGCTGTAATTGGGTGAGTTGGGTTCCGTTTCCAGGTTTTAAAGTTGTGCTGGCACATAAACTGCTTCATGAAGTGATGTGAGCGAATGCGCACCGGGGCTGGCGGTGAGAAAGCCAATTGAAGCAAAGTCTTTTAAAGCCTCTTCACTGTCAGCCAAGTGCCAAGCGAGATAGAGAGAGGAAAAAGCTAGAGGGCGAATGTTCAAAAGCTTGATCGTCTGCTGGTGTCTACAGTACACACGTCATCTTCTTCTTTCGTGTGTTTTATCACACACTGGTTTCACTCGGTATTGCCCTGAAAAAAAACAGGAAAAAGGGAAAAAGTAATTGAATATTATGTGATGTCTTGAGACAAAAGAGCTTGGACTTGTAAGGGTTCCTTAATACAAACAATTGTCAGGCTGATTTTTGCTTGAGCAAACTAATGCTGTGTAAGAAGTAAGGGGATTAATCAGCACCACTTCAACAACTTTTACTGCCAAGCTGTTCATTTTTTTAAATTCTAATTTCATGATTAAATGGGTTACTGCAAAATATTGTTGGTATTTTTCAGGCCCCTCGAATGAATTATTGGCATCCACATTAATTTCAATGAGGGAAGCCAACTTGAGATTGATTTGAGACAATAAATTATTTTTAAAAAACATCACTATTACTCAAATGTAGTGAAATTAATCATAAAGTTATCACATTTTACAAATTTTGATTGGGTTTCTCATAAAATACAGCATATAACAAACCCACCAACTACTTTTACTACTAATATATTTTCCAAAATCTAACTTTTTTGTGTGTGTGTAAAAAGTATGCCCACCTAACAAAGCTTGGTATTAGACTAAGGAGTATCCAAACTATGGCTCCATTAATGTCACGTTAAATATTTTTCAACAACTTGGAGAACAAAATCGATTTTTGTTGTTGTTTTATTCTAATTGTTTTCCTTTTTTTTTAAACAAATATACTTAGAATTAACAATATCTTCCATCATTGGGGTAAGACATTTTTTGCAGAATTAAAGTGATATTTATGTAAGAAAAAGTACTCTCTACAACTTGTTTTAAATATCCCAAAATTACGTTTGAACCATTTTTTTCCCATGTAACTGCTCATTTTTGTGAAATCTTAAGCCGACAAAACAAAACACATGGATCTTTGTGCTTTACCTGTTCTGCAACGTGGCGTTACTCGGAATTGGTTCTAAATATGTTCAAATGAAATGTTTTAGACCTGATATACTGACAGGAACTTTCCGTTAACCCCTCTTTTTCCCTTCACTTCCCCATTTCCTTTCCTTTTCCCATGTTTTGTTGCTTAGCAACAGGTTTGTTGCTTGAGTGAGAATCTAAATTGTCTGCGGCCGGGGCCATCATGATGTGCCGTTTGGGGTGTTTACAACTGCATGGTTGGATAGCGAGTTTGTGTGTGAGTGTGTGCGCGCGTGTTGGCTTGTGAGCGTGTAGAAGTGTGCATGTTGTCTGCTGCTCACCTGTTGGCGCTTGTGTTGTTCCATTTTAGGCTTATTTTGAGGGCTGTGTGTACATGCCTCAGGCAAGTGCTGTCTCACATTTAATTTGCCAAGGCAGCAATTATCGAAATGAGGTCCCGGACCTGCAAACGTGGAGTTGTCCAGAATCATATACAAATATTTGTGTAATCATCTTTAAAAAAAACATATGTGGAGTGCAGTTCTTGGGGAGATTGGCATAACGAATAGACCGTGATTACGTCTTCCTTCCCTAGATTTAGCAGTTTTTGTTACGCTTTCACTTCCAAGACCTGCACGACCATGCGGTCACTTGATGGTAATATAAAACGTTGTCTAGTAATGAATGGGAAAAAAATCAGCTCATCTTATATGTTTACAGCAGTAATATCAGTTATAATCTTTGTAGGGGCTGAAAAAAAAGAAGTGCCCTGTTTGGGGCTGCAACAACTAATCGATGAAATATATTAAAATCAATGATTAAAAGCGTGGGCAACTAAATCAATTATCGATTCATTGAATCAGGTGATTTATGAGCCGCCAAGTATGTTGACTCAATGCAAATACAGAGTGCACACCATTCTGCTATGACGCTGGGATTTGTAGTACAGTTTTGGTTATAAAACGTTGTTATATTTTAAAAATCCTAAATATTGAACATTGCATCACTTACAAACAAAATTGGCATGACAGTTTCAACTTTTTAGTTGATACAATGTTAAATATTTTCAAGGGAACACAGTGCTGCAGAAATACATAGAACAAAAATCAGAAAATGAGTAACTCAATAAATAAAGTAAAAAGAAAAATTATGATAATGACATGTTTAACTCTACCCAAGGCGCGGATTCTCATTTTCATATTCCAAAATGTAACCCCAAAAAACAAATTTGTTGACATTTGAAAAGTGGGTTTTTTACATTTTTGATATATTTATGGGTGGATAAATGGCTTTTCCACACATAAATTGGAATGTATTGCTCTTTTTTGTTTTGTATGAGAAGTCCAAATATAATATGATTTTTGGATATGGTGGTAAGAAAAGAGTATCATACATTTTTGCAGGTGTTTAGCATACAATTCTATGCATTTTTGTTTATTGTCAAGTTAATTGACAAATATTTGTATTCATTATTGTTTTATATTACAGAATACTTTGTTGTTTTTTGCGTTATTTTCCCCCATCCGAACTTTAATATTTGAATAAAGAGGAGGAAATTAGAAAAGTTTTTGAAAAATCCGATTCATCGACTAATCGTCCGATTCATCGCTTATGAAATTAATCGTTAGTTGCAGCCCTATCCCTGTTTATCAAATTACGATGCTGTTTGTGTCCAAATGTCCGTTTTTAATGGCTAATAACTTCACAACATCAAAGCTGCTTGCCTGTTGAACAATAGTTTCCAAATTTATTTTTGTTTTAAAATTAAAAAATTGAGCTCTGATCCAAATCTATGATAGGCGAATAATAGCTTAAAGAGTGAGACGTCTCCCTTTTTCTGTCTTTCTAAATCTGCATGTTATCTGTGTCCTCTTCCCATGTAATATTTGGAGAGCTAACCAGGACATCATCACTTTCCTCATTCTCAATTTATGGGTGCTCTTATGTCCCAGTCCAAATATTCAACACCCACCCGTTCTAGTCAAGAGCACTTGATTTGCTGACAGCAGGCACATGTCGGTACTTAGCTGAAGATGTGCTGACATCAGTTCAGCATTCAGCACCAATGTGACGAAAGCAAAAGGCACCCTGGTTAACGAGTCTACTGGAAAAAAACCAACAACCTGACTTCTATTTAATAGCCCTGATGTGATATCTATTTTTTCACCTACTACTCTTGCAGTCTCATTAATGCTGCCAATTAATTATTGACACTGATCCTCTTAAGGCACAATCAAGCATTTAATCGTCTAATTCACTTAATTCTCTGTGCTGCTCAGATGTTGCTATGAACTAATGTTGTGTCAAATATGCACTTGTATTACTGGATAACTCTAAACAAATTTAGGAGGAAATGGGAGATTACAATTATATATTTTGTCTTTCAGAACAGGGACATCACCTCAGTAATCGATAAACACACTGCACTCATGTTTGTTGGTCTATAGAATCTATATCCAGGCACCACACAACAGTCTTCTTGTAGTCCCTTAAGTCAATCAAACACCCAATAACCGAATTTCAAAGCATTACATTTTTTTCCCTATTTTTGTCAGAGATAATAAACCACATTATATAGACAGGCCATCTCACAAACATGAAAACCCTAATGATCCTGGACAAAGACGGTGTGTGATTAACCCATTCTCAGTGAAAATTGGTGCCACAACCATGCGACCTTAGAGTGTCTGAGTCTAGTGTTGAAAATTTTGACCACGTTTCACCGAATTAGATCAGACCACATGATAGACCGAATAGATGGCAGGTGGATTGGATGCAGTGACTCAGAGTTGTCTCAAATCATTTCAGGTCATTCTGCATCCATACACTTTTATTAACGTCGTAAGAATCTGGTACAGGTATAACCATGTAATATTGATTCTTTCTTCCTCATCCTGCCGTGCTGCTGGCATATGCTGTAACCGTATGCCTTTTTATGCCAGAAGAGCCCTGCAACAGTTTGATATACTCCCGCTGTGCTGAGAATATTTGTACTGTGAATGGCAATTTATTTGCAAATGCAGTCAGACATAGTGAGGTTTGGAAAGCCAGAGACCACTTGGGTAGACCAAAACTAACTATTGCAGAGGACAATAATGCACTAAAATTGTTTGAACGAGTCTTAATAGAGCAGGGGTTTTGAACGAGCACCTGGTAGCTCTCGAAGAACACCCGAATATCCCACGAACAGGTTCTGAAAACGGCTCACCTGTGATTATGACTCATTGTGACGTTCTTGGAAATTTGATTTTTAACTGACATGCTGTTCTAGTGGTTGACTTGACTTGTAGCCTGGTAATACCATGGTAAAAACATAGAGATTTCTAAATTGAATTGTTATACTATCAAAATGCTGCAATCAGTAACAAAAAGTAGCTCTCAGCTTCAAAAAGGTTGGTGACCCCTTTTATAGAGACAATTGCAATTGTTGCCACTTGAAAATATTAATTTAGTTTTAGATTTGCATCTTAGTTTTCAAAAAGCATGGCTTATGTATGAAACAAAGTGATAGCATTGAGTATTTAAATTAATCATGTTTTAACATAGCCAGCTAGCCTTATGGTATAAAAGGATTCAAAACATGTCATGTCGAATGGTGTGCTGTTTGAGCAACCCATTTGAACAGAAACCAGGCAACAATGCATAAATGGATAATATAAATACGCTCACAGGCATACATTCTTAAAAATGTTTACAGCAGCCCTCTCAGCTGTTGAAATGTAGGTGTGGATTTTTTAAAATAAGCTTTGGTTTTTTATGGGGTTGAAACGAATGAATGGTATCAGTGCTAAACAATCCTCAAATGATAAATACTCATACTGTTATTGGGCTAACAATTTATTTTTTTTGGACCGCTTCAAGGAAAAGATAAAAATACTATCGGTTTCTTAAAAGCACTGATGAACAATTCCTCACGCATGCCGCGTATTGCCAATCATCTTACGATTATTCAATTGCGTTAAAGCGTGAAAAGCCTTTTGCAGCTTTGTGTTTGTGCTTATTGATTGGCTCCTCGCTGGGGAGTTTGTGGCATCAACCAAGATAAAAGAAAAGCAATTTTTGTTGCTTGTTTTCCTAAATGGCCTCCGACTTGATTATGCTGAGGTGGAAGTAATTTCACGATTGATCTGTACAACTGCTCTCTTGTTGCTCTTTAACAGTAATCCGGCTTTGTGCGTGTGTGTACATGTGGGTGTTTTTGCTCACATGTGTAATACTGCTTGGTAATCATTCTGTTGGAAAGACAGCCAGATGTGAATGGACACTTGGGGTCAGGTGCATTATTTGAAATAAGCATTACCTGTACTAGATTCAGTTTGCGGCATTGCTCAGGATCTAAACGATGATTTAATAAAAAAGAAAAAATATATCCCTTTTCCACTCAGGTCACTGGAAAGGAAATTGCAGAGACCCATCCTGGCCAAGTCCCGCACCCTACCCAGCATCCCCCAGTCTCCACGGGTGTCCCGGGTTCATCACTCTGATCTCATCGGAGGAAGTCCTCCTCGCATAAAGAACCCACCCACTGCTGGCAGCCCGAAAGCCTGCACGCTGCCACCTGCAGGTGAATGCAATGGGTTTGATAAGAACGTTTGGAGTACAGTTCTGACGTTTTTTTTGTGTATTTGGATGATTAATCATCAAAAGGTTCAACCTAATTACTATCAATGTTCCCTCTAATTTTCCACGGGTCTGAGCGTTCACACAAAGTCGGTTAGCAACGCTTGAAACAACAGTGAGCATCAGCAATCAAGTGTGGCAAGTCATTATCAAACATTTCCAAAACTTGACATCACTTTACATTTTGCTGAGTTTCCGGCAATGCAAAAAAAATATTCACTTTTGAATAAATGGACTAATGTATTATTGCAAATTTTGTACGGCCTACAAACATCATTTGTTTGTTTTTACAACAATTTTTTCACAAGATTTCCATTTCTTTTTTTTCCCGGTATCTTTTGTCGCATAATACTAACAATTTGGGGGGCTTATTTAGTCGGTTGCACGATACACAACTGTATTTATTTTTTTAGTGGAAGTACAATGTTGGCAACAAGATTGACTTGGCATAATTGAAAATTATTTGAATGAAACAAAAACTTTTTCTCCTTTTTCCCCTGTTTTTTTTCTATTTTTTTCTAATTCCTTTAAAAAAATCTCATTGTGTTTATTTTTTCCTAGCTGTTACTTTTTTCTTTTTGTTCTCTATTTACTTTTTACCTTTGTTTCTTTCTTTTTTTTTCTGGCTTTTCTGAATTGTTTCCCTCTTTTTTCTCTTTTGTTTCTTTTTTTTCTCAGCTTTGCACTACTTTTTCATTTTTTATTTTTTTTCCTTTTTGTTCTATCCCCCCTTCCTTTAAGTCATTTTGTGCATAATTTTCCATAATATTTGGTCATATAGGGATGAAAGAAGCAAAAGCCACCTGAAGAGCCGTTTAGGAAAGAGCCGGTTCCTTTTAGTGAGCCGAGCCGAAGAAGCCGGTTCTCGAAAAACTGACTTTACTCAAATTTGTTCTACTTCGACCTTGACTTCAAAACACCGCATTTAAAACACAACGCCAGGGGAACCCTTGCATTTTTACCTTCATGCACTGTAACTTTGACTTAATTCGCTTCTTAATTGGCAATTTCGAGCCCTGATTTTTGTGAGCTGGCTAGATTATTCTTGTGCGCGGAAAAGCTCTGGGTAGTGCGCAATTGCGCACACTCGCAGCTTAGAGGGAACATTGCGCTAGATAGATCTTCTTGTGTGCTGAGAATATGCGGGCAGTGCGCGATTGCTCACGCGCGCAGCTTAGAGGGAACATTGATTACTATCTTAAATCTTAAAATTTAAATCATATTAAACATTTTCACAGAGCACACCAAGCTCAAATACAATATACGTATTCTAGAAAATTACATTTTCTCTTTTTTCAAAGTGGGAAAATATTAGAGAAATTTTACTTTCAGTCTACATTAGTCTAACCACATTTTCGTTTTGAGACTTTTTTTTAAAGATCTTATTTTTAATTTTAATGTTTTAACACATTTATATATTGTGTTTTTAAATATACGTGATTGTAGGTATAATAATTGCTAATTGTATTATATAAATGATGCAAAGCATAACAGGCGGCTTATATGTTTAGAAGCATCATACTGCTTTAAATACCTGAAAAAGAGATGTGTTATTGAAGTTCCATCCATCTGGGACCATGATATGGTACTAAATTTAATTTTCTGCCTCCATAAAAGGTTTTAATTTACTTCACGGTCTGGTTAAAATACGTGCCTGACTATGTTTGAATGTGAAGCGGATGGCTTTTTAGGGCTTCCATAGCCCTGCTTGGTAAAAAGCTTTTTCTCATCTGTGCTTATTTGTTTTCAACAGTGGCAATGCATGCTTTAATCCTCCTTAAATCCCTCAAACATTCTTTTCTCACTTAAAAATCAAATCACTTATTTTCTGATGACAAAAATGTGCCAGTGTTTTCACTTTGATTGAAAACTACTGAATTCTACCGACGTAGTGATGCCTGTTTTCGTGCATGAGGTAGATATTTGCAGAATGTCTACCAAAACCAGCCACGTCTGCATTGTCACAACTGATTGATGGGGTTTGATCCGAGCTCCTCCTGATGAATTTGAATTAGCACATTTGGTACACAGGGAAGAAAACTGTCACATCCTTTCTTATTTGTGATGCTCAGTGAATGAGAGGCTTGCGTGAGAAGGCGGCCTCTGCTCGATTGTTTTTCCATTTTGATTTTAGGAGAATGAGAAGTTAAAATATGTTTGCAGTCATTGTACATTTGGTAAACTGAATACTCCAAGGAAAATTGAAAACATCATTTTCGCACGAAAAAAGAATGGCGAAAGGCAGAGATAATGATAGTTGCAGGCTAAAGTTAAGTTGATCATCAGTTCAAACTTGTAAATATTTTCAGTTTATCGATTGTCCAGCGAAATGCATGTTAATCCTGCCCCCTAAAAAACCTTGTTCCAATTAAGATTTAACGTAATAGTAGTTTTCTTAAGTTTTATTGCAACTTTCTGAATATTGAGTTGAATATCCAATTAAATACTTTTTCTTTAACACATTTTAATATTAATAAAATAATTTTGTAGTATTTTTAATGACATACAGTGTGATGAAAAAGTATTTACTGCTTTCCGAGTTTGTGTTTTTGGCATATTTATCCTTCACAAAGGCTTCAGATCATCAAACCAATTTTAATATCGCACAGTGATAACCAAAGGAAGTAGAAAATACAGTTTTTACATGTGAATGAACAATTTATTAGGGCACAAAATAAAAAAAAAATAAAAAACGTATGTGAAAAAGCAATCGACCCCTGAACCTCATAGCGAGTTAGGCCATCTTTGGCAGGAATAATCAGATTCAAAAGTTTACAATAATAGGTAATGAGTCTTTTACAACGTTGTGAAAGTCGGTAGTTTTCGTCTGGAAACTTTCCCTCAAATGGATGCCTATGTTGGCCGGTGTCCTTCTTATAGTGTCATAACACTGACCTTAATTGCGGCCAACGAGACCCACAGTTCCTTGGATATTTTTTTAGGTTGTTTTCTAACCCCCTGGATGAGGCGTTGTTGCACTCTTGGAGTAATCTTAGTTGGTTGACAATTCCTGAGAAGATTTGCTACTGTTCCCAGTTTTGTCCATTTGTGGATAATGACTCTGACAGTGGTTCAATGAAGCTCCACAGCCTTGGAAATGGCTTTCTGACATTTTTCTGACTGGTAGATTTCAATCCCTTTAAAAAAAATAAAAAAATAAAAAAAATATATATATATCTCATCTCATCTCATTAGCTGCACCGCTTATCCTCAGTAGGGTCGCGGGGGTGCTGGAGCCCATCCCAGCAATCATCGTGCAGTGGGCAGGGGACACCCTGAACTGGTTGCCAGCCAATCGCAGGGCACACAGGGACAGACAACTCACTCGCTCAGTCACACTTAGGGACAATTTGGACCGGCCAATCCACCTGAAATGCATGTCTTTGGAATGTGGGAGGAAACCGGAGTGCCCGGAGGAAACCCACGCAAGCACGGGGAGAACATACAAACTCCGCACAGTAAGTCTGGTAGCTGGATTTGAACCCACACAGGAGGTTCCCAAGACCTTAGAACTGTGCCGCACACGCGCTAACCACTGCGCTGCCGTGCTGCCCATATATATATATATATATATATATATATATTGGAAATGTTCTGAATCGTGGCATGTCAATTCTGTTCTTGGGATTTTGTAGCCCATTTCACTTAGTCTAACAAATTCAATTTAAGTTACTTAAGTTGATTTAACACAGGTGGTGTAATTTAATTTGGGTTTGGCTTGAAATGTTGTCAGTTAACTACTTTGTGCTTTAACAAGGGTTTTCATAAGGCAAGATGAGTTTAGATGATTTTTTTAGTGCCTTAATAAATTTAATCAAAATTTTAAACCTGTATTTTTTTAGGTTATCTTTGTGAGATGAAGCAAAATAAATAAACGGGTCCATTCTATAATTTAATTTAAAAATCAACTCTATTTTTGTTCCCGTTTTGAATTCTCAAATGTCACTTCTCTACATTCTTTTATTTAGCCCTCAGTACTTACTATTTTATCGTCCTGACCCTGGCCATCAGTGTTGTTTCTTCAATTCCCCAAACCCACCCAACCCGCTGTTCCCGCTGTAGCTACTCTGTTGCAAATATCAAAATCGGAAGACTTAACGTGGCCCTTGTTGCCTAGCAACCGCTGTCATTGACCATAATGTTGCCGCACTCCTGTCTACCCTTTTTGCTCATTATCTTTCTGTGAGTGCTCAAACTTATCAATTTTTTAATTATTTTTTAATGCAGGTCGATGCCAACAGTGACAGGCACTTGGTTTAGACACTTTACGAGGCCATGATGAGTCGAATGCATATTCGCAATCGACTCTAAACGTCAAACTTCACAAGTCTGGATTTGATACCATTTGTGGATAAATGCTTGTTCTTTTCCGTTTTGTTTTGTTCTCTGTTTTTAAAAACTATTGGCGGACACATTTACAACAGCCCTTTTAGCATGCATCAATCTCTTTCAGTCAGTTGTTAGTGTGATGTATTAGCACAGTTAGCCGCTGTTAGGATTTCTGATAGAAAGGGATAGAAGTCGCTGTTGATTAACACATTGTGACAGCGTGCACGTGTGAAAGTTTGTCCCCGAAACACAAAGCAACTGCGTATTTGTTACTTCCTGCCTCTCCTAATTACAGAACTTGGAAAGCAAATTTTATTTAGTGTTTTTACTCAACCTGAATTTAACATAATTTTCTGATTGCAGTAACGAGACCTGACTGATAATGTTATATTTGTGGGTTAGAAAATTCTAGAGGTGCATGAAAATTCTTGGGTCAATATTTATTTGTGAGATTATAGCAAAATATGACATCACAGGTAGCAGTTAATTGAGTTAAGAAAATTGATTGAAATGATAATTGGTCACTTGGAGCCATGCTGTTATATTCCAAGCTGAGAAAGTGAGAAAGAAATAACACCTAAATTGAGCAAAATTATCTCTATGGAGGCCGGGGATATCAAACCAAATTTTTTGAAGGGATAGTGTGTATTGTTTGCACCACATAGTGATAAAAAACTAAATTCATTCAAAAAATAATTTTGATTCATATACTAAGGAAAAATAGACGAACTATCACATAAATGTGCATTTTCAAAAATATTCGTAGGTCAAAAAAAAATGTGTTTTTATTTTACATAATATGAGCCTCACACAGAGGAAGGTGACATGATTGTCCATCATCTTGCTGCCACGGGTACCCCCCAAAAGACCTCAAGACAAAAGAATTTAAAATAAAACTGTTGCGGTTTGATCACTTTGAGTCTCTGTAGTTTGTATTCTTTCTTGTGCTTCTTGGCACTTGTTTTCGGTAGCACTACACAATAAAGCGACATCATCTAGTCGCCAAATAATACAAGCTGTCCCTTTAAATCGAAAGAAAAAAAGAGCAACACTTTCTCCATGAGCAACATTCGACAATTTCACAAATTTTAAGCATTTCATTGTTTTGTTGGTTTTACTAAAGATATATGATAAAAATAGTAAAAGAAAAAAAATGGCTGCATGCATATTCTTTTTTTCGGTCATTTTAGTTTATTTTGCTTTTTATAGCGCCTTGAAGTATTTAGAAATAACATTCGATCCATATTCAAGCTCATTGGACTATTACAGTGGTCAGCAACCACTGGGCTGTTGACCGGTACCGGGCTTTGGTTCGTTTCTTGCCGGGCCGCACAGAAAGGAAAATAAGTTGGCTCATTGTTGCTTTTACAGTATTTATTATTTTATACATGTTGTAATGGGTCATTATGGGAAATAGTTTCACCTAAACAACGCTTTACAACGTTTGACCATGAGTTCAAATAGCGTGATGATGACATACAATCAAATGCTTGTCCCTGTCATCTAGATTCCTAGTGTTCTAGTGATTACGCGGTGGATTAAGGTTTTTCATTACGATTTTTATTTTTGGGCTGAGGCGGGAGAATTATGTCGGACATTTAACTGGTCCATGGTACAAAAAAGGTTTGGACCAATGGACTAAGTGATATTTACCTGTGTCACTTTGGAAATGCAGGGTATATTCAGATGTTGAAAATAAAGATTATGCTTAAGACATCCATTACTTAAATGAGTATAGAAATGTTGTTCATTGGCTTAATTTTCGTAGTAAACTGTAAGATGAAGTCATGTTGGAGTGTCCATTTTTTTCTCTTTGCTATATGCGGCAAAACTCTGCCCATATCTCCCCCCAAAAATAAAGGTGGATTAAGCCGTTTTTAATCTTTAATGACCATTTTATCGTGTGTGAAGTGGTGCAATGCGGGCCAGAAAAGAGCCCTTCGAATTTTGTTGCAGATACAGTTAAATTTGGTAACATTGCCAAAGAGGACATTTTTCACTGTGAATAATGCATGACTATCCTTCGACTTTATTTCCCAGGCGAACTGTGGCGCTTGGAGGACGACATGGAGGCCGAAGACGATGCGGAGCGAGGGGAAGCCAGACCTCGCTCCCAGTCGCCTTTTTCTCACTTCCGAGCCCGGGCCGCGTACCTCCGTAAAAGCATCTCCGCAGACAACCACCTGGATATGAACTGCGACGACGGCCCAGGGACTGCGGTGGAGGAAAAGCCCGCACGCAGCAGCAAGGCAAAGCTGAAACGCAAATTTGTAAGTTGGAAAAATATTTTCATGTTTCATGAGTTTTAAAGATTTTGTGAAAAGTTTCTTCTTTCAAAATTTTTAAAACTATAAGTCATGCTTTGGTCCCAAAAAGTGGAAAATTAAGAAAAAACATTACAAAAAATGCACTGAAGAAGAGGTAAGATCAGGCTTAAAAGAAAACTAGCCCTGTCCAATTGATTTGCAGGACTGAGCCCCAAGTACACATAAATTTCACAGTTTATGTGTGAGGACTCGGGAGGAGGAAAGGTTATTTATTATACATTATAGCCTCTCTTTTATAACCAAATCAAAGTTAAACACGACAGTATAAACAATTATGTCTCTATATTTCTGTGTCTGCAGAGTTTACATCAACTGACAATTTCCCATTATTGACAATATTTTGTTAAGAGTGGACAGGAATATTTTTACGGCCGTTTATCATTTTGAAAATTCGGCCATTAAACCACAGAAGTAGCAGGTCTTTAAGAAGATGGATTTTTAAGTTCTAAAAGTGAGAAAAAAATACCTTTTTATTTTGCACAATACCTATGAATAGGTCATTGGTATATTCCAATTAATTTCAGAGATAATGCATTTTGAAGAGTCTTTCTCGTGTATGACTTTCTGAACTCTGACATCATGTGAAGAACATCAGCACCCAAGCAAGCCAGTCACCATATTGCTTTACATGTTAATTAGGTGAAAAAGGGTTTAAGTGTTTTAAGGTGAGTTTTGGTATTTGATGTGGATAATGCCTAGACGTTGTGTCGCAGGTGCTGCTTCAACGGGACCCGTCATTATTTTGATTTCTTGTTGTCTTCTGGTGACATCAGAGATCCACAAACTGTCCACTTTGAGTGTTAATTTATCAGCCCGTGGAATATTATGGAACATATCTGCATGATTGTGGGGAGGAACACTATTCTTTCTGTGCCTAATAAAAAAAGGTCTTTTGTAATCGCTTTAAGAGGGAGAGAGACAAAGAATAACAATAATGGGTGGATGATTGACAGAATAAGGAAGAAGTTCTTGGAATTGAAATTGCAAAAGTATGGTACAGTACATGCTGTGATGAGATGACTTCAGTTTTTTTGCGGACCTCGGTCTCTCGTGGTTACAACCACTCACGGCCTCAAAACGCCTTAGCGCAATATGAGGTTAGCGAAGCAATATTACATATCCCTTTTTATGAACATATATTAATTTTTTTTAAAAAGTCCGCAGGAGAGAAACCTAACGTGAATGTAACGAGCAACATTTTAGGCCCGGCACGGGCCAAAATTCAGGTCTGATTCGGACTTGGGCTTAAGGTATTACCTCTACTCTCGAGTATAAGTCACATTATTTGCTTTATTCGTTCTTCTTGAAACCTGTAACTATTTTCTCGTTGGGGATATAATGTAGAAGAGGGGTCAACGTTGTGGCTGTGGTTACTAGGTAGCTCTCTAAGAACATCTGAGTGTCCTTTTGACTTTTTCCGAAAAAAGTTCACCTGTCAGCCTATTATTTTATCATTGTAAATCATTTATAGAACACATGTATTAAGTTTTTGGCTAAACCTATTTGAAAACTAATTCTAATGCACCTGGTAATAACATAATAATTAAATTGTAATAACATAGTAATAACATGATAAGTTGATATTTTACAAATGCATAGCCCTAATCAGTAACAAAAATTGGCTCTCAGCTTCAAAAAGTTCAATGACCCGGATTTACTGGCCTGTCTCAGAATATTTATTTCAACAAAACTACATACAGTCCTTAATACATTCTGAATTCATTAAAAATCAACAGACATATTGCAAGCTTTTTATTTGTTTTTAATATTGTTGATTATGGCTTACGTCCTCCGAGTAGATGGAACAGCTCTGTTCAATACCATGTGAGAGTCTAGAGTGCCCTCTTGTGGCTTTTTGTGAAATAAAAAAAAAAAACAAATTTACCCTGGATGAACTTTATCACGTCGCAAAGGTAGAAACAAAACTATAAACGAGTCACTTCAATGGAGACGTCTTGGTAATACCTACAAACCTGTGGCATAAAATATACACATTAAATTAGTACCCGGATCAAATGCAAAATCACTTTCAAGAACCTACTTATCTAATGACAAGAATCATTAATTATTTATTTTAACTTGAAAGTAGTTGACTAAATCTTGCATTATGGCCAAAGTTATAATCCTTGAACTGAACATTTTAGTAAATGACAGATGCTAAATCACCCAGCCAACTGCTAAGGCAATCTCGTTTGTTGCAATGAGAGGCGCAAAATAATATAAATAATACATGATTATTATAATTAGGTGCAATAAGTACTACTTCGGTTTATCCAGTCAATCTCTTTTTATCACTTTTTCTTTTTTGTTGTTGTTTTTTTCTGCATCAATTTCTAATTTTCTTTCCACGGTTGGTTAATCCATTTTATGGCCAACATTATAATTTTTTTTTTTTTTTTTTTTTTTTATTCCTAATTCCTACCTTTATCAGATTAATACATTCTCACTCCATCTACATTATCCCACTACTGTTCCGTTGAGAAAAGCTGACGGCACGTGCTCCCTCTGCATGAAATTGAATTATCAAGAGTTGGCTTTGTTAAACTTTCTTAACGGGCAAATTTTCTGCCTCCTAAACTTCTCAGATATCGTCGACCTGGCTCGATAGCACACTAGATAATGTCTTTGTACGTTCAGTGCCTGCATTGTCTGTTATTATGACTGCAAATTATTTTTCTGGTTCAACTTTTTTTGAGGGGGATCTTTAGCCCTAATGATTTAGACAAGGCCAAGAGACTTGCGTTACATTAAAGATTGAGGACTTTTCTGTTGGTCTCAGTCACCGGATCGTGTAATCGAAAACCCCATTAGCAGCCTGAGCTTTGTAATTGGTTCTCCAGTGTCACAGCTGCAACCTGACCCCAAAGTTGGTCGAGGATGCTCAGGTGAACCATCAGTCGTGCGTGCGGCGTGTTGATAGAATCTCCTCAAAATCTTCAGACACAATTCTATACAAAGTTCACTAAATATGGAATTTAATCAAATTCGAAGACAGACTCCACAGCTGAAAAGGAATTGAGAAAGATCCTCAGCAGACAATATTTTCTTAAATCACAGCCATGGCAGCTGTCTTGGATCTCACGAGCTGCAGTTGTTTTCGGGTGAGGTTCGGACATTTTGTTTTGTATTACATTGCCTCTGCAGAATTGAGTCTTTCACAATCCTATTTCATTTAGTAATACTAAAATTGTTATTGTCATTATCAGTAATATGACCAATACTACTCCCTCAAATATAAGTACTAAAACTGGTATTAATCACTCCTCAAAAGATGATTATATTTGATTTTTGATGTGTTTTTTGGAGCAATTTGATTCTGTTTGCTTCATGTGATATATTATGGTACTTGTCAGTCCAAGAGTGTATATTGTATACTTTCCATTGGCCAACTAAAACAGTTTTATTTTAATGTTGGGCATTTCATCATGGAATAACTAAATTATTTGGTTGAAATTATTGAAATAGTTTGATTTGTGTTGTTTTTGATAGTAGTTGTAATTATAACAAAAAGGATGATGATAAAAAAATACATTCATTATGGTACACAAGCCAACCCCCTGGGTTAGAAAACCAAACTGCAAAATTGGTTGCAGTTTACAATTACAATTGTCTCATCTCATTAGCCGAACCGCTTATCCTCATTAGGGTCGCGGGGGGGCTGGAGCCCATCCCAGCCATCTCCGGGCAGTGGGCAGGGGACACAATTGTATGATCCTCAATTACCAGACGTACAGTTTGTCTTGAATTCAAGATGAATAGACTTCTTTGATACCAATTACTCCGCAATACGACACAATACTTTCCCATTGTTTGTGACCGTTCCGTTGGCACACATTGTGGGGTATTTAAGAAAGCGCACAAACACAAGAAAGGGATATTTTTGTTAAACAGCTTGGATAGTCTAAAACAAAACTTTATCTGGTCGAAGAAAGCATTTTTACTATTTCCAAGGTTTGAAGTACCTTTTTTTTTTGTGCCAGACTGTCAAAAATACTCACTCAAGAGAGAGGCTCCAATAGTCTCATCCTAAAAATACAGCTCCATCTACTTGCATTGATCCCTTCCATTTGTTTTGCTCCACGGTCAGATTTCTGCAATAATTCATTCACTTCCTCTCTACCGTTCACAGCTTCAATTATTTTCCCCTCATTCAATTTGTTATTACTACAAAGGGAATACTTGGAGAGCAGCTTGTCACCGTACATCACTTTTTACACCTTTTGCCGCCTCCCTTCCTTGAAAATAGAATCGAGAAAAATAACTGCAGTCAAGAACAGCTGGCAGCCATAAGCGGGGGTAATGCCGCAGTGTGCTGAAACTCACACACCACCAATCAACAATGAGGACTAATGCTGTGGCACATAATTAAGTAGAAACATAGAATTGTGTACTGGTGTGCAGTTAATTGGAAAATGGGGGGGATGAGAGTCTGTTAATTAGCCATCCGTTTTTCTCACCAAGTGTTGAGATTGTGTTGGAAGTGAAAGTAATCCCAATGAATATTTCATAAATCCATCTTTTTTTTCTTTCCTAATACTCAATAGTGGGTGACTCTCCCGCTGACAAAAACATCATTTTGTCCACGATTTAATTCTGTAGCTGTTGGAAAGGAAAAGAACAGATAAACAATGTTTTTATGTATGCTATTCAAAGTACCACTTTCATGAATAACATTAAAATAAAGAAAATAAATTAGGCCCAAAATTGAGATTTTGTATCTCCACAAAATGTAAATTTACTCTAAGTCTGCTTAAGAACTGATAATGCCTAAAGGTAGGAAAATCATTCCAGCGCCTGTGTTTGGTTAACCCCAAATAGTATCTGCTGTGTTGATTTAAAGGTACTGTCCGAAACTTCAAAATATTCTACTTGCTGAAGTTATCTTCTGGCTGAAATCATCATCAATCATCAACCCCTGTCGAGCTGCTTGTTTTGCATTTCTTAGACGTAGTCTTTTTTTTTATCTATTTAGGGGTTTGAATTGGCATTTGGACTGTATTTGATACAGTATTTTTCTTGCTTTCATCAATATTAATTAAGAATAAAAGAAAAACGCCAACACGGCCATTAAATCACTTTACTGCTAACCACCCCGTCAACCCCTAGCCTTTCCGCCTCCTTCTCCAGCCGAATGCGCTCCGTGGCCGGTTAACACCGATGATGAAAGTAAGGCGCTTACTTTTTTTTTTTAAGGAGCGGTGAAAAAAATAATATATAAGGGCTATTTGAACTAAATTGAACATTATTAACACATACTTAATCGAAAAAATATTGAATTTTACCGCACCTATAACACACTTTTCTTTTCATAGAGTTATCTTTTTCTGGTGTAAGCAGTTTTCAGTTCACACTCTTAGGTGTTGGTACCTAAGTATTCAAGTAAGGTTTACTGTAATTCATTGCTACCACCTTACCTGTGCGGTCGCAATACATTTTCTTCGGTTGACGGGGGCCGACAGAACACATGTTGAAATGGGGGTTTGATTGGGGGCTACTTAGCAGATTTTGCAAATCGCTTGGTAGCTCTAAAGGGATTACAGTCATAAAAACTAGTTAAATATTTGAAAAAAATGATAATGTCTTGCAGCACAGCGGTGCAGCGGTTAGCAGGTGTGCGGCACAGTTCTGAGTTCATGACATCAAAACTTCTTGTGTGGAGTTTGCATTTTCTCCCCATGCTTGCGTGGGTTTCCTCCAGGCACTCCGGTTTCCTCCCACTTTCCAAAAACATGCATTTCAGGTTAATCGGCCGGTTAAAATTTTCCCTAGGCGTGAATTGTCTCTGTGTGCCCTGCGACTGGCTGGCAACCAGTTCAGGGTGTCCCCTGCCCACTGCCTGAGTATAGCTGGGATGGGCTCTAGCACCCCCGTGACCCTACTGAGGATAAGCGGTGCAGAAAATGGATGGATGGATAATGTTTTCTGCATGCAATTTAAAAATGAATCATCTGTTCTTGTCAAAATATTACGTAAAAAAATACTCAGCAGGAGATTCAAACTTTAACCGACCACCTTTACACAAATGAAATTAAGGTACTTTATAATTCATTACTTTTTAAATGATGCATTTTTAGTTTTACCTCTATTATCGGCTCAATTTTTTTTTTTTAAGCATTTTTTTCTTGTTGACTACTGTACAGTAAAAGTTAGCTTGGCTTACACACATTGAGTGATAAATGTTTCTATTTTCTTGTGAACAATATAATTGGGCCCCACCTCCCCCACCAACCATTGGCCCCTGTTACTCCCAAAAAATAGTAGCTTGGTTCACAATCTTTGATGGATGCTACGTTCTTGTGTTCCATTTCGGGGAAAAAAACATAGGCCAACACAAGAAAATGATAGCTTGGATCCCATCTTTGAAAAATGAACTTTGCCACTTTATTTACTACCCCAGCAAAACAAAAATCTGATGTAAGACCATCTCAACTGTGAATATATTCATTCTGCATTGTAAAAACTGAGTGAAACACAGATGTTTGCCCCTTTACTGCCAATTGAACAGGGAAAAACATATGCTTCTTTCTCCTTCCAGCATGCGAAGCACTAATGTTTCCTGGCATGATAACTGATTGCCAACATGCCCCTTTTTTGTTCTCTGGCTCCTCTGTTTTTCTGACGCAGCTAGGGTACGCTTAGTAGTATAACCAAGGAGCCTAAAAAGCACACAGCGTATCATCGCTGTTGATTGAATGGGTGTAAACATAAAAAGCTTTAGTCACGCTTGTTTGGAGCACTTTGCTGTCTGCGCACTCTGACGCCAGCTTTGCGAATGACTCATGCAGTTTCTTTGTAGGATGTTTTATTTTAAGTTTTTTTTATTTTGTGAAAGAAAAAAAAAAGAAAAAAAACGTCACACGTAAGCTGCCCAGTTGCCCCGGTGACGTCAATGATTATAAATACGTAGTGAGTTGTCTGAATGGTTCATGGGTATGTGATTGTTCCCTGCGGTTGAACGCACACTTCGATTGGTTTCATTAATTTTTTTCTGGGAAACGGAATGTGTGATCACATGTTCTTGCCTGAGAAGATCTGTAGAAAAAGTCCTCACATTTTCACCCTTATTCATATTAGTAAACAGATTTTGCTCAGAATGTATACTTTTGCTAAATCCAATTTTATGCATCATAAACTCATTTCCCCCTCCATTAATCGACTAAATTAAATACCTGCACTACTTTGACTCTAGGGAGAGCGTATTTGTTTTTATATTTGTTTTTTTAAGGATTGCCATCACAATATAGCTCAGCCAGAAGGATACTAAACATTGTGAGAGTTGAGTTGAATCAGAGTTATATTTAATATGTGACAGCTGTTAGTCATTTCAGAACTGAATGTTTTGGCAAATATGATTTATTTACTATTTATTTAGATTACCGCGAATAGGTCATTTGAGAAAATCACAGATGTGGTGGACAATCTGGTCTTTTATGCCTTATGTTAGCAATTTAGAATGATTCCAAAATAGGACATGAGTGAAGAAATTGTGATTCAGTTTCTGTTTGATCTGTAACTGAACACACAAAAACAAATTAATGTAGCATTTTCCAGTGGTAAAAATTAATGGGAAGAATTTCCTGTATCCGTAAACTACATATTACTACCTAGTTGGGGAAGGATTTGTCTCAAAAATCTTTACACCCGTATTGTTCAGATCCACAAATATATTTTTGCACTTTAAAATCCATTTGTCTTGATACAAACACAGGCAAGATTGAAAATTGCATATGTAAATCGCAAATATATTTGTGGATCTGCAAAATACATGATTCACTCTGGATTTCCTCTTTTTTAATATTACTGGAGAAATGAAAAAAATGGCTCTACAGTCTTTAAAAGCTTCTTGAATTCGCTCATGAAAAGGTGTACGCACCCTGGTGTGTGTACAGCTCAAAATTAATCAACACTATCAATATACTGTACATTTACTGTCAACAAATTAAAAACTAACTTCATATGTTAAACATATGACCGATCATGTAATTTTTGTAAGTCGGTTTTTAATGATAATTTATCTGAATTATAATTGACCAGGTTGCTGTAGCAACACTTCCGCATACAGTTGATGAGCCTTAATAGAAATTTGAACTCTCGCTCTCGCCTTTTGCCGTCGTGTTGCGGCCATCGTCGAGGGTTTTTTCTCACGGGGGCAACTGGAAGCAGGACCGCAAACGACGGCAGGAAGATTCCTGCGGCGACTTGGCCCGAGACTCCCAATTAAATTTGACGAGCTCAAGTTACTTATGTGGCGCGGGTACGCTCCAAAGTGCTTAAGAACACTCTGTGCTGATTTAGTTCACAAATCCAGACTCAGCAGTCCAAGATCAACACACCGGCGCTAGTATGCTGCAGATTTTCAAATTTGCATTTAGCTTATCCTAAACCACCGCCAGGAAGAGTTACGTAAGGCTATAATGAGCTCAAAAGCCCAGGTTGCTTTTATTTAAAAGGGATATTAGACATTTTCATCCATGCTGATTTTAAATCGTTTTGGGTATCCTTGTTGCTTGATCCATCCGAAGATGCCTGTACTTCCTTCACTTTTGGTTAATGTAACTTTGGCCAGAAAGATTTGATGTCATCAGGTGGATACCAAAATTGTCAGGTGTTTTGACCCTGAACCATGACACCCTTCCATTGGTGGGCCAGCAGTGGTGGCGTAATCACTGCCCATCTCCTTCTCCTGGCATACAGCTAAGCTCCTCCCTTCTGCTCCATAACCAGCAAGTCTTTCTGCTGCCCTTCCGATCCTGATAGCTATTTTCCTCTCTCTTCATGTCACTCCTATGGCTGTGAGCATCCTTCACACTGACAGAGCGGGGAATCCTCTACAATTGACCTCGACTGGGAACAACCAAGCCTGCCATCCTTTCCCCCTGCATTCATGCAAGAGGTCCTGATATTTGGCAGTCTTTCAGATGCCTCATCAAAAAGCAAAAAAATAACTTCTCCTTGTACCTGCAGCTTAAACGTCTTTCTCAATTCACCTTTCCTGATCACTATTGCCCTGGATTTGTTTGGCTTAAATTACATTCTTGCCCACGTCCAGTACTGTAAGCACTGTAACACCCACCTTGCCTCCACATGAGTTGTGGTTTTTACCGTGTGGTCGTCTATTTAACCTCTTATTAAGGGTTGTCCTATGCCCGATTCAATTTTGGGGCCTTGAGCTTCCTTCCGAGCAGCTGTTATATTTAGGTTAATGCCTATGATGAAGATTTTACACCCATTTTTGCTTCTCTTTTCCTGGGATTGCCACTCAGTTGTAAATGGGCCGTTTTAATGCTGGATTCCGTCAAAGTAACTGGTGATCTTTCCCTTGATGTGTTGAGCGATGAGGTAATGATTTAGCGCTGCATATATGAGGGCTTGAGGTATTGATCCATTGGCATTGGCCAAACAACAGTCAAGCTGCCTTTGTTGGAGTTGCGTTCTTGGATCAGCTGGCTCAGAACTCCTGTATGTTCCAGACTTCAAAAGAAGCCTGGGATCCCTCCTTTTTGGATAGCGGTGTCGATTAACTTGTTTTCTGTCATGCAGGAGGTTATTCTCTTACCCAGGCAATGGATTATCCTCTCTTTTCTGCTTTGTTGGTATACACTATTAATGGTAACCCTCATTTTGTCTGTTACAAAAACGCTCCTTTGCCAAATTGTATGCTATTGTTGTAAGAGTACGGACTCTATGTTCAGCTGTCCCTGCTCGTGTGGCTTTTACAACCCCTAGCAAAGTAAAAGTATGGAATCATCAGTCTTGTTTAAGGCCTCAGTCAGACATTTTATTCAGTAGAAAAAAACTCCGATCACAAACCTAAAACAATTGTAAGGTCATTCCAAAGTGCAACATATTGGCATTCAGAAATGCCAAAAGAAATTAAGAAAAACATTACCATGGTCAGTAAATGTTACTTTTATAGAGCAAGTGCAGGGAAATAAAAATGAAATCACTCAATTCTTAGGAAAACAAATTGAATCAGTGCATTTCGTGTGAATTTCCCTACGGGGATGAATAAAGTATCGATCTATCTTTATCTCTATCTCAAGTAGAAATTAATGTCGCACTCAGTCAATCACACCTTGTAGGGCTCCAGGACAATGTAGATGGCAAGAATCATGGCTCCAACAAGAGAGATGTAGCTTGAGACCAAAGACGGGATCTTCAAACTTCTTGAAGAAGGTAACTCTACTCGTGTGGTTGCCAAAGATGTGGGCTCTTTACAGTCAGCCGTATCGATGATTTGGACTAAGTACAACCAGCATGAGAAGGTTGTTAAAGTCAAGCGTACTGGTAGGCAGAGGAAGGCGTCTAGGCGTCAAGTCAAATAACTAAAGGCCATCTGTCTTGAAAAAGTAAATGCAGAACAAGATAAATGAAGATGAAATGGGAGGAAGTTAGTCAATTTATGTGACTGAACTGTGCAAAATCGCCGAAAGGAAACTGGATTTTAATATAGGAAAGCTAAACGGAAACCATCGTTGAAGCTTTAATACAAAAGAACAAGGCAGCAATGGGCTAAGGAGAGGCAATCATGGACTGTGGATGACTGGATGATGGTTATCTTTAGTGATGAGTCATGACTCTGCATTGGACAAGGTGATGAATAGAATAGAATAGAATATACCTTTATTGTCATTGTTACAAAATGGGTTAACATATTGTGACAACGAAATTGGGCATGATGCTGGAACCTCTGTTTGGTGCTGCTCCAGTGAGATTTACAAAGAGGACTGCCTAAAGAAAACATCAAAATCCCTACAGTCCTTAATGATATGGGGCAAATAGCCCATATCTCAACCCAATTGAAAACCCGTGGTGGAAATAGAAAAACATGTCGACAGCAAGTCTCCGACCTGCAAAGATGATCCGGGAACTGCTATCAAAGAGAGTTGGCACCAGGTTGATGAAGAATACTGCCACTTATCAAGTCCATGCCTCAGAGACTATAGCTGTCATACAACCCAAAGGTGATGCAACTGAATACTAGTGATATGTTTTGATTTATTATTTCGTAATTTCATATTTTCCTCCTCAGAATTGAGTGATCATATATTTTTTTCCCTGCACTTTCTCTATAAAAGTAACATTTACTGACCATTTCAATGATTTAAAAAAAAAAAAAAAAAAAAGAAAGTAGTGTTTCTGAATGCCTATATGTTGCACTTTGGAATGACCTTATGATTGTTTCATGTTGGTGATCTGAGTGTTTTTCTACAGAAAATGACTAAGTGAGGGCTTGCCTAAGACTGGTGATTCCATACTTGTTGCAAGGGTTGTTGCATTTGGTCGAAATCCTGTTCAAGCTGGTGCCATTTCCTAATATCGCCCATCTTGGGCCCCCTAATTTGTTCCCTTGCAGGGTGGTTTAGGCTCTGGGGAGGCATTAGGTGGGTCCCTCCTGAGGTCTTGAGGTGACACAGGCTCTAAAAGATCTACAGCACAAACTACAGCCCGAGGGAGGATGTGGCCTGCTGGCCGTTTTCTTTTGTAGCTTATACTATCACTGGAAAATACTTCAGTACATTACAGAATGTTTCTGAGAATAGCTCACCAGTAATGGATCATTGTGATTTTTTTTTTTAGAAAAGTTGGTTAATAATTGGAATACGAAATAATTGACATGATCAGTGTCTTAAAAAACAATGTTTATGTGGTTCACTGTGTTTATTTTAACTTTACTTCTAATTACAACCTGGTTATAACGTAATGACGTAACTACACAGTAATAACATCGTTCTATTTTAGAAATGCATTTCAAACTGGTAGCACTTTGTGATAATGTAGTCCATCTAAACTAGATAATCTAGATGTTTTGTTTGTAATAAGAAAAGTATTTAATTGGAACGATTGGGTTTCTTATTGGAATGGAAAGCATATTGCAAAATAATTTCGCTAACATAAATGAGAATAATTTCTTATCTAAATGGAAAAACGTACATGTCCTATCTGAAAATTGTTCTTGTTTGAACAAGAGACCTCATTACAACTTTGTGTTTGAACAAGAGCATTTCTTATTCTAGTGAACATTTTCCTCATGTCCCTAGGATGTCTTTAATTTACATGTTTTACACATATATTAAGAAAAAAAATTGGTCCTGTTTATTCAAACATCAACATTTTTTTCACCCTCTCTGCACACTCTGTTCAATCCGTCTCTGGCCACACCGTGGCAGCATAACGCCATTAAAAAAGACGAATTGAGGGGATGCCTGTGCTCCTCTGAGAATGTGTGTCTGTGCACCGTGCATGTTGTGAAAACTGTTACCCGAATGGCAGTAAAGTTTGCTCTCTGGTGACTCATCCATCTTGAGGTGACTAACTTCAAGACAGCCCCCTAAGTGCCATCGGAGCCAAAGTTGGGTTGCAGACAGAACAGGGGCATACACAAGGGAGAAGGCAGACCCCTAAGCCACTTCGTGAGGGAGGAAAGAAAAGAAAAAAAGTAGTATTTTATTTTTCTGCACTCAGCTTCTGTCTCCTGCTGAGCCTGGGTTTGAGAGTTGGGGTTGTGAACTGGTTGCTCAGCAGGATAGGAGACACAATTTGGCCAAATAGTTTTGACTGTTACACCTACATGTATGTGGTAGGGCAAAAGAACTAAAAAAAAAAAAAAACACCCCCATCACATTAAATACCATTGTATTTCATTGATATTTACAATTAACAGACACAATTATTCAATGACTATGGTACTACTATATTCAAAACATAAAACATATGAAGGGGGCCACCAGAATTTTTTTCATAAATAACATTGTATTATGAAAACAATCCTGGCTGTTCTTACGTTGTCCTGTATGGGGCAGTGTGGTCCTGTCTACTCATAGAGATGCTCATTTACATAAATAAGACTCATGGTGCACAAACTATGTCCCTGGGGCCTTTTGAGGCATTCTTATTATTTCTTTTCCAGCGCCTGATGCATTATGTTACACTGGGAATAGAAAAAGATTTAAAAAGCCTAACAATATAGACCGAACATTTTGCATGTTTTTGTTTTTGTTCCTCTGACTATTTTTGTTCATTTAAAGTAGGGGTGTGTTGTTAGAGTTGAGTTGAAAGTTAAATATTTTCTCTCTTGATTATGCTTTAACAATGCCTAATTAAGTTCGAAGAGCCAATATGCCTTATTTTCCATTGCGTATATCTGCTTTATCTTACTTTCAGCAAAGCTGTTTGGGGCAGAACACATTAGGTTGTTGAAATGGGGGGATGGGAGAGTGCTGGGGAGGTAAATGTAAATGGTTTATTTTGTGCTTTTCAAGTCAATGAAGATCTTCCAAAGCGCTTTACACTGTGCTTCACATTTTTCCCTTTTACACACTAACCGATAGCAGTGTCAGCTATGCAAGGCAACTACCTGCAATCGGGGCCATCAGGGATTCAGTGTCTTGCCCAAGGACACTTCGACATATAACTTGATCCCAAGACGAGCGCCTTATCTCCTGAGCCAATGTGACGTCATACTCCTTCCCGCAGGATTTTGTCTTGTTTATATTTGTTAGTGTAACATAAAAATGGTGAAAGGAAGAAGAGGTCTGTCTCAAGTAGAGTCCAAATGCCAACCCAAACCCAAGAAAGAAAAAAATAGAAGCGTTATTCAAGGGCATGTACTTGCATACGCATTATGAACAGCTGACGGTTGTTGCAATGATGACAATAAGCCAGCTCATTTAAAGTTTTTTTTCCTGATCTTAATAAAAAAATCATAAAATCAATTATTGGTAATTTTTGGGACAAAAGAGTTGAAGTGTAGTGAAATATGTATTAAAAATCATAAAGGATTTAAATATTTAAAATAACCAAATATCGTAATAGTACATTAACGTATAACTAGTTCTGATTTTTCAACTAAAACAAATACAAATACAAAATAATATGAATGACATTCCGGGTTGCCTGGTGAATTACTGCATAAGCAAATAAATATATATATCTATATATATGTATATATATATATATATATATATATATATATTAAAGTGGCCTTTGTATCTTTCAATTTTTTTTGAGGCTGCAAGAGGAAAAAATCTTGGACACCTTGACCAAACAAATAGAAAAATAAACTGTAATCTACCATTCAATTAAATTTAACTTTTGCACATTACTGCCATGTATTAGACTGAAGTGGACAATTTTAATCATATGCAATTTGCCTCATAGTACATTTTTCTTTTTTGTTGTTTTTCTAGTGGATTTTGATTTGCATGGGAACATTTCCCCCTGCCACTTTGTTTGCCGGCGGCGACCGGGGAAACAATGTCTACCCGCCTCTTGTTCTAGCTCTCTATCATCGTTCAGCTTTCTACCATTGCCTGCTGGTTGTGGCTTTTACTGACATGGGAGCTCTTGCGGAGGATTACGGAGTCAGTATTTCACTAATGGCGATCTTTGATAAGTCCCAGCCTGTCTTCAATAAATAGTCATTGGTTATACACCAAGGAAGCCTTCAGTTAGGAATTAAAGGTGATTTCCCACCAGTACCTGAAAGAAAGTTCCAAACCCACGTGAGGATAAAATACCGCTGCCAGTCGAGAACTGACATTTTGGGGTTGCTTGGGGTTTTATCTCGCCCACTTGTCAAAAATAGAGCGTCCCGTGAAAGAATGAAATGTGCGCTCCGGCACGCTTTGTGGAACATACAGCCTCTCTGCAGCTGTTGGTGGCTTTTGATGAAGGGGGCTCTCGGCAAGCCCTTTTCCAAACAGAGGCCGACACACGGGCTAGGCGAGGGTATTTCGCATGCCTGCGAGCTCGCTGACTTAGACCTCGCGGAGCCACTTGAGCACACTCTGTCCCATTTTAGAGGCTCTGTCTGTCGGCGGCAGCGCCCACCAGACCATACCTGCTTCGACTTCATCACCCACTTTTGAATGAAGTATGGTTGGGGATCATCTCTGCTATCTGCGTTGGCTTAGAGGGGCTCTTTAAGTTTTTATAACGGGGAACACTTTAGGAGACATATGCTTTCGATAAGTCAGTTTTGCAAACACAAAACTTTCGCCGTGATGAATAAATGTTGGACGTCTGTAGCCATCAGTGGCAGTTAATGTCGGGCTAATAAGGGGCAAACTATTTCATTCTTTACAAGCTGCAAAAAAAGAGTGTCGAATCACCGAATAAATCAAAAAACATACTTATTAAAGGTGCGGTGCGTCGTTTGGGGTGTCCTTAAAAGTTGAATGTAGAATATTTTCTATATCAACAATTAATTAATGATGCCCAACTGAGTTCAAAGAAATATTTTTGCCCACCACGCATTTCTGCTTTTATCCTCATCAACGCTGTTTGGGACGCACAACACATTATAAAGCAGGAATGGGGGTGGGTGGGGTGGAGAGCAATTTCAATCTTGACCCCACGTGTCTCTGGTAGTGTAGCATGAACATGGTAAAAGTAAGAAAAGGCCTGTCTTAAGTGCAGTTCAAACACTGACTCAAAACAACAAAAAAGATGAAAAAAATAGTTTATTCGAGCGTGTCTAAAAAGCTCCATAGAGGCTGCAATGATGACTTAAACCAGAGGACGGTGTTTTTTTTTTTTTCAAATTCCGTGCAGCACGTTTAAGAACACCTGTAGATCAAAGATCATTCACGGGTGCGCAATATACATTATATAACATTAGAAAATACAACCTTTCGTACATTAAGTAAAATTGCTATTCTTGTATAATTAATTTGTATAATTAAAATACTGAGAAATCATTATTTTATTGAATTTCACATTTTTTCAAAATTCTTTTTTTTTTTTACATGCCCGATGATTGCTGGGATGGGCTCCAGCATCCCCGCGACCCTACTGAGGATAAGCGGTGCAGCTGATGAGATGAGATGAGATAACCCATCTCAAGTGTGAATATGCAAAGCTACTGTATGAACCAACATCTTTTTTAGGTTCTCTTTTAAAATGACCACGGAAGACGAATGTTTTGACAGGTTGGAATATTTTTTTCAGATTTTCTCAAAAACAGTAGGCCAAATAGTACCAGAAAGTACCCTTTCTTAAAGTTTTCAATTTAAAAAAGGATTGTTTGGAAACCACAAATTGAAATTAAAATATTTTTGTATATTGTATTAATCGAAAAAATAGCAAGATCATCAGACGTACAAATAAGATGTTTTTCTGGCTCGAGGTATCGAACATCTGTGAAGGTACATTGTTTGCAGAACCCCCGAATACATCTCGCTGTGACCCCAGATTGAGAAGCACTAGCTTGGACAGTTTTGAGTCTGACGTGTTTAGTGAGTCTCGGGATTGATGAGGTGACCTCAGTGGTTCCACCAAGTCTGTGTTTGCTCTTCCTTTCCAAAGATCTTCCATTTTGATTTGATAAGTGTTTGATTGCAATCACTACCGAGCTCGTCTCTCCCTACAAGCTCATTTATTTTCTTTAGCACCCGGTGTGTTTTTCCAAGTAAGCCAGTACAAAACAAACACTATTGATTTCTCCCAACCCCCGCCGTCCTCTCCTTTGAATATTTGCTCTAATATCAGTCCCTATAGGCGTACACTCCTATTTCCTTCTCAATTTTCTTTCACTGTTGCTGCTGTCACATCTAGAGATCCAGTCAGTCGTTAAATAGATCCCTCTTCGTTGGGGTTAGTCTTGAGTGGGCCCAAGCCGGACTACGGAGCAGTTCACAGGGTTTAAGGGCCCTCAGGCACAAAAGCAGGGCCAAAAGCGTTCTTTGAGAGCAGAAATTCTCCTGTCCCCTCTTCTCCCTTTTCCCGGGCCTCCCGTCCTTCGTCCCGGCTCGGCTTCCCCTCTGCCCCCCTCTAGACTCTATGTCTGCGCTGACACTGCCTTTAATAAGGGGGGAGTGGGGTAGACTGTTTATTTGTGCGGTCCGAGGTTAAAAACTTCCCCCTTAATTGACATTCCGGTAACACTTTCCAATAATGGGGAGAGCAATTTCCTTGAAATGGATGTGTGTCCACCACAAGGAAAAACAGCGTTTGTAGCTTTCACTCACCCATGGATGACCTGCACTTGTGCTGGCTTTCTTGAGCACGTCCACATGCGTGTTCGTGTCAGCGTGAGAAATCGTGTCACTGGTGGACTGGCATGTCAGGCTTTTCAGTGGCAGGCCGTGCAGATCATATGCACGATTGTAAACTTTGTCTGTGTTCTGGGCTTAAGTTGTAAGCTGTAATTAAAATTAGATTTTACATGATTTGAAATTTTATGAATCACATACATTCAGATTTTTTTGGAAGAATGCGCACTTACCGCTTATACATGTGTTTCTTTAACAATTATTTTGGGTATGTCTGTTTTTTGGCTTGTACACCTTTTATCCACATGCCAAAAATAAGTAGAAAAAAATCGCACCAGATATTGTCACTCTGATTCATCATGCACGCTTTAGAGTGACAGTCAGTAGCACTGCACTTGAAGCTGAAAACATGTTGTTCCCTTTTGGTGGCCTTGCTTTGACAGCGCTGCTGTTTGAGGGAACGTGCAAACGCTACTCCCCAGGCGGAAGACTGCATCCTCAGCCGACAGGGTGACCGTCAAATACGGTTTGCAGGTGATGAGAAAATGTATGGGGTTAAATTTAGAAATTAAGTCATGAAAAAATCACACGCTATGTTCCTCATTGATTTTCGAAAGGGCAGCGTGTAAAGTAATTGAAGTAAATCAATGCTGTATCTCATTAACTGACTTTTATTTTTTTCTTTCATGTAATTGAATGATAGTTAAATTCCTGTTAATCACTCCTCCTCCTTTTCTGCGAGAACATAAAGAAGCATGCAAACAAAATCAGACTGGGATGACGCAATGGATCGAACATAACGTTCATTCCACCGAAGGGATCCTGGTCTCTTAGTCTCGTAATTCAGGCTATTGCTGCCATCGCTAACTCCTGCTCACTGGGATGCTAGCTTTCTTGGTCTCTCACCCCTATTTTCCAAGCTGCCCTCAGCTTGGTTATTCACTTGGCTGCTAACACAGGGAACATTGGGCTTTTGTAAAGTTGACAGTAAGCTAAGTTAATTGTCATTTACAGAGGATAAAGTACAGCTGCATCCAAATTAGGGCTGCACAGATTGTTTAATGTCGTCAAAATTTGATGATAAAAACCGTCGTCAATGAATTTCATTGTCAACTATTGTTGCCAGACACATTTTTTTGATCAGAAAGGCATCTCTACACGAATATAATACCTGTTGAGAGTTGCTCAAGTGCAATAACATAGAACGCCTCTGTCTTGAGTGGTAACATAAAACATACAGAAATGGCAGCGTTAGCATCAATCATGTGTACCAAAACTTCTAAAGTTTTGAAGCATTTGAGCCTTGATACGGTCAATAAAGGGACTACTTGCAAAGTTTGCAAAGCAGACCATGCTTATCAAGGTGGTAGCTCAGTACGCACGAACATTTAAAGAGCATGTTGGACAGTTGAATGTAACTGAGTCTGACTCGCCTCGGTAAGTTTCAAGTAACTATAAGGTTTTCATATGCATTGTATATTTTTTTAGCATTTATTTGGCTAATTAAAATAACTTGAGAGTTATGCTAGACTGTGCCTGATAAACATATTTGAAATTAAATGTATGCAGTCCCAAAAAAACATCCGTTGTTCAAACCATTTGTTTTCAAACTGTTGAGAATTGTTAAGTACTTTTGTAAATGACTGCAGTTGACTAGTGAACGCGCTTCACAAAATTAATGTTTTATTTACTGTATTACTGATGCTAGATTTTCTCTTCTTGGTTTACAGTAATAAAACGTATTTACTTAATATTAACTCTTTATTTTTTTTGCCTGTTCCTAAAAATGGACAGTACACAGTGGTTTTCATTTTTATCTACTTTTTGTACAAATGTATATGAACTAAAGGAGGAATTTTGTATCGTACCCATTTTCATTTGGTTTATTGTCATTTGCCACAAAATTAAATCAACTTAATGCTAAACTATCACAAAAAATATATAAATGATTATTCGACTCAATAGTCTGTGACTAGTCCACTATTAAAATAGTCGTTAGTCGCCGCCCCACTCTCAATATTGTTTTCATTATCCATGTGTTAGCTCCTGGTCTGTGTCAAAAAGTGAACTTCAAATAGCCATTAATGTTCACTAGCTTTTCTATGGGATCCCATGTTATTTATAGGCATTTGCCTTTTTACATGGCTGTCTGCCCTGCTCTTTTTATGTTATTGGTTCTTATTTGATTTCATTATTTGATTTAACGGACAATTATTTGATTGTCAACTGGTTAATACATGTCTGGAAAAAATTGGAATTTTTAAAATTTAAAACGCGTAAGAGCACCGCAAATGTGTGTGCATAAGCGCGACGGCGCGTGTGGCTGCCGACAGACGCTGGCTGGTTCCCGGTCTTGTCATTCTGTCTCCCAGGAGCCCTCTGATGTGGTGGCAGGCTGCGGCTTTCGACCGCCGAGCACACTCGCACTGTTCTCGCATGTCTGAGTAAACACACATCGCACTCTGGTATGCGGCGGCATTCTCAGAAATGAAGGCGCGCTTATGAGAGGCAGTTGGGGAAGTAAATCATACTTGCTCTCACACATACCATCACACTCTCACACATGAACACTTATACCAGGGGTCTCCACCTTTTTCAAGCGGAGAGCTACATTTTGTTACTAATTAGCAGAAAGGGCACCCAGTTTAAAATGTATTTCTAAAATAACAACTTATCATGTTATTACTACGGTATTACCAGGTTAATTATTGAAAAAAATTGACTATTAAATCACAACGGCCCATAACTGGTGAGCTATTTTCAGGAGAGGTCCAGCTGTTCTCAGTTGGGCACCCTGCTGCCCACGAGCACCACGTTGGAGACCCCTGAACTATACTCTCATACAGACAGTCATATCTACAAACCACTATACTCTCTCCAACATACTAGTGTACACTCATACACACACTACTATACTCGCTCACGCATATCACTATACTATCATACACACATAACTATATTCTCTCACTCATTACTATACTTTCATACACACTACTATGCTGTACTATGCACATATACGTCTATACTCTCTCACACATACTACTATACTGGAAGCAATCACAGTCAATCTGTACAATATATCCTAACAGATCAATGTCCATTACCTTGGTTCCCAAAAGTGACCAAGGTAAAACTACACTCTGAGAGGTGAGGTGTTCATTACACTAGGTGTGAAAACCCCCTATAGTTATAGCAATTTTAATGGTGTGAGAGAAAGAATACTTGTGTTTGTGTGTGTCAATTTAGTACGTGTGTATGAGAGTATAATGTTATAAGTGAGAGGAAGATGTTGTATGTGAGAGCAAGTACAATTTGCTTCTCAAATGGCCTCTCGAACACGCTCGCCGGACCGGCCGCGTACATGCCGACGCGCACGCCGACGGAAAGATGGAGTACACGCCGGCGGTCTGCCAAAGCGTTTGAGAAGACTTAATGCGTACGCTAGACGCCATCCGTGGCGTTGTTGGGCTCCCACAATAAGCGGTTAGGTTAACTAATATCAAAGACAGATGTTGGCTAAATTCCCATCCTACTGTGCGTGTGTGTGTGTGTGTGTGTGTGTGTGTGTGTGTGTGTGTGTGTGTGTGTGTGTGTGTGTGTGTGTGTGTGTGTGTGTGTGTGTGTGTGTGTGTGTGTGTGTGTGTGTGTGTGTGTGTGTGTGTGTGTGTGTGTGTGTGTGTGTGTGTGTTGGGGGAATACACTGTGCAAGCGTGCTTGCAAGAAGACACAGTTTGACATAATAGAGAATGGTATGGTATATCATGTTTTTTAATTAAGACTGTCAGTTTGTATGAGAGACTTAAAGTGGGGTCTGTGGTTTGAGGTGTCCTTAACAAGTTAAGGGTTAAATAGTTTCTCAGTTAAGTTTGTGTTAACAATGCCCAGCTTATTTCAAGAAGCCTATATGTTTTATTTTCTACTGCACCTATTTGCTTTTATCTTGCTGTTCAAGGCGGAACATATTAGATTAGAGGGCTTGGGTGGCGGGGGCTGCCGGGATGTAGCGTCATCCTCGTCCCTGCAGTTTTTTTTTTTCCGTTTTAAATTTGTCAGTGTATAATGAAAATGGTGAAAGTAAGAAAGGGAGGCCAAGCCAAACCCGCAATACGATGAAAAAAGTATATCCAAGTGCCTCTAAGAGAGACATGTAGTTGGACACGCCCTAGAAGCAGCTTGACAGAGGCTGCAACAATGATTACAGCCAGAAGATGGAGTCAGAAAGTAGAATATTTTGAGCTTACAAACGCCACCATTAAGAGGGAAAATATTTTAACTTTTCAACTATACACACCACCTTTAATGAGTGCACAAGAGAGATCGGCAACCTCAGTGGAAATGTTTAAATCTAAGCTTAAAACACTTCTATTCTATAGCATATGAATAACCTATATTTCCTGTTGACAATATCTGTGTATTATTTCTTATTGTTACATCCGTTGCAGCCTGGTCATCCTGGAAGGGGGATTACATCATGTGCGGTCCCTTTTCAAGGTTTCTTCATTTTCTTCATGTTGAGGTTTTTGAGTTTTTCATTGCCCTCATGTAGGTTTTAGATCAGGGGATGGTGTCATAATAGTCTGTGGTTTGCAATAATCTGTGGTCTGTACAGCCCTTTGTGACTTATTTTGATTAAGGGCTATAGAAATAAACATGACTTGACTTAATATGAGTGTGCAACGTCACGTGAGTGTGGAGAGCCACATTTTTGGAATGCAGACAGTTGGGTGAGCAAGATTTAGCTCTGTTATAATGTGAGTATGTTTGGGAAGGAGTGAACATGTTTTAGAATATCTTAAAATCCCCAAGACAAAAATTATATACTCAGTTTGAAAATGCATAAAAAAGTCACTTGAGGCACATTGGGATCTTCTGACCCCTCGTGGCCATGTGCTGAATTGAACGTTTGGCATATCCATTAATCTAATAAACAGCTTCTCTGATTGAATGCCAGCATAGAGCTGTGAAATACTCGCGTGACAAAATTGAGGTTGGTGAATTGTGGAAAGCTGAGGCTGAATAAGTTTACCGTATAATTTGGTTTAATTTCAAATATAAAAGTCCCGGCCCCTATTAGTCAAAATCCGTCCCAATTTCATCAAACGTCTGTCACACATTTGTTTCTGTGCACATTTTTCATTTTTGTAAAAACAGTGCCATTATAATATCCATCGATTTTCTGCGCCGCTCATCCTCACAGGGTCGCTTGCAAGGGGTTCTGTAGTCCTTCTCAGCTATCCTTAGGGAGTAGGCAGGGGACAACCTGAACTGGTTGCCAGTCAGTATCAGGCTATTATAATATCATTTCTGCTAAATTTAATTACAACTGTCAAACTGTGGAGAAAGGATTTGCTCCGTTGATTCTCTTTCTGATTCATCGGAGCATCCTTCAGCATCGCGGGTGAACAATAGCCTCCGGCGCGCCGAAAGGCGTCGACGTCTCCCGAGGGGCCCCAGCGCCGTGCCTCATTTTTCAGGCAGGCCTGTCTCTTTAAGGTGCTGTTTGTTTATGCCGAGGCTCGGTTCAACGAGACCTGTGCAGGCTCAGTGCGAGGCTCCTTTCATAGGGGCTCCATTTTGTTCTTAATAAAATGGCACTCAGTGGCCAGGGGACTGGCAGGCACCCAGCTCCCCGGGAAACTAAAGAATGCCTGCCTTCATTTAGCAACAAACAGCGACTGGCTGAAGAGGCCTGCTCCGAGCCCGCTGCTGGACTTCTCAGTTTTGGATTTTGGGATAAATCTATTATAAGATATGATCAGATGCCGAGGATTATGATGGACTAAGGTTGCTTGTTAAAATATTGACATGTTATTGGGCTCTTGTCCATTAAATGTATATTTCAATGAAGAAGGTGGAGGTTAATTGTGATAGGAACTAGCGCTAACCAATGCTACCTTGGCTAACTGCTTTGCTAATTTACAACAATAATCGTTTTTCTATTGACAGTTGAAATTGGTATTGCGGTAAACATTTGTGATGATTTAATTACCGATGGCTCATAATATGCCAGAAAAATATATAGAAACACTATTCACTGAATCTTGCAGATTTGACATTCAATGATAATTCTTAATCCGTAATCTGTAAATAATTTGGGAAAACCACACTGTTAGGGGGAGAATGAATGTTTTTTTTTTAAATGCTTGAAAGTATGGTATGTCATTTGAGGTGTCCTGAAAATGTTGAAAGTAAACTATTTTCTCTATTGATTATGCGTTAAAAATACTCAAATGAGTTCAAATAGCCTTTATATTTTTTGTCCACCGTGCTGCTGTTATCTTACTTTTATCAGCTCTTCAGGACGTGCAACACATTAGGAATCAAGATGGGGAAGGGAGTTTGGGGGTTGGAGAGTGATCTCATGCTTGTCATAAGTTTTTTTGTAAATATAGCATGAAAATGGAAGTAAGACCAGGCCTATTTCAAATGCCGACCCAATTCCCCAAAAAGAGGAAAAAGAAAGTGTTTATTCGAGCGTGTCTAAGAACTGCACATATTTTGACAGGCCACGCTGGGACCTTGACAGAGGATGCAATGATAACTAAAGCCAATTGATGGCCTCAGCGAGTAAATCAATTCAAATTCAGGACAGCACCTTTAATAGACAGTGAAAAGCTTGATTTTTATCAAACACAACTATCATTTTTTATGTAAGAAAGAAAAAAAAACAGCAAACATATAGAGCTGAAAAGTTAAAATTCTGAACACTTGTAGATCTTTAAATCCAAACCACACTTTTCTGACTTGTTTATCTGTCATAAACTGCTTCACATGAACCCCCACCCTACTTTACTGTTTTTATTTCGTTTTTTTTTTTCATATCACTGTTCTATATTTTGTGTACAGTAACTTTGGGTCTCTTCCTAGGGTGCTCTTAAATAAAAATGTATTGATATTATTATTGGAGATCAAGCTGACAATTGATTAGTTTTAGATGAATTAATTTATTGAAGACACATATTTTGGGGTGTAAGGACAATTTAATGTTGAACTAGCTTGCTAAATATTTTTCTGATAACGCCAGGAGTAACATCAAAAACTTTGAGAAAAATACGCAAAAGCAATAACTGGTAATTAACATAAAAGTCGTCAATATATATTTTTTCCTCTTCAACTCAGTCAATTTAAACACTGATCAATAGATTAATCAGTTTTCTATGATTGAACCTTTTAATCAAATAGATTCATCTTCAAGAACGGTTATGTCAGAAATTCCTCTTTAATCTGGCGAGTTGTAAGACCAAATCTGAAAATACCAGTGATTTCTTACGTTTTTCCTTTTTTTATTATTTCTCTAAAGTTGTCGGATATCGCCCTGTAACCCCAAAGAAACAAAAGCAGACTACAGGCTTGTTGGAATACATTTGAGTTTAATTGTAGTCATCTGCTATATTCCGGACAATTCCACCATGTTTTTTTTTGTTTTCAACCATAAGTCTTTCATAAATTTTATCTCATATGATGGTGACTAAAATCATGCGTCCTGGCCTCTTAAGCAAGCTCTGTGAATGATGATGATTATTTATGCTGCACTTTCAGTTTTAACTCCCACCATTGCCACTGTGACACTCAGCCGTTATCGTGATTTACTTGTCCTGATGCAAACTTGCACGTCCTTGCCATATTGGGACATCATCAAGTCGGCACATACAAAACGCACGCCCCCCGTGGCTGCCCTGTTCCCTGGTGGTTCCGCGGGCAACATAACCCAGCCGTGACCTCATCCCGTCAGATGCTGACTGGGATTGAAAGGTTTTCTTTTGAAAGCGACATGCATTGATGTATATCCGGGCAGGTGGGACTTTGGATGCTTATAAACTCATTGTCTGGGATTTTATTTTTATTCAGCTGCTGTGCTTTTTCATTAGAATAAACTTCAAAGTAAATGCTGCAACCCTACATAAATAGAATTGGATCATTTTTAGTAAACGTGAGTTAATTCAGTCACTCTAAAGGTGTAAAACAGGGGTTGGCAAACGTTTTGTGTAGATCGCCGCAGCGGGTTAAAAATGTGGCCAAGTTCCTGGAGACATATCCCATTTTTCTCATTTTTATCTCATCTCATTATCTGCACCGCTTATCCTCAGTAGGGTCGCGGGGTGCTGGAGCCCATCCCAGCACTCATCGGGCAGTGGGCAGGGGACACCCTTAACTGGTTGCCAGCCAATTGCAGGGCACACAGGGACAGACAACTCGCTCGCTCATTCACACCTAGGGACAATTTGGACCGGCCAATCCACATGAAATGCATGTCTATGGAATGTGGGAGGAAACCGGAGTGCCCGGAGGAAACCGACGCAAGCACGGGGAGAACATACAAACTCCGCACAGGAAGTCCGGTAGCTGGATTTGAACCCACACAGGAGGGACCTTAGAACTGTGCCGCACACGCGCTAACCACTGCGTCGCCGTGCTGCCTCCATTTTTCTAATTGAACATATTATTCAGTGCCTGGCGAAAGTATTTTGCCAGTGTCTGAAACTCGTGACAAAAAGTTAGCGGACACCAGGGCAGACAACTCTGAAAAGTTGCCTGCCCAGCCATAAAGTTGCCTGCCCTTTTTTTCCCATTTTGAAACACAATAGGACTAATTGCAAAAAAAAAAAAAAACACTGTTACAAAGCATAAACTATTGATAGTCAGAATATATAACAGAACAACACTTTAAAATTAAGTTTATTATAAATCTACTTATAACATGCATTGCATGTAAATGACATCGCCGTTTTCCATCTGCTATCAGTATGTACCTGTATTTATTCATCTTCATTCATGCAATGTTTGCGTTGCGTTGTCTGCTACAAGCCACGTCAACCCCTCCTTCCAAGATGCTTTTAATGTACGTTTACATTTTGTAACGTCATAAATTTAGCTTCTTTTGAATATTTCTTCTGGGGCTGAGGTTTTGTTTTGATTCTTAACCACGTATCCATTTTTCTTGTGTTCTATGTGCGCCTACTTTGGAAAATGATATGCAAATGCACGACCTGATAACGTTCGGGAAAATCCGGAAGCACGAAGTTAGTCGTACTGGCTTCTGATTGGCTGCCTAGTATGAAAATTGCCAAATGAACGGAAATTCCGGAATTTCCAAACCGAACGAAGATTTTGAAATCGGAATAAAGCAAACATTTGATTTGGGGGAAAAAAAAAAAAAACGTTTTTTTTTTTTTGGGTTTTTTTCCCCTTGAAAAAGTTGTCGGCCACCCAGGCGGAGACGTTTTGATGCACGCCCTGGGCGTTATTTCATGCCCCCTGAAAGAATTCAGAAATAATATTCTGAAAGAATAAGATAAAGGCAAGTACGTGCATTCCTTGGATGCACCCGAATAAATGCTTCTTCATTCATGTTTTCTGGGGTTTGGATTAGGGTTTGCTTCGTACCGTTACCATGCTAATACTACACAAAAAATGATGTAGAGTATAAATTCCCTATCCAAATGTACCCTCCCTTTCATGCCTTTCCTCTATCCAACGTGTTTTTGCAGGTCCCAAACAGCTTTGACAAAAGTACCATAAAAGCGTGGTAGTTTTTATTTTTTTCTAAAGGCTCCTTGAACTGAGTTAAAATATTCTACTTTCAACTTTTCAAGGAAACCTCAAACAACGCACCCCACCTTTAAACTGTAATTAAAATAAACCTTTCTTATGTTTAAGATAGTAAAATATGAGCACCTGAAGCTTCCAGACATCAGAAGGACATACTGATTGACAATCGGAACAGACGCCAGCCTTGTTTAGCATTGCTTTGCCCAGCCGTCGCCGTGGCGACTGACTGCGGGCATGTCAGGCAATCAGCCGGGAGATTTCCCAGCAGATCGCCAGTTTGATCCCATGAAATTAAGCTGAAACAATTGTGCAGTGCCCGCAGCGTGCACGCAGTCTGCCGTTTCTTTATATCTGCCGTTCTTTGTTGGAGCCGCTTGTCTCCCCTCTTGTTTGCCTCTAAACATCCTTAACGCCGCTCTCCTTATCTCCCCCCACTCTTGATCTTTGGGAGACAACTGTGTTTAGTCGTCAAGGGTCACGCAACGCTTAAATAGAAAAAAGCAGCGCGGTCTGCTAGTGAACGGTCGGCGTTACGGCGTCTGGACTGGGTCTTGGTACACTGCGGTCGGTCATCGGGGCCAAATAGTTCTCGAATGTGGCCCATCACTCACATTAGGCACGTGATGATTGTAATCATTTATGCAAAAGACTGACAGCTGATGGCAGTGAATGAATTAAAAATTACAGTACATTCTTGAGTATTTCGGATTTCATTCAGTTATTTATAAGTTGATTTAAGTCTTTATTTATATGCTACTTATGTTATTTTGGATTGTCATAAATATGATAGTATCTTATCCTCTTAACATCCCTGTAAAAGGAGTCTAAAATCCCAATTGAAAACGTACCAAAGTAAATTGAATGCTGTTCTTGAACCGTAAGGAGAATATGGCGGTTTGGTCTCTTTTGAAAGGTACCACTCTGAAGTTTTGTCCCCAACTGAAATAATCACTGTACTACTTAAATTGAGTAATCTGAGTTGGAACACACAGAAAAAGGTTTGTATTCTCGCCTGATATTTTTTAGTAATCAAATGACTGCAATAGATGGGCATCCTAGCTGAAAAACAGGTGAGACAAAAACTTGAAGGTTACCTCACCTGGTGCCTTGTCAAATTTGATCACAATCTTAAAAACTAAACATTGTATTTTACACACTGTTCTCATCGTAGGTCTAAGCGTTTCCAAAAGTGACCAGTTCACAGCCCTGAAAACTTTGCATTCATATACTTTGGCCATTTTTAGAGATTGTGAAAGAGTTGTGAATGGTTGACTTCTCTTTCTAGAAGTCAATCCATGATTGGGCACACTTCCGCGTAATAATGTTGGTAAAAGGGAATAACAATTGGCTTTTTGCACGTTTATTTTCACCTCAGATTTGAAGTCCCTTTTTAAATGTGTAACTATTTACGCTGGGAATTTCATTGGCTAACCAATTTGTCAATCCACATTTTAATTGGTCACTACAGGCTAAACATTTTTTAAGTCAAATTGGTCAATTTTTTTTTCTTTCAAAACAAGCCCTCATAGGTTGTCACAGGCTAAGGAGCGTAAAATAAAGCTTACCAAGAGCAGTGTCATTTAAAAGGTCAGAGGCTAACCTCAGTATTGAAAATAATCTGACGCGTCTGTTTTTATTTTTTTAAGGGGAGTAATGGAGCAATAATTCTGTGTTTTGAAGTAAACATTTTACACTGTTAGATTCACTGGACAATCGTAAACGTAACCACACTATATTTGCGGTGAATTGTGTCCTGAGTAGATCTTCCCAGCACTTTTGAGTGAGTTTCGCCGGCTTTGAAGTGTTCAGGTATGTTGTATCTTGTTCCAGACTGATTGTGTTTCTGTGATGAGTACATTTTAAATGGGTGAGCAAGTCTTGTATCCCAAGAGTTTAAGCTTTCCAATTATTTGTGGCATGATGCATTTCAGCGACTGGTGACAGAACTTTAAGGGGTTTTAAGATGCTGTGGAACTCTTTTACTCTCTGCTGCCATCCCTTGGCTTGTGCCATCATTGCAGCCTCAGTCAGCTCGTTCATTATGCGCGTGCAAGTAACAGCATTCCTAAAATGTACTTGAATGAACTCTTCTTTTTTCATCTTTCTTGGGGTTCTGGTTGGCATTTGGATTCTACTTGAAACATGCCTTTTTTTCTTTTCATTCATTCATTCATTCACCCTGAACCGGTTGCCAGTTAGTCGCAGGGCACACAGAGACGGATAAATCACTCGCTCATTCACACCTATGCACAATTTGGACCGGCCAATTAACCTGACATGCATGGTTTCGGAATATGGGAGGAAACCGAAGTGCCCGGAGGAAACCCACGCAAGCACGGGGAGAACATGCAAACCCCACACAGGAAGGTTCAATCATAATGGTTCTTTGAGCTCAGTTGTGTGGGCATTGTTAACACATTCTTTAATAGAGAAAATATTTAACTTTCAACCCCACCTTTCATTGTTGCATTACTCCTGCCATTTGCATGGTTTTAATATATTTTTAATTTGTTTATTCCATGCTAAGTAAATCCTTTTAGCAATACTGTTTCAACGGTTTACTGCAGTCAATGATTTGTGAAATTGAAAATCACACAGGCTTTGAACAATGATATTGGATTGATGAAAAAAAAAAAGAAATCCTAATCTTAGTCAAATGATAACAATCGATAAAAAATGCCCAAATTAAAAGTTAAATACCCTTTTGAGCAAAAAAGGTCTAGTAACATATACTCCGACATCCAGGCTCACAGTATAAAAAATACCAACATGCCTGTTGCTTATATAGTTTTAATCCGCATTACTTTTCTTTACTGTAAGCACACACCAGTTGTAGAAATATTACTAGTAGTTAATAGCATCAAACTCTCATAATACTTGTTTTCAAGCAATTACCCGTGACTTTCAAGTTGAATACGACACAAATATTCCGCCAAAACAAGGAAATCAATTCTATCCTTTGCTTTTAAAGTCCGCCAGGGCTTTTTTTTCTCTGTGGCGTGCTGAAAAGCTCAAGAAGCGCCCGTCTCGATGAAACTGTTTTTTCCCTCCTGATGACTTTGTGAGTTGTCGAGCAGCTCTGCTTTATTGCACATTTTCAGCAGGGATGCCAAGCCTTTAAAGCCACCACTAATGACCCAACAAACACACAAGTATGCACTCTGGACACTCGCGTGGCTACACACACCTGTCATTACTCAGACGTGCGCATTATACACCCGCTACCATAGCTAAGCACACACCCACATGTGCCCTCATTATATTTCCTTTCAAACGAGACGCGCGGGCTACCAAAATCAAACGCGCTTTCCCTTCAAAGGCGTCCCTATGCTAAAAACACTCTCACTCCTTTTCACGCTTATCTTTTTTTTTTTTTTTTTGCCCTGCTCAGAGCGTTTATTGAAGATCAGACTAACGGCAGATACCTCCATCCGTTATGTCTTGACGGTCACTCAACGGGCGGGATTGTGAGACGGGAGCTCAAGCAAGGGGACACTCTTGTCGCTCAGTGGCAGCATAAGGGAGTACGGCTCACATCTTGACAGATGTGTCTTCGTTATATTTTCTCGGCAAGGCCTACCTGCTCTCTCGGTGACTGATGAGCAACAAAAAACTACCAGAAATGATATGTTTCATATTCACGTTCATCCTGATGGCCAATTAAGATTCTAATTTTCTAATTTCAAGCCAAGGTTCAAAGCATTAACCCTGAGATGAACAAATATCGCCCTCTAAACTTCACATAAAGGAAAAAGAGGGTACAAGGACTAGTTTTATTTATTGAGCTAATCACACAAAGAAAATATGTATAGACTCTGCCTTACTTAGGGCCCGGTCACACAGCCGTTTGCGTCTGTATCGCGGGTAACATTTTGTGTTTTTTTTTTTTTTTGCCCGTGGTTGCCCGCGATGGAAAATGCGCAAAATTGGCCAACCCGCTGTTCATCGGTGTTATGCCCGCAAAACAGACGCCGGCGACTGTTCCGCTTCCTCATCGCGTCATTTCCGCGTCATTTTCTTGTGTGGACCACGGGTATAAAAGCTGCCGGGCCGGCGTTATGCCGAGAAATGCATCCTTGCTGAGATTTGCATCCCCTCGCTACTACAACCACTTTTACCTCGTTTTATCTCACTTTTATATCACTTTTAGGGAATTTAATGGCGAACATATAACCAAAACCACTTCGTCTTGCATTTGTTGGGAATGTAATACAACTTAAACCATTCCGTCTTTGTATTTGTTGTGAATGTAATCGAACGGTAATGCACGCCGTATACAAATCACTTTTGAGCAGGTAACATGTTTATTTTGCCTTTTTCTATTCAAATCGCTCGTATTGAAACTGTTATGCACTCTACCATAAAGCTTATTTCTGCATAATAAGCTTTACGGTAGAGTGCATAACAGTTCTCAAAAGTGATTTATATACGGTGTGCATTACCGTTCGATTACGTTCACAACAAAAACAAAGACGGAATGGTTTATGTTGTATTACATTCCCAACAAATGCAAGACGAAGTGGATTTGGTTATATGTTCGCCATTACATTCCCTAAAAGTGAGATAAAACGAGGTAAAAGTGGTTGTAGTAGTGAGGGGATGCAAATATCGGCAGGGATGCATTTCTTGGCATAACACCGGGCTGTAGAAATCATAACCGCTCAAGACACAGTCCCGTGAAGATCAAGATTTCAAGCTATGGCACCGAAGAAGCCAATATGTTATTATTGTAATAGTTTTTCATTTTTATTTTATTATCTTGTTATGAAATGAAAAGAAATGTCAAGAAATAAAAATGGATTAAGACGAGGTCACTACGGTGACGGGGATCTATGTCCACCCCTTGACGTCTCGAGCACAACTGACGTGTGCTTGGCAAATCGCGCTGTATATACGCGGAGAAAGGCGTTTGACCGTCACACGCGTAACACGCTAATTTCACGTAATAACACCGCGATACAGGCGCAGAACATGCTATGACCGTGCTCCACCCACGATTACCCGCTGAAATTTCGCGTCCTACCCATGTGTAACCACGCCACGGCCAGAGCACGTCGTTCCGCGTCATTTCTGCGTCATTACCTCGTGTGCCGCCCGCGGTTAACACGTGGTCTAAAGTTTTGAGCAGCGCAAAACTTTTTTGCGCGTCCAACCGCGTGTGAATTTCCGACCGCGTGTAAAGCACTGCTGTATCTCGTCTGTATGGCGATCTTAAAGCGTCCAACAGCGTCTGCTTCACAGGCAGACATTTCTGGCCGTGATTCAGATGCAAACAGCTGTGTGACCAGGCCCTTATGAACGAGACGATCGTTCCAAAGTTGAATTTGTTCGTAAGTTGCTTCACTGCTATATTTTGTATGGAATGTATGTTTATGGTTTATATCAGTATGTTTAAGGCTTGCATACGTAACTTGTATTGCTTTCTGCTAAAAAATAAACATTTCATAGAATAATATGCTCTTTAAAGATAAATAAAGTTAAGTTTAACTTACCTTTGGAATATGAGCTTCAAGAGGTCCTCCTCCGTGGTAGAAAGTAGCCGAAAAAAGCGATCCAACCATTTTCCCAACCCCATCAAGGTTTCTTATTCCACTTTAATTTCAAAAGAAACAACTTGCCTCTTCTTTACACTTTACACCAGCAATATTGAATGGATGCACGAGATAATAAAACAATAAAAATGTCCAAGTTCTTAGCGCGCTGGATGTACAGTATAGAATGTTTACTCACAAACTAGGAAGAGGAAGCGGATTGCTTCTTCGGGGTGAATGCTGGGTGACCATTCACAGAGCCACACGCCGGTAGCAGCGGAAAGGAGCACTACAGTAATGTCCTGTACTTGGAAAAAGATGCACCTATTATAAAATCTAACTTACAGCAATGTCCGGATATTTTTCGACGTCCCAAAAAAAATGATCGTATCTACCGTTTTTTGTAAGTCGAATGGTCGTAGGGGCGTATGTGGTTTTGATTTAATGGAAAAACACAGCTCATATCTTTATTTTAATTAAGAGTAATCCTGCAAAAAAGCATTTTTACATTTTGGAAACAAATATTTTCTTAAAGCAGCTGTACGGAATGTTAAACTTTTGTACTCGCCACAGCCATCTCCTGGCCTGCGTCATCATTGCAGGCATAGTCAGCTCGTTAATGATGCGCATGCAAGAACGTGCATTTTTTGGCTCAAATAAACTCCTCTATTTTGGTCTTTCTTGGAGTTTGGGTTGGCGTTTAGACTCTACTTGAAGCAGTGCTTTTCTTTTTTTTAATTTTTTTCTTTCTCCATTTTCATGCTAAACTGCTAGATGCATTAAAAGAAAGCGGGGACGAGCATGATGTCGCACTCCCCACACCCCCATTCCTCACTACAGCTTTGCAAAAAGTAAATAAATATAAAAGCAGAAAAGCACAGTAAAAACATTAATACATAAGGTCTCTTTGAAGTCAGTTGGGAATTGTTAACTTATACTTAACAGAGACAATATTTAACTTTCAACGTTTTTCAAGGACACCTCAAATGACATACCCCACCTTTAAAGTTTTATGTATTTCAAACTTTGTTTAAAATAAGACAAATAGTAAAATGGGATACTAAAAATAGTAAAATTGTTCAAATTCTTATTTTATATATACTTGTTTACCGACAGTTTAACCCCAATATTCTAACCAGGAGTAGTGATCCCATTTCAGTGCGGCAGCCTCCTGAAATCTGTTCACTGGGCTGCAAATTGTCCCCTTGCCATAGTTTGGACATAAATACCTGAGCTAATCTGTCATCCTCATACACAATTCAAAAGGAAAAAAATGTTGGTGGGCGATAGAGAGGAGGAGTCAACTTAATGAGATGCGACGGGAGCGCCGCAGCAATGAGTGAGCAAGCAGAATAGAGGAAGATTCTTTGGGCCCCTGTCGCCTAATTGGCCGAGTGACTGCAGAAAGACAACACTGTCTCTCTTTAATGTGGGCGGGGTGAAAGGTCACTGTATTGCATTTGTAAGGTCAGCGGTGGAGGTCACGCTCAGCTCTGGGTCTTCCTGTTGCAGACAGCAAGGTCATGCCACCTACATAGAGCCCAATTATCCCTGCCAACTAATAACCGCTCGCCTCGTTCCACCGCTCAGCGCGCGTTCACGTGAACATGCTCGCCTGCACGCACACATGTTGCACTGATTCATGTCCTCTGATGCGCTCTTTTCAATCAAGGAAAAGAAAAAAAAATATTTCAGTCCAACTTATCGTTCTGCTCCATCAGATGTTTGATGACCTTGAACATTGTAAGGCATTATTATACACCCGTGTTAAAACCTATAAGAAAATATTTCTTGTACTGAATCAGCAAAAAAAAATAGTACAGGTAACATCCAACTTTACAACCTGGTCAACTTATGTCCAATTGGCTAGAGATCAACAGATGCTCCTTTTTTAATTCAATGTCTGGCACCGCAGCACTTAGTATTTCTGCATACGAGAATTTTGGCAGCCAGCTGGCATCGCAGAATTTCACTCTTACATGGGCCTTCCTACACTCAGTAAATAGATACTGTCCCAGCAGCAGGTGGGACCATTGGGATGGATTTTGATAGCCGTCCAAATCTAACTTACGACCGGTTGATCGGAAAGGATCATGATCATAAGTCAGATGTTCGGTGAAGTCATTTAGTGGAGGTTGATCCGCTATTTGTGTTCAATCTGTCGCTTTTAAATCTGTCGCTAACGTTTTTATTGTTAGCTTAAAGGTCATCAGATATTCTTAAAGTGGGTGTGTCATTTGAGTTTTCCTTGAAAAACTCTTGAATGTGTTAACAATGCCCAACTGAGTTCAAAGAGCACTTGTGCTTTATTTTCCAGTGCACCTATCTGCTTTTATCTTTTAACAGAGCTCTTCGGGGCGGAACACATTATGTTCTAGGAATGGAGGAGTGCTGAAGAGCAACGTCATGCTAGTCCTTGAAGTTGGTTTTTTTAAATTTGTCATTGCATCACAAAAATGGTGAAATAAAAAAAAGGCCTGCTTGTTGTATAGTCCAAACGCCAACCCAAACCCCTGAAAATAATAAAAAGGAATTTATTCGAGCTTTTTTAAGAAATGCACGTAATTGCACGGGCATCATGACTGAGCAGACTGAGGCTGCGATCATGACGTTAAGCCAGTAGATGGCAGGCGAGAGTAACAAAGATCCAAATTGCGTATAGTTCCTTCGAAGCTGTGTGTTTTGTGCAATTCCCTTAATTTGCACATTTTTTGAAGTCCTCAACATATTCATAATCAGTGACTACCTTGTATTCAATCCACTGTGTGAGAGTCCCCCCCCCCAACGCCCAACCCCTCCCGTGGTGTACATTTTTTACGCACCGACTTTACTGGCTCCCATCAAAGCATAATCGGACTTGTGCCAGAGCCACATGCAAGTACACAATGCAAGAATCAAAGCGAGGAGACCAAAGAGGGAAGATATTTTAAGGTGTATCTTTCCCTGGCTAATGCCCCCTTTACTAAGGTGGAATGGCACATAAGCTCCCATTAATACAGGAATGAGTTGAATTTAGCTCCGTCTGCTGTGTGCCCAGCCCCCCCGCGCTTTCCATGAAGCGTGCGCACAACACTTACTGAAAAGCTACGCGCCGAGCTCCGGCATGCCACACACTCCCAACACCCCCACCGCACACTCCTTTGTTCTCTAACTATAGCCACAGCCGCGCTGAGGCCCGGCGACTTAAATATTCCACCATAAAACAAGTGATAATGAACATAAAAAGCACCGCACGCTGATGTTTGACCGAGCAGCGAAAAAGCCCCTCCCAGCACAAACACGCAATCGAAGTTGCGTGCGGAGGTAGCGAAAGTGCACACACTCTGTGAATAAATAGAGGTATCAAACTAATACGTTTAAAAAAGACAAACTTAAATACACAAAGAATACAAAATGAGGTTTCCTGCAATATATTTTGTCACATTGCAACAAGGTGCTCTAAAACAGCAACACAGAGATTAATAACTTTAAAAAAAAAAAACAACCCCACACTTATGTTTTTGTGTAACAAGCATGTACTTGCCGCGGACAATTGGACGCTCTAAAGCGACCACAAATACCAAACCTTAGTACAGAGAAAGTATTCGTACCTCATTACTTCCCACCTTCATGTGTGTATAAGGCATATTAAAGACATGTGTGCACTTTCTGCCTCACAGGTGCACATACGCATGCAGTCTCAATTCCCAATGCCACCACCAGCCCCTTCATGCATTGTACACGTTGGCTGCACTTTCAAAAGAGAACGTGTGGAGAGAAGGGATAAGAGGTGTGGAGACTTGGGAATGGAAACATGATTGATCTGGTTTAAGTGTCCTTTAAATCCAGCAGCTCAGGAGGGAGTGTGTAAACTGGGAACTTACAAGTCTTACCTAACTGGCAACCTGTTTCAACGTCAGAACGGGGATATTTATAATGTCCATCCTTCCAGAAGACCTTGACGGACTATTTAAGATGACAGGCAGTTTCGCAGCAAGGGGTTTGTTTGTGCTTTCCTCGCTGAAGTGCTCGTTTTCAGAATGAGGATGGCGATTCATGAATGTTGCCTGTGAGGGTGAACCCCGAACTGCAGTATTTGCAGCTTTAGTAATAATAGTAGGCAAACTTTTTATGGCATAATGCAAAATTTGGAGACAAAAGCATTAAAATATGAAATGGGGTGTTATTTTTCCTTTGTAGAGAACCAAGATTTTTTTGTTTGCAGTGTTAAGTCTCTTACATGGTTAAGCCCAGGCACCCCTCTAAATTCATATATCTGTGATGTGCTCAGTGTTCATTTTACCTCTGAAAAGTGATGCGTCCCGGGGACTCGCATGCTCAAAAACCTATGAGTCCCAACAGAGATCTATGGGTCCCCAAAATTTTGTGTTATCGAGGTTGAAATCGTAAATCGGCGACAAATATATAATATAAATCTATATATTCATTCAGTTTTAATCATCAAATTATTAAATAATTTTCTGCATCAAATTATTGTTGGTAATATAGCGATTAAAGGGATAACCACAAACCCCTTTTTTTATTTTCTCCTTTTAAACTTCCTTTTTTTCTTAACTTCTTTATACAACATAATTTGTAATATCAATTATCAAAGCAAGTGAGCCCTTTGAGAGCCGGCTCTTTTTAATGAGTTGAGCCAAAAAAGCAGGTTCTCTAAAAAAAAGACGGACTTCCTTTCACTACACAACGAGATCTCGTTGGCCGAGATTGGCGTGCAGACGAAAACTCGAACCGCGAGACCAAAACAACAATGGCGGATCTGCCTGACGAAAAGTTTGGAGTGCTGTAAATCTTTATTAAACAAAAAAAAAAAGTAATCGGGTAATAATGACAATTTTGTGGCATAAAGGTTGCGTCCCGGGGACGCACGTTGATTTGAGACGATGCATCCCCATCAAAAATGATGTGTCTAGGACGCAGGGACGCAGGCAAACGAGAACACTGTGAGGTAGTAATGGTAGGAGCCTTAGAACATAATTCAGGGATCAGAATTTTCCGCGGATCCGCGGATTTCCGCTGTTTTTGAACCCCAAAGGCATTCCGACTTTTTCACTTTTTCTCTTGCGTAGCAAACAAATTCAAAATCCGACTGTCTCTCTCTTTCCTTTATTGCTCTGGCGCACCCTGGCGGCCGTTAGAAAAATTTGCCGCATTGTCGCACAATGGGGGGGGGCTCCGCCCTGGTTTATTCCTGGACGCTGGCTATTTCAGCTGAAAATGAAAATCTCCATTCTGATCCCTGATAATTCCAAATTACCTTCTCCACGAAGTTGGTCCAGTTCCTCTGGGTCACAACATAACCTATTTTTTTTAACAGATTGATACAGAAGCCACATAACTGCAACCTTAGTAAACAAGAACCCAATACACTTTAACTCCTCCTCCTGTGGTATGATCTCATCCCCAATCACAAAATGTTACCATGTCCTGTAAAGTACAAATCTTTACTTTCTATGGTTTCAAAACTGAGCCAACTAAGGTAAATGTTGTCTGTCTTTGGATCTTCCCGGGATGGCGAAAGCATTTCAGATCTTGTTGACCTGGGCAAGTTGCCCTTTTTGCCACTTTTCATACCTACTCATTTAGATATCTCCTCCACCCACAAGCTTTCTCATCCCCTCCCCTCACCAGCAGTCATTAATGTTCACCTCTCTTATACTTGCACATAGTCCCACAATGAAGCTGCCAAAAGCCAGCGGACACAACTGCCACAACCTGCGTGGTTATGCACATGCCAGTAAATGTACATGCACAGAAGGGACAGGGTTACGGGGGTGTATTTCCCCCCAGACACAAGTTGCTCAGTTTTTTGGAAAGACTCTGGCCCACCCAGGAGCAATGAGTCTGAGGAGGTGGTGCTGGTGGTGGCGGTGGTGGGGGTGCTGAGGGAGCCGAGGCCTTGGGGGAACAAAGCCTTATTTCAAACTTGCCGAAAACAGGGGTCTTTATGCCATGATGCTGAGGCCCCCTCCTATGTAGTGAGATGTTATCGCAAAGATGCAATATCCACCTCGGCACAGGGCCGGGGGCGGCAGCATAGGCCTCCAGTGTTAGGCTAAGTACCCCGAGGCGCTGACCTCGCTAATGAAGTCTCCCTTGGCTTCTGTGGCCAACTACTGTACCCTGCTTTGTCTAACATATGGGTCTTGTGTTGTTTTTGTCTGCTCATTCAGGCCTTAAGATCTGTATTTGTTACTCTTGACCACTATTCTTCGTATTTACTTCTTGCATTCCCCACATTGAGTTTCATATCAGCGTTGCGTACTGTCAATCTTCCAAAACTGGCTTTGAAGTTTCTCACCGTTTTACTGTCCAGCTACCTTGTACAGTCCCTTTTGACTTTGAAGCTTTGCGTTATCTCACCACGGAAGCCTCCTCTTTCAAGCTTCACTTTGTCTTTTATATGTGACCTTGAGATGCGTTTAGTGCTGCTCAAGGAAACCACAAGTGAGTAGAAGGAAATTTGATTTTGTAGGATGGGGATAAGGGGGAAAGTGCAAATAAGGTGGATGACCCGCATTCCTGTGCAGAGCCTGTTAGCCTGCAGAGCGGATTTGCCTCATTTTCATTGCAGGTTGCATGTATGATTCTGCGTTTTCCCCTCAAATTGGAAGTACAATTTGGCTGCACCTGCTCCGTAAGGACTCTATTGGGAGAACATACAGAACTATTTACACATGTGTTTACAATTGAAACTGTTGTTTGCATTGTTCCTGGGAGACATCTTTGAAACATATTTAAATTGCCTCAGAAACCTGGTAGGTTTTTTATTTGTCAATGTTTGGTATAAACGTTTGCATTGCAGATCACTTGTTGCATTCTTTGTTTTTCCGGCTAAGCTTTCAGTGGTCTCGGCATCAGCGAAGAGGCGTGGAAGCCCCTTATTTTTTGGGGCAAACCCAGACAAAAGGAGCACGTCCCTCTGTATAGCCACAATGGCTCAGTCCCTAAAGAGCCAAAGTGGAAAATTTGCTTTTGCACCCATTGGGTTAGAAGATGAAAGGGCTGTTTGCATGACATGGGCTTGTGAGGTGGACTGCAGGGTAACAGGGGTGCGGAGGTTACACAGAGTATTAGGTGGGTTGGTCGTTGGGGGGCTTATATCTCTTTATCCTGTCTGGCGTGCTGTGGCTGGGCTTGACCCACATCAGCTGTTCAATTTTCTCCGGCTGCCAGTCGCTGTGCGGCCCAAAGATGGGCTGTCTGCGCAAGGATTACCTGGGCCAAATGCCCTTTCATTCCCCTTTGCTCTGATTATAGCACCACCTAAAAGCCCTCACCTGAGCACGGTGTGGCGTGAGTATAAAAAGATGAAAAGTTGTGGGCGGGCAAGGGCTGAACTTGGCTGTCGGTCGAGGTTCCAGGGAGGCTGTTGGTGGGTGTTTATGGAGGTGAGCTGGGATTAGCAGGCGGCTAGCGGTTATTGATTCAATTTGGGATGCTTTTTTATCCGCAAGCCGCCTAAGGTTGATGGACATGCTAGGTTCCTGCAATGGCCGCCAATCCCTGCTGCTTATGGAAGAAATATGCCTTTGGTCGTGGAGGAGACACTCTGAATGCTTACACCGCAGCAGCGGTGGCATCTGTCATGTGTGGAGGATGGAGTCGGCACTGGGATCAGTGGGGTTATGCATGTTGGCTGTAGGTTTTAGCTGCTGCTGAGAGCTATAAACAAATGATTCGGGATGATGTTGGTACAAAAGTACAATTTGCATTGCTGGTGGCTTGCCAAGTTTACCTTATATGCTCCTGTCCATGTTTTTTACTGTATACAATTCAGATTTAGGGTTGTGACAAAAAATGGTTCGAATCAACAAAGCAGTTTTTCATTTGTGAGCTGCAAATGAGTAATAAAATGTCATTTACACACATGTTTTTCTTTATACAGTATCTTCAACTCTGTCGTACTTCATGGAATCAAATCAAATTGTAATCTTACTACATATAACCAAACTGGACAATTTCACTTTCAATCCATGTATCAAAAATACTATCCAAATATCTCTTATTGTCTTGGTGTCTGCACTGTATCTCGCATGATACATGGGAGTTCTCTGCTTTGTATTAAAAAAAAAAACACTGACCCCCTGGGAAAGCTTTAATTTCATCGTGGAAACTTGAGCGGAAAGACGAGACAAGCAACATCAGGAAGCAAGTTGTTGAGATCATAGGTTAATAAGATTGATGATTGATGATGATTTTGAGTGATTCACTTCTTTTGAACCCCCCCCATACCATCAGCGTTTATTCTGAGATTGTCTTTGTCAGGAAGGCCTTTTGCCATCCCTAGCGACGGCCAAGTTGAAATCATGTGCAGACAGATGGGGGTGGGGAGGTCGTTAAGGGCCAGCGTCCTATGTTTGATGTCCCTCCCCAGAGTCTCATGCTTACTGTCACCCTCTGAGATGGTGTGGACAGACGAAACATCAAGACTCAGTTGGGACTGTACCAGGGAAATATGAAACAGAAGAAGGCATGGGTGAGGAAGACAGATGGGTTGATGTAGGAATCAATGCAGAAGTTGGGAGGTTACCACTATTTCACTAACATGGACTCTCCTCATGTCTTATCTCATTGCAAACAATATTTCACAACGTTGATATCAATGGCAATAAAGAATTTCCTTAACTATTGTACTGTATTTTATTCTCATATTTGATATTAAAATACAAGTGATACATCATGAGAAATTGAATCATTGCATCACTTTTAAAGAAGGTTCTATTCAATAATCATGTATTCATTGTTTTATTTATAATCAAATGAAATGAAATGATCTGCATTTATATAGCGCTTTTCAAGTCAATGAAGACATCATCTGTGAAAGCAGCCTGCACTATATGTGATCATTTTGCAGCTGACCACTAGAGGCTGACCAACTGCTTTGAACAGTGACAGAATAGTTGGTGTTCCTTGTGGATTACATTCCTATTACTATGACACTTAATTGTGAATAGATAAAGCCAAGGGAGAACTACTCACTTTTTAACTATCAAAAATGAAATATTCCACATTTTGGTTTTGGGATATATTTGGGGAAATTCCTTCAGATACTTGCGTTTTAAGGTTTTAGTGATGGTCATGTATTGTCCCCTGACATTGGATATTTCCATAAGAGTCTGGCCATCGGACATTTGATTAATCGTTTGCATCAGCCACAGTACAAATGGTGAAACTATGATTTACATTTTCAAATAAATTGGATACACTGTAGATTTGCATTGTCTTGTGGAAGAACTTATGATGACACTGCACTCTTTGCCCCCAAGATTATTTGTGTTTATGTTAGCGGCACACATGGAAATGCCTATAAAAAGGACTAATATTGTCTCACTGGCCCGCCCTGAACCTCCCTAATGACCTTCAGTAGCTGAACAAAGCCAGACATGATCAGCGTCTACTTCTTGCAGCCATTTGGCTCTTCCCTTCTCTTTCTGTCTGCTTTGCAACTGCACCAGACCTGTTGTAAGCGGGACCTCTTTGCCATTCTCAATTAAACCCTTGTCTAGCCCATAAACATTCCCTATTTTAGAATTTATGAACCAGACACCAGCAACTGACAGCACTCGCATCCTATTTAACAGGGAGTCCCTAACGTTTTTTTTAGTTTGTTATGTTGTTTCCAACACCAACATAGTAACCTGAATTGCGTATTTTTGTACAATACACAAAAATACAAGACAATCCATATAAATTCTAGTCTAAAGAGGTTCTTGTTCGAATCCATAAATCATGGTTCCATCATTCACAAAAAGGATTGTGAGGTCCTTGTCGACAAGGAGCAAGCAGTTTTGCAGCTGTTTTATTTTTGTGTTCTTTTGGAGGGGGTTGCAAAACAAAAAGAGACCTGCTATTTTAATTCCACTTTATGTCAACCTTGATTCAGATACACCACTTTCTCCATCTACCTGAGTGATGACGCAAGAGCACATTGCAGGTCCCCCCTTTTCTTCCCACCGTTTCCTGACTTCAGTCTTTCTTTTCTCACCCGCTTTCAAATTCCCACCCACTCCTAACCAACATGGCACCCATCAGGCAGGAGACCAGGCCCGGGATTCTGAGGTGGCGCCCAGACTGGGATTATTTACAAGAGCTGAAGCTCTGCGCAGACTGTGGTATTTCTTCTTCCACATACCTTGCAAGGGAAGGCATGTGTTGGGAAACACAGAATCTCCAAAGCCTGTCACACTCTTTCGCTTCAACGGTGCCTTGTTATTTCTCTCTTCACTCTCACTCAATATGCTTCCTCTCTCTTTGGCTCACAAGCGTGAAGATTTATCGCACTCGCACGACTACTGCTTGAGTCATTTATGATCTTAGTACTCAGAGGAGTAAAAACGTATGTCTTGCATTAAACGTTTGTTTTAAGACGAAAAGCAGGGATGACCTAATATTTTGGGAAACAAACCCTTAATTTTTCCCCGTTGCAATGAATCCGGGCAAATTGCATTGAATTTTTTAGCATTCTCACTCTGATGGCCTCCTGTAATCACTTCACTAAACTTTGACAAAGCCAAGTCTTTTACAGATGCTGTTACCGTACTTTGAAAGACATTTGAGCCCGCCAAAAGGTGCCAATAGGGGGGCAGATTGCACCAATGAGATCCGACATTGATGCCATGTTCCACATACCCAGGATAGCCAGCAGTTCATGGATATCTGAGTACACACAAACACAGTAAATCAGGCTTGTAGGTGGTAAGAGGTTACCATGAAGAGAACGGGGCAGAGGAACAGGATGGGGTTGCATTCAGATTGTAAAGGCCATCGGATCTGAGCTTTTGAGTTTTTTTTCTAAAGGGCGTGAAATATAGTGATCGTGGCAAGGGGGTCTTTTCTTATAAGGCCAAAATGTACCGACTTGGAAGAGACCGTCGGGTGAAAAGGTCAAGATGGCAAGACTCCCGGGTTGGATCAGGTTGTTTTTTTAGATACGGTAACACTCTTGTATCGCCTCACTGTACTTTAATCAACCTATTTCTTTGAACAACAAAAACAGAACTGTTGATCTCCCATAAATCCACATGTGGAAAATTCCTGAAATTTCACTACCCGACTGGCTGGAGCCAAGATGGAACTGACAAAAGAAAGTGAAAGAGTCTTTGGGCACGTTGCTTAACCATACCACAAGGTTGGAATAGGCCTTTCAGTTCCCTCCAGATCTTGATTCTTTGAGAAAAAATGTCCTTGATCTCAGAAAGCAAAGTGTATAAAGGGATAGCTCTCCTGTCCAACTTCACTGACTGTTAACTTTACTGATGACTGCAAAATGAAGACCTGCTACTTTAATCACTACGGTTTAATTGAGATTGCGGTCTTTACTCCTTGTTTCTCTCCCATTTGTCTTAAAACAGCCTGCGACGATCTGCGCTGGAATGTGTAGGCAGTGCTTGACAAGCCAAAATGTTAATCTTTGTTCTCTATGCCTGAAGTCAAAACACAAAAACATTATTTAATAGCTCATTACTCCGGCACCCTTAAGTCAAATCCTTGGCTGCCTTTCTTGGAAAGAAAAATAAATAAATAAAATTAGGTCATGGATCTTAAAACCCAATAGCTGCTGTTATAATATCTTGCCCAATTTTTTTCTGGTGTGGAAAAATATAGATCGCTATGCTACTTTTTGGGCATGTTTTAGTTAGTGTTCCATTTTACTGTTTTAATAATACTCCACTCTCCCGGACAAGGTAATATTGCGGGTCACCATGGCAACCTAAGCCAGCACACAAGAGCCTGGAGAGCAGAGGCCAATGACAGCCAAGCCAGGCAGGCGGACGATTTCAACCTTGACGTTTTTGGAGAGATACTGTTACAATTTAGTCCAAGAGTTCCCATCACTTACCCAGCCGTGAAACCCAATTTAGATTTTATTCCAGTTTTGGATATGTGTCTACTCCCACTGCCCCCGCCCTCTGTTTTCAATATAGGCTAGGAGTAAGCAGACATACTTAAAACTGGCGCTGGTTTCTGTCTTGTAGCGCGGCTGAAATGATAAAGCGACGGCTCATTGCAAAGCCTTTTTGGAAAGACCCTCGTCTGAGGGAATAGTGCCGGCCCCTGAGACGCCTTCGAGGCATTGGGATACACATTGGACGAGCCACAAAAATGAGCTCCTGGCCGGGGCTGCCTGCCCTTCTGCCATTACACAAATATACTCCCTCTGACACACTCGCACGCTGACGGAAAAGTGCGACTGGATATATTTAAGGGACACATAGAGAGGAAGAACTGATGGGAGAAATTCGGGAATCCATGGTTGGAAGGCGGTTTGTAAATTCATTCATATTCCAAGCCTCCCCCTTTTCGCATCGTCCCCTGTGTAGGGGCAAGCCAAACCGCAGTGGGTGAATCAGTTATCCTTGTAAACAGGCCACAGGCACACAGCGGCGCCTCCAACTTTAGAGCTTCGGAACAAAGGGGTAGAAAACTGATTGAAAACTGCGTTGAAAGGCAATGGCTGAATGAGGCAATTAAAATAAATAAGGATGCTCAGTGAAGTATAAGTTATTACTGTTCTTTCAATAGACATTTCCAAAAAGAGGCCACAGGCTACAGTATCTTCCTATTACCATTTTTTTGTGCACGTTAAACTTTTTCACGATTGTTCATGAGATGACGTTTATATTATTATTAGTTTACGACCGTTTTGCGGCTAATGCTGCGTTGATGCGGTAGAATTTTACTTTGTGGGTATCAGGGGGGAGAAGAGACATCAAAAGAAACTGCAGGGGATACATAAAATGCATTCATGCCCCTCACCTCAAATTGTGCTAATCTATATACGTCATGTCATAAATAAGAATTATGTTGTGGTATGTAGTCTTTAGATGAACATTTTATGCTTAATCAAGTGAGGGTTTGGCTTGGGGACTTTGTCTGTGTATCAGACGTTTTTGTTCTGATTAGTAATGGCTTACAAGAAATGTCAGCTCTTGACATGTTAACAAACAGGCCGCCATCAAGTTTTTTTTGCCGCGCATTCCTGCGGCAACGCTCGCTTTGGCGCGGCTCGTTCAGGGCCCCCGCATGATCAAGCGCAGCCGTTGGTTTTTGCTGCAGCGTTTTGCTTCTGCTAGTAATTACGGCATCGCCGACGTGCTTTGTAGTCGTAAGTGGGGTTAGGGAAGGTTAATACTGAAGATTTTGAAATTGACGCCGCCGTGTTTATACGTGTAGTCATAACATCTTATGATATGGATACGGGACATCTTTACACCAGTCAGCCTGTTAATGAGTCAATATCAAAGATAGCTGGCGGTGGGACAAGTCGTTTATACACTGCATATACAGTGGAAACTTGTTATGACTCTTCTGGTGTACTGGTTTGCCTCAAATAGTTCACTTTGGAAAATAATTAGTCATTAAATGACATCAAATCTTTACAGTGCAGGGATTGTTTTAGTCTCGTTCGAGTGTTGTGGTCTCAAATACAAAGCCATTGGTCTGGGGGGTGCTGATGAGCATTCCAGTCGCTCCGTTTAAGGCACATTATTCTGACTAAAATCCTTTATTTTTATTTCAGTATTTTGTGCAGTAAGTACCTAACGACACACGGATCGGGCACCAATGGGTTAACTGTAAATTTGTCTGATTTTTGTTTGATGATTGTTCTTTGGGGTTCAAATTTCAGTAGAGAACAGACATGCACATTCTGTGCAGACAGGATTACTGTATTGGGTTTTTACGTAAAATGATCTTGTTCCACGTGCAACAAATTTAGCTAATTTTAATATTTTTTTCCTATTTCGCCGGATAAACAAGCTAGACATATTGTATAAAAATAAGAAAAAATAATGCCTAATGAGCAAATAGTTATGACAAATGTACTTAAGTGACTTGTTATTTCAGTAATAAGTAATTAATAAAGAAATAGTGTAAATTAAAGAGCATAATACTTAACATGTCCAAATGAACTTGCAGTGGGACACGCTTTGTTTTTAAAGAGTACAGAAGCATATATTGGAGGCCACACTTGTAATTGTTTTTGTGGCTGTATTTTTTTTCCTTTATCAGAATAGCCGAGTTTTCAAACCCAAATAAAGTTTTGGTGACTTTTAACAAAGCTTTTGTTAAAGGAGCTGTTCCAAATTTGGAACCCTTTCTCTCGCTGCTGCCATCTCCTGGCTTGTATCATCATTGCAGCCTGTGCATGATGCTCATGCAACTACGTGCACTTCTTAGATGCTCTTAAATAAACTTCTTTTTTTCATCTTTCTTGGGGTTTGGGTTGGCGTTTGGATTCTCTTTGAGGGGAACCTTTTCTTACTTTCACAATTTTCATGCTACACTAACAAATACCAACAAAAAAAAAACCACGGGGACAAGCATTGCATCAGTCTCCAGCACTCACCCTACCCTACATTGTTCCTACCTAATGTATTCCTTTTGAAACATGTTTGCTAAAAGTTAGATAAAAGCACATAAGTTCAGTGGGAAATTAAGCATCAGGGCTCTTTGAACTCTGTTGAGCACTGTTATATACTTAATAGATGGAATGTTTAACTTTCAACCTGGACCCCACTTATGATAAAGACAAATCAATATTTAGATTCTTAAATATTCGATGCATTTATCAAGTATACAAGTTAGACAAACAACCCTTTACATCCTTCCTTTACGTCCTTAATGAATTTTTCAATGCATTAGGGCTAATAAAAAGAAAAGAATGTGAAAACGCTTTAGGTGCAGTTAAACTAATTACTGCTCAATATGATCCATATTTTTTGAATCCAATAACAATCAAAGCATCCAGAAGTCCTCCCCCTTCTAATAACATTATTAGCGAACGAGCCCGTTAGTTCCAATTCCCACTACGCTAATTCCACTTATCCTGTTTGTGAAAATTGCTAATTGACGGCGCTCACTGACGGTCCCGAGCATGAAAGGTCGGCTGTGTGGCGACCGCCTCGCCCAATGCCGTGTGATGGAGACCGTGGTGGTATATTTAGGTGTCTGGTTTTGGGACAGGAAGAGGGGGAATTGCTGAGGTTATTTGATTGCTTCATTACGGTCATATATATGGTCATATATTTGTGTATACTTTGTTATGTATGTCATTACATGTACACGAGTGAGTGTTTGTTTGTTTGTGTGCGTGGGGGTGTGTGTGCACTGTCTATGCATGCATGCATGTGAGTGTGTTCTATGTGTGCGAGTGAGTAAAGAGGGCTCAGTGTTTGGACCACCCTGCGAGCTGGGCTGAGTGACAGCAAGGGCCTCAAGACGCTTGCGCTACGCACACACGCATCGAAGACACACATTTCAAGCTCATTTTTCAACATGTCTTTTACTCTATTAATGTCTCATGACCAAATGCATATCATGCTCCAAAGCAAACACGACAGATTAAGATTGAATAAATCATGCAGGGATAGGTAGGGAACCCACACACACAGGCACTGACCCCCACCAGGCAACGCTCGACTGTACCACCCAGCACGTATCAGCAACTTTCGAAGTGACCTCGCCACACACCTGATTTGCAGCCAGAGCATCGTTCCGAGCTGCTTTGAGAGATAATATTTTCTCCCGCTGTTGAATAAACGGTGCAACGGCATAGAGGCAAATTAATCTGCGCGTGTTTCTAACTGGTCGTGGCTGCGGTCTCCCGCCCAGGAGTCAGCAGTTAATTTTTCTAAATGATGACCTGGTGCGAGTAATGAATAAATAGTGGCGACGTGTGCGCACATGTCCAGCTGCTTGCAGTACCAGTGATGTGCAATGTTTTCTGGACTATAAGGGTTACCTAAAAAGCCAAGTCGGACAGAAATTTGCGCCATATAATCTGATGTGGCTAATCTACGGAAAAGATTGGAAATGCATACTGGCGTATTATCATATTTGTGCAACTATGGATCAGATGATATTCATTGCTGACAACAATTTCATAACAATAGTGGCAGCGGGGATCAAACCTGGACAGCACTAATAAGAGGGCAGAAACCCAACCACCAGGCTGCTAGTGACATGGATGAAAGCAATAGGTCTTATCTCATTAGCACACTATTTTTAGTCACAGTGCGAAAAATTGGCTTGGAGAGGGATGGGTGCCACCAGGCTGAAATTGCCCATGACACACCACAGGAAATGGTGCCCCTATGACCCTACTGGTTAAGGGATCTAACCAGATACAAATGTTAAAATGTTTTGTTCAAACTAAGCATTGTAGGTAATTAACATTGTTCAATTTGTGCCTTTTATATCTTTGAAGATGACTTCATCACTTCTCACAATGACTTTCTCTTAATTGAGTTCAGAGTCTTATGCGCTTTGTAAAGACTTTGCAATACAATACTGTATTTCAGTAGTTCCCAACCTTTTCTGTACTATGAATCTGTTTAATGTCTGACAATATAATTTGTTTTTAGTGCAACCCTAGCCCTTACTACTATTTTCTATGTGCCTTATAGTTCAGTGCGCCTCACTTATGAAAAACATCGAGTGATTTTTGAGTTTCACCTTATCATCTGGTGCGCCCTAAAATGCGGAAAATATGTTCATTTGCATTGAAATTTGATTTTTATTTGATTTTTTTTCACCCCTCTCCTCACATTTCTCATTAGTCTTGCGAGTCACTGTGAAGCCAGTGTATCATGTAGGTCACACTTAGACGCACTTGTTGACTTTTCTATACCCATGAGGACATTGTATAGACTGCTATTTATTTTGTGGAAGCCTACACAAATATTTCAACCTTGCCACGTTTTATTAGAGGGGGGCGGGGGAAAGAAAACTTGACCTTTTTTGATTATGTTTGTTTTGTTTAGTGTGTCTGAGCGAGCGCGTTTCTCGTGTTTTTTTCCCCTACTTATCTAAAATGTGTGGAAGGGCCACACAAATACTTTTTGTCCGCCTACTCCGAGCCGAAAGCGGGATTGTAATGGAAGCTAATTAAACGTCAAAGTCGCGGCATAACATATTAGTCAGCGACAGCTGTTTGGTACCTATGTTTTTATTTATTTATTTTTTTGTTAAAACAAAAATAAATAACATATATGCTGTTTAGCGCTGTAATTATGCAATAAAATGAGGCACAGAGCACCTGCAAGCAATGACTTGTTTGTGCCTTTAGGGGGTGTGGCTTAGTAACGTTTTCTTCCATAATGCCTTGTGACAGAGGCTGACGAGAGTAATGGGCAAAAGAAAAATACAGTGGAACCTCGGTTCTAGACCATAATCCGTTCCAGAACCCTGTTCGAAAACCGATTTGTTCGATCACCGAAATCGTTTTTCCCATTAAAAGTAATGTAAAATCGTTTTAATCCGTTCCAACACCCTGAATGTTTACCATGAAGGTAAACATGAAGCTAACCCAGGCTAATTGTACGTTCGCGTTAGCGTGATCTTCCGTACGAAAGATTACGCTAACGTGAACGTGTAAAAATAAAAAAGGATTATGAATAGGATTTCTTACCTTTGTGGTGGACGGTGGGAAGAGAAAAATCATAAAGTTTTTCAACCTCTTCCAAAACTTGCGGCAGTTGCTTGCTTATAGCGCTAACTTCCTTAGCCGCATCACTCGATTTCACTGCCTCCTTATTCTTTACTATCGTACTGATAGATTTAGCCATGCTGTATTCACTAGCAAGATCGGAAATTCGTACACCTCTTTCATATTTAGCTATTATGTCTTTCTTAAAGGCAATAGTTGGACGAACAACTTGTTTTTTTTTTCACCTGTCCTGCTTGCACCGACCTTCTTCGGAGGCATAATTAGGGGCTAAAACACCTGTAAGCCGCTCAGCATCGCACCCTAGCGTACCGGCGTTCGAACTCCGTTTTTTTGACCGAACAGCGAAGACAGAATTTCTCGAAATTTTGGGTCGAACACCGATTTGTCCGAACTGAGAGGCGTTCGAAAACCGAGGTTCCACTGTATTACGAGAATTTTGAGTTGTCAAATATTGATGACTTAAGTCATGAAAATAAATTTAAAAAAGAGAAAAGTTAGAAAAAATGGTGCTACCGTATTTGTGTGCGTAACACGCACTCTTGTATAACGCGCTCCCTTATTTTTTTGATTGAAACAGTGTTTCACACTTTCTCAGCTCAAACTACGCATCGTAAGTGACGAACCTTGTTGAATACGTGCGGCCATGATTAAAATAGTATACTGACACCTTAAAAATATAAACACATTACTAATAGAAAAGTTTGCAATGTATTTATTTATTGGCCCTCAAAGTCTCATTCATTATCAGACACACCGAAGAGTCGTTTACCTCGTCGTGCTTTTTTGGTTTGTATCTTTCAGGACAACTTTCTGTTTTCTCCATTCTCTAGTATTCATCTCTGGTACTGTGAGTACAAATGGTGCATGTTATACACAAATAATTATGGTAATTATGAATTTTGTATGACTTTTATTCTCCCGTATTGATGCCGATTGTTACTAATCAATTAGGCTGATAGCCGATGTTTGACAAATATCAATAAAAACACTTTTTGTCATTATGTGGATTTTATTCCCTAAAATGAAGAGAAACTTAATTGCATTCATTACAAAAAATAATCAACAGTTAAGCAAAAACTCCCACATTTTCCTCACCCAAAATTTTCTTTCTGCACTAATCAAGCCTAGTTTTTAAGTTAAAAAAATGCCAGATGTTAGTTTTCATCAGCCAAGCTATCCGTAAAAGTGTATGCAGATTGGAGAAGAGAAAGTTGAGGAACAGAGAAGTTAAACCAGTTAAGTGTAATATGAGGATGCTTTTTTGAAAGAGGATTTTTCTCTAACCAATATGTCTGGGTCCAATCAGTTTAAATTACGAGACCTATGTGACTCAAAATCTTGCCATGCCAGCATTCTTAGGAACTTGTGTCACATTGACCCTCGTTGTAGCAATATTTCTCCTCGAAAGTATCGACTCGTGGATTTCATAAGAAAATTAAAATTCCCAAGAGAAATGCTCAATGCTTGACTGCCCCCCTCGTAGGTTGTTGAGGGATTGGCTGTGGTTGCGCTTGAAATATGGAATAACACATGACTTGGGAGCAGTGAGTGGAACTTACACAGTGTAAGATGATTCGCCAGTTGGATGGTTCGACCTAGCTCAGATAAGTCATAAAAACTTTGGGGAGTGTTGATAAAGCAGCCGGGCCAGACCAAAACGTCATCATCACTATTATCATTGTCATCATTACCAGTGCTGGTGCCATTTTTCACAACTGGTCAACTGCCGCTGGCGGCTTTCTTGACAAAAGTGCTTTTTGTTTAGTTCTTGAATGTGACACTTTGGCCAAGTGTTATAATTAAGAGAAGCATGTTTGTTGAAAGCCAGAAAAACATTCTTCCAGCCATCCGTTATCTGCGCTGCTTATCGTCAGTAGGGTTGCGGGGGTGCTCGAGCCCATCCCAGCTTTCATCGGGCAGTGAGCATGGGACTCCCTGAACCGGTTGCCAGCCAATCGCAGGGTACACACAGACGGACAACTCACTCGCTCATTCACACCTAGGGACACACGGGGAGAACATGCAAACTCTGCACAGTAAGGCTGGTAGCTGGATTTGAACCTGTGATCTCAGATCTGTGTTGCAGACGTGCTAACCACTCAGCTGCCGTGCCTCGCAAGAAAAACAATGGAAGCATAAAACACTGCCAAACCAATATGCATTCTCTTAATCGCTTTAGCCTGTGTTCTAAATTTTAAGTCATGTTTCACTTGTCTCTTTCTATGTTACCGTCATCCAGTCTTCGGTGATGCGATCTCATGGAAATCTACATTAGGCTTAACCCAGGTTCCCCCAATTTGAGAGATGATATAGGATGGTACACGCAAACTGCGGCTTATTTGCCAAAAAGGCTTCATGTACAGTATATTGGTTGATTTCTCTGGGACATATCAGTTTTTTTTTTCTGCATGTGGTAAAAATGTCACAGTTGTATCTATCTTTATATATTGGATATCACCGATGGATCCATCCATTTATAGTATCAGTCTATGCTTTTGGTTAGCCAGGTACGAGTATATCCTTTTATCATATATTTATGGCCTGCATCTAAACGTAGTACTAGTATTGGTCTGAACAAAAGTGGTATCAAACATCCAGATTCCAGACTATGTGATTGTTGTCAAAATGTTATAATATAAATGAATATCCTTAAACATCAGATGTAGATAAATATTTATAAAAGATGGATGAGATGCAGTCATTACGCACAATCTAACCGTTAAAGAAAAAAATCAGCTCAGCATTTCAAACCCAACCACATTTCTTCAAATACAAGCACGTGTTAAAGCAATAAATGTTACAAATGTAGACTGCACTTCAAAAGTTAAAAAAAGAAACATCACGTGTCAACTGTCTTATCTGGTGTTTACTGTCCAAGTATCACTCCATCTCAACTGGGCTTAGGAGAGTTTGCAAAGGCAGCAAGGGGCTCAGCACTGAGCCGATCGGCACTGATTAAAAGCAGGGGCCATGCTAATGTTTGGATGGGCCATTTAATACTAATGAGGGAAAATAAATAGCGCCATGGCCGTTGGCATGCCGAAATCTCTATTTATTCGTGTACATCAGAGCGAAAACACTGATTAAGGAGAGTGATGTCACCACGCAGTCATGCTTTAACTGCAACCACATGAGCTGTTTTAGGATGTTTTTTGCCGATGATAATAATAATATAATTCAATTTTCTAATTAATGATGAAATGGCCTCTAAACTGTTCATTAACTAAGAAAAAATGTCTGGAATGGTGTGATTTTTCTTTTCTTTTCTTTTTTTTTGAAGAAAAACTTTCTAGGACTTTTGAAAGACCCATGTGAGAGTCATGGTTCTTTACTTGAAATCATTGACATTATTATTTTTTTAAATGTGCAAGCGGTAATACAAAAAAAAAACTGACGGCCAATATTTTTAATGTACTGTATGAAAACGCTCCTCCTGTTGTCAAAAGTAAAATTATATAATTTTATAAAACCCATTGGACGTTAGCATAAGTATTAAGCTTGCTAGATTTCAGCAGGGGCTCCAAACCAGTTCTTCTCTTACATATTGTATACATGACATGTAGGTAGGTAAATTGGTTGCTTTACAATCTTAGATGTCATAGTTTGGTAAAAATGCCACAGCGTTGGCTGACTTCAGCTTAGCCACATTTAAGGTGCTGTGACTTAAAGTAAATGCTGGAAAAACCGCAATGATTTTTTTTTTTGGACAATGCTAATGTCAATGATAATTAATGTCTACCTTATGCCTAGAAACTTAAAAAGAAAAATGTGATCCACTTAGAGCCGTAATAACAAAAAACCCAAATTGGCCAGAAATTTGAATGTACATCATTTAACCCGGTGCGCCTTTTAGACCGCAGAATACGGCTACACAAGGTTTACGGTATATTTCCTTATTTGTTTCTGTCTCAGTGAGTCAAAACAGTGTGATAATGAGATAAGGTCTAATGGCTTTTATGTATCATCCGTACCACTGGTGGTCCAGTGGTAAAGTTTTGTCATCTTCACCACAACGATCTAGGTTCAATTCCTATTGCAAACAATGATTGAAAGATTTTAAACTGATATACTCAATGACTGATTTTTCATCGTTCTTATATGCAGTAAGAATGTTCATACTCTAAAAAACATGTTATCACATCGTGTAGTCTCAATTTCATGCGCCTTATAGTCCGGTGCGCCTTATGTCAAAAGGTGTACGACACAATCATATTTTGGGGGTTGCGCCCTCTAATCTCGCCCGCCTCATAGTGCTAAAAATATGATAGCACTTTCTTTGGCTTAGTTGCTTCAAAGATTTAGGTGCAAAGCCCCCTTATATGGATCACATAGAAGACGCCCTACACCCCCCTCCTGCCTTCCATAACAGCAAACTGCCACTTTAGGCTGAGGCAGCGATTTGAGCGCTCCATCCTTCCCTTTGTTGTGGATCCAAGCACTTGGATGTGGAAGACAGCGGGCACAGCCAGACCATCCTCGCGCTTTCCAAAACCTCCCTCTCCATACACTCGCCCCCGCTGTTACCCCCTTCTTCTTTCACGCGTGACTTTTTTATGATTACAAGTTGCATTCAGCGTTGAGTTATGTCTCAATCCGTCTCCCTTCCAAGATCTAATGGGCAATTATTTGACGAGGAGAAGTAAATGGGTGTCTTGTTTCACAAAGTCCTCTGTTATTTATGTCAACAACTGTCATTGTGTGGAAACGTGGCAGACTCGTGCTAACCGCTCGCAGTGTTTAACTTTCTCCGACGGAATCCCACACCCATTGTAAGCCTGAGGTCCGGCCGCAAACGTAACACTGGGGTGTATAAATCTCCATCGTTTTATACGTCCGGCGTGAATAGACCAGTGTGGCATGTTCGTCAATGCGGGGGACGTGCCAAAAGTATATGGCGACAAATGAACGTGCGCGCCGCGGCCACCCCCAGTATATGCAAACCCACATAAACAAACGTACCGCCTCCCACATGCTAGCCACAGACACTTAGACAAGCAGAGCCCGAAGACTCGCCGCCGCATACAGACACCCCTGTGCGCACACAGGCGCATACATACCATATGTGGCCCCGCCTCCTTACTGACACACAGGCAGAGGCCCACCACCAACATCAACAGACTTAGACTTGGTGACATCATGGCTTGGATGACAGCACGTCTTCTACAGCCATTAGCGTGATTGTAGGTGGCTCCGCTGTTGTGATTTATGGCTCAATATCCATCTCTGGCCTCACTCTTGATTTACGAGACATGTTTTGGTCCTTTTGGGTCGCCCCAGCGCTCAAAACTGGTGAACCGACCTGTCAGTTTGGTTTCATAGGCTATCGCTGTGTCTCCATTGGTCGGAGTCCAACAGATGACGAATAAAATGTTATCAGTGGTAAATGCTAATCTTTGAGTTCACAGCAATTTATCCCACACGGCGCACAGAGAGGTTATCCTCTAAAATTGAAAACAATTTAATCTGCAATATATCGTCATGATACTGATTCATACCCTGGTCAGCACTTGAAGTTATGCAGATAATTAAATTTTTCGTGTCTTGGGTCCTATTTCAAATCTATCCTAGCTCGTGCTAAGCGTCTTCGATTCCGAAGACTACAGTTAAAAGCATGTTGATTCAACAACTAAGCGTTGATACATGATCCTCATCTAAACAGCTTGATTTTTACTACCCTACTTTTGGGACTGTACTGGAATGCTCTGTGTAAATCTGACTCAAATTTAAAAAATTTTTGGCTTTGGTTTTCAATGGTCAACTTAAATCTAATTTTCAGGCCGATTCCCACACACACCTATTGTTTTTTTCTATGAGGGTAAAAAACATGGAAAGAAGAGTCCCTGGGACTCCCCCGGGTATTAAAAGCTAGAAAAAGTCTTAAATGTGTTCACAGCAACTTAAGGCGTTGAAAAGATCTTAAATACTGTCTCCAATTATTAAATTGAACACACATATGTCTTAATTTTTCCCTGTCTTTTCTGTGTGATAAAGCTAATACCTGTATAAAAGTAAACTGACAAAAGTATGGAACATTGTGTGGTAAAAGTATATGACATTTTCTTTGACTTTATCGATCTCTGACCAATAAATACAAGGTCGGAAAATCCAGATTCCCACGTTTTCGAAAATTTAATGTACGTTGGAGCTTTACATAAAGTTAGTTTCTAACACGCTGTCATCGTCGGAGTAACTTGGGGATCGGAAAGTGTAGGTTTAGCCTGTTGTGGTTGAGTGATTTAAAGTATAACTGGGTTCTGGCTGTACCAGGGAATGAGTGGGAGGGGTTGCCCAGCTGATGTCCAAACCATTTGCAGCGACGGCAGCAGTTGGGCACAGACCTCCGTCCCAAACCCGTCGCGGCAACGTGTTCCTTTGGAGCGAGGCGGGCTTGAAATTTGTTGCTGCAGGGTGGCGTCTGGCGTAGTCTATGCAAAACATTGAGCGTTAGCATAAAATGAAGTGGACTATTGTTTTTATTCCCATGTTCACTTATTTTTAAACCTATTTTACTAGTAAATATTAAAAACAAATATTGAAGTGATCAAAACAATAACAGATCGCAAAAGACTGCTAACTTTGATGATTTTAAATAGGCCAATTTTATTTTGCTACAAAAACTTACAAGGGAAAAAAAGTCAAATACATAGTAAAAAAAAAATTACACACATTAATACAATTGATGCCACTGTGATACCAACACACACCCTCCATCCATCCATGATCTGCTTCGATTGTCCTGAGTAGGGTCGTGGGGGTGCTGGAGCCCATCCCAGCTATCCTCGGTCTGTGGGCAGGGGACACCCTGATCTGGTTGCCAGCCAATCGCAGGGCACACGGGGACAGACAATTCGCTCGCTCAGTCACACCTAGGGATAATTTGGACCTTCCAATTAACCTGACAGGCATGTTTTTGGAATTTGGGAGAATACCGGCGTGCCCGGAGGAAACCCCAGGTAGCACGGTGAGAACATGCAAACCGCACAGGAAGGGTGGTAGCTGGATTTGAACACGTAACCTCAGAACTGTGCCGCGGATGTGCTAACCACTCAGCTGCTAGGCCGTGGCCATTCCACATCCTGAAATATCTGTGATCACGAATGAGGCATATGCATCAATATCCTTCGGATGATGCATAAAACAATAAATGGGGGGAAGGCGGAGCCATCTAAAAGAAAACACCAACAAATTCAACAAACTCTTAAATGACGCTTGAAAGTGAAGATATGCTTCAGTCGCCTGTGTGTTTACATGTCACCAGTTTGTGTTTTGTGTGTAATTTCACGCTTCAATACCCCGCTCCCCCTCCTTCCCAACATTTTAAAGAGTCACTATTAACGTTAATAACCACGGCAAAAAACACACAGTGTGTAAACCGGGAGAAAGAGGCCACTGTCTGGCCTCCTCGCCGTCCTCGCGTTTGTTTGAGTTGAACGTTTACGGCGCGTACTACGGTTTGCATTCCATAAAACGTAAATTATTTGACCTCTATGGCTTATGAAACCCTTGCATAAACTCTCAAACACCTTGTTGTTATTTTTGGCCTATTTTAGCACGGCGTCGACTATTTTTTCAGACACTTTATTCATCCCCGGGGAGACATTAGGGCTGAGTATAACCTAACTGTTAGGAGCAAGCATGCACACACATGCCCGATAGAGCAATGGATGGCCGCAGAGCGATGGGGGTTCGTTGGTTTGCTCAAGGGCACTTGAAACACTCTGGCATGGCGCGGCACCGTTGCTTATCATCAGCCCACTTTTTTCGCGCTATCTTGCCTAAGGTGTGCTACAAACTCACACACAATCTATTTCTGTCATTTTACCACACTTTTTCATGTCACGTGACTTGTTTATTTGCATTTAAATTGTCACTTTGACTCTCGTCTGTTTTACCCATTAGCTTTTGTTTGTGTGTGTATGCATCTATTTACAACCCTTGCTCCAAAATATATAAATTGACTCTATTGCAGCTGTCGGGAACCTATGGATCTTTTAAAAATTGCATCTGTCTCTGACACAAAATATAACTCATGCATATCTTCTTCCAACCGTTACGCAGTATTTAAATATATGCAAAACAAGTTCACTTCATAGATGTCTCACGTTCGGTCCAGTATACAAAGGGCACAGTCACTACTACAGTTTACAGTCGCGGTATTACATAAGAAGACCCTGTTTTGTCTGTACGTCTCCAGGGAATATTTATATGAAAGCTCATCAAACAATATATGTTCACGTTCACTGTTGAGAGATTTTATGATCAAAATCTACAAAACAAACTGTAAACTCCCAAAAACCCTATTTAAGCACCCTGAGCAAAATCTTTGCTTGAGTGGAGCTATGCCCACAGTGCGGGCTCCTCTTTCTCTCTGCCGAAGTAAAGTATATCCAGGATATTCTTGCTTGCAGTGTTTTGTGACATCTTACGAACAAAATTTGCTCGCACCATATTTTGAAACCATTATTTAAAATAGGTGACGGTCAAAATAGGCCTCAACGATCTTGATTAACTGTGAGAGAGACAGATTTTAAGTGCTATATTTGTTGACATGGGACACAGGCGCTTGCATTATAATCATATCATTAACTTAATGAAATCATTAAGACACGCAATGAAAAAAAAAGTGATGACTAATTAGTGTCTGCCTGGAGAGAAGATTTGGTGGTTTCTTATTTTCTTAAAAGATATGGTATGGCTCTCTCTCTCAAAAAAAAACATCGAAAATGTTTGCTTTTATGGTTTCTTGGGTCAAAAAAGTTTGACTTCTCCTTTATCTAAATGAAAACAGCTAATTCAAAATATTTGAGTCTTGTAAAGAAGATACTCTTTTATTGTAATATCTTGGTCAGTTAGTCAGTACTTCTACCTATCTAATACTAGGGCCCAGATGTCTCCAGATAAAGCTCAATTAGTGGAGACCAGAGTATAAAGTAAAGATGTTGAGGCAACATTTAGGTATTACACCATGCCAAAAAAGAATTTAAAAAAATGAAAAATACAGTGAACTCATGGAAGGCGAAGTTTTTCTTTTACACTTATTGTACAATGACATTATTATTCATTTAAACCCAAAATAAAAGCCTTTTACAAGCTCACACATTGGTCTAACTAACTACTAATAAAGGAGTTCTGTCCAATAATGAACTACTGAGACATCCGTACACTGTGTGGAGCTAGGCAGACGCACCAGGTGTTAACTGAAATGACTGGGGCTTACTTTATGGTGATTTAAAGTCATGTCAAGTCATATTTTTTTGAATAGGACATATTCCGGTCAAATGTGACACCTAGATTTTTGACCCTGGGTGATATTACATTTGGCAATATTCAGAGCAGTTTTTGAGAATAAGTCGCAGTATTTAAACGGACCAATAATTAATATTTCAGTCTTTTCAGAGTTGAAGGGCAAGAAGTTGAGCAACATCCATTTCATGATCTCATTTAAAGGTTTGCAAGTTACGGTCTGCAATTAATTACGGACTAGCGGTTAAAAACCTTTTGCCTTTGCCGGGTCAGATACCTGTCTGAACATACAAGCACTGCTACGTTTAATTACCACCAAATTAATGTGCACAAAACAAGAATAAGATGAACGACACACATGCATTTTGGCTCCTACAACTTTTGTACTATCGAGAAATAATTTTAAACATGAATGTGAAATGAAAACGTATATATATTTTTCTGCCAATTAGAATGAAGAACACTCACAAATAATTGAAGTAGCGAGATGGTGAAACTTGAACGACGATATAGCGAGCGATCTGTGTACTCCAGAAGCTTTTAATGATAGTACAGACGCCGCCCTACTTTCGAACGGGTTCTGGACAATCGTTCGTAATTGAATTCGTTCGTAAGTTGCTTCAGTGCGATATTTTGTGTGAAATGTATGTTTCAGGTTTATATAAGTATGTTTAAGGCTTGTATTAGTAACCTGTATTGTTTTGTACTAATAAACATTTCATAAAATAATATGCTCTATAAAGATGAATAAAGTTAAGATTAACTTACTTTTGGAAGATGAGCTTCAAGAGTTAGGCGTCTTCCTCCTCCGTGGTAAAAAGTGGCCGAAAAAAAGATCTAACAATTTTCTCAACAGCATCAAGCTTCCTTATTCCACTTTCATTTCAAATGAAACAGTTCGGCTCTTACTTACACTTTACACCACGGGTGTCAAACAGGCGGCCTGCGGGCCAGATCAGGCTCCCTAAGGGATTAAATCCGGCCCGCGAGACAACACTCAGAGAAGCGCAAGAGAAAAACAAGCTGCAGGTTGAAATATGTCAACTTAATGTTGCCAAAGCCAGGTTCCTCTCACAAAGACACTGTACTTGTACTTATTTCTCTCTCTCGCTCTCTCTCTCCTTTTCTCTTTCTCTCTCTCTTTCTCCCTCTCTTTCTCTTTTCCACCCCTTTTCTCCCACTCTCTGTCTCTTTCACTCTCTGTGTCTCTATTTCTCTCTTCCTTTGTTGCCCTTTGTCTCTTTCACTCTCTGTGTCTCTATTTTTCTCTTCCTTTGTTGCCCTTTGTCTCTTTCTCTCTCTGTGTATTCTTAACTTCCTTTTTTCCTTTTCTCTTTTCTCTTTCTACCCTTCGCACTTTCTTTTCTCATTTCTCTCCTTCTGTCTTTCTATTTCTCTTTGGATTTCTTTCTTCCTCTCCCCTTCTTTCCCCCTCTTTCACGACTTCCCTTTTTATCTCTTTTGTTTCTCACGTTCCCTCCCTCTTTCCCTTTTTTCTTTCTTTGTCCCGCCCTCTCTCCTTTTCCCTCCCTCTTATTTATTTATCTCTCTTTTTCTTTCTCCTTAATCTACTAATCCGGCCCCCGACAGAATGTTTGTTCTATCGTGTGGCCCCCGAGTTAAAATGAATTTGACACCCCTGCTTTACACCAACCATATTGAATGGATGCACGAGATATTAAACAATAAAAATGTCAGAAGTTCTTAGCGCGCTGGAGATACAGTATAGAATGTTTACACACGAACTAGGAAGAGGAAGCAGATTTCTTCTTCGGGGTGGAAGCTGGGTGACTTTTCACAGTGCCACCACACTACAGTACAAAATCTATCTTACAGCAATGTCCAGCCGGATATTTTTCGACATACTACCGTTTTTCGTAAGTCGAATGGTCGTAAGTAGGGGAGTGTTTGTATCATTATTAATATCTAGATCTATACTGCTGATGAAAGTGAATTTTGCACACACACAAAAAACTGTCTTGTACATCCTTTTTTCACAGCTGCAAAGTCGTATTTGACATTTGCGTCCACTATGACTAATGATCCCCAAGCATTCACTCAACATACAATGAGGTGGTCTTCTTCTCTTCTCTCTTCTTCTGTACTCGATGATTCATCAGGTACTATGGCAAGCCGCTCATACTGTGCATATATGGAAACGCACACAAGCGAGAGAAAAGGTCACCAGACGTGAAGCACAATGTGCATTTGATTCTTAATTGATTTGTATTGACGGCTGACAAGGCTAAAAGCCCCAGCGGGCGAGCGTTCAGACCAGCCTATCCGTCAAACAAGAAAGATCTTAGTCTTCGCATTTCTTTAGAACCACTTCACTGGAAATTTTATATTCTTATTTTCTCATTAACGGCTAAATTGCAAAAATATGATTCTTTGAAATAGAGAAGACAATATGCTGTTTGAGTTAAATGTCAAGTCTGGATTTGGATTTTTGCTAATTGTTGCTTAAGGTGGGCAACCTTCAAAGTTGTCTGAAAGTTGATTTACTGTACCTTAAAACAAATTTGCTACTTTTTCACCCCGAACAACATGAATCTAAGAACAACTATTTTTAGTCACCAAACCATGAACCGTACATGCTTAATTGACGGCTTGTCTACAGCGTTTATCTTTGTTTTCCATTAGTGTAAAGTGAGTACAGTACTTTAATTACACTGTTAAATGAGTTGGTTGATGTTTTAGATTTCGAATTGTATACAGTCTAGAGGGCACATACCAAATAACTAAAATGAATAATGTGTACCTACTTTTGTTTGTTTTAGTTTGATTTTCCAAGCACACTTTTCTGTTTTGGTTAGTTTGGTTTTAGTTTCATGTGGGTTGCATTTGGTTAGTTTGGTTTGACAGCTCACAAAAAATATTATATGGAAAAGAAAAAAAAACGAATATTATTAAATTATAAACAAAATATCAAATAATAATATCAAATTTAAAAAACAAACATTTTCAAATTGAAATACAAATTATCAAATAAAAAGTACTTTAAAAACTAAATTGTTCTTGAGAATTAGACTTGTCTTTAACGGCATTGACGTTGAGTACATTGTACCACCTAATAACGGCCATATATGATATGTATATACCTTAATGAGAGGGAGAGAGACACACAGAGGGAAAGATGCAGAGGGAGAGACTCGGTGGTCTTGGGGCTAGGGCCCCACTGGGAGGTTGCTGGCTCAAGCCTCGGCTAGGTCATACCTAGGACAACATTTGTACTCATTGGCTCCCTGCTTGGCGCTCGGCATTAGGGGTTGGAATTGTGGGGTTTGGTCACCGAATGACTCCCAACACATCATGTGGGTTTAGTGAAGGGGCTGGGAATCCCCTCCTCTGTATCAATCGCCCAGAAAGAGTCAGAAATGTGAATGTGTTCTTGACTCTGGCCACCTCCCACTAGGGGGATATGGCTCCGGTGTGTTTGTGTGTGTATATATATATATATATATATATATATGAGTGTATGTATATACTAACCTTTAAGCGTTTGTATTTAATTGGATTTTAATTCATTAATTCCCAGCAGAGATAATTGAAGGTGGTTAGACGTTTCTCACCATCAATGGCTCTGAATGTGCAATCGTGGCTCCCGCAAAATTGAATGCAACATTTCCAGAATGTGAAAGTGCAAAATTTCCAGCATTTTAGCAGAAACTCAAATCGTTGAGACCGTCATCAGAACAAGCCATCAGCCATCAGTGCGACTGAATGGTCACATGGGACCAACATTGGTAATTAGTTAATTGTTTTCGTACTGCTTACGGTGTGTAAACTGCCCCTTCATTAAGCGTGTTGCATCATCATTTCAGTTTAATGAGGCCAAAGATTTCACCAAGAAAACAACTTTTTATTGATCTAATGCACATCTTTACATAACACGTGTTATTGTGGTCAACCTTGCAAGCGATTTTGCTGCGAGGTTTCATAAGCAGGTTAAAAATAAAAGCGCGCAGCTAGTTAAAGGTCTCCGCCACATGCGCATCCTCAAATCTTCCCAACTGCTGCATCCCCCCCTCCCCAACTCACAAACCACCTCCATCAATTTTATCTGGCTACCGTGCTTATAATGATCGTCTCCGCCAAACCCCCCCTTCCTTCAAAACCACCTATTCTCTCACTCCGCTCCCCCTCTCCCCTTACTCATGTCCTCCCCCTGTTTTCACTGTGCGCAGAATTGGTAGAAGCTTATCGCCTAGCAACCACAATTAAAGTACAACAAGTGAGCGGCAGCCGCAGTCGCCATCGAAAGCGAGCTTTTGCGACGCGCCAGGCGGAGAAAGGGGACGTCGGGAGACGGCTCGGGCTAAAGTTGAGCAGGTGAACGTTATCGGGGTGGGAGGGGGACGTTTTTGGAGAGTGAGGGTGACTCAGAGGACAGGAAGTTGACAGGCGGTGGGGAGACTTGGATTCAACAGGTACGTATGCACCTGTCAACGGGCAGAGTGGAGGTATTTGGTAAACTGCTTGCTGGGGTCTGATTGAGGATTTTGTGTGTGTAACTGAGGTGGAATGTGCATAAGCAGCTAATACTTTGGATTGATTTAGCGGGGAATGCTGTTTGTTGTTACAGTTGTGAAAAGGACTAAATTGACTTTGCTACCTGTTCATGCAGACTGTCTGATGAGCTGAGCTTATGTGATGCTTAATGTTAAAGCTCGTTGATACTTCTAACAAGCATCTAATTGCCGATTTGTCATTCATTGTGTGCTGTACTTCACTAAGGTATATGACTACATTATCCCTCGATGGTGACATATTTGTTTTTAGATCTTTTACCAGAAGTCTTCAGACTAGAAATCAGTCCTACCTTTTCAATTAAATCAACACCAGCACAGTTACAGTAAAACAAATCTCTGATGTAAATAAACGTCATTGACAGTTTACTGGTTGAATAGTCTTGATAAGGTTAGGCTGAGCAACTATTGATACAGGTATTCATATTTCACTGCTATTCTCAGGTCGACATTCTCTGAGCAGCAGTTAAAAATAAGAAGGTTGCATGGATTTTTTTTTTTGTCAGAATTAATTTAAAGTACCAGTCATTTAGTACCTCGTTTTACTTTATAGGGAAACATGTTAGCTGTACAGCAATTATTATGTGTACGAATTGAAGAGGGAAAACAAAGCCAAAATTAAGTATAAAATGGTTTGTCCCACTGCCATCTTTTTTAATTATTTTAAAATTCTGAAAATTCTTGCGAAACTATTTGGCCCCCTTGAACTTTGTGACTTTTGCCACATTTCAGACTTCAAACATTAAGATATAAAACGGTAATTTCTTGTGAAGCATCATCCATAAGTGGGACACAATCATGAAGTGGAACACACTTTATTGAATATTTTAAACTTTTTTAACAAATACATGAAAAAGTGGGTGTGCAAAATTGTATGAGCACGAATGCTAATATTAGCTATGGACGTTAGCTTACCCTATAACTTAATATCCAGCAGTTGGAACCACTTCCATTTTATTCCATCAACCTCCAACGAAATTTGTTAATCGACTGCACCTCATCAACTGACCTCAGGCAGGATTACAGGTAGCTGCAACATGAAAAAATATTATAGTAATACGCTGACGCACAATGGCCATTTGTTATGAATCAGGTCTCGGGAAGATCCTCTCTGACAAATCCGTGGTTGTCAGTGACCCACATGATGTTTTAGTCCCGGTACTGCGTTGTGGAACCTCCACAGAGGCTGTACAAAAAGGGAAATGCCAGGGACCAAGAACCAGGTACTATTTCCCTAATGGAAAACCAAAAAAGGCAAGGCGAGGAAGCTTGGAACTGTGTTGTGGAAAAGCGCTGTTATACTCCACGTGTGACAATACTGATATCTGATCTTCGTATTTAAAATATAAAGACATAACAAAATGCTCTTCTTGAGCATTATGACCTGCCATTTTTTTACACCCTCAAGACCTTCTATATTTATGGGTTCTCTTGCATAATCATACAACCAATAAGTTCTTCAACATTCCTACTTGTCTTTTTCAACCCAAAGTTGGACTTGGAAGGGCTTTTTTCATAATTTAACAATCCAAAAGTAGAATGTAAATACAAATGTAAAGAAATTGCCTGCACTTTTGTGTTGTTAATAGGCTGCTGCCTAGGTTTGACATGCCATTTCTCACCATTAAATAGGCAGCGTTGCAGTCAAAAGCAACTAATGGTACCCTTGACCATGAGTCCGAACCCGCACTTGCCATTTATATAAATCATCATGTTATAAATTAATGGATAAAAATCATGGTTCAACCCCATGAATTCTTATTCCCAGTCTGCTCTGCATTCTGCATACATTCTCTAAATGAAAACGCAAAGGAGAAAAAATGATTCTGTTATTGCATGCAGAAGATGTACATCACAGTCGTTTTAAAATGAAGGACTCGCACCTGCCCTCATCCCTTCGAGATGAGCTGCGCTATCTGCGGGCACGGCAGGGAAGCGCTGAGGTTTAAGGTCAGCTGCTCTGGATGACACATCCTGTCCCTGCCGGGAGGCTTCCAGCTGTATGCCGATATATGCACATAGACGTCACGCGCAACATATCGCAGCATGCTTGCAAAGGATTTTGCACGTTACTCAAAAAATAGCTACTAGTTAGTTCATTAAAAAGATTACCCTCAAGGACTACTGACACCCAAAAGTAGCGTGTTACTCCAAAATTACCGTATAGACTCAGATTGAAGCTGACGCCCTAAAACGTATTAAACATAGTCACATAAAAGAAATTGAAGAAAATGTGTACACCAACCTGTGGAAACAGTGAACACATGTATTTGTGCAATCTTAGAATCTTGCAAATTAACAGTTGAGACATTCCATATCAATTTTGTATTTTCTCTTCAAACCATTTGAATACTTTCTTCTTGCTTTCTGAGTGGTTCAAGACTTTTCCTTTTTTTTCGCAGGCATGCAAACGTAATTTAGCAGACACAAAGACCAAAATTCAGCACTTTTTTACCATAAATTCTATGCTCTCGCTTGCCACTTTGATATTGATGTTCTTGCAAAAGCCAAGCCCCCTCCTCTACTTTTCGGTACTGGTGACACGCAACCAAATACGAATGTGCATGGAAACTGACCACTTTATTTTCGTCTAAAATACAGTTTGGATGCAATTTTATACAGTCGGAAGAATATCAGTAGGGAGAAAGTGTGTTCTCGTGTACTATGTGCTTGAGACAGGGTCATCGTAACTGTATTCAGTTGTTTTGTCGGTAGATATAAACATCCCAGCCTTATTTGTTCTGTTCAGCGTTGTGTTTCCGGTAGAGGGAGTATTGCATGTGACTTTTCGGTTAAAGGTGCAACTGCTAAATTGCTGTAGACAATATTATACACTATCTGCTTTTAAACGTAGCTAATTAATTCAACATGTTGTAACATAAATTAAGAAAAGGAGCGTGCTCCTTTGTAACTCGTTACTCCCAAAGCTGGTTGTCACAAGTGTCAAGAAGAAGAGCCACATTTCACAAGAAATGCTATTATGCAAATACTTCACTGATCAGTTGTTGATCAATCAGACATCACTGTGTCCAGAATTACGTGTTACGTTTGCCTTTTTACTTAAAACGTCTTGGTCTTGGTCTTTTCTTTTATTTTTTTTAAGCTAGCAGTCTTAAATTATGCTTTGAACCATGCAGCAGTTTTAAATTAGATATGCAAAATGAGGTTGTGGCTAAATCTGGGTAAAAAATGCCCTTACTCTCTTACTTCTCCCACTTCAAAAACGCTTACACAAAGTAACTTTTACTTTAAAATCAGCACGTGTTTTTTTGAGAAAAATATTTTGAATTTCCTTTTTTTTAGCCATTGGCCAGAACAGATGGTTTTTTTTTTTGTTTTCTTAATTAGCAATTCCAATTTGAAAATCTGGTACAGTAGTAATAAGATACTTAAATGTTAAATTTACTAATAAAAGAGTTGGTTTATTGTTTTTTCCCTTTCAATAATTATTTTAAGATACTTACTTAAAACTGATTGTATTTCCTGCTGTCTCCTGAATATAGTAATAATAGTTAATATAATGTGTATATGTATATAATAGGTGTGTGTGTGTGTGTGTGTGTGGTTAGCGCATCTGCAGCACAGTTCTGAGGTCATGTGTTCAAATCCAGCTTATAGCCTTTCTCTGCGGAGTTTGCATGTTTTCCCTGTGCCTGTGTGGGTTTCCCCTGGGTACTCCGGTTTCCTCCCACATTCCAAAAACATGGATCTCAGGTTAATTGGCTTGTCCAAATTGTCCTTAGGTGTGAATCAGCGAGTAAGTTGTCTGTCTCTGCCCTGCGACTGGCTGGCAACAAGTTCAGGGTGTCCCCTGCCCACTGCCCGGAGTCAGCTGGGATGGGCTCCAGCAGCTCCGCGACCCCAGTGAGAATAAGCGGTGAAGATAATGGATGGCTAGTTTTTTGAAAAAAAAGTGCAATAAGAAAAAAAAACACTAAAAAGGAGAAAAATGATCTGCCAATAAGATGAGAATTTATTCAAGAACAGCGTGGTGTAATCATCATATAAGCTCCCTGAATACTCTTTGATACTGACTAAAGTGAACTTTGACTAACAAAAGAAAAGAACGAAGCATAGCAACAAAAAACAAGGTTTTGACCTGCCATTTCTGCTCTGCACAGGGTGTTCCGAATCATTCCAGGTTAACAGACCATCTGAGACAAAATTGCCAGCGAGTATCAGAAACAAGCCAGCAAGTGTAGGTCAGGATAAGGACCCAAGTACGGCTAAGAGCCCCAAAAACAGATTACCGCTTTCTGAAGTGGCTTTCAATGAGTCCGGATCTAAATCCTCTTCAGCATTTGTAGAGCGAGTCAGGGGAAGGCACCGTTTAAATCTGACAGAACAATTTGTTCACAAGGACTGTTGAGCGATACATAAATGACCTCTTTTTGAATATGGATAGTATAAAGTGATAAATTAGAGATAGTGATACTATTGAGGATTGTAACTAACGTTACTATATTGATTCAGACCGTCAGTTATTGGATTTGTTTGTTTATCACCCAAACCTCAGACATGATAAAATAAATCAATTGTTTTATTTGTAGTTTGCCCCTTTCAGATGTATAGTTTACGTTAGAGAACGCAGCCTTAAGTTTCTATTTAATTGAAAACATTTTAAATGACTAACTGAAGGTTATACAAAGCTTAAATGACAATTGATGAAATTAAAGATTTAATGTCATTATAAAATAGAATAGTCTTTATTGTCATTGATTACAACAAAATGTGAATCGTTTTCAATGAGATTTGATAGGCAAAGAATTAAAGACAAAAAACATTAAAAACAAGATAAATACATTAGAGTAGACTGTAAAGGCAATCGCTTAAGCCCTAGCCCGACCAAATTTAGTCTCTGGTCGGGCATAAAATGTCAATTATTATGTTCGGGTTCGGGCTGCCCTGGGCTTCTTTTGGTCATTTTTTTTTGTTTCTTCGTGTCGCGCGGTGGAAGATGGATTCAGTCCTCTTATTGTGCAGCGCGTAACGGCGTGTTGGTGGTGTGCTCAGCACTGCATGTGGGGAGGACTGAATCCATAGTGTGGATCATCCCCTGCACGACTCAGGAAAAAGAAAGAACAAATAATAACAGGTAGATCATTTTTTTCAGAAAAATTGTCAGAAGAGAAGTCTGGCCCTACCAAATAAGATTTTAGAAATGTTGGTTTTCTTCTGGCTTGGTCCCTCAAATCAAGTTGATTGGTCAGACTCGGGCTATACCTTCAGGCCTCGGTCGGGTCAGCTGGATATCTAAGGCCCGGTCTTACATCTAATACAAAGGTCGGGAACCTTTTTGACCCAAAAAGCTGCAAAAACAAAACAAAAACAAAAATTATTTGAGAGACCCACACCATATATTAAGACAAAATTCAACAAAACCTCCAAACCCGCTCTCATACAAAAGCTAATTCTTCAACACATTCTATTTAACTGTGTGATGTTTGATGATTTGATAAAATGTATGAAATATTAATAGGCTAGAACCTGTGTCCCAAATCAATATAAATGTACCACGTAAAATTTGTCTCCATTGCACAGTTACTTAAGAGTTGAGGCAAATTGTTGCCCCAATTAATGGTTACAAGGTGCGAGCAGAGTTATTTTGTCACAAAATACAGCAAACGGGGATACTAACGAATTTACCTTCGGTACAGACGCCGCTGTGTATAGCTCCGCCCACGCCAACCCTTCACTCAATTAAATTGCTCTGAGTACTTTGCAAGAGTTTTGGGGTGTTTACAGTTTATTCTGTGTGTTTTCATCAAGTGTATCAACAGTTCACATTGTTTAATGAGATTCTATATTGAGGATTCTTTAGCGATTGAGAGCCCAAATGAGGTCTGTTAGTGATACCTTGATAGATGGGTAATATTTACAGGGTGGTTGTTGTAGGCTGGCCTAAATTGTGTGTACATGTTGATTATTTCGCGATTGTGGTGATAGGGAAGAAACTATCTCTGAGGCTGATCGTGATTGTTTCAATTGATGTATCACATCTGCCAGTGGCAAGCTGGTCAAAGAGGTGGTGGCCAGGGTAGTTTGAGCTGGCATTGTTCTCCCGCAAAGAGCAGCCGATTATTTCCTGGGCTGTGCTGATGAATCTATAATTCTCCCGTCTGCTGCCTTGCACCCTGTATACGACACGGTGATGCCGTATGCCAGTATCCTTTCTACTATGGCTTTTTAGGACAAAAATGATCATTTATAAAGCCGCTATATTGGCCCAGCTCCATCATTCAGCGGTGTGACTTGACATGGATGGCAGCCGGCCCGGCATGATAAAAATGCCAAGCGGTGAAGGAATTTTCCTCCAAAAACGTCTTCACCCTCGGGCCAGTTTTTTCATGTAGGTGTGTGTGTGTCTATACGCACGCACTTCCCTCTTGTCTGCTTTGGTGTGAATCCCATCTGAGACCTATAAACCTCCAGAAGATGGTGACAGCAGGGGGAAAGTATGCGTTTATCCTCACCTTTTTTTTCACGCGTGGAGGTAAATGTTTGTGTTGCTATGTGTTAGTAAGCTGTCGTAACTGAAGGAATGCGCTCAAACAACCCAACGAGCAAAGGTGGCATGTAGAATATACAGATATTTGTTTTTCTTTTTCACCCCCCTTTTGGCTACCATGTTTTTGTAGCTTACTCAACTCTACCAGTAGTAAAATGTCCATTTGTTTTTAAAAGATATATTTCACATCTTGAGAAAATGCCTGATTTTTTTCATAGCTGACAGCTTCATTAAGCATGTAATTGGTTCTTAGATTTTAGCACCATAATAAAAGTTCCGAACGAGTGCAGACCTTTTTGCTCCCCGGTACGTGCCTGCAGCTATTCTTTGGTTGATTAGCGATTCAGCAACGCTCTTATATTAGGTGCATGAATAACACCCAATTGACCCTCCCAACCACTATTATTATTATTTGTTCTTTTCTTTGTGGTTCTGTAACACTAATTTAGCTCTCAGAAATAAACGAGGGTGGAAAAAACACAAAGGCTGACCCGTGTAATGTTTCTTTTTTTCCAGAGTTTGGGCTCAGTTGATCGCAAGGAGAACCAACACAAGAGGTGAGTCTTACTAGTTTTGGAAAATGATGGGAACACAATTTCTCATTATTCTCATGCAGTCATTGTTGTCTTCATGAAATTCATTCTTACTCCACTGGTTTTTTTGAACCAAATTGGATATTGTGACACATTCCTGACTAGCATTTGCTACTAGTCAACTAAATAATAGATGAGCCAAAGAGAAATGGGAAGCAATCACATTCAAGTATTGAAATCAATAGCAATGAAAGCAGTAACAATATTTGTCAGTCATATTATTGTATGTAGTTCTCTGGTAGGCCTACTTGATGTGAATTCAAGTGGAAAGATTTGTATTTTTCCAGCCTTCTTTGTGGTATTGTTGATGGGAAGGGATGCTTGCTCAGCAACAGCTGTTGGCTGATGATTAGAGGAGCTATAATCCATATATTTGTATCTACACTCATAAACCACATTTACTGCAATGGCGTGATTCAATGCGAGAGTTTTCCATTTTGCAGTTTGAAAGGCGGGAATAATCTGTATGCTTTTTAAAATTCCAACTCACTTTAATCATCGTGGTTACGTTCTGTCTTTATGCGACTTGAGCGTCCGGATTCTCGGTTAAATTGGATCGATCTGGACCAGGCTTCGCTTAATTCCACGGTAAGGCCAAGCTTTAATGGCCCCGATTGTTGCTCTTGGAAGTTTAAAGATAACCCGCCCGTGTCAGTCAAGGATTGCATTACATCCTTCCCGAGCTTTTTTCCCCTTCCGAAATAAGCTGATAAACTGCTTTCGGTCTTATCAATTGGAAACAACACAATAATTGTCTTCACACGCATCTGGCTCCCAAGGTCACAAAATCCGCATCCTCGTCCTTCACCTTCATAAATCTCCTCGACAAAGTTATCAGGAGCTTTGTTTTTTTTCTCCCCTCTGAAGTTCTCTAGTATGAAGCCCGTTTTCTCGTCACGCTCCATGAAGTTGGGTTAGAATACGAGCAGGGTGATGTCATCTCTTGGAGCTTTGCATTAGTTACGAAGACTGTTTGGAGTGACGTCCAAAGACATTCCCTCTTCGAAACGTAAGCTCCAACACGTCCAAATGTTTATTGTAAAACAAAGGCCCAAACGTCACACGTTTCAAATGTGTCTATTTTCGAGGCCGGTAGTGCCAGGCCTGTGAAGTAGCTGTTTAACTTGTAAGCAGATTCGAGAGTCCTTCGGACCTCACATGAGATGTAAAACGTGTACTCTCGTCCCCGCGATCTGCCGGCTTGACTCTGATTGGAATCTTGACGCCGTCTTCACTGTAGGCTGGACTGAGAGGTGGGGAAGGCGGTTTGGGGTGCCTCGCGCTTTTCTGTTCCGGGTTTTTTCCAAGGCCGCAATCATAACACAGGGGGGGAGGGTCAAGGCTGGCTCTGGGGAGAGACACAAGGAGACCCACATACTATACAAACAGTAAATTACAGAGTGGTTGTTGCAAATTGCCACAAGATTTACCTCCACCGGAGTGGTGTTTCACAACTGGTGTGCCACGGCACGCTAGTTTCCTGTGAGACCTTTCTAGTGCACTGCAGTAAATCGTCCAATTTCATTGGATTGGTGACAACAAATTGGCAATTATTCATTACATTTGCTGTTGTTGAATATCTGTGCTGTCTTTCATTCATCAATACAGTGATTGGAAAAGTATTCCCTATCTGCAAAGGTAGCAAAAAATTGATACATTTTTAGTTTTTATACGTACCTAGTGATGTTGTGCAGGTAAAGAATTATGTTAACTTATTGCACTTAAAGATGACGTCTGAGCTTTCCCTGTCATCCCAAAGTTTTGTTTTGCAGGTTTTTTTTTTTTTAGGAAAAATATTTAAAAAAAATATAAAGTTCTACTGGCAAAAATATTGCTCATCTTAAGTATCACTTCAGCAAAAACACAGAAAAGTATTCCTATTAAAGACACTTATAAAAACAAATATAAATGTGTCAACTTGGGCTTCATTATAGCCTGCCTTGATCATTTTCTATCCATCTATCTATCCTGGTCATATCCCTCGAGAGGGGTGACCGACAGCAAGACAAACACATACAAAAATGAAGAAAAGGGGAAAAAGTAGCAAAAACACACACACATATGTTTTTTGGGACCATGGCCAACCCAAATGCCCTAACACCCAAACAAGTTAAGCACCTCGGCACCCAAGTTGGTCATGCTTTCGTCCCTCCAGATGAAACGGGACACGAGAAAGTGGCCATGTCACTCGGGTCAGGGTGACTCAACACACTCTTCTGTTCAACAGCAGGGCCCGACAGCTTTCACTGGTTTACCCCTGCTGCATCATGCAGGTGCCCTGCCCATCCCGTAGAAGGCGTCCAAACATCCCACTATCCTTTCACCACACCTCTCCAGTCATTCCTATCACCAACAAGACCTCTAGCTTCCATTATATTCAGATCTCTTTCCTTCAGTGCACTCATAACACCATCCATCCACGTCAATCGCGGCCCTTCTCTTGGTCTCCTTCCATTTAACTTCTGCTCTGTAGATCCTCTTCAACATTTGCTCCTCATCCATCCTCTCCATGTGTCCAAACCAACGGAGTACTCTTATCCACACGCTTGCTCAGTTCCACTACTACTCCAGTTCTGGCTCTCACAATTTCATTTCTCAATCTATCCAATCTTGTCACTCCTAACATACTCCTCAAACACTTCATCTCAAAAACATTTAATTTCCTTCTGATATCTGCGTTCAGGCTCCATGTTACTGCACCATACAACACAGTTGGCACAATCACACTCTCATACAATCCCCTTTTAACATCCATACTCATACTCTTGTTGCTCATCACTCTCCTCAGAGCATCCAAAACCTTGCTTCCTTGATTCACTCTGTGCAACACCTCGCACTCCATTCCACCAACTGCAGCCACATCACAACCCAAGTACCTAAAGCTTTCAACTTTTTCCATCACCTGTCCATGCAACCTTATTTCTAACGCCATGCCCACTTCATCACGTGAACACTTAATCACCTTACTCTTCCCAATATTCACACATAACTTATCACTTATCACACACCCACTCTTCCAAACTCCATTTTATTGGTCAAAGTTTTTTTGCCATGAAAGTCTCGAAAAAATGTGCCTTGGCTCACAAAAGGTTAAGAAAACCATAAGTCCTGGATAAAACACAATATTAAAGTCGAGTTTTTTCCAGTTTTTCTTGGTCAACTTTGCATTTTTGTGGCGATTCCGCAATGCAGTCGGCTGTTGTTTCATGTGCTCAGTCTTTGGAAGAACTGCAAGTTCATCTTGGAAAATACGCATTCATTGTATCGCCCCCTCAGTGCCGATATTTACGTCATACACTTTTGCGGTGAGTTCTACAAGGGGGTTCCTACCGCTGTGACGACGATCATATGACTCCCGACACTTTTCTAACTAGAACTGAAGAAGACGACAGCATTTTTTTCTCGCAATGCAGCGCTGCAATCCTCCAAGCTACTGCTTTTTTCCATATGTTTAGCCCTCTTATCTCATTGGCAGTGTGGAGCCTGCTTAAGAATACACTTGAAACTCCAAAAGAAGCCAGTCAAACCCAACCAAAGACTGGGTGGAAAAAAAGGCGTTGAATTGTTTTCTTATTTTTAACTCCCTGAAAATGCCGTTAGTGCTGACGCTGTGGAAATGGGTGGAATCAAGCAACAGGGTACATGAGTGAGGGAGATTTTTTTTTGCTCTATGCAGATCAAGATGACTCAATGCCACGCTTTTAACGATATTATGGAGTAGTAAGGTTTTCTAGTAGTAAGCAGATACTTCTAGCAAAAGCACATGGTGTTATAGTCGCCTTAATTTGAAATGGGATTATGGTCTTTTTTTTTTCCTTTGTCTTTTTTTCTGAATTTCAGTGTGCTATAATGGTGAGAACTCCATCCAAAGTGATGGGTATGGGTTCAGGGGGGGAGGCCTTTTTCACTTTGGATGGGCACGCCATGTGGAAAAACAAGGCTTTCTTTGAGCACTTTTAATTAGCGATGTTCATAGCCTGGCTGCTGTCTTTTATGATAGGACTACTGAAAGGCTTTCTGTTGGCCTGTTGAGGGTTATGTTCATGAATTGAACTCTGTTTTCCTAAGCCCGCGCGAAAATGAGCGTCGGTCACGTTTGCAGTTCTACTGATGGGCGCCTCTATTCTTCCTGGCGTATTGCAGTCCAATTGGCAATAAAGCTTTGTTTTCCCTCCCCTTCAAACATGTTGTTTTAGGGCCGCTGCCATTGCCCATAATTGCTGAAACGAGGTCAGGTATTTGTCTGGCTTCATAATTTATTATGGTGTCTCCTAATAATATGAAATAAGATCAGCGGGTAAGGAGCGGTCAGACAGATCACATAGGGCAGATAAGTTCACCAAGTAGCATCTTGGAATTACTTTCCAAACAGTAAAGCTTTTGTGTATTATTGGAAGCTATGAGGGCTTTTCAATAAATACAATCCTTGTTTAAAAAATAAACGAGTTTAGAAGATCAGTTCGTATGAAGCTTGCTAATTCGTCACACGTTCAGGTTAAAGTTAACCTTGAATAAACTCAATGTTATTCACATCACCGCTGCTTCTGTGTCACAGTTTTTCCCGAATGCTGCAGATTCTCAAGGAAACTAGGTGAGCGAGGCCAAATCCTGGTCAAATTGCAACATTGATGCCTTTGTGTGCTGTGAAATAGTTTGGTGAATTTAAGTACCACCTTTACAAAGTAAAGGAAAAGTCAGAGCCGGAAAACAAAAGTGGAGCTGCCACAATGCAGGCCAGAGTGATGAGGAATCGAGGACAATCAGCATTTCTGCAATCACGAAGGGCACTCTCCAGATAATAAAAACTGAAACATAAAAATGTTCTGATTGCAACCAATTACATGTTTTTTTGTTTCAGTTTATTGTAATGCAAAATGAAGATATCAGGTTTTGAAACATCTGTTTTGAGTAAAGCCTTTCAGGTCCTAGTTGAAGATCAGAAAGTAAAATAAACTAAGAATCATATTCCTAATTTAAATGATTTGAGTTTTAAGTCATCCAGTGTGAACATTTTTGTGACCCTTGGGATTTTTGGAATCGGCTCATTTGTCTTACAGAAGGAAAGCAGTTCGGACACCATGACCTTTAAAATCTGTGGTGAACTGATAACTGGCAAAGGCCATGTAAGCATCACACTCTTAAAAGAGGGTAGGTCAAAATGGAGCCAATTTGGGTCAAGAGTAGACAGATAAACTACTTGTGTTCATTTAACATGTATTCTTTGTTAGCTTTGTTTTTACCCTACAATTGACCAGAAATTTGTGATTCATTTATTTTAGGGACAATTTATCCAATCAGAATGCAGAACACAAAGCACGATGAGATACCGTTAAAGGCGAACAATGTTATAGTAAGGGATTATTGTATTCCTAACAGATTTCCCTTACTAGAAAAACACCTTTATTTTTTTTTTATTTTTTTTTTTGCTTCTTGGCCTAGCTGGGAATGGATAAATGGCATTTCATTTATATTTTAATTTATAATTGAACAATTTTTTTTAGGACATTTTCATCGGGAAAATTAAATGCATGTATCTTGAGATCACTGTTGGGGCAGTCAGAGTCTCAGAGTTATCATTTTATTTCATATTTTGTATCTCAGGGGGATAGTGGTTTCGTAGTGCAGTAGTCGTCTAACAGGCGTAAGGTCCCCGGTACAAGACCTTGTGGAAACATTTGTTGGCCTGGATAGGGATTGGCACCACCAGGCTGTACTTCCCCAAGACACACCATAGGGATGCCCTGCCACCCCTAGTGGTCAAGGGATTCACCAACCCAACCATGTCAGGGATATGCCAAATGGCTTTTAAGTTTGGAAAAGAGCTATTACTATCAATTTAAGGTTTTTTGTTTTTATTATTTTTAATGCCTAAAAACAACTCAAGTTTAGCTGTGCATTATTCACAAGGTTTTACAGTAGTAAATTGCCCTATTTGTGCAACGATTGATTGTTTTGAAAAATATTACTGACCTCAATCGCATCCCATTGGATGCAACCAGACTAAAAACCAGGTCGCAACGGTGATAACACCAAATCCTAACCACAAGACCACCAAGGATATAAATGACTTGTGAAAAGGCATTATCACACTATCTTTATTCATAGTACCGGACATGAATGCTTTTTCCCGAAAGACGATTGCATCATCAGACCCTTCTCACAACTGGGATGTTGACCCCGGACAGCTGCTTGGGCCGGTGCCGGATTTAAGGCTCTCAGGGAGCCAAATGCCGGCCGACCGCATCGGCCGCGACCCACCTGCTTCGCATGTCCCGTCTTCCCCTAAAGCCCTCAAAGGGATTCCCCGTACCCCCCGTCTATGTCCGCTGCCACCCCGCCTTGTTTGAAGTGGTGATCCTATACATTCTGGTGCCATTGAAGTCATCAACCCATTGCTGCGCGTTTGATCCCAATGTTTGTTTGAAGTATTACCGGCACCCTTAACCCAACTGTTGGTCCCAAGCCCAACGGTTTAGCCAACCCGTAAGCCAAGAGGCGTATACAACCATAACCATCGACGAGACAAACTCATCGCTCTTCGTTATAGTTTGTGTTTTTTCAAACCATCATTCGATGTCAAGCGGCATTGACGTGGACTACAGTAGCTACTCGTTTAATTAAGAACTCTTAAAGGCGGCGTCCAGACATAATACCACCAATTAGGGGTTCTTTAGCCGTTTGATGAAAATCCCACACCTCGTCTACGTGAGTCATACTGGAAAATATGCCTCTTTGTCTTTGAGGTCGAGCGGGTCTTTGGAGACGTTGGCACGGGGTCAGTCGGAGAGGTTGTGGGAGTGGGAAAGAAGGCAGCGAGTTTTGGAGGGAGGGGAACGGGCGGTTCTTCAAACAGATAAGCCTTCCGATGAGGTCATCTCAAGGAGAAAGCTGCCCCCTCGCAACTTCTTCATACAGAAACAGGTGCTAGCTGGGCTTGGAAGCAGATTTGCTGAAGGATTTAGTTTGAAATCTAGGAGGAAAAATCACTTAAAGCAGCACTGTGGTTCATTCCAAGAAATCGCCTGCATAAAGGCCCCTCGGGCTTTTGAAGGCCACTTTATATACTAAACAATTTTAAAATGTTTCCTTCCCATCGTTCAATGCTAAACAAGAATGTAAAACGTCATCAACAGGTAAACAAATATGAATATTATTCTCATTGTTATAAAATGTCAAGGAATTTGAACAAAGCACTTCCTCTTGTCTTAAGGGAAATTAATTCACACTAGAGGAGCCAAAAGCTTTTAAATTGTTTTTTTTTCATTTGTTTATTATCATATTTTTAAATATCATTTTGGGGAGAAAGTGAATATCACTGGTAATGTGTACCTGATGCATTGCAAACCCTCAATACCCCAGATAAAACCAAAATAAGTGCTACTTAAGTGTATATACACGCTTATGATGATTACAAAATATTATACATGTAAAGAAGGAAAAATAATTTGCCTATAGTTTAACATGACTTGACCTGGTAAAGTGGAGTCAGCGGGTGGATGAAGGGTAGAGGACACAGAAACAGCATATCAAAAATGAAACAGATTACAAAACTTTCTCATGCAAAGTTTGGCATTTCTTTAGAAGATTTTCTCGCTTTAGTCACCTCCTAATTTTAAAAATAGTACCAATCATCAGTTGGTTATGGCCGTGCAACTTAGCAAAGGTAGCAATTCATGTTCAGTCGTCGAATGCATTGATAACCACAGGCTTAATTTCCGTGGTTATTGTGTGTTTTATTCCCTCTTTAGCATCACTGCAAGCCTTGGAGCCCATAGCTAATAAATCCAATATAAACAAGTATTGTATCGGCGATGCGCAAAGTCGATACCAAGCACGCGAGATTCTGAACTGAATGAAGAGAAAAGCATTGTGGAAGAGAGTACAAAGCATTGCAAATCGGCATTTTGACGATGCCGTGACGCAAACCAATAGCAGACCAGTATTTTATATCATGCCAACCAATACCTTAGAAACAAAACGCCGCAAACTACTTTTTTTTTTTTAATCGTATATTTAGTAGAGGCCAACGCCGTGTAAAGAAAGGAAAACATTCTTTGTTCCATACCGTGAATTGAGAACGTCGTACTTACACTGTATATTGGGAGTCTGCAGTATTTCCTTTTTGTTTTTACCAATACGCAATCTATTAAGGACTGTTCACCCAATCAGATTGCAGAACACCATCCACGTTGAAAATCGGTGAAGCAGCAAGACCGTGATTGGTGAACCGCATTATAGCAAGGATGAATGTATATTGAACACACTATTCTTTTTAGAAAAAAACTTTTTTTCCTTCTTGGTCTAGCTGGGAACTGATAAATGGCATTTCGCTTATAATTGAATTTATAAAGATGATTTGTAATTGTTGTGTTTTAGCTATGAATTATCTATTGAACAAATTAAATGCATATATCTTGAGACTACTGTTGAGCCAGTCAGAGTCTCAGGGTTATTATTTCATTTTGTATGTCAGCGGGATAGGCCAAATGGATTTTAAGTTTGGAAAAGAGCTGTAACTTTCAATTTAATGAGAGGTTGTTAGATGGCGAGACACAAATTTAGCATGCTCACCGGATAAAGTGTTTGTTTACGTTTCATTTTAACCCGTCTTGTTTTCTGCTAGTAGTCAAACTGGAACATTGGCAACGGAGTCAAGCAGATTAACATGTATTTTGTTTTTTTTTGTTTTTTTTTTTTATTCCCTGCAAAAATGATTTGGAAAATACGAGGCATCGTCTACTTTACCAGCAACCTCATGTGTCCGCGGGGAGGTTTGGCTTTGTTGCGATGTTAAGTAATTTCATTGGAAAGACATTTTAAAAAGACATGCTTGTCCGACAATAATATTTCACGTTGATTGAATAAGTTGCTGTTCTAATGTGTTTTAGTACTTAACATGAATCTACGGCGCTGCCTTGTCTGTGTTGCCTTCTGGTCATCAATAACGTCCAACTTTTATTGCTCCTACGAAAGCCTGTTTTCTTGCTTGTAATTATGTTTTTTGCTGAGAACAAGCAATTTAGTTGTGTTTGAATCCCTCAACAATAAATCAGACGAAATAGCTCAATAAAGGTACATTTAATATATTGCAGTCCAATTCCCCCAATATCAAGAGTAAACGGTATTGAACATTTAGCTAAGCATTAGCAAATACAACTACACATCGTTTGTTGACGTGTGTTTGTCCAAACGACGGCCTTGGGCCTAATTGCAGCCCCGAGACCCTCGTTGAGATGAATTGATTTGAATGTGAATTATGATCCAGGATTTTTGTTAATGCAGTTGTTCTGCTGTTGCCAAAAAAATCCTCATGTTATTTAATTGCTCACATTTCTGTTGCCAGGTCCGAATCTGGAATCTCCAAGTTTACTCATCGCCTCTCCCTCAAAGAAAGACCGTCCAAAGCCGAGAAGACCACGTCGGAACGCGCGCATTCCTACCGGCGACGCTCTCTTAGCGTGGATTGGTAAGTACAAAGACCTTATAAGTGGTCGCCGGTTTAATTCCCGGTATGGTTGGAGAGGGCATAGTATCGGCGTTGGCCCATTTCACGGCGCTTTCTTTTGTTAGCGTTTTTTTTAAATCATCAATGTGTCCACAGAATATGCAATTGTTTAGTTTGGTAGTTAGTTTAGGGTTAGTCTGTCTACCAGACCTTGTATAGTAATATTCTTCAGAATGCTCACCAGTTGTAAGTGGTTTTCAACTACTTTGTGCTCTGTTGAAATTGCTATTGTTTTATTTTTATGTCTTACACTTGTGTCACAGTCTTGTGTTTCTGAGTCCATGTCCGTTTTCATGTCCAAATCCTTAGTGTGGGGAAAGGTCTCCTCACTTGTTTTGGTTCCTCCTGTATTGTGTCCCATCAGCCGAGATCTTGGCTGCTCATGAAGGATGACAGCTAGCTTCCGGGTCTCTCCTTTTTGCACCCTGACCACGTCTCCTTCTCGCAAATCAGGAGGGATTGTTGTTGGGCGGTCAAAGTACAGTTTCTGTTGCTTTTCTCTCAGCTGGTTGCGCACTTGTCCCAATCCTTTTGGAGTAAGCAGTGAGATTAATGTCGGCAGTTTTCTTTTGAGCCGCCTTCCTATTAGCAGCTGGGCTGGTGACAGTCCTAATCCTAATCCCCAGTGGTGTATTGCGATATTCCAAAAGTAAAATATAGGGTTCCCCATGACTGTCCTCTGCTTTCTTTCACTGATGCATTACTGTTTGTATCGCCCTTTCTGCTTGCCCATTGGATTGCGCATGCCCAGGACTGGAAGTGAGATCTTTGAAATGTGGTTAGCAAAGTTGTTGAACTCAGCACTACCATATTGCGGTACATTATCCGAAATCAAGATGTCACCAATGCCATTTCTAAATATAATAAACTTCAGTGCTACTGAAGTTTATTACACTGATTTGGAGGACAAAGCGAGGGGCTGCGAATTTGGTGGTCTGCATGATTCCCTCGTACGTGACCGAATTATGAGATAATAAGTACCCAAGTTGAAGCACTGACAGAAAAGATGGAAAGGAATAATGTTAAAGCTGACATGAAAAAGAAATTACAGTAAAAAAATAAGGGCAGGACACACCAAGTCGAATTGCACCAGATATGGTTTCAAAAATGGGACCAATAGATATCTGTTCAGCTTTGGGTGGGCGTTATACACGAGGTTTTATGGTAGTTTTTACCTAATTTGTGCAATGATTGATCCGTCGAAAAATATTGCTGATCACAATCACAAAACATTGGATGCAAAGGGAATAGAACCCGGGTCGTAGTGGTGAAGGTGCTGAATTCTAATTAGTAATCCACCATTGATATAGGCATTTAATTTCATCTCATTATCACACATTATTTTTAATCACGGTACCAGAGACAACCGTTAGAGAATGGAGAAAACAAAGTTGTGCTGAAAGATATTAATAATTGCAAAAGCACGACGAGGGGAAAAACTCTTTTGATGAATTGGACTTAAATGAATACATTGTAAATGTTATATTGGTATTGTGTCCAGAGTTTACGTTGTCAATAAATTATTTTAATTATGACTGCATGTTTTAAACGATTGTCGCTCACAATACTTAGTTGGAACCAATAAAGTAAAACAAAATGTTAGCGATTTCTATTCAAAAAACGGGGGTGCGGGTTATACACCAATGAATAAGGTACTTACCTGAATTTAATTAAATAATGTAATTCAGCTAATAACAGCAATTGCGTGTTTGTTTTAAGATTAGATAGAGAGCATGAAGAAAAGTAGCATTACCATTGCTTTATAGCGTGACTGTTAGCAGCATTCGTTTGTGTCTTTTGACAATACGTAGAAATTGTGGCTGCAACAACTAATCGATCAAATAAATTATTAAAAGCGTTGGCACCTAAATAGATCATCAATTTGTTGTCTTGTGTGATTTGTGAAAAACTAAGTACCTTAAATCAATGCAAACACAAGTTCAAACAATTCTGTGGTGATGCTGAAAGTTGTAGTATCACTTTAGTCCGGCAGAGGGCATTAAGATCATTTTTGTTTAAGTTATCTGACATTTTTAATCATTTTCCATTGATCATTGCATCATTACAAACATAATTGGCATGAAAGATTCAACTTTGGTGTGGGTGACTGTTAACAATTGTCAAGGGAAAAGACGGAGGTGCAGAAGTACGGAGAAAAAAAAATCAGAACAAGGGTAAATAAAGAAAATCAAAAGAATATTATTGACATGTTTAATTCTACACAAAGGGCAGAATGTTAAGCATAATATATATCCTTTTCATATTGGGGATGTTTATCAAATTGTTGACAAAATTTTTAAAACTAGGTTTACAATTTTTACATATTTTTCTGTGGATAAAAAAATTGCCACACATAAAGTGAAATGTATTGCTTTTTCTTTTTTGTTTTGTATGATAAGTCCAAATATAATGTGATCTGTTTGTAAGGTGGTAGGAAAAGGGTATCTTACATATTTTCAGGTGTATAGCATACACTTCTATGTATTTTTGGTAATTGTCAAGATAATTGGATTTTTTATATCATTTTGTATTATAAAGTGTTCTGTTGTTTTTTGCACTATTTTTATACCCTTCTAAAACGTTCTTAAAATATCTAAAGAAGATGAAACTCAAAATATCTTTTAGGAATCCGATTAATCGGAAAAAATCATCGACCGAGTCATCGATGATGAAGTTATCGTTAGTTGCAGCCCTAATAGAAATGCTGGATTCTCCCCGTGAATCACGCAATCCAGCATCAGGTTGTCTTGTGTCTTGCTTCCAGGACTCGCTGTGTGGTCTCTGGACCCGTGTCGGGGAATCTGTGTGGTCTGTCAGCGGGACGGCCATGTTAGGTTGCACGGGCAATGTCGTTGCAGTGTGAGGTCCTTCACTTTTTTTTTTACCAGCGTATTTTATTTTTTCTTTTCTCGGAGCGCCGTTTTGCCCGACGACGGTGAACCTTGCCTTGAAAAAGGAGAACAGCGACCGATGCGGTCTGCTTTTAATGAAACGCAGTAGGCCGATTGGACACACTCATTTACGAGCGGGGGGTTTCGGGCTCGTATATTCCCGAATTCCAACTTTCTCTGGGTTGAGCTGCCGTTACGAGAGAGCGAGCGCTTTTTGTGACATCATAAACGAGGTCGTGAGTCACACCGTCGGGAGGTCAGGACAAGTCAAGCCGGCTACTGACGGGGCGAGCGCTCGCTTCCTTGGAATGCTAAGTCATTGGCGTCGAATCCTCCAATGAATCATTACAATCTCTGTGCTTGTATTCCATTTCTCACCACACTTTATTTTTGGAAATTTTCATTGAGGACAATAAATTTTTCTTCCCCAAAATATCATAAAAAACATGACTATAAAAGCTTTAAACGGAATTCCTAACACATTAGTTTTGGATGAGTCCTTAGCTATGTTGTTTTCTTCCACGGAGTATAAAGCATACCCGCGTGTTTCAATTTTAAGGCATCTGTATGCATTTAAGGCATACAATACGTTTAGGGAATACCTTTTTATATCTATATCTATCACTCTATCTCTATCTCTCTTTCTATCTATATAACTATCTATCGCTCTCTCTCTCTCTATATATATATATATATCTATCTCTTTCTCTCTCTCTATATATCTAGCTCTCTCTCTCATATATATATATATATATATATATATATATAAATGACGGGCAGCACGGCGGCGCAGTGGTTAGCGCTTGTGCGGCACAGTTCATGTCATGGGAACCTGTCGTGGGTTCAAATCCAGCTCCAGACTTTCTGTGCGGAGTTTGTATGTTCTCCCCGTGCTTGCGTGGGTTTCCTCCGGGCACTCCGGTTTCCTCCCACATTCCAAAGACATGCATTTCAGGTGAATTGGCCGGTCCAAATTGTCCCTAGGTGTGAATGAGCGAATGAGTTGTCTGTCCCTGTGTGCCCTGCGATTGGCTGGCAACCAGTTCAGGGTGTCCCCTGCCCACTGCTCGATGAATGCTGGGATGGGCTCCAGCCCCCCCGCGACCCTACTGAGGATAAGCGGTACGGCTAATGAGATGAGATGAGATATATAAATGACATTCTTTACGAATCAAGAACTCATTGTCTAAATTGGTTTTTGTACGAGTGCTAGAAATCCTTAAACGCTTTAATTTTAATGTTCAAGGATTGAAATGTGCTTAAATTTGGGATGATGTGCATCTAAATGCTTAAAATTGTTGCCATGTTTCTCAACAAGTCTGCTTAAAAATGACACCGACATTGGTCTCTGGTGGCTTCGCTTTGCCATTGCCTTTCTTCTTCCCTCATGATTAGTTTTGTATGGCATTGTCCTATAAAACTCCATTGCCTCCTAGAGGACAGGTGCATGCCTAACCTTAACTGGGTACTCTGTGTATTAGTGCAAGGATTGAGTATCAATTATGAGCATTTGTTTCGGGCCATGCAAAACCTTAAGGTAGATTGTTATGGGGAGATTTTCCTGCAACTGAAATTGTAAGCTACATTTTACAGTCATTTTTCTTCTACACCTATATGAGGAGAGATTTGTCTGAAAAACAACCATATTCGCAATTAAGAACTAAAAATCTCATGTTTTGATAAATTCACAGGAAAGATTAAAACTCACATGCATAAATTGGAAAATTGCCTTTCAAAGTCCTTAAACAGTGCTTGAATTTGTCCATGTAATGGGTGTACGAACCCTGAAATTAGGAATGTCTAATGACAACCTTACCAACAACATACAGACGGACCTCAAGCAGTCTAATGCAGCTCGAGGGTTGATGATATATTTAGTTGTTTGTCGCCTTTCATGCTGAGAGACACACAGACTGGGTCCGTTGAGAGAATCCTGAAGCCAAGAGAGCTCATTTACCAATGAGGAATGATCGTTTTATCCAGGAAAATGCCATCATTAAATAAACAAGTGGTTTTTGATAACATTCCGAGGCATCTAGATAAGGGTTGGAGAGTTTTTTTTTTTATCATATATCTCATTAAAGCCACAGTGAAATGCACCGTTCCCAGGAAGCTGCAAAGCTTATTGTTTTGAATTAAATCTGCATACACTGTAAAATCTTGACACTTTAGGCTCGTCTCAGATGACCAGACAAGATTTATAGATTTACTATTTCAGCACCACAGACAGTGCCAGCTAATTATTGATACACGACTGGCTATAATTAAACAATACATAGTGACTATACCTAGAAAAAAAGCATACCATTTATGTTTTTTAAGTCTAGTAAAATTGGGCCTCGCAGTTCTTCCTATTTTAAATATACAAGTGTAACTATCTGCCTGGAGACGGACCGGTACCACCAGGCACCAAGACACACCACAGGAAATGGTGCCCCTGTGATACTAGAGGTTAAGGGATCCAACACAACACAACAACCAATTTATATCACCCATTTATTCTCATCCTTAATGTACAGCTCTGCTGTACAAATCTTGTTAAACTATATACAGTACTGGACAAAACCAATTACTGTAAGGAACACCACAAAACTGTAATAGGTCTGTGTAATGGAAAAGTAAGACGTACAGTACATCAGATAAAAGAGTTCATTGTGGAAGGGGAAAAAAAAGTGATTCCAAAAATTGTCTGGATCATTTTGCCTTTAGTACAGTAGGGGGCGGTGCTCTTTTGGTTCAAATATTTGTGTTATGAACTGGATTCAAAAGAAATCAAAGACAACTTAAATCACTTAAATGGAATAGCAAGACCATCTGAGATGCAACTGGCTGTGTCATTGTGAAGAAATTGTAAATTGACCCCACTTACAGTGTTTATTCGTATATGAGACGCACTTGTGTATGAGGTACACCTCATATTTAAAAAAAAATTAAATAGGTATAACATATTTCACTTTTTCTCAGCTCAAACTAATCATTGTAAGAGACGAAGGTTGCAGCCATGATTAAAAATATTTTGAACACAATACCAACATCAAATTTACAAAATTGATTTCATGTTCTTCATATTCCGATTCATCATCTGATACATTTAAGAGATGTTTCACTTGTACTTTTTTTGTGTTTATTAATATCTTTCAGGACAACTTTGTTTTCTCCATTCTCAAACATTAGTCTCTGGTACTGTGAATGAAAAAAAAATTGATAATGAGATAACATCTATTGCCTATCTGATAACATCCTCACCATTGCTATTGGTTAGTATTTGGCGCTCTCATCGCCACAATCTTAGTTCCATTCCTGTTGCTGTTATGCTCCGGTGTGACCAAAGAAGTGGTTCGGCATAACAATGAAGGTTGTGATTGATCTCATACTCCCCTAGACCTGTTTGATACCCCAACTGCTTCAAACTCTTAATACTGTTAGTGAAATCACCTCAAACAAAGACATGATGTTGCATTTAATGTTTTGGGATACTGGTCAGAGATATTTTCATTGCACAAGTAAAATAATATACTACCGTAATATGATACACAAAAAATATCCATTATTTATAAATGGAAATTGTGCTATTTTTCTTGTCAGTGTTTACGAGGACTTTATCTTAGGAGAATATGCCTCATTTCATAGCCCCATGATCCCCCCTGTTCCCCCATCTCCCTTCATCGCTCCGCCAGATAAACAGCCGTGGGACTTTAAACATGGCGCCTGATCGGCGTGCGACTGAGAGAATGGGCCAACTGGTGGCTCGAGTCGGCAGCCAGGGGTCACCTCTGTCTCCCTCCCTCTCCTCCATCCTCCACGGCTGGGTGGGTGGCATATGGCGGCCCCGGGCGGGGACCCCTTTGGAGTGATACATACACTCACACTGAGAGACAAGGCCTGGAGCCACCCAGGCTGGGCCCTCAATCGCCCGGGGGAGACACGGTGTCACCGAGCCTTTGACAGAGAAGGGGTCCTATTTTTCTGCACGGTAGTGTTCCTGTGTGTGTGTTATGATGCCCCCCAATCCCCGACTGCCTTTCCTGAGAACATCAGTGGCACATCCCCATGGCGACTCCGCTGTCTGTCCTCATCAAAAAGAAGAGATTTACCTCTGCTTGCACACAACGCACCAACAGGTGGCAAGCCTCGCTCAGCACAGCGGGCCCACCCCAAAGGTTAAACATACAAGGGACCGCCCACTCCTCCGCTCGCCTCCCTAGGGAGAGGCCGGAGAAGGAGCGAGCGGGAGAGGACGAGATAAAACGAGCGCTAGGAAAAAGAGGTGAGGGGCGGCGTGAGAGCGCACGTTCGCTCTCGCCGTTTGTTCCCGCAGCTCGCCAATTATGCACACGGATCGCACTTCAAAGCGGGTCGTGTACCAGTTAATACCTACAAGGTTGCCTTACCCTTTGAAACAACCGTGACCGGCAGCAGATGCGCCGCCGGAAAGCGCGGGAAAAGTTCATCGCGTTGTTGCAATGATGAAAGAAGAACCTGATCGAACAGGGCTCTCCAATGTGGCACCAGGGAGCCCCCATATCAGGCATGATGGGAGAAAATCAGCGTTTTGAAGTCAAAAAGTGTGTTCTGCATGATTGGTATCCAAAGAGAAAATGATTTGGGGTGAGATTTCCCAGGTATTGAGGTGCTAGTTTGGATTAAAATCAGTGTAGTTTGTGGGGGCCGGAGTACTGATGTTACTCTTGTGTGACAAACATTAGATTTAATCTCATCATCACATTATTTTTTTATTCACAGTACCAGAGACAAATGTTAGAGGAAGGCAAAAATGGAAAGTCATACTGGAAGATCTAAACGTATGACCAGGGAAACAACTCTTTGGTGTATCTGATGATGAATCAGACTTTGAAGGACATGAAATGAATACATTGTCAATTAGTTGTCGGTATTGTGTTCATATTTGTCAAATGATTTGAATCATGGCCGCATGTATTCAACATTTGTCCTTTTCAATGCTTAGTTTAAGCTGATCAAGTTGAACTAAATTATATACTAATTTCTAATAAAAAAAATAGGGGTGTGCATTATACACAAATACAGTATTTCCACCACACATAACCTTTTTAAGCCCTGACCATTTTAATGCTTGCCCTGTGAGCACCCGAGTAGCCTATTTGAGGCAATTCTCCGGATTTACAGATGCTGTGTAAAAATAAGATAATGAAGTACTATGTTTCAGTAAGATTTTTCCATTACAATTTACAATTTTAATTGCTTGCATGGCCCTTAAAAAATGTTCAAAATTGATATGCAATCCTTGCCCTAATACACATATCATTGTGCCCTGTTTAGGTGTAGCATGCACCTGACCTCTAGGGCCCGTGGCGGACGATGAAGCTTTATACGACAATGCTTTATAAACTAATGCCAGATGCTGTTGATCGCGAGAGAAGAGGAAATGCAATGGCAAAGCAGTGTTGGCGTCATTCTTAAGCGGACTTGTTGGGAAACATGGCAAAAGTATTTACAAGCCCTTTTCAATCCTTTTTTTCCATTTTCAAGGAGTTCAAGCACGCGTACTAACCCTGTGAACCCCAATATGAAGTACTCATCTTGAGAAAATGCTTATATGGTAGTGAAACTGTTAACCATAATTTCGCCTATGTTATCATTCCTTTGGACATTTCCCAACCCTTTGCAACCTTTACACACAAGAATTTTTTAATGAGGTTGCTTATCATTTTTACTTTCCTCATTTATTTACTGACTTCCATGTCTGACACATACGGTAATAGAGCTTGCACTTAAAGACAACTCTGCAAACCCGTCATATCACCCCGTAAACTGCGTGCCTCTATGAATGCAGCCTTCAGGGTTTGTATGGGTGCTTGAAATCCTTGAAAATGCTTACATTTTAAGGTTGATTTTTTTTTTCCGAGGGTTGAAAAGTGCTTGAATTCTGGGTGAAGTGTTTGTAAATGCTTGAAATTGTTGCCATGTTTGTCATTAAGACTGCTTAAATATGACGCAGACACTGTTCTCTGGTGGCTTGGCTTTGCCATTGCCTTTTTTTTTTTATCTCTTGTGGGCAGCTGACATTGGTTTATACAGTATCGCCCTATAAAGCGTCATTGCCACCTACGGGTCACGCCCAAGTGAACAGGTACATGTTACTCTTACACACAGGTATTATATAGCAAAGGTTATGGACATTTATTATGAGCTATGGAAAACATTAAGGTAGTGTTTCTCATCTCTCATCTCATTAGCTTCACCGCTTATCCTCAGTAGGGTCGCGGGGGTGCTGGAGCCCATCCCAGCAATCATCGGGCAGTGGGCAGGGGACACGCTGAACTGGTTGCCAGCCAATCGCAGGGCACACGGGGACAGACAACTCACTCGCTCAGTCACACCTAGGGACAATTTGGACCGGCCAAGTCACCTTAAATGCATGTTTTGGGAATGTGGGAGGAAACCGGAGTGCCCGGAGGAAACCCACGCAAGCACGGGGAGAACATACAAACTCCGCACAGGAAGTCTGGAGCTGGATTTGAACCCACGCAGGAGGTTCCCAAGACATGAACTGTGCCGCACATGCGCTAACCACTGTGCCGCCGTGCTGCCTACCCAGTGGTAAATTATAAAGGAAAGAACTTACTGCAACTGAAAATGTAAGCTACATAGCATTTTTACCCAACACCTATATAGGGAGAGATTTTTCTCGAAAACAAATATAATCGCAATTTACTCATGTCTTGATGAATACGCCCGCAAGATTAAATATCACGTGTAAATCGCAGACATATTTTTGGCTCTACAAAATACATGATTCACACTGGATGTTTTATTGTAATGGTACTAAAGACATTGGAAAATTGGCTTGAAAAGTCCTTAAAAAGTGCCTGAATCTGGCCATGAAAATTGTGTACAAACACTGGGCTTTGGATGAGAAATCAGACCCAATCTGATTGTCTTGGTCGGCCGACCAATGCGTCAAGCAAAACTTCAATGTGAAGTAGGCGGCACACAAGCCCGCGTTTTAATATCTAACCAAAAAAAAGACACGTTTTTGTTGTGTCCCCATGCCGACGGAGCGAGCGAAACGCCGCGGGTCACCGTGTTGGCGAGGCCTCACGTCGCTTCTAAGCTGATAAGAGCCAACAGAGCAACCCCCTAAATGAATCTAGTAATAAAGGCCTCCATCCCACCATGCTCTCTCTTTCGCTCCCTCTGTGTGTGTGCGTGTCCAGAAGCTTGCCTGCTTCCAGCCTGTCTGGTGCCAAGACTCGGATTTCAGAATTTCCTTCTACAAGCCACATTTAGAGCAGCGGGCCGGCGTACTCTACACGCGTGCGTGCGACTTTTGCAGCGTCGTCCTCCCACTGTCTGCAAAGCGTTTGCATTTCGCCCCGTTTCGAGTAATCTCCACTCGCCATCTTTCCATTCTTCGCTCACAACGAAAACAAGCGGCCTCCGCCGCTGGAAAGTCGGTGCCGTGGATAATTTTAGCAAACACCATCGTGTAATTCAATCAGTAAAATAAGGAATAACCCATTACTAATGTATATATAAACGTTTGACCGACGATTAAGCTAGTCCCCGAGGCCTTTGCCAAGCACTTGGGAAAAATATAAACATTTTTAATCACGTTTGGAAAAATAAAGATGAAAAATCCCATCTTTTGAAAATCAGGTCTGCGGCAAGGGCAATTCCGGCAGTTTTACTTTAGCTCTGTAGGATATGGGTGGGTGGAATGATCCAAATATCATATCGATACTGAGCAAGTACCGGTACTTGAATCGGATTGAAAGTCTTCCCATCATGTTGTTAGTGGCTCATTCGATTATACATACATTATAGTTTGCAAATGAAATTGTTTTTACACTACTGACTTTATTTTCAAAATATTGTGCAATGAATATAGGTGTTTTAGTTGTATTGTATTTGGTAAATGGTCTGCATTTATATAGCACTTTTCAAGTCACTGAAGACCTCCCAAAGCGCTTTACAACGTGCTTCACACTTATGCATTCGCACACAGACACACACACACAAATAGCAGCGTCAGCCATGCAAGGCCTTTAATCGCCTTCTTATTTTTAACAATAGTCTTGATAGAGGATTGGTTACAGCCATGCAACTTAGCAACGGTAGTGATGTATGTGCCATTTTATGTATTTCTTAATAATCGCAAGCTTCATTTCTATGGTTATCACATTTTTGCTTCTACTTTTGGCATCACATCCGTTTTAGGGACCCATGGGCGATTAATACAGTACAAAAACGACAGTATTGTAAGGGATAGAAATGAAGCACTGTTGAAAGTATTTCTGCTTTTTTGGTTTAACTGTCCTTACTTTTGTTCTGAAACAGTGGTTGAAATGGATTTATATATATGTATAATATACTGTTAAAGCTTTTTACATCGTATTGTAATATTTGCACTTTGGCTCCTTTTTAAAAAATATTGTAGTTGCAGTTGTCATCGCAACTTTGTTATAATTGTGTTTTCGTTACATTTTTTTGGTTCGCCTCTCTTGACTTTTGTTTTGAAACAGTTGTAACGGAAGCGTCTAGATATTTTGATTCCGTCAAAGTTCGCATTGTAGTTATTCAGCAAAAAAAGAAAAACGTTGGTGCCTATTTTAAATGTAATTATAAACTAAGCAGAGAGGTGTTCAATTATTCAATGATCATTAAATATTTACTTGTATCGTGTCAATACTAAAAATCCCAATATTGCCAAGCTCTTACTGTAGGAGGCGGTAATGTGCACTATGCATGATCCAAAAAATTGTAAGAAAGAAAAAAAGATTGTCGGTGTATACATTTCTCAATAGAACTGAGGAATTTGATAGGAGTTTGTCAAGTTGGCCCGGGCGTCTAGTTTGGAGGCCTCCCTTGTGAGGTTTTGAGGGCATGTTCCACGACCAGGAGAAGCCGATAATGACCCAAGACATGATGGATAGACTGTATCTCAGCTGGCTTGGGGATACCACTGACAAACGCTGGATGATTTAGTTGGGGGAGAAAAGTTTTGGAAAGGTGGATGGAACTGTCAGTCCTATTGGTAAGAATTTTTCAGTCTAATTACTGTATTTGTAAAGTTGTAAACACATATTTTGCACTATAACCGTCAGTGTTTAAGAACGTGATTTTTGTTACATTGTTATTGTCAAGTGTAAATAGAGTAGTATGATTTGTAGTATTTATGGTTAGTTATTGGAAAACGCAGACTCCCCGATGTCGTCAGAGAGTGATGGGGCACCATCCTGCCGACAGGAAAAAAAAGAAAAAGTCATCTGTTCCATCTCAGGCAAATAACAATAAGCCCGGGGCCGGATTCCAACCGGCTTTCTCTTTGAAATGGGATCCCGGCACACGCGTTACAAATATATCTCGTTTTATCTTCCGGGCCAGGCCCATGGAAAAATTATTCCAAATACCTGCCACGCTTTATCTGGAACGCCGGAATAGGTCCGGCCCGGCCGGGAACACGAGGATGTCTAAAATAAGGCGTCTATTACGGGAGGTAGTGGAGATGGATGGGACCAGAGTGGGAAGGGGGGGTATTTTCGGTGCGTCGACCCCCCGTGAAAAAGGGCCTGTTGCAAGGGGGCCTCGACAGGCCACAATGCGGGCCACTGTCAGCTGTCGTAGGGGTCCGCGTTTGCGGCGGCCAGGGTTTGTGTTTGTGAGCGTGCCCGGGCGCTACAGAGCCGGGAAGGAATATAAATAACATTTTTCCTACAGATCTCCTCCTCTTGACAAATTTGCCCGTGTCCCCGATGGACGCTTTTTGACATATGGGACAGTGGCCCGTCCTGACACGACTCCTTGATTTATATTTACCTTGTTTCAAAGAGTGCCGGACTTTACGCCTGGGCTTGCTGGTTTTGCAATTGGCTTAATGATCTTGTCCAAAGTGATTGATGGCGAGCAAGTTCTCGGGTGCCCAGCGGTCCAATCCCAAGCATGTTCAGCGCCTCTGGTTTTAGGCCTCTTGATTTTTCATGTAAGGGACTTTGTGTTCTACAACCGAACCAAAGACGATTGCAGTCGGACGCTCACCTTTTCAATTCTTGAAGTCATCAACTACTCAAGTCCAAATAAAGGCGATCAGGTCCAGGACAGTGAAGCATTCAAATGTCTTTCTATAAACAAAACCAACAACTAAACTGCTATTGCTTGATTCCTTAGACTTCTCTTAGTCAGTACTTGACATGGTTCCAAAATGTAGGTCTTGTACTTTTTTCCCCTTTGTATTCTAAAGCACATTTTTGAGAAAGGGTCAATCCTGGGACTTTGATTCAAGACTTCGGTTTCTTTGTTTTGTGTCTTGAAGACATTCAGATGTGTGTGGTTTTGGGCATTATGATTCAGGTCTTGTTTTTTTCCACATAAGTGTCTGGAAATGTCAAAAACATTGTCTTCATTTTAAAGACTTACAGTTTTTCGAATAGAATATGCAACAAGAGTAGACATGGCATTCCAGGATAAACGAGTAATAAAGACATAATATTAAAAAAAGGAGATGAAGTGTCAGAACAAATAGGAAAAATATATTTCCTACGTCGTCCTTTGACTAGCCAAGTTATAATAGTCAATACCAAAATAGTGCATCGTAACAATGGTGCAATACAAAGTAGTGCACTAACTCTAGCAGTATCAACAATTCCCAAATAAGTCACAAGCTATATATTTTCACAATTTTTCACCTTTGTTTAGGGTACTGATGGTCTTTGGGAAAAAGCCTGTTTCTGCTTGTCCTGAGACCACAACCATCCATATTCTCTAAATATTCAAGAACAGCATTCAATTTCCTTAGGCACGTCTTCGATTGGGATTTTAGGTGGATTTTACGTGAACTTTAAGGACTTAAATTTGGTCTGCTTTACTGGTGATTGAATCAGTTTTAGACATAGTCTAGAGACTCAAGACATGGAGTTCCTTTGGTATAATTTTATCCTATCCTGAATATTCAGAGTTTTTTTGAGTCCCAAAGATTTGGTCTGTTGTCAACATTATAAAATAGTTCTGAATGTCAGTCTTTCTATTGTATCCATATAGTACCGAACCTCCTATTCCAAGAGTTTTGATAGAACAAGAGTATTTCCCTGATCTGTCAGCCCGATGTCCGAAACTTGAAAGTGTTTTAATTAAATCTGTCTTCCTGGACATCGATTTTAGATACAAGTCCAGATTCTCTTCACTTTAAAGCCTCAACTTGTTCCTGGCTAAGCGCCCTTAGCCAAATGTAATTCAACACATCGCCTTGACGGATTGTTTAACCGATGAAATCAGTGTGTGTCATTTACAGTCTATTACAATCACTATAACGGATTAATTGACGGTTGATGAAGACACGAAACACGATACGGTAAGTCAGAGGGGCGCACAAGGAAGGAACAGAAGGAGAGAAAGCTGTTGAAAGTTATCACTTGAGGCCTTCATTTAAACCCCCTAACCCCCTCCCGTTTGGTGGGGGGAAGGCTGTCATTGTCACCCTTAGCCCCCCCCGCTGACATTTCCATCAGCGGCCGAGTGTGTGCCGACACCACTGAGCAGACACTTCTGAAATATCATATAATATCATTGTCGATTTTTGATAATGTCGATAATGTGCAGACCTACTGAAGAGTAGGGTGAAGCTGTTCTCAGTTCTTTCTGGAAAATAAAGCCTCTAAATGGTAAATGGTCTGCATTTATATAGTGCTTTTCAAGTCCATGAAGACCTCCCAAAGCGCTTTACAATGTGCTCCACACTTACCCATTCAAACACACACATGCAGCCATGCAATGACCTGCTTATGGCATTAGGGATTCAGTGTCTTGCCCAAGGACACTTCGACAAATAACACGGAGGAGCCGGGAATCAAACCTGCGATTTCTTGATCCCAAGACGAGCGCTCTACCTCCTGATCTAACACCGCAGGGTTTGGAAACATGTGGCTCACGGGCCATATATGGCCCTTTTCATGAGTACATAAGGCTTAGAGATTAGATTTACATTGCACAATTACCTAATGCAGTGTTCCATTTTGAGCTGATTGTTGTGCCAGCTGAAACAATCTGAAATGCTTACCGGGTTCGGTTCAATACGTATACATTTATATAGGAACCAATTTTAACTCCAGCTTACAGCCAAGTTGTCAGACCAACAGACCCTGTAAATTCTTAAATAATCCCTTATATGGAAGATCATTAAACTATGTTCATTATTGAAACACTTTATGATGAAAAGCCACATAACAAACACTAAATACCCAGAAGCTCCAGCAAAACCCCTCAAGCAGTTTGATTGGTAGTGCGTAAGCAATGGGTGGAGCTATACACAGGGCGTACGCATTACTTTTCCTCTTCGCCCAGTGATGTCTGCAGTAAAGGGAAATATATTGGTATTCTTGTTTGCAGTATTGTGTGACATTTTTACAAAAATAACTTTGCCTGCACCTTGTTTGGAAACAATCATTTGGGACAAAAATGTCCTAAAGTCAAAATGGGCCTCAACATTCCCAAGTAACTGCGGTATATGGGACACAGGCTCTGGCATTATTATTTCATAGATTAGATCAAATCACTAAACATCACACAGTGAAATAAAATGTGTTGAAGAATAAGCTTTTGTTTGGAAAGCGTGTTTGGCGTTTTTTTTGAATTTTGTCCTAAAGTATATAGTGTGGCTCTCTCTCCAAAAAAAAATCGAAATATGTTTTGCTTTAATGGCTCTTTGGGTCAAAAAAGTTCAGACCCTTGCCCTAAGGTCTGGGATATGAGTATTTGACAAACCAAAAGCATTTTTGTTTGATCCCTAGTTGTCTTCTCAGTCTTACTCCCAGCAAAAACACTCAATGTTCTCTGATTCCAAGCTATTAAATGTATTCAAATAAATTATGTTAACCGAAACATTTTGGGTTCAGCCGCACATGTTGTATCAATTCTCGGTTTCAAAACAACCGACATATAATTCTGATATTTACGGCAACGTGAGTCATGCTAGTCTAGCGGGAGCCGATTAAGAACGTCACGTTGTGGTCAAGCGTTCTCCTCCTTTGTTGTCGGCAGGGCCGATTCATCCAAGATGACGCAGCCCATGAGGGGGGACCAGGCCCACCAGCCGACCCCGGCCCGCAAGACAGCCAGCTTGTCCTCGCCCAGCGCAGCGCGCCGCCTCTACCGCAACTTGTCTGGAAAGTTCCGCGTGAGCACCAATCCCTCCGCCTCGGAGGACGGCGTGGCGTCAGGACGAGGAGGAGGAGACAAGGAGAGGCTGCGCAAAACCACCGTCGTGAGTCGGGGGCGAGCGAGGGATGAAATAATAATCGCGGGGAGCGTCCTTGTCTAAAAATAGATCTCGGAGGTATTAGCGTCACGCGCTCCTGACCGGCTCCTTTCTTTAGTAGCCAAACAAGTTTAAACACTGCGGGTGTGTGAACTCACGGCTCCGAATCGCCAGTGTTCTCGCTGAACGCCCCACAGACCGTGTTTGTGTCCCAGTTTCAGAGCAATGAGGCGCTGTTTGAGGCGGTGGAGCACCAGGAGTTGGATCTGGTGCAGCTGCTGCTCTCCCAGTACAGCTTAGAGGAACTGGACCTCAACACCCCCAACAGCGAGGGCCTGCTGCCCCTAGACATCGCCATCATGACCAACAACGTGCCAATGGCCAAACTCTTGCTCCGCGCCGGTGCCAAAGAAAGCCCCCATTGTGAGTAAAGGAAAGCACCGTGCGTCTCCAGCTGTGCTTGAAAATAAGTCGACGCACGAATAACACTTAAATTTGGTGCAAAATGAAGCATTCCGCCACTTGGATCAATTTCTTGTGCAATCGTGGGGATCATTTCAACCCAAATGGTTGTTTTGGTGGTTTATAACACAATACTCGCTTTTAAAAAAATGGGAGGTTATTCTGCACAATACGGTATTTTTTAGGTGATTATGAACAGTATAATTTGAACTATTTCTGGAAGGTTTTTCCCAAGAAAATTAGATATTTGGGTTTTAAGAGGAACAATCCTACCCAATATTTTACTTTGTTTTCATTCATAATAAGTTATACACAATTGAAGTTGTTTAAGAAAAATACCCAGTTACTTTCAGTTGTTTTATAAAATATGATTAGGTTGTTTTAAGCAATGACTCCATTTTGCTGAAGTTCATTACAAAATGAGCCCCTTTAGATAGTTGTGTTTTATGTATAACGAAGCAATTTATGGTTTTTCATGTGAACCAGAGCAGGGGTCTCAAACATGGTGTCAACGGGAACCAGTTGTTCCCCTAAGACTACTTAAATAGTCTGCGGATCTTCTAGGAAATAGAATTTCTGACTGGCATAATGTTTAGTGATTGAGCTTACTTTAACCTTTAATAATTACAACCAGCTAGTAACAACAAAGTAATGTGATTTTTGGCTAGCAAACTGGTAGTCTTTCGTGCTAATCAGCAACTAAAAAGTAGCGCTTTGATTCAAAAAGGTTGGTGACCATGAACTATCGTATAGTACTGTCAGCTAACTATATAGTCCAACACACAGCGGTGTTATTTATTTTCTTTTAGTGTCATTGAAATCAATAAAGACCTTGAACAGCAACTGTCACCAAGGAAACCTACTATAAGAGGCATAAATATGACCAATGTGTAGGGTGCAGTTATTTTTGTTTTCATTACGAGAGCAACTGCTGATCTGGCCAAGCAAAATGTCTCCTTCGAGATCAACAGTGCCAATGTTCTGATAGCATCTGATGCTAACAAGGAGTTTTTCCTGCTAGTTGTTAGCTATGTCGTAGTGTTTTCTGTCCTTAGCATTATGTTAGCAGCTAGGACCCAACAGCCTGCCTTCAAAAATATGACCATAACCAATGAGTTGCATCCTCGGTAAGGCCGCACAATTTTGGAAAAAAACCTGATTGTGATTTTTTTAGACCTAAAACGAGTGCGCATCCACGTTTAGGGGAGTGAGATTATGTACAGGAGTCGAAATTAGGCACAACACTGAACGCAATAACAAACCACGGAGCACTCTCTGGTGATCAGCTTTTCTTTGCGCTTTTCTGACTCTCCTCAAATGTTGATGAATTTCTGCTTCATGTGACGAGCTGCTAAAATACTAGCTCGGCTGTATAGCTGTGCTCCACATATAATTTGGGCACACTGATGTTTTTTTTAATTGTGCTTTTTATCTTTTTTGAACACCCAAAGAACAAAGGGGGCGGGGGGAACAAAAACAAAGGGTATCCCATATTGTATTATTTTCTTTTAAACAAACCATATTTTTTCCCAGTAGCTTGTATTTTTGGGCAAAGCCAAAATATATACATGTGGTCAATGTCTACCTTTTTCACATGTTCACCAGCATGGTTGTTGAACATCAGAAAAACCTCTCCTAATTTTGGCGTTTACAAATAAATCTGACTACATTCTTCCAGTCGAATTCCTTCAAAATCAGGGAAATACTGGATGTTTTACAAATATTCCACCACTCGTCTTTTGTGACGCTTGTTTGTCTGACAAAATACACCAGCCTATCAGAGTCACCTACACACTGCTTGCAAACTTTGCCTCACCTTTACTAGCTAATGCCGTTAAAACACGACCTGTGACAATTAATAAATCCTTGAATAAAAAACGCAGTGTCCTGCGATGACACATTCGCACTACGTCATATCGATAACATTTCGGTTAACCAGAGGTCCGTTTCCAAACGGGGATCCGGGAGCCCGGCCCCTCAGCTTGAACCCCTACCTCAAACCTCAACGCAGGCCGTGGCGTTTACCGAGCGGAGCCCGAGTGTGCGAAAAAGCCCGCAGCTGACGAGGAGACGCTAAAGCCGCCGCGCAATCAAACAGCCAGATGGACATTTTGACACAGTGCTTTAAACTTAGTGTCAACAGTGGAATCTAACGCTCAACAGTGGAATCCACTGTGAACAAACGCAGGCCACGCAGACTAAACACAGACTCACGCCAGTCCTAAACACTCGCTGAGTGAGGAGATGCCAAAAGAAGGACAATATGCTATTGTCTTCCCTCGGCCCGATACAGTAAATCAGCGCTAGCTACCAGTGCCATATTCTGATGTCATCCGACCGTCCCTGCCTCAATTACACCAAACCGGCGTTTTATACTCCCCTCCGCTGATTGTTTTGGTTCATTCCGGGTGAAATAAATGAGTGCGAAGGTCCACATTGTTTCAGTCAAGCCGTAGCGCCTCTGAGACCAAACATTCCGCCGGTGGAGGCTCTTTGGCGCTGCGGTTCCTGATTTAAATAGATCAAAATGTTCCAGTACTTTTCGGAGGGGAAGAAAAGCGGCAACATGAATGTATGCTCCCACCATTTTGTTTTCCCCAAGAAGAGCCACGGTCTCGCCCACCACTCTCACTTTTCACGCAGTCTCCTTCTCGCGAGGGGAGCTCAGTCAAAATGTTTATTGCGGCCGCCAAAATGACTCGTCAGGGTTTCCCACAGTCAGTTTGCATTGTTTCGTTTGTTGCTTCGTGTTTTGGAGTTTTCTGTCGGTTAACCGCGTTTTGTTTTTGGTTCTTTATGCGCAGGACAGCTTTAATTCGGAAGATTGATGTTTTGAGCCCACTGAAGAAGATTGAATAGAGCTGGGGTTATTTTTTTTGTCTTGGGAAACCTTGATCGCTTTGTTCTTTGGCTTACACAGTTTACAGTAAACTGTAGTTTACGCTGCACTTCCAGACTTCAACCATTTGGGGTGTTACCGTTCACAACCAGCCGAATTACAGTGAACTTTGACATCTGCAACACTCAGTGAGTTGAAAGAGTCAACTTGTCAGGCAAAACTTTGTTTTAAATTTCAAACTTGAACAAAAACATGAAATGAACCCCCTGCACCATCAATAAAGTAGACCCCACCTTAATGTAATGGAAAGTCGTAATAATATACTTTGACATTTGACTAGTGTCAACTTTTGAATTGTAAAAAAATAAAACCACAGAAGGAAAGAAAACCTTCATGAATACCCTAAAATGGGCTGGTATCCGGACCTGATATCGGTACTTGCTCAGGTGTCAATTACTAACAGGCCTTACTGCATGGGGACCAATACTAATATTTGTGGGAAACTTTGGAATGTGCAGCTATTTGGTTCAGTCATTGGAAATTGTAATAAGTACGATCTCCTCCATTTTTAGGTACTGTCCAAGGCAGATTTTTTCCACAGGATTGATAGGGGTGAGACAATAAATGTATGCATATATAGTGATTTTATTTCTGGCGATTTGAAAATCGACATTTCTCCCCACAATTGAATTTTGTGATGTCATATCCAGTATGTATAAATTCGGGAAAGCAAACAGAAGTGGAAAATGGAGTTTATCTGCAATCCAAGGTTCTGTAAAACTCGAATTTCAAGCACTTCGATTTTAAAACTCACAGTCCAGCTGGTTTCTTTTAGAAGCAGTTTTTGCAATAATGATGTATTTTAATACCTTAAAGATTCATATCAGACAACAGTGTTTACCTGAAGCACAGGGTTTTAAAGAATATGTTATAAGGCTCATAATTTGACTTTGTTAGCTTACGGTTGTGCTGTTTTTTTAATTTAATCATCTCACAGTATAAACTGGAAATGGGATCATCAAAAGGACCACATTTGTGTTATGTTGACATTTCAGTCCATGAAATTATGTAGCACGTTATATTGTCATTGTCCCAGTTGTAATAACTGACTGGCACATACTGATGTGCATTGTTTAAACATCATTTAGGTTTATTGTCCCAGAAGTAAATGATTTCAGTTACTTGTTTTTAGGAAAGAGAATTAAATTGCAATCATCAATTATACTGAACAGCAATACTTGTAGAATTGCAACTATTGAAAATCTGGAAATCGTCGAATCGGCATCTTAGTATCGTGATACAATTGAATTGTGACCAAAGCGTATTGTCCCACCCCTATAAAACATGATGTGCCTTTAGAGAGTAGCAGAATAACACAATAACTCAACATGCAATAAACGACAGTAGAGTTAATGAAAATCGTATTAATAACGCATTACAGTAATCATGTTCCGGAACAAGATTCTTCGTAACACATTAGTCCCAACACTGCTAGCCACACCTACATATAAAAAAGCAGGACCTAGTGACTACTCCGCTAACCAGTTCAGCACTGTTTTGGGTCATTTTACTATGTTTCAGTCGTGAGCTTGGAAGGCCGGGCAGTGCACCTGGCCACTTTGGTGCAGGAGGCCGAGCAGCGGGTTTCGGAGCTCCAGACCCAAGTGGGCGGTTGCGCGGGTCCCGGCGAAAGGGAAGGCTCGGACCGGGAGCGGCAACTCAAGGCCTGGGAGTGGCGGCTGAGGCTCTTCAGGCGCATGCAGTCTGGCTTCGAGCACGCAAGTACGATTCCGATGGCGCCTACAAAGGATTGCGTTTTTCATTCCTTCTCTGGTTCCGTCTGGGCCCGACTTAATGATTACCACACTATGGTGCGTAATGTGTGTGAATAACCACTTACACTTACAGCATGATTTATCAGTCCATAAGAATGCAAAATAGTGTTTGTATGGTGAGTACGCTTACACTATACTATAAGACCACCATTGTTACAGATGACATAAGAAAAGGCATTCAAGGTTATCTCATTATCACACTATCCACAGTGTCAGAAACGCTGGTTCACATATTGCGTTTTGTTCGGCATTCCGAACCAGGGGTCTCCAACGTGGTACCCGGGTGCCCCCTGAGTACTGCCTGCAGACGTGTTCTGAAATTAGCTTAGCAGTGCTGGGTTATTGTGATTTTCTATTAAAATAACATACTTAGTGATTGCCTGAGTCCATTTTACCCTACTTCCAATAATTACCCCAGTAATAATACAGTAACAGCCTAATAAGTTGTTGTTTTAAAAATGCATATAAAACTCTGTCCCTTTTGCGCTAATTAGCGACAAAAAAGTAGCTCTCAGCTTGAAATGTTTTTTAATATTTATGATTACGTGAAGGGGGTTGTTAAAAGACTTTGTTTTCTGCTTATGTCTTTTGCCTTATTGACACACACAGTTGGGAAAGCGCAGAGACTGTTTAACCCATTAGAATGCCCTATGCAAATGTGTGTTCTGGCACTGTGAATAAAAACTCACATAATGAAATATAAACTATTCCCTTTTCAGATGTAGTGTGTACTACTGGTGATTTTGTGGTCAAATGTTGGTGCCCTCACCACTATGACCCAGGTTTGACTATCGTTGCACTTAATGAATCGCGATTTTGGGCCAACGATAATTATCTATTGGTCAATCAGTGCTCAAATATCGAATTATACCATTAAAGCTTGTGAAGTATAGGTAAGGTTTAAGGCCCAAAATTCTGTTGCTGATTTCTTTAAAATTATTATTATCCACCTGTCACACACAAGCTCATTTGTTGGTACTGTTAAGCACAAAGAAAGAGAGTGCGCGGCAGGGGGACACAGTTGGCCCTTATCACCCTTCCCCCTCACGACTTCTAATAAAATATAGAAATTTGGGTTTGTTTCGGGCTAGGTCCTTCAAATGGAAATAATTGGTCGGGCTCAGGCTGGTTCGGGCTTTTATTCCCGCAAGCCGGGTCAGGTCGGGCTGGATTTTTTTGTAGGCCCAGTCATACCTCTAGTAATACAGCACACTTATGGTTACTTTATGCATTTCCATCCTTATCCACCTTATTTTGCGGTATGTAAGGCACACTTTCTGGCAAATTTGGAGTTTTTAGGTGCGCCATATTATCCGTACATTCAAATGATGATCTCGTTCATAACGAGTTCCATCTGTGCCAAGAGGCGATTCGCTCGAATTTCACACGAGGACGAGTGCCTCATTGTGCAACCGAGCGAAAAATACACGATTAAAGCGATCTGCCACGGGTTTGCGAGCGCCACAGGGAAGATCTGTCTCTCACTCTGTTCTCGTCTCTATCTTTTTGCACTCAGGCCCTCCGGAGAGTCCCTGCGCGGCGCGTTTGTCCGTCAGCGGCAGCACCAGCCTCTCGCTGGATTTCCAGGAACCCCGATGCGTCAACTCGGCCGTGGTTACCAAATACAAAGGTCAGCCGCTGCGCCGGATAAAGCCTGCGTCACTCTTTTGCTTGAGTTTGGGAAGACGCCAAATGTCTTGCCAGCCGTAACGTAAGCACTAAACCCCTTTCTGTTTGTGATTGTGTTTGCAGTGAGCTGGAGCACCACGCCTTCCTTTTGCTCAGTGCTGGGGGAGGCGGTGGTGGAGGACATCTCCGTGCTGCAGTACAACATCACGGGACTCACCTCTGTGAGTTTCACTTGGACTTCTAGCGTACAAATGGCACACAGAAGTGATTTGCTGTTGTAGATGACAGCGATTTGGGACACAATATCAATTATCGGGGGTGATATGGGCAGAAATTGATGAGATGGACTGTTATAGTTACAAATATCAAATTCTTAACCAGTGGACATATACCACCTTATCAGAAACCCCTGCTTTAAAATAACAAAATAGTTTGTTTATTTCAATAGCATTACATCAAAGTAACAGTAGTCCAAATATTTGTATTCAAGTTTTAAAACCCTTGTTGCTAGAAATGTCCCAATTGAATTTGCTGTTCCTCCCTGAATCCCACTTCCACTCAAAGGAAGGCAAGTATGAATGCAGGCTACATTGGTATGTGGCACAAAAACACACTACAAGAACTCAGTCCCTGCTGGTGCCAAAGCAAAACATTTAGGGGCCATTATCCCCCATTATTTACACACAAATAACATCCATGAAGTCTTTTATTATATGCATCAAACAGCCCAGTAAAGTCGCCCACTGGTGCCGGCGCTTCAACCCAAGACTTATGACACCGGTGGGAAAAAAAACAAAACAACAACACCCTATTGGTTTGTCAGCCTTCCAAATGGCTTCTGCCCATTGAGAAGCAACAGTGGCCAAACTGCCACCAAGAGCAGCTTGGTAGCCCGCCACCTGATTTATGTTTGGCCCATGCGGGCTAATGGACTCTCCCGCCTGTTTGTTTTTCGGCTGAGGGGAATACGGCGCTTCTTTTTCCCGAAGCTCACTCTTCTCCCTTGACAGGGGTCAAGGCAAGGTCAGGGGGTGTCGGTGGCCCAGTGATTGATCTGGCTGAGAAAGAAAAGAACGGAGGCCTGCGTGGCGACTCCTTGCAGAGAAAACAAACTGTCCACAAACAATATGATGCATTTTTAAATATTTTAAGCTCCATTTCTAATTTATTTTAATATTGTCGTGTTCTTTTCAGGGGACGCCCTATTACGTCCAAGTGTCAGCCTACAACATGAAGGGCTGGGGACCAGCGCTTGCTTCCACCCCCGACTGCGCCACTCCTTCCAGTAAGTAACTTATTATAGGATAACATTTGCTAGCGTTCCGCCACAATACAAGCCATCTATGGGGTGGGGACATGCTCCCCTTCATGTAACAGATAGCATTGGTTTCCATGGTTACTGGTAGCGGGAGAATCCTGCTAATTTGACGCAGATACAGCCCACTATTCAGAGATGAGCTGGACCTCTGCATTGAAATGCAGTGGCATTTGACAGTATACAGTGGTGCCTCTACTTACAAATTGAATTGGTTCCAGTAGTGACCTCGTATAAGAAACAGTTGTAAATCGAAACACGTTTTCCGATCGAAATGCATAAATATGGGATTAGTCTGTTTTAAGGTCATTAAATTCAACAGAACCCCCATTAAATCAACTTCAACTGCCCTTGAACCACACTTATGTTCAGTCAATGTTCATAAATATACAACACAATATAAATTAAACAAGAAATAAGGCTAAAGTAATGCAAAAGACGAACTTACTGTACAATGCAAAGCTTTAGTAACCAAAAACCATTTCAACAACAACTGAAATAAAATAATCGAATGATAATAGTCGGTGAAAATGTAATCTCCTTGGCACGCTTTTCCACTCACTGTGCCGTCGGACGCATAAGGGTCTCACCTAGCAAATAAACCACTCAGGCCCCTTCAATTCACCCCGGTGGGCACATTTTTGGGGACACGTGAAGGAATCTGTTCCCATCGCCTCCTCGAATCGATCGGGCGCTACCGCTCTCATTTACTCCAACCGTCTACCTTTCTACCGCTCTCTGAGCTAATTTCGATGTTGCGTGTTTGTGTTTTCCATTTGGGCCTACCACTGGAAATATTTGCATGTCTGTGCCGTAGTGCGCGGCGCGGCCCCAACAGTGGGGGCCTTATCCCGGCCCGCGGGCGCCCATTAAAGGGCCCGCTTGTCCTGTCTGGACAGGCACCTTTCCGGGAATAGAGCGCACCGTGTTTTGGAGCCGCTCGCCCTCCGGGGGGCTCTGCGAGCGGGAGCCGGGGCCAGGGTGGCGCGTGATGGGACGAGAAAGGGGGAGGCGGCTTTTTTCGTCGACACATCCTTCGGGGATGCGGAGAGGGCAGTGGTGCTGCAGGATCACTTTCTGCGTAGGGGGAAGAGGGTGTGACTGTGTGATTTCTAATGCGGGTTGAGATAATGAATAGATTTTCAGTATTCTTTTCATGGCACTTACAGACTTTTCATTGATGCGTCGGTAAATGTCCTTTAACTAGTCTTTTTTATTGCTTGGAGAGGAAAAGTGTGCTGTGTTATGTTCAAGCCCCGTACGTTTGCATGTGTGCGTCGACTGTTCTACATTCGCTTGGCTCTCCAAGTACTCTTAATAGACGACTGTATCTGTTTGAGGACACGATTCTAGCAGAAACGAAGCATGCCGGCTTCATGAGAATGAACACAGCGGTTATTACAGAGAGGTCTCAAACTCAATTGTCTTGAGGGCCAAATCTCTGATAAAAACACTCCACTATTCTCATTCTGTGATCCCTCATTTATACTGGGGGTTAAGTTGCAAAACAGGCCCGTGATAAGCAAAATCCTTTCATTAGAAATGTTTATTTTTTGCAATTGTTATAAAATCAAATGCAATATTCTACACGAATGCAGAACACAACGCGCGATGCAAATTTTTGATGGAGCAAAACAGTGAAAAGTAAACTGCATTATACCGAGGCGTCACTATTTTTTTTTTGTCCTACACAAAATTAGTTCTAAAATAAACAGTACTGGAATTGGTAAGAATATAAGTCAGTAATAAATAAATACAACAATAGGTTCTGACAACCTGCTGGACCTTTGATAATCAAATACGTGTCTGTATGATATCACCACTCACTGATATACGTCATGTCACATAACATCGGAAAGTTTTAACTCTTGGGATTCAAAATATACGCAAACATCCCGATCCGTCTGAAACAAGATACGCAAAAAGTATAGACTCACTAATGACGTTCCCTGGCCTTAATGATATTTGGTGAGTGGATATAACCAATGGCGTCCTTATTTGAAAACACACAATGATGCCAACAAATGAAATATATTGCATGTCTGCTTCATAAATGGCAAATAGTCTGCATTTATATAGCGCTTGTAATTTGTTCGTGTGGTTCCAAAATCCCCCCAAAAATAAACAGACTTGTCAGGTGACATCCAGTATTTCCGAGATATAGAAAGAAGGCAGAGCAGGTGTTTAGTCACAATATAAAAAATGGTATGATATGAATTAGCATTGGAGATCTCAAGTCAAGAGGTGATGGCTGATCGGCTTGAATCTTGGCTGCCCCAAACATTCCTTGTAATTTTATTTTTTAATCCAATCTTTTTGTTCAATTTGATGTTTTTTATCACAACTGAGTGAACCAGTGATAACTAAAGCGGAAAGTAGTGAGGGGTCTGACAAAAATGGAGATGAGTCTTTATAGAATAGCAACAACAAAACACATTTGTAATAAATAAATGTTAAAAAGATATAGCAACTATTTAAATGTTGATAATACATTCGACAAGAGAGGCACCAAATCCACACAATTTTATTTGTCGTACTTTAGGATAACGATTGATAGATGAAATAATTAATTCTAATTTCATTTTGGCTAGTTAGCATGTCCTGCTAATAATGTTACAGCAGAAGCCACGTCGAAATATCAGTTTTCACTCAGCGGAATAATTCATCATCACGTCACTGTCAATTAAAATAACGCGTGTTTTACACAATAGCACATTATCTTGAGAACAGGCCTCTGGAGAAAGACAACATTTCTCACATTTATTATTGACTGTGAATTTTTTTGACTCTAATCCAAATGGAAAACTTGATAGCAAGCATATCCTTTCGTCCACCTCATTTTGGAATTCTCTCAGAACGTACGTAAAGTCGTGTTTGTGACCCCTGCGGGACAGTCCTCGACACACTCTTCCAGTCTTTGACAACGCCATGTAATGTTAGCGTTTGGAACAAAAAAATGCCCATCCATCATCGTGGCAGGTTTGTCCCTAAGGCAGCGGGGAGTTTCGCGCAAACACAAAGAGGCAACGCAACACCCCGTAGGACTCGATAACTCATCCGCCGGTTCAAAGAGCTCGCGTCGTGTACTACATGTCCTCTTTAGACCCGTGTAAGTAAGCCTTGAAAGCATATACAGACTAATGCCGTATTGTGAAAAGTCGGGGACGCTTTGAGATAACGCGACACGCCTAACGTATTGTTTCACTGATCCATCTGGGAAAGTGGGAAGTTATAAGGTCTTGTAAAGGTGATGGGGTCTTTCTGGCAGTCAAATCTGGAAAGGTTTTTTTCTACTACTAGGACCGTTTTATGTTATCGTAACGTTGGTGTGTCCCGCTCTGGTATCAACATCTAAAGCGTGATTTTTGTCAGATTTCAGTCAAAATCTCAAAGGAATGACCCTTGAAACTGTTAAAAGAATCCAGGTACTTTTTGACATAACCCAAAATATCGGAGTAGTAGTAGTCGCTCATTTTCGCAGGGATTGGGTTTGAAAAAGGTCCTGTGATACTCAAAACCTGCGAAGTAGAAACCCTTATTAATTAATTTGTCAAGTAGTCTACAGGTTCAAGCTGTTGTTTGAGAAATACTGTACTTTATAAACTTTTCTTTTTGCGAATAACATGTACTATCATATTATAATTTTAAACATAATCGTGCTTCTAATACTCCATTGGACTATTGATTGGTTATATAAAATAGGATTGGTTGTCTAAAGCAGATAAACCAGCTTTCTATGGGAATCTGATCAAGGCAAAAATCTCAATTTGGTTCAAAAAAGTGAATCGTGCACTCGTGTTTTTAGTGTGACGGTATATTATATTTTTGCCAATTATGTTTGGCAAGCGGGCGGCATGGCGGCGCAGTGGTTAGCGTGTGTGCGGCACAGTTCTGAGGTCATGAGATCGAACCATTCTGTGTGGAGTTTGTATGTTCTCCCCGTGCTTGCGTGAGTTTCCTCCCACATTCCAAAAACATGCATGTCAGGTTAATTGTCCGGTCCAAATTGTCCATAGGTGCGAATGAGCGAGTGCCCTCCGGCTGGCTGGCAACCAGTTCAGGGTGTCCCCTGCCCACTGCCTGAAGATTGCTGGGATGGCCTCCAGCACCCCCGCGACCCTACTGAGTATAAGCGGTGCAGATAATCGACGGATGCCCTATTAAAGATAAATTCCGACGTTTTAGGCTTATCCACTTTAGATTATATTGTTTTGCCATTATCTGGACGTTATAAAACAAATGTGACGTGAAAATGCTTTTACCTTCCTTAAGCATGTGAAGAGGGCATCTTCCTCTTTCTTCTGCTGCTTTTTTGAGTTCAGAGTGTTTTGATGACTTTTAAAGAAACTCGACATATAAAAAGATTTGCACGTATGTATTGTAGGTTTATCAAGCTGTTTTACGTAGACCTACAACTTAGATCGCAACTTTGACATAGACAAGTTTTAGACAATCATAATACAGAGCACAATCCACTCTGAAAATCCATAAAGTATCAAAACTGTGAAATGGAAGCCGTGATACAGCGAGGGTCAGTTTGTGAAAAACTGCTATCAGGACACCGCTACCGTTGTTGAAAAATCTTCTCTCTTTTCGTACTGCAGGTTGGAGAGACATTGAAGGGCGCGCTCCCCAGCAAAGAGGCCAGAAGGAGGTCCTGGACCAGCTGCTGGCTCAAATAAAAGATGCCCATCAGAGCTGCGTCTGCCACGGTATAACAACCCCTTGAGATTGATTTATTGGCCGCTAAAAGACTCGGGAGTCACACGATCCCGCCCAATAATTGACGCCGTCCGAACCGCAGCCCTTTAAAGCAATCAACTATGGATGAGCGTGTGATTTTTAATCCGCCTGGAGCTTTTATGACGGCATTAGGTTTAACAAGGGGTCTGCAGGAACTTAAAACACGGGAGCCGCAAATATACTTGACCCGCGACACAGAGGCGACTGCTTAGCGCTGATGTCGTGCAGGATGTCTAACGGCAGCACCGTCTTTTTTTTTTCCAAAGCATCGTTTGAGTTTACAATGTAAACAAACGTGGGCGATTGGCCACTGCTTCCATTTCTCCCCAGATTAAAAAGAGAACTGGGCCGGTAGATTTATAGCCAATATTCAAGGTTCGTTCGGCCTCGTGCTCGCCATACTTGAAAATTCCTCCATTTTAATGTTGTGTTTTCAAGGATTGCAAAGATTGGGTTTTAGTAAATGTGTGAAATTGTTGCCATATTTCTCAACAAGTCTATTTGGTGGCTTGGTTTTTTACATCGCGTTTCTGCTTCCTTTACGATAAACGGCATCAAACATTAGTTTATATGGCTTTGTCCTATAATGGATCGCGCCCAAAAGGACAGATGCATGGTCCACCTAAGTGGGACACTATTAAATGAGTATTAGGGCAAAGATTACGTATCAATTATGGACATTTATTATGGGCAATGTAAAAAAAAAAATGAGGTGGTGTTTCTCCAGTGGTAAATTCCTGCAACTGCTAATGTAAATTATATATTACCGTAATTTTTACCCAACACCTATGAGAGTTTTCTCAAAAATATTTACTCACATATTCTTCAGATCCACAAATATAATTGAAATTGACTTGAGATTTAGAAAACATGTTTTGAAAAATGCACATGTGGATCAAGGATATTTTTCAGGATTTCTTCTTTTAATTGGAGGCTTTGAAAATCCTTAAAAAGCACTTGAATTTGGCCATAAAAAGGCATACATTATTTAAGTCGTCAGTTCCCCTCGCTTCATTTCCATTCGTGACACTGATGTCTGTTCTTTTCCATCTTATAAACGGTGACGGGAGGAACGACGTTATGAGCAAACAACGTAAAAGGAACGGTGAGAAACTGTAAACCTACAAGTGAAGCCGCCTTCTGTACCTTCCAGCGTAGACATTACTTTTCCATACACTAAATTAGAGGAAAAGGCAGAATGTGTCGAATGCACGCTATCCCATGAATAACTGATTCTCCATCTAAATTCAACTCTTTATTCTTACATTGCTGTCATCCAATAAGCTAGAAAAGGTAACTTTCGTTTAGATTTTAAAGGAAGAAGAAAGGGCAGATGTAAAAAGGCCAATCGACACATTTTCTGATTAGTATTAACAATTTGTCTTTTGTGTTGGGACATTTCTGACACAGCCCTCAGTCCGGTCCCCCCTTAATCTTTGTGTGCATGCCTCATAATTGACCGTGAGTAAGTGTATGTCAAGAGAGAGGAGCAGGGTAGGCACACTCGCAAGGACCAAGTTGTTGCTGGTAGAAAGCTGGACAAAGAAGCATTTACTTATCCCACTTTTTCAATCAATTGACAGTGTTGTTTACACCAGCGCTCTGCAAACTCTTCTCTACCCCTGTCGGACAATATTCTCATGGCCTGGCTTGATTATGACAGTAGCAATCATTACAAAATGGATTTAAACTTATCATTATCATTATTGTTATCACTAGACCACCAGGAATCTCAATGGCACAGAGAAAGGCCTTAGATTTGATCTCTTCACATTGTACAACACACCGTTGAGTTAAAATAATGTGACGATAAAATCAAATCTAAAACCTTTCGCCAAGTCATCTACATTCTTAGTGGTTAGGAATCTGCTGCGATCTGGGTTTAAGACTTCAACTAGGCAAGAAGAAGCAGAAAAATCAACAACCACGGCGTACGAAAACACGGAGTGTCATGAGGATGCACACTTGTTTATTTTGCGACTCACGGAACATTCAAAATCGCATCACATACAATTTGATTATAGGTTGCTTTCTGTCACTGCTGTAAACAACAGTGGCGCTCATTGATAAAGCGATAGTATCCTCTTGTGGTAGATAGATACTTTATTCATCCCCGCAGGGAAATTCACAATAGGTAACAATATTTCCATTAGAATCACACCACGCGATCATTCAATGGGGAAAGCTAAGGTTTTCGATTTAATTAACATTTGAGAGGGGGGTTGCCGTGCTCCCTGTTAACATCCATGACTACTTCCGCAAATATGAGCGCATTGCATATGTGATGTCACGGTTCCTTCTCTGCATACATTCACAAAATTCAGAACTGAGCATTAAGTTTCGCAGTGTGAACCTATTCAAAATCGCAATAAAATGAAATGCAATCCCTCCTAAATGCGGCAACTGACTAAACAGGTAGAAGAGATCGAGCAGGGCATTATTGCCATTCACTGTTAGGGAGTGTGATTGACCCTCTGTTTTTTTCTTCTTAGCATTATTTTGCATAGGAAAAGGCCAGCGACCCACCAGTTGAGAAACACTGCTTTAAACGATGCCAAGTATTGGTATTTTGTACTTTCCCGCCACTCTTTGAAGCACTAAAATAGTGACAGGGGGATCCTTGCATCGTAAAATCTTGCCACTGAAAATCTACACGGTGTCTTTCCACGACTCCCCCCCTCAGGGACAAAGTGCAGATGGGCTTCTTGCACGCTCAAACTGTTTACATGAGCAAAAACCGGCGGCCGTAAGTCGCTCCCATAAGTGTCAAAAGCCGTCCGCGCTGATTCTTTTACGCGTCAGCGACGACGGCCACGTCCCAACACACTCGCCTACCGACTATTGTCCGGCAACCGCCGCATAATAGTTTGTATTGAGCGCGCCGGCCGTTCTTCAGCCGCCGGCTGACTGAGCTCGAGAGTTGAGCCGCGGTAGCCGAGGTGGCCTGTCCCCGGGTCATGTTTGTTATTCCTGTTAGAGACGAGTCCTAGGCCGGGCATAAATTACGCCGAGTTACACGCGCCAACACGGAGGCCTCCGCCCCCCCTCGCGTTCCTGTCTACAGTACAGCCCATACATATATATACACCCGGGCATAAAGATAGACATAGATACACATGTACATGAACAGACACAAATATTCAAGCGTTTGCCCCCCCAGCAACCTACGCCGCCCTCCCCCTTGTCCAAACACAATTAATTAAACTGTGAAAGAGGCCTTGACTAACACTGGCACCCCAGCAGTCAGCCCTACTTGTCTGTCTTAGTCAGTGTCAAGAGAGGAATCGAGCGGGAGGGGCTGTTTTCTTCGCGTCCACCTGAAGGGAAAATTAGTTCTCTCGGCTCCTGAATGAGGGGATTTATTGACTAAGTGGCCTGGGGGGTTGAGGGTATGATCACCTGGGAGGGGGCGGGGGTGGCAAGGAGCAATCTACTGGTTGTGTCTAATGCAGGGGTGTCAAACTCATTTTAGCTCAGGGGCCACACTTGTAAAATAATGGCATAACAAGTGTGCTTGAGCTGGAGGGCTGGGGGTCTTTTCAGAGGCTCACAAATAAATTATCGTATTTCTTAGTCTAACGCACACCACTAAATTTTGATTAAAAAACTGTTTCACTTGTTCTTAGCTCTAACTAAAAATTATAAATGATAAAATGTCATTGTATATGTGCGGCAAAATCATTTATTAACCACGTAAAGTGTGAACACAACACTAATAACTTTTACAATGTATTTATTTCATGTCGTTAAAAGTCCAAATAAACATCAAAGAATTGTTTGTTTTTATATTTCAGGACAACTTTCTGTAATCTACATTTTCAAACACTTGTTTCTGGTACTGTGAATATAAATGGTGTTAGGATTCGACATTCTTACCACCACAACCCAGGTTCGATATCCGTTGCATCCATTATTTCGCGATTGTGGTCGGAGATATTTGTCGACTGATCAATCATTGCACTAATACGGTATTTTAAGGTAAAAGAATATGCATTACAGACAGATAAATATTTCTAAAAATAAGTAAAATAATTACAGGGTGGGTTTCCTCAATGTTGTCTGGTTCAATAATCATAGTGAGCAAATAGGTAGTTCTTAACCACATGAGCAACATCTGGGTAACACCAGTAGTAGCGGCCGTGCTGGATGGGTGTAAGTTGACTTCATTATTATTGTGAATGACATTCAAAATATGGCGTAGGTTAAGTTGTAGCTTTTTCTCTAGACATTTAAGGTTTCAAGCGTTGACATCGAATGTTCGCTGAAGTACAAATGAGACCCATGCTTGCTAGAGGAAACCGTGCGGTGGTATGGATTAGGGTTTCAAATAAGGCAAATTCTGGGACTCGTTTCAGATGGTGAACGGGGCATTATCATCAGCAAGGGGTTTTAGTGTGCCTGGGCCATCCTGGGGTGTTGCGTAGCGTTAAATCAGAGCCTTAAACTTGAGCGAATCTTTGCCCCTCCACTCAATGACTCGATAGATCATGAAGAAAAATGAAAGTGTGCTTAAAAGTCAAGCCGATACTACTTTTGGTGGCTTCGCTATGCCATTTCTTCCTCTGTTGTGATTAACGGCAGCTGGCGTTAGTTTGTATGGCATTGTCTTATGAGGTGTCATCGCCCTCTCGCGTCAGGACCATGAGCAGAGATGATAGGAGGCTAGTATTTTCAAGAACGATGGCTAGAAAATACAAACAATGGCTAAAATGTGGATTTTTTTCTTTTAATGGTGGAAATTGGAAAATTGGCTTTGGTAGTCTTTCAAACGTGCTCAAATTTGTCAATGAAGAAGGTGTATGAACCCTGTATATACAGCTAAAGAAATAGATTTTTTGTTGTCCTGTAAAGATGTGCTCTTCCCGTTTGAGGGAAAGTTTGGCATTGAATGAGTTGCCAGTGGCTCATTCTTCTCTTGTGCGTCGTCTAAGGAGTCGGGAGGCGAGCTATCTCACCGAAAGGCGCGCTCAAACGCCCCCCTCCGCCGAAGGCCCACTCAAAATAAACACGCCCCCGCAGACTGAACTGACCTCCCCGTCAGCGAGCGGCGAAGACTCGAGACGCGCACGCCGCACCTCAGCTCCCCGTAGCTCGAGACGTTCGCGCAAACGCAGTCGAGGGACCCGAAAGCCGGGGGCCCCCTCGAGGGCCCGTAGTCTGCCTCTGCCGTAGCAAATGTCAAAAAACATTCCGCCGTGAGCGTGCGGGCAAACCTTTTAGGTTTGTTGTCAATTAGGTAACGGGTTGTCACCGGAGGGGACGTGTCAGGACCGAGGTATCGGCCGGTGGCAGGCGGTCAGGCTAATGGCCGCAATTTGTCACGCCGAGCGCCGGCCAAAACAAAACAAAAACAGACGCACAATGTCGCCGATTCACGATTTGTCGTCCTTACAGAACCGTGCAAAGCGCCGGCGCAAGGTCGAAAGCATTCCGTCTCCAAAAGTCTGCGGCACCTCTTTCAACCCAACAGCAAGTTTGTCAAAAACTTGAAAAGGTAAAGGGAACGTAACTGATTATTTGAAGCATGACATTTTATTTTGAATTCAAGGGAGCGTGTATTTTATTGGATCAATAGATGTCGCTGCATAGTGCAACTGAAAACGAGTGCTTAAAAGCACAGGGAAGAAACTATGGAGACTCAAAGTGACCAAAACTTAGATTTTTTGCCCAGCCTCTTTGGCTGCAAAATGTCAAGCAATGATGTCAGGTCCCTCTGCGCGAGGCTCATGTTATTTATAATAAATGCAAATTCATATAATAGTCCATGTTTTATTATTTAATGGAGGTTTTTTTTTTTTTTACCACTAAGAGGCGCTAAATAATGCACACTATCCTCTTTAAAGTGGTTGATTATTTCAATACTGATTACTGTCCAACCAAATATTGTTATCAGTTTATTTTAAAAAGCCTCTTGGAAAAGTTTAGCATTTTAGTCAGTGTGTTCTAATATTGGATTTGGATTATGAAAATAGAAATCCTACATTTTAAAAATTGTCAAATTATTGAAAAAAAAAATAATTAATTGTCAATTAATGAACTTTGCTTCATTTTACAACAATTATTCAAAAGTCCATCGGCTTATAAAATGTTAACGCTGCTAAAGGTGTCCAAACTGTTGAGTTATTTGTAGCTTTTCTTACTCTTAAGTCAAAGTCACTGAAAATCTGCTTGAAGTCCTCACATATAACATTCGAAAGCTGTCTAAACTCCTGAGTTAACGCTTTAAAGCTGCTTTAACTCTGGAGTTAAGGCTTCATCCTCAGATGTAAATGTGTTCAACGTGTTGTGTTTGTAGAGGACTCTACCTGACGTCGATCTTCTATAGAGACGACAGCATCTTGGTGACTCCCGAAGACCAGATCCCCATCGTAGAGGTCGAAGATTCCTACCCCAGCTCGCTGATGCAAGAGTTCCTTTGGTTTACAAAGGTAAAGGGTGCCATTACAAGATAATTCCCTTCAATTCCCTACATTTGGTTTAAGACCCTTGGTTGTAAGTTTCACAAAGACCTACAAAAACACTTGTATCAAGAAAGGTCTGCTGTTTTTTCTTCACCCTTGTATTCCTACCAGCCTGTGCTTCAATAAAAAAGATACTATTTTACGAATTCATTAGGTATCTTACTTATGGGAGGAGATTCCCTGGTTGCAGCAGTGTCTCAATCCTACACAGTCCAGTTGTTCCTGCACCCTACAGACACGCCTGAAAATGCTCCAAGCAGTCTCCCATCTTCAGGTAGGTCATCGTTGAAATCTTCATTCAAGCATGCAAAATGCTTTTCTAACAGGCGTCCGTCTATCAGGGCATGTTGGGAACGCAAGACCTGGGCCAGGTTTATTTCGAGCCAATCAAAGACAAGCACGGCAACGCCCTTCTGGTCCTCCTGAAGGACATGAACGCCTCCCCCAACCCGGACGGCTACCGTTGTATGCAGCTTTGCAAGCTTCAGCTCCAACGCAAGTCCATCTCGTCCCCTGAGGAGCCCACAGCTTTGGACACGCTCCTTATCACGCTACACGTACGTGTTTATTATTATACATACGTACTTACTACATACAGTACATATGATCTCCTTCTTCTAAGCTGCTCACTCGAGCGATTCCAAAATACAATTTGATACATTTATAATGGCCTCCCTCGCGTGTTTCTGGAACGACAAATTCTTCGGTCTGGAAGCAATTGCTGCAGTTTGTTTTGTTTGTAGAGCCTATTAAAGTCAATGCCGGCGTTGCAAAACTTCCACTGTCTCCAGCATAAGTAGATTTGGCCTTGCGGTTAGCCAACAATGGCAGACAATCGCTTTATGGGGGAACCGCAATTGACTAAAATATTCGATTGCCGCCAAAGTGCATCATGATATCCGGTAAAATACACAGCGGGGGACATTCCTGTAATGTGTCAGAGCCACTGGTAGGGAACCACAAAAAGACCCAGAGGATGGTGATCTAACCTTTTTTTGGGGGGGGGGGCATCTACAGGAGAAGCTTGCTTATCACCGGCGGAGCAGGAAGGTTTTGTCTCCCGGCTTGTATCTGGGGTATTTGAAGCTGTGCACCTCCGTGGAGCAGATCCGAGCACTGGTGCCTCAGAAGCTTCCCAACGTCCTGTGCCACACCAAGATTCGAGACAACAATAATGTCTCCAGGTTGGTAGCCTTCACTCTAGATTCTGGAAGGGAGTTGTGAAAAAAAAAATTGAGTTGTTCAGGCCATGTAAACACACAATATAACCTCATGAATTAGCATTTATACAAATGTGAAATTTCCAAAATGATCATAAAATTTGAGGAAAATGTATGCAAATGTATAAATTTCAAATGATGCCAATTTTACATGCATGTCACTCTTATGTATATATACAACTTGGGTAAAAAGTCCAATTTCTAGTCTGCCCAATATGGTATTCAAAATGTTTGAACTGGCTTCTCTGTGCACCCCTTCAGAGATGAGTGGCAATGGCTGCAGGACCTCGCAGCACTAGATGAGCCGATGGAGACAGACACTCAAAGCGGCCCCACATCTCTCCTTCACGACCTACGTCACGCTATCAAGGACTTGATTGCTCACATCAACATACCCGGCAACCAGGTTGGAGCCAAAGCTCTCCATGTCAAATTGTATAATATACATTTGCTTTCCTGTATGTTGGAAATTAATTGGAAGTGCAGTTTGTCTACATAATCTAGGAGAACAAATTTGATTAAACTATTGTTTCCCCAACCTCCCAGGCACAAGACTTTCGGATCTACACCCAGGAAGTGTTAGAGTTTGGAGACAAAGTTTCCTTCCTTCTTCTCTTACCTCCTTGTGACGAAGTTTGCACAGCCCCTGGCCAGAATAACCCGTACTCGCCCCGATCTGGCTTCCTCACGCTGCCCCTGCAGATTTTTGAGCTTGGTGAGTGCACCCTGTTAGTATGTGAAATCTGATCCTCTTCAATTAACGCTTTAAGATGAACCTGTCTCTGCTTCTTTCCCTTTAGTCCACTTTAATGCCTATTGCCCTGGTTTCATCAGCCAGTACTGCCGCGTGTCGGCCCTGCTAGAGCTGGAGTTGCTCATGTCCCAGCAGGCCCTGAGGGAGGCATTCTCTGAAGAAGAGCTTACTGCTGCCAAGAAGAAGCACCAGCAACTCCAAGAGCATCTCCAGGTATGCAACAAAACGTGACCTAAGTGAGACTTGATTGTTGTAACATCACCTCTGGTTGGTTATTCCAGCAAATGGAGGAGGTGTGGCGTGATGCTAGATGGATCACGGAGGCCTTGCAGTATGCGCGCTACAAACAGCCGACTGGAGGCCTATGCGTCAGCAGCTTGATAGACTTTTCCAAGGAAGTGATACCCGACAAGCCGATCTCCACTTCCTCCCAACCTGATTTCATGCCATCTCCCTTACCTTCACCAGAACCCTGCCGCAAGCATTCAGGTTTGGCGCAGAATTGCATTCCAAGTTGTTGTTTATTGCAATCTGGTTCCAAAAAACAATCTCATATTGTTTATTTTGAAATGCAGACTTTGCAGGCTTGTCAGACGAGGAGGGTTCCTCTGAAGTTTTCCTAACCACCGACAGCGACTACGACTCCAGCCGGGCCCAGAGCCCTCGAGAGTTGGACCTGTTGCCTCCGTCCCCGCTTTCCACCTCGGCCCCCCTGGAGCCTCGCGGATTCCTCCGTAGCGACGGTAGCGGGTCAGGCATAGGGATCAGTCGGACCGGGCAAGTTGGGGTAGGAACCGGTGCCCTGAGAGACTCCACGCCGGACGTTTTGCAGGCTTCGGAGCAGCAGAGAGGCAGGGAGCTCGGGAGATGCGGCGGGGGTGTTTTCTGCGGGGGAGGTCGGGGCCGGGGTCCGCCCGAGCTTTTCGACAGCGATTTCATCCTGCCGAGCCGGCAGATCGAGCTGCTGCACATCACGGAGAAGCGGCAAGCGTTTTGTGTGCGCACCAGCAGCCTGGAGTTCCCCTCCGTCACTTCCACCAACCTCCAGTCGCTCTCCCACCACGCTTCATCGCCGCAACAACGCTGGCACAGGCCGTCATCGGTGGACCGCTGTTGCTCGGCCGATCGCGGGCAACGACCGCCTGCCCGGACCCTTTCAGAAGACAGCGGCACCCAGCAACTTTCGTCCCCGCGCCCGGCAACCCACAGAAAAAGCTCTCATGCCACGCTCCGGGTTTATCCGCAATACCCCACGGGACTTCCCAAAGAGACCAGCGTCAAGGTATGAGACATAACATGAATGCATCTCTATCCACATTTCAAATGACTCCTTCCTGTTGCGATCCTAGCTTTGTGTGACACCTTGCACGTCGGCGGGGGAGATGGTCCAACTGGTCGTACAAGAGATGAACTCGGTATGCCGACGAATGCTCGGCAGCGGCGACCGAGACGAGGGTGCCTTCTACGGGCCCGAAAAGCTGAAGCACTTTGGCCTAGTGCTGGTGGTGGACGAGAGGGAAAAATGGCTGCAGGATGACTTCTGCCCCCTGGAGCTGCAAAACCCCTGGCTGAGGGGTAAGTTGTGCGTGCGCATCAAGGCCTACTCGCCCCTCGCACTCAAACACGGCCGAGCCACCACAGTCTGAACTTTTGCATCCATTACTGGACAAAACAAATCGGAACATTTCCAAGGATGTCGTGGAAGACTTTTCCCTGTAGCCTAATACCCAAGCATTCGGTTTTAGTCGATACACTGTAGCTGCAACAAAGTCAAACCAGCAGTTTAAAAAAAAAAGCAATAGGTTTGATTTTGACAAGGATTGAAGCTCTTCCAAGAATTGTGCTTAGTGCTTCATTGGGATCTTTGTGTTATGCTGTGTTTAAGAGTTGACCAGTTCAGTGTTTGGCTGTTTTCTATTGCCCACAAAAAGGACTTCATAAGGTGCTTTTCTTTTCAGAGGGGTGACCAAAACTTTATAAAATATACAACACTCATTCCGCTCCGATCTCTGTTTACACCTTACTCTCGGATTGCAATTTTTGCTGACATATTTTCAAAGAAAGAAATAATTGTAGCAGGAGCAGAAAACCATTGTGGAAAAATGTGTTTACAAAATGTGTGCTTCTACTGTATGTTGGGGGAAAATTGCATTAAGTTCACTATTAGCGTCCTCTGTTATTTTAGCGCTTAGCTTCTCTTGTTGTTAAAAGTGCTGTTGTTTTTTTTAAATTGAGGGCCAATAGGAAAAAAGTGGATGAGGATCACTATGTAGATACACTAGAGCAGTTGAAGTCGGATGTACTGTATGTAAAAAAAAAAAAATCAAGATGTTGCACCGGCGAGGTGCGTCATTCAAACATGTTTGCCAGCCTCGTGTTTACAAGCAGCTCTTCGTGGAATTTTGAAGGGGACATCGGCTAAATTCTATTTTTTATCCAACAATAAATGAATTTGGAAAAGAGAAAATGTTTTGCTCAATCCCTGTGTGTTTGTCTCCAGACCTGAGGCCTCATTTCTAAAAGACTACATACACACAAAACAAGGTAAAGACAATTTGTAAGCCACCTTTGGTATTTATAAAAAACAAACTTGATCTGACTTTACTGCAGCTCTGGCCCTGAGTACACGTAAAATTTGGAGAAATACAACCCAACGAAGTATCCAAACTCGGTAAGTTTGTGCCAAAAAAAAATTACCTTTCTCATAACACATAAAAATCGACATTTTTGTGCCGAAAAATGCACCCCCGGTGTGAAATGTCCCCCTGTACCTAATTTTTGGGGTATTGTAATGGAACAGTAAAGCATGGAACATAGTATACTGGACTGTCTCAGAAAATTAGAATATTGTAATAAAGTTCTTTATTTTCTGTAATGCAAATAAAAAAACAAAAATGTCATACATTCTGGATTCATTACACATCAACTGAACTATTTCAAGCCTTTTATTATTTGAATATTGCTGATTTTGGCTTACAGCTGAAAAAAACTCAAATCCTATCTCAAAATTAGAATACTTCCTCAGACCAAGTAAAAAAAATAATTTTATAACAGCAAAACTAAATCAAACATTTGAAAATGTCCATTGATGCACTCAGTACTTGGTTGGGAATCCTTTTGCACGGATTACTGCATCAATCCGGCGTGGCAAGGAGGCAATCAGCCTGTGGCATTGATGCCCAGGATGCTTCGATAGCGGCCTTCAGCTCATTTGTATTTGTAGGTCTGGTGTCTCTCATCTTCTTAACTATACCACACAAATTCTCGATGGGGTTCAGGTCAGGGGAATTAGCAGGCCAATCAAGGACAGTGATGCCATGGTCAGTGCACCAGTTACTGGTGGTTTTGGCACTGTGGGCAGGTGCCAGATCATGCTGGAAAATGAAATCCTCATCTCCATAGAGCTTTTCAGCAGATGGAAGCATGTAGTGCTCTAAAATCTCTTGGTACACAGTTGCATTTACTCTGGACTTGATGAGACACAGTGGACAAACACCAGCAGCTGACATGGCTCCCCAAACCATTGCTGACTGTGGGAACTTCACACTGGATTTCAAGCAACTTGGATTTTGCTCCTCTCCAGCCTTTCTCCAGACTCTGGCGCCCAGACTTCCAAATGAAATGCAAAACTTGCTTTCGTCTGAAAAGAGGACTTTGGACCACTCTGCAACTGTCCAGTGCTTCTTCTCCATAGCCCAAGTCAGACGCTTCTTCCGTTGTCTTGAGTTCAGAAGTGGCTTGACCATGGGAATACGGCTATTGTAGCCCATTTCCCGGACACGTCTGTGAACTGTGGCTTTTGATACCTGGACTCCAGCTTCAGCCCACTGTCTTTGAAGCTCCCCCAAATTCTGGAAGCGGCTCTTCTTCACAATTTTGTTAAGGTTGCGGTCATCTCTCTTGGTTGTGCAGCGTTTCCGGCCACATTTTTCCCTTCCAACAGACTTTTTGTGGATATGCTTTGAAACTGCACTCTGTGAACAGCCTGCTCTTTGAGAAATTTCTTTTTGTGTCTTACCCTCCTGATGGAGGGTATCAATGATGGTCCTCTGGACAGCAGACAGATCAGCAGTCTTCCCCATACTTGTGATTTAGTTTACTGAACCAAGCTGAGTGTTTTTAAGGCTCAGGAAACCCTCGCAAGGTGTTTCGAGTTAATTAGATGATTCAGGTGATTAGTTGAATAGCCTACTTGTATACTTTTCCATGATATTCTAATATTTTGAGATAGGATTTTTGAGTTTTCTTAAGCTGTAAGCCAAATTCAGCAATATTCAAATAATAAAAGGCTTGAAATAGTTCAGTTGATGTGTAATGAATCCAGAATGTATGACATTTGTTTTTTTATTTGCATTACAGAAAATAAAGAACTTTATCACAATATTCTAATTTTCTGAGACAGTCCAGTACATTGTAGAACTCACTTTGGCGTAACAAAGCTTTATGGTAGAGCAAATAATAATTTAATACATGTCATATTTGGAAGATTACTGTTTCGAATCGCAATAAAAGCAGCTCGTTTACGTATCCACTGATTGGCAAAATGACACTGCCTTTTCTTAACAAAGTGATTTTTTTTTCAACTTTCAAAAGTGATTTCTACAAGGTAAAAATGCTCTGTGCTTTACTGTTCTGTTAGAAATAAAAATAAAAGATACAACGTAATTTCAGTGATGCCTTTCTGGCATTGGTGATAACAACGCAGTGCCCCTTAAATAAAAGTGGACAATCCACACTTCGTTTTGTGGTTCTTCTCAGCTTTAGCCATCTTAGCGTTTGAATATTCATCTTGGGCGTCCCCCTGGCCTTTTATAGGCATAAAGAGGAAGTTCCCTTACTTGTGGCGATTTTAGGGTGCACTCTTTCATAAAATCGCGACGTATTTTTTACTTGTGTTCCCTCTGTACACCACCTTTCATGATCTTTCCCACGCACTCGAAAAAAATGACTTGACAAACTGAAAATAATTTTTGTCATCCCGACACAAACCCCGGGCCGTAGCCTTGAGCGGGCCAGCTTGCTTTCAGCAGCCTCATATCACAGCGCTCGCCTTGCTAGCGCTACATGTTTTCTCAGCTCCTGAGCAAATAAAATGTCGCATGCTTCCCTGTCAACACATCCTACAGATACTAATGCGCAGTCGACGCATACGGGCGAGCAAATGTACGAGTATCGCATGGAAAAATTGACACCTTTTTTCCCGTATCAAGACAAAGACGGTCCATCCGAGGGAGGTTGTCCTAACCGGCACACTGCAGCCCTTTTGCTGTTTATTGACAGTAACTCAAGAATTGAACCGGAATTCTGGCACGTCCTAATTTTAAAACTCCTGACTCCCGAGCTAAATATAACCGCTTGGCATATATCTGAGCAGCGAGAAAGCCCCCCACACCCTTCTTTAAAAAAATCGAATAAAAGCTGTGAATACTGTCATTCGTCCAAGTTGCGGGAAGCTTGCTCAGTACAATGACTCATCACAATACAGGCAATATCAAGTAAAGATACTTCAGTTTTGAAACGTTTAAGAAAATACACATGACCGTTTAACGTCACAACCAAACTATTGATTTTGTTATGCAAAAAATAAGATCCTGTGTGTTTATTTCTTTTTAGTGCGTAATGACTGCCTAACCGTTTTGAACCCACTGGAATCAATTATTTTGGAAGATGCTGCACTTGGATCAACAAAGGTTAACGTATACTTGCTCCCTTTTAGGTCAGGGCTGGACAAACTACGCTGCGGCAGGCTATTTACTCCAGCCTGCCCACCAAACGAAAATGGTTAAAAATATAATGACAAAATAGATTGTAGTAAATGAAGTTCTACTAAAAAATATTTTTTGTGCCATCATTGCCTGTGCCCAATATGTGTCAACTAGATAAATATTATAAAACAAATACTAAATTTAGTGCTCAAAACAGCGACCTATTATTTTGCTATAGTTTTTGTAAAGATAATAATACTACTACAATAATACTAAGACAGTAATACTACAGACATACTCAAAGTACAAGTAAAAAACCCAGAAATAATACCACAAAACTACTTCAACAGAAATGCTACAAAACATTTTATATACATATGAAATTTAGTGCTTAAAAACAGGGACCTATTATTTTGCCTTAATTTTTGTCAAGAAAAAATGCATACAACAATAATACTATAAAAATACCAAGACATACTGCAAAGTACAAGTAAAAACACAATAGAAATGCTACATACTGTACATATGAAATTTGGTGCTTAAAAACAGGGACCTATTATGTTGTCTAAATTTATGCAAAGAGAAAAATACTACTACACTAATACCAAGACCGCAATACTACAAACTACAAAAATACTCAGAAATGTCAAATTTTGTATACATATGAAATTTAGTAGTTAAAAACAAGGACCTATAGTATTTTGCCTTAATTTGTGCAAAGAGAAGAAATATTACAGAAATAATACGACAGTAATAAAATACTACAACAATATTACAAAATACACTACAGAAATACAGTAATGCTTCAATACATCCAACTTTACATCCATTATCTGCACAAACTGGTTGCCAGCCAGTCGCAGGGCACACAGAGAGACAACTCACTCACTCATTCACACCTAGGGACAATTTGAACTGACCAAATAGCCTGAAATCCATGTTTTTGGAAAGTGGGAGGAAACCCACGCAAGCACAGGGAGAACATGCAAACTCTCACGACCAAAAAACTGTGCCGCACCCGCGCTAACCACTGCCCTGCCGTGCTGCTCAACTTCATTATATTTTTGATTTTATTTTAATTTCTGTAAGTATATTCTACAGAAATACGACTTCGGGAATACTATTGCAGGATTACTGCAGAAATGCTCCTGCAGAAATACGACAAAATATGACCACAGTAATTTTACTAAAATCCTACTACAAATGCTTATTTATATTAATATCGAATTTAGTGCTAGAAATAAGGGACATAATATTTTGCTTTAATTGTGAGCATTAAAACGTAATTCAATTAAATTACTCTATTTAGATAGAAATATAAAATGTAGATGTATGCATATATTATTTAATCATAATTGGAAATAAGAAAAATTGGCTAGGTCTCCATGGCCAGCTTTATAAAAACATAGCCGACCCCTGCTTTAGGTAAAGGCACATCACTCTTTTTGCTGGAGAAAAACCGAAGGCAAAATCTCCAGTTTTGAATACATTATTTTTCGTTCAATGGCAAAAATACCCTTTTTATCGGTCCGTCTCAACAAAGGAAGCATACTTGTGAAACCCCATTTTGAAACGTTACAGTATGTGATGACTGCACCCTGGAGGGACGGCTCACCTGTTTGGGGACCCCACCCCGCCAGGACCTCAGTCCTCCCTGCCCAATGATGGCGTGCATGCAAGTGGGTGGGAAAAGTGAAGGCTGCCACTGCGGCATCACTCATTTCTCTACCCTCCCTCGCTCCCTCCCCAGGCCCCATAAACCTTTAAAGCACCTATAAAACACTTGGCGAGGCCTTTTTGAAGTTTTTATGAAGATCTGGCTTCATTGTTCCCAAGAGATGAGCCCCGCTCCGCTGGCGCCTCCGAGCTTTCTGGAAGTGCCAGTGAATTCGGGAGGGGAGGAGGCAAGGGGTGCGGTCGGTGGGCTTGGGTGCGGGTCCCAGGGAAAGGGGGTGGGTGGGCACGATGGAGCCTGGGTTATTATGTCCCACTGTGCCAGGAGAGCAGATGAGTCGCAGATGCGACAACATGGATGACGGTGACAACTTAGTTTTGTTACCGCCAAATCTCTCTCTGTCCACCCCCAGGTGTTTTCAAATCCTTAAACATACAAAAGGTGAGGGAATAGTACAAAAATGAATTTTGAAGACATAATGTGACCTCACAGGAGGATCGCCGGCACCTAAGCAAGCCAGTCGGCATATTGTTTTAGGTGTTAATTCGTCGAAGAGGTTATGATTGTTGATTTGTTTAAGTTTTGGTGCAGAATGCCTAGGTGTTGTGCTGCAGGTGGATGCAGTAATGGTACCACAAAGGGCGAGCAGCCAAAAAAGGGGCAACCGGCAACAACAAAAACAAAAACATCACACAAAGAGCCGCCAATGTGGGCCAACCGGGACCGATCAACCAAATGCAGCCGCACCCTTGGCGGAAAAACAATGCTGGCTGACCATAAAACACGCAGTATTCAGCCAGGCCAACTGGGAACCGATAATGAAAAGCGGCAACGGCTTTGGTGAAAAAACCAAGGAACAAAATAAAACCAGCGCTAACACCAGGCAAGCCGGTCAAAAACACAAGCGGTGCGCGGCCAAGCTAACAGAGGGAAAACAACGAGCAGAAGCTATAGTGATAAACGCAAAGTCGGCCCGGAAAAAACAGACAAAGTCACACGGCAAAACCGGCGCTAACGCCACGCTAGCAGCCAAACAACACATGGAGGGCAGCCAACGAGTGCCAACCAGTAGCAAACGAGAAAGCCCTGGGCTGCCCAACACTAACAGAGAACTAGCCAACCAAAATTATACCAACCGCGACACTCGTGGCGAAAAACACAATCGAGAAGCTACAAATCACCAACCCAAAAGGAGGCGAAGACAGGTTAAGCAAATTTCCAATCTCTTAGAGCAAAATTGAACAGTATACATTTGCAGTTGTGTTAACGAAATTCGACATTTGGGAAATTTTGTGTCCATTCAATGACATCACATCTCAATAGGCCAGATTGGTCAACTTTGAGTGACTTAAATGTGAAATTATTGACACATTATCATATCACTGATTTTTGATTTTTTTTTTTTTATTCCCGATATATTTTACAAATTATGTTCACACTAAAACCGCAAGACAGGGCTCTAGGCCTGAGGTGATAACTTCACCCTTGCCGTGTTGAGCCGGAAAATGTCCCCACCCCTGCGCAAACGCAAAATGACATTGCTTCTCATTTTTGGGGGAAATGTAAAAGAATAGTAAAGCTCAGAGCATTTGCACCTTGGATCGTAATCACTTTTGCGGAAATTAAAAAATATTTACTTGGGTGAAATAACACCACCTTTTCAGCATTAGCTTTCGGCACAACACCGGTGATTTATAAAAAATGAGAAGAGCTGAACAAAAATGGCACCGAAGAAAAAAATCGGATTCTGCAGATGACAAGCTGCAAAAAGTGAAACCCGCAGCCGAAGACTGATCCAGCTGCAGAACGTAAGTTTGGAGTTGGTGAGAAGTGGAGGTGAAGAGAAGTCTGACGTAGCGGACGTAGAACCGGAATTAGGAAGCGGCGGATTGTTTACCGTGACAGTGACACAGAGGATGAAGATTTCATTGGATATCGTGATTTGGAGTAAAATTGATAGTTTGGTAAGCATGTTCTTCATGATAACTTATCTGAATAGGGTTTTATATGTCAATCGTGTAACATGTGTATACCGAACTTATTTTTTTTTATTTAAGATTGCCTTTTGAGGTGACATTTATGTTTTTGGTGTGGGATTTTATCATATTCCCCCCAATATGCGACTTATACTCCAGTGTGACATATATTTGTTTTTTCTTCTTAATTTTGCAGTTTTTGCCTGGAGCGACTCATACTCCGGAGCAACTCCAAATACGGTAATTGTAAGGAGGATTTATCCACGTTCGGTTTAGGAATACCTTTGCGGTTTAAGACGCCTTTAATGAAACGAACGTAGGTTTGTAAGGCGAGCACATGTGGCTTGGACGCGAGGCTCGCATGTGCTGCGCCATGTGTGTGTCTGCGTATGGCTTTTGTGTGCGTTCGCAGACGACGGGGGCCAGCAGGTTGCGTGGTTTGTTGTTTGAAGTGAGGCTCTGTTGTTCTCATAGGGCTAAATGAATGGAGCCGGACCCCCCTCCATCTGTCTGATCCAGCGGCACCGCTCTCCCTCCCAAATCCCGGCTCCGACATCCCGACGCACTGTTGCCCCCCCGCTGCCGCCGCCCCCTCCTCTCAAAGAAACAGTTGGCAAACGGGGCGGCCCAATAAACGGGGCCACTGGAGGAAAGATATCAGTGGACTTGACTTTGACTGTGCACTTCACCTTTTTCAATGCATACCTGTCAACCTCAGCCAATTTCTCCCCTTATTAAGAATTGCAATTGCCCTTGTTGAGCGATAAAAAAAAAACCTTACTAACACAACACGGCCCCTATTTACTCACAGCAAGACAAGAGTATGCAAGATATAGTAACAATATTCCTAAGCTATGATGACGTTTTCCTCTGCTACCAGTATAAAAACGTATACCATGTTTTCCGCACTATAAGGCGCACCTAAAAGCCTTTATTTTTTTCAAAAACTGACCATTTGCCTTATAATACAGTGCGCCTTATATATGGATCAATATTAAGTCGCAAGGTCTCGCAACAAAAGCAAGCAGCCGCCGACTAGATTTTTCCTCGTAGGCGATGTGGTCCGCGGTGTATGCTGGGATACATATGCCGGCGTTTCATTTCCCAGCCAATGTGTCAATCATCATTTGAATCGATCACTATTGGCTAAAGTTATTCGGAGGTAAAGGGGGCGGACCCTTTTTATCATTTACAGGCTCGCATAGGCTAAAGGGGCGAAACAAAGCCTGCAATTGGCCGAAAAAGATGAATGTGAATAGCAAGTTTGGTTGTCTACGGCATAGAGCAAACATGTTTTACCATTCTGTATTTGTAAATATTTTACTCTCCTGGATTTACTACACTCACGGATATAAGAGGACCATGGTTGCACATTATTATTGAACGCAACGACTTCGGTGAGCTACTCCGGCTATATATTTTCCCAGTATCTTGTTTCAGAGTGATCTCGATGTTTGTGTGATGGGTCTTTTTTTAAATTAAACTCAATTCCAAGTGTTTATTGTCATATGCACAGGAAAGTTGCGAGCAAAAAAGAAAATAAAAACTAAGGAATGGTTGGCATTTTTTGAATCCCAAGACTTTAACCTTCCGAATGATATTTGGAGCGATGCATTTGAGTGACATCGTACGGACACCGCATCCGCACGTGTCTACGACACGTATTTGCTTCTTTGCAAGCTTTTGGAATGTTAAGGGGGTAATAAGTTTGATTGAACTATCTGACTGTTTTGTCTACGTTCCCATTGTAGCGCCTTATAATCCGGTGCGCCTTATGTATGGAAGATATAGGACCAAAAAGTATTTTTTGGGGGTGCGCCCTATAGTGCGGAAAATACGGTAAGTTGACAGCTATTACCATTGTCACAAAGATGAGCAGGGTCCCAATGGCCAGAAATTCTGACTACTGAAAGGACTTCTCGATTAATTGACTACTAATCTTTCATTAAAATAATCACTAACAAGGAATTACATTTTTGATTAGAAAAGTCTTGGAATTCCTAAGATTTCAGTTTCCCCACATTAACTATCAGTCCATTTTTACTGTAGTTAATAATGGACAACCAATTGATAAGTTTATTCTGTATTTATATTAGACACCTGCAAAAGGAGATTGCATAGGATGCCAGTTATTTGGACTATTATAACTTCCTGATGTTGGTTGTTTTGACTATTACAAACTATTTACATCATTGTCACTATCGGACAATCATGTTGCCGTTTTTTGATATTACACATTATGGCGGATCTGTGTTTGTAACCTAGGAGACTTATTAAACAAAGGGCTCACAGCAGGATCTGTATAAAATTTTTCTTATTATTGTTATTTATTTAATCAGAGGTTTGGGTTCCTCTGTTCTTCAAGTTCCAAAGCCATTGATGTCTTCTCTCCTTAATTTGAGTGTGTATCAAACTTCATACTTATCACCAATAAATATATAACACTAACATTTGTACTCCAATGTATAGGTCTCAATTTGGTAATTTTTCTAGTGAGTAATATTTGACCACTAGATGGCCCTGTATTGTCTAATGCGAATAAAAACCAGTGCCAAGAACACAGCTTAGCAGCAAGATGCCTGACAAATATGCGGCCACTTCTAGGTCAGGATTCCACTATGGAAAATATTTTAAGGTCTGATTGATTGCGACGATGCACTATTTTTCATAATTTTAATATATATAATTACAACTTAGACATATTATACCTATTCATTAAAGACAATTTGATTCAAATTTTAAAACAGATATTCTTCTGGCCCTGTGTTTTACAACTATCAAATTTTACCTTTTCAAAAGAGTCTGTCACCTTAAGGAAGTTTTATATAAAGACCAATAAAGCAGTACAGTAAAATCATTTTTAGGCATCATACACTAAAGTAGCAGTTTTGCTTTCATTTTCATAGTGTATGCAAGATTATTAGCTAGGCGGGAGTTGTTCAGGGATTGCAACAAAACATAATACCAAGCCATGGGTTAGGTTTACACAAAAATAAATGCAGTTTATGTATTTTTCAACGTCTTCGTTACTCAGTAAACTTTTCCAAACAAACAAAAGCTTGGGCGTCACAAAAATTTACAACGTAAACGTCGTAAATCAAGCCGGGTATGCGTAACAAGATACGGGGTTGCATCCTAACTGTGGATCCCTGTGGGTCCAGTCATGGGGTGCCGTGAACCAAGGACCCTCGCGAAACCCGATCTGGTTTGTCTTTCAACTGCAGCATGTCAATCGCTACGCAAATAATGTCACGTGACCCTTTTTTCTTTAATATGTGTTAAGACGGGTGCCCGTTGTCTTGTAATTCCTTGGTTTTCTGATCGTCGTATGGTGGTCTGTACTTTATAGTTCATTTTTATAAGATTGTTTTATGGAGGTAGCTCTGAAGAAGTCTGCGAACGGCTTGTGTAACATAAAACTGTAGGCATCCAAAGCGAGTACTACCTGAAAATGCAAAATACATTTTCTAATACAATCGTTTTTAACACATATTTTTGATAGGTTTACCATTAGAGTGTGAATTTAATTCAATTTAATTCCGGGTCTCAGAAAAGCACGAAATTAGTAGATGGGAAAGCGTTCCTTCATGTGGTCGCAAAGAATGTGTAGGTTTACATGCAGGCAATAATCCAATAACAAACTGATTATTGACAGTATTCAGATTATGTAAAGCCATGTGAACATGCACAGAAATCCAATTGAGTTAGGTATTAGTCTGACTGAGTATTCCAATTGCAATGGTTGGATTTAGTCCTTTCGATTTCCCATTCCCCCTGCATGTATACGCATTCAATAGAATGTGCTGTTCATTTCTTTATGCCGCAAAGCACTGTGGGACTGTAGCACGACTTATAGACGAATCATTCAAACCTTGGTTCTGCTTACTAAAAAGAAATGCCAAATGTATATTGGTTGGCCTCAAGGACATTTTCAGTTTTCTGCCCCAACAGCAAAAATGTTGGTGTCAGGTGTATCCATGTATTTATATTTACTGGTATAGTGGATGACTCAGTTCTATCCATCCATATATAGTGTGAGTCAATGTAAGGCTATGTTTCTTATCAAGCCACATACAAGCACACCTTGTAAACACACAAGACGCAGCAAAGAAGTGAGCATAAACAAGCACGGTACTTTTGGATTTTGTCGAGTGACATGAAATAAATCATCCTTTATTTTAGGTAAAAACTTAAATAAAGAAACAACGTCTATTTGAGTAAAGACGTCACTCGTACTTGCCCCAGTGTTTGGTTTGCTTGCAAACGTCATGAGGGGTTCTCTGATTATCTTTAGCCTTAAGACATTCATTCTGACTGCTAGAAGGAAAGAGACTGCAGTTCTCTGACTGGTTTGAGTGAAAAGGCGCTTCTAAAGTGACACCGTGATTTCACAAAGTACAGTGGTACCTCTACTTATGATTTTAATTTGTTCTGGCAGTAGCTTTGTAACCTGAAACATTTGTAAGTAGAGACGCCTTTTGAATGTAAATGTGCTGCTCCATTCCAGGCCCTCAAAAAAAATGTTAAATCATGAAAGAGCATCAAAATATGAAACAAATACATGTTAAATTTACATTACCGCATAATATACATAAAACGAGGGGCATATGTGAAAAAAGAGAATAGTGGAAATAATAGATATGAATTTACATTTTAACTGGCCTCTTTGTTTACTGGTCTTTAGCAGTGTTTTTTGCTTGGCGTTTCTTAAATCTGATCCAATGATATCTAAAATTATTGTGGCGATAGTAGCTATATTATGGCCATATTCATTTGCGAGATCACACAAACGCTTCCCGTTTTTTCATACTTTTCTATTATCTCCTGCTTTCCTTTGATGGGTAGCTAAAGTCTCTTTCTTTTCCCTTTTCCTTGTCTACTTTTCTGCACGTCTTTGGTGGGGTCCATTGTCGATGATAGCTCTTCTTAGCGGTACCATACAGTAAACTGTTTACAGAGCTGGAAGGGGACACAACGAGCATGCCGAAATTCACGCATACGCATCGAGAATCCAGGTGTTTACAGAGCGGGAAGGGGACACAAAAAGCATGCCAGGACTCACGCATAAGCATTAGGTTGCCAAGTAGAATTCTGTGAACGTGTACTGTATTTTTGACTTTGTATCCTGAAACGCCTTTGTAACTAGAGGCAATATTTTCCCGTTCAGGTACTTTGTAACCTGAGACTTTCGTATGTAGAGGTACCACTTACATATTTATCAACAAATGTATCCCACAAAGTAGATATTTATCTGTGGAACCAAGTAATGTAAAAATCTGATGCACGGATGAAGCGAAAGTAGAGCTGCAAAATGGCAATGGAATTTTTTTCCATTGATACTGTGTAGTAAGAATACAACTTAATGTGACTTTAACCAAATTTTATTACGAATGATGCCAATTATTCAGAGTTTCAAAGATGCACAAAATGAGTAGATGGGGCAAGTGTTCCTTCATGTGGTTGCCAAGAATGAACAATGTTCAATGGTTTTCAGATGTGGACAGGAGCGGGCACATAGCTAGAGGAGCGCAACATTTTGCCACTGACAGGTTTAAAAACTTCACACACTTTGCACGCACGCAACATATTAACCCTCGCCCGAAAGCGCTTTGTGCAAAAGATGATGTCATGTCTTCGAAAACGTGGGTGGGGAGGAAGGGTTGACGTTTGAAGAGAAAGTAGGGGAGGTGGGGGGGATTCCTTTGGTCCTTTTAAGTTTGCAAGGGGGAGCCTTGGACCTCTGCAGGATAGACAGTACCAAGGCAAGGGGCCCAACGCCTTCATCCACGCCGCAGCGCCCTGGCGAGCAGTCACATTAGGCACGATTCGGCCACGCCATCAAAGGCCTGGCTCGCACTCTCACACAAGGGGAAAAAAAAACAACCTGAGAGCACAAACAATCGCTTTGCCAACGGACGCCGAAGCCTGGAGCCAGCTTGACACGAGTTAAACAAGCATGTTCACACCCGGCCCCAAATAAACGCGTGGCTAAAAATAACTGCGTACTGCCAGTTCAAATGCACACACTTGGGCCCTCCCCGTTTGGTGTTATTGTTTTGAAAATATGATTGCGGTGACGGACGGCACCGGGGAGAGACGGCGACTGCGGGTGAGGAGGGGGCGAGCCTCGGGGGCCCTCGTCATTGTCCCCGACCAGTGTGAGGCTGTGTCCATGGCTATAGAAACTGGGGCCACACTGGGAAGGCATGCTTTCATCTCCACCGCAGGCTCACCGCTGGCAATAAGGGGTCAAATAAATCCCCCTGGATGCAGAAAGGGGGGACTGGAGGGGGGCGCTTCTACATACGCACACACAGGGAGCGTGTTTACCTGATGGATGGACGGGTTGATCTATGGCAGCCGTTTTCAACCCAGCCCTTACGAAAATCCCAAACACTTTTAATCCTAGCCTTTCAAATGACTTCTCTTAAAAAATGGTGACGCCACTACATACATTCTACAGAACTTCTGCAACATGTAATGCATGAGTTCTGGCTGCTCCATTAAAAAAAAAACAAAAAGAAACGTTGCGATGGTACACAGCTGACAACCATACAATGTATGTTTAAAAATAAGGCCAAAACTACTTGATGACAATAATCAGCAAAAAATAAATCAGATAGATAATTAATTACTTGAGTAATTAAAAACGTTTTTCTAACTTTCTACTAGCGAGGCAAAGCTAGTTTTTTGCTAAGGATGTTTTGGATGTTGAAAATTTGTGCTCGATTAAGGTTGTTCTAAACGATTATTTCAACATTGGATTTATCTCTATTATTTTCAATAGATAGATCCACTTAGCTGAGAATATTATATATATATATATATATATATACACATATGTTATATATATAAAAAAATCAATCTTTGTATTTTGAAACGGAACAATAATTAATGAAACAAAAAAAAAGTGTGCTAGACGTGTGTGCAATAATCTTATTGGCTTTCTGGAGCAATCGGAAGACTGCATTGAATAACTTCCTGCTTCCGGACTTTCCCGAGCATTATAAGGTCGTGCATTTGTATATCATTTTCCAAAGTAGACGCATAGAGAACACAAAAAAAATCGATAAGTGGTTAGGAATCAAGCCAAAACCTCAGCCCCAGAAGAGCAATTCAAAAGAAGCAAAATTGATGACGCTACAAAACGTAAACGTAATACTGATGGATAACAGCGATGTCATATCCATGCAATGAATGTTAGAAGTAGATTTATGATAAACTTAATTTTAAAGTGTTGATCTGTTATATATTCTGATTATCTATCCTTAATGCTTTGCAACAATATTTTTTTTTTTGCGATTAGATGTCTTATTGTGTTTCAAGTTGTAAAAAAATGGGGGAGGCAACTTTTTCGAGTCGTCTGCCCGGGTGTCCGGTAAATTTTTGTCACGAATTTTAGACACTGCCAGGGGACAAACGAATAAGTTTTCATACATAGTGTTCGTGAATATTTCAAAAGGTGAAGCAGGAGTGACGTCATTATGTAAATAGGCGTTGGGTTTCCGCATTTAACTTATAACATTTTATAAAGGATGATTTCATATATGCTACTCACCACATTGAATAAAGTACCAAGCTTGTTTCCTACACATTTCAAAAGTGAGGTCCATTGATACAGCTGGTTTGTTTACAAGATGGCTTGCCAGAAGCATACACATAAACTATATATGGATGCATACAACTGTCACATTTTCGCTATTTGGGCAGAAAATAAAATGGAAAAGTCTTTGAGAAATCTACCAAAACACATGAGGTTTTTTTTAAACAGTGAGCCAGAGATTTTACTACAGGTCCCAATTAGATTATTTCCTGCTTGTAAACAAAATGTCATGGATTCTGAAACAGAAAGTCTGAGGGTGTGGAGAATTTTGAATCCAAGCAATCGATTAAATTATTAGGGATGCAAGGATTACTTTTTTCTTTTATGACTAATAACTGAAAATGTGCTTCTCAAAACAGATGTCCATGATTTATAACGCTGATGAAAAATAACTGTCAGCTACAAATATTACAGGAAGGCAAGCGACAGGTACATAGTCGGCTGATAAATAGCAGTCATGCGTCATCTCTATTAAATATGGTAACCAATTAATTTGATAATTAGTTCTTGCAACTCTGAAATTTTCCCTTCATGGGGTCCTAATAGCTCACCCATTACGTGAGCGCCGAAACAGATCTACTGTATGTCTCCTGTAAAACATCCACACACACGCTTTTGTGCACATACCAGCCAGAAAAGCATCAAGATTTAGCCGTCGGATGGGCTGGTAAACAGGACAGGTAAACAGCATCTGGAGCCAGCAAGATCGCTCATTTCAACCCACACATACTGAAAACACACACACAGTGTTGTTGTTTTTCACGTTATGATCTACTCGCTAAGTAAAAGCTCGAAGCATGGAGAAGGATGCGTTTTAACGTTGTGTATGATCGTAAACAGCAGATGCACGCGCGGTGGTGGGGGGAAATGATCTGGAAAGGGGCCAGCCGTGCCATTAGAAGCAACGTACGGGAGATACAGCGGCGAGGAAAAGGAGAAGGTCGGCGGGCATCGCCACATGCCACAGACAGACTGACGATACTTGTACTGGGCTCCGCACCAGGAACCTGGCTGTAATTACACCGCACGCATGCACGCAAACACATACTGTTACCAGACAGACTGAGGTTCTTCAAGTATGTTTGTCTTTCGATCTGACCACACTTTTAGAAAGCTAGCTATCTGTAGCATCCTTTCCCCACTGCAGATGTTTTGCTCATTTTAGTATTATATTTCAAATTTTACAGATTATATTTAGACATTAAAAAAAAAAACTTCAATCGAATGTATTTGTTAAGAACTTACCGTAAATTCCGGACTATAAGCCGCTACTTTTTCCCCAAACGTTCAACCCTGCGTCTTATTCAGTGATGCGGCCAATTTATGTATTTTTTCTAACAGCCGCCAGCGGCGCTTGAGTACAAAAGGTAAGATTTGGACCGGTGGAATATATGCGCCGAGGAAGACTGCAACTTCTTGGCTTGTGCACAAATTAAATTAGCGAGCAGTCCGATAAAGAAGGAAACAGAGCTGCTGCACGTAAACTTCACTTTGCGAGCAAGTTGCTAGCGGGTTTTTGAATAAGGGAGCGTGGAACGGCGTCCATATGACAAAGTCTCTTTCCCATACTGGGGAGCACGACTTTGTTGACCTCAGTTATAAGGAGGAAGATAAGGACGGTTTACCATGGTTTCTACAAGTACGGTATGTTTTTCTTAACAGGCCCGTTGACTGTGTTACGAGCGTGTTTCTAGTAGCGTTTTGCGACCCTTCACAAGCACGGTTTGGGATGAAAGTTATATTAAAATCAAAGCTTTGAAAACTCTCTCGGTGTACTGTCTTTCTTTATAAATATGTGTAACCGATGTATAATATGTATTTGCACCTGTATATTTTTGTAATGTATTTATTTGAGACACTTATTCTGATATGTTTTGCGAATTAAAAAAGAGGGGCGGAGCAAACGCGGGCTGACGGGAAGTGGGGTAAAGGTGAGTGAGACCTGTTGCGGCGGACAATAGTGGATATATATTTTTCCCACCCTTACCATTGGAAATATAGACTTTTTATCCTTGGATTAGTTTCAACAGGTACCCGGACTCTGCAGGTCTGCATCAAACCCTAAGCACCGGTATCATTTTCTGTTCATTGGGCTAATTTTGTGATTGTGTTACATGATTTAATGTGGGCGCATGCGGCTTGTATACAGGTGCGGCTTATGTAAGTACAGAATTGGTTTTCCCCTTAAAATGTGGTGGGTGCGGCTTATAATCAGGTGCGCTCTATAGTCCAGAATTTACGGTAAGTTCAGTATAAAAAAAACATTCAGCGTAAATCAAGATAACCCACTGCTTCGTTTTCCTCACCCAAAAAACTCCGAAAACCAAATACACAAAAACAACAACAAAAACACACAGCGGTAAGAATAAAATAACACAAATTATAAAATAAGATTAATTATGGCAAGGCTCATCAAAACTGTTGGGATGGCAAAAAAAATACTATTTGTCCCATATTGTTCTTACTTTTCTAGAAATATCACATAAAATAGGTAAAACATGTTTTATATAACATGAACATTATTTGTTGCTAAAGGGTGGTGTCCGTAAATTCAAAATATTCTACTTGCTGACATCATCATTTGGCTGAAATCATCATTGCAGCCTCTATCATGACCTTTTGTTGCGCAAGTAGGTACGGGTTACTTTCCTAGACTGACTGAAATAAACACTTCTTTTTTCATATTTTGGGGTGTTTGGGTTGGCATTTGAACTGTATTTGAAGCATTTTTTTTTTTTTTTTTACTTTCACCATTTCTATCCTAGAAGAAAAGAAAACTGCAAGCATGCGCATGAAATCACTCTCCAACCCCCCATTTCCTTGCCTCATTTTCTCCAGCATTATCCGCCCCATGGCCAGAACACCGATAATATAAGTAAGATAAAAGCAGATAAGTGCGGTAGAAAAATATACAGATGCCCCCCTACTTCCTACCGTTCAACTTCCGAAAAACGGTAGATACGAACATTTTTTTCGGGATGTTGAAAAATATCCGGACATTGCTGTAAGTGAGATTTTGTATTGTGTACACCTTTTTCAGAGTACAGGACATTACTGTAGAGCTTCTCTCCGCCGCTAGCGGCGTGTGGCGCTGTGAGAGGTCACCCAGAATCCACCCCGAAGAAGAAATCCGCATGCTCTTCCTAGTTCGTGCGTAAACATTCTATCCCGTATCTTCAGCACGCTAAGGACTTTGACATTTTTATTGTTTAATATCTCGTGCATCCATTCAATATGGTTGGTGTAAAGAAGAGGCGAGCAGTTTATTTTTGAATGAAAGTGGAATGAGAAAGCTTGATGCGGTTGAGAAAATGGTTGGATCGCTTTTTCTCCAGCCACTTTTTACCACGGAGGAGGAAAGTTGTCTAAATGTTGAATCTCATCTTCCAAAAGTAAGTTAAACTTAACTTTATCTTAATTGAGCATATAAATTTATGAAATGTTTATTTTTAGTACAAAACAATAGAGGTTACTTAAACAAGCCTTAAACATACAAAGTATAGCACTGAAGTAACTTACGAACAAATTTTACTTAGGGACAATCATTCGGAACCGTTTGTAAATATTTGTATATAAAGGCTCTTCGAACTCAACTGGCCGTTGTTAGGACATACTTAATAGAGAACACGTTCTACTTTAAAACTACTGCACCCCACTTTTAAGTATAAAAAAAATTGCAAAATTATCTGACGTTGAAGTATGATGTTTATCGTTTTACTGTAATAATGTGTGTGTGAGTTTCTATTTTGTATGTGTACCCTGCATTTCTAGAAAAAAATGAATCTTAAATAAGTGAAGTTGTTTCAAGAGAAAATATTTTTTTAAGTATTACTACTAGAAACATGAGTATAAAAATCCTCAACAGACAAATAAGTCAAAAAATACAAAATTAAAAAAAAAAAAAATCACTTGCCAAAATATTTGCAGTGGGTTTCAAAAGCTGATATTCTTGCATTATTATCACGGGTCGGGTTTGGGCTAAGGCATTATATTTGGGTTGCTTTTTATTATTTAAACTAATTAAAAAAAAAAAAGTATTTGAAAATAATAAAAATTCCTAAGAATATTTAAAGTTGAGTTATTTAAGAAAAGACTGATTATATATAACATTTTAGGAAGATAATTCTTGTTCTTTTCAAAATATATGACATATCCTTCATAATTGAAATAAGAGCTAGAACAGTTAATATGTATTAAAAAGATACTTGCCTTGAATACACAGTTAATATATGATTAAAATTAAATTAAAATGAGGCATACTGCCGCCTCATTAAAATACTGTGCAAAGTCAAATGCGCATTTGCATATACATAAATCAGTGTTGTGTTTTTGGAGTGAGAGAGGCGTGAATTTTTTTATTTTTTTTTTAATCTGAAAAGCACATTTCAGGGAAGTCAAACTAAACCACAAGTGAGGGTGTGCTTAAAGTCAATAAAGGAAAACCTTGGCAAAGGTTAAGGAATGATTGCGGTTTTGATTAATATAAAAGGCAAATATTTCATCGCAAGTCTGCGGTCAAGATAGACCGTGCTTTAGCACGTCCAACCGCTTAGTTTCTCAGACGCCCTACATCGGATCGCCACATCGCAACAACAACAAACTCTGATTTTTACGTTTTCTCAGCAGAATGAATGTTATATAAGGTCGTTTTGTCCAAAAAATGTTAAATGTGATTTGGATGTAATGACTTACTACTATGTGCAATATATTGTGAAAAAAAGATCCCCACCAAAAATGATGTTTTGGATAAGACAAGAGTAAGCTAGATACTAAGCTAACCCATGTACTGCGGCTAGCTAGCATGACTTTGCCATTTCTTGTCGATATTTATATTTCGACAGAAGAGGAAACAATTAATCTGTGGCCTTGAGGGCCTTTAAGGCCTTATCTGCTGACCCAGGAAATATCTGATTCATCCATCCATCGTTTTTCTGCACCGCTTATCTTCACAAGGGGTGCGGGGGTGCAAGAGCCCATCCCAGCAATCTTCAGGTAGGGGACACCCTGAACTGGTTGCCAGCCAGTCGCAGGGCACACAGAAACAGACAACTCACTTGCTCATTCACACGTAGAGACAATTTTGGACTGGCAAATTAACCTGCCATGCATATTTTTGTGATGCGGGAGGAAACCGGAGTGCCAGGAGGAGACCCACGCAGGCACAGAGAGAATATGCAATATGCGATTTAATAATAATAATAATAATAATTTCCTTGTATTGTCATTCTGTGTAACAATGTACACAGAACGAAATGTCGATTGCACCTGACCCGTTGTAGCGAGCCGATGCAGCCGCAGCCAACAGAGGGCGCCGCCGACCACTTTTTAAGTCTTAGGAATGACTCGGCCGGGGCGCGAACCCGAACCTCCCAGTCTCAAAGCGGGCGCCTTACCATCTAGGCTGAACCCTGAACCTCCGCACCGTAGGGAGCGTGCTCACCACCTAGCCGCCGTGCCACCTGTCTGTATCATGTGTTAACTATATTTTGTCTATCAATATTCATTGAATAACTCCAAATTCTCAGTTTCCTTACATTTACCCTCGTTGTACCGATGTCTGATTTCATATCTAGGCATTTAACCAATCATATTTCCACATCACTTGCTAGGATCAGAAATCTACCAGGATGCCTTCAGGATGAGATTTGCAGGCTCTGGCCCAAACAGTTAGTCTTGGAGAGAGCAGAATTGGCGTAAGCGGACACTGCGCAACATCACCAGTTTAAAAAAGTGTTAGTGGCAGTAATCAACCCAAGTGATAATGCCACCAGCCCTCTTTGTCAAACAAGGAAATAATACGGTTGTGTTGATTTAATAGCGAAATGTAGGACAACTCTGAAGCGAGCAAGCTGGAAAGGTTTTGTATGCAGTCCACTTTCATTGAGAAGTAAGATCTAATACCCCAAAACAATTTTGACCAGATCCCAATTTCGGCCAGTCGGGGCTAAAATGTCAATCAAGATCAGGTTTGGTTTAGTTTCTGTCAAGCTTTTTTTGTTTGTTTGTTTGTTTGTTAATTATACACCCATTATGGTTCTTGTGTTTGTACAGGCTTTTTGGTTTTGTTACAAAAGACTGGACGGCCCTTAGAAAAAAAAAAATTATAATAAATTGAAATCTAATGCGACCTTTGGACTAGTTTATTCTACTTATTCGTGCTTCAAAATAATGCCATAAACAAAAATACTAGTCTCAAGTCAAGATGTATTGTTATTTAAATATAAAAAAGGGGTGGATTGAAAAAAAAAATTGGTAGGTGTTTTTAAGGGGAGAAAAGAAGTGTTTAAAGGTGTTAAACCGTTTGGTAACTATGTCGTTTGAATTATAAATCCTCCAAATCTTTGGATTTTGAAACAATGAAGTAAATCTTCCTTTTATTTAAGATTGAAAGTATTGATGAACCAGGTTAACAGCTTGCCGCTTTGTCAATAGTCATATTCATTGCAGGCAACATGGATTTTGCGGCGTTTCTTTTGTGAATGGACAGGCTTGTTCCCCGCGCTCTCGACTGGCCAAATCCAAGGTTAAATAAGGTCAACAGGGTTATTGGCACAAACCACAATTGTGATTCTGTTTGCCTCCAGACTGACACCGACGCAGATCTCTGCTATCAATAGCTCCTTGTTGATCGGCGCCTCGACTCTCAGTCTCCCTTTCTGTCCGCCGCTTGCCAAAGTTATTGGTGTGCGAATGCGTTTAACGGCCTCTGTCTGCTGCCCCCGTGGATGCAGAACGCCGACTGGTGTCTGCCCCCCTAACCACCCACTCGCCCCGTAGCATAGGTCTCTTTTGTGTCCCGCTCGATAAAGTTTTCCACTTAGGTGGCTAACGGAAGATAGACTAGGTCAGATTCGATCAATTGGACCCAATTTAAGGAAGGACGATAAATGAAGCCCCCCTTCTCTTCCCTTCTACTAGCCAGGGAACGAAAAGGCAGACGCTGGCGTTTGCTCATGGCTCCTGGGGGCTTGCAGCCCCCCGATTAGCAAACCGGTATGAGTCAACATCTGCTACATCCCTTAGACAAACTATCTATCGGCGCACACTCGGCCTGTTGTCGGGGCTGTGGCCCGGTCCTGTCCAGTTCACAAGGGCACGGCCCCCCTCTCATCCCCCGGGCCCACGATGCGCGCTCACAAGACGGCGAGACATTTGTCAAAAGGTTAGCAGCTCTACTGGCACCACGGCACACCGTTGCCATCTCAGCCTCGTGTGTGCTTAACTAGCAGAGGGACAATAATCGGAGACCAGATCATGGATAGAAATCTGTATTCTCGGTGGAGGTGGAAAGTTAAAATTTGAATTGTCCATAGTCTTTAAAAAAATACAGTAAACATTGTTTACAACAAGATCAGACTTGGCACAAAATATATTAATCATTATGTGATCTAATTAAAACTTATTATTTTGCAGATTGATGTGACCTAACCAACGTTTTTCTTTTTTTCAAAAATAATAAACATTTATGCTGAATTTCTGACACAGAATGGCCATACAAACAAGTACCTAAATCAGGATGAATTTATGTTTCCTATACGTGCAATTTGAGCTACAGTTTTATATTCTGATTTATTCGGTTAATCAATAAAATAATACACTAATAGATACACTAATCAAAATGTTGTGTTCCACTTAATGGATGTTGTCAGATGCAGGTATTATTTTTGTCAAAAATAGAATGCCAAACACATGGTCATGTTTCGCTTTTCCAACAGAGGTTAGGGATAGGGATCTGCTCATCAGCATGCTCTGTATGATGAATTAGCCGTGTTATGGGAAAGGACACAGAAAACAAGGACATTGGCTCTGTGAAGGCCTCAGCTGTGATTTTCAATAAAGCACAAATAAATCAATATTGCTCTATTTGAAGGCTAATTGCTCCTATTTTTTTGTTACTCTGCAGGAGCAATCCACTATGAATCAAATTTAAAGCATGACATGCAGGGCAACTGTGTTTAATGTGGTGCAACGCCTGAAACAGAAACGCCTCAGGCCACGCTACGCCGCAGACTCGCAAAGATGCCGTCGCCGACTTTCCCCATGCTTTGTTTTGGTTAGCCTGTGCCAGTCTGTAAAGAGTCTTGGCTCCAGACTCAACAGAACGCACACACCGGGCAAAGGCACATCTGTTGCGGTCAGCGGCTGGCGTTGGGACATGGCTCGGAACGCCAGCGCTTGGGGTCGGGGTTTACCTCACGTGCCCATGTCGTACACCAAGCTTCACGGTAATCAACTGTTAAAGGCCCTCAGTGCATTTTCTGGGTGGTAACCGCTTCCATTTACGGTAACGTTTTCCTATTTATTTTCATTGTAAACCGTTGTGATAAGGCCGTCAACAGTTGCATGTGCTCTGACTGTCAAATTTCTGTTAAATGTAATAAAATCATTTATTTGTATTTAATTACATTTTCTTATAATAAATGTTTAGCAGGTATGGTTTATTGTTTGATATTGGTTAAAATTGTAATTGTCAAGACTGCCTTTTTTTGCCCAACCCTAGTACCATTGCTAATAAATTCTGACATCAAGCCATGAGACATGGCAACCATTTAAAGAACCGTCGGTATCTGCATGAAGTTCTGATTAAAATGAAGTTGTTGTTTCAAGATGTTTGAGCACCCCCATTGACCACCCCCCCTACACACACACTTTTCTTTTTGCTTTTTATCTCTCCGTCTCACCCGCTCTTCTCCTTCCTCGGCTGTTATGCCACCGTGGAGACTGCAACAGTGACTCTATTGTAAGCGGCTGGGAATCGGGCACTGGGCCAATGATGTCATCCTGCCATAGGGAAGACCAGCGGGAACGCCCTCCTGGCGTTTCGGAATGCACTATTTTTTCCTGTTGTTTTCCGGAAGGCGGTGATCAATTTAATTCCACCCTCATCACTCCCCGCTCCAGGGCGGGGAGGTCGGGGGTGGTCTGATGGGTAAAAGGATGGGGAAGGAGGAAGCTAACCATCTTTGGTTCTTTAAAGCGACATGCTTTGCTTTGTTTTGTTTCTTATTTTGGTTTTGTGAGATGTGAGTAATGGGATGCCGTGAAGTCACACCGGTTTGTCGTCGCTGGGCATCGTTACTGAAGAAAATTCTTCAAGGAAAAGGAGCAGACTCCTCACAAAGCGCCAATAGTAATTTGCTTGAATTACAAGCTCTCAAAAGAACCTTGCGAATAATAAATAACTTTTGAAAATCTTTTTTGGGGGTGGGGGTGGTAAAAGAAAATGCAGAAATGGCTTCAAAAGTAACTAACGGGAGACAGATTTTGATGGATTGCTACGGCTGAATAAATTAAAAACTAACATTTGAGTTGACATTCTTATCCTGAACTGGAAAATCTTTGGGTACTGGACAGTTTGCTTCTCCTAAAATTGCCTAAACTAGGGGTCATTACCCTTGTTGAACCCGAAAGCTGCTTCTTTATTACTGAATTTTGCAAAGGAGTACCAGTTTAAAAAAACAAAAACAAGTTATTACTTTGTCATCATTATGTTGTTGTTATAAGAAGTAGGGTTGAAATAGACTCAGTCAATCGCTAAAGCATTTTAATTGTATAAGGGCATTAAGTGATTGCCACATATAAATTATTGGATACTTTTAAAAAGAATTTCCGAAAAACTGATCATGTCAATGATTTGTCATGCAGTAACCAGTAGATATTCCTACAAAATGACCATGACCCATCACTAGTGAGCCATCTCCAGAACCGATCGGCGGGCTACTCAGTTGTTCTTAGAGGTCTACGGACACTACGTTGGTAAACTCTTTCCTAAACATTACTTTAACCCAAGTGATAATGCCACAAGCCCTCTTTGTCAAAATCCACAACAATATTGCTGAACATAAAACCGAGAAGTGGTGCAAAAAGAAGTGCAGGGGAGCCAAATCATCACTGTCAGGTATAAACACTATATGTTCAAATATGGTGAATTCCATTATGTTTGTGAGTGTGATTACCCTCAACCATAGACTTATTTTGCTCGTTGAAGGTCTTGATAATAACCTTCAGGTAGCATCAAAAAAGGGCATGTTCTTCTCTTTGAAATCAACGAAACACTCTGTGGTCAAAAATCGTAGGGGGAGCAATCTGGTCGATGGCTGTGTTTTCATTCCCCCGATCTCCCATGTGATTGATTGTGCGTGAAATCTAAAGCAAGAATTGAAACATTAAAAAAAACAAAAAAACATCGGAGTGCGCTAGCCGACGAGGCGTCTAAGATGTGATTATTGGGAATCACAATTCAACGTTTTCTCCATCACAACAGCATGGAAACTAAACAAACTGTGCCACGCTTTTGGAGATGATTGCATCAGGCTGGCGGAGGTCTCTCGAAGAGTTGGATGAGTGTTTCAATCGCTCCCTGTCATCATAAAACTGAAATACACTTTGATGATGTTTACTGGCTATTTTGCGAAAAATAAATAACTTTTGAAAATCTTTTTTGGGGGTGGGGGTGGTAAAAGAAAATGCAGAAATGGCTTCAAAAGTAACTAACGGGAGACAGATTTTTGACACGCTTCCCGAGCCATCTGCTTTGGGTTAAAGCCTTGAGACAAAAATGGGGGGAGAGAGAGAATAAGAACTGGATAACAGCGAGACGGCTTAAGATTAGGAAAATGCAATATTACAGACAGGTAAAAGGAGTGTTAAAGTTGCGCTTGTTTCTCCAATGCGAAAATGTCTAAACTTGGTCGTGTTTATGAATTCGAATCCACCTAAATATTTAGCAGCAGAGCACAGGACTAATGAGGAGGAATAGTCCTGACACAAGGTGATTTAATGGCTTATTAAATTATTTTTCACTTAGCACAGTCAAATGTCTTATCGTCTAGCCTGGCATTTCTTCAAAGATGTTTTTATGTGATGCATTCTTCAAGATGTCAGTCTCCCTGCCTCCCCTATGTGCCATTCTACCAATCCCCAGTGGGCATAGCCAGCCAGTCTGGCCAGGTCTGCCCCTTGCTGTGCCCCCGTGCTGGATAAGCCCCTGCCTGGAACTTGGGTAGGGCCCTTTGTACAGAGCCATAGGGGTTTTAGTTAGTGTGTGTTTGTATATGTGTTATGTGTGTATAGCATTCACAGCCAAAGGGGAGAAGGGGGTCCTATCTGTGCCTAAGGGCTGCACACCCCCTTCCCCTCCAACGCACCCTCACCATGCGCCCTATTGAGACCTAAGGGAGCGTGAACAATCACCGCAAAACCAAAGAGCTAAGTCCCCTTGTTATACAAGCCCAATTTTCGGGCAAATCCCACCGGTCCGGCACCCCCGCCTCTGCCGTCCGGCAGGGCGGCCCCGCTCGTCGGAGGTTGCCGGGCTTCGTTAAAGCGAGCCGGGCTTCTTTTATGGTCTTATTTAATTAGCCATTCCACAGTAAACTGCCATTCGGCACCAACACTAGACACCCCCCTCCCTCGATTCTCCTCCTGCCTGTCACCCCCAGTATCCCCAAACTGTCTTTCCATTTTCCATGGGTTATAAAATTGGTTTGGACAGTACTGTATTTTCCTGGATTTAATGAATGGGAATTTTCAAAGTTTGCGCACACAAAACACAATCCATGAAATGTCCCAACAGTTGGGTCAACAAACGACAATTCAAGCACGGTTCAATTAAAAGGACCCTAATTTGGGTGGATGACCTAACCCAGCAAATTCTAAAGGATGTAGAAAAAAATGTTGGGTTCTTTGTAAGCAGTGTGCCTGGTTGAAGATTTAACAAGGGTCAAGACTTTAATCCATCAAATGACAAATGTTATACTAAATTAAGACTAACAAGAAATGTTTTATCGATATATGGTTGAGAAAATGTACTAATATTCCCAATACAGTATTAGTCAAAACAATTAATGTTCCTCAGTAAGGTTGCCACACTAGTCAGTCAGTGGAAGTGTGAAAAAACAACCATTATTGGTTAGAGGAATAACCAAACCACTGTTTTGTTTATTGGGAGGTTACGTGGTACATTTACATTTGAGGATAATAAAATAAATGTTAAGGATATTTTGTGCAAAAACACCAAATAGGTTCAAATTGCCCAATTGTTAAAAATCATTTACAGCTCAATTGGTTAAAAAGACAGCCGTTTGAGGCTTTTTGTGATTAAGGACTATACAAATAAACATGACTTCTGTAGCTGTCACTGGCACTGAATAGTGCACAGCAATTACAGCGCATTTTAGAAGTTTCCACACCTGAATGCCCTATTTGTTACAACATCCCATTTATTTCTAAGATTTTGGATTGTCAATTAAAACAAGGAAAATACCAACAACTGCAAACTTTGCTATACTCAAGAAGGGGGAGTGCTGCTGGCCCCCACGGGGCAATTCTAGCTTGCTCTGTGGACATCCAAAGGCCCATGGAAGGAAGACAATGGACGCTGACCGTTCTACAGTAACTGGCTCAGTCCGACTGTCCCCGTCGCCCACTGAGCCGTCTTTCCTGGAACCCTAATCAATGACCGTAAGGGCACCAAGACACACACACACACACACAGGTTTAATTTCCTCTGCGCAACTTGCCGAGTGGACGCTACAGTTAATCGATGAGTCGACAATGCAATCAATTAAGAAAAAATAAATATTCCTGTTAAAATATTGATAAACTTCAGTTTACCAAAATATTAGTCAGCCCACGTTTGTGAGTGCAACAAATTATTGACCATGCTGGAAGTCTCATTAAAATATAATGATTTGTAATTATTTTAGCTTCTCATGACGGATTTTGACTTTTCTGGAAAATAATGATTACCATTTATTCTGATTTTTTATTATAAGTGCCAAAGCACTGTAATTAAATAATGATGTTCTAGAACTTGTAAATTGAAATCTAGGCAGTTTTCATTCATCTGATGTGTAGACTATAGCAAAGCAATTAGTAAATGAATCAAATATTTAACATATATTTTTGCACCCATACCCCAAAAAAGGCTCAACTCAACTTTATAAAAGACATTTATAGTCTACCTTTACTAGAAAAAGTTTGTGTAATCAACATTTTCTAAGATGCAAATATTTCTGAAAAGTGTATTTTACTGCATTCCACAACAACAACAAAAAAGGATTAAATTGACAGTGTAATTCCAATGATTTGCTGCCTAAGTATGTGGAACTCACTAGCACTCCAGGGCATCGGACAACATTCAGACATCGCTGGATGTGCGCCCTCTAGCGACCGAACCAAAGGAAATTCACTAATTGGAACAGAAAAGAATAAAAATATATAAATATACGAAATAAACCAAATGAAAAAAATACAAAACTTAAAGGAGTATAGCTGCATTTAAAAAAAATCTCTTGTGCTAAACGCATCGGCAGGGTCCATAATGAGTGCTTAGCTTGGGAAAAGTTCCGTTCAGTCATCCCTGGCCATTTATAGCCTTAATTACGCGCCTATTTTGTGACCCCGGAGTTCAACAGGGCCAATTCCTGTGTAGACCTAAATCCTGATGAACAAAGGTGGAATGTGATGCCCTCTTTCTCCCCCCGCACCTTCTCCGCTCCGTCTAAACGTTTCCCATCCATCCATCCCGAGTTCGACCGCCGCATTGACAGCGTATTGAAACTATTAGCGCATCTCGGGGACTCGCGATGAATCAAGATGGTCTGAGCCGAAGCCCAAACCCTCGCAGGCGGATGGGGAGCGTGTGTTTGTTAGACCCGTCAGGGTCTATGATTGTGCCTGGCATTTTCCACGTTTCGAGTGTACAGGGAGGGGTTGGAGCGTCGAGGGGGGAGTGGCACTGTCAATCAGTGAGAGTGGCCCGGGGTGGGCAGGCCCCTCTGACACTTTGCAACATCGGAGGGGGATATTTAACTTGGGAGCGAGCGCCCACTCGCTTACAGACACTCTCACCCACGTACGCGGTGTGCTTCGGTTCTGAGAAGGGCGCCAACTCTCTCTCTCCCTCTCTCTCGCTCTGTCCCTTGAGATATCTCTCGCGTTTCCCCCACCCCTTCTTTCCCTTTCCGTGGCTCTCTCTCCCTCTAGGATACTCACGCACTCGCTCCTCCGGCGAGGAGCCACTCAAGTTGGGGAGCTTGTGGCATCCAGGATTTGTGTTTTGGGGGCACATTTTGGGACTTTCGCCATGCACGAGAGAGAACTTCCGACATATTGAGGAAACCCTCGCCGCTTTTTATTATTACGTGGAATAATAAGAATATTTTGAGCTTTCTCTGGAGACGTGAGAAAGTCATCTGTTGGGATACTATAAAACTTTTTTTTTGCTGTAAAGAAAGTGAACGGATGGTAGTCCCGCAAGGGCGCGCGCCTTGTGCGTAAAGACGCACCACGGAGCGCCGTCATCTCCTGACTCGTTCCGCTGCGACTTCAGAGTCGTCCCTGTGGTAACCATGGCAACCGAAAGGAGCCCAAAGTGAATCCAAAGACATTCGGGTCCTTTCAACCCGTTTGGGTGGCGCGCTGTGTGCCACCACCGGTATAGCATCGCCCCGCGAGTGGACTTGTCCAATCCACGAAGTAAAAGTGTCAATTGGCACATTTGTTTAAAAAGAAATCCTAAAAAGAAGAAAAGATGGGCGTCTCTCATCCTCCGCTGCTTCTCTACATGCTGCTGTGCATCCACGTTGGAGTGTGCCAACACTACCTCCGCCTGCGTCCGTCTCCCAGCGACCACCTGCCCGTGCCCGACCTCAAGGAGGACCCCGACCCGGATTACGACCCGCGAGAGCAGGACCTGTCCGAGCGGACTCTGCGAAAAAAGCTTGGCAGCCACTTTGACCCCAACTTCATGTCCGTCGGTGCACCCGCGGCTCCGCCGCCGCCGTCGGGCAATCACTCGGCAGCGGACTTCAAGCTGCATGGACCCATGCCCAGCGAGATCAAGAAGCTGGAGCTGAGCGAGACCCCTTACGGGAAGCGCGTCAAGGTGGGGAAGAAGGCGCGCAGGAAATTCCTGCAGTGGCTGTGGACCTACACGCACTGCCCCGTGGTCTACACCTGGAAGGATTTGGGGGTGAGGTTCTGGCCCCGCTACATCAAGGAGGGCAACTGCTTCTCAGAGCGCTCCTGCTCCTTCCCCGAGGGCATGTCTTGCAAGCCCGTCAAGTCCATCAACAAAGTTTTCCTGCGGTGGTACTGCCAAGGTTTTTTAAGACAGAAATACTGCACGTGGATACAGGTGCAGTACCCGATCATCTCAGAGTGCAAGTGCTCGTGCTGATCCCTGCCATGTTCCGAGGAGCTGGATGCTTATGTGTGGAGTGGACTGGTTTCTATTGCACTGTTAACTCTCTTGCAGGAGGTGGGCACCATAGCAAATCTATTTTTTTATATAGCAATTTAAAAACAAAAAGTGAAAATACCAACCATGTACATATTTAAGAGGGACGCAGCTATTTTTTTCTAATCGAACCAGGACCATTATTTTATCGACACCCCTGAGAGACGTTTCGGGTTGAAGGGGGCAGGGACAGCAGCACTTCATATGGAAGAGCTTTTTGAGAGACAATGATGACGCATATTATGCTACACCTCTCCAAGAGGTGAACTCTTTTCTTTGTATGTTTGTTTGTATGACTTATTTCACTGCAATGCTGCCTAGATTTTTTTCTTTTTGTATAATAATAATATCAATATTAATTAAGTTGTATAAAACACAAAAAACAGAAGTTGAGGTTAAAGATTATATATAAAGGCGTGAACTCAGCTTTTTTTCTCCTTTTGGGAATCATAGAATTGTAGAAATACATCTGTACGTTTTATTTATTATTTTAACGATTGTGAGTATAGAACATAAGGACAGAGAAAAGCAGAATATACCAGAAAATAAACTATGGGAGATGTCTACTTGAATTATCAAGCCAACAAACGAGAAAAAAAATACACAACAAATAAACAACTGAAAAAAGCATCCAAGTGTACATGTCATGATCACCTTTCTAGCAATAAAGTCCATGTTTTCATCATGCGTGTAAGATATTGCGTATTTTTGCGTGCACAGTAAAGTTTATGGTGGAACTGGCACGCGTGGTTTTAACCGGTGGGAGGAGTAGAAAGAGTTTAGCCGTGAAAAGGGCCCACATTCAACCCCAACACCCCCCACCCTTTCCTCGCTGCTGAGGTGTTAACATAATGGCTCAAATATGATGCAGACGTTTCAAGCGCTGTCTGTCTGCAGACTCTGGACGCCGCACACAAGTTCCACTGAGGTATTTGGAGACCGGCGCCTATTCTAGTCTGACCACCCCTCGCTGAAAGGAGGAGGGTGGTGGTAAAGGACGAGGGAAAAAATAAAAAACAAAACCCGTGAATCATTGCTTAATATCTTCATTCCCGACTGCAAAATCTCAAAAAGAGATAAAGACTAACGACTCACAAATTGTGCATGCGTGACTCAGACCAGCCCCGCATGCACAGGAGGCACATTTGCGGGCTCGTTTTGACACTTGCCGCCCAGTCATTGTGACAGGAGTCATTGAAGGATTTGCTAAGCAAGGGAGGCTGGGAAGCAGAGCGGCAGCGTGCCAGCTTAAAAAAAATGCAGGGTGGGGGGCTGCTTTCCTTACTGTCAGCTTCTTTCTTGATGATGCCTCGAGTTTTTTTTTTTTTTCGAAAGTGCGTCTGTGACTCGACGGCGCCACTCAGCCGCCCCCTCTCGACTGTGCAGAATGAAGCACTTTGGGAAACAGTAACCCTTTCAGCCTCTGCCCGGAGAGTATTTTAGAAGCGTGTGAAAGGCAATACGCCGCTCAGCATGGCTCCAGCCACCGAGCTGCGCAAGAAGACCCCTTGGCTTGCGTGTGCCGCCGTCATCCCGGAGAGTTGGGGGTCTCAAGCGATCCCAGAGGGAACTGCAGCCATGTGGCTAAGAAACTAGTGTCATTAATGAGACTCGATCTGTTATGGTTTGCAACATGAAAACCTACACCGGCACCACTTAATGTGATGCAATCATATCATCATTCAGCGTTGACATCTTTGCCATTTACAGTATTTAATTTGATTTTGGTATCAATCTGCTCAAACGATTTCAAGGACTTGAAAACAATTGTGTCGAAAATAACCAAAATTGGTTCAAAGATGGACTGATGTCACCCAAATTTCTGTCTTTTAAGCAAAAACGGCCAATTAACCAGAGTACCTGTAATAGATAGACACTTTTGACCAACGTTGAATTCTTCGTGACCCAATTAGTATTAGTTGCATTATTACTTTACTGAAGACTGCAAATCTGCATGATAAATCATACCTGCCAACATGACAGTTTAAGCATTAGACAACTGCTTTTCACCCTTTAAAAACACCTAACACTTTTTAAATAAAACCCACCGCTTTTTTAAATTGAATAAAATAAAAAAAAGATTGAAAAACAGTATTTTAGTCATGACTGCTTTATTTTGAAGTCAGACTAAGTCTTTTTGCGTGAATAAACTGTTTCAGTAATTTTATTAGGTTTCATCTTAATTATATTTGGTAAAGGTTTGCTACTTCAGGTTTTAAACAAGTACATATTGCTTGACTTTGTGTTTGTTTTATTTCCAATATCTGGAGACGGACAGTGTTTTTAAGTGTAAAAATAGTGCAAAATAAAATCTACCACTTTTTAATGCCCCAAAAAATTGCATAAGAAGATATAGATTTTGCCATTTAAAAAAAGTGTCCTAGACCAAGATCAGTCAAAATCATGAAAAATCTTGGTTGATTAGTATGAAATAAAATAAAAACCTGTTGCTTTTGTTCTCAAATCCAGCAATGAGCGGTTCCCACTAATTTAAAGAGAATGCAAAGAACAAGAATAAAAAATAAAAAGCTCCATGAGTAAATGGGGACTGTCCGGCTTATTTGTCACAGCAGAGGACGTATCCAATCCTCAAATAAGCCACTGTTAAGAGGCTCCTGTCTTCACTTGCTGGAAACCTGCCAACATGGCCTAATTTACTACTTCACACCATTCACCGAAGCTTAAATGCTCATTGGCAAATATCGAAGCAAATGCGTTACAAGGAACTCCTCGCGATGAACACGGCCGACTTCTCTGTGGGAGCGTGATGAAAGTGGAATGGAGGCCAGTTAAAAGTTGGGTCCTATACGAACAATCATTGGGGTAAAGGTCACGTTGGGCATACATGCAAAAAATATACTGACGGTGGCGGAAAAAATACAGTCACTATAAATTAAGCACAAAGAAAAACAAAGAAAAACCAAAAACACCCCCACTTTTGTCACTTCAAAGAGTTGGCCCAAAATCTTGGTCAACAATGGATCAAACAATTAACGTGGGTCAGTGTCACCCAACCTTTGAGTTGGTTTCTCCCAAAAATGCACTGTTGGATAACAACCCAGACTGATGCCGCATGTTAATATAAAAACATGAGTTATTTAATAAAAAAAACTCCCTATTCATATCGATAATATAAAATTGAGTTGGAATTTCCATTGCCCATTATAAATGTGTTTGCATCCAAAAAACAAAATCTAAAATGATCCAGGTGAATAAATCTACAGGTGATTGTTTTACACAGATGCCTCAAATGTGTTGCAGGTAAGTTGACTTAAAACTGTGGTCGAATAAATGACCTCAGATGTTTGGTCTTAGAACATGTAACTAGGCATCCATTATATGATGTGATACCCACATGACATCCATATTTCCAGGTGTTTACGGTCCCAACTAGCCTGGTTTCTCTTTCTCACTTGTACAGTTTGCACTCCTTTTGAATAGTGCTCCCTAGTTTTCACTGAACTATCTGAAATGTCTTAACATTTTAGAGTAAAGTCTAAATTGTTGCTCCAAAAAGTCAAACGTTCTTTTGAATAGTTAGGATAATTAACTCTTCAATTATCAAAGCTTAAGTGGTGACTTCTCAAGAGAAAATGCTTGTAATCATTCTGGGACTGTTGTTCTTAAGCCCTTGATAAAAAATGCATGCAAACAATACACACAGTGATGCAGAGACAACGCTGCATGGCTGTAACCAAGGCCCAAACCCCATGGTGGTAAAAGCCAGTGAGTCAGCAGAGTTGAGGTTATTGATGATGACAGGGTATTAGATGGAACACTGAAAGGGGGGTTGGTGGGTGGATCACACACAAACATGCACAAATTTACCACATGAATTAGTGGTCTGACTGACGGAATGTTCGGTATCATCCGCTGTATCTGTGTCAAATATTAGTGAGCACTTGCGGGAGCCAATAAACAAGTATAGTCAATCTGAGAAAAAAAATCTAGGGAGTGCACCGATGTGAGGAGTTCAAGACACTAAACAGAACCATTTTCAAATTTTACTAAACCGCTAGTAGTTGATAAGAGGGTGTACTGACTTCACAATGTTAAACGTGCAAGTGTTTTGTCAAAAGGGGAAGCTAACCAAAAAAGGTTTTTGCAATGAAGAAAAAATAAGAATTTGCCGCTTTCTTCACGTTCCGTAAATGCGCAATTATTCAGAAGGAAAACAAATTTTGAGTTGGCTTCCCATTGAAAGCAGTGCTAGACATTTCCCCTTTACCAAAGTACCAAAAATCAACGATTGGTCAGCAAGGCTAAAAGTCGATCAATTTTATGTTCGCAAGGTCTTTTGTAAGCGTTCCAAAAGCTCCTCTTTGTGCCTTTGTCAGCGCTTTGATACTGATCCCGGATCAGGAGCCCAGCATGATCTCAATGCATCCATCAGGTCCACGACTTGACCCTGATTCGAGTCTCGGCAGGCACGGGATTCATGGCGTGCCATGACATCAACACAGCAGCACAACAGGTGACGGCAGTCGAAAAAACAGGCGATGGAAATTGAACCCCTCAACCCCGGCTCATCACCGTCAAGCGGGGCTTAGGACAATTAAGCGCGTAGGCAGGAAATGCGTGCGATGCCGCAAAGAGCCGCGAGCACGTTCAACACTCTGTCTTGGTTTCTCCGACTCTGGTTGGCACTTCGTTTAGGAGATCATTTATTACACGTGGCAATGTGTGGCAGCTCACTGGGGAGTGCAACACATTCTTTGGTGGCTCAAGGGCATAATACAGCCAATTTAAGGATCTTCTATAAAAAGATAGAAGCCGAAAATTGTAACAAGACTAATAGAAAGTAGGATGAACAATTGTGCTTTATTAACATTTACTTAAAGGTGGTGCCCATAATTTTTTAAACATTCTACTTGCCGAAATCATCATTGCAGCCTTTGTCAAGCTGCCAGTGTTCCGCGTGCATGAACGTGTGTCTCTCAGATGCGCTCAAAACATTTTTTTTGTAATCTTTTGTGGGGTTTAGGTTGGCATATGGACTGTATTTGAAACGGCTCTTTTCTCAATTTCACCATTTAAGTCCTAGAAAATAGGAAAACCTCGAGCATCCGTGTGAAATCACACAAACCCCCAGGCCCCTAAAACCCAGCCTTCTGTATACAGCCTAATGCGCTCCGTGGCCGGAGCACAGACGATACTTATCCTAATTGATAACTTGCCAATTTTAAACACTAAAGGCAAATTTTCCAATTTGGTGCAATTTGTCTCAACGCTGATTAGGCATTACTGCAAGAGCTCCAAAGTGTGAGGCCATACTTTGAATGGAGACGTGGGTGGCATAGGACGAATACGGCTGAATAAATATAGTTCTGTTGCCATGGCAACACCAGCAAAGGGCGACATCATTGGGCATGTTTTAGTCTGGAAAAAAACTTCTCCAGAAACAAAAAAAAACAACACTACGACTCATAAGTCCATAGTAAGTACTGAACTTTTGTGTGATATTATTACTCATTACTCTGGGATGGAATATATCATTAAATTCTGAACCATACAAACACACTTCATCACACAGACACGAAAACTACCACGAAAGTCGCAAAAATACATGAAATAATATTAATTTGCTTCCTGTTCATGAAATGACCACTCTACTTACTTAAATGTCCCTCCATCAATACACATGCTAGAAGTTCTCCAGTAATTGGACCATATATTTGCAATATCCATCTTTGTGATGGCACGCGCACACGCACACAGACTCTTCCCCCTCACAGTGTGTGCAGTAGCTGTCTCCGAGTACCCCTCTGTGCGTCTAGATGGCATGCTGAGAATGTTTACTTTCGCCGCAGTGTGTATTTACAGAGCCTAATAGTTTTTAGGCCGCAATGGCGCCTTGCTTCGTAACATGTGTACAACGTAGCGAGTTCTTACTCATGAACACACACTCACAGAGCACACACATCAGCTTTTCTGAACAATAAATCTAACATGCCCAATTTGAAGGCGAATCTAATGATGCCAAGTGATGAGAATGTCAGAATGTGGTGGTTAGAGCCTCGGTGATTGCGAAAAATGGCTCGTGTGGCTCCATAAATACAGCAAAGGCCAGAGGGCATAAGCGTAAGTGCACTCAAGGCCCACCATGAATGGATACATGATTCCTTTAAAAGGTGACATAAGGAACCCTGAAATTTGTCATCGTGACAGTCCTTGACGGTGGCGATTATGTGGGGCACCAACCACCGGGTTAGACTGCAAGACCAGAAAACCATTCAAAGAAAGCCTTCATTTCAGTATTATGTCAATGTAATCAGTATACCAGTGTAAAAGTGGGATATTTGTGTGCAGTTGATAGCTCATGTTATGATTTAAACATATGTATTCCGATTGCTGTTAACTAACTTTAATATGAATATTTAACACAGAAACACAAGTATTTAAGCAGAGCCAAAGTTTCATTGACGATCATTAAATGCTCTGATCTTACTTTTTATAACTTACAGAAAGCAACGGTCGAACATTCATTTCTTAACTCTTTGAGACCGAGTGACAAGAACTCTCGTCATTGATCAGCTACAGAGGAATTGGCCACTTTAGAGAACTAAGTCTGTATAAAAGCAATGGGAGTTTTATATATACTGTACCAGCCATGGTCAGTAGAGGGCTACATTGAACTATTTTTAAAATTTGTGTTTAAATGACACAAATTTGGATGCCAAGCTTCAGTTCAGAACCTACTCTGATTAACGCTGTAAATCATGACATTGTAGGGATAACTGCGTCCTTTAACCGGCAAATTGTCACTGCTTCATTCAGCTAATTGAAGCAGCATAGCAGGCACTGAATACTCAATGGCTCTCAGAGCACAATGAGGCTAAAGGAACAAAACGAGTGAAAATAACTGAGTGCATGACTTGGGCCGCTGAACCTGATGTTCTGACGCCTGGCTGTCTGTCGTATTCAACCGAGGTGCTCCATTCACGCCAAGGGATGTTGGAGGGGGGCTCTGCCTCAGGGTTACGGACGTGTTTGTGTGCAGAGAGGGTAGGGGGGTTGGGGGCCGGGCACGGCAAGCAGCATAGAATGCTCAGTGACGGGTTACCAAAAGCAGAGCACCCAAGGGGGGGACAATGGGACCCAGGAAATTCCTGACATAACCCCAATACACGGGAGAGGAAGCGGAATAGGGGGGATTTATTGGTGTCAGTGGCCCCTTCACTTCACCAGGAGAAGTGGGCACCTCTTTTGGCCCCTTTCAGCATTGGAAACGGACTGAAACAAGGCGCCTTGCACTCCTTGCGACACCTAATCACTCTTGGAAAGAAGAACTGCCAATTAGGGAAGGGATGTATTTGGGACAAGTTGGAAGTTTTAAGGCCTGGGTATAAGGGGATAGAAAAAAGGTACAACATTAATCCAACGACGACACCTTTTCCAACCATAGTTTCATCCATTTAAAAATGCAAACAGAGCTTACATAACACGTAAACCCCAAAAAGCTGATTTGCCTCTCAACTTATTCTGTATTTTTATTTTTTAAAAATGGAAAGAGTGGTTTTGTGTAAGGGGGCAGAGCAACTGAATAGTTAATGCATCCGTGGCACAGTTCGTAGATCGTGGGTTCAAATCCAGCAACCAGGTTTCCTGTGCGGATGTGCTCCCTGTGCTTGCGTGAGTTTCCTCCTGGGAGTCTGGTCCCCCCCCCCCACATTCCAAAAACATGCTTGTCAGGTTAATTGGCTGGTCCAAATTGTCCGTAGGTGTGAATGAGCGAGTGAGCTGTCTCTCTGTGCCCTTCAACTAGCTGGCAACCGGTTTACGATGTCCCCTATTCACAGCCCGAAGGTACCTGGGACGGGCACCAGCTTCCCCGCCACCCTACTAAGGATAAGCGGTGCAGAGGATGGATTTTGTGCAGCAGTTTAATTACGGGATGCTGGGCCCGAGTCCCCTGCTTAAATCAACCGATTCATATTAAAGGAAATTAGGACATCGGGATTACCATTCAGTATTGCTAAAAATACATGATATAGATATAAAGAAACAAAGAACTGTTTGATAATTGAAACCTCACGGACAACACAGGAACCTGTCAAAAATCTTCAAGGTTGTCGATTCAGAAAATAAGAATTTGCTTACAAATTCTAGATCAGGGATCAGGAGTCTATGGGCCACCAGCCACATCTGGCTATTGTCATGAATCCATAGGGCTCAGAGATCACATAGAACTTGCGCAATAATTTACTGTATTTTTTATGCGAAGCCGATTGACACACGTGCAATGCCGAGACGATCGTAATGATGTAGTGTTTGGTCCATTATATATAGGACACAATTTCATCTACATTTTACTCTCAAGGTGTAACACCAATAATAATTAAAAAAATAGACCCCACTTTGGCTGTAAATCACTAAATAATAATTTATATGAAAGTTCATTAATTAATCTATGTTTGTTTTTGAGACACTTTCTGATGCAAATTGACAGAACAAATGTTAAACACCCAAAAGCTCTCGCAAAGCACCTCGAGCAATTCGTTTGGTGAGTGGTAGGGATGGCCAGAAGCACTCTTCCTTGCCCAGCTCCCTCTGCACTAAAGGTAAATACATTGGTATCGTCGTTTGCAGTATTTTGTGGCATTTTTACAAAAGAACTTTGCTCACACATTGTTTTGGATACATTATCCATTATCTGCACCGCTTATCCTCAGTAGAGTTGCGGGGATGTTGGAGCTCATCCCAGCTATCTTCGGACAGTGGGCAGGGGACACCCTGAACTGGTTGCCAGCCAGGTGCAGGGCACACAGACGGTCAACTCACTCGCCCATTCAAACCTAGGGACAATTTGGACCGGCTAATTAACCTGACATGCATGTTTTTGGAACGTGGGAGGAAACCAGAGTGCCCGGAGGAAACTTACGCAAGCACAGGGAGAATATGCAAACTCCAAACAGGAAGGTTCGATCTCATGACCTCAGAACTGTGCCGCGCACCCGGTAATCACTGCGCCGCCGCCCTGATGACTCCATTAATGAGGACACAAATGATGGTCAAAATGAGCTTCAACACAATTAAGTAACTGCGGGAAGAAGACGAAATGTAAGTGGTTTATTTATATTCATATTGGACACAGGCTCTGGTATTAAATCGTTTTATATATTTTATCAAATCCTGTACCCCTGTACTAGGTTACACATTTTTTTATATCAGATTGTTGTGTACAATTATACTCATTGAGGCTTAATTAAAACACGATCATATGCCTTATCGCACGCACACACATATGAACTTATGTCTTTGCTAAATAAAGTCTCCATTAATGAATCACATATTTACATTTCTCTCGGTTCGCATGTTCAGTCAATTTGAATGGGTTCTAATGAAAGGAGCCAAAATGGCAAACTGAGCAAATACTGCCATCCAGCGGCAAACAAAGCTTCCAGTCAGTCAACATTTAAGTACAGTAAATGGTAAATGGTCTGCATTTATATAGTGCTTTTCAAGTCAATGGAGACCTCCCAAAGTCTACTTGGGCGTCAATGGCAAACCAAATTAATCATAAGTTTGGAAAACTCACCGTTCTTTTAGAAGAAGAAAAAAAAACTTTTTTGATTCTGAACACTGGAATTCTTGCTGCCACCAGTTAACCGCAATAACTAGACAGAGTTGGCGTTTCTTTAAAACAATAATAATAAACTAAATGACGCAGAAATTAATGCATACATGAATTCCAACCTTAGGATAGGAACAGGCAGGGCTAAAATGAAAATAAAAAAGTACAACTGTCCAAAGATCCTGGACAAAAACTGTAATGTGTTAAGGTGCTCTGGATTCTGCAGTGCATCAAGCCTACTCTTCAATGTGACATCACACTGAAACATAGAAATGTGTAATGTCATGAAGTGTTTTGTTCAGAGCAATTTGATACCAAAGTGAGCTGATGTCACAGAGCACTAAAGTCAGCAGTGTTATCGCCACATACTGCTGGGCTCTGCCCGCCCCCAATCACCTGCAACGAACGATGCTTAGGGTTAATGCCCAAGCGGGGACCAACCGCATGGTTTTATGGGTGCAACTCGGTTAATCTGCGTCAGCATGACAAGGACTAAAATCTTCAAAATAAGCCTCTATGTTCTCGCCGACGGCAAATAAATTCTTGAACTCTTTTCTCTCGCCGCTACCCCAAAGTTAAGGTAACATTACCTAAAATAAGGCATTAAAAAAACAATCCAACTGTCCAGCTGAAAATGCTTTGTCATGATGTACCACTGAACGATGTCATTGTCTGGGATTTTATGCCATGCTGGGAGGCAGGGCCTAAGTGTCATAATGTTTCGTCTCTTGCAAAGGATATTGTGCATGCTTATACAAAATTTTCCAGGTATTAAAACAGTATACATTCAAATATGGTTTATTTACTTGCATTATTTGTTGTGCTTTTAGACAAAATGGAAGGACAAGGGGACGGCCGGCACAATGGTCCAAATTGTAAGTACTTGAAATTTGATTTAATGAAGTACCTCTGTTTGTGTGAAATCTATCCTTGTATGATTTTATGCTGATAATAGCATCATGTATCCTACTCATGTCAACTGTGTTCCAGGCTACCGAATTCCTCTACCGATTGGAAATGGAGCCCGGAATATGGAAACCCTCGGGCTGAGAGTCTTCATTTTAAACCAGGAGATCATCTTCTCTATCCACGCCATGATAAGGCCGCCCGACAACGACTTGCAAGACAATGGCAACGCGGAAGACAATTTGGACGACGAAATTATCGGGGACAATGTGGAGGACAATGAAGGGGACAACGAGCGGGACATTGTGGAAGAGTATGAAGAAAACATGGAGGACATTGACGAAGAAGAACACATTGACGACAATGACATCGAGAACATCGAGGAAGAGGAGGATGGCTCAGAAGAAAGTGACGGCGATGCTGACGTGGAGGACAACGACGGCGAGATTGAAGAAAATGAACACGGTCCGCACCCAGAATACCAAGCAGATGACAACAACATGAACGACATGCACTTAAATGAGGACGTCGCCTTTCTCCTATTCAGGATCCGGGTAAGGCCGCTGCAACACGGCGACGTGTTTGACGACATTTTCCTGGAACTGCGAATAGTGAACAATGACGAATTTGACGACGACAATGAAGAGCACAACGGTGTGCCCAACGAGGAAAATTTTGAGGAGGACCTAAATAATGATGAAGATGAAATTTTGGAAGAACTCAATAACATCGAAGATGAAGATTACTGCGGTGAGGACAATGAAGATTTTAATGACAGCCAGGGGAATAATGATGAAGGGTTTGAAGACATTGATAATGACATTGGAAAAATTGAAGGTCGAGGCCTTATTGGCAGCATTGTCAATGAAGAGAGAAGAAACTTTGACTCCTTAATATACGAAGAGTTGGATGATCCTCTGCCTGGACCGTCAAGAGAGCGGACCGCTGATGACGAAGATGATATCAGCACAGGCAAACAATTCCAATGGTGGGATGACTCCAGTTCGGAGAGTTTATCTGACACCGTACCTGAAGAAGACGATTACCGAAGTTGGGTGCCCAAGCAGGAGCCAAGCGACGAAGAGGATTGCCAAGACGAAAAAAGAGGGAAGAAAACTAGAAAGAAAAATTTTCTCTCAAAATCGGAAGACGAGGACTTTGCCTACCATTCGGACGAGGACCTCCAGCCTGAACTGTCCAGAAAGAGGCCACGAGGAGAGGGGGCACATCCTTCTGAATCAGGGAGGAACCAGAAACGTTTCAGACGTGAAAACGGCTCTGATAGTGACTCAGATGATGCCACTGTACAGGAGCCCCAGCCTGGATCATCTTCCTCTAACATGTCCAGGGCAAATCGAGAGGACGAAATGAGGGAAAGTGAGGTCCAAGAAAAAGGAAGGCCCAGATCATCCTCCTCGAACAAGTCAAGAGACAATCATGCAGAAGAAACTAAGCAGATCGAAACTCTAAAAGACCGATCGCCCAGATCAAGGTCCTCAACCTGGTCGGAAGACTATCGAGAAGAAACGAGGCACAGCGAAGCTCGAGAAGACCGACACTCAATTTCATTTTCCTCAAACCAGTTGAGAGGCAATCGAGAGGAAAAAATGAAGCAAAGCGAAACTCTAGCAAACCAACCGCCCAGATCACTGTCCTCAACCTGTCTGAAAGGCCTTCGAGAAGAAACTAGGAACAGTGAAGCTCGAGAAGACCGACAGGCCAGATCATCGTCCTCAAACCAGCTGAGAGACAATCGAGAGGAAGAAACAAAGCAAAGTGAAACTTTAGAAGATCCACCGCCCAGATTACAGTCCACAAACTGGTTGACAAACAATAGAGAGGAGGAAATGTGGGACAGCGAAGGTCAAGAAGACCATCGGCCCAGATTATTATCCTCAAACTGGTTTAGAGACAATCGAGAGGAAGAATTGAGGGACAGTGATGCACAACAAAACCGGGATGGATCATCTTCCTCAAACAGGTTAAGAGACAATCAAACAGAAGAAGCGAGAGACACTGAAGCCCAACAGGACATTGGGCCAAGATCATCGTCCTCAAATAGGTCGAGAGACAATCGGGACGTAGAAAAGAGGGACGGCAAGAAATCTCATTGATAATGTCAATAACAAATTATTGAGAATTCCATTGATTGTGTGGGTTTAAGGATTTAACAGTTCCTCTGAGCATTTGGCATGCTGCGATACAAAAACGAGCCGAGACCAAACAAAGTGCACTGCCTATCGGTAACCGGCAGAAACTCAGGTGTGCAGCGCTCAACAAGTTTGCCAGCTTATCTAGGCACTCAATCGACAGTCAAGCACAACTGCTGGAGGCGTTGCATCAATCACACAAACTGGAGTTTACAACATTAAGATATTTTTATCCCAGCAAACTCAAGAGGAAATTAATATCCATGTCTGGAGCATGCACTAATTCTTGAGTACCACCGCCAGAGAACTTTTGACAAAATATCACGCGCTGGTGAAAGTTTATGATTTATATCTAAATCATTTTTCATTGTTTTGTTACTTTTTTTTTTATGCACTGACACGTTTATAGCAAAGTATAAAGACAAAAAAGATGAATTGAATCCCAATATTACACTGGGGTTTCACAATATCAAACCAAAAACAAAAAATGATTTTCTTTTTAAAAGGGACAAACTTTAATATTCGATCACAAGATGTAGGTGTATTGTGTTGTACAATTTAAAACAAGTGCTACAAAGCATAAGGAAGAATACAAACCACAGAAACTCAGTGACCAAATGGCACAATTCTTTAAAAAAATAAAAATTGGAAGCCTTTCACAAAGTTTGGGGGTTTTGGGAGTACCCGCAGCAGCAAGATGAGGGAAAACCATGTCAGCTTCCTCTAGGAAAGCCCCATGTAATTAAAATACACATTTCTAGACCTACAAGTATTTAAAAAACCTTTAAACGACAGGTCGGACTTACTGACGCCTGGTCAACCAGCCTTGCTCAATCGTGACATCATTCATGTGCAAACATGGTCATCTGTTGATGACAAATTGCTTTGTTTAAAGCATTTACAACTAAAGAAAAATGACTTGATGATGACACAGTATTAAAACAACATTGTTTCATAACATACACTGGGAGCTGTCTTTCATTTTCATATTGTACTGACATTTGAAGCCTTTTTTATTTGTGTTTTAAACATTCACAGGCTTTTAACTACAAATTGTTTTTGTGTAGTAACCTGAATGTTGTCTTTGCATATGAACAACAATTTTTCAAAGCAGGACCCTGGAGTAAAGGTTGGTCTACACATAAATACTTTAGAGAGTTTGAGAAGAAAAAATAAATGAGTAGTTTCTTTGTCATGGGTTGGAGCTAAAATTAGCCTCTTTAAAACATATACCAATTAATTTGGATTATTTTCTCTATGACTATAGATTTGGGCACATTAAAATATTAATTTTTTTTTAATGAGCTTGTATCATATCAAACATACACTTATTACTGGAGTCTTACTGGCCATATATATTAAATTATTGGGGAATTTATGATACCCCATTGCTGAATTCTTCAATACAATAATCCTCTATTACGCCATTATTTACAGTTTTGCTACTTTTACGGATTTGCATCGTGCTCTAAATTCTGATCGGCTCGATGGTTCCGAAGATAGTAAGGTTTGGTCATAAATAAACGTTTACAGTATACGTTATATTTGTTAAATGAAAGCTTGGGCCTGCAAAAAGATTTTGTTCATTGATTTCAATGCATCGTAGAGTATTTGATTGTATAATAATTGTACAAAAATAAACATACTCATTTTGCCAGCCAATTTTGGAGCCCAACCCCTGTGATAAACAATGGATCACTGTATTACATTTAACACATGAATGCAATCCTGTCATTACATCAAATGCACAGTGGGGACCCATTTCAGCAATGAGGAAGGGGATTTATTAGTTTTGTGTCCCCTTTAGATAAAATGGAAGGACAAGGGGATGGCTGGCACAATGGCCCCAGTTGTAAGTTTTTTTTGGGTTATAATTTATCATTTGTTTATTCGCACCAAACGTCTTCACTTTTAGCAGTAACAATATCTATGTTTCAATTCCAGGCTACCATATCCCACTGGTAATAGGAAATCGACCTCCCAACGATGACACTAACATGGAGTACATTGTTGTACTAGATTTCATCGTGAATCAGGAGATAATTTTTGTCAATGAGGGGGCGCCATGGCCCAGCGACGTCGACATGAGCATCAGCGAGAACGAAGAGAACACTGACATTACTATCGACAACAACAATCAGATGGACGCAGCAGTCGGGGCCGAAGTAGAGATCGAGGTCAGCCGGAGCGCGGAAGACCACGTGGCGCTTGAACCCTCGAGGAGCAACAGCTTTGACGATAACGAGGAGGAAAACTCTGACAGCTTCCGATGGTGGGACGAGTTTGATAGCAACAGCTCGGATAGCAGCACTGAGCCGGATGTCAACGATGGCGAAGCACCTCTAGTGCTACAGACGCAGGCCAATGTGTACCTCATGAGCTTAAGCGGCCATTTAGCACACAGCTCGGGTATCATAGTCTTAGCCGAGCCGTCTAAAGAGGGGCATGGTTTCTGGGATCAAGACATGGAGGATGACCCACTGACCACAGCCCCCGTGGAAAGATTAAAAGAGAGTTACGAGGAAGCCAATTGCAGTAGTGTGATGAACTGACGGGAAATAGAATCTTGTGAAATTTGTCACAAGATGAGGGACGCTTATACTGACTTGGAGCACAACCAAACAAATGATGTCTGATGATGCATGTATTTTTACCATTCAAGTAATAAAAGGCCAATTTTTGGCTTCGGACAAAAAACTAATACTGGAATGTGATTGTTTAGTCCAATAACAAGAAAAGTGATAACTGCAAAACGTTTGCAATAAAGCCCACTAATGACATACATATTTAGTGATAACAAATTGAACAGTTATTTAATTAAGGAAAAAAAATTGGATGGTGGAAATTTTTAATTTCCCAACAAACATGTGAATAAACATGTACACACAAAAAACATTTCTACAACAATGATGAAGTTGAAATCTTCTGAAGAGCTTGTCTAACAACATTGAAAGAGTGGGAGAGACTAGGAACACGATTATGCAATGAATGATGGTATAATAAAATGATGTAAGTTTTCAGTTTGATAGCACGGAGGGGGAAAAAAACACTGATAATTGGTTGAAGCCAGCATGTAATTTTCTGAGAAATCCCTACTTTTGGAAAACATGGTTACAGGAGCTGTGCAATGTTCTTTTGAAAATGACTTAAAAAAAAATACACACACAAAAATAATTATTAAGTTTATTTTTTTTTTCTCAATAAATTGAAAAAAAAAACCTTGCCCCATTGTCAAAAATGTTTGATTACAATAACTGTTGTTCTGACTTCATGCATTATGCTGCACCACATGGAAATCACACCAATTTTATGCATCATAATGATGTTAACGCGAGCAGTGTTATCAAGAGCTTTGTTCAAAGCATATCCAATTGAATTTGTACTATTGTTGACATGACGCAGCCACAACTGGACAGAGAAGTTTTTTTTTTTTTTTTTTTTAAACCGCCATCTCTAACTGTTCAAAGTTCATTGCTTTGCATGGGGTTGGCAATCAAATATATCCTGGGATTACCTATGACAGCACTGTTCACATTAATATTGTATGTGGATTAGGTCAACTCAGTATGAACGAGACTTATCACGAGTGCAGAAATTAAATTGCATCAGCTGGTTTCCTGAACATAGGTAAGAATTCACACACTTCCATTCTTTAAAGCAGGGGTGTCAAACTCAATTATACAGAGGGCCAGAACTCAAACCACACCTTTGGTCGCGGGCCGAACAGGATAAATATTGATTGAATACACTAAAAATAACATAAAAAATATGAATTTAAAACAGGAATATTATTCAAGAATAAACAAACTTAAAAATTAAATGAATTAAAAATCGTTGCACTCCATTAAAATATCTCCTGTCAAAACCATACAAATTGTAAATATGAAAAAAACTGAAATTTTGGGAATTTGCTTTGGTGAAAAACATCTTCATATTCTTCTTTAACCTTTCAACTTTCTGTATCTTTTCTCTGGATTCAAGTTTTTCAGCTTACTCTGAAGTTTTGTCTTGTAGTGCCGTTTTACATTAAATTTCTTAATTACGGCCATAAAAGCTCCACAAATAAGACACACGGGTTTATTGGCAATGTCAGTTACCATCATTTTCTCAAACATTGTGGTTTTTAGCATCCGAGTATAGTTTGGAAGTTATCAGCGTTTCATAGACCAGGGTCATTATAGTAGATGTATATAAAATGATTTCACGGGCCGGATATAATCATACGCCGGGCCGGATGTGGCCCGCGGGCCGCAAGTTTGACACCTGACCTGTGCTTTAAAACAATGGACAAGGAACTCAGATTTCTAGGAGCCAAAGTCCTGCTCTTTTTTAATGTCCCCCAACTGCAACATAGCAGCTCTTTGGGCAAGCTCTGTTTAAAATCATCCTGTTTGTTCAATCTGCTGTGTTGGGGAAGAGAAATAAGGAAAACATGGAGGATAACACTCTCCATGTATAGTCTTCAACGATTTAAATTTTAAAGCACTGACTCCAAACAGACCAATAAAGGGGTGTGTTCTAGAGAGTGCAAAAGCTATTACATTTTGTTTTGCATGATTTCATAAATAAATAATTGTACTGATACATGTAATAATTTTAAACTGATGTGCAATTGTCATTATTGTTTTTAGGGCAAGATGGATGGACAAGGAGATGGATAGCACAATGGTCCAAATAGTAAGTTCCCTAACTTTTAACGTCAAACAAATTTTTTTATGCACTTTGTGGATATTAATGGACATGTCAATGGTGTTGCAGGTGGACGTCTACCATTACCAAGAGGTTTTGGCCCACCAAATGATGAACCAAACATCCTGGATTTCATTTTATATCAAGAGATCAATATTTTGAATGTGCCCGAGCAATGGGATCTGGAAGACGATAACTCGATCCAGGTCAATAATGTGAACATGCAAGATAATAATCAACCGCACTATGCCGTTCGTGGTGCTGAAAATCAAATAGAAGTCGACACGTTTTTGGACTTTGTTGAACCGTCGCCAGAGCAATCAAGAGAAAATTTCACAAATGACGATGATGATGACAAAATTCAACGCTGTGCGCATATGAGAAGGTTATCCACTTTGTGTAACCCTTCTGACAACAACACACACGTGGACGAAAACCTCAAGAGAACCTCAGCCGGCCGGGGCCTTCCTGGCAGAGGTCGAATGACGAAGACGAAAATGGAATAGGGTGCAATGAACATTTCTACTTTTACGAAGTTAAATTCTCTTTTTAATCAGATCAAACCTAAGCTTGGATTCACAAAGTGAAAAGGGAGAAACTGAATCAAAAGAACTATGCACGATAGCTCTAGTTGCCGATGACCTTGACATTGACCGGGCCACAGAGGCGTTACATTACCAAGAGATGAGCATCGCTCATTATAATCTCATGACAAATTAAGAATTGAAACGCCAAGATTTTGGATTAAAATTAGTTGTATACCAAGGCTTAATATGCCAAAACTACACTTTGAATTGTGCTTTGATACTATACATGTCTCTAATCGTTAACATGTAATAAAAGCTACTGTTGAATATTAGTCGCTGTGGCGGCTGTATTAACAAGGGACAGTTTTTGTAAGCCTATTATTGTGTTTTGAAATAGATCCTTACAATGTCAGTGTTCTCGTTTGCCCGCGTCCCTGCGTCCTAGACGCATCATTTTTGCTGGGGACGCATAGTGTCAAATCAACGTGCGTCCCCGGCAACTTTTTTGACACAAAATTGTCATTATTACCCGATTATTTTTTTTTTTTAACAAAGATTTACTGCACTCCAAACTTTTCGTCAGGCAGATCCGCCATTGTCATTTTGGTCTCACGGTTTGAGTTTTCATCTGCACGCCGATCTTGGCAAACGAGATCTCGATGCTTCGAGATTACATCATTGTTGTGGTGGTTGTCGTCAAGTGAAGGTTAAGTATGCCATCGAAAAACAGTATCAGGGGAAAATCGACACAAAATTGGTAATTTCTTCAGTGTCAGTAATAAGTCGAAACATAATGCAGAAAGTGATAACAATGGCAACAATTCCGGCACGAAAAAACGGCGGAGAAATTCTTCGGAAGATCGCGGAGGCAAGGAAAACACGTGTGTTGAAGCGAACGATTTCGACGAAAGAAAATAAACAAAAGAATACTCCTAGCAAGAAATGGACTTTTATGCCAAAATGGACTAAACTATGCTACGCTATGCAGGCGATGATAATGGAGGCTACCTGTTCTGTGATGCGTGTAGATCACATATGTCAGAGTCAAGGCCCGCGGGCCACATTAGGCCCGCGAGAGGGTTTTACCTGGCCCGCGTGACGATATCAATATATTATTAGATCCGGCCCGCAGGCCGCTGCAAGCCAGCAGCCCGCAGTACGCATGAATACTACATTTCCCACAATGCAACGGGGACGCGCCGAGCGGGAGCAAAGCGGGAGGCGGTTTGTTTTCTTCAGCAGTCGATCAGCAGCAGTCATTAGCATAACAGCAAAAAATAGCCCACAGATACCCATCAACAATGGCTAAACGGAAGGTGGACACTGAAAACCGGGGCTTTCAAACAAGGTGGGAGTTGGAGTACATGTTCACGGAGGTAGCTGGAAAACCTGTGTGTCTGCTATGTGGAGAAAGTGTGGCGGTGATGAAAGAGTATAATATTAGACGGCATCATGAAACAAAACACACGCCTCAAACAAGTAATGTAGAGTTGTAGTAATACAGTACTGTATATAAATGTATGTAAATACAGTAATAATACAGTAATGTTTCCTGTGCAATTACACATTTGAAGTTTTTACTCCGTTCAAGTTTAAAAGTTAAATATGCACATAAAGAAAGTCTTGTTTTTTGTTGTTCCCCTCGGGAATTTTAAAGCTTTATTGTCTATGTTGACTATGTTGTTTTTGTTTGCCGACTCTGTCCTGGGAGTGTTTCTTGTTTTTCGGCTTTTCATGGAAAATAGATCTTGATGTGGACAACAGTCTTTTGATAAAATTGTCTCCTATTTAGCAGAGAAAATGACTTTTGATTGTTATTATTTGTTAATCAGTAATTCCTTTTTTTCACACTAACCCAGAGAAAGCACAGAAAGGAAAGTCAATGTACATTTGAGCAGGACAGATGAGGTCCAGTGTGTTGATTGCTATTGGTTTTAAGTAACAAGAGATTTTTGCACTTTATTTTATTGTATTTCGAGGCAATATTTTTTTTTAATAATTTCAGATGATTGAATGATAGAAAATGGTTATGAGTTGTTGTTATGAGATATGTTATGAGTTTTTTATATAAAGGACATTTGTATTTTGTGCCTGCTGAAATTAAAAATGACTGACAGAGTCATAAGAAAATATTGCTTTATTTATCCAATCATATTGTAATATATTTGTTGTGTTTTCAGTAGGTTAAATCTTGGTTTCAGCAAAGATTGGACAGTCCGGCCCTCGGCTTGTAGCCAAATGTTTTATTTGGCCCTCCGTCCATTTGACTTTGACACCCCTGGTGTAGATAGATAGATACCCTATCTCTGTATGTATGTATGTGTACCCAGCGTGACAAAAAAAAATGGATTGCATAAATCATTTCGCGATACGAACTTTCAGAAAAGCACATTGGATAGGCACAACGACAATGAAAACCACAAAATAGCTATGGAAATTCCGTTGCTGCAGGAAGACAGGGGCAAGTATGAACGGATACGACATCAAACTGCTTTGCATTACTAATTAACTGTGATGATTAAAACTGCATGAATATATAGACTAATATTTCAACCATATTATTTTGTATATTGTAAAATATTTTTGTGAACTGAAAAAACTGAAGTGATAGCTGCTTTGTATTACCAATTAACTGTGATGATTAAAACTGAATGAAAATATAGATTAATATTGCTTAATATTTCAGCTATATTATTTTGTATAATGTACAATATTGTGAACTGAAAAATATGAAGTGATAACTGCTTTATATTGCCAATTAACGGTGATGATTAAACTGAATGAAATATAGATTAATATAATTATTTCAGCAATATTTTGTATAATGTACAATATTGTTGTGAACTGAAAAATCTTGAAGTGATAACTGATTTGTATTACAAATAAACTCTGATGATTAAAACTGAATGAATATAAAGATTTCAACCTCGAGAACACTAAATTTTGGGGACCCATAGATCTCTATTGGGACCCATAGATTTTTGAGCATACGAGTCCCCGGGACCCATCAGTTTTCAGAGGTAAAATGAACACTGTCAATGTACATTTTTTTGTGTGTCTATTTTGTCTGTAACACTGCTGGTGATTCAACAGTTAAAACAGTTCAACGTTTTTTGTTGCCATTGACGACAAATAACTGGCAGCATAAACTATATTCTTTTAATCAAGGCGACATCATTCACCACATCGTCAAAATGATGTAATCTTGTGTGACGACAGTTATTTGTTCAAAGCATTATGAAAGTATGTCACAGCCTCAAACAGGACTGGGAAATGTGCATTTAGTTACATTTTGATAGCACAGATTAGTTCTGTGCAGCATGAAAACAACTAATGCCTGCAAAAGAAATCTTCGCCGCTGCCACCAACTTCAAAGTACTTTGTAAAACGTTTATTTTACAGACCAGTTTCCTAAAGTTGTGGTAAGTTAAAGCATAGACTAGATTGTCTATATAACGTAAGATGTCTTTTTTACATTGTAGTCAAGCAGAAGTCAACTCAAAGGGTTTTATAACATTTTCTCATTTAAGGGGGATACTGCTCTAAACACGGCATTTTATTTTGTACAATGTAGGTTAGGAAGAAATTTTCTGAAGATGGATTCAGATTTTCTGAATGCCTAATCATGGTTCTCCTTCAGACAGCAGGTTGTTAGCTTTGCCAGTGGTATTTTGATGTAATTTTAACTTGAGAATGGTACTTTGCAAAACAGCCCAAAAAATAACTGTATAATTATCATTACAATTGGTTTTCAACGACAACTTGTGATTGTAAGCCCTTTCACATTTTGTCTTCTGTCAAGCGGGGTACAAAAAAAAAACACAATGTAAAGATCAATTGGATTGACTTCTTTTTGAAATTTAATTGGACAGTTAAAAACATGCAGATTTTGCTAATTCTATTCACTTAATTATCAGACTTCCTCTGGACGAAATGGAAGGACGGGGAGATGGACGGTGCTCTGGTACTTGAGATTTGTTTTGCCGTTTAGGTAAAAGGGATTCCGTTTTAGCTGCATAGTTATAACGGTATTAACACATGTTGGACATGTTGCAGGCTATCGTATTCCACTGGAACTGGGAAACGGGGAACCCAATTTAAGATTGCGACGATTTTGCATTTCCCTGTATAATGACGAGGTTTCCTTCGTGATCGAGGCGGTGCCCAATGAACCGCAAAACAACAGTGACAACAATGAGGACGAAGTGTACAGTGACGATGAGGCAAACAACCGGGACAACAATAACAACGTTGCCGCTGAGGACAGCAACAGTGATCATGAAATTGGACACAATGACAGCCAGAACGAAGACGGTGACGCCGATGACGAGGGCCAGAACGAAGACTCAGATGACGAAGGTCAGATTGAAGACAACGACGGCCAGGACGAAGATGACAACGGCCAGGACGAAGACGCAGATGGCCAGAACGAAGACGGCGACTTCATACCAGAGGAACTCGAAGATCTCTTTCTATTTATCAATGCGCAAGACCATTATGCATGGATCCGCTTTCTTTGGCAGGCTTTACCACGTGGTTGCGTATTTGAAGAAATCATCTTGGAATTTCAAGGAATACGTGAGGAAGATTTGGTTATCCGTGATTATGAAAACGTGGATGATGAGAGTAATGATGATGTCAACTATGAAGAGCTAGTCAGCGACAATGAAATGATTGTTGGTGTCAACCAAAATTTGGAGCAAGTCGATGATGAGCCGTTGCCATTGCCGTTGCCTATGCCAACCATCCCAAATGTCCGATCAGAGGAAACTGACGAAGCATTCAGATGGTGGAACGAGTTTGATTATAACTTTTCAGAAAGCGCTGCCATAGATGTCGACGATGAAGACCCGCCGCCGGACGGAACCGAGGAAAAGACAAGCGATAGCACACAAGATACCAACAGGGTAAAAAAGATTGAGCTGCAAGTAGACCTGGGCAACCAACTGAATCTCTCCACCCGAAACCGGGATTCTGTGAAGGCTTCAGCGGAAAGTGGATGTGTCCCTTTCCTTGAACAGGAAGCAGAGGCAAATCCTTTATCTGGAACGACCAGGAAGCGGTCAAGAGATCAAGCTGGACTCAACTATGAAGCTATCTGATGCTTAACTTGTTTTTCTTTTCTTTAATGTGATGATGAAGAAAGAAATTAACGAAACATAATTGAAAGAGAATGGAAAGAAAAATCTGAAGGGCAGACCTGAAAAGTTTTGGGCCTTCTGTATGTATTTTGCCATTTAATATCAAACAAACCTGTATATTAAAAGAGTTATTAGAGAGAAAGTGACCCAGTGTCAGATACTACTGTACTCATGACTGAAAATAGTATGTAAAAAAGGTACAATTACATTACAAAAGAATCACATCCATGCTGGAATATAATAATTTAAAAAAATCTATACGATGAAAATATTCTGTTGCGAATGAAATTTAGTTTCTTCAGTTATTTTTACAATGGGAACGGAATTGTATGTTGGAACATTGTGTAGCAACTAAGAATTTGCATTAGTCCAAAAATACATATTATTGGACATTTCTAATAAATACTATAAATACTGTGTCTAGCCAATAGAATAATCCTAATAATTGCCTCTTCCACAGCATAATTACTTTATTTACTAAACAGCAAGACACTGCTGCTCACAAATATACAGAATGCCAAAGCAAACCTTTTATTAGCATTTCCCAGGGTGCTGGTTTTCTATTTTCAGAACACACATAGAGTTCAAAACTGAACTTCCAAGCGCTAGCAGCTGGTAACACTTTTCAGATAATGACGCTGAATTCCACACAAGTGAAGGGTCTGAATGCCATACCTGTTACAATCTGCTGGTTGCTTAGACATATAGCAAATATTTTCCCCCAACAGCTTAATCAAACACGTCTACACGAAGACTAACAGACTTCCCACCAGCTTGGATTTATACCACAAATTGTTATAGCTCAGCTAAAAATAACCTGGTAGCAAATCATTACCTTCTAAATATGAATTGAAAAATCGATTACAATGTATGCAAAACGACAACGGCACAGCGTTCAATGCAAATTGATGTATTACATAACATCAGAGATCTGAATTAAGCAAATAAAAAGATTTTTAGAAACCTTGGAAGCTCACCTCTGTTTTAACAGCACATCATTTGGGAGGCGAGCGTTGTTAAACGAGTGACCACCAGAGAGCATCCATTCCCCGTTGAAAAACAGTTCCTGAGAAGGAAAGGCTCTTGAGTTGAGTTCATCAATTTTATGTTAGAAATTGTCAAAGACACATTAAAATGTCAACTTCTAAAACAAAATAAATTTGAGTGGCTTGTAACAGTGGACCTGAGAGTCTTTTAACGTCAATTTCAAATTGTTTATTGTCAAATGTACATTAAAGAAACACGATTCCCTGCCCTGCAGTTTTTTTTACTTTGCTGTCCACTCAGTTGCCAGTGTAATAGAACTAAGAAACTATATACATGTGCATAGATACAATAATATTGCAAATATCAAAAAGATAAAAATACAAAATTTAAAAAGGACAAACAACAATTGATGTAAAATCCGAATACTGCCCATCAACCTGAAACATTTTCTTAAATCGACTTACTATTGACTTTGTTTACAAACTTTAAGAATGAAAATAAACGCTTCTCGACTGATTGGCCAAAGGGGGTCACGGTTATTGTTTTTTTTTTACAATAAGTTTAAATAAAAAATAATTATTTAAAAGTGATGTATAAAACGAAAGCAGCATGCATTTTGCGTTTGTATCCCTTCAAGACTTTTTGTGATGAAGTGAATTTGTTGCTTGTTAGTACTCACCCTTGGCAGCAGGGGGCGACAAAAATTAGGAGAAAAATGTCGGCGAAACATTAGCACTGCTATGGCGACGTCCACTTCAGGCAGTCCCATCTTGGACCGCTCACTCGGGACTTCGTAACTCCCAAAAAGCTGTGAGGTTGTCCTTATGAGTGTAACACTTGGCCATTATGTCTTTTAATTAAAAATAAATGATATTTTTGTCTCTTAACGAGTCACATGACTCATATTTTTTTGTTATTCTGCAATGCTAACAATGAAGCCAAAGTTACTTACTCAGAAAGCTTATCATAGGTGTACCATGTGAGTTATTACAAGGGGATTAAAAAAAAATACTTTTATCAACAGTTTCTTACTAAAAACGGGTCAAAATAAGAAAATAATTTCGAGGCTGTGATTGACGTGTCGAAATCTTTAGCCTCGTAACTGATCGACAGCTGATTGGCTCCAGCCGGGGTTTTTTTACGCGCATGCGCAATTTAGAATAACAATTCGGGCTGTAATTTTTTAAAAATGGCAGCCACAAAACTCAAATCTCGATGGAAGATGGAAACTATTTAAAGAATTTAAATATTTTATTTAAATGTATTTTTAAAATAGATTAATTTGTAAAGTAAAATCAAGAAATAAAGGTATAAATTAGCACAAAACATTTCAAAACGTAGAATGAATATTATCTATACATATGTCATCATGAACCTGTGGCTATTTCAGTTGATTTTGGTATGAATCTACTGGAAAACAAACCCCAAAATACATGCATCAAAAATAACCCAAATTATTTCAAAAATGGACCAATCTGGTACAAAAAAATATTAGACCAGTAAAAAAAGACAATATATTTGAATACTAGGCAAAAAATACCGGAACTTCAAACTATCATTTCAATGTTGTTTTATTTAAAAAAAAAAAATCATAGGTCGAGAAATTTCCCTAAGGTCACAGCCATGTTTGTCTGGCAACTTGCTGCTACACTCTGCTCTGTGGAACTGGTTTCCCTTCAAATTATACAGTACAGTGCCACCTAGTGGTCAAATATCATGCACTTATGAGAAATCTACAGATTTTAAAATTTTAAACAAAACATCTTGACTCGAAACAATGATTTTAGTCTATGTTTGCTTTGTGCCTGATTAAACTGCGCCAATGATTGCAATAAATGTACATTTTGGTAAAAGTTTGCCAATTCCTGTTTTAAACAAGCTCCTGTTTGTTCATATTTCACATTTTGTCATGATTACTGATGACAATCAGCTGTGCCCGCTCATTTGGCGCCAACTGCCGCACGTCCGGATTGGCTCCCTGTCAGTATTTGAACCCAGTCATGTCTGTCCCCTTTTGTCAGTCCGTCTGCGAATCTTCGTGTATTCTAAGCGGGCCTTTTTCAACCCTGACTTACGCCTGTCCCGTTTTTTCCTCCGGTTTGTTTCCCGCTACGACCTGTTTTGATCCCGACCACGTCTGCTCTGCCGTCCCGACTTACGATCCGTTTTTGATCCCGACCACGTCTGCTTTACAACTCGTTTCCGACCCACGTCTTGCTCTGCCAGTCCCGGCTACCGAACAGTTTTCCGCCCCTGACACCGCCATCACTCCCTACGGAAGATCCACTTCCGTGTTCGGATCAAAGTCCGAGTCTGAAAGCGACTTGCGTCCCGCGCCCAGCGAACAACAGATTGTGGGCTCAGCCCTTCCTCTCTCTTTCAATAAAACTTGTGAGAAATGTCACGCAAGTGGGTCCTGTTTCTGTTCTGGTCCTGACACACTCTGGATGTGTTTCGCAAGTAAAAATGAAGCGTGCGATGAAATCTACCGCTTTTCAATGTCAAATGATTGGCATGTGTGGTATTGTATTTATATCTTGTTACAATACATACTTAAAGATTCTTTCAGTAATATTTGACCACCAGATGGCACTGTATTGTCTAATGTGAACAAAGAACCAGCCAAATGAGCTCAGCGTAGCAGCAAGATGCTAGTCATGGATTTTACAATGTAAACGAAATATAAATTTCTTGAGCGATTAATATTTATAAAAAACTAACATTACTATGACAGTTCATGTATTTCTGCCTATTATTCAAATCAATGTTGTTGTTTTTGTCACGGTTGCCATGGCGCCCAATTGGACCCGCCCGTGGGGCGCCAGCTGCGGCTCGTTGACAGATTGGCTTTCCGTCTATTTAAGCTCAGTGCTTTGTCAGTCCATCAACGACCCTCTGCCCCGCAAGATGTGGGTTCTGACTCGGTTCTGTTTCATGTTGGTATTTCCTGTCCATCATTGGTCCTGTTTATTTTGTCCTGTTTAATATCGGTTCCCAGTTCCCGTCTTTTTTTATCCTGTTTATTATTCTCTCCAGTTTTAGTCCCCATCTAATTTGTCCTGTTTTATTTTGATATCCTGTTTCAATATCAATCCTGTCTGCCCCGCCCTGTCCGGTATCGACCCCATCTGTCCGATATCTGCTCGGGCAATTGGTATTGATCTCGTCAGTCTCTGGCTTCCTGTCTTTCCACGCCAGACGGCTGCCTAACGTGCATGACTTCCCAATTCCTGTAAAATAAAAGCTTGTGTGAGAAACGTCACGCATTTGGGTCCTGATCCTGTTCCTGACAGTTTTTTTGATACCCCTAGGAGGCACTAAATATCACACACTGTCCCTTTAAATTAATGGTAATGTTTAGCTTCACATTTTTTGTAGATACATTTATATTGTATTATTATTATTATCTGTATGAATTTTTGGATGACATATTTTTACTCTTATTTTAACCTTCACTTATTTTGTTTTTGTTTTGGGCATTTTCGGGAGGTCTTCCATACAGCACAATCAGGGTTGAGTAAGGTTACTTTAACTTGATTACTTTCAATTACTTTTGGATTACTCCAATACCAAATATGCTAATAAAAGATAAAAGAAACTAAATATGAATAAAATGATGACTAACAACACGTGGTAAGCTTTCTCTCATGGCTTTGATCTCGGGCAAAACCAACATAAAATGCGACCGAAACAAAATGAAAATAAATCCAAACAGCTTGCCAACATCATTTTTGCCCTTCCATGTATTCCGTTACTCCCCAAGCCTGCACAAAATTTAGTCATTTTAGTCATATTTAGTTTCTTTTGTCTTTTGTTAGCATATTTGGTATTGGAGTAATCCAAAAGTAATTGAAAGTAATCCAGTTAAAGTAACCCTACCCAACCCTGAGCACAATCATAATAACAGCCTTTTCCCTTCGGACGACGCTACAGTGGATTCAGAAGGAATGTTGATCAGCTTAGTGAGGTTTTTCTTGCTGGAGGCGAGCCATTTGGGGAAGCGGGTACAATCTACAAATACATAATACAATGAAGATGGATGCAATATTGTTTTGCAAATAACTGGCGGTGCGTCACGGTGTCACAATTGTGTCTCGTTACATTTGGGTTCTATTCCATTTGGGTCTCATTAACTCTATTCCCAATGGCAGTGCGTAAAAGCTGCAACGGTATGCGCAGGAAAAGTGACAGCAATTGTGGCGTTTGAGGTGGTTTGGGATTTTTTTTTCTCTTCTTTTAGAGAGAGGAGGAGGGATATTTGGCTATGGGGGACTTGTGGCTTTTTTTGACAACACTTTAATTTGCGCGCAATCAAGTCAGACACGGACGGAACGCATGTCGAGCGTAATTGGAATATTTGGTTCCCCTCCTCTTTGCACACACAGACGTCGCCCCCCCTCCATTTTTTGCAAGCACACACATGAGCTTGGGGGAAATGTGTGTTTGATTTGAACGGGGAGTAGCCTATCCCGGGCTCGCTTTACAACATATGGACGACTGCTCGCGTCTCAAATAGGTCGAGGCGCGCATGGAAGAGAGGTGGTCCACATTTTCACTTGGGATGTTTGGGCAAACGACAAAAAGGACTTTTATCGTTTCCTCTGAAGGACATCCCAAAGGGGTAATGTTGCGTGGATCCAGAAAGGTAAGTTCACTTTCAATAGACGTTTTTGCATGAGATGACAGGTTGCAAGAACCTGGCATTAGTTTAGAAAAAAGGCTGCGGTTGGAGGTATTCAGGTATTTTTTTCAATTAGGCACTGAATGTGTGTTAATACCCACAATTGGGGTTGGGTAGGGTTACTTTAACTGGATTACTTTCAATGACTTTTGGATTACTCCAATACCAAATATGCTAATAAAAGACAAAATAGACTAAATATGAATAAAATGACTCAATTTTGTGCAGGCTTGGAGAGTAACGGAATACATGGAACGGCAAAAATGATGTTGGCGAGCTGTTTGGATTTATTTTCATTTTGTTTCTGTCGCATTTTGTTAGTTTTGCCCGAGATCAAAGCCAGGAGGGAAAGCTTACCACGTGTTGTGAGTCATCATTTTATTCATATTTCGTTTCTTTTGTCTTTTATTAGCATATTTGGTATTGGAGTAATCCAAAAGCAATTGAAAGTAATCCAGTTAAAGTAACCCTACCCAACCTTGCCCACAATGATGCAGATATGTTGTAAGACAGGGGTGTCAAACTCATTTTAACTCGGGGGCCACACGATAGAACAAACATTCTCTCGGGGGCCGGCCTAGTAGAGTAGAGCGAAAGAAAGAGAGAGAGAAATAAATAAGAGAAAGGGAGGGAGAGAAAAAGAGATGGGGTGGGACAAAGAAAGATGGAGAGATAATGTGAGAAACAAAAGAGATAAAAAGAGAAATAGTGAGGGAGGGGGAAAGAAAGAGATAAATATTTAAATCCAAAGAGAAAAAGAGAGGAAAGAAAAAGAGAGAAGGGGAGAAAGTGAAGTAAGCGAGAGACCGTGAGGGAAAAGGAAAAAAAGTAAGAGAAAGCAAAATAAGGATAAAAAAAGAGACAAAGAGGAACAGAGAAAAAGACAGTGAAATAGAGAGGGATAGAGTAAGAGAAAAAAGGGAGGGAGAGAGAGAAAAGAGAGTGTGAGAATGTGAGAAACAGAAGAGATGGAGAAATAGTGAGAGGAGGAAGAAAAAGAGAGAAAGAAAGAAATCCAAAGAGAGAAAATGAAATAATGAAGAGAAAGCAAAAGAAGGTAAAATACACAGGAAGAGACATAGAGGAACAAAGAAAGAGACTGAAAGAGATTGAGAGAGTGAGAGAAAATAGAGGGAGGGATGTAGACAGAGAAAGATAGAAAGAAAAACAAGTACATTGTTTGTGAGAGGCCCCTGGCTTTGTCAACATCAAGTGTACATATTTCAACCTGCAGCTCGTTTTTCTCTTTCGCTTCTCTGACCGTTGCCTCCAGGGCCGGATTCAATCTCTTAGCGGGCCTGATCCGGCCCGCGGGCCGCCTGTTTGACACCCCTGTTGTAAGATATTCCAAGCCACAGGAGATTTCTGTCTTAAATTTGACCATCGCTTCTTCTCTAGAGCTATGATGTCATTGAAGGAACACATCCCTTTCAGCCAGGTGAATCCCGTTAACTAAACATATAAAGTAGCTCAGATTTAGACTACGATTGTAGTAATCATCGATTGCATACAGTTCATTTCTGCTTGGAGAAATTACAACGTTGCTTACCCTGTCGCTGGGGGCCTTGTAACTGTTTTGTCCGATTTACGTGCTCTGATCTCCAAAAGCTGCGTTGGGTGAGTTTACCAGCTGCTGTTACAGTGTGCTTTGCCTTAGCCTCCTGGTCAGAAATTGTGGCTTTTCATTAGTGATTTTTGCCATGTGTGTTGCAGTTAGTATAGTTTTCTTAAGCTTACTACCCATTGGTGTTGGGGTGCCGAAGGCTTCCTGTATTTGTTGCTCCCTGTTAGCTCCCATTAGCTGCACCCAGTGTCTTGTCAGGCCGGATAGCCTGCCGCGTCCATTGGTTTTTTCCCAGCCAGGTTCGTGTTTGTCGCTGTAGCCGCTTTTCATAGTTGGTTCTCGGTTAGCTTGGCTGCTCACTGCTTGTTTTTTGGTCGGCCAATCTCACGTTTTTCCGCCGAGGCTGCGACTGCCCTTTATAGATCTGTCCCTGTCAGCTCTCCGTGTGTTATTCTTGTGACACAATGCCTAGGCATTCTCCACAAAAAATACCAAAACATGGCTTAAAATACTTATATTCTCTTTGACTGATTAACACATAATCCAATATGGTGACAAGGCTGACAGTGATCCTTACATGATACACAGCTCAGGGACAAGACCGACTGTCTTCAAAATCCATTATCTCAGATAATAATTGCATTATACCAATAACACATACAGTGTATAGATTTTATATAAAAAGAACTTGTAGTATTTTCCTACATTTGGCATGTTATAACATTTAGGAATACCTTTAAATTGTTATAAGCTGGTCTTAATTGTTTCACATACACAGGCAGGTGTCACTCTTAGCAAGAAGTGTGCATGCAATTGTGCAGAAAGAGTTGGAAGCTTTAAGGAGCGATTTGTGAGCCAGGGGTGCAATGCACGTCAATTGCCAAAGCAAGCAGTGCGCCTCTCGGGCTGCCTTCTTCCTTCAACATGAGTGTGTCACTTCCAATATTTTCACAGAGCGAGCGCTCTCCCCACCAGAAGAGCTAAAAGGACTGTGTAACGTTAGAACAGAGAATTCGAAACAGGACTCGGGTTGTTTGGATAGAATATATTGCTTTTTAAAAGGCAATGCCTTGCGTTTTCCCTGATTGTAAGACAGTACTTTGCAAGATTTTACATCAAGTAGCAACCTAAAAATTACTGGGGTAAACGAGAGTAGTAGTAGTAAGTAGAGTAAGGTGCCACAAAACTCAAATAATAAACTTATATTAAAAAAATTTATGAATTAGTTTAACACAAAATCAGCAATAATGATGAATCTCCAGATTTATTTTAATAAGAAAAAAAAATGTAAATGAATGTCATGATTACTGATGTGACTCAGCTGTGCCCGCTCATTTGGTGCCACCCGCCGCGGGTTCTGATTGGCTCCCTGTCACTACTTGAACCCAGTCCTGACAGTCCCCTGTTGTCAGTCCGTCTGCGAACCTCTGTTTTTCAAGGCAAGCCTTTTTTTTTCGACCCCTGACTCCCAGCTGTCCCGTTTTTGCTCCCGTTTGTCTCTGGCTACGACCCGTTTTGATCCCGACCACGTCTGCTCTCCCGTCTTGACTTACGACCCGTTTTCAATCCCGACCACGTCTGATCTCCCATCCCAGCTTACGACCCGTTCTGATCACGACCACGTTTTTGCTCTCCAGTCCCGGCTACCGACCAGTTTTCCCGTCCCTGACACTGCCATCGCTTGCTACGGAAGATCCACTTCTGTGTTCGGATCACGGTCTGAATCCGAGAGCGACTTGCTTCCCGCGTCTAGCGAACACCGGATCGTGGGCGCAGCCCTTCCTCGTTCCTTCAATAAAACTTGTGGTAAACGTTACGCAAGTGGGTCCTGTTTCCGTTCTGGTCCTGACAATAAATTAACTTTTGTGAGCCCGTTAAACACAACTCCCCAGAAAATGAGTTAGAGGTTCACTTAAAATCCACTTTACTGATGGAAGAAAACAGTGATATCTGTTAAAAAAATAGTAGCCAATGCAAATGTATTCAATGCAAAAAAGTTTTAAAAAAACACAACTGTAGTTGAGCAGCAATTCCTTTTGAAAATAGTTGTATTTGTGCCTCACTTCATGAATAACTTCTTTAAAAGGACTGCATGTCATGTTTAGCGCCTCCTAGTGGTATCAAAAACCTTAATTCAGTAAAGAAAAAACATTGATTTGAATAATAAGCAAAATACATGAACTATTATATCAATGTTAATTTTTGTAAATACTCATAGGTCGAGAAATTTGTATTTCTTTTACCCAGCAGAATCCATACCTCGTAGTCGCCGCCATGTTTGTCTGCCATCTTGCTGCTACGCTGTGCTTATCTGGCACTTGTTTTTGCTTACATTATACGAAACAGTGCCATCTAGTGGTCAAATATTACACATTATGTGATTAATAAAGAGCAAATAAGTCATTCAGTCTTTTTTGTTTTACAGATTTGAAAACATATATATTTTCCAACCCTAAACAAATGGGTTGTGGCATTTATGATGAAGAAAATCAAACAAATGAAAAAAAGTATTATTTCACATTGAGATAAAAGTAAGGAAACAATATACTCATAACAGATCAATAATTGATCGTAGACATGTTTTACAACACTCCCGAAACCAAACTCTTATTCAAATAAAATAAATGACTGATCAAAAACTTCAGGGGCTTGTATTGTTCCGTTTGCATTTTACAAGTTAAACAAGCTTGGTCATAGTCACACACCTAAAAGTAAATGACATGAAAATAAGTCTTTGGCACTGAGTGAGTAGACTATGTGTCATTTGTAAAATTAAATATTCTACATCCGGAAACTGAAAATGCAGTGAAAGTGTCATGAACCGGAACAGGATCAGGACCCAAACGCGTGACGTTCTCACACAAGCCTTATATTTTACGGGAAATGGGGAGTCATGCACGTTAGGCAGCGGTCTGGCGTGGAAAGACAGGAAGCCAGAGACCGACGACATCGATTTCAATCGCATGAGCAGATATTGGACAGATGGGGTCGATACCTGACAGGACAGACAGGATTGATAATGAAACAGGATATCGAAATAAACAGGACAAACTAGACGGTAACGAAAACTGGAGAGAATAATAAACAGGACAAAAATAGACGGGAACGGAACTGGAAACCGATATTTAACAGGACAAAATAAACAGGAACAATAACGGACAGGAAATACCAACAGGAAAACAGGACCGAGTCAGAACCCACATCTTGTAGGGCAGAGGTTTGTTGACAGACTGATCAAAAGGAGAGTGACAGGACTGGGTTAAAATAGCAGGGAAGCCAATCTGTCAATGAGCTGCAGCTGGTGCCACACGGGCGGGGCCAATTGGGCGCCATGGTAACAGTGACAGAAAATAGAGTAATTACCGACAAAATCCAATGTAATATGAATTTAGAATTCAAAATATCAGCATTATTCGTGGTTAATGGACCCCTTAGCCACCTGGGTCGTTGGTCCCGTACATTCAATAGTGTGTCTTTGGCAAGCACAGCCTGGTGGCACCCATCTCTTTGCAGGCTTTTTTTTAGGGCAGGGGTTTGCTACCCCACGTGAAACAGATAGTACTGGCTTTTATGGATACCAGTAGCAGGAGAAGCCTCCTGACCTGACTCAGTTACAGCACCTTTATCATCTAGTCACCCTTGTTCACTGTATTCACAACTATACAATTGTACAGTAAAAATTAATTGCTGTGTATCATCTACCCCTCATTCAAATTACTTTGTTCGACCTACTCAAAGCCAGACCTCGTACAAATCCAGAGCTAAAACCGGACGGCCCCGTCTAAATTACTTCAATGGTCTTCAAGTGTGGCCCAGTGTCAGCCACTTGACCCACTTCTCACTGTGGAAAACGGGGCCACGCGACGATTCTTGCGTTCTCAATCACCTAAAGCGTCACTTCTACAAGTGTGTGTGTTGGTTTGGAAATGTATCTTTGGTATTTAATCACGTTCCACTTGGTCTCTATTATGAATAAGAATGGATTCTGGAGCAGTGGTGTCCTGGATAAACCACAGCAACACTCTGCAGATTTTGCTCGGTGTGTTGGGGATATTCTAAAACCGCCAAGGATTTTCTTTTTTTTTCCCTTAGGACTTTTTACACCTGGAAAGAACAAGTAAAATACCATGTCGTGAGGCCATTTTTACACAAATTTTCTTTGTAATAACAACGTTATAGCTCAAAGCACAGCAATGCCCAATTACAGCCCTAGTTCAGACGACAGTTACGCCGTGATTGGTCATTACCTGAGCGGTGACATCGTCACCCGATAGCTGGTAGCAAAATGATCAAACCGTTGATTATTTTTGTTGATTAATGAAATGTTTAATTCCTCATTTTCTCCCAACATTGCAAAGTAAATAAATGATACTTTTGTGACAACATTGACACAGAAAGCATGAGAGAATAACAACAATCCTAATCCTGGTCTTAAACCTTTAACCTCCAAAACAATAATATAAAACAGAACCCTCAAAATGTATTAAACTTGAGTTTTCTTTTTGTGAGAAGCTAAAATTCTAATAATGTCTTGCCCCAAAAAGTTAATAGAAGATAAATATTGATTAATAAGCGAAACATTTCGGATAATTTGATTAGGAGTAAAAATCAAAGCTTAGCCTGAATAATTGTTCAGTTTATAGTTTAGTAGACACTCTTAATAAAGAAGAGAAGACATCAACGGATTTTGAACTTGCGAGGAGAACGGGAGAGCACAAACCTTGGATAAGAAATTCCAACTGAGGCAGACGTCATCATAATGAGCCATAGTCGGACCTGTCAACACTTTGTCTGGGTGGCTCCTTTCAACAAATTCTGAGACTTCGTGGAATTTTGGCAAAATGTCTTTGATTTGGGCTGATGGAAAGATGGCACAGTGGTGTGTGTTTTCCTACATTTCTATAATCTCTTGTTTTGTTCTGGTGGGCAGAAAAAGTCTACTCTTCCTTTTTTCTCCTTGTCCATTTTTCTACATGTCTTTCGTGGGGTCCTTTGTAAATGATAGCACTTCGGAGCGGTACCATACAGTAGACGGTTTACAGCTCGGGAAGGTGACACAAAGAGCTTGCCGGGAAGGTGAGATGAAAAGCATGCTGGGATTCTCACGTACGCGTTGGTTGCCAGGTAGAACTCTGTGAGCGGCAAACGGCAGCACGTACTGTACTCTATTTTGACTTTGTATCCTGAAACACATTTGTAACTAGAGGCATTATTTTCCTGTTCAGGTACTTTGTAACCTGTATGTAGAGACATTTGTAAGTAGAGGTATCACAGTATTAAAAACAGAGTAACGGAACGTTTTTCATACACGTTTTATAATACAGTAAATATAAAAAAAAAATAATAAGTTCATCATTTTGATCTGATATTGAATGTTAAATAAGAAAAATCCAGGCAAAGCGATACTTCATACAAGTGGAGTGTGAAACTATTTACATGACACTCACTGTCTCGTAAATCGTAGGTGAAAGTGTTATCTCCAAACAAGTTTCCTGTTTGACAAATTGCATGTGCGCCCACCCTCACCTGCGAAAGTGTTGAAATACCTGCCGTCCGTCGGCGTGACACTCAAGATGTGTCTGGCAAAGGGAAAACGAAGCTGAGGCAAATATCGGCATGCTCGGTCCTGCCCGCTCCCCCGCCGCCCCGCCCGTCCTACACGCATGTGTCGGCCACACGTTTCCTCCAAGTGTAGTGTGGGTGTAGCATGTGTGTGGTCTGCAAACCTGTGTGCCCAACACATTTTTTTCTTAAACGGAATGTACACTTTTTATATATTAAATATCGTGCTTTTTGGTCTCAAATTTAGGGTATGTGAGACGTAGTCTGCACAATAATCTGGGGGAAATAGCTTTTTATTTATTCTATCTATTTACCTCGGTCATATCCCTCAAGAGGGGTGACCGACAGCAAGACAAACACGTAAACAAAAACAAAGAAAATAAAAAAGGGAAAAAGTAGCAAAAAACACACACAAAGATTTTTGGACCATGCCCAAATGCCCAAACACCCAAACAAGTTAGTCACCACGGCACCTAAGTTGGTCATGCTTTCGTCCCGCCAGATGAAACGGGACACAAGAAAGCGGCCATGTCACTCGGGTCAGGGTGACACAACACACTCTTCAACAGCAGGGCCCGACAGCTTTCACTGGTTTACCCCTGCCGCATCATACGGGTGCCCTGCCCATCCCATAGAACACGCCCAAACATCCCACTATCCTTTTACAACACCTCTCCACTCATTCCTCAAGACAAGTGAACTGTGATGGATATTATTTTTGGGTTTTAGGAACTGTGCAAAAAAAAAAAAAGTTTTCCCCATCAGAGAATGATTTTGCTCAAGTTAACTTTTTTAAAAAAAATCTAATTATTATATCTTATTTTTACATTCAACAACATTTTAAAATGTGTATTTGGAATGAAAAAAAAAATACTTATACTAATTATTCATATATGACACGCACTTACATAGAATATAATGTATAATGGACTCCCCTAATTTTTGATTAAAAATCAGTCTAAGCTCTTGTTCAAACTAAGCATTGTAAGTGACAAACGGTGTTAAATATGTGCGTAAATGAGTAAGATAATTGGTCGACAATGTAAACTATGAACACAATACCAACATAAAATGTACAATGTTTAATTTCGTTTAAAGTCTGATCTATCATCATTTACACCAAAGAGATGTTACCCTCGTCGTGCTTTTGTGTTTATTTATATCTTTCAGGATGATTTTCTGTTTTCTCCATTCCCTAACATTCTTCTCTGGTACTGTGAATGAAAATAGTGTAATAATGAGATCAAATCCAAAAGCTTCTTGTATGTTAACTATATCCTTGTTGATGTAGTAGGTTGGACCTGGCGCTCTCACCTACCCGAACCGGGTTTTATTCCTATGCATCCAATGTTTTGTAATCAGTAATATTTTAGGTATAAGTAATGTGCACTTTACACGAATAAATACCATATTTTAATCGAGAAAAATAATCTAATATGCCAGATAATTTTGCCAAAAATGTAGTGATTACTCATTAATTCCACCTGTGCCCGCTCGTTTGGCGCCAGCCGCTGCGGGCTACCTGATTGGTTCCCTGTCCTTTTTTAACGCCAGTCCTGTCACTCTCCTGTTGTCAGTCCGCCTGTGAACCTCTTGATACAAGGCAAGCCTTTTTTGACCCTGACTCCCACATGTCCCGTTTTTGCACACGTTATTCCACCTGCCCGTTCCTGATCTCCCGGTCTCCGGCTACGACCCGTTTTTGATCCCGACTACGTCTGCTATCCCGTCCCGGCTTACGACCCATTTTGGCTCTTCTGTCCCGGCTATCGACCTGTTTTTCCGTCCCTGACACCGCCATCTCCGGCTACGGAAGATCCACTTCCGTATTCGGATTACAATCCGATTGCGAGGGCGACTTGCTTCCCGCGTCCAGCGAGCACCGGATCGCGGGCACTGCCCTTCCTCTCTCTATCTCAATAAACGTGTTAGAAACGTTACGCGATTGGGTCCACCCTTTGTTCTGGACGTGACAAAAAAGAAATCCCCAGTGGTTGACCATTTTGCTTATTTTAGTACCGTATCTTCCGGACTATAAGTCTCTCTGGAGTATACGTCGCCTTTCTGGGGTAAATTGATTCGATAAAATCCAACACCAAAAACATACATGTCATCTTGAAAAGCAAATAAATAAATAAATAATAATGAAAAATAATTGAAATAAAAATAAAATACAGAACACCGTGTACTAACGTTACACGGACGTGCATATCTTAGACACACTCATCAGTAACAGAATAACTTAATAAGAGTTATTCAGGTAACTCTAGCATAAAGAACCTGCTTACCTTCACTTCAAATCACTAAATCCAATCAAATTTTCATCCTCAGTTTCACTTTTACCGGTTAACAACTCCGGTAGGTCTTTCCGGTTTTACATGGTGGTCAAGGTTTAAATTATCAACAAAGGCCTCGAGTGCCCTCTTGTGGTTTAGTGTGAATATTACATGTTAACTGATATACAGTAGCGGTAATAAAGAAATATTAAACTCAATCATAGGTGTCAATCATTTCATGGATAAGTGTCACCAGAGTATAAGTCGCACCCTGAGCCAAAGGATGAAAAAGAATCTGACCTAAAGTCCGGAAAATAGTGCCATATTTATGACTAGTTTTGCTTTATTGATTTTGTAATATCTAAAATGTTACAGTTTCTCAAATAATATTTATTATTAAAAAATGGTGTGGATAATTTTCTTAAAGGAGCCGTATCGAATATGGAACTTTGCTTCATTCTGCTGTGTTATCATTGCTGCTTCAGCTCATTCATGATACACGTGCAAGTATGTGCATTTCTTAAACACTGTTTCATCTTTCTTGGGGTTCAGGTTGGTGTTTGGACTCAACTCGAAGTGGGCCATTTCTTTCTATCACGATTTTCTTGCTACACTGATTAAATAAAAAAAGAGGGAAGGGTGGTTATTGTGCGTGGACGAGGCTTCATTTCTCAGATATAATGTGTTCTGTCCCGAACAGCTCCGCTAAAAGTAAAATCAAAGCAGATAGGTGAAGTGGAAAAAAGCCAAAGGGCTCTTTGAACTCAGTTGGGCATTGTTTATTTTCTCTACTTAACAGAGAAAGTATTTAAATTTCAAGTTTCTAAAGCCACTAATAAACGACGCACCTCACCTTTGACTTTTGGTAATACTTTTCGTGAAGTACGATATCATTGATTCGTTTTTCCTAGTTTTTTTTAATATATATAGTTTTTTTTCCCTTGCAAAGTAATGGATATAATAGTAAATCCGACTTATAATAATTCAAATGACCCAAATTTGTTGAACTTAGTGGCACATAATTTTTATTCATTTTAAAAAAAAAATTCCTATTTTACCAGTAAAATTACAATATAATATTGTAGCGAAAAAAAACTTTCAAATGTCATAAGTTAAGACAAAATAATCCTTCAAACAAGCAAAAGTATCTGCCAATGGAGCAAAATATTTTGTTATTATTTGCAGTGTAGAATGTGGGGAAATAATGAGAATAAAATAATACAGTAAGTAGGTCAAAAAATGAGCTGGAACATCTTAGGTTAGAACATTATCTCATCAAATAGGATATCTGAGCATTTATGGCAAAATATCTTGCCTGTTTATATTTGGGAAAAATGTTTATTGATCAAGGCATAGATATATAAATGTCTCTGCCTGAGCCAATTAACCCTGTTTAACCTTTCAGTCTAGCCTTTTGCCTTGTACTTATTATCCTTATGTTTTCCCTTCCCCCTCCTCCGCCATTACGATCCTATTTTCTCACCGAGACACTGACCTCACCACTCGGCCCTGACGCAGAAAAATACGCTTCACCCCGGCCTAGCAGCAATTTTGTCAGCCTTTGTTCAAAAGGTTGTGAGAACTAGCTTGACCTTGTATGTTACTTTGCAACTTTCTAGCCCAGAACCTGATATGTTAGTTTGCTTGTTTTAGGTTCGGTTTCACAAAAATTTTAGATGAAGGGATTATGATTAGGTCTCATGTGTGAAAGAAGAAATTATGATAATCTTCAAAATCTTCAAAAATTGAGGCAAGTCAGTACTTTTGTTGCCATGTTAAGTCATTTCAAACAGCACCTTTTTTTTATTATGTATGGTTGTATATATAACTGTCAGGACGAGAACGGAAACAGGACCCAATTGTGTTACGTTTCTCACAAGTTTTATTAAAGGAAAGAGGTAGGGCTGCGCCCACAAGTCGCTCTCGTACTCGGATTGTGATCCAAACACGGAAGTGGATCTTCCGTAGCGAGCGATGGCGGTGTCAGGGATGGAAAAACGGGTCGGTAGCCAGGACTGGGAGAGCGAGGCGTGGTCGGGGTCGAAAACGGGTCGTAAACCAGAACAGGAGAGTAGACGTAGACGGGGACAAAAATAGGTCGTAAGACGGGACGGGAGAGCAGACATGGTCAGGATCAAAACGAGTCGTAGCCGGAGACAGATGGGAGCAATAACGAGACAGGTGGGAGTCAGGGTCGAAAAAGGCTTGCCTAATATACAGGGAGATTCGCAGACGGACTGAAAAAAGGAGAGTGACAGGACTGGGTTTAAATAGCAGGGAAGCCAATCTGTCAACGAGCCACAGCTCGTGCCACACGGGCGGGGCCAATTGGGTGCCATGGCAACCGTGACAATCACATCTTCATTCTATGAATTATCTATAGAAGTGGATGTCCAAAAGGGGCATTGAAGACCATTTCCACCCTTAAGACATGTTTACCATATTTTACGTACTGTAAGATGCACCTAAAAACTCAAAATTAGCCAAAATTTTGAAAGTGCATCTTAAAATCAGGTCTGCTTTATATATCGGAAAATAAAATTTTAAAGGCACAGTTAACAATTAAATAATACTGCATTTGGTAACTGTTTTGCCTTTGAGAAATCCATTGGGTGATCTTCGAATGCCCTCTTGAAGTTAACATATTAATTTTTTGTTGCCAAAATTAATTTTAGCGGTAAACCAGATGTCTTGATTTTAATTTATGTTCTATGAAATAAACTGTTTTAATTTGAATGTATTCATTCATATTTTATTCAACCATTCCTACATATAAATAACCCTAACCCTAGGGAGCACATTTAATGGTGATATTTCATTTCCACTAATACAACTTTTAAGTTAATTTCATAAGCAGAGCAATCAAAACAAGTGAGGTTAAGGTTGAACATTTTTGAAGGGACACTGTGTATTATTTAACACCTCATAAGGGTTAGAAAAACATAATTTTTGAAAACAAAACAATTACCCACAGTCAATACTATCATATAAACAAGCATTTTTTTAAAATACTTTTAAGTTGAGAAATTTGTCCTAATTTACATAACATGAGGCGCCCCTAAAAGGCACTGACATGATTGTCCGCCACCTTGCTGCTACGGGTACCCCCCAAAACCATAAATTTTGTGAAAGGCTGGGCAAGAGAATGAGAATAAAAGTGGTTGCATTACTCAATATTAGGGATTTGCTGGACAAATTAATAAAAAGCCAAAACGGATATCCGTCAAATTCCCAAATATCGGTCGCGATAGTCAACCCGCCCGATAATTAGTCGAACTACACTCAAAAAATCTAGTGGTGGAATATTACATACCGTTTAGAGCTTCTTAGCGGTACAGAAAAACTTGCATTCAGTAAAAAAAAAATATTTTAATACCAGGCAAAATACATCAACTATCAGTGGTTAACACTCGAAAGGTCCCCAGTCCGAGACTGGGTGGAAACATATGTTGGCCTGGAGAGGAATGGGTGCCACAAGGCTGTCCTTGCCCAAGACACACCACAGGAAATGGTGCCCCTACGACCTTAGTGGTTAAGGGATCCAATCCACCAATCATCATACAAATGTTAATTTCTATTTTTTTTTTTAAATGATTGGAAAATAAATTCATATTTCTTGACCTTAGTGGAATCTTTACCTCGGAGTCACCACCATGTTTGTCTAGCCTCTCTGCTCTTGGCACTGTTTTTTGTTCGCATTACAATACAGTGCCAACTCGTCATCAAATATTATACTCTTGGACTTTAAAGTGCTGCTTTGATACCCCTAAAAAAACTCTTTAGGGTGCTTGGTTTGAAAATAAATTAAATAAAAAGACGTCATGAAAGGGTTTGTCACTAAAGAAAAGGGTCACGAACCACAGATTTATCCCATCATAACTGCAATTAGCATGACCATATGCGGGCTCAAGAATGCAAAGAAATGACCCGGTCGACGCCCCCTAGACACCCTTTGGTGCCCCCTCCTAACTGGAGTCGACATGAGCAGGGTTTACCAATTTGTCGGTGATCCCTCTGCTAATGACGCCCTCGGCTGGGAAAGTTGACCCCCTCTTGCCCTCAACTCCACCTCCCTATACCCTACCCATCCCTCTCTCACCCTTTCTGGCTCACCCAACATACGCAAACACAAGGACTGTTGCCACTGCTACGGAGATAGCCATCATCAAACAGGCTGCTGAATCGACAGCACCCAAAATCTGTGCGCTTCACGTGGAATTTCAAACTGGACCACTAGTGCAATATTCTACATGCAATGAAATGAAATGAAATGATCTGCATTTATATAGCGCTTTTCAAGTCAATGACTTCCCAAATGTTAAAATGTGCTTCACATTTACCCATTCACACACACACTCACACACCAATAGTGGCCGTGAAGCCATGCAAGGCGCCAACCTGCTTATTGCTTATTGCTACCTACGATAATGTTTGATGCAAAATATAAATACAGTGGTAAAATCAGGTGTCTTAATTCATGTTATATCAAATAAATTTAAACTTTAGTTTAAATGTATGCATCTATTTTTCATGCAACCCTGTCTCTTACTGTAGTTTTAATTAAATATGCCATTTAGTCCTTATAGTATACAGTACTATTATTATAAATCATTTTTTTAGGTGATAGAAACATCCTGGCTAATCGGAAAGGAGTAATTGGTAACAAGGATGTACGTCGGAAAATGGTGTATTTGTATGTCAACATGAGGGTCACTTGAGAGTTTTTAATGGATTATAGCACAATAACTCTAAATGTCCTTTATTTGGAATCATAGTATATTATCATTTGTGAGTTATTATGGCGAAATCAATAGTCTTTATAATTCTAATTATATAATATTTTAACGAAATTGAAGGGCTCCTTTCATGCTAGTAAAAAAAAAAAACAAATAAAATATTTAAAAGGATTCAAACAAAACAATAAATCATAATAAATATGTGCATGTTCACCGTGGCACTTGTACTGTAGATGGGAGTTGAGGGTCACAATAGCTGTTGGGCAGTAGCTGTTCCTCTTTCTGTTTGAGTTTGCTTAAATAGACCAATTGTAACAGCTGGGCACCTGGATGTAACCTGTCCTTGAGTGTGTTTTGTGCTGTGTTAAGGCAGAATGTGGAGTAGATGTCAATCACGGAGGGGAGAGGGTAGGCAGTAATGCACTGTGCTGCTTTCACTGTCCTCTGCAGCCTTCTTCTGTTCGCCTCAGTGCAATTCTAGTACAGTGTGGAAATGCAGTAGGACAGCAGGCTTTCGATAGATAAGCGGTGATATATTTATTTTTAATGACTTTTAAGGTGTAATTACTGTATATATTTGTGTTTTCGAAACGTGGCTTTAAGGGGGCTTGCACCTGGGCATGAATTCTGTCCTTCAGCCGCCCTGTTTAATATTGTGGCTTTCCTTGCAAACAAAGAAGGGCATCAACTTGTGTTGATCAGTTTTTCCCCCTCATGTTGTCACTCAAAGAAAAACGTTGATGAATAAAAAAGTCAGCTGTCGTTCACTGGTGTCTATACAAGATATGGGCGGCAGTGGCTCAGGAGGTAGAGCGCTCTTCTTGGGATCAAGAGATCGCAGTTCAAATCCCGGCTCCTCCGTGTTACATGTCGAAGTGTCCTTGGGTAAGACACTGAACGCCTAAAACCCCCAATAAGCAGGTTAGCGCCTTACATGGCTGCAAGGCCGCTATTGGGAAATGTGGAGAACATTGTAAAGCGCTTTGGGAGGTCTTGACTTGAAAAGCGCTATATAAATGCAGATCATTTCATTTCATTTCATTTCATATATTTTAGCATTGCTCAGGGCAACAGAGGTGACTCAGAGCCTCAGTTCTTGCGGAAACCCCACCGGAGATTACTGTACAGCAGGCTGTAGGGACAGCAGGGCCGCACTTTAGGGCTCAGCTCACTGTCACCCAATTAAGGACCCCTTCCCCCCCTTTTCTTGGAGAGGGGCTACCCTACCAGCGTGAATGATTCCCTCTCGGGACACAAAGCGGCTCAGCTGTCCCGCTCCAATTCTCCCCCAACCATCTCCTCCGGAGGCCTTCTACTATTATACCCAAGCCAAATAAAGCCTCTCAGCGACTTCTGTTTTCCTAATCTGTGAACTCTGACTGAGGCGCCCACGCTTGAAAGAGAGACAACTCAACATGGGACCATCTCCCGGTGACGGGGAGAAGCTGAAAAAACGAATCACGGAATGCCTTGGCTGAAACCACAAGACCACCCTGTCGTCCTCCCGTTATGTCCTTCCTGCTCTCCCTTCGGTCTCAACCAGCTACCCATAACTTGCCAGGTATATGAAAAGGAAATTCAATTTTGTGTGCCCCCTCCATGGCACCGTTGCTTAAGTAATATACTACAAGAATAGGAAAAAAATTGATCAGCGACGTTATTACCAGTCAATGGCAAAGAAGCAGTTGTGCTTAGGTTTATGGCTTTAAGGAAAATGAGACAATTTTCCAAATATTTTCAGTATTGCATATTTTTCACCTGAAAAATTAAGTACCACTGAAACTAGTGTGTAATTCCTCAAGGGAATAAAGACAGGGGAAACGGTGGTTCTTAGAATAAGGACTACGTTAACTCACATTATTTTTTCTCAAAGATGAAAGAGTTGTGAAATAATTTGTTCTATGATAAGTGGAAAAATAATTCCCCGTCTAAAACAAGGCTTATTGATGAGATTGTAGTGAATACATAAATAAACTTATGTCTACTTGTACAAAAAGAAATCTTTACTTATAGTGGACTAAAACTTCAAAGAACTTAATTAAAAATGCAAAAAACAGGAACTGTATTATAAACGTGCATTTTTTTAAATAGTCATAAGTCAAAAATTCTGCATTTATTTGACATTTAAGATAAGCCTCATCTAGGGGGAGCTGACATAATTTCCCACAATCACACAGCGGTGATCCGGTAAACTCGCAACAGCAACGGCAACAGTCCAATGGTTCGTCAGGGGGACTCGTGCTCAGAAGAGGCGGCAACGGTCTGTGACCAGCAAACATAAGACGTGACAAGCTAGGCTAAAACAAGGAAACAGAGGGTTTATATAGTGAAGAGAGAGAGGTGTGATTGGAGGGTAATCAGGACAAGTGACACTAGGTGTGTGGTGGAAATTAGAGACAGGAAGTGAGTGATCAAATAAGGTAAGGACGATAAGAGAGTGAGAGAAAAGAAACCAAACCTGACCGCAGGCCAATAGCCTTGTGAAAGAATGAAATTAAATTAAAAGAAATGATCTGCATTTATAAAGCGCTTTTTAAGTCAAGAATTCCCAAAGCGCTTTACAGTGTGCTTCACATTTCCCAATAGCGGCCGTGCAGCCATGTAAGGCGCTAACCTGCTTATTGGGGGTATTAGGGGTTCAGCGTCTTACCCAAGGACAATTCGACATGTAACACAGAGGAGCCGGGATTCGAACTGCGATCTCTTGATCCCAAGACGAGCGCTCTACCACCTGAGCCAAAAACATTGATAAGAAAAATGGTGCAGCTTTGTCATTTTGAGTCCCTGTAGTTTGTATTTTCAAGTGTGCCTTTTATCACTCGTTTTAGGTTCCATGACACATCTAGTAGCCAAACATACATACTTTCCCTTAAATAAATAAAAACAAGTGTGACTAAAACTCCACTAAAATCAGGAGTACCCGGTATATGTAAAAATTGGTGACAAATATCTGATTTTTTGGTTCTCTAAACATCTGGTAAATACTATAAGTTAAGTAATTGCTTTTAAAAGCCCCCCAAAAAACACCATAATATTACTATAATACTTTCAGTCGGATACAGAATTTTTTTGTTTTTATTTTTTTTTTAAAACACCACAATTTTCCAAAGTTTATTCTCCATACCCGTAAATCTCTTTGTTTGACGTCAATGCTCCAGGGCTGTTGAGGAAAATATTTCCTCGAATATTTCAAAATGGAAGGTTTTTTTTTTTCACGCCCACATCTGACGCTGAACAGAGCAACATCACCACGGAGCACCGAGTTTGTTTTCACGCTGGGACACATTGTTAGCATTACAAGTGTCGGCCAGCGAGTTCCAACGAGAGCGAACCGTTTCAAGACAATAGGGGACGAGTCGTATATTTACGACTAAAATCGGCGAAAGAATAAAAGCAGCGTCCCCTGCAGAGGGTGTTCTTTGTCAGGGGTCCGAGGCACGACCATATTTAGTCATTCCAGGCGCTGACGTGCGCCGTCGGCCATTTTAATCCGTCTCGCTTCATCTGTCTCATATTTATATGCCCTCGTCACGTCCCCACTAATTGCCTCGATCAATCTGTGTCCAAGCTCTCCCTCCCTTTGATTATTTCCTTCGCTTTAATATCTTGCCTTCCTTCCTCTCATTTTCTGGATAACCAGGGTTGGGAGGATGACTTTAAAAATGTAATCTCTTATAGTTACTAGTTACCTGTTGAAAATTATTAATCTAATCCAAATACCATAATATAAGGGTAATATGCTATCAATAAACAGCAGCTTGCACACCCCGACGGAGCTTTTATCGTCGCAGGCCACTTTAATCAGGCATGGTTAAGGACTGTGCTTCCCAAATTCATACAATTCGTGGACTGAGCAATTAGGGAAAAAAAACACTGGACCGTGTGTACAGTAAGATCAAACATCTAGTTGGATCCGGCCATCTCTGTCTGTCCCTCACCTCCTCCGGAGGAAAAAAAAGCCTATGCAACAAGGACAGTACAAACAACTTCTTTGTACCTTTATCTCTTTGTATTCTTTGTCCTCACTGTAAAATGTGGACCTGGAGTGCCACGTCCAATTTTGTTATCACAATATATTCAACCCATGTTGTAACAATGACAATAAAGGTATATTCTATTCTATTCTATTCAACTTGATTACTTCATTAACTTGATTACTCTAATATGAAATGTGCTAATAAAATACATAATAAACTATATATAAATACAAAATTTGGATGATCATACTAATAATAATAAAACGTTCCCTTTCACAGATAAGATGTGCTTTGTTCTAGTTCATATTAAGAGCACACAAGCAACCCAAAATTGTTTTAAACACACAAAAGGTTCACTTTCCAAATGTCCCAAAAACTCTGGGACGTTTTGTCATATTTCTGTCTCTCAGAGGTCGATGATTAAAATTATGATGATTGCCTGAAGTCAAAGTCAGCTTTATTCTCAATGCTGCAGCATAAACAGAGAATTGAAATTGTGTTTCTCTCAGCTCTCAGTGTATAGAAGATTTAAAACAAAACACTATGCTAGGACACACTACACTAAGACACACAAGTAGACAGTACGACCCATAAATAGACAGTGCAGACACACAAGTCATAAAGTGCATATGGTACCTTGTAAACAAAAAGCGAATGAAGGGATGCTTCACAGAATTCTGTGGAAGAGGGTACATGACCCCAGGCGTTCAATTGCGTCAAGTCATGTTTATTTGTATAGCCCTTAATCTCAAGGAGTCTCAAAGGGCTGCACAGACCACAGATTATTGCAAACTACTGACTATTCTGACACCATCCCCTGATCTAAAACCCCAACAAGAGGAAAATGAAGAAACCTTGAGAAGGGCCCACACCCAGGGGATAATAATCTTCCTTCCAGGATGCCGAGGCTGCAATGGACATTGCAATAACAATACACAGATATCTTCAACATGAAATATAGGTCATTCTTAAGCGATATAATAGAAGTGTGCTTTAAGCCTAGATTGAAACAGTTCCACTGAGGTTGCAGATCGAATCTCAGGGGGAAGAGCATTCCACAGCACCAGGTCCCGAATGGAGAACGCTCTCGAACCTGCGGATCTATTCTTGGCTCTTGGGATCACTAGTAGACCAACATTTTCAGAGCGAAGGCTCCGGACCGGAACAAAAGGGGAAATTAAATCTGAAAGATATGAGGGAGCAAGTCCATGCATGATTTTTGTATACTACCAACAGAACCTTAAAATCACATCTTAAGCTAATAGGGAGCCAATGCAGGTTAGCTAAAATCGGGGTCATGTGGTCAAACTTTCTTGTCTTAGTTAAAAGCCTCACTGCAGCATTTTGCACTAGCTGAAGGCTCTTGATTTTGGACTTCGGAAGACCGGAGAGTAGTGCATTACAGTAATCGAGATGGGAAGTAACAAACGCATGAATTATAATCTCCGCATCATTTAATTTATACAGTATGCTCTTAATTGTTTTTCTCGCCAGATGCACTTTTTGCAAAGTTTTGGTCATAGTGTCCTGTTTTGTAGCGTGTGTGTGTGGATTGAATGAGACTACAAAGAGCGAGAGAAGCCTTCAATATTGTCCCCTGAATTGTGTAACATGAATAATATCTTAAATAAAATTGTAATGGTGCAAAGTAATTCTTATTTTAACAGAATATACTCGTAATTTTTTATTTGTAACTGTGACGGAATACAATCACTTTTTTTTTGTATTCTGATTATGTATTCGTTACTCCTCAAGCCTGTGGATAACTCAAGATTAATTTTCCTAACCTCATTCAAGGTCTTTGTCCCCCTCCCCATTAACTTTCAAGCATTTTTTCCCTCTTTTGAGCCTCTGGTGTCTTTAGGAAGGGTTTTTAGGAGCCAGGCCCGCTTGATAATGAACAGCTAATTCTATCAGTCATCATTCCGTGTCCTCCCACCAGTAGCCTTCTCTTTACTTCAGTTTCCTCATCCTTGATCAATGTCATGTTCCTTCTAATCATTCAAGGAAAGGTTCCTTCCCTGAATTTCACTTTTTCATACGTTGATTAATGTTTGCAAGCGTTTTATCTTAATTTCATGTATTTTTTCCTCTTCAGGCAATGATGACTGGATTTTTATGCAGGCAATATCTCGGTTAAAGTCAGAGTCCAGGTTCCTCGATCAATCGGAATGACATATCTGATTTAGAGTGCCTCGACGTTTTGGAGCGGGGAAACTAGCAACGTTTTCGTCCACCATTAAACAGTCGAAAGGATGTGATGAGGAGATATGCTCTAAGTAGACTTAGAGACAAAAAAATGAAAATAAATATTTTTACACTGCAAATACTATTGATTATTTTGCTTATTTTAAGTTTTTATCTCGTATTTTACCACATTTTTTCAATTAATGTTGTTCTCATAATGGGAAAATTATGTAACACGTAGAATGAGCAAGATGATCCGATATAACAAGACGGTTTGTTTTAAATTTATCTTTTATTTTTGTATTAAAATGATAAAAAAATTGTACTTAAAATAAATAAAACTGATAAAATTTAAAACTTCACTGCAAAAAAAGTTTATGAAAGATGTAGTTAATTTACTGTTTTTAGTAAGTGTTTTGTTACACTAAAACGATTATTTCACGTTTTAAATATGATTTTCCTCTATTTGGTCTAAAATACCAAAGAAAAACGAACAGTACAACAACAAAATACTATATTTTATTTCTGAAATGTATCTCTTTCTGTCATGATTACTGATGTGATCCACTTGTGCCCGCTCATTTGGCGCCAACCGCCGCGGGTTCTGATTGGCTCCCTGTCACTATTTGAATCCAGTCCTGTCAATCCCCTGTTGTCAGTCCGTCTGCGAACCTCAGTGAATACTAGGCAAGCCTTTTTCGAACCTGACTCCCACCTGTCACGTTTTTGCTCCCGTCTGTCTCCGGCTACGACCTGTTTTGCTTCTGACCACGTCTGTTCTCCCGTCCCGGCTTACAACCTCTTTTTGTTCCCGACTACGTCTATTCTCCCGTTCTGGCTTACGACTCGTTTCCGACCCCGACCACGTCTTGCTCTCCCAGTCCCGGCTACCGACCCGTTTTTTCCGTCCCTGACACCGCCATCGCTCGCTACGGAAGATCCACTTCCATGTTTGGATCACAATCAGAGTACGGGAGCGACTTGCTTCCCGCGTCCAGCGAACACTGGATCGTGGGCGCAGCCCACTTTCCTTCAATAAAACTTGTGAGAAACATTACGCAATTGGGTCCTGTTTCCGTTCTGGTCCTGACACTTTCAAATACACATTAAAATAACATTTGAAAGTAGGAAAAGAATCTTGCAGTGGAAGAAGATATTTTACATGATATTATGATTATTCTAATACATTTTTTCTAAACACACCTCAAGAACTTTTCACAGTGCCAGCTAAATGTGTGATATGAAAATTGATTGACATGTATCTCTACGGGCTGAGAGACGTGCACTGAAAAAGCTGCGGTCAATCATGGAAAATTCATCACCTCCACTACACAGCATCATCTCCAAACGGAAGAGCAGCTTCAGCGACAGACTGCTGTTACAGTCTTGTTCCACGGACAGACTGAGGAGATCATTTTTTCCTCATGCCATGAGGCTCTTTAACTCCACCCGGGGGAGTAAAAGCCCACATTAAACCACACCCCCACATTGCAAATTACCGCATTTTTATTACAGTGTGTATTTTATGTAGCACTATCTATATACTCTATATCAACACATTACATTGGGTATATATGTATTATATTCCTTTTACTTTATTATTGTTTTATTTTCAACACAAGGATACTGCTGGAAGTGTGAATTTCCCTACGGGCATGAATAAAGTATCTATCTATCTATCTATATATAGTGTTCTTTTTTGTAAAACAAATAAACAAATTAGTGTTTCTAATATTAAAAACTTCCCTTTTCACTGAAACTGTTTGTGGTTTTTTAGGGGGGACAAATAAACCTTGCATATCAAATCAACCTTTTGGAAATTCCGAAGGGCCCCTAAAAAAAAATGGCCCCCGGATCCAAAGTTTAGACAACGTACTAAACTACCAACAACCAAAGTGCAATCTATGTTTTGCTATTCTGGATGTGCTCTGCACTGGATATTTTCCCTTCCGATGCTTGTTTTCTTTTCGCACCCACTTGAGAATAGGCCGAATACAACTTTGCTCGAGTGCTGATGAGTCCTCCCAGTTGCCATTCCGCTCGGTTTTCTTTTGTTCTTTCAAGGGTTGCAATCCTCCGGGCCCTTCACATGCGAGAAGAAGCAAACTTTTTGTCTTTCTGACTGCCCTCCAATCCATCTGTCTGCTTTCCGCGCTTGACTGAAGTGGATACAAGAGGCCACCTTTTGTGCTTTCCAGATGAAGAGGGATGCCGTTCTATGAGGGAGGGGGAAGGGGAGTGCGGGCGGGGGGCGTCTCTGATTCATTGTAATTTAATAAATACCACACTAAGAAGGATGCGGCCCCCTTCAGCTGTCACTTTTCAAATGAGGCATATCTGGATTTGACACACAGGAAAGGAAAAGGGGGATTAGGGAAGGAAAAGCCCCAGGCCTTTATTCATCTCACTCTCTGTCCCTTACCGACATCCCGATCACTTTCTTACCCGAACCCCCTCAGAGGTTTCTCGGGGACCAAAGCGGCCTCTTATCGAGCTGTTGGTGCGGTAATGATGTCACTCAGGTACCAATTACTTAGGGGTGACACACAATTTCAAAACAGCTGTCCCTGGTGGGTGATTCATTCCGATTCACAACTAAACCAAACACCAATGTGATGTCGTTTTCACACTTAGCCCCGCAGCAGTGCTACGACCAGTGTTCCCTCTAAGCTGCGCGCGTGCACAATTGCGCACTGCTCGCACATTCTCAGCGCACAAGAAAATCTAGCCAGCGCACAAAAATCAGGGCTCAAATTTACTAATTAAGAAGCGACTCAAGTCACAGTGCATGAAGGTAAAAATACACGGGTTCCCCTGAGGTTGTGTCCTAAATGCGGTATTTTGAAGTCGAGTCGAAGGAGAACGAAGTTGAGTAAAGTTTGTAGAGTTTGTCGGGGAACCGGCTTCTTCGGCTCGGCTCACTAAAAGGAACCGGCTGTTTCGGGTCCTAAACGGCTCTTCGGGTTGTTTTTGCTTCTTTAATCCCAACATGACCAAATATGTAAAATTATGCACAAAATGACTTAAAGGAAGGGGGGAATAGAACAAAAAAGAAAAAATACCAAAATGAAAAAGTAGTGAAAAGCTGAGAAAAAAAGAAACAAAAGAAAGAGAAAAAAAGGGAAGAATTCAGAAAAAAAGCCAGAAAAAAAAGAAAAGAAAGAAATGTAGGAAAAAAGTGAATAGAGAAAAAAAAGAAAAAAGTAACAGCTCGGAAAAAATAAACACAATGAGATTTTTTTTTAAAGGAATTTAAAAAAAAAGTAGAAAAAAAACACGGAAAAAAGAAGAAAACGTTTGTGTTGCATTCAAATAATTTCCAATTATATCAAGTGAATCTTGTTGCCAACAATTTACTTCCACTAAAAAATGTGATTAAGTACAGTTCTGTATCTTACAACCGAGTAAATAAGCCCCCCAAAATGTTCATATTATGCGACGAAATATATCAGGAAATAAAAAGAAATTGATATCTTTTGAAAGAATTGTAAGAAAAAAGGACGTTTGGAGGCCGTACAACCTTTGCAATAGAACATGAGTCAATTCATTCAAAAGAGAAAAATCATTTTGCATTGCCGGAAACTCAGCAAAATGTAACCTGATGTCAAGTTTTGGACATGTTTGATAATTAATTATCTTGCCACACTTGGGATTATGGTTGCTCACTATTGTTTCAAGCACTGCTCACCGACTTTGTGTGAATGCTCAGACCCAGGGAAAATTAGAGGGAACATTGGCTACGACTGATTCAATCCAAGCCTTTACGACAGTTACAACACATAATAAGCATCAACAATAACTAGATTGCACTATCATTTAGGAATATTGCCACATTAAATTTGTTCACAAAGTCCATCCTCTTTTCTTTCCTTCATAAAGTTCAATTACTGTCGTACAGATTATCCATGCGTTTCAGTTCCAAGTTCTTTTATATCGCAATCAAAGCTAATTTACAAAGTAAAACCTATCCCGTCTTATAAAGTTTTTATCCAATTTAAGGCTGGAAATTTTCGTTCGACAGAAGCAGTGCACACGGGGATACTGTATTTTTCTTCACTTTTCCTTTTCTGTCTGGTAATCCAGAAAGGGGGATGCCACATGTGCGGTCCCTTCTCAAGGTTTCTTCATTTTCCTCATGTTGAGGTTTTTGAGTTTTGCTTGCCCTCATGTTGGTTCCAGATCAGGGGATGGTGTAATAATAGTCTGAAAAAATATTCTGTGTAATAACCTGTGAAGCCCTTTGAGACTCTTTGTGATTAAGGGCTATACAAATAAAAATGACTTGACCTGATACTACCATTACCGCCCACTAGCCTATCATAGTTTGTGAAACCACTGATGTTTCCTTATGTCTGCCATAAGGCCCTGGTTCGTCAACTGGTTAAACCAACAGCTATATTCACACTTATCTTATGCCTCAGGGCTTGCAGAACTGATAGTGAAGGCCTCTGTGTAGATTTCTGACCCCGGCAACAAGAAATGGCTGAAATGGGATTGGTTAAATGCTTAAATACGACAGCACGCATCTGGAAGCAGCACAACCAGGAGAAAAGAAATCATAGAAAACTGACAGACAATTTGGAGGTATTCACAGACAAATTAAAGTCACATGATTCAGATGTTTTTTAAGCCAGTAAAGAAGGCCTTGCAAGGCCTGATGGCCCACCACTGCGCTATTCTTACAATCCAACTTGGAGAGTGTCTTAAAACGCTCACCTTCAAAAGTCTGGTTACTCGTTTGCAAACACAACCGTCTCGGTGCTTAAACACAAAGGCCGCATCTATGGTCGGTTGCGCCGCGCCATTACCAGGGATTATAGGCTGCCATGCTACCCAAGCGTGACCACAAAGCTATGCTGGTTTTGACACCGGAGGAAAAGCGGAATGAGGAATAGCCGCTAAATGACATTCCTGAAATGGTCGGTTACAGAAGACTGCATTTCCGACAAGGTTTTTTTTTTTTTTACTGGAAGCTTAATTTAGCTACAAATAGTTATCAGTTAACAAATCAGCCATTATGTTGTTATAGTCACAGAACTACTGATTACTACACTGTACACTATAAATGCATAACTGAAATTGTGACCCAAATCTGATTCTCTTCCTGTGAATGTGAGTAAACCTGAGCAGCTAAAAGTCGGATAAAAAAAATCGCAAAAAACAAAATATTACGCATTTTTTGATATTACATTATATGTATTTTCACAAAATTAATACTTTTTTCATTTTTAGTCTAACTTTTCTACAATTATTACTAGTGTGAGTATGTTAGTGGGTCGCACAGGTTTTTAGTCCAACCCTTGGCTTTACTGGCAAGCCATTGTAGGATGCCTTCAAGTACCGCATTGCACATTGAACTTTACATTCTGTGCGACCTAAATTTGAATTTTCTTTTTTACCCACCCTTCAACTTTGGCCATATTTGCGCGTAAATAAGTCACACTTGAAGTCCCTAAACATAATACATATCTTAACATGATGGTCAAAATTAAGTGAAGTTAAAAATGTATACCATGTTTACCCAAAATAATAAATTTAATTCATTAAGATATAGAACGTTGTACGGTTCAAATAAAATATGGTTGTTGAGAGAGACTTTGAACCTGGTGGGCCAATGCTTGCTATTAGCGAGTTAGCCAAAGTTAGCGTGTATCTTTCCAAGTCCAAAGTTCATTGCGCTCCAACGAAGAGGGAAATAACATTTGAAAAAACAAGCAGGCATAAGGCATTGGATAAGCCAAAATAGTTTACAACAGATATTCTTATAAAAGAGTAACAGGAGCCTCTTCATCAAAATAAATCAAATGAACACATATTCAGGTTTATGTGCGTTTTTCTACGGCTAATATAAACTAAATTTTAGAAATATTCAGGTATTAATCAGACTTTAACACGTTAAACCTTTAAACATACCGACAGTTAATCGGGCACGCTTCTTGTGCCTTGTTACCAACTGGAAATGTGGGCCCTTGTCGGAATTTTTGATCAAATGAGTAAGACATGTTTGTGATTGTTAAGCCCTGGCGGAGGTCTACGCTTGACTGAGTGCCTTTTTCCGTTATTTCCTTTTGTGGTAACAATATGAGTTTGACACTGACCTCTGTGTTTGTATCTGTCTCCCGCAGGAAAGGGCCTTGCGTGAAGGGTCAGCGAGCACCGACAGCTTTATTCCTCTCGGCTGCAATTAAGAAAGACCAAGAGAAACCTTAGCAAGAAGCTCTACACATTCGCTCACAGTCGCGATCTTTCGTTTTGTCGCACACCTTCACTAGTAGGCCCGCGTTGTTTTCTGTCTGAGGTAGCTGGTCCGTTGGAGAAGAATGAGGGAACCCTGGTGGCAGCTGCTTTGTCTTTGCCTCCTGGCAAATCAGGTGTTGTCACATAGTGCAAATAACCCCTTCGCCGGGCAGCAGGTCCCCATTGACCCTTGCTACGACGACAAAGGCGCCGCTCGCCGATGCATTCCCGAGTTTATCAACGCCGCTTTCGGCAAGGAAGTATCGGTGTCCAGCGTTTGCGGACGTCCACCATCACGCTGGTGCGGCGCAGTGGATCGCGGAGAGGAGCGTCCACCGGTGCGAACGTGCCAAATCTGTGACGCTGCCGACCCTCGACGCTCCCATCCGGCGTCCTACCTCACCGACTTAAATTCCGCTCAGAATATGACCTGCTGGCAGTCGGAGAATCTCAACACCTCACCGCACAACGTGACTCTGACTCTTTCACTGGGAAAGAAGTTTGAGATTACTTACGTCAGTTTGCAGTTCTGCTCGCCCAGGCCCGAGTCGCTCGCCATCTACAAGAGCATGGACTACGGCAAGACATGGATGCCTTACCAGTTCTACTCGTCACAGTGCCGGCGCGTGTACAACAGACCTAACAAAGCCGCCATAACTAAGCAGAATGAACAGGAGGCGTTGTGCACTGACGGCCACACCGACCTCTACCCGCTCTCCGGTGGGCTAATCGCGTTCAGCACCCTGGACGGACGACCGTCGGGGAAAGACTTTGACAACAGCCCTGTCCTCCAGGACTGGGTGACAGTAACCGACATCAGGGTGGTTTTCAGTCGGCCCCAGCAATCTCGGGAGCTAAACAACAACAACAACGGCGGGGGAGGAAGGGACGAAGACCCGGGGGCCATCAGCTCGGGTCTGCCGGCTTACTTCTACGCAGTGGGCGACTTCCAGGTGGGCGGTAGGTGCAAGTGTAACGGCCACGGCTCACGCTGTGTGAAAGACAAGGAGGGCAAGCTAGTGTGCGACTGCAAGCACAACACGGAAGGGCCCGAATGCGACCGCTGCAAGCCCTTCCACTACGACCGGCCGTGGCAGAGGGCCAGCGCAAGAGAGGCCAACGAGTGTCTGCGTGAGTATTATTTGTATTCTTTTTGGATTTGGATTTTTCAAGACTGATATTGATAAAAGGAAGTTTTAGATAAACAATACTTGGAGCTGATATTAATTTTTGGTACAATTAAAAATATTGGTATGAAAATAATAGTTATAGCTCGGGTCTTAAAACATTTGTTTAAACATTACCCAGTCTTGTTTGAAAATACTATCAGCAGGTTTAATATGATCAGGGTTGGGTAGGGTTACTTTAACTTGATTACTTTAAATTACTTTTGGATTACTCCAATACCAAATATGCTAATAAAAGACAAAAGAAACTAAATATGAATAAAATGATGACTCACAACACGTGGTAAGCTTTCTCTCCTGGCTTTGATCTCTTTGATCTCCGGCAAAACTAACATAAAATGCGACAGAAACAAAATGAAAATAAATCCAAACAGCTTGCCAACATCATTTTTGCCCTTCCATGTATTCCGTTACTCCCCAAGCCTGCACAAAATGTAGTCATTTTATTCATATTTAGTTTCTTTTGTCTTTTATTGGCATATTTGGTATTGGAGTAATCCAAAAGTAATTGAAAGTAATCAAGTTAAAGTAACCCTACCCAACCCTGAATATGATACATATTCAAAATGTGCAAACTTCCTAGTGCCAGCCTTTTTCCAGGAATTAAAGCACCGTTCTTTGGGAATTAACGGAAAATTTGAATAGTGTTCTAAAGTCTTGAAATGATCCATGATGGCTGTCAGATGTTTGATTTTTTAAGCAGATGTCGATATTTGTTAATTTGTTGAATGTGAATGCAGTGTTTTTATGTTCAAAAACAGAGGTGCCCAATTTGACTATTCTCGAAGGGCCACTTAATAAAAATCTTAAAGATACAAGGGTGTCAAGAACCGGAACAGGATCAGGACCCAAATGCATGACGTTTCTCACACAAGCTCAAAATTTACGGAAATGGGGAGTCATGCACGTTAGGCAGCGGTCTGGCGTGAAAAGACAGAAAGCCAGAGACCGACGAGATCGATACCAATTTCCGGAGCAGATATCAGACAGATGGGGTCGATGCCGGACAGGACGGGACAAACAGGATTGATATTGAAACAGGACATCGAAATTAAACAGGACAAACTAGACGGGAACGAAAACTGGAGGAGAATAATAAACAGGAACGGAAACCGATGTAAAACAGGACAAAATAAACGGGAACAATACCGCAGAGGAAATACCAATAGGAAACAGGACCAAGTCAGAGCCCACGCCTTGCGGGGTAGAGGTTTGTTGACGGACTGACAAAGGTAGAGTGAGAGCACTGAGCTTAAATAGACGGAAAGCCAATCCGTCAACGAGCCGCAGCTGGCGCCACACGGGCGGGGGCCAATTGGGCGCCATGGCAACCGTGACAAAGGGACTTCTTTTGTTTTCTTCAGGAAACCAAAATAGTATTTCTTTTTTTTTTTTTTTCATTTGTAGTAAACGGAAACCCTATAAACTTTCCATAATGTTAGTATCAATTTAATTTAAAAAGAGATTTTTTTCAACATTTTATGTTTCTAGCTTTGGATTTTAAAAATATGTGTGCAGTGTACAATATATAATTTTAGGGGTAATATCATAATTAATACATTTCGTAGGACAATGAAAGCTAATCAGCAGGCTTGCTTCAAATGGTCCCGAGCTTTTTGTTTGGACACTAAAGTCAAGTGCTTTCAATAATGATAAATAGTTTTTATTCATATAACTATAACTACCTAAAATAATTTACAGATTACCTTATTTTTCCAAACTTTTTTGAAGCTACGGGTCAAACCTTGAAATAACTGAACAGTTGATACATTAAATATAATTGTTTGTTAACCAACCACTAAAGCATACTCTTTTCCACAAGGAATAATGTTTTACCCAATTTTGATTTTTTAAATCTTGAGGAAACATCATGCTTTTCGGATCACAGTGAGGGAAAAGCTGAGTTGTGACACTGTTTCTATATTTTAGGAGTATTACCGTAAATTCCGGACTATAAGCCGCTACTTTTTTCCCAAACCTTCAACCCTGCGGCTTATTCAGTGATGCGGCAAATTTATGTAATTTTTCTAACAGCTGCCAGCGGCGCTCGAGTACAAAAGGTAAGATGTAGACGGGTGGATTATATGCACAGAGGAAGACTGCAACTTCTTAGCTTGTGCACAAATTAAATTAGCGTAGACATATCCTCATCATGCAAATTGCAAAAAGAAAGGCACATGACGTAGCTTTCAAGCTAAAAGCAAACGAGCGGTCCGATAAAGAAGGACACAGAGCTACTGCACGTAAACTTCACTTTGCGAGCGTGTTGCTAGAGTGTTTTTGAATAAGGGAGCGTGGGACTACGTCTATGCGACAAAGTCTCTTTCCCATACTGGGGAAGACGACTTTGATGACGTCAGTTATAAGGAGGAAGATTTAGGACTGCTTACCGTGGTTTATAAAGCACGGTGTGTTTTTTTAACAGACCCGTTTACTGTGTTGCGAGCGTGTTGCTAGTAGCGTTTTGCTACCCTTCACAGGCACGGTTTGGGATGAAAGTTATAATATTATAATTAAAGCTTTGAAAACTCTCTCGGTGTACCGTCTTTCTTTGTAAATATGTGTAACCGATGTATAATATGTATTTGCACCTGTATATTTTTGTAATGTATTTAATTGAGACACTTATTCTGATATGTTTTGCGAATTAAAAAAGGAGGCGGAGCAAACGCGGGCTGACGGGAAGTGGGGTAAAAGATGAGTGAGACCTGTTGTCGCGGCGGACAATAGTGGATATATATTTTTCCCACCCTTACCTTTGGAAATATAGACTTTTTTTCCTTGGATTAGTTTCAACGGCTACTCGGACTCTGCAGGTCTGCATCAAACTTTAACTACCGGTATCATTTTCTGTTCATTTTGCCGGCTGTGGTTTTTGGACTGTGTACTTTATATTCAGTTACAATCGCGGGACTCAAAGCCGGGTTTTGTGATTGTATTACATGTTTTAATGTGGGCGCATGCGGCTTATATACATGTGCGGCTTGTGTAAGTACAAAAATCGGTTATCCTCTTAAAATGTGGTGGGTGCGGCTTATAATCAGGCGCGCTCTATAGTCCGGAATTTACGGTAAATCAAACTAAACAATACTAATAAAAACAGCATTCTTCAACAGTAATAATGCGTAGGACTTGTTGGTAGCTGCTAAATTTGGCGCCGTCCGTCAGAAATCCATCAACTCGCCTGCCTTTCTCATCAGGAATGCGGATTAAGTGCACCTCTTCAGCGAAACGCTCATGTTTTCTGGAAACGTCTAAACAGTGGATGACAACTACTCAGCTCACTGGCGCTCGGCCGCAGCTAAAATCAAGCGTTTACGTTCTGGAAGCCCGCCACGTCAAATTGTTATTCTTATTTATGTGCCAATGGCGGTTAATGTAACGGTATAGCCCTTATGCGGTGACGTTGATACGCTCATTTTCGAAAGACTCGTTTTTCATGGGTGGAAGTCTCGTATTAGATTTGCTGCCAGTTTGGAATATAAACAGACATCCAGTGAGTTTTAATCTACCTCAATTTTGCCTGTCACAGAAATGTGGAAGCAAAGAAAATTAATAAGTCCTGTCCCCGGTTTCACCTCGCCTCGCTGATGAAGCCAAAAAAATGTGCAAAACGAAGTATATTTTTCTAACATGTTGTAATCGCCCAGTATGCTGGCCTGAGGTCATGTTTTACAACGGCAGAATGACAAAATCCAAGTTCAATCCGGTTTGTTCTTCAAATCCTTCTCTGTTTGCTAGACTTTTAAATTTCACGTAGCGCTTTCCGTAATGGTTTTCTGTAGATCCTGTCTCACCGGGACGCTTATATGTACCATAAATTCCGGACTATAGAGCGCACCTGATTATAAGCCGCACTCACCACATTTTAAGAGGAAAACCGATTTTGTACATACACAAGCTGCACCTGTATATAAGCCGCACGCGCCCACATTTAAAAATGTAACACAAACACAAAATTAACCCAAACCCGACTTCAAGTCCCGCGATTGAAACTAAATGTCCTTCATTAAAGTCCACAATCCAAAAATCACAGCTGGCAAAATGACCGGAAAATGATACCGGTACTTAAGGTTTGATGCAGACCTGCAGAGTCCGGGTCCCGTTGAAAGTAAGCCAAGGAAAAAAGTGTATATTTCCAAAGGTAAGGGTGGGAAAAATATATCAGATGAACACATTTACTCACGCAACTCCTTTTTCTTTAACCAACATTTTACCCCCTCTTCTTTCCTCGTCTGTCCCTCACCTTTAGCGGTCCCCACTTAAACTCGGCACCCCGCGTTTGTTCCGCCCCTCCTTTTTCATTCACCTGTGCAAAACATATCAGAATAAGTGTCTAAAATAAATATAAAAAAAAACATTACAAAAATATACAGTTGCAAATACATATTGAACATGGGTTACACATATTTACAAAGAAAGACGGTACACCGAGAGAGTTTTCAAAGCTTTAATAATAATAATATAACTTTCATCCCAAACGGTGCCTGTGACAGGGCAGTTAATGGTAGCAACACTCGAGCGCCGCTGGCGGCCGTTAGAAAAATTACATAAATTGGCCGCATCACTGAATAAGCCGCAGGGTGGAAAGTTAGGGAAAAAAGTAGCGACTTATAGTCCGGAATTTACGGTACTTTATCCAAGATTCCTGGACCTAAAAGACGTAATTCCAATGTTGATATGAGCCAATGGGAGTTTACGACAAAATTATCGGCCCGAGACGTACGGAATGCGAGGTTAGAAACGATTTTCTCGTTTCCCAATGATCCTCCGGGAACCCTTAAACCTCTTCCAAGTGTGTCGTATGTCATCGAAAGCCCCTATAGCTCGATTTCTTTGTGTGTCGCAAACAAATGTTAGCAGTGTTGGCCTGAAAAGTGTTTAAACAGCACAAAGGTGTTAAGAGGTGGCAAGTTACAGAGTGGGGAAGTCCCTTAGGTGTCACGGGAACCCAAAGTGGGGCCTGAGGGTGTTTTGAGTCAAAGGGGAGGTTTAAACGGAGCAGGGCGTGGGGTCGTGATCCTTTTGCAGAGTGGTGACATGCTTAAGCTGACAATGAGACGTTGGAGGATCCTTCGCAATCTGAGTGGGCCACGTGTGAGGAAGTCCAATGTTCCTTGGAAATGAAGCCTGCAGAGTGTTTAAAAAGTGTCATCCCAATTGGTGAAATGAAATGATCTGCATTTATATAGCACTTTTCAAGTCAATGACTTCCCAAAGCACTTTACAATGTGTTCCACATTTCCCAATAGCAGCCTTAGGGGTTCAGTGTCTTACCCAAGGACACTTCGACATGTAACACGGACGAGCTGGGATTCAAACTGGGATCCCTTGATCCCAAGACAAGCGCTTTACCTCCTGAGCTACTGCAGTAATGGTCTTAAAAGGGAATACCTTGAGTTTTGGGTTTATTCATGGTACCCAAAACATAGTTTGAAATGAATAAACCCTTAAAGATCCACACATCTAAACCTCGTTGTAAAGAATGTATACTATCTTGTTTTCAATGACAACAAAGACAGTTCTATTCTATTCTATTCTATTTTATTCCAAAATTGCTGTGGGGGCTCGGATGTGGGGTAAACTTAAATTGCTTAAAAAGAGACATCCTTAACATTTTGGCTATTAATGGTATCCCTAAACGTAGAGTGAAAAAACAACAACCCGATAACCCCCACAAAAATTGACAAAATAAACTAAATATGAATAAAATTATGACTCACAACACGTGGTAAGCTTTCTCTCCTGGCTTTGATCTCTTTGATCTCCGGCAAAACGAACATAAAATGCGACAGAAACAAAATGAAAATAAATCCAAACAGCTTGCCAACATAATTTTTGCCGTTCCATGTATTCTGTTACTCCCCAAGCCTGCACAAAATTTAGTCATTTTATTCATATTTAGTTTCTTTTGTCTTTTATTAGCATATTTGGTATTGGAGTAATCCAAAAGTAATTGAAAGTAATCAAGTTAAAGTAACCCTACCCAACCCTGTCTGTTACCAATTAAATCGATGCAATAATTAGTGAAATATGGGCTATGTTTTTTTTTGTTTGTTTTTTCAAGAAATGCAGGGTCAAATCTATGGTTATTCAAATAGCGCCTAATAGTTATGACAAATTAATGAACCCATGAACCAAAACACAACTTTTGTGTTAATCAGTGTATTATTAATTTAACTTGGTGGAAGCTAGAGCTCTTGTTGGTGATAGGAATGAGTGGAGAGGTGTTGTAAAAGGAGAGTTTAGACGTGTTCTAAGGGATGGGCAGGGTACCTGTATGATGCAGCAGGGGTAAACCAGCGAAAGCTGTCGGGCCCTGCTGTTGAAGAGAAGAGTGTGTCGTGTCACCCTGACCCGAGTGACATAGCCGCTTTCTTGTGTCCCGTTTCATCTGGAGGGACGAAAGCATGACTTAGGTGCTGAGGTGCTTAACGTGTTTGGATGTTTGGGCATTTGGGTTTGCCATGGTCCAAAAATCTTTGTGTGTGTTTTTTTGCTACTTTTTCCCTTTTTAATTTTTTTGTTTTTGTATGTGTTTGTCTTGCTGTCGGTCACCCCTAACAAGGGATATGACCAGGGTAGATAGATAAATAGCAATGTTTTGGAGTTTCTTAAAATAAATTGCGTACGTTATTTATGGGTCGATTGAATTGGGTTATTCAATCAACCCAGAAACTGGGTCTTAAAAAATGTTTTGGTTTATGTGTTAATAATTTATTTTGAAGCGGTAAATTATTTCTATCAATGTTCAGTATGTTTGATTTTGATTTTTTTTTTTAATGAAACCCAAGAGTTAGGTAAAATGAGTAACCCAAAAAATCAAGAATGATTGTGCTAATTTGTACGTTATTAATTTAAATTGACTGTACATTTACATAACATTAATCAGTTTAATTGTAAATCAATCATTTTGGGTTATTTAATCAATCAAGAAAGCTGGGTCAAATGAATAACCCCCGAAATCAAACCAAAAAATTGTGTAGCTTTGTAAGTTGAGTGTATATTTTGAGCCAATTTTTACGGCCTTAATAAATAAATTGAAAATTGGGTCATACGTTTTATTTGTTATTTACCTCAGAATTGGTGTTTAACTATTTTTTTACCCATTTTGGAGTTGTTGTTTTTTTTTTTAAACATTATTAAATTTAAGCATTGATAAAACAAGTATGGAGAGGGCCGGGCGCCGACAGGGTGTACTTGCCCAGGACACACCACAGGAATTTGTGCCCCGACGACCCTGGTGAATTAGGGACTCCAGAACTGTGAACCGGTATGAAGTGAGACATGGCGTTAGTTAAAATACTGAGGATAAAGAAGCTACGCATTTTGGTTTTAAAAATTTTCATCTCTAAAGGGACAGTGTGTAATATTTAGTGCCTCCTAGTGGTACAAAATAACTTTCATGCCCTAAAAAAACACAAAAAACGTTGATTTGAATATTAGGCAAAAACACATGAACTATCATACCAATGTTAATTTCTATTAAAAAAATCCTAGGTCGGGAAATTTTGGAACGGCGTCATGTTCTTCCGGCATCCTGCTGCCTCGCTCTACTGTGTATCACTGGCCCTCACTTGTACCAGACAACACAGTGCCATCAGGTGGTCAGATATTACACATTGGGGCTTTCAAAGAAACGATTAGCATCAGTTTTTTATCCTTAAATTTTGCGTCCCAACTCCCATGTAGCCTCCTCTTTAGACACATCTGCTGCCTCCATCTTGAGACCTGGAGGTTAGCATGGGCATTCTGTTCCTATTGATAAAGACATGTCGGAAAGGGCTGTGATTTATCCACCAACGAGGAGCAGGGACAGAACGAGGAAACAGATGCAACGGTTCTGTTTGGTCACCGCTCGTGATTGAGTATTGTTGTTTTTGCTAGCACGGCCCACGGCGGAATGTAAATACCGTTTGTTGACTTTTAAATTAGGCCTGCTGAAAGACACTGTATAGGATGAGAGGCCTCTTGTGGAGTCAAGTGACACGAGTCGGCGATGATTTATGGTGGCCTCCGGTGCTGACGGCGGTGGCAAAATATTCTCCAGTTTTTCCCTATCCTCTCATTTGGAGAATAGGAAGTGCAGTTCAAGGATGCTACAAGGCCAGAGCTAACTAGCTTCCGTCGCTGATGTAGTTTAGCTTAGTCTGTGTTATGCATCCAGTCATGGTTTATTCTTCAGCTGAGGTTGTTGGTAAGATCGGGCATAAAAAATGAAAGTTTGACCTAGAGCAGGGGTCGGGAACCTATGGCTCGCGAGCCATATATGGCTCTTTCTATGAGTACCTGTGGCTCAGAGACAAATTTGATTACATGCAAATTTTCTCCATCTCGTTCAAAACTGGAGACATATATCCTGTTCAGATACACGCAAAGCCGAACCAAAGCTGAATTAAAAAGCAGTACTTCGCAGAATATATAGGGCACGTTTTTCACAACAATTTACAGTCAAGGTGTCACACCCAAATAAAAAATAAAGTTAAAATAACAAATCGTTTTGGCTGTACAATGCTTAAGAATCTTTTATATAAAAGCTCATTATATAATCTCTGTTCAGTGTTCAGATACCTTATGATAAATCCACAGAACAAACTGTAAATACGCCAAAACACCGGAAGAGAACTTGAAAGTTATTTGATTGGGTGAGTGGGAGGGATGGGTGGAACTATGCAAAAAGTGCAAGCACTCCCTCCCATCTCTCGCCCTACGCCGTCTGCGCCAAAGGTAAGCACATCAGACTCCCTGTTTGCAGAATGTTGTGACGTTTTTACAAAATAACTGCTTGCATCTGGTTTTGAAACCAATATGTATGAAAAAAAGGGTCAAAATGAGTTTAACCGATCTTGAGTAATTGCAAGAAAGAGACAAGTTTAAAGTGGTATGTTTGTTGATTTTGGGACATGGGCTCTGGCATTATTCTCTTTTCATAATTTTTATCAAATCATCAAAAATAAATGTGCCGAAGACTAAGCTTTTGTCAGGGGCGCGGGTTTAGCAATTTAGTAAATTTGTCTCATAATATATGGTGTGGCTCTTTCCCAAAATAAAATTAATATATTTTGCTTTTATGGCTCTTTGAGTCAAAAAGGTTCCCGACCCTTGAAGAGTCAGACCAATTTACCTGATTTGAGGGACCATGCCCGGAACATCCCCGAATTTTAATATTTTATTTGTTAGGATTCAGGACGAGGATGGGTGATTTGGGGTGACATGGTGCAGAAGTGAAACGTCTGTCACCTGAGGGCAACAAAGACTGTGATGGGAAACCAAATTTATGATCATAGCTGCTTTGATATCATTGCCCGATTGTCATTATCTTACTTATGCTAATCAAATTCGGCACCCCCCTCGTAATACCTTCCCCACCCCTGTCACAACCAGAGGTAACGCTGGAGACTAATAATAATAATAACGTCAGTTTTTCCTTTTATGAGTTTTTTTTCCAAGTAAATGGTAAATGGTCTGCATTTAAATAGCGCTGAAGACCTCCCAAAGTGCTTTACAATTTGCTTCACACTTACCCATTCACACACACAACGATAGCGGTGTCAGCCATGCAAGACTACCTGCTTATCATGGGCATCATGGATTCAGTGTCTTGCCCAAGGACATATAACACGGGGGAGCCGGGAATTGAACCTGCGATCTTATAATCCCAAGACGAGGAGAAGGATTATTATTTACTATTGATATTAATATCTGCAATAAATAACCACTTAAGTTGATTATTGGCATCTGTCAAAAAAGTGTTTTGTACACTCGCTCTATTAAATTTTGATTTGCTACCAATTTAATTGTTGGTGTTATATTAAAATGTATTAAAAACATTTTTAGTAAAAAATGTCAATATAAATTCAATTATAAAATAAAAATCCAACTTACATATTTTGCTATATGTTTTCTCATTGCTTTTATCATTTTTTAGAAAACAAGTGAAAAATATATCAAATAATAATAATTTTCTTATCTTTAATACATTTTCTAACGTTTTTTCTCATTAAATAAGAAAAATGATGATTGAATTAAACTGTGATCAGATGTTTATTTTACTAGAAAATATACATAAAAATATAATTTAAAAAATAAAAAATAGTTACATTTGAAGTATAGCAAAATAAGAAAAATACTTAAAGTAACAAATGTAAACATATATGTGTAATAATCATAATAACAATTATAATAATATTTATAATATATTGAAAAAAAGTTAATTGTGTAATTCAAGTATTTTTGCATATTTCACTAAATTTGTTTTTCTTATTTTAATAAAAACAATTATAATATAAAAACATGCATTTCAGGTGAATTGACCGGTCCAAATTGTCCCTAGGTGTGAATGAGCGAATGAGTTGTCTGTCCCTGTGTGCCCTGCGATTAGCTGGCAACCAGTTCAGGGTGTCCCCTGCCCACTGCTCGGAGATGGCTGGGATGGGCTCCAGCCCCCCCGCGACCCAAATGAGGATAAGCGGTACGGCTAATGAGATGAGATGAGATGAATTATAATATAAAATAGGGAAAAATGCAGTAAAAAAGCAACATATTTAAATCAGTATTTTTGAGAAGTAAATGGAAGGAGACCAAGAGGAAAGCCGCGATTGACGTGGATGGATGGTGTTAAGACTGCACTGCAGGAAAGAGGTCTAAGTATAATGGAAGCTCGAGCTCTTGTTGGTGATAGGAATTAGTGGAGAGTTGTTGTGAAAGGATAGTAGGATGTTTTGACGCGTTCTAAGGGATGGACAGGGCACCTGTATGATGCGGCAGGGGTAAACCAGCGAAAGCTGTCGGGCCCTGCTGTTGAACAGAGGAGTGTGTCGTGTCACCCTGACCCGAGTGGCATGGCCGCTTTCTTGTGTCTGGAGGGAAGAAAGCATGGCCGACTTGGATGCCGAGGTTATTAACTTGTTTGGGTGTTTGGGCATGGTCCAAATTGTTTTGTTTTTTTGTTACTTTTTTCCTTTATTTGTTTTTGTGTTTGTCTTGCTGTGGGTCACCCATCTTGAGGGATAAGACCAGGGTCGGTAGGTAGGTAGGTATGTAGGTAGTTAGGTGGGTAGGTGGGTAGATTTTTGAGTGAAAATAAAGTAAAAAATATAGTAAAATAATACTTGAATGAGGAAAATGGAGAAAATTAGTTAAATGGTCTGCCAATGGTAGCAAAAAGAGAATGATCACATTTTTATTTGCGTTGGGCAGGAGCTTGTGAAAAGAAAACACTTGCGCCTTTCAACAATCACACAGCCGAGGAATTTTAACAGGCCAAGATCTTGCCGTTCGATGTTTAAGATCGAAGTTGCATTTCTGGTTTAATCTTTTTGATTGACACTTTTCCCATCAAGTCATTATAAAGAGGCGAAGCCACGTTAATTGCCTTAATGTGCGGTACTCGACGACGCTCCATCCAGTCACACGCCTACACATGGAAGCAATCAACCTGACTTTCCCACCAGTGACTTTTTTCCTATCAAGCAGCCCCTTCGGCTGAAATCAGAGCCTCGCTTTTGTCATTGAAATCTCCCCCCGCGTTTTTTTTTCCTCCCAATGTTGTTGCAAGCCTGCGGCCTCTGTTAACTGCGGAACGGTGCGGTTTGCAGCCAACGCGCTGGTGTTGTTGGTGGCTGCGGGAGTCGTGGCTCTTAAAGGAGAACATGAGTGCTGAAGACTCTTCCGTGAACTCATCTGTGTTTTTGATGGAATTGCGTCCGTCTGTTTGCGGCTGTGATGTCAAATCCCGTTTATTCCATGTGCTAACAATGTAACAATATTATTAAACCTGTACCAAAATTATGAATAACAAGCAGAATGGCCAGTTGAAGGTTGGATGCTTGGAGTAGTTAGTGGATGGCAGACCACACAAACACGTATGTTTTATTTTGATGTTTCTTGGGGGTGCCTTGACCGAGCTCAAGACACTCGCTGAGTCCTAAAGTACAACTGTGGAAATTTTCACGAAAATTTCTTCAGCCATTTTGGAGCCTATAAGTCAGATACAAACACACAGCCCCCCTCATGCGAAATTCGAATTTTTAGAGTAAATTTAGATTGGACTATTTTTAGATTTCTGGTTCCCACAATATTAAATGATTAAAGGGTTGGAAAAAAAGTTTTGTTAGAGCAGATCAAAAGCTTATTTTGAGGGCAACAGACAATGAAAAAGACTAACACTATTTCTTCTTCGGGTGGATGCTGGGTGACCTCTCACAGCGCCACACGCCGGTAGCGGCGGAAAGAAGCAATACAGTAATGTTCTGTACTCGGGAAAAGGTCCACAATACAAAATCCAACTTGCAGCAATGTCCGGATATTTTTCGACATCCCGAAAATGTTGTTTTCGTATCCACCGTTTTTCGTAAGTCGAATGGTAGGGGAGCGTCTTTCATGGTGATGTTTATATCAAATGAATTTGCCGTTTGTGCCTGTTGAGAATTAAAGATTACTGACAGAGTCATAAGAAAACATTGCCTCGTTTCTCTGATCATATTGGCTTATATTTGTAAGCCTTTCAGTTGGTTCAGTTAGGTTCACAAGACTATAGGCGTCATTTTAATTTGTTTCAGCAATTGGTCAGTCTGGCCCTCTGTCTTTGTGACTTTGACACCTCTGCCCCAAATGCTTGGGTGCCCCAAACAAACATTTGGATCAATTTGAATGTTTAATATAAAATGAACACATTTTGGGGGGTGTTATTTTGAACCAAAATACCAGTTTTTGCAAAAACTCAAACATTACACAATTTATTTGTGGGGGTTGTTTCTGCAAAACAACGCGGGTTGTTGTGTTATATATAAACATACAAGGTATCTCTCACTATCACCATTACGTTACATTCATATTTTGTGTGTGTGCATGTTTGTGTGAATGGATAGCTCCAACAAGGAGGAAATTACCCGGTGTTCCCTTGGTACCCTGAGCAGGTGGCTGGCACAGTTCAGTCCTGCAAACACACACATGCACATACTCACTGTGTAGTGCGTTTTTGGCCATGCTGGGCGTCCTGCAACATGTCTGGACCGCAGCCTAAGCCGAGAAGAGGAAGTCGGCGGTCAGAAAGTGTCCCTCACAACCACAAGTACAAATATTAGTCCTGATAGTTGCGGGCGAGGCAGCAGCAGAGACTTCTTAAGATCCATTGGATGTGCATTTTACTTTTGCTTGACTTGGGGTAAAGAAAAAAATTGTTTGGATTTATCCCGAACATGTGGGGAGGGTAGAGCTGTCTGCTTCAAAACCGCACTTATCGTTTTATTTCCTGAGAGCGGGCAGATAAAATCCCTGACAGGAGACCCCCTGAGCCCACCTGGTTACCTGTTTGAAGAACTAAAATAGAACACGGGGCTTTTTAAGTCAATATGTTACCTGGCAGGCTTCCTTCTTCTTGAAGGACTTCTTGAACCATGTGTGGAGCTTCCAGCTGAGTCAGGCAATAATTCCCTCACACGGTAACTCCAATTTGTTGCTCTTTATCGAAATGAAATACGGGTATTTTCCTCCTAGGTACTAAAAATGATTTGCGGCAGCTTTTGTTTGCCAACCGAAGCTTGTTTGTTGTGTGATTACCTAGACAACATACCGGCCATTTTTTATACGTCTCAACACCGGTTCACATGCGAGGGGATTTTTATATTTTTCCACATTCGAAAGTAAGCTCGATTGAATGAATCATGGATTTACGAAAGCTTCTTTTAGGTGTGGGGGTTGTCCAGGTGCCATATTGGGTTTAGTCTTTGCGTGCTTGCGAAGAGAAAATCATAAGAGTTGAACAAAACATAAAAACTAGAGAATTTTATGTTAAAAGTAAACAAAAACACTGTAATACTTTAATGCTAACATACTCTCTGTGGCTGAATTGTCACTATGTAGTTGTGAATTTACACTACAGACGCTCCCCTACTTACGACCATTCGACTTACAAAAAACAGTAGATACAAACATTTTTTTTGCTGCTACCAGCGTGTGGTGGTGCTCACCCAGCAGCTACCCCGAAGAAAAAATTTGCTTCCTCTTCCTAATTAGTGTGTGAACATATACTGTATCTCCAGAGCGCTGAGAACTTTGACATTTTTATTCTTTAATATCTCGTGCATCCATTCAATATGGTGGGTGTAAAGTGTAAAGAAGAGGCGAGCCGTTTCTTTTGAAATGAAAGTGGAATAAGAAAGCTTGATGCGGTTGAGAAAAGGGTTGGATCACTTTTTTTCGGCCAATTTTTACCACGGAGGAGGACCTCTTGAAGTTCATCTTCCAAGAGTGTGTTAAACTTTATTTATCTTTATAGAGCATATTAATTTATGAAATGTTTATTTGTTTAGTACCAAACAATACAGGTTACTTATACAAGCCTTAAACATAACACAACATTTTTAACTTTAAAATAAAATAAGTGAGCAAAATTGTCTGACAGAAAATGTTGCTTGTTTTAATCATATTATTAAGTAAAGGGAAATTGTATATTTGACCACTGGCTGTGTTCTTTAGTACAACCAAAAATGAGTGCAACATAAAAGTACCGGGATCAGAGTGACCAAACTGCACCATTTCTTAATTCTAATTTCATCCACCCAGCCTTTTACGAGGTTTTGGGTTTTTGGGAATACCCGAAGCAACAAGATGGCGGACTATTACATAAACTCCCTTTAAATACAAATTTGTTTACCTGTGTGTTTTTTTAAAAAAAAATCCACATTTCATATACTTTGGCCTGTTATTCAAATCAATATTGTTTTTTGAATGCATGAACCACTAGAAGGCGCTAAATAATACACAATGTAAGGGACAGTGAGGTTAGTGAAAATAAAATGAGTAAATGAGTTATTCGATATCAATTCTATCACATAATAGTAGCTATTTAAAGATTACATTTTCATTTCACCAGAGAAATAGGTGGAAAATGTCAGTAAAAAATAAAATAAAATATTGCTTAAGGCGATAGATACTTGTCATTGGGTAAAATTGGGGAAGAATGTAGCATGGTCTTTTTCAATATCTCAGTTGCATTATTATATAGGCTTAAAATATGTGATTTACCTCTCCCATGTGAATCTTTGGATTTTTTTTTATTCCCGCAAAGGTTTGATTTCATAGATTTTATGAATAAAATACGACTCCAGCGGGAATTTGTATTACATTACCAGTATAAAAACAGAACTCGTTCATAAATCGAGCACTTCCTGGGTAACAATACTACTGCATATCTTCTTTATCCTCTGTAATCATCAATCAATATTAAAGCTGTATGGGCTATCCTACAGATGAGCTAGGTCTCTTACCTCAGTCACTATTTTAAACAGCTCAGATCTTCTAATTCAGCAAATACCCCGTGACAACCAACCCAGGGCCACATATGTTAAAACACTCAAAACAGGGGATCCATTACATTTCCCCACACTTTGAACGTGCCTCTCAGCACTTTGCGGGACGATCCCGTCGCGCGTGGCGGTAAATCAAAGAAGACGCCAGAAAACGGCCGTCGAACCTTCAGCTGGGCGCAAAACGCGATCCATCACTTTCATGTTGTAGCATGAGGTGTTAACGGTCCCACATGCTTGCAGCTGTAAGTGTTTCAGATCACAAAAACAGCATTCTGTCCGGCCCTTGAAACGCCCAATGAACTTGTTTGCGTCATCCCGCCTCAAATACTTTATATCAGGGTCGAGACCATTTTTGACTCAAAGCGCTAATTTTTGGGAGTGAGAGCAACACCGAATATTTTAAGACAAAATGTATACATTTGAAATGGTAATAATGCCAGAGCCTTGTCCCATATCAACAAATATCCCTGTTTTGGGGGGTGATGGACCCACGTAGGGTAATCTCAAAAAGAGGGATTTGTTGAATAACAAAAGAAAGTACAAAGTGACAAACTAACAACGGTTCACAAACAACAAAATGTCCAAACAAAGCAAAACTTGACAAAGTCCAAACCAGAAATAAAGACCAAAACTGGGAATTCAAAATGCAAGGAATAAAGTAACAAACTAACAAGTGGGCATTAAACTACTTAGTGGCCAAACAAGAAACCAGAAACAAACTAAAACCAACTTGGCGTGGTGGTGGAAATGAAAATGCCCCGACCATGTGTCTTCTTCTTCAAGTTTAAAGGCAGTTGGCATCCATCACTTTGCTGCATTACCGCCCCCTATTGTCACAGATCCATGTCAAAGTTCCACCTCCCAAATTTTGTTAAAATGTCCTATACTCCTCAAAAAAATTGAAGGAATCCTTCATTGAGGCCTATTATCTGAGTCCAGCAATCACTTCAGTGACAATTCCTTTACCCCATCTACTAAAACTCCTTCTGCATTTCCTTCCATTGAATGTCGCACCCCCTGCAGTCCATTATTACATGCTTGACTGTCTCTCTTCCTTCTGACACTCCTTACACAATCCGGTGTCATGCTTTTCCCTCGACCACATGTACGTTCTTACAAAAGGCTTAGGACATTAAGGGCCAGGCGTGTAGATATTGGACACACCTGTGCCCAGTTTCAAACACAGTTGGCGCACCCTGGTGGAAGGAGGTGCACAAGACCCTAACAAGCCCACCTAAAGTGTGTCATCTTCCCACAGTTACGATCGTCTAGGTTGATTTTTTTGACATGAGTAATGGCTTCAGATCAAGGTGCGAGGAAAGTTCTTTTGTAAAAATGTCACAAAGTACAGCAAACAAGAAGGATACAGACGTATTTACCTTCAGTTTTGTGATGTGGTTACAGTCCTAAGCTTGAGAATCGAGTGGGTATTTTTCGTCCTACGTTTAGTTTTATAGCTACACCTATTTGACGTTTCCGAAATGCACAAACATTTGTCTTTTAAGTCCTTGTTGACTATTCGTAATTTTTTGTTTTTTATAACTTTCAAACTATATTCTTAAAAAAAATAGAACACAGATGGCACACTAGCATGTGTATTCTGATGCATCTCACTTGCTAAGAGAAAGGGAAAACAATGTAAAGCCATTTCTTCTTACCAGCCTTAAAGATAGAAAAGCACTACAAGGCTTACGCAGCTAGTGGAAGAACCCATGATAGAAAAAAAGCCAATTTTCTCTTCGAGCCAGAAGTACTCATGAAAAGAGCCACACCTGGCTCACGAGACATACATTCCCCACCTCTGCTTTATAACATCAGCCAACACAGACCGCATTTAATTGACGTTTTGTTTTGAATGGTCCGCATTCCACACTTGTCATGTGTCAAACATCATGATGAATTAAACAGCTCCCCTTCCCCTTCACTGTTCTTCAGCAGCACAACACTTCATCATTGATTCTTATTGGAAACGCTATCTGATTTGCGTCTGAATTCCAAATGAATTGGGCGACATAGTTACCAGATGGAATTTGGAAATAGTCTGGGAATGTGCTTCCCCACTGTCCCCGTTTTCTTTTCTTTTTTGCTGGATCTGGGACTAAGGAAAAAACAAGACCTGATTTCTTGGTCGCGGTGATAGGCTTCCCTTTTTATTCATGTCAATGTGGAAATAATTCACAGAACAGTGACAACGTGTAGCGATTGTACCCTTAAAGTGACCAAAGTGCATCCTTTTTTCTTCTCCTTTTTTTTGCTAATGTTTTCGGTTTTTGGGGTACCCGTAGCATCAAGAAAAAGAAAATCATGTCAGCTAGGCGAGCTTCACATTCCATTTTTTTAACAAATGCACGTTTTGGGGATTTTTTTTAATGTATTCTTGCTTCTCATCTGATTAGCTGCACCGCTTATCCTCAGTAGGGTCACGGGGGTGCTGGAGCCCATCCCAGCAATCATCGGGCAGTGGGCAGGGGACACCCTGAACTGGTAGCCAGCCAATCGCAGGGCACACAGGGACAGACAACTCGCTCGCTCATTCACACCTAGGGACAATTTGGACCGGCCAATCCACCTGAAATGCATGTCTTTGGAATGTGGGAGGAAACCGGAGTGCCTGGAGGAAACCCACGCAAGCACGGGGAGAACATACAAACTCCGCACAGTAAGTCCGGTAGCTGGATTTGAACCCACACAGGAGGTTCCCAAGACCTTAGAACTGTGCCGCACACGCGCTAACCACTGCGCCGCCGTTCTGCCCGTATTCTTGCTTACCATTCAAATAATATATGACGTTTCACAGAATGCTTTATTAAGGGATCGGGGAAGTCAGGGCGAGAGGAAAAGACAGCGATCTGGTGCTCGCTGGACAGGAGGAGCAGGAAGACCTCGCGGCCGGTGACAGGTGGCAAGTCGGGTAGCCGGGACAGGAGAACGAAGCATAGTCGTAGATCGGAAGCAAGTCGGGTAGCTGGGACAGGGGAACGAAGCGTGGTCGGGGATCGGAAGCAAGCCAGGTAACCAGAGGTGATCGGGAAGCCAGGAACAGGGGATCGATACAGGAAACAGGGGACGGAATCAGGCAGGATGCAGGTGGGAATCAAAACGGTAGCCAGAGTCAAAAAGTGCTTGCCTTGCTTGTGTGCTGTGACGGGCTGACAAAGAGTGACCGAGAATGCAGTGCTTAAATAGGGAGAGGGATAATTTAGAAACTGGCAGCTGGGGCTGAAAGAGTAAGCGCAGGTTAGGGAAACTAGAATCGTGACACCATGTGCCTTTAAAAGGAAATAAGAGAAAGATTGTGATGGTACGATGACCTATTTTTACATTTTTAAAAGGGGGTTTAAGTAGGAAATACTGCATAACATAACCTCGATCTTAAGTGATATATATATTATATATTATGAATGAAGTTTTTTTTTTACCACAAGGAGGCGCAAATAAATACAAACTGACCCTTTAACTGGATGCATTGATTTGAACAATGAGCCAAAATTCATGAACTTGCATATAATCGTACATTTTTTTAAAGAAGTACTCATAGGTCGAGAAATTGGTATTTCATGTAACATGAGCCTCACCCGAAGGGCTTTATATAATTGTCCACCATCTTGCTGCTAAGTTTACCCCCAAAGAAAAATTTTGCTTTTTGGTCGCTTTGAGTTCCTGTTGATTGTATTCTTCTTTGTGCTTTTTAGCACTCGTGTTTTGGTTGCAAGACACATTACATCTAGTGTTCAAATACTGCACACAATACCTCTACTTTTAACATGGATTTCTTTCAGTGTGACAACATTCTACCCTGAAAAATCTCATTTTTTCTTCTCTTTTGCATTTGATAAAAATAATTAAACTACTCATTATTTCTAGTGAATGATGAACTCAGACCAATGTTTTGTGTCATGCTTATGCAAATTTTACTACACGTTACACCAAGGAACTACAATTACGTGATGTTTATTTAAAAAGTATTTTAGAAACTCAAGCGAACTTTATATTTACCATGTCAGGACACCAACCCTCAATGCGGATGTGGGCTGTTAATTTTAAGCGCTCGCATCCTTCGGCTCGGCATGGAGCCACAACGGTGGATTTACCGTAAAGTACACAAACTGTAAGCGTAGCCAGAAAACATAAAAAAACAATTATTTCTTGGAGCTACTTCACCTCGCTCGGGTTTTAAATCAAACTGCAACGTAAACACGAGATGGAAGTTCCCTTCTGGCTTTTCATGTGAGACTGATTTCCAGGCTGAAGCGAACGTCTCGCGTCGCGTTACATCCTGGCTCACCTCATGGAGAAGCTCAAACCTTTTTCCTTTATTTGAACCCGTTTTCCTTAATAGGCCTTGGGAGCCTCTACTCATCAGCGACTCCCTTTTGCAATGATTTATAACGGATGGAGCCAAGGATGCAGGATTCATAAATTATGGAAGGGGGAGATGAGCCCTGCGAATATCATTTTGATGGATGAGAGCCGAAACTGTGGCCAAGACCGGCGCTGCAATGGAGTTGTAAACATTCTTACAGAGTTCATTTCGGATGGAATTGAATGAATGACACTCGGGGCACCGTAGTTCTTTAGTAAATCATTTATATTCGTCCAATAGATCTCCCCTTGATGTCGTCAAAATTGGGTGTGCACAAATTGAAGCTGCGTTGTGAAGGAGAACCTGATACTGCTTTTCTCAAATCTACAATTTTATAGTTTAGGAGACACTCAAAATAAGGAAAAAACACATCAATGAATTTTGAACTTGAAAGGACCTTACAAAAACCCCTCACAATGCCAAATTCCAAATCTGTTCTAAAAGCCATCTCCTGAGCCCTTTCTTTTCATTAAATCTCCTATGTTACAAAAAGCAGATCCACGCTAAAGGGTGTGGATATCAAAGAACAGCAACATTACTAGCCAGTAGTGACAATGATGTAAATAGTGCATAATAGTAGAAATAACAAACAGCAGTGGGTTATAATAGTCCAAATAACAAAGTGGCACATCTATTAATTTAACATTTAAATTAGGCTTGAATACTATTGTTCGTCTATTTGATCTCCCCGGTTAAAAAATTGTGTACACAGATTGACACTGTGTGGTGCTAGAGAACCTGTTCCTGCCTATCTCAAATCTATTTAGTAAACATTCTAATTATGTACTTAAATTTATGCTTTTAAAATAGATTTCACTTGGCATGCTCAAAAGTGGCATGGATAGATACTATGTGGTGCTAAGGAACCTGCGCACTCGCAAATCTTTCTTAATAAAGATCACTTGTTTGTGACGTTTTATCAGCATGGACGGATAAACAACACACAAACAGCGGTGCCATACCATAATATATTGCATATTATTATGTTTGCAACGTGATCAACAAGAAAGGGGGCTCCGTTCCAACACCCTGAATATTTGGGCTCCGTTCCAACACCCTGAATGTTTACCTTGAATGTTTAACGTAAACATAGAGCTAACCCAGGCTAATCGTACGTTTGCGTTATCGTAGTCTTCCGTACGAAAGATTACGCTAACATGAACATGTAAAAATAAAAAAAAAGGGCTAAAACACTTGGTACACCTATATTAAAAGCGAAAGCAAAACGAAGCACGTCCGCACGCGATAACAGTTGGTCACGAAAAGAGCGATCTACACCCGTACGCCGCTCAGCATCGCACCCTAGCGTACGCACACACGCATTACCGGCATTCGAACTCGGATTTTTTGACCGAACAGTGAAACAAGAATTTCTCAAAATTTGTGGTCGGACTCCGATTTGTTCGAACTGAGAGGCGTTTGAAAACCGAGGTTCCACTGTACTATCAAATCCTCGACCGTGCATGCCACTGGCTGACTGTCAACCATGCTCATCTGTTGCAGCCTGCAACTGCAACCTGCACGCCCGCCGCTGCCGCTTCAACATGGAGTTGTACAAACTTTCTGGCAGGAAGAGCGGAGGCGTCTGCATGAACTGCCGCCACAACACAGCCGGCCGCCATTGCCACTATTGCAAGGAAGGCTTTTACCGGGACATGGCTCGGCCCATCACTCACCGCAGGGCTTGCAAGGGTAAGTCCTCACGTTATGCGGTGCCTTAACGCGGATTTGCTAGCGGTTGTAAGGAATTTGCAAAGAGCCTTAAGCGTTTCTTCGGCTGACAATCACAAATGGAGATATGAGACGTGGTCCTCCATGAGTTTTGTTGTTTATTGGCTGTTGACTGAAAACGCGTCATTCAAACCACCCAACTTGGGTCAAAAATGAACCATTCAACAGTTTTTTGGCGGAGGTTTAAAAAAAATCATGGTTTTGGTAGATTTTGTGGTTGTTTCAGCCTAAATGCTCTTCTTATTTTCAAGGTTTTTCGTACCATCCAGCCCAATTTTGGGGTTGTTTCCAATTTCAGCAAATGACTCAAGTTTTTGGGGGTTGTTTGTATTTTTTCAGAACAAAAAAACAACCTTTTGTGTTTTTTTTCTGCGTATTTTTTTCTATTTTTTGGAGTGGTTATGATTTGTTGTTTTGTTTTGTTGTATTTGTTTAAGTTTTTCAAAATAAGGATAGAGATAGTCAGACAGACAGACATTGCATTGGCAAATCGTTTTGTAAAATAAGTTTTGTTTTGCTAAACCTACTACATTTTTAAACCTAATCTTACAATAAATATTGTTTAATCCTTCGAATTAACTAAATGATAAAAGTATGCTTATTTTAAGTATTGTTTTTCCTATTTTGGTGTAGTTTATTTCCTAATTTTACAAGGATAAACATCCCTAAAATACGCAAAATTTATTTTGGTTGGTTGTTTTTGGTATTTACTCCATAGGACAAAAAATATAATGACACTGTTTTGGGCGCAGTGCAACAAAGTGACCCATTTTTAAGAGTGAAGAAATAAGATCTGGAGTACTGTTGTGTGGCTGGGATCTGTTATCCCAATCCCATATTGCTGCATGCAGAAACCGTCGTTCTGGCCGTGCCCAATAAGAAATGCATGGTTATTGCCACGATCCATTATTTCCGTTCGACAATTGCTTAGCGCAGGGGAAGGCAGAGCGCTTTTTTTTTCGAGTCTCCCTAAAATGGAATACACTGTTTAGGCTGCGATGCATTATCCCCTGTAGACGATCGATGAGAGCGCGGGGGGGCAAGAGACCAAATTTTTGTCATGCGTGGCAGCAGTTTTTCCATTCTTTCCAACTAAAATGAACAGCACCCTTGCGTCTGCGATCCATTATCACTGGTTGACTATTGCCTGCAAAGCTCGTTAAAAACAGGGGTGGAGGATATCACGGGGTCTTCTGGTCCCGATTAGCTATGATAAACAAGAGACTTATTTATTTTGACCCAACATATACCGTATTTTCCGCACTATATGGCGCACCATGTTATAAGGCGCACCTTCAATGAATGATATACAGTAAACCTCGGATAAGTCGGATCCAGATGGACCGGTCATTTTCATCCGACTTATCCGAGGATCCGACTTATCCGAGGTCGCAAAATTTCGAACTAAGAAGAAATTTAACTCTTAGATCATTTACCCTCTGCCTTTTAGCGGTCGGAGCTCTAAAATCTGTCGCACACATATCTTTTATCTTCTTCTTGCTTTTCAGAATGTCGCTCAAAGTTTGAGGGCTCATTCCAAACTTCGCCGCGATGTCTTTTTGCTTCATGTGCTGATTCTTTTCTTGGAATTCAATGATAGCGAGCTTTTCTTCATACGTTCTAGTCTTGAGACTCCTGCCTTTGGTTTTAGAACTTGAGGCCATCGCCACACCGTAGACCGCACAGACCGCAAGGAAGTCCAAAGAAATTCACACAAATTCAATTTGAATGCTAGCACTACTGTAATAAGAAACAATGGGATTATGATTACGAGGCTTTGTTCTATGACCGCGTGCTGTGATTGAGAGTGCTATCATTCAACACTGAGGAGGAGTTTGATGAATAGCCTCTGCCAATCACGGAACGCCACGTCACATCAAGAAATCTTCCCGGAAAATCTGGGAGGGGTGAAAATCTTCCCGGAAAATCTGTGAGGAGTGAAAATCTTCCCGGAAAATTCCATCGCTTACTGCCACTGGAGGCTGAAATTTAGAGCATTTGGGAGATGTCCTAGGCGACCTGATACCGATCCGACTTATCAGAGGCGAAAACCATTAAAAAGGGTCAATTGTACGGAAAAATCCATCCGACTTAGGCGAGGATCCGACTTATAAAATCCGACTTATGCGAGGTGTAATACTACAGAAAAGCCTAGAGAACAAACGTTCCACGCAATTTGTCCGACTTATCCGAGAATCCGACTTATGCGAGTCCGACTTATCCGAGGTTTACTGTATTTTAAAACTTATGCCATACATAAGACGCACCCCATTATAAGGCGCTATAAGTGCATGCTGGTTTAAGATCAGGTAATTGTGCAATTTTGTAATTGTAATCCTGTGCAGTCCTTCGAGACATTTTTGGGATTAAGGGCTATTTACGGTAAATAAATGTGACGACTTGACTACAGTAGAGAATGTAGTTACGTTATGCAACCTCTAGATGTTGCCACGCTCAAGGGAATGTCAACAAAACATTCAAAAAGGTCAAACTTTATTAACAAACAAGCTTTCCACAACTCCATTCACTCCCAAAATAAATAAACAGCCGTTTTATTATTTTCTCTGAGGTAAAGCATTTTCGTGACACATCTTTAACATCTTTGAACAACATCGACATATCATTTTATTTTTTGTCCATTTAGTCAACACGCAAAGAAAAAAAACGTCTGATACTGTTATTTTAAATGAAACGTTAGTGCAATCGCAATAAAGTGACACTCGTAATGTGCAAAAACAACGAGTGCAAAACGATAACATTAAAGCAATAACATAATAACTGTAAAATGTAAAACGTAAACACACAAGAGAAAAACAAAGATCACTCTATAAGCTCCTCATCGACGAATCCCTCGAATTCTTCTTCTGCTGTGTTCGAATTGACCATATCTCAGTGAATGGGCCATCCAACACGTCCGGTGTTTTTGTGCCAGCGCTGTTGCCTTCATACGTATAGTTATCGTACTGACACTTCTGCTTGCCGCTCTTTGTTGAACAACCCACTGTTCAAGTGTCTCCTCTAACTCTGGCCATCTTGCTTTATTGCCACGGAAACTTTGTTGAGTTTTCCTTACTTGGCGGAGCTTATCTTCATCCTTTCTCCACTTCCGTACCATCGATTCATTTAAGTTTAACTCTCTCGCTGCCGCTCTATTGCCGTGTTGTGCTGCGTGACTGATCGCTTTGAGTTTAAACTCGGCGTTGTACGCGTGTCTCTTAACAGGAGCCATTTTTTATACAAATGCACGTATGAAAGAGAATCTCGCTCTCTCTCTCTCTCTCTCTCTCTCTCTCTCGCTCTCTCTCTCTCTGTCAAACGTGACATTCTGAATAATTCTGCGTTTGTTTAAGGTAAATTGTGCTCTACATCTTCACCAGTCAAAACCCTGGATTCAGACAAATACTGTATTTGTTGAATATGAATTAAGCAGTTTAATGGGGTAGCCATTTTGCCACTTAGTAAACAAATACAACACGAGCCCCGGCAACTACCAATCGTTTAATATTTCCCAGTATGCACAGCGCGAAAAATGGAGTCGGCGGCTGTTTCTCGTAGTTGCGAGACCTTGCGAATTTAATATTGAGCCATATATAAGGCGCACTGTGTTATAAGGCGCATGGTCAGCTTTTGAAAAAAAATAAGACTTTTAGGTGCGCCTTATAGTGCTGAAAATACGGTAATTCTCACACAAACACACACCTCTTGGCAAAATAATTGTGTTTTATCAAAGCAACGTAATCAACAAGAAATTTAGCACTATTTCTGTTATACGTGCCAGATGTGATGGATATTAAACCACGCAATGCCCCTAAAACTGAACGTCTCGGTCTATGACTGATCACAGCAATACCCCAAACCCTTTGCCCCCCTACCCTCACTCCTAATTGAGTGTCAAGCCTTTGTCTTTTTCCAACAGTCGACCGTGTTTTAATCTCCCTTGTTGCCATATGTCTGGGTAAAATAGAGGTGAAAGGTGCGGCATGCTTAAGCGGGGCAAGTGTCACATCTGAAGTGGGACAATAAAATACAGGTGTTTGAAAAAAAGGGTGGGGGGCGGCGGGGCGAAGAGGCAGCATCTGTAACTAATCACACCAAATGAGCGTCTAAAACAGACGAGAGGGGCGGATAAACCTGCGATTGATTTCACTTTTGCGTCCGTCGCCAGAGTTCCTCCCAAAATTGTGGGATTGTTGACCAAAACCAACGGCACTGACGCATACAAGTGGGTTACGAAGTTTAAAAAAAATCTTATTTAATTCAATCCAAAGCCTTGAGAAGACCATTAAGGTTTTGTACGGATCGGTGCCGTGTTTTTGATGACCACAAGGACGTCGGATGAAAGACTTTCAAAGTCTGTGAAGAAACACCCTGACGATATAAACCACATTGGTTTCGAATAGCTGTAAGCGGGACCAGGGGGAAGTCTTGATTTATGCAATTCGAGACCACTGAGTGAAGCAACTCTTCAAGGCATTTGGATTTTTTGAAAATTGTCTCATTTCGTAATAGAGTTTTGTGGTGCAAAATCCTTCAGCTAATTGACAATTGTGTGGATATGCAGGCATTTAATCCGTCAATCAGTTTTTAAGAGAGGAAATGACCAGATGTCTTAAATTGGAATTGTATGCTTGGCTTTGTGCTATTTGGACTTTTTCAATTATCACATGATGTTGATTTTGCAGCGAGTGTGCTCAGTTTCATAATTTCAAAACTTCTTTTGTTTCTGGAGCATATAAATCATTCTGTTTCTGTCACATTGACCTAAACAGCCCTACTCGAAATAACATTGAAACGTAAGTATGGTCACCTCTCATAATTAATACAACCTAGTAATGAAATGATAGCATAGTAACAACACAGTAATAACAGGCAAATAACATGACAACAGATTTTTTTTAGAAATTAATGTCACATTGGTAGCCTTCACAGTACAAAGTAACAATTAAGTAGCTTTCAGTGGGAACTAGTTAGCCCACTAACAACAAGTGGGTCGTAAATGTATTTTTCGAATTAGTATATAATCTAAACATCTAATTTACTCAGAGCCCTTACACAAGGCTGTTTTATTGGTTGACAGAGCCAAATTTAACGCTGCTTCTGATAATTACAACCTGTTAATAACATAATAATGACGTAGTAACAACATATTATTAACATAGGTTTATATTTTAGAATGCATATAAAACTGGTAGCCCTTCACACTAATTAGTAACAAAAAGTACCTCTCAGAAAACGTTAGGTGACCCTGGTCATAAAGACAAGGGGCCTATGCTTCATTATGGGTAGAAAATACTTTGGGTCGACTTCCACTTAGAAGTCTTCAAAAGACAGGTGTCTTTCAAGGTTGTTTGAGAGTCTATTTGAGGTTTTTCTTGATTCCTACCAAAGCCCCAAGCACCGAATCACCGGGATGAAGTCATACAATCATACAGTTGACGAGAGCGCCATAATCCGGCCAATCACGTGAGACAAACATCGACAGAGCTGCAATCAGATAAACAAACGCCCGTTAACAGGACTACAACTCCCAACGCGGCGTCTGTCACAGCTGCAGTCACGCAGGCTTGAAAAGTCATCAACATCTGAGGACTTTTTACTGCTTCTTAACCGGCCCAAGCACACCCTCGACCCCCTTTTGCTCATAAAACTTCAGAAAAAGAAACTGTTGAGAAGAAAGGTGGGGGCAGAGATTGACACCAAAGCCCCCTCCTGCCCCAAATCCCTTACGACATGCTCATATTTGCCTACTTGTTTACTGAAAACGGTGGACAAAGACTATAAACTCCAGTGTTTTAACAACCCAGGTTTGTTTTGCTTAGGAGCTCTGCTCTCGATCATGCTCTCGTTCCATTCTGACTTGTTTGACTCGGGCAACAAGGATATTGGCGGGCCAAGACAGATCCCAAAAATGGTATTGTCCATTGAATTAAAGCAATCAGTTGGCACTCCTGGGATTTTTTTTTGTTTTTCAGACAGATACCCACTAATCATGGCTTTACTGAAAGTCTTTGACATTGTACACTTTGACATTGACAACTCTAATACTACTTAAAATGAGGCAAATAATCAGCCAGTGAGACATACTTTTTCTAGAACTTCTTTCATTCCTTATTAATTAATTAATGTCCGACTATTCAAATATTTGTATTTTAAAAATGAATGACCTTGACAGTATTACTTTTGTTTTTTTGTTTTTTTTTAAAGCAAAATAAGAGTGGAACCGTTTAAATTTAGGCTGAAAACACACTTCTATTCTATAGCTTATGAATGACTTATATTACCATGTTGACAATATCTGTGTATTATTGGTTATTGCAACATATGTTGCAGCCTGGTCATCCCGGAAGGAGGATTACATCATGTGCGGCCCATTCTCAAGGTTTCTTCATATTCCTCATGTTGAGGTTTTTGAGTTTTTCCTTGCCCTCATGTAGGTTTTAAATCAGGGGATAGTGTAATAATAGTCTGTGGTTTTCAATAATCCGTGGTCTGTGCAGCCCTTTGAGACTCCTTGTGATTAAGGGCTATGCAAATAATCATGACTTGATGAAAACAGAATATTCCGATAATTTTGCATATTTTAGGGATTGTTATCCGTGTAAGATAAGGGGAATAAATGACACCAAAATAAGAAAAAAAAATACTTAAAATACCCAGAGTTTTATCATTTAGTTAATTCCAAGGACTAAACAATAATATGTATAGGATTAGGGTTAAAAAATATAATATGGTAGAATGATCAAAATATACCTCATTTTAAAAAAGTATTCAACAGTGCAAATCATCTGTCTAGTTGTCTGTCTGTCTGTCTTTGTATGAAATACCTTTTTTAAGCATCGTAGAAGGGAAGCAACTGCTGTGAATTTGTAGTGACACTGCTTTTATAGATATAGTTTAAAATCACAAGCACCCCTTAAAGAACCTGCAGTACTCCTTGTTTCACTTATACCCCAAAAGAGTCGGCACAGACACCGGAATCATGCACCACCATATGCCACCATTTCTAACCCCAGGCCATCAAAGCTCGACCGTTCTGGGTGAGCCGGCCGGAACGGGGATTTAGCACGGTCGGCCAATTTAGGCCCGCTTGAACCACATGACACCTGCGAAAAGTGTCTTAAAGTGTTAATCCTTCCTGCCGGATCTTTCTTGGGTCAATTTCAGCCCTTTAGAAACTCTCCGGCAAACAGGTGAGCTGTGCTACGCTCTGGCAGCTCAAAAATGTCCGGCGCAAATAAACACATTCACACTCAGTCACGCATCAGAGAGAACGTGTTGGCTTCCAGGCTTTTTCCATGTTTGTGTTCCTTTCTTAATCAACTTGACTTTTATAACTGTCCAGCTAACTTGTAAAGTATTGTTTGGATTATTAAGAAAAGAGCAATCTGTTTTTGTCCTTGGCATACGATCCATTGGCTTGGATGCTGTAATGACTTAAAAATCCAATTGACAACAGGCAACTGATTTTTAAGTCCAATAGGCCAACGTGTATTTAATAACCCTTCAAACCAGAAAAATCTTATTGAGACTTTTGCTTGTTTATGTTGGCTTTTGCCAAGGATTTGCAACACTTTTCAAGAAGTGATGTGTCACCAGGCAGGCACCAGAACAAGCACTGTGGTGTCAAGTTACTTTTTTTGCATTCCTGGGCCTACGATGTTCTCATTTAATTTGCTCTTCTTTCAATATATTTTCTAATCCATGGAATCGCTTTAATTTAAGAGTATTCTAAAACAGTTGGGTTGAAAATAACCAGATCTGGGTCCAAAGTGAACCAATTCACTTCATTGGTTAATTCGACTTAATCATCCCTTACAGTTGGGATGTTAAATTAAAAAAAATAAACTGAATATGTTTTGTAAAATGGCTGCACAAAATGAAATTATCAGACTGAGATTATTTAAATTGTATTTATTATTATGAAGTACATTATCAATCTTCATAGCATATCTGTTTGTATTGCTGCATGTAAATATTTTATTGTGTGAAAAACATCAACAAAATAAAATTGTGTAAATTCTCAGGATATTTGTAAATTTTGTTGAATTATAAACAAAGAAAAATCGAGAGCGTGAGAGAGACAGATAGAGAGAAAGTGAGAAGGGGGGAGTTGGGAAGAGAGTGGGCGAGAGAGAGTTAAAGAAAAAGAGAGAGAGAGAGTGAGTTAGAGAGAGGGAGTTAAAAGAGAGGAAGAGATGGAGTAAGAAAGAGAGAGGAAGAGTTAGAGAGCGTGAGTTAGATAGAGAGAGTTAGGCAGAGTTAAAGAGAGTAGAGAGAGTTAGAGAGAGAGAGAGAGAGAGAATTTGCAATTTGTTTTTAAATCACTAATAATTGTTTAATCTGCTAGTTTTAAACTTTAGAATATTGTGATATGTGGTCTAAAACAACCCAGGGAATTGGACTAAATCAGTCCGAATTGTGGATTGACCATTTTTGGTCCAATTTGTATGGCATTAAGAAATCTCCTTAAAGTGCGAGTAAAACAGATCAAAAAGGTAAAACTGTGCAAAAGGATAAAAATGTGAAAAAAAACAATATGGGTTATTTTCAAGTGTTGTTGCTGTTGCTAGAAAACAAGCGTGGTAATGGCAACTGGTCCGTGTTTGAGTAACGAATCCTAATTTCATTATTCTGTGTTCCTCCCGCTCCCCAGCTTGCGACTGCCACCCGGTCGGAGCGGCGGGTAAGACGTGCAACCAAACCACAGGCCAATGCCCGTGCAAGGATGGCGTGACGGGCATCACCTGCAACCGATGCGCCAAGGGCTACCAGCAAAGTCGATCCCCCGTGGCACCCTGCATCAGTGAGTGAAGCGGGCACAAACTTAAAATGCTTCACTTTTCCAGGCTAATTGGATTTTCCTTGTTTCTATACTTAAACCCCCAGTGTGTAATATTTGACCACTAGATGGCACTGTATTGCCAACGAAACTGGTGATAAAAACAGAGCGTACACACAAGAAGCCAGACAAACGTAGCGGCGACTTTTAAGTAGGGGTTCCACTATGTAAAAGAAATACAAATTTATCGACCTATAATTTAAATAAAAATTACTATTGCTCATACTCCATGTATTTTTGCCTATTGTTAGGAATTAAATATTAAAATGTACCAATAACCAATTGTTCGAATTAGTTAACTGACTCCATTAACCAAACACAACCTACATTCACCTAACAATGCGCGCTCGTTTCTTGATGGAAAAATTAACAAGAGACCGGCATTTCCACACGAGGGCGGATTTAATTTCTTAAACAATTTAACTCCATCACATATATGCCCGAATTAGCCGAATTAGTGTCGCTCGAGTCTTCGTCAAGCCTCCTCTCTCGATCTTCTGCTTCCTCCTCGGCCCGGGTTTTTTCCGCAAGCTGGTGTGCTAGCTCCTCCCATGGGCGTGCCAATGAAAGCCCCCACGTGGGGTCCACCCCCTCGCCTCGATGTTTGATGAAACTCAAAACAACACCGAGCGTTTATCAAAACAATGCTTGACGTCCTTTGTCAGAGTCCTGTTATCAAAATTCCCCAGCCAAAACATTCCGAATTTAAAACAGCGTGACCTGAAGCACACTCAGTGAAAATCTTCATTGCACTCGATAAATGTAACTTATATTTAATCGTATAGAATCCTTTATAGTGAAATGTATAAAATCCTTCACTTTACATCCATTATCTGCACCGCTTATCCTCAGTAGGGTCGCGGGGGTACCGGAGCCCATCCCAGCCATCTTCGGGCAGTGGGCAATTGCACCCTGAACCGGTTGCCAGACAGTCGCAGGGCACACAGAGACGGACAACTCACTCACTCATACACGGGGCCAAATTATCTTTTTCTCTTCAGGAGATGCAAACACTTTAGTTTTACTTTGATGCTATTTTTTTTATATAGCTTAAAATCTCACATACCCCACAGAGGCCATCAAGTACCCCGAGGGGTACTCATACCAACATTTGAGGGCAACTGATCTAAAGCTTTCATCTTGAGTAGCCTAGAGTCAGTTTAGAGCTCCTGATCTGCCAAACCAAAATACACGTTTTTTGCAGGATGCGGAAAATGCCGGGATAATTTCATAAGGGCAACACCAAAACATATGTGAAAATGTGTGCCAAACAGATGCCGAGTGCCGATAAAGCAAAACAGGATCGTGGTAGAGCTCTCCAACATAATCCGTGCATAATGTTCTTCCATCGTTTCCTAAAAGAACCACCGCCAAAAAAAAGGGGAATTTCCTGGCCAATGCCTTTCAGAAAGGCGGGTAGGATTAACCAGGCACACGAACCCGCGCCGCACGGTGCCACACAGTGCCACGCGGTGCCACATGGCGCCAGTTTGATTCTGTCGCGGCACAGCCACGGAGCAGATGGCCAGCAAAAAGAACCACGGTCACGGATGGTTGACCCCGCTTTCAGTGTCGCTGAACCATCCAGGGACCAAACAGGAACCGTGTGTTTGCATAAATTGAGCTACAGTAGGCTTAATGACAATTTGGGGTAGGACAATACGGCCTCATGGGGGTATCTTCGGTTCTGTTGAGCCTAAAGCATTTTAAGCAGCTAATTAGTATGTTTGATGGCAGGATCCCTGATCCTAAAATCCTCTCATTCTAAGCCACAATATGTACTTGAATCAAAGAAGCCCCTGTGATGAATTCTTAATTTAGTAGACACTCAAAATAAGGAGAGAAGACAACACTGGATTTGAACTTGCAAGAAGAACAGGATACAGAACAAACCTCAGGCAAACCTGTTATAAAAGCCCTCTCAAGAGCCCTTATTTTTAATCAAATTTTCTAGGTCACAAGCAAGATCCACTCTAATAGGTGTGGAAATCAAAGAACAGCAACATGATTGGCCGATAGTGACAAACATTGCATGACCAACAGGGAGGTATAATAGTCAAAATAACAAACTGGCATCCTGTGAAATGTCTTTTGCAATCTTGAAAACAGAATAAACGTATCACTCTGATAACCGACCCTCCTCAAAACAACATACAATCGCATCCATTCAAGTGTCATCGCCATTCTTAAAGGGACACTTTGTAATATTTGACCACTAGATGTTGCTGTATAAAATAGTGTAACAGAAACTGAGTGAGACAAAGCAAAAGGAAGAATTCAAACTACGGAGACTCAGGGTGACCAAACCGCATTATTTTTATTTTCATTTTTTGGAGTATTTGGGGGTACCCTTAGGAACAAGATGGCGGACAATCATGCCAGCTCCCAGAGTGAGACCCATAATACGTAAAATGATTACAAGTTGCTCGACCTATGAGTATTTTTCTTAATGCACATATTATTTTTAATAGAATCCATCCATCCATCCATTATCTGCACTGCTTATCATCAGTAGGGTCGCGGGGGGTGCTTGAGACCATCCCATCTATCTTCGGGCAGTGGGCAGGGGACACCCTGAACTGGTTGCCAGCCGGTCGCAGGGCATTCAAAGACAGACGACTCACTCGCTCATTCACACCTAGGGACAATTTGGACCGGACAATTATTTTAATAGAATCAATAATTAAAAAAAGATTCCACGAATTAAGTTTTTTACCACCAGGAGGCGCTGAATAATAAACAATTACTCACGCTTTGGAAAGAGGCTTAAGATTGGAAGAGGTTCAAGTTGCATATAAATAGCAATTTGTTGGTGAATATGCATTTTTTTCTTATGTCAGGTCATTTTAGATTCATTTTGAGGTACATATAGGGGAAAAAACTGCTATGTAAGCAATATTGTCTTCTAATCTTCGTCGAATATCATTCTTGGAAAAAAAAATCAAATTTACTACCATCTGCTTTATTAGGAAATGTTAAATACTTATGTATGTTAAAAATGAGAAAAAATATGTTTGAAATTAGAAAAAATAAGAATTTGTTTATTTTTGCTCTGTGTGTATTTTGATAATTACTTTTTTAGGAAAATTTAAAAATAATTACTTAAAATATTTGTTACTTATTTTGAATGAAATTAGAAAAAAACTGTATTTAGAATAAGCAAGGTTACTTATTTTAAAGTCTTTCTATTTAACCGGGAGGCAGAGTAATATGACGCGCGTGGTCATGGTTTGCTTAAATTGTAGGATGAAAATGGTGAAAGTAAGAAAGGGACTGTTTCAAATACAACCCCAATGCTGACAAAAACTCTGAAGAACATGAAAAAGATTTGAGTTTCTTAGAGGGTATGCTAAGAATTTTATATACTTGCACACGCAACAAAAGGAGCAGCAATGATGATTTCAGGCAGAAGATGGCGCCAGAAAGTAGAATATTTTTAAAGTTACATACAGCAACTTGAATGAATGAATGAATGAAAACTTTATTTCGAACATAAAAATAAAATCAGGACAAAAACAATGAGTCAACAACGAAATAATGTCACACAACATGTTCGAAAAGGGGTAGTCAGAAGCAGATGCTTATTTTTCCTACCCCTTTATCTTCCCTATTAAATAAATTTTATAGATAGCTCCTCTTGTGTCTAATACAACAAAATCTAATGGATATACTTATTACATAGGTCAGATATCAATAATTATAATAGTTACAATAATCACATATTTTATACACTAATCTTCGCAATACCCATCCCTCAACGTCATAATGCGCATAATGTCACTGCGGCACCAGTGATAATATCAATAAAAATAAACACAATACTTATAACAGTTCTGATGTGATAATAGCACAATAACAACAAGTTAGCCATAGTTTGAAGTGCAGTATTTCCAGTCTCCCTCATATCCCATTTTCTTCATCTCTGTATTTCGCCAGTAATGCTTTTTTGTATTTAAATTTGAACACATGGATATTTGGACATTGTTTGATTTCATTTTGCAAATTATTCCAAAGTCTGACTCCACACACAGACACACACATACTTCTCCTGGTAGTTCTCACCTTTGGGATTTTGAATTCACCACAGCCCCTCAAGTTATAATTTCCCTCTTTCCGAGTGAATAATCTTTGTATGTTTTCTGGCACTATGTTTTTGTTGACCTTAAATAACAGTTGTGAAGTGAAAATTTTTATTAAATCATCCAATTTCAATAAATTGGACTGCATGAATAAAATATTGGTATGATCCCGATATCCTACCCTGTGTATGGTTCTTATTGCACGTTTTTGAAGGATAAAAAGGGGCTGTAGTGAACTTTTGTAATTATTGCCCCAGACTTCTGCACCATATGTTAAATATGGCAGAACGAGAGAACAATATAATAAATACAATGCATTATAATGTAAAAGAACTTTGGTTTTATTAATTATTGAAATGCTTTTAGATACCTTTGTTTGTATGTGTCTGATGTGTGTTTTCCAACTTAATTTATTGTCTATTATGACCCCTAAAAACTTAATTTCTGATACAATGTCTATTGTGACACCATCCATTTTTACTTCTAAATCTTGATTTACCTTACGATTACCAAAGAATATTACTTTGGTTTTATTTAAATTTAAAGATAATTTATTTATATCCATCCATACTTTTAGGTTAATTAGTTCACGATTAATACAGGTTACCAAATCCATATAGTTATCATTTGAATAGAAAATGTTAGTGTCGTCTGCAAATACTACTATTTTCAATAGTTTTGAAACATTAAAAATATCGTTAATATATAAATTAAATAGCTTTGGTCCCAGGATAGAACCCTGTGGTACTCCACAACAGATGTCCAAATATTCAGATGAAAACTCTCCCATTTTTACATATCGCTTCCTCCCCGTCAAATAACTTTGAATCCATTTCAAAGCCACTCCCCTGATGCCATATCTTTCCAGTTTTTTTATTAGTATATTATGATTAATGGTATCAAATGCTTTTTTTAAGTCAATAAATACCCCGACTGCGTATCTCTTCTTTTCTATACTGTGGGTGATTTCTTCTTGACGCAATCGTTATCCTTTATAACGCGTTAGTCCCAACACTCTTCATTACGCAACAATCTCAAAATAGTCTTAAAAATCCTTCGGGGGTGTACTCAATTACACTTTTAGTGCCATTGACGGCTATTGGCGTCAAAGCCGAGTTTTTATAGGGTGGACAGCTTCACAGATTTAAGTTCTGGCGCAGAACTAACCATTTTTCTTGTCTGTTTCAGAGATCCCCGTGGTCAACCCCACAGCTATGGTGAGCAGCACCGAGGAGCCGGCAGGTTGGTGTTCACCCATTCCCACAAGAACAAAAACGTTTTTAGTTTCTTTTTTCATATTTCTGACTCCTACTCAAAGGTGTGGAATGAATATTAATGGAGGGTGGGGCGCCTCTTTTTTGAAGTGTTTTTGGCACGGGTGAATTTTTTCCCCCCGCATTTGTCTCGAAATCCTCAAGGTTTCCGCCAACTTTCCTCGACCTCGAGGTGCTCCAAGTACGGCCGCAAATATGGCCACAAGGCCGTCCGAAAGGCGGTGGCGAAGGCGATTGGTTGCAGATAAAGTGGAAGGAAGCGTTTTCAGACATGAAAAGACTTTTGGCGAGTGGCTCGGAAGGAAATTAGTTCAGTCCCACCCTTGAATCCCCCTCATTCTCTGCTCAATTACCCATATTTTTTTCTTCTTTGATTTATGTGGATTCGGAAATGTTAATGATTTATTGGGCGTTCGTTTTTTTTGAACGCAGCATATCCTTCAAATATAAGACAACTTGGATTTTCACTGTTTCTGTTCTTAAAGCCCCAGTGTCTAATATTTGACCACTGATCCGGGCGATCGTTCGTAAATTGAATGTGTTTGTAACTTCGTTACTTCAGTGCTATAATTCTAATGGAATGTATGTTTAAGGTTTATATAAGTATGTTTAAGGCTTGTATAAGTAACCTGTACTGTTTTTTACTAAAAAAATAAACATTTCACAAAATAATATGCTCTACAAAGATAAATAAAGTTAAGTTTAACTTACTTTTGGAAGATGAGCTTCAATAGTTCCTCCTCTGTGGTACAAAGTGGCTGAAAAAAACAATCCGACCATTTTCTCAACCGCATCAAGCTTTCTTATTCCACTTTCATTTCAAAAGAAACGGCTCGCCCCTTCTTTACACTTTACACCAACCACATTGAATGAATGCACGAGATATTAAACAGTAAAAGTGAAGTTTTTAGCGCGCTGGGTATACAGTATAGAATGTTTGCACACAACCTAAGAAGAGTACGGGGATTTCTTCTTTGGGATGGATGCTGGGTGACCTCTAACAGCGCCACACACCGGTAGCGGCGGAAAGAAGCACTACGGTACTGTCCTGTACTCGGAAAAAGGTGCACACAATACAAAATCCAACTTACAGCAATGTCCGGATATTTTCGACATCCCGAAAAAATGTTTGTACCTCCCGTTTTACGTAACTCGAATGTTCGTAAGTAGGTGAGTGTCTGTACTCAGAAATGTATAGCAGGCTGAATTAAATCCAAAGGACCCGGTCCAGCAACTGCTCATTTTAGGGATAATGTTTCTTATTATACTCGATAAATAAGTTAAAATATAGCAAAACAATAACAACTTTACTTAAAATGAGTTAAGTATGATTGTTTTGTTATTTTCCACCATCAAACATTTAAAACTTTTGCAAATTTGCTGCCAGCATGCAATAATTTTCCGAACATTCCTTCTATGAAAAATCTGCAGGAGTTCTCTCAATCCTTAAACTTGACTGTCCAAAACTGCTTGTTTGTGTGGAAGGGGGCGGAGGATGCAATTTGTCCTTGTCTGTCGAAAAAAGGCTTTGAGGAGCCTTAAGCCAATTGTGCTTGTTTTCATTGGGCTGCTCTTTTGGGTCAGTGGGCGATTGTTTTTTTAGGGAGAGCTTTTCCAGGTGAAAAGTGGCTCCTCATGGGAAAATGCTCTCCTGCCAACATTTCGCCGGCAGTTCCTCGGGGCCGAGCGCGGTATAGGTGGCATTAAACAAGAGGGAACATGCACATATTCGGCGTGGGCTCTAATGAAATCCATGCACATCTCATACAAATGCATGCCTGTCAAAGTTGCATGCGCACGTTTGTGATAATGAGCTGCATATGAAACCACAAACTCACCTCTTATGAAAAGAGCTTTTCAACCTTTTTGCTTTTTTAAGGTACTGTGGGTAATTTTTAGATATAATTTATTTCAGTGGTTGTCAAACTGGTGAACTAATTTTTTTTAAATATGACTTGTTTTGTACACAGACGTTCCCTACTTACGAACATTCGAGTTACGAAAAATGTTAGATACGAAAAAAAAAGTTGAAAAATACTTGAACATTGCTGTAAAGTTGGATTTTGTATTGTGCACCCTTTTCCGAGTACAGGACAAAAACAAAACAAAAATCCGCTTCCTAGCTCGTGTGTAAACATTCTATACTGTATCTCCAGTGCGCTAAGATCTTTGACATTTTGATTGTTTAATATCTCGTGCATCCATTCAATATGGTTGGTGTAAAGTGTAAAGAAGAGGCGAGCGGTTTCTTTTAAAATGAAATTGGAATAAGAAAGCTTGATGCAGTTGAGAAAATGGTTGGATTGTTTTTTTCCTACCACGGAGGAGGAACTATTGAAGCTCATCTTCCAAAAGTAAGTTGAACTTAACTTTATTGATCTTTACAGAGCATATTATTTTATGAAATGTTTACTTTTTAGTATAAAAAAAGGTTAATTATAAAAACCTTAAACATACAAAATATCGCACTGAATCAACTTGCGAAAGAATTCAACTTACAAATGATCGTCTGGAATCTATCTTGTTCGTAAGTAGGGGCAGCGTCTGTAATCATAATCTGAAAGTCTTTATTAATATAAATGTAGACATTGGCTTATTTTATATTTTTTTATATGAATTAATCAAATAAAATAATGAAAAATGGCAAAATTATATGATAAATAATAGAAGATGTTTTGCCAGCCATCTTTACAAATATGCGAATCTTGGTCTGATCCACATTCCTGATATGATCACACTCGTCTGTTTTTAATACTTCATATGATCCCCCCTCCGTTTACATTTTCCTTACCATGCAACAATTTAAATTTTGATGAAAATCTAAACATACAGAACAATTTACCGTTGTTTCCACACCATAAGGTGGACGTGTGTGCACGGACTTAATACTACTACGATGATTAAAAATGGAAAAACATTTAAAAAGTTAAGTATTGCGGGAGTATATCACAATTGCATACAACTGTATACGATTGCATAACATTGGATGTCATGGGAATTCAGCTAAGATTGTAGAGTGTGCCAGATCCTATTCACTAGTCCAGTAGAGATGCAAACAACACATGAAAAGGCATTAGGTCTTATCTTATTATCACACTATTTCTAGTCAGGGTACCAGATTGTTGATATTATTATTTGTGCGGGCCGTGAGAATATTGCCAGACAACTAATTTGTTGTACAGCCAAAGCCATTATGAAGCACATTCTGAACTGAATAACAATAAGGGCATAGTGGGAAGTAAATCGGTCATTCTGAACTGAACGAAGAGCTTAAAATGTATTCGAAACTTTTGCCAATTTAAATGCTTGATACTGTGACTAAAAATATTAATCGTTAGGCAATTGTAAACCACCATCCATATCTCTAGCAGTCCCGCGTTTAGGAATGCTCTGACCATTGCTTTCCGGTTGGAGCACTGTTGCTACCATTCATATGCAAATGGAGTCTGTATTAATTGATCGATGACTGCCCAAATAAGGTAATGGATTTCCAATTTTGTCCGCTGTAAGGCACACAGAACTATAAGATTTCTGGCCAATTTTTTGGGGGGGTACGCCTCATAGTCCAGAAAATAAAGTACAGTACATGCGCATTCTCACAAGCTTGCCTGCAGGCTTTCCGTGGGAAATCAAATTGCTATAAGAAATTTGGCGGCGAGAGAACATTCCCATCCTGGATTTACAAGGTTGTTTTTTTTTAACACGTATGTAGCCGATGGGTGGTCCGGGCTTGAGGCGGGCGGCCAAAGCCCCCTCGCACCATCCGAGCGTGACCTGCTTCCACCTTGTTCTGTTTTTTCTCAGCAAACTAGAAAACACGTCAGGCTTAACACTTTGAGTCCTCTGCTGTGTCTCACCTGCCATGTCCCGCCGCTTGCCGTGCCAGCTTCATACCTTGGTGTCATATGTTGTGTTTTTCTTGCTGCTACACAAATTTGAATATCTCGTGTGTTGGGAAATATATTTTGACTGTTATATATTAAGGCGGGGGTGGGCAAACTGCAGCCCGCAGACGTTTAGAGCTATACAGTGCCTTGCAAAAGTATAGGCCCCCCCCAAAACCTTTTGACACATTGCCATATTTAAAAAGAAATATTACAGAAACTAAGAACTTTGTCACAATGTTCTGATTTTCTGACAGTCTTGAATATTTTCAGGCAAGTACCTTTCAAGATTTTTTAGGAAGGAGTACTAAAAATCTATATTTTGTATTTATATTTCTAGGTTTTATGTATTTATTTATATTACTTATTTATTTGTATTATATTACATTTGTATTCATTATATTTATGTTATTTGGATACAAAAATATATAAAACACACAAAACTCTGTAAAATTAAGAAAATGTGGCGTATAATTGTGCACCTTATAACTAACGTTTAAATTTCAGGATTTATTTTTAAAGTTTTGGGTTAAAATCATATACATACATATATATACATTATACATACATATACATACATACATATATATACATACATATATATACATACATATATATACATACATATATATACATACATACATATACATACATATATATACATACATATATATACATACATACATATACATACATATATATACATACATACATATACATACATACATATATATACATACATATATATATATATATATTATTAGATATTATTTATTTATATATATATATTATATCTTATATTAATTAAGGTATTTCTTTTTTTGGGAAATCAAAAGTCTTAGAAGATATTTTTTGTTATACTACAAATTATTATTTTTTTTAAATTGCTAACAAAATTCACCAAAATAGGTATGCGATTTTAAAATGTTCTTTTTTGTGGTTAAAAACTGGCAACATACATCAAAATTGTGCCACTGGTGCAAAGTGCTGCAGTGAGGCTTTTACTTAGAACAAGAAAGTTTGGTCACATGTGCCGCCCCAAAGTTTCTTCACTTTCCGCATGCTGGGGTTTTTGAGTTTTTCCTTGCCCTCATGTAGGTCTCAGATCAGGAGTTCATGTCATGGTGGTCTGTGCAGCCCTTTAAGACTTTTTGTGATCAAGGGCTACACAAAAATATGATTTGACGATCAATGCAAAAAATGCTTATTTAGTTTACTGTAATTTCTACTTATTTTATTTTACCTTTTTTCTTTACTAAAATTTGTCAAATTTTCTGCCAACAAAGCAGGATTTATTTTACATTGTATAAATAATACCACCATTACATGTCCTCAAAGTAAATATTTGTTTTAACAACCGAAATAATTAAATTCACCAAAGTTGTAAGGGTTCAACTGGCAGTTTTTGTTTTTGTATGCCGTTTTAATGTTAAATATCTTTGTTTGTAGACTGTGAGTCCTACTGCAAACCGGTAAAAGGCAACTTGAAGATCAATATGAAGAAATATTGCAAAAAGGATTTTGGTAAGTGTTGCTAGTAACATTGCTTAAAGTATTCAACACATGGATCAAGATTGATACATATTTGTAAATTAATAACTTATGTTATTACTGTGTTTTTACTATGTTATTACTATGCTGATACTGAATTGTTACCATTAGGTATAGGGCAAAAAACGTCTGTTCTATAAAACAAATTCTAAATGAAAAACAGTAATTAGTTAGTTTTAAGTTCCTTCATTTAAAAAGTAATTTCTTTACCCCCCAGATTACTGACATTTAAAAGAAGCGCATTGAAGCTGACTGCTTTGAAATAGCCGAGTAATGAAAGATATAGAAAAAAAACGTGTACACCAACCTGTGAGAGCAATAAAACCTTCATATTTCTTGGCTTGTAAAATCTTGAGGGCTTTCAGTTGAAAACGTAGCCGAGACACCCCATATCCATTTTGTCTCTTGGCTTCAAACCGCTCAAAGAGTTTCTCCTCCATTTCTGGGTACTGTACAAAACATTATACTTTCTTATTTTCTTATAAATTTACAAATAAAAAGACCAAAATTAAGAACTCTAATACGGTATATTCTGTGCTCACGTTTGCTCCATTTATTTCGTTATTCCTAAATAACACACACCCCCCTGCCCCGCATATATAAACTGACCTCCTGATTTCAGTATTTTATATTGTAGTTGTAAATCTGGCTTGCACGCAATATATATGGTAAGGAGAATATCTCCAAAAAGATAAATTGTAATCTGTTTTTGACGGAGCCCCTGTAACTGTATTTAGCTGTACTTTGTAGGTAAAAATAAACACGCACACCGATTTGCAAATTGCTGGAGGATTGAGTGTTGTGTGTTAAATGGTGAACGAAGGAGTATTTAGAGAACACTTTAATTAATGGTCTACGTTTAATATGTAACAGACTAATATATGAGAGGCCATTTGAGAAGTAGATCATACCCACTCTCACATGTGAGATTATACTCTCACATGTGCGCGACTATACTCTAATACAGACAGTCATACCCATGCACAAACAGTAATAAACTGTTTCATTAACACCACTACACTCTCTCACACATACTATAATACTCTCATATATATATATAAAAATGTGTGTAAAAGTAGTAGTGTGCATGAAAGTATATTACTATGTATGAGAGAGATTATTACTGTTCGTACATGGCATGACTGTGTATTTATGAGAGTATAGTTGGGCATGTGTGAAAGTATTATGTTATGTGTGAGGGACAGTATAATTTACTTCTCAAACAGCCTCTCATAGTAATGCACCATGTTGTAAGGACAGTTATGCTACAACATTTCATCAATAACACATTACAGTACTAGGTACCAAGAAAAGCAATTGTGTTCCAGGGACGCTTTCCTTTGTAATGTGTTAGCCTGAACACTACCCATCACTGCTTAGCTATTTTGGGCTCTTTGAGTGTTTTTTGGGGGGTAAAAACATAAACCTAACAGAAACCCCTAGATTTAACAGGACTGCTGACCCAAGTCTGTGTTTGAATGTATCCTCAGCTGTCCAAGTGAACGTGCTGGACATGGAGACGGTGGGCGACTGGGCCAAGTTTTCCGTTAACGTCATGTCGGTGTACAAGAGTCGCGGTGAGCCCCTGAAACGTGGCGACAACATCCTGTGGGTTCACATGAAGGACCTGGCCTGCAAGTGCCCCAAGATCCAGATGAGCAAGCGCTTCCTGGTCATGGGTGGAAGCGAAGGCGGTGCCGGCCCAGGAGTCGGGCCCGGCGGAGGGACCTCCAACCCCGGGGCGGAACGTGTGGGGCTCCTGGCCGATAAGAACAGCCTGGTCATCCAGTGGAGGGACATTTGGACGAGACGGCTGAGGAAGTTCCAGCGCAAAGAGAAGAAGGGGAAGTGCGGCAAGGCGTGATGGGAAAACCTTGGCGTCAACCCGCGGGATTACCAAGACTGCATGTACCCGACTCATTTCAAGGACCGCATTTTGTGTATATTGTATAATTATTTTCCTTTGTATTTTTACAAGATTTGTCTTTGTGATGTCCCATCCTTTCCTATCCTAAGGTTGGCCTTCAAAAGGAACCGTTAAAAAGGGTACAAAAGCAAACAAGATGGAGTTCCCGCTCTCGGTGACAACGTTTTCTCCATTTTCAGACCACTTATTACTTCAAAAACTCTTCGCGAAGGATTTTTTTTCAGGCAATAGGACATTTTGTCTGCTACCGGCCATTAGCAGGAGCTTCTTTGACGGCAGATTTGGGGAATTTTCACAACAAACTTTCTGGGGCCACCATACTCGACTCATGATTTGACATTCCATGAAGATCAAAGGATTTAGCTGTAACCCTGGCAACCTGTTGTTGTTTCAGAACATTACTCAGCGAAAGTCTTAAATATGGAGGATGAAAAAATGCCAAATATAAAAACCAAAATAATATATGTAAGTCAAAATAAAATGTGGTGTAGAAATATAATGGCTGCCACGCTTAGGACCGCCCCCTCATTTGAATAACATGACACAGTTCTTCCACGAAAGAAAGGTGAGTGTACAGTATTTTCCTTTGTGGATTTGTATTTGTTTATTTTTGTATTTATTTCTACTTTTTGATTTTTTTTCACCCTTCTTTGTTATATTTTTTATTACATTATTTTTTATTTTTAGTTCTTTTAATTTGAATTTCTATTTTCACTTTTAATTATGCATTTATTTAGTTTTTTATCTTAACTTTTTGTATTTAATTCTTACTTATTTTCTTTAAGATTTTTCAAAGGGACAGTGCATATTATTTAGCACCCCCTACCAATAGAAATAATTCATTTAAACAAATATATAGTCATTTAAATGATAATTTCATATAAACATGCATTTTCACTCATACTCATACTTGTTGGCCAAGAAATTTGCATTCATTTTACATAAGTGGCCTCACCCAGAGAGAGATGACATAACTGTCCACCATCTTGCTGCTACGGGTGCCAGGAAAACCAAAAAGCTCTGCAAGAAAATGAGAAGAAAAATGGTGCAATTTGGTCACTTTGAGTCACCACAGTTGCTTGCGTTTTAGTTCTCAGTTCCACACAATACAGTGACATCACTTTGGGCATTTTTCGTCCTCCATACTTAATCTGATTCGTAACCGAGGTGTCATGTGACTGGCAGCCAGAAGCGAGTGCTGTCTATTTAGTCTGAATGAACGAGCCCGGAACGTATCCAAGCGTTGGTCGGGAGCTGTGCCCCATTATGACACAAGACGATCGCGTTTCTTTCGTGGTTTGTGCCACCGTCGCTAACATCAAAAACTGATCTCCCTTGTAATCCGTTGCCAAGCGAGCACTGTAGGGTTTTAAAGCTAATTGAGAGAGGGCAGGAGAAAAAACATCTGTTTTTATTCATTGAAGACGCTACAAGGAATGGTAAAAGATAAACAAAACGTTCCAATGTTATTTTGTGTGGTGCTAGTATAGCGAAGAGCGCGCTGACAGGCATGTCTTAAAGGTTAGCAGTTGTTTGGCTGCGGCCAAGGCTGCTTGTTTAGCTTGTCCCGCGTCCAAAAGACTCTTTCCCTGCTTCGTATCAGACGAGCCCCCAACAAACTCTCCCTAAACCGTTTTTGCGTTTCGGTTAAGTGACAGCACGAGTCGAGACTGCCAAATCGCCTCAGTGGCGCACTGTTAGCGCTTAAGGAATGTACGTTGAACTGTGAAGGACTCGCTCTAATGTATTACATTGTCCAATGACTCTCCATACGTTTTTGCTCCCCCCCAAAAACGAATGAAACCAAAATAACTTCTTGTCAAAAGTCGGAGACATTATAGCATCGTGACCCCAAACTGAGGTCTTTTTTGCATTGAATTAGCATGCTAGTAAAAGGGTTTTTTGGACCTGGATTTGTCACTTTTGGAGCCCGATGACAACCACAGTAGATCACCAAAAAGGAAATTGTTTCATTTTAATGAATGATAGTAGTTTTTCTTGTGTCTTCCTATACTCTAATTCTTTTGTTGCCTTATGGTAATTGGTATATATCCACCTTGCACCGGGATGGGATGATAAGACATTTTAAACCAGCAAAGCCAGCTAAAAGTCTTGTTGATGCTAATTTGTTGAGATTTAATAAATCTATTCATTATAAATTATTCCCATATTGGTAAAATAAATACATATATGTACAGAATATTGATATTGATTTTAGGTTTTGAGATTTTTTTCATTAATCCCACTTTCATTCGTGTAAATGAATTAATAAATAAATGTCAAACAATTCTAAATGCAAACATTTTGAATCCTTAAAGAAAATGGTAAGACACCCAAAAAGAGCCTTTTAGGGTTTTTTGTTGTTTTTTTTTCAGAAAGGTAGATCCCCCCCAAAAAATGAAATAATCGATTCATGGTTTTATGACTCAATTGGATAATATAAAGGAGAACTAAAAAAAAAACAAAAAAAAACAACCCTTCAGCTATGTTAGTATTTGTTAACGCAATATACAGTTTGCGCACTTGTGTCAAAACAACAAGGCACTCTAAAGCATTTACCCTGCCTGATGAACATATTTTCACAATGCCTTAAAAAAATGGAAAAAAAAATATCCATTACTAAAATATACGCCAGTTTGGTGGCTGGGTGGATTCTTTAACCACTAGAGTCATAGGGGCACTATTTCCTGTGGTGTGTCTTGGGCAATTACAGCCAGGAGGCGCCTATCCATCCCCAGGTCAAATATGCCAGTTTTCCAGAAGAAAAAAACAGGCAATACAGTAGTTAAAATTTTGAAATGATGACGACTATTCCCTACTGTGATATTTGTATTTTAGACAAACAAAAACAAAGACAATTCCTACATTTTAGTCACTTTTGGAGGTTCCATTGTACGTGAGGATAAGAGTACGCCACATGTTTTCTCGTCTTTTCAGCAAGCCCGTAGGGAGAGTCATCCCGTTGTTTTATGTGACGGTGGCCCGGAGTCTTAGCGCTCGCTTTTTATTACTGTGAGTGATGTGTGTGTCTAATTATTCCACGCAACTCAACAAATGGTGTGCACATCGGGCGTTGTGTTCTCAAACCTCCCCCCTCTTGTCATGCCCTAAATATGCAGGTTGCATCACGTTCTGCTTCACCTTATGACTCGTACAACCGACCCGATGATGTGACGCCGATGTCGAGAAACAGAAAAAATGTGTTTTCGGTCATCCCAGCCCGGAGATTTGTTTCAGATGGTACGCGGAATGTTATCCCTTGCAAATACTCGACGACACGCGCGCTATTGTGAATAAACTGGCTGCGTAACGATGACTAAGGATGTGGATTCCCAAACTGGGACTTGACCCTGCCTCTTTCTGTTACACGAAACCCCTGGAGTATACCCAAGTTTTTTGTTTTTTCCTTGAGGCAATGAACCACTGACTTTTTCATCTAACTGATACAAAAATAAATTATTAGTTAACGAGCTGTGTGCCGTGTCGATGATCTGTCTTGTTGATGGATTGGGAATTAAGATGTCGGAAACTGGGCACGGAATTGTTGGGAATGAGGTTAAAAAATAAACTCCTATGGTAACCCAACACTCTAATCAAAGTCGGGCCTGAAAGCAGGAAGTTGTTTTTTCTTTCTTATCCCCCTTGTATTTCACTCTGTCACCTACAGGTTCCCCGCTCCCCGAATTCCCGATTTCTATCCAAACAAAAGTCCTCATCTTGCTTGAAAAGGACCATTTATCATTCACCCCCCGCCCGTACCCTCTGGCTAAAGCTACCAAGTGGTGTCTGGATGTTTGTAGATCTTCACCATCAAACAAATCCATCTTGGACGTCCTGTCTTCAATCTAGTTGTTGTCTTAAGTTCTATTACCGGACGACTTAATGGACAGTGCTTTACGGTCGGATTAGGAAGTTGGTGATGGGAACAGATCCTTGGAGATTGGGTAAACCGGACATGCAGGCAGTCAGTATTATACCTAGTCAGGGAGAAGGACATTAAAGTAATGTTTTTTTGCAGCAAACTTTGATAAGGAATTCAATTGGGTCTTAAAATTGTTATAATTAACTGTTCCCAAATATGCTAAATTTCATTAGGTTTTAAACACATGGACCTATTTGAGTAAATAAGGCTTTAAAATCATCGAAAGCCATGTTCTTCCTGCTCTAGACAAGTCAAGTCACATTTATTTGTGTAGCCCTTAATTACAAAAATGTCTCAAAGGACTGCACAGGATTACAATTACACCATCGCCTGATCTTAAACCAACATGCTAATGTATGTTAGCTTCAAAATTGGTTAATTCTGCCATTAGATTTTATTTTTTATGTTAACCACACAGTTGTCAGAGTGATTCATACAAAACTCAATATATGATTAGTCTAAAATATAACCACCTATATGTATGTCCAAATGACCGGTTGTCTTTGTTTTTTAAGTCAGGACTTTGCTTCCATTGAAGCTAGTCTACTTCCTGCTTTTCCCTCAAAGGATTGTGGGAACTGTTTTACCAAACGAAAGGTGAGCTCCTTTCGGTCTATTGTTAGTTTTTCCCAATTTTACAATATGTGCTAACGACACGGACAGCTTGACAGATATGGAACAAAGATTGGCTTTTGCTCGGTCTAAATACTGTTTGGGATAGCATTTAGCTTTAGCAATTGTACCCCACACACATCTATCGTGTCATGTAAGAGACGATCAACTAGCGATGTGCGAAAATGTGTTGCATTGGGCAGGTTTTTAGTTTGCAGCTAACTTGCTAGCTGAAGTGTAAACTGTTTTCTCGTGAATATGGGAATTATGTTATTCAGAAAAATGAATTTGTAGAATGTATTGAGGCCTTTATACCAGCTACTTTTTGCTTGCTAAATAGAGCATAGGTATCTATAATAACATTAAAAAAGGAAATTTGTTTAAACAGGTTTTGGACATACTACGAATATTTAGCTGTGTGGTAATAATTAAGCTGAAATATTTTTTAAACTAATGTCACAGCCTATCATAAGTTATGATTGTATAATTTCTTCATTCAGAACTTCTTCATTTAATTTGCTGTCATTATATAACTTCAGTTGTGGTTCATTTTATAGACAGAAGTGGCCTTATGAGCCATTATTATATCACCGTGCTTATTTGAGTGGAATTCACAATGAGAGACAGGAAACTTTAATTTTAGCTCACATGGAGATATTTAAACAAGAACACATCAAGCAAAGTACAAATAATCCCTTTCAAACAAAATGCATTTGATTTCCTTAGGTAAATGTTGAGCGGTTTGAGAAAGATTGCCCAAAGGATGACAAGAATGTCTTTAGTGGGATAGTGCTGAATTCAACTGCATGCTTAAATTTGTAAAATAATTTCAATTAGATTATGGATTGCCCTTTTTGTATAAGAATGAGTCGTTGTCCGTTTATGCCAAGAACATTCTCTACAATAAAACCTTTAAAAGAAGTGCGCATCGCCAAGTCTTATCTTGAAGGACTCTCATCTGAAACACCCCGATATGAAAATGAACATGCGTATGAAAAAGTGATTCTTCAACATTATAAATAAAGATAACTAATATAATTGAAGACTACAATCTTACCATGGAAGTGTTCAAGGTTACCTATTGATTTTTACACGAAAACGAAGGAAATGTGTTTCTGAAGGTGACACAATGTAAACGAGCTGGTTATTTCAGAAAGCGGGGATCTGTTTTGCGGATTTGGTCCAAAGACTTCCCCTTCTTCTCCGCATTCTTCTTCCCGCCTTCGACGAACGGGCTTTTATGCGTTGCCAGCTCGGCTTCATTGGCTTTAAAATGGGGCCTCGTTACGACTCGGCTTTAAAGTTCCACCGCCTTTTCCAGCTTAGCATTCGGAGTGTGTGTGTGTGGGTGCACTGTGCCATTTTTTTAAAGCTTCCCCTGTTTTTTTTTCTTTATTTATTCTCGTTTTTCCCTGGAAAGGAGGGTTCGCATGTGTGAATATGTGGATACCTCTATGAGAATGTATGTGTGTGGCTAAGCCACACATACCAGACCTCGAAAACCGCAAAATATGTGGCGAGAAATCTTTGTGGAGCTCTATCATAAATATTCAGCGGAGGTTGTGATGAGGATCTTTCTTTCTGGGCTGCACGTCTTCGCCGTGAGTGAAAGCAGCTGTCGTGTGACGGGACTAAACTCCCAACGGATGTCAACGTGCGTGACAGTAGCTATACCTCAGCTCATTCTTCCATTGTTCCATTTAATAAAAGCATATTGCTGTGCTTTCCGCCATGGGAATGCATTAAGGTGACATCAGAGTTGTCGAACATGATGTTTGTTTGGTTGACACGGTCACGTCACACTTGTAGAAACATTCAGTACTGTACAAAAATACGGAATAACGCTTGACTGGAATCAGTGGTCATGTCTGGTGAGGCACAGTCAGGTTTACAAAAAAATAAACCTACATCTTATTGATCATTTGCTTGGCAGCGCAAGTAAGCAATATATAAACTGTAGCATAGAAAAACACCTTTTATCGTCTTACTACAACTAATTAATGAAGTCTATGTGCTGCATCAATACATAGGTAATCCCAATTACGAATAATAATAATACCATCACTAATCTTATTGTTTGAGGCTGAGGTGTCCGCTAAATCAAAAGCCTTGGTCTCACTATGGGCCTCTGCCATGAGGCAAGAGAATTGCATGTCTCACTCTGCATCTGCAGATGCTTAGCACAGGAAAATGTCACATAGTTATTGTAATATTCATAATATTCATTATATATTGTGAAAATTCAGAAACTTTAAAAAACATAATCCAACCGTTATCAAGATGAATGAGAAATAACTTCATCACTGAGTAGATACAACCATTTAATAAAGGTTTATACCTACCTCTCCTTACTGCACGCCATTCGAATATTTCGCAATGTATTCTTTTTTTAAATCATCGTTAAAACTATATCGTTTAAAAACAAAACAAATTCTTCCATAGGAAACAATGTAAATCTCATTTATCTCTTCCAGAAAATTCAAGTTCTGATATAATTATAAATTAGGTCCTTTCTACTACATGAATGTCAAAAAGGTTATTATTGGATCTCCATCTCCTATTAATTTTCTGTTGTTGTCTTTTTACAATATAGAAAAGAAAAAGTGGCAGATGTCATTCTTTTGAAAATACATTTAAATTCTTATTGGCAAACACATAAATCAATAGATCCACAAACTACAATTATTTACTGTGAGTTTGATTTCATGAAACAGTAACTATTATGCCTTTTGTAGGCAGGAACTAAGGCAGAGGTGCTCAAACTAAGGATGGTATTTGTCAACCAAACCAGGAACAAAGTGAAATTTGACCAAGGGGCACAAAATAAACGGCACGTCCAAACAAAATCAAATCTGACAAAGTCCGAACCATAAACAAAGTCCGAAACCAGAAATGGAAAATGCAAGAAAAGAAAAAAGCAACAAGTGAGCACAAAAAAACTTTGGTATGGCAGTGGAAATCCAGATGACCTGACAACATGTGCTGTCCAAAATGTCCTACTAGACGGTGAAAATAATTAGGGACAAGTGTTTGGTAATTGGACACACCTATGCCTAATTCAAAACCTGGTTGGTGCCATCTGGTGGAACCACATCCTAACACCTTCAATTAATTGGCATTTAATTGGGACACAAACTACCGGTAATACACAGTTAGCCAATTCAAAGTAACACAGAACTTTGACGTGTATAGCCATCAATGGGACTGAATGAGTCCATTTATCAATTACAATCTTTACGTCAAATCCTTGAAAAAGTTCTCCCGTTAGAGGAGTTTATCTTTTTCCCCAGAGTTAGGAACAATACAACCTCTGTGGAAAGCCAGTAAAGGGACTTCACCACAAAACCGCGATGAAGTTGTAGGTAAATTCATGGTGTTAAGTTGGAAATTTGGTCGCTAATATGCTGTTTAGTCTGTTAGCACCTTGCGAAGCACAGCAGGACTCTATGAAGAGCATAAAAAAAGCACGACTGAGGTCACTCAGCATCGCTAACTAAAACATGGCAATACCCTGTTGGCGTTAGCAAAGCTTTCTAGCCCTTCGCTGGAAAAAAAAAGTGGAAGGAGCCTGAAGACATTGAAGCATGTTTGAGAAGGTCTTGGTGGACAAGTGGAGCCAGATGACATCCCATCAAAAACCATCAAAGGCGCTAAGGTCAGTTTAACCTCCTCATCCTGTCATGTGGTCTCCATTTCTCACTTGTTCACTTTCTCATGACTTTTTTTGTTTGCTCGCCTCGGCCTCACCTTTCACACCGCTTCACATGGTAGCAATCTACGCCGGCTTCGGAAGACAAATTAGGACCGGTTAATGCCGACTGGGGATCAGGTGGGGAAACTAAACGCCAGCAGATGAGGTTCCGAAGAGACACGTATCCCGGCTAGGGTACAGATTCAAATTCTGTCATAAATAGATATACATTGTCATTTTTAGGCATTTTATAGAAATGATCAATTATCGTAGTTTCTGGACTACAGGCTGAGACTTGTCACTTGTTGTTTATTATTGTATTGTTCTCAGCTCAGGGATGCTGCTGGAAATGTGAATTTCCCTGCGGGGATGAATAAAGTATCTATCTATCTATCTATCTATCTATCTGAATTTCAGCATTGGGGCTTATGCAGAGATGGGGCTAATGTATATGCAAATCTCTATCAGCCACCAGGGGCAAATGAGCAGAAAAGGTAAGAGTGAGACAGGTGTTGTCAAGGAAGACACATGTCACAACCGCTAATAAAACATAGAAGAAGAATTTGGAACCACCCCTGTTAGCACTTTGTTACTTGAGTTGCAGCTGTTTTTTTGCTGTGTTACGGCACTTACGTTGCTGCGTCTCAGTGACTTACCAGGTTTTTTTTGTTTGTTTTTTAAACAAGCCCTGTTAGCGCTGTGTTACTTGTGTTGTTGCTGCGTTTTTGCTGTAAAGTATTAGTTTTGGGCTGTGTCCCAGTGCATTTTCCCCCTGTGTTTGTTAATAAAACTTTTAAAACTTGTTTCTTTGTAGTCTTTCTTTGCAAATATCTTATGTTTCAATGTGGATATTTGCAGCTTATAGTCAAGCTTATGTATCCGAAAAATATTTTTCCCATTAAAAATGTATTGGGTGTGGCTTATAATCAGGTGTGGCTAATAGTGGGGGAATCAAGTTCTCTTTGGAGATAAATTAAAGATATTGCTAATTGACAATGATGGTTCACTTGCTTGAGAATTGAGAAAAATAATTGACAATGAATCAAATCAATTAGGCACCACCACACATTAATGAAAATGTCATGATCTTAAAGAACAAATATCCCACTGGCACAACAAAACAAATTGAGATGGTGATCACTAAAAACAAATCATCTTCTATTGACCACTAGCAACTGAAACTAGCATTCTCTTTTCGTGTTAAAGCTAGCATTGTGTTCGTCTTTGTCGAAACTTTGTCGAAAGCATCTACCTCTTTGTCCAAAACTAGCTGCGGTATTTGTCTTCTACGTGGAAAATAAACCCCAACTTAATCAATAATCTAGCCTTTTGTTACATAAGTCGTAAAAAGTTGGATTAAAACTCCAGTGAGATTTATGTATTTTTATTCAAGCTACTGATCTCGAAAAATCGTTTTTGTTTGTTCATTATTTGAATCATTATTCAAAAGGTTCTCTTTAAGTGGAATCCTGTTTTAAATTGTTTTTTATTAAATGTATCATTGTTTTAGATTAAGACAAATGTCTGAAATTCAAAAGATATTTTTTTTTTCAACATGACAGCAACTAATTACAAAATTAATCAGAATAATCAAGCCAGTGACGTTCCCCTTAGTTTGTTGTTTTCTTATAAAATAAAATAATGACAGAAAATTAGTACAAAACCATTTCTTCACTTTAAGTATTTTACATTACTAGGTCAAGTGCAGGTGCTGTCTGTCAGAAAACGTTTTTGTTTAGAATAATATCTGTAAACTGTAAACATCTAAAAGTATTGTTTTTCTAATGTACCATTATTTTATGTGACCAAATTAAAATTCCCCCTCCTAACTATTTTTGTTCTTATTTTCATTTCAAGCTCTACTGTATATCATTTGGGGTTGTTTTTAAAGAGACTGTGTGTATTATTTAACACCTCCTAGTAGTAAAAAACTTAATTCATGAAAAAAGCAGTACTGTTTTAAATGATAAACAAAAAGACCATCGTATGAATAACCATTCTTAAAAACCTTATATTTATTTGAATATAACACGAGGCTCACCTAGAGGGAGCTGGAATAATCACTGTCCATTTTACTGCAACTGAGAGAAAAATCTTGCCGAGTAAAAAAATGAGAAGAAAAATAGTCTGGTTTGTTCACTTTGAGTCTCCTGTAGTTGGTAATTTCCCCTGTGCTTTTTAGCAATCATTTTTGGTTAAGACTATACAGTGACATCTAGCGGTCGAATAACACACTCTGTCCCTTGAAGAAAATGGTAACTCTGGTGTGTGCTCTAAAAAAATGTAACTCACTGGTAGCGCTCTGCACTCCCAAACCGGAAACTCGGCCTCAATCAGCATTTATTTGCAATTCTGAATTCAATCTGAAATCCCACAAATGCATGTTCTAATAAGAGGTGTGGCGCCATGTCAAGAGAGCTGAACACTTCCTAAGGGAGTCGAGGTCCGAGGAGGGGTGCACGAGGGGACCTTTAGACAAGCGAAGCCTTGTGTCAACCCGACCCGGGCTTCCCGTTACAACAACAGCCGCACCTGTAAAAATACGGCCAACGTCGCCACGTATCAAACCAAATAAACTGCTTTTTGGCCTGGAGCGAGGGCAAGTCCTGTTGACAGGTGCCACTCGGCGACGAAACGCTTCACCTTTTCCAACGTATAGAGGCGCTTTATATGCGGCGTGCCAACCGCTTGGCACATTTCCCCTCCACATGGCAAAACTACTGAGCAATAAATGTTGGGCACAGGCCATTTTTAATAACGCGTTCCGAACAGTGTACGTCACGGGGTGCCAAGTGGTAAAAAAATAATAATAATTCCGGAAATCTAACTTCCTGTCCTCTGCTTCTGTTTCCTGTTCGCCGAGGCTTCATGCCAAGCTTCAACCGGGGCGGCACGAGCGCTAGCGGCATGCAAACCGCCGAATTTTAATTACTGGCAATGTGAACTGGGAGTTAGTCACATGTGGAAATCATAAGTCTTTGAGTTTCTAGAAAGACCCCAAATCACGAATGTATTCCAAACAACCACATGAATTTGCATTATTACTGTCGGGTTAGCTTAATGCTTAAGGAACAGTATGTAATAATTAGTGCCTGCTAGTGGTACAAAAAATCATCATTCAGTAAAAAAATGTATTTGAATACTGAGCAAAAATACATTAACTATCAGACCAATGTTAATTTAAAAAAAAAAAAATCATAGATCAAGAAATATGTGTTTCTTTTACCTGAAATCCCTGTCTAGAAGTCGCCCCAGGTTTTGTCTGGGGTCTCGCCGCCATGGGCACCCAAAGCGACCGTAACTCGCTATGTGTTTTTCAATGTTGAAAAATAAATGCGCCTGCAACTTTGGGATACTACCGCGAAGAAATGTATTGTGTGTTTGTCTGTTAAAGAAAAGAATATGCCACTTTTTCACTGTTTTATTCAATTAATGTCTTTAGCATTGTTTACCGGCTGCTACTGCCAGCCACGTTATTAGCTTCGTCTTTCTCGATAAATAGGACTCACAACCAGTCTTGTTTACAGAATTAGAATTGTCTTTAATATCAATGTTGAGAAACACTGTATGTAACGAGATTAAACTTGTCCCTGGTAATTTGTTTGCGTTTTGGAAGAGAAGATTAGACTACTTTATTTCTGACACTAAACTATTCGAGCTAATTGGTAATTTACACTGGCCATAAAGGAATTCCTCCAAGTGTGTTTGCTCTTGATATTGCTTTTAAGTGACATGAAAAAAAATTATTCGAGAGCCTCGCGCATTTATTTTTATTCAATAATTAAAACGGAATGAGAGTTTTGGTCGTGTTTAGGTGCTCGTAGCAGCGAGACTCTTGACAAAGATGGCAGCGACAGAGATTCCACAAAGTTAAAGAAATCTAAATTTCTGGACCCATTTTCATGAAGATTAACATTGGTATAATCGATAATGCTTTTTCTTTACCTCTGAGAGGCACTAAATATTAAATACCGTCCCTTTAAATGTCTAATGCAATCCCCCAAAAGTACTTAATTCAAAAAAGGGTTTTGGAAAACTCTACCACTACCTCTTTGACCTGTTGCCCTCTGGTAGACGCTACAGGTTTATTAAAACAAGAACTAACAGGCTCAGAGACAGTTTCTTACTCAGAGCCATCACCACCCTAAACAAGTGCGCAAAACTGTGAAAAAATATATCTTACGACTTATTTGTTTTTTTGTAATTTTGTATTTATTTTTTGCTGATAATTGTTATTGCAGTGCTTTTTTGCAACACTGTTAGGATGCACTATTCTTGCATTGCATTGCATTATTTATATAACTTAGGCAAGTCTCTAAGCATTACTTTGTGAATATTTCTGCCTATTTACCTCGACAGTCTTTTACCTCTTTTTCTAATTAGGATCTTTATAACATGTTTACCCAGGAGTGCATTGTAAAATCTCGTTGCATACAATGTTTCACAACGTTGGTATTCATGACAATAAAGGCAATTCAATTTAAACCTAGTTACAATTTGACGATGCTTACAGTTGTATATGTATATTCTTTTATCTTGTGCAGATGTCACAAATTCAGGTCTGAAACTGTAATAGTCTGTGTTGCCTGCAATATACACACTCCAGGTAGAAGACTGTTTAATTCTTCTCTGGGATTGGGGAGTATTGATGAGATACAAGGTATCAATGCCCATTCTAGCCTTTTTTAAGCTATATTTACCCCGGATGTCTTACTTTGAACTGCTGTTTAATATTCATGAAAGTTAAACAAATGGGAGATTGACATTAAATAAAAAAAGATATGATGAAATGTTAAGATAGTCCTTTAATAATATACCAAGAAGGGAATTTTATATTCTAATTGCATTGGTATGTGGTATCAGTATCCATTACTACTATCGGCATCAGCTTTGGTCTGAAAAATGTGATATCAAGCATCCCCATTTTTGTATCGTTATCTAAATATCTGGTATCTGTATTAATGCCGGTCTTATTTTAAGGCCTTTTTTTATATTTTTGTGAATGATAACTTATTTTGGAAAGGAATGTTATGTACTTGTGATACCTGGTATTGGTATCAATGACTAATGAGAAAATCATATTGGTCTGAAAAAAAATGGGAATACCCATCTCTAATTCTAATACCGTGACTGCATGGTGTGGAATGACGCAGCCTGTCAGTAGATAATAATTTTCAAAAATGTGTTGTAAGAGTTAATAATGAGACAAGAAATGTAAAAACCATCGGGAAAAGGAACTTAAACCTTATGTCCCTCATTTACAGTACATCTGGGAAGTTCGACTACACGGCCTTGAATATTTTATATACATCATAATGTTCAGATGACGCCATTTGAAGAGGTTTTTACACGTGCATATGGTTAATCTTTTCCGCGGTTAAAAGACACCCAGCGGACGCTTCTTGAGGTTCACGAGTACGAGCGCCGTGTGAAATTTTCTGCCTTCAAATAGGTCGGATTTTTTTTCTTATGGTTTTGTATGCATAGTAAATGTGTGAATTGCTTCCTGTTTAGCCTATGGATCCAAATGGCAAATAAAAAATGATGGATGGATGATTATTTTAAATGAAATCAAATGTATTTGTAAAACACCTTGCAGCCAATGAATTGCCGCTCAGAGTGCTGTATAAAAACGTTCATTGTACAATAATAAAAATAAACGAATCAAAATACCATCCTTTTTTCCCACCCAACATATATAACCCCAAATACACCAACACACACAATGAATAAAATAAAATCAAAGCAAAATAAAACAAAGGAAATTATAAAATGATTACACTTATGGCAAGGCACAGACTAACGGTGTGAGGGAAACGACAATAGTTCAGTTTTCATTTTACCTCTGAAAAGTGATGAGTCCCGGGGACTCGCATGCTCAAAAATCTATGGGTCCCAACAGAGATCTATGGGTCCCCAAAATTTAGTGTTATAGAGGTTAAAATCGGAAATCGGCGACAAATATATAATATAAATCTAAATATTCCTTCAGTTTTAATCATCAAATTATTAATTAATTTTCTGCATCAAATTATTTTTGGTAATATACCGATTAAAGGGATAACCACAAACCTGTCTTTTTTTCATTTTTTCCTTTTATACTTCCTTTTTTTCTTAACTTCTTTATACAACATAATTCGTAATATAATGCATCAAAGCAAGTGAGCCGTTTGAGAGCCGGCTCTCTTGAATGAGTTGAGCCGAAAAAGCCGGTTCTCTAAAAAGAGACGGACTTTTCACCACACAACTCGAGATCGGCGTGCAGACGAAAACTCGAATCGCGAGACCAAAACAACATCTGCCGGATCTGCCTGAAGAAAAGTTAGGAGTGCGGTAAATCTTTGTTTTTAAAAAAAAATGTAATCAGGTAATAATGACAATTTTGTGTCAAAAAAGTTGCGTCCCGGGGATGCACGTTGATTTGAGACTATGCGTCCCCAGCAAAAATGATGCGTCTAGGACGCAGGGACGCGGGCAAACGAGAACACTGATAGTTGCATCCCCTCTACCCACAATGCATAAAAAAATAGAGATAGAGCGATAGGTGGTTCAGGCGGGCAGTTAAGCAGGCTAATGCATAGACAATGAAATCAAATATAGAGATTCATTAGCATTCACCACTTTTTCTTTTTACTTCATTTCAGCAGTTTGTGCTGCTCCTTGATGGATGTGACCACCAGGGGGCAGTACAAGTATAAGTGTGTTCAACTGGGAGGTACAGTCGCAACGTGAGAAATATTATAACAACATTACTGTATTTTATTTTTGTCACTCTCCAATGATTGTGCTAGGAACCCGCCGCCAAAACCACAACGCAAGCGCGACAAGGCGCTCGATCGCCGCCATTCTTTCATTTTATCCCCCGCGGAGGTCATAGGGGGCTCAAAGGACTCTTTTGTCTGATTAATGGTGTTTGCTTCACTTAGATATTCTCTGCCTGGCGTTGATGAATCCCAGCGTCCTCGTAAAGTGAGAGCGCGCACAAGTGGTTTCTAAACGGCAATTGTTAACAGCTCGGTGGTCTCTATAAACATGCACCGACAGAGATCGGGAAGAAAAATAAGGCAGATTTTATAAAGGGGAAGATGGCGAAGCTATAAAGATGTCATATCAATGTCCCTGACATGATCTTACTTAGCTATACTTAGAAGCTAATGGACTCAATCTGTTTTGGGGAATTTTTACAGTGACAGATAAAGTTATAGTTTGAACCAGATTTTAAATCCATGAAAAACTTAAAACTGGAGCTCCATTATTTTTGTCTCTGAAAGGTTAACCAATTACGATACACAATTGTCATCAATTACATGTCCTTTTAAGACAAGATGCAATATTAAGTGATCAGTCATTGTTTAATCGGGAGATTTTATTGATCGGTCATAGGTGAGTAGAGTATCCAAAAGTTTTACTCAAATAAAAGTGTTGTTACTTCAGAATAATATTACTCAAGTAGAAGTAAAAGTAAATTAAATTATCTACATTTATATAGCGCTTTTCAGTTCAAGACTTTCCAAAGCGCTTTACAGTGTGCTTCACATTTCCCAATAGCGGCCGTGCAGCCATGTAAGGCGCTAACCTGCTTATTGGGGGTATTAGGGGTTCAGTGTCTTACCCAAGGACACTTCGACATGTAACACGGAGGAGCCGACATTCGAACTGCGATCTCTTGATCCCAAGACAAGCCCTCTACCTCCTGAGCCACTGCCGCCCCCCCAAAAAAGTAGTCATCCAAATACTTACTTGAGCACTTGGTGAAAACATTACTCAAGTACTGAGTAACCATAGCAACGTCGTATTTATTGATTTTTTTTTCGAGAGCCAGATCATCAAATTATCAAAGTCCATCCAATGAAATGAAATGATCTGCATTAACATAGCGCTCTTCAAGTCAAGACTTCCCAAAGCGCTTTAATCAACAATAAATACATTTAATTTAAAAGTAGATTTAAAAAATTAACATCAATTCAAGTGATTTTGTAAACGATGAAATAAAAATAGTATAAATCAAATTAATAAATTAAGAACAACGACAGTGTGCGTGTAATAATATATATATATATATATATATAAGGCAGCACGGCGGCGCAGTGGTTAGCGCTTGTGCGGCACAGTTCATGTCATGGGAACCTGTCGTGGGTTCAAATCCAGCTCCAGACTTCCTGTGCGGAGTTTGTATGTTCTCCCCGTGTTTGCGTGGGTTTCCTCCGGGCACTCCGGTTTCCTCCCACATTCCAAAGACATGCATTTCAGGTGAATTGGCCGGTCCAAATTGTCCCTAGGTGTGAATGAGCGAATGCATTGTCTGTCCCTGTGTGCCCTGCGATTGGCTGGCAACCAGTTCAGGGTGTCCCCTGCCCACTGCCCGGAGATGGCTGGGATGGGCTCCAGCCCCCCCCCCCCGCGACCCTAATGAGGAGAAGCGGTACGGCTGATGAGATGAGATGAGATATATATATACATGCATATATATATATACATACATACATAAATATATTACACTGTATATACAAGCTGAATGTATATATACTGGACATAAAGCACAGTAAAAAAAAGCTTTCCTTCATATGTATTTAATGAAAAATATTTTTAGAACAGGAAGGTTAAATCAATGAAGGCAAATAATAATAACAATAATAATAATACATTTTACCTTAAAGCAGCTTTCAGAACACCCTAGTTCGCTGTAAACCAAATATCAAACAACAATAAATCAAGCAAGTAATAAATAGCAAATAAAACTAAAGTTGAAATCTGAATTGAGGAAACTTACTGCTACATGTTTCCTCAAGTTCGAGGTTGAATTCTTGAAGGCAGAAATCTCCGTTTGTTTAGGAAAACAAAGGATATTGCATATTGTAGCTGGTGTTTGGCACCCTTTTTAAGGGGAACATGCGTTTGATGTGAGGCCAGGGTTGCTCCTTCTCTTCTGTCCTTATAATCGGTATTATTAAGCGACATTTTCGATATGTTAGCTCCGTAAACATTTCCCCGGCTAAAGTTAAATATAGTCACGTGACGAGGTTGCTACGTTTGATTGGTTAAACATGGTAGATTCTGCAGCAGGTCTCTGCCATAATAAAGACGGACGTATACTTACGTGAAGGGGATTTATTAAGTAACGAAGTAACGACTTCAACGTTGCCTATTAGAGCTGAGTCAAAGTACTGTTTTTTTCTTCACAAATTTACTCAAGTAAAAGTAAAAGTTTAGGGATTTGCAAATACACCTAGAAGTACAAAATTTCCCAAAAACTACTCAAGAAAATGTAACGGAGTAATGTACTCTGATGCTACCCACCTCTGGTATCAGTGACAATTAAAACCCAGTCCCCACTCGCTTCTTCTGGTTTATTTGTTCATCGAAAGCGCAGAATGGCATCTTTTAACACAACTAACGCCATTCTTCCAATCACTGCGGTTCTCAGTTAGTTTTAAATTGTCTTTAACATAAAGTGCATTGTCTTCCTTGTAACTCCCAAAATAGAACATATAGTGTTACCTGCAAAAGATCGTACATTGATTTTAAGTGCAAATGAAAAAAAAGTATTTTTGGTCAACCCCCAAAAACTGTTTTGTTTTTGTTTGTTTGTTTGTTTGTTTGTTTGTTTGTTTTAATAAACAACTGAGTCGCACAGAACACTTGAATCGTTTTCGATAAATTAAACAATCGACCTCAACCTCAAAGAAATTGTGTAGGAAACTGCATGAAACCAAAACAACCAATAACTGAAGTGAGGACAACCCAAAATTAGTAAAGGTTGCAATATTTTTCAATTTTTAGCAGAGTTTTTATTTATTTTTATTTTTTTTTAAAACCAAGATTTTATAGACTAGAGCATAGTTTGGCAACAAATGGCTCCAGTGCCACAGGAGGCTTTCATCCTTCTGTTCTGGTTCCCTGTGACTTTGGAAAATAATGAGTATTTTATAAAAATCTAATTTCATTTCAGTTTGTTTATTTTAAAATATAATTCTGAAATTGAAGATCATAGTCAACTTGTAACATTAAAATTAAACGTTTTTTATATTTTTACCCAGAAAAGGAAAATTTCTGAAGGTAACAGAACGTTTAATGCCACAAGGGGAGATTCTTTTTGTCATGATTACCGATGTGAACCACCTGTGCCCGCTCATTTGGCGCCAACCGCTGCGGGTTCTGATTGGCTCCCTATTACTACTTGAACCCAGTCCTGTCAATCCCCTGTTGTCAGTCCGTCTGCGAACCTCAGTTTATACTAGGCAAGCCTTTTTCGACCCTGACTCCCACCTGTCCCGTTTTTGCTGCCGTCTGTCTCGGGCTACGATCTGTTTTCATCCTGACCACGTCTGCTCTCCCGTCCCGGCTTACAACCTCTTTTCGTCCCCGACTACGTCTACTCTCCCGTTCTGGCTTACGGCTCGTTTCCGACCCCGACCACGCCTTGCTCTCCCAGTCCCGGCTACCGACCAGTTTTTCCATCCCTGACACCGTCATCGCTCGCTACTGAAGATCCAATTCCATGTTTGGATCACAATCCAAGTACGAGAGCGACTTGCTTCCCGCATCCAGCGAACACCGGATCGTGGGCGCAGCCCTTCTTCTTTCTTTCAATAAAACTTGTGGTAAACTTTACGCAATTGGGTCCTGTTTCCGTTTTGGTCCTGACACTTTTGCTTTCACTGCTAAAGAAAATGGTTTACCAGTCTGCTTAATATGCGGTAAAAAAATTGGGAAACAACAAAAAGTCAAATGTTGCGAGATATTTCAAGAACAAACACTCTGCCTTTGTGAAGTAGTCATTTTGTTAAAATTCAGGAGGACAACTGCCTGCACACTCCAGCACATGGGATGGGACAGAAGGACACTGCCCATTTTTTTTTGTTAGCATTTTTCGTTGAGTGCTGGTGGATAATATTTGTGTTTTTTATCTCATACATAAGAAGACAGGTGACTGCAAGCTGTTTGCAATTTTTTGAGTTTGGATTTTTGTTTCTTAAATACTCAAATAGACACCGGGTATTTTATTTGAAATTAAGCATCAACCAAGTGTAAAATGCTTTTTGTACACACAGAAATAAAATGCCAAGTTCTCTGCAGCTGTTCGTGGATTTCATTTTAATAAATGCAATATTTTTTTTTGCTTGACTCAACCCAGGCCTACGGCTATTAAAGCCCGAACCAGCCTGAACCCGGCTGATTAACTAGATTGGAGGCACCGAGCCCAAAACAAACCTAATTTTCAGATTTTATTTGCGAGGACTCCGAAGGAAAAGGAGTGTTTTTGCCCAGGCTCGCACTTGGGTCTAAGATCTTATCTCTGTAATAGAGTGTATTTTCCACTGTGCTCAGGGATCAGTGTAAAAAAATGAAATAAAAAGCTATAAATTACAGCTGTGCCCACAACAGATGTGGCGAATTCCCCTGAGTCAGCAAGTGGCGTCTTCCTGTCAGCCGCGAGAGTGGTCCACGGCTGTTTTTTGCCACTCGCCTGCCAAACCATCAAACATCCTTGGCAGAAGCTTTCTGACATCCGTCTCCCGGGCTGCTCGGGGCCCGAGGATCCCTCTCCCTTACTCAGCTAACACCTTAACACCGTTTCGCATAACTGTTTCTCACTCGGTTGAAAAATAATAATAAAAAACACGCATCGTCGATATTTGTTTGAAATTCCAATGTTTGGTTAGTTGATTGTTTTGTCTATAACCATAGCGAAAGATGACTGTACCTTGGTGTCTGAATTGTGTTTATTATGTTCCAGAATAGTGGAATGGAATTTAGCATTTCACATGTTAAGGTTAGCCATGGGTGTGCAAACTTATTGAGTTAAAACCTTTGGGGGAGAAAATAGATTATTATTTTTTTTTTTAATTGATTAGATTATTTTTCTTTGTATCTGCAGATGCAGAGTCTCGTGTCCAATACATCAAGTCAAGTCAAGTCATGTTTTTTTGGATAGCCCTTAATCACAAAGAGTCTCACAAGAGTAAAAAAGATAACATGGGTTTATATTTGTTTATAAAGCACAACATTTTTAAACACAAATAAAGCAATGTAATTTGTGATGCCTTTTCTTTCAAGCTGTCATGATTACTCATTCATTTCACCTGTTCCGGCTTGTTTGGCGCCAGCCGCTGCTGGCTTCCTGATTGGTTCCCTGTCCTTCTTAAGCTCAGTCCTTTCACTTGCCTGTTGTCAGTCCGTCAGTGAACCTCTGTTTCTACAAGGCTAGCACTTTGACTCTGACTCCCGTCGGTCCTGCTTTTTGATAGATAGATAGATAGATAGATAGATAGATAGATAGATAGATAGATAGATAGATAGATAGATAGATAGATAGATAGATAGATAGATAGATAGATAGATAGATACTTTATTCATCCCCGAAGTGAAATTCACATTTCCAGCAGCATCCCTGAGCTGAGAACAGTACAATAATAAAGCCAAAAGAATACAATATACAAATACCCAGTGTGACGTGCAAATGCCCACTGTAGCGTGTTATATAGAGTAACTAAATAGTGCTACACAGAATACATATTGCAGTAAGATTCGGTAATATCCAATGTAGGTGGTGTGGTTTAATGTGGGCCTTTACTCTGCCGTGTGGAGTTAAAGAGCCTCATGGCATGAGGAAGAAAAGATCTCTTCAGTCTGTCCGTAGTACAAGACAGTGACAGCAGTCTGTCGCTGAAACTGCTCTTCTGTCTGGAGATAATGCTGTGTAGTGGATGCGATGGATTGTCCATGATTGACCTCAGCTTTTTCAGTGCTCGTCTCTCAGCTACTGTTGTTAGGCTGTCCAGCTCTTTGCCCACAACAGAGCTCCCCGTGTCCAGTGAGCGCCAGATTGCTGGCGCTGCCTTTCTTCTATATCTCAATAAACTTGTGAGAAACGTTACGCGATTGGGTCTACCCTTTGATCTGGTCGTAACACAAGCAATACATTTAATAACATGCATTGAAAAACAAAAAGAAATCAGGTTAGCTCAAGAAGTCTTTTTTATTGGAATTTGCTAAGTTGAGTATTAAGTATGACATAAGTTGAGAAGAAATTAAATGTTGGCCTTGAACGCAGAGCATATTAGCTTCATGAAAGATATACTACACTACCTTGTAAATTTTGTAAGAACAAACGACGTTTGTAGGCCGTACAACCTTTGCAATAGTACATGAGTCAATTCATTCAAAAGAGAAAAATCATTTTGCATTGCCGGAAACTCAGCAAAATGTAACGTGATGTCAAGTTTTGGACATGTTTGATAATGAATTATCTTGCCACACTTGGGATTATGGTTGCTCACTGTTGTTTCGAGCGTTGCTCACCGACTTTGTGTGAACGCTCAGACCCGTGGAAAATTAGAGGGAACATTGCCTGTGGGTCATAGTTTGTCCACCACTGAGGCAAGTGCTCCATCAAGTTGTTTCTGTTTGGTGTGTTGCATATTTTCTCGTAGCTACCAATCTATATGGTTTATTGTAAGCAGGGTGAAAGGTTCTATGTTCTCCCCAATGGGAGTTCTGCCAGTTTTCTTTTCATTACTCAACCTGCAGCCTGGACCCCTACTATCACAATAAGCTTTATTTTTATCGACGTGTCCAGACGGAAGCGGCATTCCTGGGAATTAGGCTCAATTTCACGTGGCCTCCAGTGTTTTTCAGGGAATACTGACCCCCCTGATTTCTTTACGCAGTGCACCGTATCTCCGGCCGATATCAGATATTGTTGCCCCACGTTCGGGGTTTATTGATTCAATTTGTTTTCTTAAATATTGTGTTTCGGTTATGGTTCACTGACCTTAGAAGTTAACTGGAACGAAAATGTCTTGTGTTCTCTCTGAGTCAGATTCCAGATTCCAATACAGTATCAGTATCAAAATGTCTTTTTTTACTGAGTATTAATGTTATAATGTGTATTTTTGAATAATACCATAGTTTAGTAGACACAGATTCTATTACTTTAAGTTTGGATCGGGCGGTACTGATACCATTCTAAGTATTTTTTAAGGTAAAATACTTAGAATGGTGGTGGAACGGTTACCTCGTAGTGGTTGTTTTATATACAATCAGGAACTTGTAAATTGCCATAGAATAAATGCAATATTATTTAAAAATATTAAAGTCTGAATTAAAAAAATGTGTATATAGAGAGAGGGAGACAGAGAGAGAGAGATGTCAGGACTAGAACGGAAACAAGATCCAATTGCGTTACGTTTCTCACAAGTTTTATTGAAGAAAAGAGGAAGGGCTGCGCCCACGATCCGGTGTTCGCTGAGCGCGGCAAGCAAGTCGCTCTCGCGCTCGGATTGTAATCGGAACACGGAAGTGGATCTTCCGTAGCGAGCGATGGCGGTGTCAGGGACGGAAAAACAGGTCGGTAGCCAGGACTGGAAGAGCAAGGTGTGGTTGGGGTCGGAAACGAGTCGTAAGCCAGAACGGGAGAGTACACGTAGTCGGGGACAAAAAGGAGCGTAAGCCGGGACGGTAGAGCAGACGTGGTTAGGATCAAACAGGCAGTAGCCAGAGACAGACGGGAGCAAAAAAACGAGACAGGTGGGAGTCAGTGTCAAAAAAGGCTCGCCTAGTATACACTGAGGTTCACAGACGGACTGACAACAGGGGATTGACAGGACTGGGTTAAAATAGTGACCGGGAGCCAATTAGAACCCGCGGTGGTTGGCGCCAAACGAGTGGGCACAGGTAATTCCCATCAGTAATCATGACAGAAATCAGTACTGGTGTCGTATACAACACATCCTATTTGGAAATTGATATTACAACACATCGTAGATAAAAGCGTTGAGTGACAATTGTCCATATGAGTTAACAATTCCAGCCACACAAGTACATGGAGGGGTTAAGCCCGGACAACAACAGGTGCACTCGCTGTACATTTTACAGTGAACAACGTTGTTTCCTGTGATATTTCCAACCCAGCCCAAGTTGCACGCGATGTGCCGATGGAAAGCTCCCCAAAAAAGGGAAAATCCATTAGGTACAGTCAGGCCAATTGTACATTCTCACACTGCATCCACTGCCAATTGCAGCAAAATAAAGATTTCATGCATCAAAAATGTAAACCCTCATATAAATGTTTTTTTTCTCCTGTGGGTAATATAAGCCTATGAATGAGCAAAGGTGGCAAAGCATGAGAAACCACAGGGACAAGTATTTTTTTACAAGCGAGCTAAGGCCAAATGTTTGCATCGCGTGCCTCGTTGCGACTCTTGTTTTTCATCCGACCTATTAAAAGCAGACATGTTTGCAGAGAAATGTGCAAACTTCAGATTCTTAGGGCCCCCTGAAAGAAAACGAACCTCTACTTGCAGAAAAATGGCTTGTGGAATGTCTCGCAATGTTACAAGCGTTCTACTAGTTTGCCTAAATTGTTGCCCGTTCTCCACTTGACACCAGGAGCCTGCTAGAGTTTGAAGTTCAATATTTTGATGCTCTTATCTGTGCAACCAAGGTATTTCGCCTGTTTAGTGGGTAGAAAAGTGTACAAACCCCAGTCAAAATTTGTCTTTTTTCTTTGTTCATTTTTGCTCTAAAACTGTCTGTTTTTTCCGTTTCTTTTGACAAAAATTGGTAAAAGTTATGCACTATTTTTCACTGCACTACTATTACGATGCACTATTCCTTATTGCACTATTATTGTCACGGACCAGGAACAGAGACGGGACCCAATTGCGTTCGTTTTACTCAGCTTTATTTAAAAGGAGGAAAGGGCTTGCACCCACGATCCGGTGATCGTCGGTCACGGGTAGCAGATCGCTGGAAACGCGTAAGTGGCACTTCCGTGTCGGGCAAAGTCAATGTCGAGAGCGAGGAAAGATCAGGTTGAGGGCCGGGACAGAGGAGAAAAAACGTAAAGAGGTTCAGAAAACAGGTCGGCAACGGGAATTAGACAGAAAACGGGGCAGGATAGAGTCAGGAGTCAAAAGAGCTTGCCTTGCATGTAGCTAAGGTTTGCAGACAATCTGATGAATGTTGACAGGAAGGTGGGGATTAAAAAGAGTAGAACAGCCAATCAGGGTCCGCGGCTGTTGGCGCCAATGGGGCCGACTCAGGTGCCCTGCATTAGTAATCATGACAATTATCACACCTTAGACCAGCTTGTAAGCACTACTTTTAAATAATTTTTTTCCTATTTATCCTGACAGTCATATCTTGCTTTTGTATTCAAAGTCTTTATTACATATTTACTGCGATTGGCTGGCACCCAGTTCAGGGTGTCCCCTGCCCACTGCCCGGAGATGGCTGGGATTGGCTCCAGCCCCCCCGCGACCCTAATAAGGATAAGCGGTACAGCTAATGAGATGAGATGAGATGAGGTTACATATTTACCCTGGAGTACAATGTTTGATCTTGTTGCACACTATGTTTTACAACTTTGAGATCAATGACGATGAATACAGTATGTGGTGATTTCCACTTAACTTGAATCCCATTTATAATAGCAATGGCTTACTATGTATTTGTTATGCAACCGGTCCCCCCAAAATATACTAGCTAGAAAAGAGGACTACAGTAAGACCTCGGTTATCGTTAATGGGGACCAAAACCACCCGCTATAAGTGAAAATCCGCGAAGTAGCGGCGCACCTTCCAAAAAAAATAAATAATAATTTTATTATTATTATCATTATTTTTTATTATTATGTTTTAGACCCGGTTAATGGGGACTAAAACCACCCACAAAAGTGAAAATCTGCGAAGTAGCGACGCCCCTTCAAAAAGAAAAAAAAACAAAAAAACACTTTTTTTTGTAATTATTATTTTTTAGACACAGTTAATGGAGACCAAAACCACCCGCAAAAATTAAAATCTGCAAAGTAGCGACACCTCCTAAAAAAAATAAAAAAAATAATAATAACAATAATATATATATATATATATATATATATATATATATATATATATATATTTATTTATTTTTTTTTTAACCACTACAGACCGCGAAGCTCTGAAGCCGCGAACTCGAACCGCGAAGTAGCGAGGTCCCACTGTAAATAGAATATTTATTTTGCATTTGATTATATTTGAATTCCTGGAATATTTGGTCTGGTTTAAGACACAATACAATTGGCACAAATCATTGTCAAACATTTGGGGCAAGAAAAAACTTGCTTTTCCAAATATGTCACTATCATACCCGTCAACCTGTACGGTTTTGCTGTACATTTTTTATGCACTTTAAAATGAGTACGATATACAAGGAAATCTGTACGGAAAAACACAAATTTGTCAATCGCATGCGTCTGCCGCCTGGGGATTTCCCATCATGCATCATTCAGAAAAAAAAATGGTGTTCTATTATTTTGTATTTTGTACCGGAAAATACGACAGTTTGTACGGGCATGGAGCCGTGGAGGTTGACAGGTATGCACTATTAAGGCTCTCTCTAAATGTTGCGGTCACTGTTTATTTTCACCCCATGACAACTCGGTGTTAATAACATTCCCCTGTAAAACACAGCGCTTGAACAAGCGGTAGTTTGATTAAATGAGGAGAAAAAGTGAAACGCTGACAAGAAAATGGTGAATTACATGTGTGTACGGTAATGAACTATTTATTTTTGCCCCTGTTTTTGTAACGACCGGCAGAGAACCCAAATGCGTAACGTTTCACACAATGCTTTATTAAGGGGAAGTCAGGGCGAAAGGAAAAAGACAGTGATCTGGTGCTCGCTGGGCAGGAGGAGCGGGAAGACCTCGCGAACGAAGGGTGGTCGGAGATCGGAACAAGTCAGGCAGCCGGGACGAGCGGGAAGCCCCAGGGATCGAGGATCCATACAGAATCGGGAGGGATACGGGTAGTCGGGACAGGAGAACGGAGCTTGAATCGGAGATGGATACAGGAAACAGATCGGGATCAAAACGGGTGCCCTAGTCAAAAGTGCTTGCCTTGCATGTGCTAAGGATCGCTGATGGACTGACCAGGAGTAAACGAGAATGGCGTGCTTCAATAGGAGGATGACTAATTAGGGAACGAGTGGCAGCTGGGGCTGAAAGAGTCAGCGCAGGTGAGGGCAATTGACAAATCATGGCAGTTTTAGTCTGACACGGGACGGAACATTAAAAATCAAATACAATATGAGTCTAAAGTAGGAATAGCTACAGAGAAATAGCTAAGAGAAAACTAAATTTGGTTTATAAGGTCATTTGTTGTTAGGTGAAACTCATATTATGGTAACTTTGCTTCAAATGGAAAAAAGGTTTGGCCTTGTTTGATATCTAGCTTACTTGCTAGCATCTACCTAGCCTTCAAGCTAAATATTTACCTATCCAAAATTTTAGCTAGTATCCTACCTAGCAAGCTAATGAAATCTATAAAATGGTTTTAGTCTAACATCCATTCATTTATCCAGCTAGCAAGCAAACAATTGAAGAAGAAAGGGATCTTCTTTTAGGTGTTCGTTTTATATCTGTCGAAATGAAAGCTGAGGTGAGTAGTTTCTTTAATGTTTTACGACAGAATATTTGGGGAATAGATGAGCTACGAGACAATGGCCGTAGGATTGACGAGTGAGCGGTCAAAATGGCTGTCAATTACTTTTATACTGGTAGGGGCAGTCCTTAAGCTGAGTAAATACGATATTAAGAGTAAACTCGAGTATTTTTCAAGGTGATTCGACGAGCTCAAGCTACCTGCACAATAAAAGACTACTGAAACAATGGACAATTGCAACTGAATGAATGAAGAAGTTAATTATTCATGGCTAAAGTTATAAAGGACTGAAATAAAGAAGAGGTTATACAGGAAGATAATCATGCAATCTTGGTTATATATCTAGTGACACATTTCAATATTACAACACAATCTAGCTGTCAGAGACCAGAAACCATTTCTTTTGACAAAATTTGGTAAAAGTTATGCACTATTTTTCACTGCACTACAATTACGATGCACTATTCTTTATTGCACTATTATTGTCACAGACCAGGACCAGAGACAGGACCCACTTGCATTCGATTTCTCAGCTTTATTTAGAAGGAGGAAAAGGCTTGCACCCACGATTCGGTGATCGTCGGTCACGGGTAGCGGATCGCTCGGAAACGCGGAAGTGGCACTTCCGTGGCGAGCGTAGGCAGTGTCGAGAGCGGGGGAAGAACAGGTCGATAACTGGGACGGTGGCGCAAAAACGTAATCGAGTACAGAAAAGGGGTCGGAGCCGGGAATCGAACAAGAATCAGGACAGCATAGAGTCAGGGTTGAAAGGGCTTGCCTAGCGTGGGCTGAGGTTTGCAGACAGACTAACCACGGGTGACAGGAAGACGGGGTTTAAAAAGAGATGAGCAGCCAATCAGAGTCCGAGGCAGTTGGCGCCAAAGTAGCCGAGTCAGGTGCCTTGCAACAGTAATCATGACACTAGCTACCTGTAACAATACAATTTCTTGCAATTTTTCAGTCTAACATCTATTTACCTATCTTGTAAGCTACACATCCATGAAACTCAGAAACTATGAGGCAGGCTAGCAAAAAAGCAAATAAAGCAAAAGTACTCAACATTAATTGTAAATATCTATAAGCAGGGCAGGCCTCGGTAATATGAGAAAGATGGAAATAACAAGTGCTCCTGAATATACCAAAAACAGGTGCAGACATTCTGTCTCCGTCCTCCCCATTACTTTATACTCTCACACCCACTCCCATCCTATTATTTAATTGCAGTTATAAAAAAAATCCAAATGCTGCTTCTTTGATGCAGAAGGCATTCCTGGCATCTCTTAGATGTCGGTGCAGCTTTGTGGAAATCTAAGCCTTCTTGAAAGCATTTTCCTTGGGAAAAAGTGAGCAGTCTTGCTATGAACAGGCTGCAGGGACACCTGCAGCTCTGGGACGGCAGCGACTACAGATGTCTCTTGGACAACACTCAACACCAGTATAGAAACTTGCGTTTGTACAGAAGAACGCTGGCTATACCTCGCCCAGCCATTCACACGTGTGTGGCAGGGTAGGTCATGTATGTGCCAGTTATAGCTAAGTCTCACGTCTTGTGTCTCGACTCAAATGGTATTCTAATCTGCCTTCCTCCCTTTGGATAATTCCATTAGGAGAGAATCACGGTAAAAACCGTGAAAGCTATTTCCATAAAACCCTGTCATTAATTTGTCCCAGTCGTTAAAATTAGCTGTAATTGACCTAATTGTGGTGAACCGCGATTTGCAACCGCATTAAGGAGAGGGGGGAATCCATTTGCAAAAGATCAAACAGTTTTAAATCGTGATCCTTTCCAAATATTACAATCAATTATTTAAGTAAAACATTATGATGGTTTCAAATGATGTTACCATACTGTATATATTTCGGATTGGAAAGTGGGAACTCCGACCCTCTCTACCTTTCCGTTAGCTAAATTTTTTTCCCATATACACAAATTCCACCTTCAGAAGGGAGTTCATCATTAGATCAATTTCAGTTAATTATGAGAGACGTCCACTGCCGTATGGCCTCCTTGAAACTCCACAAACAGTGGAAGGAAGTGTGAAACCAGATTCCTCATCAACTGTCACTCTGGAGGCTTAGATGATTGACTCTTTGAACACTCTTTCTGGTGTTTGTTAGGAAAACGAGCCTATCATCAGTGTCTGAAACTCATGACAAAAAGTTATTGGACACCCGGGCAGACAACTCAGAAAAGTTGCCCGCCAAGCCATAAGGTTGCCTGCCCCGTTTTTCACAACTTGAAACACAATAAGACGACTAATCGCAGTATTAAGGATTGATAATCAGAATGTTTAACAGAACAACATTTTAAAATTAAGTTTATTATGAATCTACGCATAACACTCATTGCATGTATATGACATCGCTCTTTTTCATCTGCCATCAGTATGTACTCATCTTCATTCATGCAATGTTTGGGTTGCGTTGTCGGCTGCAAGCCACATGAACTCCTCTTTCCACGATGCTTTTAATGTACATTTACGTTTTGTAGCATCATCAATTTTGTTAGCTTCTTTCGAATCTTTCTTCTGGGGCTGAGGTTTTGGCTTGATTCCTGACCACTTATCCATTTTTCTTGTGTCGTCTGTGCGTCTACTTTGAAAAATAATATGCAAAGGCACCTTATAACGCTTGGGAAAATCCGGATGCACGAAGTTATTCGATGCAGGCTTTTGATTGGCTGCCGGGTATGCAAATTGCCAAACGAACTGAAATTCAGAAATTTCCAAACTGAACGAACATTTCGAAATCATAATAAAGCAAAATCTTTTTTTTTTTTTTTTTTTTTTTTTTTTTTCTTGAAAAAGTTGTCGACCACCCGGGCGGAGACGTTTTATAAGTTGTATGCCCGACGTAAAAGATGCACGCCCGGGCGTCCGTGCAGACATTATTTCAGACACTGCTATCATCTGTGTGAAGAACTTGACTTCTTGTCGTGTGTGAATACTGATTTATAATAGAGTTAACACCAAGTATTCAACGTTAAATTATTCTTAAGTGGGGGAATTGAACTGACTTGAGCTGGGCGAGTGGAGTAGCAGGTGGATGCAGAGGGGGGGGTGAAAGCGACGGCGGACTCTACATTTTGACGCTGTCGGTACTTGGGTGCCGAAGCGCACAGTTCGGCGCCGAAGTATGCAGGGCGCCGGAATGCAGCTTTGGGTTTACTTGGGGCCCGATTCCTCAAATAAAGTTAATCGGTAAGGGTTTGGGCTGGTTCAGGCTTTTATACCCGCGGGTTGGGTCGGGTCGGGCTGGATTCTTTAGACCCCCTAATGTCGACCAATAGGACACAGGCATCTCAGAGACTCATCACACACAATTAACACCGCAAACTTTTGTTTCAGGCATACAAAATTTGTTGTTGTTGATGTCGTATAATGGAGTATATATGAGGGCCAATAAACATCTTATCGAGTCAAGTCAAGTCAAGTCACATTTATTTATATAGCCCTTAATCACAAAAATGTCTCAAAGGACTGCACAGGATTACAATTACACCACCGCCTGATCTTAAACCAACATGCGGGAAAGGAAAAACTCAAAACCTCAGCATGAGGAAAAAAGAAACCTTGAGAGGGGGCCTCACAAGTGGTAATTCCCCTTCCGGGATGACCAGGGTGGAATAGATTTAGCATTGAGTTACAGTACACAAACATCAATAAAAGAGAACACTAGGTAACATGTTGAAATTTGTCCGGAAAGTGCATGATAGCAACGAGGCCCCAAGCCTGTAAACTAGTCCAAAAAGTCCAGATTATTACACATTGTAAGGCAGGGACACCGTATCCTGGGGTCTATTAAACTGCCTAAAATGAAATTTACTCAATTGTGGTTTAAAACCCAACCCTTCAAAATAGATTCCATTCACAGAACCAGATCAGACGATTGTCACCAATAACGAAGAAAACTGTAGTTAGGGTATGACATCTTTCCCTTAGCAAACTGGTATTTGGAAATTCCTGACACACCTTGTACGTCACAAGAAGACCCTTGCTGACCAGGGTGTGAATTTATGGAGGTATTTTAGTGAACCTCAAGTCAACACACATGCCTGTGCTGGAATTTGTATTAAATTAATCTCCACCTCTCTCCAACCTCCTTCAAATTGTTTCCAGCCCATGGAACATCACAATTCTGTCAACTGTTTCTGTCTTTCTTGGAGTCTCCAATCACACACAATTCCATCCCCGTTCCTCCGCTTTTAGTTTTCACATACACAAACAGACTAGAAAAAGTAGGTTGGGACTAGGTTGGGGGGTTGGGCTGCCTTAACTATGCAGTCCCGGCCTTGTTCTTGAACCGCCGTGATGGGTCGCCCCTCGAAAAAAAGGCCATGCTCGCCATAATTCCACCGCGACTGAAACTATGTCTCGTGATTTCATGCATGCTTGGCTGAGGTAATCAATCTCTTTGAAGTCGTGGCTGGTCTCGTTTGGAAACCAAATAAATGGACAATTTCACTGAGTTGTTTGACATCAAGATTAACTGATTGTGGAAAATGAAGTGTGATTTCGGCTTTTTTCCGAGTGTCTCTTTTTGTGCTGTCGTTGTCCTTCAAAACAAGTATATGGAATTTTCCGAGAAGAATGTCACACAAACAAGATATAACTGAACTAAATGGTTGAGATTGATAAAAGAAAACTGAGTTAGCTTTTTAGAGGGGATCATGTACTAACAAATTACCAGTTATGTGAATTGCTAGGTAGCTAGCGAGCTGGGTGAGTAGACTATCTATGTCTATTCATATTCTTAATCAGTTCTTTAACTAATTATGATGCCAGCTAGATTATTAGCTAGTGATAGATAGATAGATAGATAGATAGATAGATAGATAGATAGATAGATAGATAGATAGATAGATAGATAGATAGATAGATAGATAGATAGATAGATAGATAGATAGATAGATAGATAGATAGATAGATAGATAGATAGATAGATAGATAGATAGATAGATAGATAGATAGATAGATAGATAGATAGATAGATAGATAGATAGATAGATAGATAGATAGATAGATAGATAGATAGATAGATAGATAGATAGATAGAAGGGGAGAGAAAAGGGGGGAGAGAGAGAGCTCACAGATTTTCTCATTAGCAAGCTAGCTAGCAAAATAAACAGTAAATGGCAATCAAATGATACAATTTGCAGTAGCTTTTTTCATTTACGTTTTCGGTTATATTTTAACAGGAAAAAAAAAACAATGAATGCTCTTCCTTAAGGTGTCAGAAGACAGAAAACTGCCCTTTGCCATTCGTACTACAATTTAAAATATCAGAAGCAAGATCAACAGAATTTAATCTAAAGAGATGGAAAAAAGAATAAGTATTTTTAAGGGGAAAATGGACCAACAAACTAAAAGTTATATTGCTATTTACGTTACTATTAAATTGAGTTCTGGTTAGCAAGCTTTATAAGTACATGGACTACCTATCTTAGTCTATTCCTATTCTTTACCATTTATTTAGCTAATTCGACAGCTAGCTAGATTTCAGCTAAATGAAACAATAGATACCCGGCTGACAGCCTTGACAGACTGCTCACTAGCAAGCTAGATATAAAGATAAACAGTACAAATGATCTCATTTATTGAACACAGTTGTAGGTTTGCCCATTTACGTTTTCATTTGTATTGGGCAGACGGACTACAAAATATATTTACATTTCTTCTTAAATTGCTTGCTAGCTAACACGCTGGATGGGTAAATAGATTATCAATATCTATTCCTCATCCTTTCCAGTTATTTAGCTAATTGCATTGCTATCTAGATGCATAGGTAAATATCTAATCCTTAGGCTGGACCGGGAGTCTCCAACGTAGTACAAGCGGGCACCAGGGGGCCCGCCAAGGATGGCTGGGGTGCCTGCGGACCTGTTCTGAAAATAGCTCATCAGGGCTGGGTTATTGTGATTATTTTTTTTACTAAAATGATTTTTTTAGTGCTTGACTGGGTGTATTTTTTTTATTTAAAAAAACCTGGTAATTACATAGTAACAACATAGTAATTACATGATGAGTTTTTAATATTAAATGCATATTATACTGGGCGCCCACTGTGCTTATTAGTAAAAATTTTTTTTTTTTTTTTTGAAAAGTAGCTCTCAGTTTGAAAAACGTTTGAGACCCCTGGGCTAGACAGACGTCTCATAAGCAAGCTAGCCAAATAGGTGAACAATACTGTGGCTGACAAATGATCCAATTCAATAAAAGTAGTTGTAGTTTTTTTCATTTGTGTTTTTGTTTGTATTGTGACAACAAAACAAACAGCTCTTCTTTGAGATGGCAGAAGATGGTAAATTGTCCGTTGTCATACATACAACGATTTTACAACCCAAAACTTGCCACGAATTAAAGAACATAACTTAGGAAGCACTGAGTATGAAATACTGTAAACGTCTCATAAAAGTGAATGTTCTATACCTTTTGATGCTTACGGATGGATGATGTTTGTACCGCTTGAATTTCAATTTGAAATGAATTCTGCCCAATTTACCAGAGTAATATTCCATGGATCGAAGGTTGTACCTGTCAGATTTATAGCCCACAGCTTTGGACAAGAGTTCTAATGTGGCCCCTGAGAGGAAGTCTCCTTAGAGTTGCGGTCCCCGGTCATGGTTCTGGATCCCAGCTGTGAGAGCTTTGATGGTCGGTTAAGTTCTTACATTAGAAAAAAATAAAAGGGATTGCGGGCCAAAGGTGCAAGGCTGCATATGTGAGAGGAAGGTGGAAGGCTGAGAGTGATCCAAATTGCCACCCGGAGATCTGGAGATGCTGTGTGGTTTTTCGAGGGCTGAGAATGAGGAGTGTGAAGGTCAACGAGAAGCAAATGGCGTCCCATCACCTTAGCAGAGCGCTTGACGTGACCCAGAACCTATCAAGCTCAATAACCATCATCTAAATGGAGAAGTACAGTAATTCAAGCCTTGAAAGGAGGATCTCATCTCACTATTGTCCTTGTAATGTTATCCCATTGTTGACAGTGTCCGGCCCTCTCTGTTGTGACCCGTGCTTGGCCTTCAAATACGCCCCAGAAGTGGTCATGAAGTCTTAATGAAAACCACTTTCCTGAATGGAGAAACTTAAGAAAGTGTTTTCCCTTTGGAGGAATGAAAACCTGAATTGAAAGAACACTTACCTTTAATGTTTTGATTGCTAAATGGATAGCACACTATAATGATGGTCAGTTTTACACGCTAGAAGCTAATCACGGGATTTCAATTTGTAACCTTACAAAAATAATAAAAGTGAAGATTAAATATTCACTAAATAACAGAGGTTAATGAGAAAAACTGTACAGGATGTACACAGCAACAGTGTCTCAGAACTTGCTAGCAAGCTAACTGAATTATACAATCAAGTTGGCCTACTTACAAGCTAGCTATCTTATACATGTAAAAGTAATAAAAATGTGTGTCTAAAGAGAGACGATTCTCTACATATTTCATATAAATAAGGTTTTGCTAAGATTTAAAGAAACAACTTTAAATGTTTTCAGACTGCTGGAATGTAGGGGGAATGTTTTTGTTGTTAGCTTGCTACTTCTGTGTCTAACAAGCTAGACAGTTTATGTATCAAAAATTGTCAAAAGCTGTCCAAACAAAGATATCCCCAAAAGATATGAGTTTTGAAAATGTGTGGCTATGATTCGTAACGATTTAAAAAAACAATTTAAAACATGTGCGGATTCTGTGAGATTAGGCAGTTGTGTTGTTAGCTAGCGAGCTAAGCTGTGATCAGCTATTTCCTGGTCCAACAAGCTAACACGCTTACTTCTAGACTAGCTGTTTTATGTACTTATAAATTCGGACTTTAAGCAGCTACTTTTTCCTCTGAGCTTTCAACCCTGCAGTTTATGCAATGATTTGGCTAATTTATGCATTTCTAACGGCCACCAGGGGGGCGCCGAAGCAGTAAAGGTAAGAATGAGACCGGTTGAATATATGTGTCGAGGAAGTTTAATGTAACTTTGCGCTTTGTGCATGATTAAAACTAGCATGAACCTTGAAATGTGGCATAACGTATTCCAGTGACATTGTAAAAACACGTATTTGTTTATCAAGTCTGCCGGCCCATGGCTGGCCATCGGAGTGTGAAGGGTTTAAAGTACCGTTTATTATTGAAACTCTTTCTGTGTACCGTATTTCTTTGCAAATATTTCATGTTTCAATGTAGCCAGGTGCGGCTTATAATCAGGTGCGCTTTATAGTCCAAAATTTACGGTATCTAAAATCCATAAAATGAGTTTCTAACCAGATGATCTTCTACAGATTTTATTTTTAAAATGTCTCGCTAAAATTCATAATGATTTAAAGAAACGTCTTCAAATGTTGGCAGATCCTTGGAGAGGTGACTGCTATGTTTTTGTTGTTTGCTTTTTCTAAGATGCAAGGGATGTGAAAAACCCCAAAATGTGATCTGGTCTGATGTGAAACCCTTTGGGACAATCCTTCAAAACATTTACAGGGATGTTAAGTCGGCGCCCTGAGGAATTTTAAAGGGTTGAAAAAAGGGGCAACGGAAAAAACAAGACAAGCTAGCCTCAACGTTGGCATCAGAGATGACAAAATTGCAAACATTCTTTGTGTTATTAATTCCCATGTCCAAATTACTGCCATATCCTATTATGCATAAGCTACAAATTAAGGATAAAAAGGATCACGGTGAAATGGATTAATGAAGTTTCAATTCATCGATACAAATGTTCCAAGTTACAACTAGAAACAGGGATTTAGGATTAGTAAAGAGGCAGAAAAAATTGTGGGGGTAAAGGATGCAGATGGGAGAAGGAGTGCATCCATGCACGGTGGATTAAAAGCACATGTGTTTGCCGGAGGTGAGGACACCACGGCAAAACATGCGAGGAACAAATGGCGTCATTTGGCCCCCACTGGGGACCACACGCCGTACCCTCGTTTCCACGCATTGTTTGCCCACGACGGCTTTTATTCTTTCCTTGCATCTATTTAAAATAAGTATAATCAAGGACTTGACGGCACGGCGGCTGGTTGGTTAGCGCGCAGTCCCACGGTGTAGAAGTTCAAGTCCAGCTAGCCTCCCCATGTGGAGTTTGCATGTTCTGCCCGTGCCTGTGTGGGTTTCCTCCGGGCACTCCGGTTTCCTCCCACATTCCAAAAACATGCATTTCAGGTTAACTAGCCGGTCCAAATTGTCCCTAGGTGTGAATGAGCGAGTGATAAATTTATCTCTGTGTGCCCTGCGACTGGCTGGCAACCAGTTCAAGGTGTCCCCCTGCCCACTGCCTGAAGACAGCTGGGATGGGCTCCAGCAACCCCGCGACCCTACTGAGGATAAGCGGTGCAGATAATGGATGGATGCATTTTACTTTCAGTAACTTGAAAAGACGCTCTCAGAGTATACAGTAAAACTCGATTATTCTGGATTCAAATGAACCGGGAAAATTATCCGAGTATCAGGATTAGCCGATGACCCTGACCTAAAAATGATGTTTAGTAGAAAAAAAAAGTCAGGAAAACTGAGATCACTTGCACTCGTTTCTTGGTTTTTATTGGAAGGAAGGAATGACAAGGCGTGATTCTTCGATCCGTTGTTTGACGGATTGACGAAGCTTGTCAGGCGGATGAAGGCTTGGCGGGAATGGTCGTGGACAGGCGTAATCGTCGTGTTGTTGGTCGGGGCTGGAGAAGAAGGGCGTCGTCGTGTTCGGAAGAGTGATCAGGAGTCAGACGGGCAGGGCAGGTCGTAGGCAATTTCGGAAACGGGTCGGCAACGGAGATCAAGTAGAAGAAAACAGGAGGCAGGCAAAAAGTCGGAGGTACGGGCTTTCTGAGCAGATGGCAACAGGTAGCATAGTACAATCAGACGGATTGTTTCCGGAAGCTGAGGATTTAAATGGACAGGGTGCGCCAATCAGCTGTCCAGGTGTTCCAGATCCCGGTGATTGTGACAACAAATGAATAACTCATCTGGTTTCGGTTGAACATTAATTCACACGTTTATATTCACACAGATAAAATGCGAATATTAATAAAACATACAGTACATACCGCATTTTTCAGAAGATCTGACCATTTTTGAGGTTTCATGAGAAAATAAGTCGCGATATCTTTCTTTTTTATGCCAGTGTGATCGTTACAGTATTGTATGATCTTTGATTTTTATTCTAATGTCCGGTTCTCTCGTCTCTGACGCCATGTTATGACACTCAGCGTAGTCTCATTCCGTGTCGTTTTGCACGAATAGATCCCAACTTGAATCGAAGCACAATGTAAGAGAGTCAGTCAGTGATAACTGGGAAGACGTCTATGGACAAAATGATTGCATACACTGTCCGGAGAAGTTGCGTCATCCAGCCTCGTCCGGGAAGAAGACGTCAAAGACGGCGTCTCGACTCGGAATACGACTGGCAAAATGCATAGGAATGGATCGAAATGATAAGGATTTTGATAGATGAAGATCCGGATTACAAAATCTGGAATATGCATCGATTTTTTTGTGAGAAATACATTAGAAATCCTCCAGACCAAACTTTTTATCCGGATTTCACAAAGATCCCGATAAACCGGATCCGGATTAGCCGAAAATAATGGAGAGGGAGCGATTGAGATGCCAAGGACGTTAAGGATGGTAAATTTGGATGATATGCGTCTATTTATGTGGGTGTCAAGTTATTTTCTATTTCTTACTCTTGTGTACAATATATAATGCTGACATTTATCAATTTAACAGGTGTTTGTCAGCTTTACAGTGAACCGTTATATTTTCAAGGCCTGGGGGGACGACGGGTGAGACAGCCGTGCTATGGGAAAGTGTTTTGGAGAAACCAAATTAAGGGGAAGAAAGGCCGGACACAAAGGCCTTTGAAAAAGGCAGACAGCTCCCTTGACGCACGCCTTAAAAGAGATGCTGCTGCTCATGCCAAGAGGGGCAAACAACCGAGGAAGAAGAGAGAGCAACAGAAGGAAAAGAGAGAAAAGTTAAGACGAGCATCAGGGGGACCCAACTGCAGGGAAAGTCCTTGGATGTCGAAAAAGCCAGTCAACGAATACAGATCTATGATTTAAAATTCTGTGCGCATACAAGGAGTAATTGACTTTTACTAGAGTGCGGTTTAAGTGCTACTCATGGAAAACAGACTCCCTCTGAAGGTATCACAAAGTATTACAGGATTAAATGTAGCTAGAGTTTTCTAAAAAGTGGCATAATCTTTGTGGTGCTTATGTACTCTCCAGGGAGTCCGTATGATCCAAAGTAAGTAAAAGGTAATGGTGGTCTGGTATGATAATTATACATGTGTATATAGTGAAACTTTGATGTGGTGTTTAAGTTGAGAGTACATGGGAGTGCGTGTCCTTTCTTTTTGTTTTTCATTGGCATGTCTCATGATTAATTGATTAAACATGGCGGCTTTACTGGCTCGCCTCGTCTTTTACGAAGTATTACTGTAAACCAACACCTGTCTCTAGCTTTATTAGCACGGTTCTTCAATGCAGACATAAGGAAAACGTGAGGGATATAGTACAATCTGTTTGACTTGAGAAATTGACAATATACACAAAAATAAACTTTAGGATGGAATCAAATACTAGTGAAATACAACTCAACAGTGCAATACTGAGTCCACGCTATACATAAAAGAGGGCAAAGGCAGGGAATACATTAGACCCCCGGGATACGGTGTTCTGAGGTGGGAATTTTAAGGTGAAATCGACACATAGCGGGGAATGGAGACCTGTGCCAATTAACTAATGTGTTCAAAACCTGCTGGTACCTTAGATAAAAAAAAACTTATCATAACAAAATATTATATTGTAAGTAATATAATATACGTGCATATGAAATAGTATTATAGATACACATTTAGAGGAAAAATGTAATTGATTTATTTCGGGTGCGACATGACTTGACCTGGAACAGTGGAGTAGCAGTAGCAGGTGGATGCGAGGATTGGTATGCCCTAAGAAGGTGTCCTTGCTTTAATCACTGCCTTTTTGTAATAATAGTCCCGATCGTCGATTGGCTAAGGCCATGTAACTTAGCTAGAGTAGTGATTCGTGTGCCTTCTTCGTATTTCTTGATCATCGCAAGCTTAGTTTCCATGGTTACATACTTTCCAACACTACCATTTCATGTATTAAACCACCACTTTTAGCACCTTACAAACACCTACTGCTTTAAAAAAAATCGCTTTTTCTAATTCAAACAACAACAAAATGTTGACTCAAGTCTAGCGTTTTAGTCTATGGCTACTTTGTTTTTTTAAATACCATAAATAGTGTTTTCCACATTCGCCTCATTCATTTTTTTCAGCCATTGTTGCCACAATGGACGTGGTCTTATCCCCACGCAAACAAACAAACACAACCACTTTCTCTTGCGTCTGTTTCCCTCTCTTCCGTGAAATCGATTTCAGGCTTTCTTTTTCTCCCAAGACACTCTTCAATGCCAGCCTCAGGATGACACTTATCCGCCCCCTGTTTCTCATCCTTTGGCGTTCTATTTGCATCTTCTGTCTTGTGTGGTGTTAAATCGTTTAAATCGGCACGGGACTCCCAGTTTCCACTGAGTATTACTCCTTATTTTATTTTATGTGAATAAAATATCACCCCTTTTTAAAATCATTATGACATATATTGTGGGTTTGAATTGAGAAAATAGCTCAAAAACCGCCCTTTGGACACATTGTTAAACTTGAGGCCCTGGTGCATGATCTGGTTTCACCACTTTGTTTGAGTGGGACAAAAAAGTTTGTCAATTTCATGCTACCGTACTTCCACGACTATAAAGCAGTTTTGAGTTTTTCCTTGCCTGCATGTTGGTTTAAAATCAGGACTTGGTGTAATTGTAACCAGCAGTCCTTTGAGACATCTTGTGAATAGGGGCTATGCAAATAAATGTGACTTGACTTGACTATTTGATTTCATCTCAAAATGTGTGGTGCACCCTATAGTTGGGTACGCACTATGTGTGTTTCTGATGTAAGGCAAATGTAGTAGAGGACACCCTGGGGGAAGTGTGGGTGTTGATTGTTTAAGAAAAGAACAGGTTAAAGGGGGATGTGTCGGATTTAATTTTATTTGAGAATAACGAGTATGCACATCATGCAGAATATTGTGTTTTTTGACAATGAAATACAAATCTATGCCTTCCCATCTCAAGCTTCATGCTCATTTGTGTCATGGTCGCCTTGGCGACCGGTCTGCCCCGCCCCCTGGGCACCAGCTGAAGCAGTTCAACTAATCGCGTGTCTGCTATTTAAGGCTGGATTGTGGGCTTTGCGGGTGCTGGCTCATTCTGTCACGGAGTGGAGTGGAAGGGGTGAGGTGACCGGACCAGAACGGAGGCAGGAGGCAGGAAGGGAGAACTCAATTGCGTGACGATCCCAAAACTTTTATTAACCAAAATAAAAGTTGTCCATAACTCAGGGACAAGACAGATCAAACAGGTTTTAACAAAACGTGCAAACACAGGCTTCTTCCAACTCAACAAAACAGGACAAGGCATAACAGAACGGACAATGTGTATATATAATGAGCCAGCACCCGCAAAGCCCACAATCCAGCCTTAAATAGCAGACACGCGATTAGTTGAACTGCTTCAGCTGGTGCCCAGGGGGCGGGGCAGACCGGTCGCCAAGGCGACCATGACAATTTGTAGCTATTTATGAGCATCATCACTGACAATCTGCATTTTGCTTTTGCTGGTTGGTTCCACTTTCTCAGTGCCGGTGTTATGTTATGTTTTGCATTTGCATTCTGTCTTCTTTTAGCGTGCATTAATTCTCACATACATCGGTATTCTCGGTCAATCTCCAGAAAACTTTGAATAACACTGTTTTCGTATTAGTACTTTCCCAACAATGGTCTTCCAGCCTTATCTTATCAAACTACATTCAAAATCCAACTGAGTGCAGTTTTAACATAAGTCTCTTGTTCATTGAGATCATCTCCTTTATCTCGTAATATTAGTTCCCAGTAGAGCTTCATTGTACGTTTTCCAGAATCCACACCTTTCTCCTATAAGAGAGGGGCCAAAACAAATGTATCTGCCTTTCTGGGTGGGAGACGCGCTTCCCCACCAGAGTGCACTCTGTTTTGTCTTTATTTTGAAACTTTGTATTAAATGTCCTCAACCGCATTGCTTCTCTCCAACTCTATTTTTTCAAAGTCCGAATGCTCGATCAGTTCCCGGAAGAGAACACGCGCCGAGACATCGGAAATGTCCTTTCGCCTTCGAACGTTAAGGGGTTGATGCCATGATTACCAATGTGAATCACCTGTGCCCGCTCATTTGGCGCCAATCGCTGCAGGCTCTGATTGGATCCCTGTCCTTATTTTAACCCAGTCCTGTCAATCCCCTGTGGTCAGTCTGTCTACGAACCTCTGTTTATACAAGGCAAGCCTTTTTCGACCCTGACTCCCGCCTGTCCGGCTACGACCTGTTTTGACCCCGACGACATCTACTCTCCCGTCCTGGCTCACGATTCGTTTCCGACCCCGACCACGCTTTGCTCTCCCAGTCCCGGCTACCGACAAGTTTTTCCCATCCCTAACACCGCCATCGCTCGCTACGGAAGATCCACTTCCGTGTTCGGATCGCAGTCCGAGTTCGAGAGCAACTTGCTTCCCGCGTCCAGCGAACACCGGATTGTGGGCGCAGCCCTTCCTCTTCCTTTCAATAAAACTTGTGGTAAACGTTACGCAATTGGGTCCTGTTTCTGTCCTGACAGTTGAAACTTTGAACCATCTCAAATATTGAAATCAAGTTTAAACTTAAAAATAGCCAAATAAAATAGATTAGCTTATGAATAAAATACCAATATGTGACTTAAGCGAAAGTGGGTGCTGGAAAAATAAGTGAAAGTTTGTGATCTCCCCCATTGGGTGGCTGCAGAAAAGTGGGCCCCCGACTCCAAAGGCCCGTGAGTCTCAAGCTTTTAGCCTTGACCTGACAATTACAACCAGACCTCAGCCCAAACATCCCAGCCTGCACTGGAGCCTCGTTCCGCTCGCTGAGTCATCGATGCAATCAGGAGCCGTTCAAATTTGAGCTATACGCCCGGGCTTCCATCGCCGCTGGTTGGCACTGATTAACTCGTTCGATTCCTCGGAGAAGTTCTATCGAGGCGGACAGGAATATGGCGAGTCGTTAAAGTGGGATGTCGTAAAAGTCTAGATGACAGTTTCCAGATTCTTCACGGACGAAGAGGAATTTTCCAGATTCGACGAGTCGTCGAAAGAGCACGAGAAACGTCGTTGTGAATAAAAATCAGAAACAAATTAGCGTTGATCTTTTCCATATGATGGATGGGAGTTGGAAATTATGCCATATTGACTTCAATTATTGCAAATACGGTTAACAAATCCTTGGTTGTTTTAGTCAATGTGTTTATTTTATCAAATAAAAGTGTAACAAAAACAATTTGAATTAAAATTTGTTTTTAAGTGTATTGAATACAACTGAATCACATCTTTAAAAATGCATTAACTTGTGAGTTAAAGTTAAAACTGATTTAAGTCCCGAGATAAACTTTAACCCTAGAGTTAAAGCTGTTCTAAATTAGATTGAAACTGGTGAATTAAAAATAATTTATTCATAGAAGGTTAAAGCAGCTTTGAAGGTTACAGTCTTGGATGGGAAATGTGCTTATTGTATTAAAATTTGAATTGATTCGAAAGCTCATTGATTGTAATTGAGGGTAGCACGGCAGAGCAGTGGTTAGCATGTATGCGACACAGTTCTGAGGTCATGGGATCAAACCTTCCTGTGTGCAGTTTGCATGTTCTCCCCCGTGCTTGCGTGGGTTTCCTCCGGGCACTCCGGTTTCCTCCCACATTCCAAAATCATGCATTTTAGGTTAATTGGCCGGTCTGAATTGTCCCTAGGTGTGAATAAGAGAGTGAGTTGTATGTCCCTGTGTGCCCTGCGATTGGCTGGTAACCAGTTCAGGGTGTCCCCTGCCCACTGCCCGAAGATAGCTTGGATGGGCTCTAGCACCCCCGCGACCCTACTGATGATAAGCGGTGCAGATAACGGAAGGTTGGATGGATGATATCCAATTTCTGGGTGTGCACATCTCCGACGACCTCTCCTGGTCTGCAAACAGCAGTGCAGTGGTAGGAAAGGCCCAGCAGCGACTACATTTCCTGAGAGTGCTCAGGAAAAATAATCTAAAACAGCAGCTGCAGGTGTCCTTTTACAAAGCCACAATGGAGAGCATTCTAACATACTGCATTACGGTGTGGTATGCTGCGTGCACAGCAGCAGAGAGGAAAACGCTACAGAGGGTCATCAAAACAGCCCAGAAAATTGTCGGTTGCTCTCTGCCCAGTCTGGAAAACATTGCCTGCTCTCGCTACCTCAGCAGAGCAGAAAACATCATCAAGGACTTTTCTCACCCCGGCCACCACCTCTTTGACCTGATGCCCTCCGGCAAGCGCTACAGGTCACACAAAACAAAAACAAACAGACTCAGAGACAGTTTCTTCCCCAGAGCCATTACCACCCTAAACACACACCGCACAAAAAACTGAAAACTCTTGCAAAGACACTACCTCATACGAACGTAAAATGGTACTCATGTCTCTGTTTCTTGCACAATGTTGACTGCACTATGTTTACTGCTCACCTTGCACAATGTTGACTATTTTTTTTTGCACTATGTTGACTATTTTTGCACCAAATGCATATTGCACAAACCCTTACGATACCAACTGTAAGTAACATCCTACATGCCGTCATTTCTTGGTGTAAATATTGTGTAAATTATAACTATAACCTTATCCTCCTTCTTTTATAACCATTTCTTCTCTGTTCCTTGTCTTCTTGGTTTCTTTACCTCACTGTGAGTGTGTGAAACTGGAGTGTCATGCCCAATTTCGTTGTCACAATATGTTAACCCATTTTGTAACAATGACAATAAAGGTATATTCTAATCTATTCTATTCTATGATTCTACTTGAATCGCATCCTAAAACTGCTTGGATGCTTGCGTTAAAGTTGTTTGAGTTGAAGCTGTTTTAACTCTTGAGTTAAAACTGATTTGATTTCATGTTTACAGAGGCTTTGACTGTTGCGTTAAATCATTTAACTTTTGAGCTTAACTTAAACAGTAACAACATTAATTTTTCCACACGGGTCACGAGTCACATCCTTATTACTGTTTTCACAACTCAGTTAATGTTGATTCAACTGCATTAAATTTGATTTAGTCCTTAAGTTAAAGTGGAAACTGTTTTAACTTTTGAGTCATAACCGATTTGAATGACTGATTTGATTTTTTTTTTTTAAAGTTAAAGAGGTTAAAGAATCTTTAAAGCTTTAGATTAGGAGTCACACTTTAAAAGTGGTGTCCGATAGTTCCAAATATTCTACATGCTGATCTCATCTTTTAGGTGAAATAATCATTGCAGCCTCTGTCAAGCTGCTTGTGTGCCGCTTGCACGTACTTGAGTAGTTTTTTCAAGTACTTTTTTACTTTTACTCAAGTAATTATTCGCATGACTACTTTTTACTTCTACTTGAGTCATTGTAAAATGAAGTAACAGTACTTTTACTCGAGTAAAAAGTTTGGCTACTCTACCCACCTCGGGTCTTAACTCATTAAAGGAAAGGCAAACCCTGGTCAAGAATTAATAAAACGTGTTTTTTTCATTATTAATTGATGACAGAATGTCATCAAAAAGGGTGATATAGTTTCATGGTGATGAATTCAAGCTCATTCATTCTTCTCATTTGATTTGAAATCCCCAAATTGCCCTCAAGTGACTCAAGATGCTCATAACGCGACTTCTATTGTTGCCATTTCCCCAGGTGATGTCCGCCACTCTCCCCTAATCCGCACTGACAGGGTTTTCATCATCGGGGGAGGCGGGATTGACGAGAAGAGGAAAGGAGGGGACCCTCGTCTTCTCGGCCCCCCGGCGGCGGCACATGTCTCGTGGCTTCAGCCGGGGCCACCAAGGCCTCCTTTGTGCCGGTTATCACCGAGTGCTGAGTGATGGTTCCTCAGTCTTGTTCTCCCCAGAGAGGGGACAGCTTTAAGTATTGGACTGTGGGATGGAATGTTAACAGGTGAGAATGCGTAAGAAGGAAAAAGGAAAGAAAGAAGGTGGTGTGGCGGCATAGCTTGCGGTGTCGCAGGTGCAAGGTTGAAAGAATGCACTTCGAAGTACTGTGTAGTATAAGGCGCACCTAAAAAAACCCAAATTGGCCAGAAATTTGAAAGCGCTCCATGTTACCCGTTGCATCTTATATACACCTTAAAACACATGGATAAGATTGGAAATGTTTTATGTGTGCGTTACTACCTGAGGTTTTACGGTAAAGTACCATGTTTGTGAGTTGATTCATCACTCGAAAAGCATGTTTCATCAAAATGGAATAACAGTAAATGCTACAGGAATCAAAGAGCGCAAACAATTCCCCGATTGACCACCAGTGGTACAGATAAAACAATAAAAGGCATTCGATTATTGTCTCATTATCACTCTATTTTCCTCACGGTCGCAAAATGAATGCGGAAGTGAGTGGATTTGCCGGGGCGGGAGATCAGAGTGTGGTCAATGGGCAAAACAGGTCAATAACCGGTATGGGAGATCAGAGCGTGGTCGGTGGGCACAACGGGTCGATAGCCGGAGCAGGAAGGGCATGGTCGGTGGGCAAAAACGGGTCAACAGCCGGAGCGGGAGATCAGAGCGTGGTCGGTGGGCAAAAACGGGTCAACAGCCGGAGCGGGAGACCAGAGCGTGGTCGATGGGCAAAAACGGGTCAATAGCCGGAGGCGATTGGGAAATCAGGAGCAGTTGAGTAGGATACGGATGAAGACGGGACAGACGGGAGCCAGAGTCAAAGTGCTTGCCTTGCGTATGCGGGGGTTTGCTGACGGAATGACAAGGAGTGACTAGAGTACTGAGTTTAAATGGAAGGGGAATTAATCAGGCAACTAGCAGCAGCTGGCGCCAAACGAGCGGGCACAGGTGAGGGCGATGAGTAATCATCACAGAATGGAGAAAACAGTAAGATGTAAATAAACGCAAAGTCCGATTCATAATCACTAAATAGTTGTTTCCCTCGTCTGGGTTTTTTCAGGACGACTTTCTGTTTCCTCCATTTTCTAACATTCATTTCCTGCGCTGTAAATTGTGTAGTAATGAGATCAAACCGAATGCCATTTCGAATTCTATCTGTATTATTGGTGCTCCAGTGGCTTGGTTTATGTCCTCTCACTGCCGTGACCCAGGTTCGATTCCCATTGCATACGTTTTACGATTTTGGTCAATGACATTTTTCAATTGACCTAATATATATAAAAACATTACACCAATACATATAAGATGTGCAACAGTTATACACAGTAGCTCTTACAGTAGTTTTAGTTCCATTTGCCTTATAGACCTGTGCGCCTTTTGTATGAAAAATATATACAAACAACTATTTTTTGGGGGGGTGCCTTACAATCCGGTTCACCTTATAGTGCGGAAAAAAAAACGGTAATGTTTCAGTTGTGGGTGTTTCGACACTTTTTCACTCTTAGCATCCTATTCGTTATCACCTTCTATCTTCTCTTCCGCTTTTTCTCCCACTCCCTTCCTCTCCTTGAAGCACCTGCAGATCCCTCACGTCTGTCTGCAACGATACCAGCATGGCGAATATCTCTCGTAAATACTTACACATTCCTCGACTTTCCAGCTGCCTATGCACCTGGGCTAGCGGCTGTCATCGCCGCAGTAACCGGCCCACAGCTGCCTGTGTTGCTATCATCCGCCTCATCTTCTTCTCCAGCAATAAAGCGGGAAAGAGTCATAGAAAATTGGTGCTGACTCCAAGCCAGTCTAGTCTAGATATTCATAAATCTATTGAGATTAAAATTGTGTGCTAGGATATTGTTTTAGTGGGATTTTGTACTTACATGTCCAAATTCTAAGTCTCAAGTTGTAGTACAACTTTATGCCACAACACTCCAGGGCAGTAGTGAGCGCTGGTGGAAACAACTGGTTCTTTTTTTTTTGTTTATTTGTTTGTTTGTTTTCTTGATATATGTTTGCAAGCAAGAGATATAACATTAAAAAAAATGTTAATCCGACTTGACCACTCATTATACCCATGAGGACATAAACATTAGTACCGGTAACTCATTAAATCAATTTTCCGTAGAATGTATATGTTTCTGTTTAGGCATCTCTATTATTGATAAGTACAATGATAACTGATTTAAGTATATTCCTATTTTTTCATTCATTCAGAGTTAAGTTTAAACATTTAAACCTGGGTCCCAACTTCGACACAGGGACCATTTTTTATCCATTGGTCACTTTTCAGCAGCCATAAGCACATAGCTAAAATTATATTTTAAGTGAGCCTCTGTTCTGTCCATTGCTTCTTGAGTGGTATAATCATTCATTATAAAATCATAAAATAAAAAATGGCCGTCATTTTTTTCTACATTGTCTTCAGAGAAAAACATTTGGATAACGATGAGCTAGTTTATTTTTTTCTAGGTTTACCATCTGCTTTGTACAAAAGACATTAGTTTCCTTTAAAGCCACCTCTCCATGTCGTCATAGATGGGGTTTTTTCTTTTTCTTCTTTTCCCTTCTTCTTCATTTATACATACCCTATCTTTGTAACATTAACTTACTTTCAAATGCTAACTTATAAGTTAGACATTGTAAGTTAAAGACATTACCATATCATCTTTACATTATGTTCATCGCATCATCAATCAAGGATGTTATAAAAGAAGGAAAAATGCCATCGACTGCTGTCGCCTTGTTTAATAGGGTACTAGCTACCCTGGTTCGCAGCTAATAGCCTGTAGCAATATGATAGCAGCTAGCAGAGAAGCTAGTCTGTCGACATGTTTCTTTTCAAAGAGAGTATAAAAAGAATATATTGTGCAATATACTTTGACAGAGAAATAATTGCAGTTCCTACCAATATTGAACAAACAAGGCTGACGAGCATATTTTACAGGCTCAAAGTCTCTCTGGAGTATAAGTCGCACCAGCCAAAAAAATGCATAAATAAGACGAATAAAACATGTTTAAGTCAAATTTTGGGGGGAAATTTAATTGATAAAATACAACACCAAGACCATAAATGACATCTTGAAAGGCAATTTGAAATAAAAATAAACTAGAATACACAAAATACTAACCTTACAAGTACGTGCATGTCAGTAACGACGTAAAATATTCAGATAACTCAAGTATAAAGAACATGCTTACCAAACTATAATTTTCATTCCAAATCACTAAATCCAATCAAATCTGTGCGACTATTACCGTTAAACAACTCACGGTAGGTCCCAGAATTAGATGATGCGCCCCCTTTTTTCTGCCTTTACGTCGTGGTCAAGGTTGAAATGATCAACACAGGCCTAGAGCTCCCTCTTGTGGTTTAGTGGGAAAATAACATGTGGAGTGATATACAGTATTGGGAATAAAACATTAATAAAACTTTATAATAATGTGGTAATAATTAAACATATAAATATCACCAGAGAAATAATTGCACACCAGGCCAAACTATACAAAAAAACTGTCACTTATTGTCCAGAAAATACGGTACTGTCATGAACCAGAACAGGATCAGGACCCAAACGCATAACGTTTCTCACACAAGCCTTTTAGTTTACGGGAAATGGGGAGTCATGCACATTTGGCAGCAGTCTGGCGTGAAATGATAGGAAGCCAGTAGTTGACAAGATCTATACCAATTGCCCGAGTAGATATCGGACAGATGGGGTCGACAGGACGGGACAGACAGGATTGATAATGAAACAGGATATCGAAAACAGGACAAACTAGATGGGAATAAAAATGGAGAGAATAATAAACAGGAGAAAAATAGACGGGAACAAAACTGGAAACTGATATTAAACGGGACAAAAATAAACGGGAGCAATACCAGACAAGGAATACCAACAGGAAACAGGACCGAGTCAAAACCCACGTCTTGCGGGGCAGAGTTTTGTTGACGGACTGACGAAGAAAGAATGAGAGCACTGAGCTTAAATAGACGGAATCTGTTAATGAGCCGCAGCTGGTGCCACATGGGCGAGGCCAATTGGGCGCCATGGCAACCGTGACAGGTACATTTTATTTTGTATAGTTTTTGCTAGCAGGCAAAAGTGGTATTCTGATCCGCAGATCATATCAATAGTCACCACCAATTAAGTTATATTTGATGAGATTTATACCTACTATAATCCTGTTTTGCTAATGGTCTCCGTCACATATTTTATGTTCAATCTGCATAAATGTCAGTGGGTTGTTTTCAATTGATAAATCGTAATCATTGATTCCATGCCAATACATCACAGACCACTAAGAGTACTAGAACCATTTCAGTGACCCAATAAAGTATTTTTTTACTCCTAAAAACTTTATTTTCCCAGTGTTTGCTCCTCATCTTCATCTCCAATTTAAATCTTCCCGTAGTGACTCAAAAAAACTGTCCAAAAGGCATAAAAGTCAAAATCAAACACGCACTGCCTTCCCTGCGGTGGACCACCTTCCTCGTAACAACGTTTCCCCTACTAGTTTGTCATCCGACTCTGAGGAGATTTTACAGCATGTCAGAAGCGACATCGCCGTTAATCACGCCGCTAATGAAATACTCTCGGTCGTCGTGCGTGGATAATAAAATCCACATGAAGACGAAAAAGGCGCGTGACCACCCAGAGGAAAACATCGGGCTGGGTTATTCCGTTTTAATACCGCGAAAGGGGCCTCGTTCTTTTGTTTTTTAAAAGGTTAGGATCGGGCGAGGCGGCATATGTGCGAGAGCCTTTTAAGTGAGGAGGACATCAAAAAGGTAGGCCAGATTTCCCCCTACATAGACACACACACACACCACCCCTGCCGCACAGCCCATTGCCACTCCTCACTATAAATCCCACCCCAAGAGGAGCCATTTATGGGACAATAAGAGCGGATTTATGGGCCTCCAGAAAACGAAGGCTGTTTTGAGGTGTGGGATGAAGGATGGCAACGTTTCTGGTGGGAGACAAGCTGAAATGCGGCCTCCATGCAGAGAACGGCAGTGGGCAGAGTAAGGAGCCGCACACCTATTATAGTAGGGGTCAGGAACCTTTTTGACCCAAAGAGCCATAAAAGCAAAAAAATGTTTTAAATAGAAATTGAGAGAGCCACATCATAAACTGCCAGACACTCTCTCTAGACAAAAGCTAATTCTTCAGCATAATTTATTTTACTGTGTGTCATTTGATGATTTAATCAAATGTATGAAATTATAATGATGCCAAATCCTGTGTCCCAAATCAATGTAAATATGCCATTTACAATTTGTCTTCCACCTTCAGTTAAGAGTGTTGAGGAAATTTTTTTCCATGAAATTTGTCCTTACTAACGGTTTCAAAACAATGTGCATGCAAAGTTCTTTTGTAAAAATGTCGCAAATTACTGCAAACGATAAGCATATTGTCATATTAACTTTCGGTGTAGACTGCACTGAGCGAGAGAGAGAGAAGGAAGTGCCTTGCGCTGTGTGCAGGGATCCTGCTCACCCAATCAAAGTCGTTTGCCAGCGTTTTTATTTATCAGTTTAAATGGTTTCTTATCGAACTTCTGCATTAAGTTGCTTCGGCTTTATATGGACCAAAATCGGGATGAAATTACTTGACGTGCAATAGTTACATTTTATTTCGGAGCCATATGTACTCATGAAAAGAGCCATATATGGCACCCGAGCCATAGGTTCCCTACCCCTGTATTATAGAAATACTGCGTATGTGTTGACCACTAGGGTGGCACAGCGGCTGGGTGGTTAGCCCCACTATGCAGAGGTTCAGGGTTCAAGTCCAGCTACCCAGCCTCCCCGTGTGGAGTTTGCATGCTCTCCCCGTGCCTGCGTGGGTTTCTTCCGGGCACTCTGGTTTCCTCTCACAAAAACATTGTTAATGAGTCGGTCTGAATTGTCCCTAGGTGTGAATGTCAGGTGCCCGCTGCCCGAAAGATAACTGGGATGGGCTGCAGCACGCCTGCGACCGTACTGGAGGTGTTGACCACTAGATGTCGTATTGAGTAGGGCAAAGGAGAAAAGGAGTGCTAAAAAGCACAAAGAAGATACAAACTACTCAGACCAAACTGTACCAATTTTTCTTCTCATTTTTGTGGCCAGCCTTAATGTTTGCTTATTCGGGGAACCCATAGCAGTAAGATAGGTGACTATCATGCCACCTCCCACTAGGTGAGGCTCATGTTATGAAAAATAAATGCAATTTTGTTAACTTTTTTAATATGCACGTTTGTATGATAATTCATGTATTTTGGACTATTATTTAAATCAAAATTGCTTTTCAAAAATGAATATTATTTTACTACTATGAGGCGCTAAATCAGGGGTGTCCAACTCATTTTAACTCGGGGGCCACGCGATAGAACAAAAATTCTGTCGGGGGCCGGACTAGTAGATTAAAGAGAAAGAAAAAGAGGGATAAAGAAATAAGAGAGAGAGGGAGGGAAAATGAGAGTGGGCGGGACAAATAAAGAAAAAGAGAGAGAGGGAGACAGACAAAAGATGAAAATACGTGAGAGAGGGGGGAAAGAAAGGGAGAGGAAGAAAGAAATCCAAAGAAAAATGGAAAGACAGAAGGAGAGAAAAGAGAAAAGAAAGCGCGAAGGGTAGGAAGGGAGAAAGAAAAGGAAAAAAGCAAGTTAGAGAAAATGAAGTTAAAAAGACAGAGAGCGAGAAAGAGACAACGAGCATCAAAGGAAGAGAAAAATAGAGACACAGAGAGTGAAAGAGACAGAGACAGAGAGTGGGAGAAAAGGGGTGGAAAAGAGAGAGAAAGAGAAAGAACAAGAGAAAGAGAGAGAGAAATACAAGTACAGTGTCTTTGTTCGAGGAACCTTTCTTTGGCAACATCAAGTTGACATATTTCAACCTGCAATTTGTTTTTCTCTTGCGCTTCTCTGAGTGTTGTCTCGCGGGCCGGATTCGATCCCTTAGCGGGCCTGATCTGGCCCGCGGGCCGCCTGTTTGACACCTGTGCGCTAAATAATGGACCATGTCCCTTCAACAAGTACTATTTCTTGTGTATATACATTTTTTTTTTAAATGCAACTCCGCTTATTGTGGACCTTTGTCTTCACGTCCTGCTTCCCCCACATGGGTCCATCACCCTGAAACCTGACGAAATAATGAGGTGCACCGGAATAGATCAAGACAGGTTGAGCATAAAAAATGGGAAGTGTGTCAACCAAATAATCAAATGTAGATTTTTTTTTTTAAAATGGCATTACATGTTTGTTATCTATCAACATTAAGATACTATAAAATGGAGTAAAATATGATAGTTTTGACGTTATCAAACAAAAGGAAACAAAAAATAATATTTTTCCTTTTCAAGTAACGTTTTCGTTTTACATTTATTCATATAAATTTTGACATAGATTGACAAAGGTTACGACTATACTTAGAGTAGCAATACTGCCTTCTAGTGGTAAAAAAGTTACCTGTGGGCACCAATAATAGCACCCAAAAAATGGAAGCTGAACATTTATTAATTGTTTTCTTTTAGTCTTGATGTTCTTTCGGCTTTTATATGAAATTTCAATAGGCAGGCCTTTGAGGCTTCTTCCAAACTTTTGCCGTCAGCGTTTTGTTCGCTTCCATTGAGGAGCTTTTTCAGTTTTTCATTCCAGTTTTGGCACACTCATAACGCATTTTAATAAAAGCAGCTGCATGGGATTAAAACACACGCTTGCTATCGATTTTGTTTCGGAAAATCAGAGAATGATGTGTTTTTTTCTGGTCTGAGTCAGCATTTCGACTTTTTGAGTTTTGCTCCAGTCAATTACCAGCAGGGTTGGGCAAAGTTACTTTAACTGGATTACTTTCAAATACTTTTGATTACTCCAATACCAAATATGCTAATGAAAGACAAAAGAAACTAAATATGAATAAAATGACTAAATTTTGTGCAGGCTTGGGGAGTAACGGAATACATGGAACGGCAAAAAATGATGTTGGCAAGCTGTTTGGATTTCTTTTCATTTTGTTTCTGTCGCATTTTATGTTAGTTTTGCCAGAGATCAAAGCCAGGAGAGAAAGCTTAGCACGTGTTGTGAGTCATCATTTTATTCATATTTAGTTTATTTTGTCTTTTATTAGCGTCTTTGGTATTGGAGTAATCCAAAAGTAATTGAAAGTAATCCAGTTAAAGTAACCCTACCCAACCCTGATTACCAGCATATATTTGCACATTCTCTAACTCAATAATATGCATGAAATACATATATACATTAAAAACTGTAAAAACAACTGAAAAAATAAAAAGTAATAATAATTATGGTATGAAATCGATGGCCCTCGCTCTTACCAGATAACACAGTGCCACCTGCTGGTCAAATGTTACGCAAGGGGGCTTTAACAGGGGGGAAATGCAAAGTTGAAAGTTCCCACTTAATAATATATTTTTTGAATTTTAAAGGGGAATCAAACATATTTTAACAGTGTGGCCCTAAGCAAAATTAGATTTGAGACCCCATATGACTTGATCATTTCTACACTATACTTTGTTGTAATACTTTGTTCCTTTGTCTCTTTGTTTCCTTATCCTCACTGTAAATGTGGAACTGGAGTCGTCCAATTTCGTTGTCACAGCATATCCCATGTTGTAACAATGACAATAAAGGCATATTCTATTCTATTCTATTCTATACTTACGAGAACTTTCCATGTTCTACTCCAAGGGTGGGCAACTATTTGGAGTCGGGGGTCGCATGTGACATGTTATACAGTACTTCTTTTGAAAAAGTGTGGATTAGTTTCATCAAATTGGTTTGAAACGACCACAATTAGAGAAAAATTGTATATTATGTCCATGTTTTAAACACTTAATTTGTTATTTAGTTTTGAATTATTTTAGTATTTCTGAAGTCAGATTTTTATTGAAGTTCTGTCGTTTTTTTGCAGTGTTACAGTAGTTTTATTTTTGCACTATTTTTGTAGTATTTCTATACTAGTATTTTTTATTATTTCTGTAGTACATTTGTTGTATTTCGAAAGTAATTTTTTGTTGTATATCTGTAGTATTTTTGTATTACAGTAGTTTTATCATTATAGTTTTTTTGTAGTATTACTTTGATATTATTTTTTTAGTATTTTTGAACTATCTCTGTTGCATTTTGTAGTGTTTCCATATATGAATGTTTGTTTTATATCTATTTTTGTGATATTTCCGAAGCAGAATTTATGTAGTATCGCTATAGGTGTAATTTTTCTAGTAAACCTCTTGTAGTAGTATTTTTGAAGTAATGTTTCTTTATTAGTTTTTTATATTATAGAATTTTGTATTTATATTTTTTTAGTATTTCAGTAAAAGTATAATTGATGTATTTCCAAAGCAGTATTTTTGTCATATTTCTTTATTATTTTTATAATGTTACTGTAGTTGTCTTTCTGTAATATTTTTGGAGTAAATAGTTCTGTATTAATGTTTTGTAATATAGAATTAATGTACCGGTAGTAGTATTTTTGTAGTAATTCTATACTATTTTTTGTTTTTAAAATGAAAGCAAAATAATATATAGGTCCATGTTTTTAAACAGTATACTGTATTTAGTTTAGTGGTTATTGAGTAGTATTTTTGTTGTATTTCTCTATTTTTCACTAACTATAACCTTATCCTCCTTGTTTTATAACCTTATCTTCTCTGTTCCTTTATCTTCTTGGCTTTTTTACCTCACTGTGAATGTGTGAAACTGGAGTGTCATGCCCAATTTCGTTGTCACAACATGTTAACCCATTTTGTAACAATGACAATAAAGGTATATTCTATTCTATCCTAGAAGTTTTTTGAGTGGACACACAAAGTGACAATGTGGGCCCCAAAAGAGTTAACCCCTCTTGGGGCCCACCTAGTGGTTGTGAGGCCCTAAGCAAACACAAAAAAATAAATCAAATATGTCAAAAGAAGCTGCTTACCACTCGCATATTCTGTTTTTGTCTTTTGGTTATTCTTTTATATTCCTTTCTATGTTTATTTTCTGGTTGTTAAGCATATCCTCGGTAGAATTCCATGTTTCTTGGCTGAGAGGTATGCCTTGGCCCTCACACTCCAGCCCTGCAAGGTTAAGACCCTTCAGTCCGTCCAGTCGAGTATTGAAATGATCCGAAAGCAAAGTTTTAGTGGAGCGTGCCGCCCGCATTCCGCGATGCCTGTCAGCATGCGACCCCCGCTTCGTGTTTCCTTTGCGGGTCACCCCATCAATCATCTCCTATTTTCACACCTTGTTTCTCAACTGGCGGGTCAGGGCCCAAAAATGGTTTTGCAGACCCCTTTTCAGTGAGTCACGGGAAAAAAATGAAGAGGAAAATATGGAGGGTTGATTACAAAACAGATGGCAATAATGCCCGGCCCGATCCCTTCTTCCTGTTCAGTCAATTTGTGCTATCCCAATCGTGGTTGAGAGGGACCACACCTAATTTTATTGTGATTTTGTTTGTTTTATTTCCTTTATCTGCCTATAATAATAGGTCTCAAGAATGTGAAAGAAAAGGGGAAGGAAAAGTAGAAAACGATCACAATGAAGGAGGAAATGATTGCGAGATCGGGAAAAAATGTATGATTGTCTGCCATCAACAAGTTGTTTGGTTTGGTTTGATTTCGTCCTCAGTTTGTACTCCAACTTGCAAGAGGTTTAGTCACACAAGGAACAACGCTTTTCCCTTCTTTGTTTTTATTGAAATTCAAGGTGGTGATGAAATTGTTTCGAGTTGACAGTAATTGACAGGGATTCATTAGTGGGTTCCAGGGAGTTAGTAAGTACCGTATTTTCCGCACTATAAGGCGCACCTAAAAGTCTTAATTTTTTTCAAAAGCTGACCATGCGCCTTATAATACAGTGCGCCTTATATATGGATCAATATTAAGTCGCAAAGTTTTGCAACTAATGAAAGCAGCCGCCGACTAGATTTTTCCTCGAACGCAAAGTAGTCTGCGGTGTATGCTGGGATTTATATACAGGCGTTTCATTTCCTAACCAATGTGTCAATCATCATTTGAATCGATCACTATTGGCTAAAGTTATTTGGAGGTAAAGGGGGCGGATCTTTTTTGTCATTTACAGGCTTGCATTGGCTAAAGGGGCAAAACAAAGCCTGCAATTGGCCTAAAAAGATGTGTCAATCATCAGTTGAATCGATCACTACTGGCTAAAGTTATTCGGAAGTAAAGAGGGCGGATCCTTTTTATCATTAACAGGCTCGCATAGGCTAAAGGGGCAAAACAAAGCCTGCAATTGGCCGAAAAAGATGAACGTCAATAGCATGTTGGGTTGACGGCATAGAGAAAACAGTATTTTACTTTTCTGTACTGTATTTGTAAATATTTTACTGTCCTGGATTTACTACACTCACGGATATAAGAGGACCATGGTTGCACATTATTATTGAACACAACACTTCGGTGAGCTACTCCGGCTATATATTTTCCCAGTATCTTGTTTCAGAGTGATATTGATGTTTCTGTGATGGGTCTTTTTTTAAATTAAACTCAATTCCAAGTGTTTATTGTCATATGCACAGTAAAGTTGCGAGCGAAAAAGAAAATAGAAACTAAGGAATGGTTGACATTTCTTGAATCCCAAGACTTTAACCTTCCGAATGATATTTGGAACGATGCATTTGAGTGACATCGTACGGACACCGCATCCGCACGTGTCTACGACACGTATTTGCTTCTTTGCAAGCTTTGGGAATGTTAAGGGGGTAATAAGTTGGACTGAACTATCTGACTGTTTTGTCGACGTTCCCATTGCAGCGCCTTATAATCCGGTGCGCCTTATGTATGGAAGATATAGGACCAAAAACTATTTTTTGGGGGTGCGCCCTATAACCCGGTGCGCCCTATAGTGCGGAAAATACGGTAGTTAGCTGTTATCAGGTTGAAAACCAGTCCATCAATCTGAGTATTTTGCTGTTAGATTCTTCCAAGCTTCGCTTGTCAAACTTTTGCTTGCATTGTCTCTTGAGCACATGTTGGGTTTGAAACCTATAAGACTGTCTATCAGGAACTTTTGTTCACTGTTGTACTGACCCCTGCAGGTCCGGATGAAAACATGAGTTATGAATGAAGATTGGGTGATGTTCCGTCAATTGACGTGACAACCATAGAAGTACTGCTTAAGATTGAGGTTCCGGACGATCGTTCGTAAGTTGAATTTGTTCGTAAGTTGCTTCATATCTTGTATGGCATGTGTCATGATTGCTGATTCAGGGCACCTGTGACTGCCCAATTGGTGCCTACAGCCCTGAGCGCTGATTGGTTCAGAGAATCTTTTTAAACCCCCGGCTTCCAAGAGGAAGCCGTCAGACCGTTTGCGAACCTATGCTCCCAGCTAGGCAAGCTCATACCTTCCGACATTTTCCTGCCCTGTTTTCTCCTGCCTAATACCTGTTGCCGAACTGTTTCTGGACCCGTTTCTGCCCTGATCTGCCATCCCGAACACCGACCTGTTTTGCCCTGTTTCCTGCCTGATACATGTTACCGACCTCTTTTCTGAACTCGATACCGCCCTTGCTCTCCCGTCTCGGCTAGTGACCAGTATCCCTGCTGCCTACGATTATCCTTGCTCGACACGGAAGTTCCACTTCCGCGTTCCAGCCACCTGCTACCCGTGTTCCTCGATCATCGGATCGTGGAAGCAGGCACTGCTCTCCCTCTTTATCAATAAAACTGAGTAAACGAACGCTACTGGGTCCTGTCTCCATTATTGGCCTGTGACAGACATGTATGTTTAAGGTTTATATAAGTATGTTTAAGGCTTGTATACGTAACCTGTATTGTTTTATACTAAAAAAAAAACGATTTCACAAAAGAATATGCTCTATAAAGATAAAGTTTAACTTACTTTTGGAAGATGAGCTTCAAGAGTTAGGTGGCTTCCTCCTCCGTGGTAGTAAATGGCTGGAAAAAAAGCGATCCAAACATTTTCTCAACCACAACAAGCCTTCTTATTCCACTTTCATTTCAAATGAAACAGCTCTTGTTTACACTTTACACCAACCATATTGAATGGATGCATGAGGTATTAAACAAAAAATGTGTAAAAGTTCTTGGCACGCTGGAGATTCAGTAATGAAATGTTTACACATGAACTAGGAAGAGGAAGCGGATTTCTTCTTCGGGGTGGATGCTGGGTGAACTCTCACAGCGCCACATGCCAGTGGTGGCGGAAAGAAGCACTACAGTACTGTCCTGTACTCTGAAAAAGGTGCACACAATCTAACTTACAGCAATGTCCAGATATTTTTCGACATCCCGAAAAAAATGTTCGTATCTACCGATTTTCGTAAGTCGAATGGTCGTAAACAGGGGAGCGTCTGTACAGTAAATGGTTTCAAACTCTTAAAACTCTAGAATGATGGGTCCTCAAATCAGACCTGTTGAGAACCACTGTTCTAACGGGTTGTTTCAACTTCGACTTATTGTATTTCATAAAATGTGATTTTTCTTTTTGTTCTGATGATGTAATACTCTATCGTTTGTCCAGTTATTTAATTTCTTTTCATAAGTACACAAGTCTTCTTTAATCATTGTTGAACCCTGCGAAGAGTCAAATACAAGGACCACAATCCCGCCGGTTGTTTACACTATCCTGTCCAGCGATTACATCATCGTTTTGCGGTGAAGCCCCTGTCCCGCTGCGACAATATATTCCGGTCGCACTGGAGTGAGAAAATTGCTCCCCGTTTGCCAATAAACGTCAGTCAGAGCGTCAATTCCGAGAAAAGTCTTCCATGCTTTCCAGTTTTAAGCGTTTGTTGATGCTGCTTTAGCTAATGCACATGTTGGGACAGTGAAACACTTACGAGGTTTTATTGTGGTCTGGTTCTTGGGCCTTATTTTAGTCAGGGGTTTTTTGGGGGTGATGACAGAGATTCTTGTCGTACATTTTGAATTGGGAATTGCGAATTTTGCAGCAACACATGTTGCAGTTTCTGGCCTTGTCATTTTAAACCAGGGGTGGGAAAACTTTTATGCTACAATGGCAGTTTTGAGTTTTAAAATGGAAACTCTTTACGAGATCTATGTTAAAAATACAATTACATTTAGACATTACTGGGTTATTTTTACACAGCTTTAAGGTATTGTTTTTGGGGGGATAGTTAAAACCCCAGTGATATTTGTTTTTGTTACGTTCTGTCCTGCCCTGTCTTGGGTGTTTTTTTCTGTCCGTTTTTGTTTTCCGTTTGTTTCATTTTGTTTTATTTCATTTTCTTTTGTTTTGCAAAGGATACTTATGAGTTCAGTTGTTTTTTTCCCTTTTCTCTTTCTTTTGACCAAATTGGGCTATTGTATAGCCCACTAGTTCAAATAAACTTAAATGTACATTTCAAATTAGCACATTCACTTATTGTTTAACCACAAAAGTTTTTAAGTTGTATTACCGCAACCTAAAAAATAAACTAGATTTCAATACACCAATTCAAACTTATATTGGGTTATTTTTAACCTGCGGTTTAAATGATTAAAGAAAAACACAATACGTGAATGGCTAAATGAGTACATGAATAAATAAATAAGCAGGAAACCCCAGTGTGTATTATTATTATTATTATTTGTGTAAAAATACTTCAATCATTGAAACAAAACACTATTGATTCAGATAATAAGCAAGGAAACCAATTAATATCGAATAAACATGATTCTAGGTTTGGAAATTTGTCATATTACACAATTCGAAGATGCTAACTCGTCTTACTTACGCCGTCTTACTACTAAGGAAGCCCAAATGGCCATTTTGCAAAGCTAGCTTGTCCTGCATTCAGTATTTAACAGCCACGTACAGCGCACAGCTGAACTCTAATGTGATTGTTGCCCAGTCCTGTGATTTGTTCATCTTGCGTTTTTTTCCACTGTTTTCTTTCCTAGCCATTCTTAGCCACTTGGCTGTAGGCTATGCCGTAATTGTTAGCTGCCCCTCTTTAGTCCTTCAGTGTCACTCTCCTTCCACAGCTGGTCATTTTTGAGTATGTTTAAGGCTTATATAAGTAACCTGTATTGTTTTGTACTGACAAATAAACATTTAATAAAATAATATGCTCGATAAAGATAAATGAAGTTAAGTTTAACTTACTTTTAGAAGATGAGCTTCAAGACTTCCTCCTCTGTGGTAGAAAGCTGGAAAAAAGCAATCCTGTCACGGTTGCCCATTGCCCTCACTTGGGCTCGCTTGTTTGGCGCCAGCTGCTGCTCGTTGCCTGATAGGCTCCCCTCCTGTTTAAACTCAGTGTTCTCATTCACTCCTTGTCAGTCCGTCAACGAACCTCCGCACTTGCAAAACGTGTATTTTGACTCTACTTGTGCAGCATCCTGCTTGTGTATCCAGTATCCGGTATCGATCCTGCCTGTCTCGTTCTGTCCGGTATCTTGCTCCAGTCTCCAGTTTCCGGTATTGATCCCGTCTGTCCCGTCCTGTCCGGTATCTTGCTCCAGTGTCCAGTATCCGGTATTGATCCCGTCTGTCTCGTCCTGTCCAGTATCTTGCGCCAATCTCCAGTATCCGGTATTGACCCCCGCTTGTCTCATCCTGTCCGGTATCTTGCTCAAGTCTCCAGTTTCCGGTATCGATCCTGTCTGTCCCATCCTGTCCGGTATCTTGCTCCAGTATCCTGTATCCAGTATCGATCCTGTCTGTCCCGTCCTGTCCGGTATCCCACTCGTGTATCCAGTATCCGGTATCGATCCTGTCCGTTCCGTCCTGTCCGGTATCTTGCTCATGTGTTTGGTATCAATTCTGTCCTGTCCGGTTTCGATCTCGTCTGCCTATGGCTTCCTGTTTTCCCGAGCCTGACTTCTCTGTCTCACTTCTTCCGCCCAGCGATCGCCAAATCCCTGGCCGAATCACGCACATGACTGCCCCCATTCCCGTAAAATAAAGCTTGTGTGAAAACGTTACGCGTCCGGGTCCACCGTCTGTTCGGATTCCGACAACTTTTACCATTTTTATGCTACACAGACATATAACACCGTGGGGTCCAGCATGAAGTCACTCTTCACCACCCTCTTCCACTCCCTGCATTCCTGCTTCTTAATGTGTTGCTAAAAGTAAGGTAAAAGCAGATATGTGCAGTGAAAAAAAATGATAAAGGTTTTTTGAACTCACAGTTAACATTAATAGATCAAATATTCTACTTTCAGGACACCTCAAACGAGGCACCCTAACCTTTACAAAGATAACCGATAATCCAAAAAATAAACAATATAATTTACACATGGTTTTTTTTAATAATGTAACCTTCGACCCGATTATAAAACAATCGGCCGTACGTGGCTCCCCGAGCCATACTATGCCCACCTGTGGTGTAGAGCTACAGTATAACAGAGCCTCATGCTATTCAAGAAAACATCCATTTTGCTTTTATTGACATAATATGAGTTGGAAAGACAAACAGCGTGAGCCCGGCCCGAGCCGGTGGGGGCTCGGAAGTTAAACAAAGCCCAGGCAGTCGGGGAAGCGGCGGTTTATATGACAATATAATCACGCTCATATGGTGGTGACCACCCAAAGGCGCCCAGGGGTTATTTGTGATCCGCTGCGATAATGAGCCTCATCATTTAGACTGTCACACTATCTCCTGCGAGGCCCCGGCCCATCATTTACAGCCCACCAGGAATAAAGGAACCGTGCAAATGTGACCCCTGTGATCCGTTTCCACTTGTCCGCCATCCAGAACTCCGAAAAGAGGCGTGATTAAAAGACGGAGTCACGGAGACGAAGGAAATATATCGGTCATTCTTTCATCGTCTGATGATTTCGCGAGTTGGAGAAAAGCATGCTTAATTATCTTCACTGTACCGAAAATTGACTCCAGCCTTGATTACTGCTATTGTAATCGCAAGTACGATAATTTTTTACAGGAGCTGAATGGAATTTTGAACTTTGTTACTCTCTGCTCCCATCCCCTGGCTTTAGGTCATGATTGCAGCCTCACTCAACTCATCCATGATGCGCGTGCAAGTACGTGCATTTCTCAGATCAGGGGTAGGGAACCTATGGCTCGGGAGCCATATATGGCTCTTTTCATGAGTACATATGGCTCTGAAATAAAATGTAACTATTGCACATCTCTCTGTGATTTCATCTCGATTTTGGTCCATATAAAGCCAAAGCAACTTAATGCAGAAGTTCGATAAGAAACCATTTCAACTGATGAATAGTCAAGTCAAGTCAATTTTATTTGTATAGCCCTTAATCACAAAGAGTCTCAAAGGGCTGCTCAGGTTATTGCACAGACTATTATTTCAGACTATTATTACCTCATCCCCTGATCTGGAACCAGCATGAGGGCAAGGAAAAACTCAAAAACCTCAACATGAGGAAAATGAAGAAACCTTGAGGCAACGGGTACCAATGTTTAAGTCTTAAGTATGACTCGGCCGAGGCTTGAACTACAACCTCCCAGTCTCGGGGCGGGCGCCATACCCCCAAGGCCACCGAGCCGGCTCTCTGTAATATCACTTTTGTAAAAGAAATTCTTAAAATAACATTTTGTTTGCACATTGCCATGTCACAGAACCGCATAAGATATATCAACTTAATTTATTAGGAAAAAATATTTGTATAAATATAATAAATTGGCATTTTAATCCTTAAAATTATGCTGATAGGTATATTAATTTCTATTTTAAAATGTAGTAAAGAAAATATTAAATAAACACAACTTGTAGAGGTATAGGTCTGTAAGACTTTTATTCATTCATTCATTTTGTCACGGTTGCCCATTGCCCTCACTTGGCCCCGCCCATTTGGCACCAGCTACGGCTCGTTGCCTGATTGGCCTCCCTCTTATTTAAGCTCAGTGCTCTCACTCGCCCCTGGTCAGTCCGTCAACGAACCTCTGCATCCGCAAGACGTGTGTTTTGACTCTGTCCGGTATCCTGCATGTGAATTCTGTCCGGTATCGATCTTGTCCTGTTTTATATCTGACTCCAGTCTCCAGTATCAGGTATCGATTCCGTCTATCTCGTCCTGTTTGGTATTTGACTCCAGTCCCCAGTGTCTGGTATCAATCCCGGTTGTCTCGTCCTGTCTGATATCTTGCTAGAGTCTCCAGTATCCGGTATCGATCCTGTCTATCCTGTCCTGTCCAGCATTGACCCAGTCTGTCCGCTATCTGCTCGTGTATCTGGTATCGATCTCGTCGGCCTCTGGCTTCTTGTTTTTCTACGCCGGACTTCTGTCTTACTTCATCCGCCCAGCGATCGCCGAATCACTGGCATGACTGCCCCATTCCCGTAAAATAAAGCTTGGGTAAAAACGTTACCCATCTGGGTCCTCCTCCTGCTCTGGTTCTGACACATTTACTGTATATAAAACATAAATCATTTTACATCATATATTTAAACTTGTTTATCTAATAAAATTCATGTAAAACTTTCTTAAAATATGCATAGGTAACTAGTTGCAGAATATTTGGAGCAGCATTTAAATAAATAAATTTGACGAACAGACATAAATCAAGCCAAAGTTGCTAACTTATATATTTACCTTTTAATTTTATTGAAATAGGAAAACCTATATTTTGAGCTTTATATTCTAATAAAATTGGAGGAACACTACATAAATTAGTATTGTGGTCTGCTAATAAAAACCTTTTTAAGTTTATAGACAAATTAATGTTGGAATTCTACCAACCTAGAGAAATTAAGCCAACGTGTCTAGCCTAAATGTTTACCTTTTCATTCTATTAAATGGGGGAAACAATATTAATTATTAGAATGATCTGCTAATATGCAAATATTTCTAAACTGTATGAATAAATTAAGGCGTACATTCAACAGACCTACAGAAATGAAGAAGTTTTAGTCTTTAGGAATGTAAATCTGCAGTCATTGACCACCAGGGGCAGTAAAATACAGATGCGATCAAACAAAAAGAGAAGAATGTCAACTACAGGAAGTGGCTCAATATGCTAGTAATACGAGTCAGTTTTTTTTAAAATATAAAGACGTAAATCTTGTGAAAAAAGAGTGCATTGGTTTATTGATGTAACAAAACGCATCAAGAAAAAACTAAGGACTAAGTGCGATCTGTCCAGGTCGGTAAGTTCTGCACGGACACAGTCGACGGTGAGAAGGGTCTGACCCGGCACAGCTGAAAAGCATCGGCTCTTGCTGGAGGCGACAGTGTCGACCCCACGGTGTGTAAGCTGGGAAGATGTGGTTCACTTCCTGTGCCACGCTGGCACAACCAATGGCAAGCCTGCAAAATAGAGTAAAGTACTGTAAATTTCGAACTACAGAGTGTACCTGATTAAAAGCTGCATTATTACATTTTAAGTCACACTTGGTGCCAAATAGATCATTTGACCATTCAAGATGGCGATCACAACTACTACTACTACTACTGCCTCAAAGGAAAATGTGAATGCATCGCGTAAAATGGAAGCCACGTGTATTCAGACAACAGGTCCAGGGCAATCATACTTTGGAGAGTAGTGTCAGATTGCACCACTAATGTGTCTTTTTGTGTTGTTGTCATCGGTGGTTGCCGTGGTAATGGACCAGATTGCACTTGCTTGTTAACGTTCCACTTGCATTAAAGGAAACTTCATTGACCTGACACTGACGCCGATGACACGGAATGAGAAACTAAGCATTTTTGATAGATAAGTTGAAATATTGTGAGGACAAAAGTAAATATTGAATAAAGTACTGTCAAACCCTACATTTTGCTCCTGTTATGTATTAAATCCCTTGTTTTCACGAGGGTTGTGTACCCAAAAAAATCCCGTTATAGTAAAAACCCGCCAAGAAAAGACATTTATTCATTGATTTTTTTCATTGATTCATTCATTAAATATTAGTAACATTTTATATGATAAAACTGTAACAAAATAAAAACTCAAGATCTAAGAAAAAAAAACTGAACTCAGAATTACAGTTGAACGAATGGTCAATGGCAACAAAATTGAAGGGCCGCTCCTCTCAGTGTAAGAAAGCGATGTAGAAAGCGGCCGGCTCCTCGAGTTGAACCGGGTTTCCGTGATTATTTAAAAACAAAAGTCATGAATGTAGCGGTTTCCCACGAGTTGTAGCTCCAGGTCATCCGTTTCACAGGTAATAGAATGGATCTGGCGTTGGTGAGATCCAAGCTCGGCAGAGTTGCTACGTAGTCTAGCCATAGCAGTAGGCCAGACCAACAGCTATGGCACTTCCTTTAACAAAGTATTGCGTGTGACATCACTCGTCTTCTTCCGCACAAGCGTGATATGATGGCAATTAAACAAAAGACACTTAAAAGTCACAAGAAATGCATAGAAGTCTATTTTGGGGGGGGGGAATGTGAACGATTTCACAAGAATGTCGTACATCAGTCGGGCCTGGGCTAAGAAGGCGACCACACTAAATCTCCTGCCCTCTGCTATCAATAAACCGCAGCTTGCACACCCCAACGGAGCTTTTATCGTCGCCGGCGACTTTAATCGGGCATGTTTATGGACTGTACTTCCCAAATCCATTCAATACATGGACTGAGCAATTAGGGAAAAAACCACTAGACCGTGTGTACAGTAAGATCAAACATCTAGTTGGATCCGCCCATCTCTGTCTGTCCCTCACCCCCTCATACACCCCCCCTCCGGAGCAAAACAAAGCCTATACAACAAGGACAGTACAAACATCTTCTTTGTTCCTTTATCTCTTTGTTTTCCTTATATCCTCACTGTAAAATGTAGACCTGGAGTGCCACGTGCAATTTCGTTGTCACAATATATCCCATGTTGTAACAATGACAATAAAGGTATATTTTATTCTATTCTATTCTATTACACACAATGTTTTAAGGCTTGACTTATGCAAGGCTCGAACCTGTGACCTCCCATTCTTGGGAGTGGGCTCCCAACCCTAAGGCCACCATGCTGATCTCCATCTGCCGCTCTGCATGAAGGACAAGGCACACTGCCCAATAGGGCTCGCCCTACAATTTAAAGAAACTCCTAGACTTTTATGTGCACCTGATAGGCGTGAAAATATAGTAAAAAGCCGCACTGTATTTAAAGCCGCCGTGTTTAATATGTAGCAACAAGGTAATCGCTTGTGGGCCGGAATTCACGGTAGTCGGAAGGAACAAAGCAAAAACTGAACCAAGAATTCAGAAGCAGAGATTTTAAAAAAATCACCTTGTAAAAGCTTCCGGGTTGTTGAGGCGAGGAAATTGTGACGGCTCGCACACCAACGAAGCCTGTGCACACACACTAATGCACGATCGACCGAGCGGACCCATGTGCACCCTCAGTGCACTTTCTGGCAACCGGCTCACAGAAGGAGTGCAGAAATTCTGTTGAGAAAATAGGAGAGGTTTATCATTAAATTTTCACTTTTTGCTAAAAAAAATTCTGGGATGAATGTGGGTAATGAAATTACAAGGAATGGTTCAATAGGGAAAGTTCAAAGTCAAAATATTGACTAATATGGGAAAACGAATTACTTTTCAGACTGGTTATAGGCTATTTTTCAAATTAAGTACAGAAGTATTTTAAAAACGTTTTTTTTTTCTGTTAAAGGCTACGACAATCGTGATAAAGGTGAGGATGGCTTTATCACTGAGAAAGGTCAAGTTAAGAAATTGAAGGAAAAAAGATAAACTGTTGTCAAAGATAGACATTATTAAGACTATTTGGTGGCTGTATTTACACAGATAAAATACATATATATTGTTAAAAACTAATCGTGATACCAGGAGCAAAAGTACTCACAGCCTCCATGTTCGTTGAAAGAGAAAGAAGAGACCGCCTCCAGAGAGGGCGTGGTTTATTATTCGTCAATGTAACAGCACACACATGAGCACGACTTCAAAATAAAAGAATATAAGATTGATAAACGTACAAGAGATATAATTAGACTGATTATTGAAACATTGTTTTATGTGTGTGTGTGTGTGTGTGTGTGTGTGAGAAAGATTGTTTTTGTATTTAGGAATATAAAAACAAGTTATTTACATAATAGAAAATTCTGAGAGATTAACATCCAAAACGGCCACCTTGACAACTGTCCGCTTTTTTTGGCCAAATTTTCCCCTTATGTTGGGACAAAAATTGTGATACTATTCATGTAAGGGAACTTAAAGTGTTTTGATTTTATACTACAAATGTTTTCAATTGTTGTATTCTTCAAACAATTGTATCATCTTGGTGCCGGGAAGTCTGGTCACAAGCTTGCCACGCCTCATAATACTTTCTTGATTCTACAGTAAATCATTGTTCTTTTATGTTACAAAAGATTCACTTTTCGTACTGTTCATTTATTGTGCTCGTACGCCATCTAGCGCCCAACAGTGTATCGCTCCAAGTAATCATGTGATTTTGTTTAAGCCAATCAGACTTGTTTCATTTAACAACGTGATCTTGTTTAGGCCAATGTTTTACGCCTAGGAGCGGAAGCGAGTCGTAAGCCAGACAGTGAGAGTAGACGTAGTCGGGGGCAAAAAGAGGTCGTAAGCCGGGACGGGAGAGCAGACGTGGTCAGAATCAAAACGGGTCGAAGCCAGAGACAGACGGGAGCAAAAACGCGACAGGTGGGAGTCAGGGTCGAAAAAAGGCTTGCATAGTATTAACTGAGGTTCGCAGACGGACTGACAACAGGGGACAGACAGGACTGGGTTCAAATACTGACAAGGTCATGCTTTCGTCCCTCCAGATGAAAAGGGACACAAGAAAACGGCCATGTCACTCGGGTCAGGGTGACGCAACACACTCTTTTGTTCAATAGCAGGGCCCGACAGCTTTCACTGATTTACCCCTGCCGCATCATACAGGTGCCCTGCCCTTCCCTTAGAACGCGTTTAAACATCCCACTATCCTTTTACAACACCTCTCCACTTGTTTCTATAACCAATACATGAATACAAAATTAAAAAAGACCTGCTGTGTGATATAATGATGAACCCGTTCCAGCATCCCATCACAAGAGAACTCCCGTAGGGTTAGGGGCTTCACCTGCAAAAATAAGGTCAGCTTTACCTACCTTCATAAACGTCATATTGACGAAAAATTACATGTCATTGCATTTAGTGTTACCTCCGTACGGAGAATTTCTTTGACCGCTTCCCGTACTTCCGTCTTGTTGGTCGCATCCACGATCCAAACATTAGGCCTGCCGATGAATTCTTCCGCATACGGATGCTGGGAGGAAATCTAGGATTGAAAGGAAATTACAGATAACGACATCAAAATGGACTACTTTATCAAATAATACCTTTCTAGTTGTGGGTTTGCCTTTGTAGAAATCACTATTTTCCGACGAGTGAGGTGGATTAAAACGCGGCTGCAGGAAGACGCAGCCCAGAGCCAGGGCTTCGATGGGGGCTGGACCCTCATAGGGGAAACCGAGACCCACAAAAATCTGAAGGGGGATGTATGTTAAGTCAGCGTGGAAATATAATCATTTTTTGCAAAACAAAATCATACAGTTTATAGGGAAAATGTCATCCTGATCTACCAAAGAAAAGAAAACACAGAACCTATACGACATATTGACTTTGGCCTCTTTAATACCGCTTATCAAATCCAATCCAAAAGCCTTAAAGGGACAGTGTGTAATTTTTTACCAATAGATGTCACTGTATTGTCTGGGGTAACTGAAAACGATTGCTACAGAGCACACGGAAGAAAACAAAGAAACTACGGCGACTCAAAGTGAGCAAACCACACCCTTTTTCTTCAAATTAGTTGGCCTAGTGATTTACAACGTTTTTTTGTGTTTGGGGGGTACCCGTAGCAGCAAGATACCCCACAATCATGTCAGTTCCCTGTGGTGAGCCTCACTTTAGGTAGAATAAATACAAATGTCTAGAATTTTGTGTATTAGAAATAAAAAAAATTATTTAAATCTAAATTATCTTTTGCTTATTATTCTAATTAATATTGTTCAGATAAGGCTTTCAACCACTTGGAGGCGCTGAATGTTTCACAATGTCTCGTTACGTAAGCTTAAATAATCCATTTAATGTGTTTGTTGGCATTTGTGCTCAGAATGGGCTTTGAGCTTGAAGTGTGAAAACTAACCCAACTCAGAATATAATTTTATATATATATATATATATATATATATATATATATATATATATATATATATAGTGTGTGTGTGACCAACATTGGCTATTGCTGTAGACACAACACTTGAAAACGGTTTCTGGCGCCATCTAACGGTAATTCTCAACAGGCTTAGAGTGCATGTACAAAATGTGAATTAAATAATAATAATAATAATAATAATTTCCTTGTATTGTCATTCTGTGTAACAATGTACACAGAACGAAATGGTACCCCAAATGATCATTTTTCAGTAGTGTATAAATGTATTCCTCCTATTTGCAACAACTTATAAATAACCGTTTGTTACTATTTTGAACCATGATAATTTAGCAGTTCAAGTGAAATTTCAGCCCACTATTATATTGTTTTAATTGTTTTGCTTTGATCTAGAACCTCAAAAAGCCAAAAATTAAATACGATACGTCTTGGGGCTAAAAGGGACATTGTGTATTATTTGGCGCACCGTGGTAGTAAATAATATATATTTTTTAAAGTTCATTAAAAAAAATAACCATATTGATTTGAATTGTAAGCAAAAAAATGTCCTTCTATAAGAACATGATTTTTTTTGATTATCGTAGGCCAAAATATTTTATCATTTATTATTTTATATAACTTGAGGCTTAACTAGAGGGAGCTGACATAATTGTCCAACATCTTTCTGTACCCCCAAAGACCAAAAACCTGCAAGGCTGGGCAAAAAAAATTAGTGGAAAAGTTGTGTGACTTTGAGTGCCCGTAGTTTGTATTCTTCCTTGTGTGTTGTAGCACGACACAGTAAAGCTTCATACAATGGTCAAATATTACACAAAAGTCTGAGTGAAATTTCAGCCCCCTCCAATATTGTTTTAAGGGATCTACCGGTATTTTATTTAAAACATCAAAGAGCCCAAAATTAAACTCGACACATCTTTGGGGTTAAGGAAGATACAGTGGTACTACAATTTACGAATTTAATTGGAAACAGGTTTGCCATTGAAATGAATTGAAAACTGGATTAAATCAACTGAAACTGCCCTGTAAGAACACTAATGTTTGGTCAATTTTCATAATTATAACACATAGTATAAATAAAACAGGAAGTAAGGCTAGAAAATGCCAAGGATAAAGTTACTGTACAGTACAAAGCTTTATTAGCCAGGAACAGTTCGCAAAACAACATCAAATGGATGAAAATGACAAAATGTGAAATGTCAGTTAAATATCGTTCACTTGTCATTCACGCGTTTCCACCCAGAAACATAAAATAGCGATCCAGCGATTGTTGTCAGTCAAGATCTCAGAATGTTTATTAAAATGTTTCAGTTTTCATCGGACATGACTGTCTGCTTTTGGCTTCATCGTGCTTTCTTTTTGTGATGAAATTCTGCAGTTTTTCCCAGCAGATAAACGCTTCTTTCATTTTTGCCGTCGATAACGTGATCATGTCCCCAGGGAGCTCTTTTTCTTATTTCCAAATCATTGAAAGCTATTCCATATCTTCAGTGATTGCCGTGATACCCGTCGCCACTTTCGCAAACTTCAGGGTCTCTTTTCATCTTAAAACTGTGAACATCGTGGAAATGCTTTGCATTCCCTCACCAAATCATGGCTGGAAATCAAATACTGTACTGTACCAATGGCAAAATCAAACGCATCTGGAGGGACCAGAACACAGCAGTGAAATCAAAGATCAGACTCATGCAAGCACTAGTTACTTCCATCCTCCTCTACGCTTGGGAGCCTTGGACACTCACAGCAAAACTGGAAAATAAAATCCAGCCCTTGGAGATAAGATGATACAGGAAACTTCTAAGCATTAGCTACTTTGCCCATGTGTCAAATGAAATTGTGCGCAACACCATCAGAGGGCACATTGGACCCTACGAAGAACTGTTATCAACTATGTGCGGACAGAAACTTCAGTGGCATGGTCACAATATCATCAGGACTGACCAAGATGATTCTTCAGGGCACAGTCCAGGGGGGTAGGAGGACAGAAAAAGAACTGGGCCCACAACATTAGGGATTGGACTTGTGCCAGGGACCATCAGCAGTCGAGAAGGCTGTCCAAAGTTGCATCCTCATTGGTGCCCTGGCGACTCATCCGGTAAAGGGATCCGTGAACTGCGAATCATTAACTGTAACGATAGCTGTAAACAATCCGCAATGAGCCCCGGTGGCCGCAACCAATGAATTAACAGACTAAACCATTTGGCAATTTAATGCAGCGGGGTTGCAAGGGTCTCCCCTAGCTGATAAACCACGCAGGAGGCTATCGTCGGTACCTACGCAAACCGTTAGTAGTGGCGTCACTGACTTCCGTTACTGAAAAACTGATCGTATAACAAGAAAGATTTTAGTCGGACGCGAACTTCAGATACCGATACATTCGTAAGATGGGAAGATTGTAAAACGGGGGATAGGAAAAATAAACGTATAGTGTGCTAGTGTCTGACCTTGGCTCTGCGGAGAAGACTCAAGAAGTCTTCCTGAGAGAGTAAGCCGTGGTTCTTCACAAAGCGAGGTAAGGTGGAAATGTGTCCCGGAGGCTGGTAAACAGTCGCATGGGTTTCTAACTCTTCACTGATCACTTTGACATATTCAGAAAGACCCTAAAAAAAATTCGGAAAATAAATTAACAAAACAACACACAATATACTATCGAATGTGACTTCCTGTTTACCTTACCTTCCACATGTATTCTTGTTTGCCATAGATGACGGCAATATCCTTCTTCCCGCTAAGCTCCGACTCCTGAGTTCTCCCAGCATCCTCAGCTACGAACCCCAGGAAGGAGTTATCTGGTGTATGCGCTTCATATAAAAAAAAATAGAATTCTTATTCATTCATAACTTTTTGTTGTTGTTCTTTGTTGTGCAGTGTTTCTAAAAGGTATCAGTAGAGGAAACTCATGACATTTAGTATTTCCTCTACCTATACTGCAGGAAAATAAATAAATGATATTAAGTAATGGACATTTTTTATTATTTACAGGAAAACAATCCCTAAAATATGTAACAACCAGATGAATTTAATCTAGAATTATTGATCTTATTTCAATATACAAACGCTCCCCTACTCACGAACATTTGAGTTACGAGAAACAGTAGACATAAACATTTTTTTTCGGGATCTCGAGAAATACTAAAACATTGCTGTAAGTTAGATTTTGTATTGTGTGCACCTTTTTCCGGGTACAGGACAGTACTGTAGTGCTTCTTTCCGCCACTACTGGCGTGTGGTGCTGTGAGAGCTCATCCAGCATCCACCCCGAAGAAGAAATCTGGCTTCCTCTTCCTAGTTTTTGTGTAAACATACTATACTGTATCTCCAGCCCGCTAAGAACTTTGACATTTTCATTGTTTAATATCTCGTGCATCGATTCAACATGGTTGGGGTAAAGTGAAAAGAAGAGGCGAGGCGTTTCTTTTGAAATGAAAGTGGAATAAGAAAGCTTGATGCGGTTGAAAAAAATGGTTGGATCGCTTTTTTTCAGCCACTTTCTACCACAGAGGAGGAAATCGCCTAGCTCTTGAAGCTCATCTTCCAAAAGTAAGTTAAACTTAACTTTATTTATCGTTATAGAGCATATTATTTTATGAAATGTTTTTTTAGTACAAAACTATACAGGTTACTTATACAAACCTTGAACATGCTTATATAAACCTTAAACATACATTCCATACAAAATATAGCACTGAAGCAACAAATTCAACTTACGAATGATCGTCTGGAACCTATCCTGTTCGTAAGTAGGGCAGCGTCTGCACTGATTACTTTTGATTAGTTTCTTGTCAATTAAAATTTTCTTTTATTTCTATCAGAAATACAAGTTAAAAATAGACTAAAACATGAAAATAATAATGCTTCTAAGTAGCTTTTTATTTCACGAGAAAATAAGTTGAAAATGTAGACATACAAAACTATATATACATAGTACATAATGTTTGAATGGGAGTTTGGCTTTTGGGCTTAGTTCTTGGCCTCCCCCGAAGAAATCGATAGATAGATAGATAGATAGATAGATAGATAGATAGATAGATAGATAGATAGATAGATAGATAGATAGATAGATAGATAGATAGATAGATAGATAGATAGATAGATAGATAGATAGATAGATAGATAGATAGATAGATAGATAGATAGATAGATAGGTGGATGGAGAGAGAGAGGGATAGATAGATAGATACTGTATCTATCTAAAGTATTATCTGAGGATAATATTGGAAAATGTGAATTTCCCTTTGGAGATAGATAGATACTTTATCTATCTATCTATCTATCTATCTATCTATCTATCTATCTATCTATCCACCCCTCTCTCTCTCCATCCACCTATCTATCTATCTATCTATCTATCTATCTATCTATCTATCTATCTATCTATCTATCTATCTATCTATCTATCTATCTCCAAAGGGAAATTCACATTTCCAATAGTATCCTCATGTTAAAAAATAAAATAAAATAAGAGATATAGGATACATAGACACTGTAGTAAAAATAAAGCAAAATATGCAAATGTGAGGTTTAGGGTTTAATGTGGGGGTCCACCCTCCCAGGTTGAATTAAAGAGCCTCATGGCATTAGGGAGAAATGATGAGGGATGGAAAGCACTGATCGCCATTTAATATACCCAGCAAGTCATTTTTACATAATCAAAGACGAAAAATAAGAACTCTCGGCAAATAAGAAGTCTACCTGAAACTGTTTGGATAGCAAGCCGCCTTGCCCGCCTCCCTCCGAGACACCGAGCGAGGTGTGAAGGACAAGTATTTACCCGAGCCGTGCAGGAATTTGCTAGCATAGGTGTAAGAGCCATCTTAGCTCCAAAACATTGGCGCTGTGTATCAGGTTGGAAGAGACAAATTCAAACAGGGACTTTTGATTCAGATTCAGATTCAGATCTACTTTATTGTCATTCTAGTACACGTGTATACAGAACGAAATGTCGATGGATCTGACTCCCACAGTTTCCCTCAGTGTCCTTCAGTGTACAGATATAAATAAAGCTGTATTGTGTTATTTACCATAGTGCCGATAGTGCAAGAAGAGACGCTAACCAGATGTGCAGGATGGGCAGTCAGGTTAACAAGTCAGGTACACAGTACCATTATATTGTAAACAATAACACTGTAAGTAATAACACTGTAAGTAACAATAGTGCAGAGATCAAATGTGCAAGGAGTGGCAAGCTATAAAAAAACTGCCACTAGTGCAAAAGTCAAATTAGCAGCCGTTTAGATTTAAGTTAACTATATGTTAGATTGACCATTTAACAGTCTAATGGCCAGGGGGACTAGACTATTGCGGAGCCTGGTGGTCCTGCACCGCACACTGCAGTACCTCTTCCCAGAGGCTAGCAGAGTGAATAGTCCATGATGGGGGTGAGAGGGGTCCCCGGTAATGTTCTTAGCATGGGATAAGCAGCGCTTCTGGCCAATGTCCTGAATGGAGGGAAGTGTAGTCCCGATTATTTTCTCCGCTGTCCTCGTTACCCTCCTCACACTACCCCAGTCGGTAGCGCTGCAGCCTCCACACCACACAGAGATACAGCTGGTCAGGATACTCTCTATGGTGCCCCTGTAGAATGTGATGAGGGATGGTGGGGGCAGGTGGGCTCTCCTCATCCTCCGCAGGAAGTACAGGCGCTGCTGAGCCCTCTTAACCAGAGATGCAGTGTTCACGGACCAGGTGAGTTTGTTTGTGATGTGCACCCCTAGGAACTTGATACTGCTGACAACCTCCACAGCCTTGTTGTTGATGCAAAGTGGGGCATGGTTGGGCTGGTTTTTCCTAAAGTCGACAATGATCTCTTTAGTCTTGTCAACATTCAGGACCAGGCTGTTGTCCTTGCACCAGCCCACCATCTGCTCCACTTCCTCTCTGTAGGCCAGGTCGTTGTCGTCCCTGATGAGGCCCACCACCGTTGTGTCGTCAGCATACTTCACGATGTGGTTTGTGGCGGACCTAGGGGCGCAGTCGTGTGTCATCAAGGTGAACAGCAAGGGGCTTAGGACGCAGCCTTGGGGGGAGCCCGTGCTGAGGTAGATGACATCTGAACTGTTCTGACCTATCCGCACAGATTGGGGTCTGTCACAGAGGAAGTCCAGCAGCCAGTTCCGCAGGGGGGTGTTGAAACCCAGAAGCCCCATTTTGTCTACCAGATGTTGTGGGATGATGGTGTTGAATGCTGAACTGAAGTCCAGGAACAGCATCCGCACATGGGTGTTCTTCTCCTCTAGGTGTGTCAGGCTCAGGTGAAGCGCAGAGGAGATGGCATCCCTGGTGGAGCGGTTTGTCCTGTAGGCAAACTGAAAGGGGTCGAATGAAGAGGGGAGACTGGAGGTGATGTGCTCTTTAACCAGTCTCTCGAAGCACTTCATTATGATAGGAGTCAGTGCAACGGGCCGGTAATCGTTGAGTGATAAGATCTGGGTTTTCTTTGGCACTGGGATGATGTTGGCAAATTTGAAGCATGATGGTACTTTGGCTTGGTCTAGCGAGGTGTTGAAAATGTCTGTTAGTACACAAGCCAGCTGATCGGCGCACTCCCTAAGTACCCGCCCCGGAATGTTGTCCGGGCCTGGAGCCTTCCTTGTGTTGACCCTTCTCAGGGTCTTCCTCACGTCAGATGAGTCCAGGTGGAGTGCTCTTTCGTCCTGATTTGGAGCCGCTTTCACTGCAGGGGTGCTGTTTTGTGCCTCGAACCTACCAAAGAAATTGTTGAGGTCATTCAGAAAGTCCATGCTAGTGTTCTGCACTGGGGTGGTGTTTGGCTTGTAACTGGTGATGGCCTGGATGCCTTTCCACATATCCCTGGTGTTGGTTGTGCTGAGGAAACGTTCCTGAATCTTTTGACTGTACGTTCGCTTTGCTAGTCTGATGGCACGGTTCAGGTTAGCCCTCGCTGATAACAGCGCCTCCTTGTCACCAGATCTAAAGGCAAGGTTACGTACTTTTAGTTGATTGCGTATTTCAGCAGTCATCCAGGGCTTCTGATTGGCACGGGTGCATATAGTTTTGTTATTGCTGACGTCTTCTGCGCATTTACTGATGTAGGCTGACACAGAAATGGCGTACTCATCTATATTTATTTTGTTGTTGTAAGTGGCAGCCGATTTAAACATGTCCCAATCAGTGCACTCAAAGCAGTCCTGTAGTGCCTCCATAGCCCCCTCAGACCACACCCTCACCTGCTTCACTGTTGGTCTTTCTCTTGTTAGCAGGGGCTTGTATGCAGGAATTAGCATAACAGAAAGGTGATCTGATGAGCCTAGGTGGGGGCGGGGGGCTGCTTTATATGCACCTTTGATGTTTGTGTAGGCCAGGTCTAATGTGTTCCTACCTCTTGTAGCAAAGTTTACATGCTGATGGAAATGCGGGAGAACTGTTTTCATATTGGCCTGGTTAAAGTCCCCCGCCGCAATAAAAATGCACTCAGTATAAGCATGCTGCAGTTCACTCACAGTTCGGTAGAGAATGTCCATTGCCTCCTTCGTATTAGCGCTGGGGGGCACGTACACGGCCGTAATGATGGTCGCGCTGAACTCCCTCGGTAAGTAAAACGGTCTGCAGATCACCGTCAAAAGTTCAATGTCTCGTGAGCAGTGATTCGAGATTATCTTCGCATTTCTGCACCATTTATTGTTTGTGTAAATGCATAGACCGCCGCCCTTGCTTTTGCCGGTGAGCTCGCCGCTTCTATCAGCGCGGAAAGCAGTTAGCCCCACAATGCTAACCGCGTCATTCGGGATAGATGAGTTTAGCCATGTCTCCGTCAGAATCAAAGCACAACAGTTCGTCAACTCGCGGTTCGATGAGAATTCCACTTGTAGATGGTCCAGTTTGTTGTCCAGGGAGCGGACGTTGGATAGGAAAATGGATGGTAGAGGCGTTTTGAAGGGTTTAGCCTTCATCCGAGCCGTTAGCCCGGCCCGACAACCTCGTTTCCTTCCCCGGTCACAGCGCTTCCGCTTGCCACTTTTACTCGCTGCTTTGTAGGCCTCTGGCTTCTGTTGACGTAGCACTCCGAGGCTAAGTAAACACTCCAGAGTGGTCGTCGAAATTTGCGCTGGATTTCTGGATGTTCGCATATCCAGCAAAAAACTGCGATCGTATATTAATCTGCAGTTAGAGTTGTCTTTGTTCGCCCTCATAGACTGAGTCGAAGATTGGGGTTTTTGACCAAAATGTGAGAAACTGTCGGGAGCAAATCCGGCCGCCGCCGAGCAGGGCGCCGCCATGTTTTGTGATCGTGATGATGAGTTATTTGACTCTTTTATCTTTTATGAGGCAACGATTCCTCACTCTCTCCTCCGTTGGCAAGACAAATAAACACGTGCCGCGCTGAGGGATGATGAGAGACTCCCACATCGGCGCATCCAGCTCGTCTTCATCCACCGGCAGGCCGTGAAAGGTGACAGCGAGAAGTGTTAGGCTGAAAGTTTGGTCTGGGCTGCCATTCAATTTGACCTTGGCAATTTGTTTTCATGATGAAAATAACTCAAAGTGTGTGACGTGTCACTGTAAATCAGTGGGAGAGTTTAACGTCGGGGAACTTTTTCTTTATATAACTTTCCCAGAATAAAGTGCAATTGCGCCTCCACTACATTAGGGGTCAGTGGCGTTATCCAGGGTTGGGTAGGGTTACTTTAACTTGATGTCAAGGAACGGACCAGGAGGCAGGAAGTGTGAACTCATTTTGCGTGTACGATCTGTCACTTGAATTTAGAAAATAAAAGTTGTCCAACACGCAGGGACCAAAGACAAAACAAAACAGGCTTAAAGGCAATCAAAATCACAAACTAGGCATTTACTCAGAACAAACGGGCATGAACAGGTTTTTCCTCAAGTTAAGCAATGGTCTGGCAACAGGCAGTCCCAAAAGCAGCGCTTAAATATCCCACACGCAATCAAGTCAATGTGTCTCAGCCGGTGTCAAGGGGCGGGACCAGCTGGGTGCCATGACGACCGTGCATGACACTTGATTACTTTCAATTACTTTTGGATTACTCCAATAACAAATATGCTAATAAAAGACAAAATAAACTAAATATGAATAAATCTGTGCAGGCTTGGGGAGTAACGGAATACATGGAACGGCAAAAATGATGTTGGCAAGCTGTTTGGATTTATTTTCATTTTGTTTCTGTCGCATTTTATGTTAGTTTTGCCGGAGATTAAAGAGATCAAAGCCAGGAGAGAAAGCTTACCACGTGTTGTGAGTCATAATTTTATTCATATTTAGTTTCTTTTGTCTTTTATTAGCATATTTGGTATTGGAATAATCCAAAAGTAATTGAAAGTAATCAAGTTAAAGTAACCCTACCCAACCCTGGCGTTATTTTTGGCAGTGTTTTGTCTACATTTAGCCTCCAGACTATTCATATAACACAGACTATAAGCATTGAGTATGAAGTGTAGATAAAAAGTGGCGCAGACCCTCAAGGGACCTCACAATTCTTTTTTCAACACAGATGCAAGGACAGGCAAAGAAAGACGGGGTAAAGAAAAAACTAAAGTCTCCTCCCAAAAGCTAAGACGAGGAAGTTTGACGTAGCGTCCGTAGCACTTCAGTGCGACCACGGAGGGAGACAAGCGAAGACCGGTGTGCTTGCTATGTAAAAAATGTTGGCAGCGGACAGCATGGAGCCAAATAAATAAGCTGTCACTTTAAGACATTAAAACCCAATTATGCTGATAAGATGCTACATGGACAGAGGTGACGTGTTACCACCAGTATCAAGCAATTAATGTTTTCATCCCACCAATATTGAGTGATCACTAAAATAAAAAAGATCAATACCAGGAGGATTTCTTCTTCTGACGGGGGGATGGAGGGTGTGACAGAAAATAATCAAAAAGCACCGCCATAAATAAACATACAGGAAGAAAGTTCTTGCCACCCTGGAAGAAAACGATGCTCTTTCAAAATATGACTTTTCCTATATTACTGATTTTGTTTTTGTGCGGTAGAAGTAGAAAATAATCCTTAAAGGAACAGTGTGTATTATTTAGCGCATCCTAGAGGTTAAAAAATGTAATTCATCAAAAAAATGCAATACTGAAAATACACGAACTATTAAACAAATGTGATTTTTTCTTTAATACTTGTAGGTCAATAAATTACCTAAGGGAGCTGATAAAATTGTTGTCCATCTTGCTGCTATGGTATCCAAAAACCTCACAAAGGAATGGGCAAAAAACTAAGAAGTAAAAAGTTACATTTTGGTAACTAAGTCTCTGTATTCTTCCTTGTACTTTTTAGCACTCGTTTTTAGTTGCACTATACCATAAAGAACAGGTCGAACATGGTTAAATAATTCACACCGTCACTTTAAAATGAAAATAAAGATCCTATGTGGCAGACGGACAATTTTGGCAGATAAAAACATTTTTTACTAAAATGATCAAAAAATTATTTCCAATGAGCAAAATTATTCATAATCATAACAGAAAATTGTATCCACAGCAATGTTCCCTGTAATTTTCCACGGGTCTGAGCGTTCACACAAAGTTGGTTAGCAACGCTTGAAACAACAGTGAGCCACCATAATCCCAAGTGTGACAAGATAATTCATTATCAAACATCTCCAAAACTTGACATCACGTTACATTTTGCTGACTTTCCGGCAATGCAAAATGATTTTTCTCTTTTGAATGAATTGACTCATGTACTATTGCAAAGGTTGTACGGCCTACAAACGGCGTTTGTTCTTACAATTCTTTCACAAGATATCCATTTCTTTTTTTTTCTTGATATATTTTGTCGCATAATATTAACATTTTGGGGGGCTTATTTAGTCGGTTGTAAGATACAGAACTATATTTAATCACATTTTTAGTGGAAGTACAATGTTGGCATCACGATTCCCTTGATATAATTGGAAATTATTTGAATGCAACACACACTTTTTCTTATTTTTTTTCTACTTTTTTTTAAATTCCTTTAAAAAAAATCTCATTGTGTTTATTTTTTCCGAGCTGTTACTTTTTTCTTTTTGTTCTCTATTTACTTTTTTCCTACATTTCTTTCTTTTCTTTTTTTTCCTGGCTTTTTTCTAAATTTTTCCTTCTTTTTTTCTCTTCCTTTTGTTTCTTTTTTTCTCAGCTTTTCACTACTTTTTCATTTTGGTATTTTTTTCTTTTTTGTTCTATTCCCCCTTCCTATAAGTCATTTTGTGCATAATTTTACATAATATTTGGTCATGTTGGGATTAAAGAAGCAAAAACAACCTGAAGAGCCGTTTAGGACCCGAAAGAGCCGGTTCCTTTAAATGAGCCGAGCCGAAGAAGCCGGTTCTCGACAAACTCTACTAACTTTACTCAACTTCGTTCTAATTCGACTCGACTTCAAAATACCGCATTTAGGACACAACATCAGGGGAACCCGTGTATTTTTACCTTGATGCACTGTAACTTTGACTTAAGTCGCTTCTTAATTAGTAATTTTGAGCCCTCATTTTTGTGCGTTGGCTAGATTTTCTTGTGCGCTGAGAATGTGCGAGCAGTGCGCAATTGCGCACGCGCGCAGCTTAGAAGGAACACTGATCCACAGTATTATTTTTTATCAGCATTTGCCCATCTTCAGTCTAAGTAATGTTTATAAGTAATGTTTTTATAATTACATTGCAAAAAATAATTCTAAATATTCCAAAAACAATACTTAGAATGAGAAACATGACCTGCCAATATGTCATTAATTTAGGTTTATTAATTGAGGTCACCCGATTAGGCAAATTTGGCACTCATTAAACTCCAGCATATAAGGACAACACAGACAGATCCTCAGTGTTTGATCATTGATTCTTTTGCCCATTCCGTGCCGTCTCTTCAAACCCTTGACGCCTGCTTAGTGCCCTTTACGACTCGTGTTTTTTACCGTCTTAAAGACTGCGTTTCCTTTGCCTCTTATCTCCTTTCCCAACCTTTTATTATTTTCCTTAACCCTATTAAAAACTGCCAACTTGATGCGTGTGTCTGGGTTTGGGTTCCCTGTGCCCAACATAACCAGCAATCTTTTTCACATTATCACTATAATTATATTGTGCATTGACAATTATTCAGTATACACTTACGGAACATGGTCATATACTGCAGAGGTTGAAGGCCCCAGCTACCCCACAGTGTTTGAAAGCCATGGGCGCTGGCATAACTTGCCAGGTTAAAGGCTGGTTCCGTACCAAACGAGTCCAAGATCCGGAAACGGCATCTGTAGTATGAATTTGAACATTTCAAAGTTAAAAATAATGTTCTTCCTTGAACTCACCAAAGACAGTAGTTGGATTTTTTTCAAAACGCAAGTGTGGTTGACACTACCAAGTGGTAAGGTTGGTCATTTACCGGTCTAAATCATACATAGTACATGTTATTTTAGTGTACATGTGTCAAACAGGCGGCCCGCGGGCCAGATCAGGCCCTCTATGGGATTGAATCCGGCCCGCGAGACAACGCTCAGAGAAGCGCAAGAGAAAAACAAGCTGCAGGTTGAAATATGTCAACTTGATGTTGCCAAAGCCAGGTGCCTCTCACAAAGACACTGTACTTGTATTTATTTCTCTCTCTCTCTCTCTCTCTTTCTTTTCCACCCCTTATCTCCCGCTCTGTCTCTTTCACCCTCTGAGTCTCTCTTTTTCTCCTCCTTTGTTGCTCTTTGTCCCTTTCTCTCTCTGTGTCTTTTAACCTCTTTTGCTCTAACTTCCTTCTTTCCTTTTCTCTCTTTTCTCTTTCTCTCTTCATACCCTTCGTGCTTTCTTTTCTCTTTTCTCTCCTTCTATCTTTCTATTTCTCTTTGGATTTCTTTCTTCCTCTCCCTTTTTTCCCCCTTTCTCACGACTTTTTATCTTTTGTTTCTCACGCTCTCTCCCTCTCTCTCTATTTCTCTTTGTCCCGCCCTCTCTCCTTTTCCCTTCCTCTTTCTCTTATTGCTTTATCTCTTTTTCTTTCTCTTTAATCTACTAGTCCGGCCCCCGACAGAATATTTGTTCTATCGTGTGGCCCCTGTATTAAAATGAGTTTGACACCCCTGTTATTTGGGGCGGCAGTAGCTCAGGAGGTAGAGCGCTCGTCTTGGGATCAAGGGATCCCAGTTCGAATCCCGGCTTGTCCGTGTTACATGTCGAAGTGTCCTTGGGTAAGACACTGAACCCCTAATACCTCAATAAGCAGGTTAGCGTCTTACATGGCTGCAATACTATTGGGAAATGTGGAGCACATTGTAAAGCGCTTTGGGAAGTCATTGACTTGAAAAGCGCTATATAAATGTAGATTTTATTGCAATGATAGAAATAGACTGAAAAAAAGGAATATCAGTGTCTACTTACTGATAATACTGAAAAGCCAGTCCCATGGCTCCTTGTAAATGAGCCAGGCCGTGATAGTCCGTAAAGATGAGGTCAAAGGTCAAGGGCCCCTTGATGGGACAACTTCCTCGGCCCGGGGCAGCGTCGATCAATCTTAACCAACACAGAGTCAATTTAATCCAACTGTGCATGCTATCATCCAATGCTCTTCACCAAGTGTTGACGTCCTACCTGTGCAGGTGATTCTGCGAGGTGGCGAGCGTCACGTCGTGGCCCAGTACGGTCAAACAGGCGCTGAGGTCCGCCCACTGGACCAGTTCTCCGAGAGGACCCCCTCTTTCCACCATGCCTTCCAAACGTCGCCCTGTGCCACTGGCGATGGCACCGGGGTAAAGCAGCATCTACAAGTCAAGAAAAATGGATCTAAAACCCAGAGGTTGTGATAAAATGCTGCGTTTTGAACCTTCATCAAAGACACGTGCTTGTTGTTATTGTGTTGTTTCATGGAGAGAGCGGCTCGACTCCAGTATTCTGACATCGTTTCCACTCGGGAGCGCATGAATCTCATTGCCGGGCCGCTGCTGTTGCTGATGACTTCGTAGAGTGAACTCAGGGTCGTCCGTATCACTGCCTGTGTGAAATGCAACAAAATAGTGGAGTTAATTAAATGATATGCGGTCATGCGCAAATAGAGTAGTAAATGTACAGGGTTGCGTAGGGTTACTTTAACTGGATTACTTTCAATTTCTTTTGGATTACTCCAATACAAAATATGCTAATAAAAGTCAAAATAAACTAAATATGAATAAAATGATGACTCACAACACGTGGTAAGCTTTCTCTCCTGGCTTTGATCTCTTTGATCTCCGGCAAAACTAACATCAAATGCGACAGAAACAAAATGAAAATAAACCCAAACAGCTTTCCAACATGATTTTTGCCGTTCCATGTATTCTGTTACTCCCCAAGCCTGCACAAAATTGAGTCATTTTATTCATATTTAGTTTCTTTTGTCTTTTATTAGCATATTTGGCATTGGAGTAATTTAAAAGTAATTGAAAGTAATCCAGTTAAAGTAACCCTACCCAAGACAACAATGAGAGAAGCGCAAGAGAAAAATGAGCTGTAGTTTTAAATATTTCCACCGGATGTCACCAAAGCCAGGTAACACTTGTAAAACAATTGTGGTAGTATTTCTCCATTTCTCTGTGACGCACTTTTTTAAAATGTATTCCTCCCTCTTTTTCTTTCTCCTGTTCACTCTCTCTTTCTCTCTCTTTTTCTCTTTTCTCTATTTCTCTCTCACTTTCTAACTCTTTCTTTTTCTGTGTCTTGCTCTCTTTTTATTTTCTCTCTTTAATTCTCCTTCTTTCTATTTTTCTCTTTCTTTCTCACCCTCTTTCTTTCCCTCTTTTGACCTTTCTCTCTCTCTCTTTCTCTCTCTCTCACCTCACTTTGTCTTTTTCTCTTGCTGACTCTTTTTCTTTCTGTCCTTTCACTTCTCTTATTCTTTTTATCTTTCTCTTTCTTCACTTTCTTTTTCTCTCTATATTCATTTCCCCCTTCTTCTCCATTTATATCTCTACTCTGCTCTCCCATTTTCTTTTACTGTTACTCTGTTCCCTTGTTCTCCCTATCTCTTTATTGCTCTCTCTTTCCCTCCCTCTCTTTCTCTCTCTTTTTCTCCCTCTCTTTCTCTTAAACTAACTAGTCCGGCCCCCGTGAGATTTTTTCATAGCATTTGTGGCCCCCAGCTAAAACGAGTTTGACACCCCTGCATTAACGGATATGTAGATGTTGTTGGTTTTTTGTTGTTGTGTTTTTTACTTTGTTTTTTTCTTATTTATTGTTCAAAAACCAATATCACTTGACTAAATACCTTTTTAGTGTAGGGCCGAGCTTGTTGATGCCATAGAGGTGACGATTGATTCCTGCCAGGTACAGGTGGGCAGAAGTTCTCCGTTTGGCTGAGGTAAGTCAGTATGGAACAGGTGGTTCCATCTACGCCATAAAAGGCGTAGCACGGGTCCGACTGCCATTTGGCCTGCAGGAATTCCACTTTTTCCGCACACAGTGGATATGCAAGATCTACGGGCACTGTGCATTTACCCTTGGGTCCTATCCAAGAAGATCATATAACAAGACCTGAGTAATGAACTCCTGATTACTCTAATCCCTCATTTCTCATGGTTAATGGAGACCAGAACCCCCGCGGTATGCAAAAATCCATGAAGTAACCCCTCGCCTCCTCATTTTTAACATGCACTCTAAAGGCCCTCGCCTGCGGCAATAGTAACTCGGGGGTAATGTATCGCGGCCGCATGAGTGCTGTTCATTTTAGGTGGAAAGAACAGAAAAAAGAGCCGCCACACATGACAAAAATTTGCTCTTTTGGCCCTCGCTCTCAGCCAGCAATAGTCAACTGGGGATAATGGATCTTGACCAAAACAGTACAGTTCATTTTAGGCAGTCCAAAATGGCACGCTTTGGCAGCCCAAACCAAAAAAAGTAAGCTCTGTCGGCCTCTCCTATCAGCAAAAGCCGACCAGGGATAATGGATCATGATCACAACCCTTCATTTTATTCAAAGCGGTCCAAAAAAAGCACACACCCCCAACAAAAATGCCCTCTGCCGGTGCCCACTCTCAGCAATATGGCATTGGGGATATTGTATTTCAGCCGCAAGGGGTGCAGTTCATTCTGTGGGTAAATACAGTAACTGCTAAAAAAGGGCTGCCTGGCCTAACAAAAGTATGCTCTGACGGTCCATACTTGCAGCAATATGCGATCTGGGATAATGGAGTATTTCCCACACATTGTACTGAGGCCGCAAAGTACGAAGCACAAAGTGGGGGATTACAGTATTCCAAAAATCAAATAATTTGGTTATGCAGAAATTGAAGCACTCACTTTCATACAATAGTCACATTTGTTATTAATCATTTGTATTTTAAACGCATCTGAAATGCACCATAGCATAATGAAGCAACTGTACTATGCGTGTGAGGGTCTGTCAGATTTGAGGAATTGAGGTGAGCTTCCCGTAAGCCCCCCCACAGCTTGATGTCAATCAGGAGTAACCGACACCCTCCCTCACCCACCCCCGTCCCAGAAAACAGTCCCTTTTTTACAATGCTCGCCAAAATAAACCCTCTTTTGCTGTGTGAAACAACCCCCGTACAAGGCATAAGCGGGGATAAGAAAAACAACAGGCATACCCGAGAACCGCTTTTTTTGCAAATCCAAAAAGATGAGTGGGCAAGTTTTACAAAAAGTAACCTTTACTAGCCTGGACCCCATCTACGCTTGGGGGCCCAAAAGCTTATCTGCCTCCTAGAAAAATACATAAATAACATAAAACATTAAAACCATTCCTTCCTAAAATTAGCCAATTTTTATGTACTGAATATATATTTTAATTGTAGGGCATGAATTGATTTTTAACTTTAAATTGTCAGGACAAAATAAATAGGTCAATAAATGCTGGTATATAACATTTATTTTAAGGAAGTTAGCATTTTATTTCATCACGTTCAATAATAATAATACGCAACCATGGTCCTCTTACATCCGTGAGTGTAGTTAATCCAACCGTGTAATATACAGTATATACACACTCAAAAAATGCAATAATGCCGACAAATAAAAGAAAAAATCCGCTCTGGAGCAACATAACTGTGATGCACACTCATCTTTTTTGGTAAATTGCAGGCTTTGTTTTGCCCTGCTTTAGCCTATGCAAGCCCGTAAATGCTAAAACTGACCCGCCTTCTTTACCTCCAAATAACTTTAGCCAATAGTGACGAATAGTGACCGCAATAATGCCGACAAATAAAAGAGAAAATCCGCTGAGAAGCATCTGAATAAATAGATGCTGCTTGTGGCTAGCTATCTGTTTAGCCCCATAGTTCCTGTTTACAAATAGACTAGTAAGAAAATGTTTTCTCCATGCTAGTACAAATGACTTGTGTTTCCTCTGGACCTAGCGACTACGCGAAAGCAAATTCTGTAACGGGCGTTTTCTTCTGTTCCACGTCCGCTTCGTCAAAACCAAAATAGGTCCAAAAAAGTGATCAACCGCCCTCTTTTCGGTGCAAGCTTTGTTTCCTTCTCGTTTGTTGACTCAGGGACTATGTTTACGGAGTCAGCCATGACACGGTGGGTGTGGCATAGTGTGGCGCTTGCAAACTTTGAATCGCGTTTATTGGCTTGTGTTTTTTATTAAAGCTTGCCTCTGATTGGTCAGCGCTTTTAAAACTTGAACAGTAACAATTGTGGTTGGCCAAAACTCCATCACTCACTACAAAACTTTGAAAAAACAATAGTGCTTTGCGGTTTCACAACCGCACGACGTCACATCGCGATGTCGATTCGATTTCGGTTAAATAAACGTTCAAACTTCTTTGGGAACCACTGCCGTAAAGCAACCAAACCTGTGATTCACATTCATCTTTTTCGGCCAATTGCCGGCTTTGTTTTGCCTGTAAATGCTTAAAAGGACCCGCCCCCTTTACCAAATAACTTTAGCCAATAGTGACCGATTCAAATGATGATTGACACATTAGTTAGAAAATAAAACGCCGGCATATATATCCCAGCATACACCGCGGACGACTTCGCCTACGGGGGAAAATCTAGTCGGCGGCTGCATGCCTTAGTTGCAGGACCTTGCGACTCAATATTGATCCATATATAAGGTATTATAAGTAGCGGTGGGTAGGGTTACTTTAACTGGATTACTTTCAATTACTTTTGGATTACTCCAATACCAAATATGCTGATAAAAGACAGAATAAACTAAATATGAATAAAATGATGACTCACGACACGTGGTAAGCTTTCTCTCCTGGCTTTAATCTCTTTGATCTCCGGCAAAACGAACATAAAATGCGACGGAAACAAAATTAAAATAAATCCAAACAGCTTGCCAACATCATTTTTGCCGTTCCATGTATTCAGTTACTCCCCAAGCCTGCACAAAATTGAGTAATTTTATTCATATTTAGTTTATTTTGTCTTTTATTAGCATATTTGGTATTGACGTAATCCAAAAGTAATTGAAAGTAATCAAGTTCAAGTAACCCTACCCAACCCTGATTATAAGGCGCAAGGTCAGCTTTTGAAAAAATAAAGGCTTCTAGGTGCAGCTTGTAATCGTAAAAATACGGTATTTAAAAATTAAAGTGCACCCTTTTTGGTTTTTCGAGTGTTGTCCAAATAGGAAATGTCTGGACACAACTGGTATCAAATTTTTTTGGCATTTAAATTGCTCAAAATGTTTCAAAACCGCCCCATAGATGCTATTCATCTAGCCCGTCTATGGCATTTCCCATCAAGCTAGGAGCTCAAAGTAAAATTGTGTGATTATTGTTTAAATCGGTCATTTCAACTGAAAGTGCTGATACTGTCAATTGTATTTCCCTTTACCTGACCCGGGTGCTCTGGTTAAAGAGCCAAAAAGCAAAAAAGGCGTGTGTGGCCCCGTTTGTCACAGAATATTCAAACATGGAGGTGAGAGGCCAACACATACATATTACATGCCAACTATAACGTGTGTAACCCAATTCTCACCTGACACCTCTCAGGTGGCAGGCCTGGTCTTCACAAGAATTGTTATTCCCCTTTAAGCACGTGCACTCTTTGCCTTTTAACTAGCATCAAATTCCCACAGTCTGTTAATTTATTCCCGCGGTTAAAACCGGGAGCGACTGAGTCTTTTGAATTAGGCGTTCGGCTCAGCCAATTAGTCGAATGAACCACAAATCTGAGTTGTTTTTAAAAGTTGCATGGTAAGAATTACCGCAAAAATAAGCATTAGCTTTTTTTCAGCATAAAAAAAGGCCTTTTCTGTATTTTTTCAATGTATTTTCTGAAAAAAAAAAGTAGGGATGGGTGAGTAAAAATACTTATTACAAGTTATCGGCACCGGCCTGACACCAGTCCATATGGAATTGTATTTATTACACATTTTCATGGAAAAATAGTCAAATGATACCTAAAACTGCTGAATGTCCCTCTTTTATTTTATAGATACATGATTCAGTTATTATTATTGTGTTATCAAAACATACTTATTTTTATTTTTGCTCATTTTAGAGATTATTTTTTGTTCTTTCGTTAAACGATAGGGTGGCACGGCGGGTGGGTGGTTAGCGAGCAACCCCACAGTGCAGAGGTTCAGGGTTCAAGTCCAGCTACCGCAACCTTCCGGTGTGGAGTTTGCATGTTCCCCCCGTGCTTGCGTGGGTTTCCTTCGGGCACTCCAGTTTCCTCCCATATGTCAGGTTAAACTGTCCCTAGGTGTGAATGAAAGAGTGAATGGTTGTCCGTCTCTGTGTGCCCTGCGACTGGCTGGCAACCATTTCAGGGTGTCCCCTGCCTACTGCCTGAAGATAGCTGGGATGGGCTCCAGCATCCCCGCGACCCTACTGAGAATAAGCGGCGCAGATAATGGATGGATGGATGGATAGTTAAAAGATATGGTAAATGGACTGCATTTATATAGCGTTTTTCAAGTCACTGAAGACTTCACACTTGCCCATTCACCCACACTTACACACCAATAGATATGTAGAGTGTTCTTCGAATCAAATAAATCTAGGAAAATTTAAAAATGATGCCAACAACCAGCAAAACAATCTGCTTGATAGACAAGATTTTGTTCACTATACAAACGTGGAAACTGCTTCTTAGTTTCAATTTGAAGAGACTAGCCAGAGGTGTTCCGGCATCCAGCTTGTGGTTGAATGGTTGTCAAAGTATCATTGAGTTATTATTTTGTTTTTAGATAATCATTTTAGAAAAATAAATAAATAAATAAAAAACTAAATAAAAAAATCTTTACTCAGTTTTATTTTAGGGATAATTTTTCTCATATATTGTATATATATCCAGTCGGACTGTTCTAGTGAAACCAAACAAAAAAAGAATCCCAAATTCAGAAAAAAGAATCCATCAAATAAGAATGTGTCCGCTATGGATTTTGAAATTGTCTAGCGATGGAATCTGTTAACTACGCATTGTTGTTACCAGTGACTAATTACTGGTGACCAGAGGTGTCTAGTAACAGAGTACATTTACTTCGTTACATTTATTTGAGTACGTTTTGGTTAATGTTGTTCTTCTAAGAGTATTTTTAAATCCCTATTCTTTTACTTTTACTTAGGTAAATTTGTACAGAAAAACGCTACTTTTTGATCCCGACCACGCCTGCTCTCCCGTCCCGACTTACGACCCGTTTCCTACTCCGACCACGTTTTTGCTCTCCTGTCCCAGCTACCGACCAGTTCTTCCGTCCCTGACACCGCCATCCCTCGCTACGGAAGATCCACTTCCGTGTTCGGATCACACAATCCGAGTACGAGAGCGACTCGCTTCCCGTGTCCAGCAAACACCGGATAATGGGCGCAGCCCTTCCTCTCTCCTTCAATAAAACTTGTGAGAAACGCAACGCTATTGGGTCCTGTTTCCGTTCTGGTCTTGACAGTATCAGTATTGGTGAGTAGGGAAACTACAACTACTTTTTTTTAATCTATCGACACAAATACAAATTTTGTCTGAGGAGCTTTCAACTACCTGTGTGTTTTCCAAGGGTTGGGGGTGCATGAGGAAGGCGATGATGATGATAATAATTGAATTGGTCCAGTTTTTGGGAAACCCTCTCCACCAAACCAGCCAAACCTTGCTGGTCCTGTCGAAAGCTGGCAAAACAATATATTGTTAATGAAAACATATACAGTTTTTTCATTTAGTATAAATACCTCTGTAGAAGCATGCGAATAGCCTCTGAGGTCATCTTAGCATCTCGCTCTTGGCTCATCTGCTGCACCTGAGAGCTGAGAGCCTTCAGGCGATTGGACAGCCTCCGAAAATCGAAATTTTGCTGACCTAAGAAACAAACAAAAAATATGTACAGCAAAAATATTTTACTCTAAGATATCCTCTTGACTTTTACTACCCTGATCCTCAGAAGGTGATCTCCCCACAGGTTCTTCTGAGGAGGTTTCCGATGGCACCCAAAGAGTCTGCATCAGCAAAGTGAGTGTGGACAGGGCGAGGCAGAGCACCAAGCAACCGCTAGAGGACGCAAGAGATGTGGTCACAATAAGACAAGTCACCTTTTTTGGAATTCAAAACGTTTTAAATCAACTTTCCTCTCATTTAAGCCAATCATGTTATGTATTCATTTAATTTATTTAAAGTGTTATTTTTTTTAACCTTTAATTGAAAAGATGGCTGCAGATTAGACGAATAGAAACGTAAAAAATGGACACAGATGATATTGCACTGTATTAAACTATTATTGATACATAAATGTTTATTTATATACAAAAACGTATTTCTGCCAGGATGCCACTTTCTGATTAAGATGGGAATTTGACATGTTTTAATAACAATAAATTCTATTCTATTCTATTCTATTATATTCTACTATAATATAATATAATATATTATACTATATTATATTATATAGTATTATATTATATCATATTATATTAAAATATATTTCATTATATTCCATTCTATCCCATTCCATTAGGGTGTCAGGTAGTGATGCCGGTATTCTTGTCGATACCTGGTATCATATTTCCAATAGTAAATACCGTCAATCTAGGGAATAAAAATTAGATGAATATTATAATGTTAATTGAAGGCAACAAGTAATATGGCCCAGCCTTGTCAGGCTGATTGAAGATTGGTTTTGGCTGCTTGGAGTGGTCAATGGTCAGGAGCTCCAGTACCCAATTTGACAGCCAGAAGGCGTTAGAAACTGCACAAAAGCAAACATGTTTATCCATTGTGTTGGTATTTATTGGGGGTGCCTTGACACGAAACCTAGCTAAAGACATTCGAGGATGCTGAAAATACAATTGTGTAAATTTTCACAAAAACCCGTTCAGCCGTTTCCGAGCCTATATATTACGTACAAACACACACATGTACTCGCACGCACACAAATCAGGGTGTATAAAGTTGTTTAGATTTAAAATGAAAATAATGTGTTTGGATTTATAATTTTTGGATGAAAAATTATTCATCATTTTTGAAAGGTTAAGTGGGTCCCTGATAAAATTAGATGGAAAAATGCATTATATTAACCAATTAAATGTATTGATTTCATGTATCAATGTACCCTTTGGCTCTCTTTTATTCTGTGTATTGCCTTCTACTTGGAGGTTTATCAACACTACTTATGATATGGGTTTCATTAGCCCACATTTTCGTTATTTTTAAGGTGATCCGATTTATTTAAAGTTGAGTAAATGTGTCGTTTTCTTTGTTTTCCTTTTCCAATTCAATTGTTACTTTTTTTAAATAAAAAGATGAATTCGATTTTACTGGAGTCTTACCTACGTGGTCGCAGTGCAACTCGCATGTCCTCCTTCACTGCAAAACACACATTGATTAATCGAACAAGATCCTTCATTATCATTGCTACCGTATCATTTTCAATTCTATTTGGCTGTGGCCATCCCGGTATGCAGGTTATCCAGATATCCACAGGCACATGCACTTCTCACCTCCTGAGAGCTTCACGCCCGCTGCCAGACTCCCATCAGGCTTGTTTGTAAAACAAACAGACTTTTTAAAAAAATGCAAGGAAAATAAATGAAGTCGAGGCTGGGAACTCCTTTTGTTTGTCTGCGCCGGCTTTCTTTACATCCTTCTCTGGGTTGCGCCCTTTCTCCGTCTCCCGACCCATGGGAGGGCATCCTGCCGTTGCCGTGGTAACCTGACTCCCCTTTTTGTGGGAGACAATACCCACTGTAGCGCTGAAGGCATTCAGGGGTACAATGGAACCCACGCTATGGGGTGACGGGAATTTCTTTCAGGACTGCTAAACACACTTTAAGCTCGGGCTGCGGTGTATAAACTTAAAAATGCAAAAATAACCATCCAAATAATCAGAATAATGTGACTTGTTGCATGGCTAAACAAATAATTTACCAAACAAAACAAAGACATGATGTGTATTAATAATAAACAAAAAATAGCCCGTAAATTCATTAACTCAATGCTAACTAATAATATAAATACTATAGTCAGACTACTGGATATTATTATGGATTTACTCATCCAAGCATGCCAACTTGATTAAAATAGTGTTTAAATATAATCAGCATAATCCCAGCACAGCAGCGCAGTGGTTAGCGCGTGTGCAGCACAGTTCTGAGGTCATGAGATCGAACCTTCCTGTGTGGAGTTTGCATATTCTCCCCGTGCTTGCGTGTGTTTCCTCCCACATCCGAAAAACATGCATGTCAGGTTAATCGGCGGGTCTGAATTGTCCCTAGGTGTGAATGAGCGAGCGAATTGTCTGTCCCTGTGTGCCCTGCGACTGGCTGGCAACCAGTTCAGGGTGTCCCCTGCCCACTGCCCGAGGATAGCTGGGATGGGCTCCAGTACCCCCGTGACCCTACTGTGAATAAGCGGTGCGGATAATGGATAGATGGATGGATAAATCACCCATTTGGGAGTTGGCCTCCATGTTAAGGAAATGCATATTTTTATCCTCTGCAAAGCATATATGCTGTATATGCAGTATCTCATCTCATCTCATTAGCTGCACCGCTTATCCTCAGTAGGGTCGCGGGGGTGCTGGAGCCCATCCCAGCATTCATCGGGCAGTGGGCAGGGGACACCCTGAACTGTTTGCCAGCCAATCGCAGACAATTCACCTGAAATGCATGTTTTTGGACTGTGGAAGGAAACCCACGCAAGCACGGGGAGAACATACAAACTCCGCACAGGAAGTCTGGAGCTGGATTTGAACCCACGCAGGAGGTTCCCATGACATGAACTGTGCCGCACATGCGCTAACCACTGCGCCGCCGTGCTGCCCTATATGTAGTTTATATGTATGAATGTTTTTAAATTAATTTATGTATATTTTTAATTTTGCTCGGTGTGTGAAAAATGAATGGAATTTGCATTACATTTATATATTATTTTTGTCATGTAGAAACAGAAATATACTTTTTCACTTTTCTAATCTTATACCTTTGAATAATTCTTCATTCTTATCATGTTTATACTTTTTTTTTTCTTTGTAGAAATTCTACAAATATATTCGGGGACTTCCTAGTAGAATAACTTCCTTTTTCTGTTGTTTTAAATAAATTAAACTCGTTTTGGGGGTCATTTTTAACACATTGACCCCATTTATATTGAAACATTTGACGATATTCTTTATCCTCTGCAAAGACTTTTTTTTCTGCTCGGTGTGGAGCATATTTATGACATGTTCAATAGTTTTAATGGAACATCTGCTTTGTCATTGTCACGACCAGAACAGAAGTAGGACCCATATACGTAATGTTACTCTCAAGTTTATTGAAGTATAGAGGAAAGGCAGCGCCAACGATCCGGTGCTCGCTGGACGCGGGAAGCAAGCCGCTCACGGGATCGGAGCGTGTTCCGAATGTGGAAGTGGATCTTCTGGAGCGGAAGATCGTAGCGTAGTTGGACGGAAAATCAGGTCGTTAGCCAGGACGGGAAATCATAACGTGGTCAGGGTCAAAAAACGGGTTGTTAGCCGGGACGGGAGATCAAAACGTGGTCGGGGTCAAAAAACGGGTCGTAGCAGGAGACAAACAGAGAAATCAGGAACTGACGAGTGGAAAACGGGTGACAAAACGGGGCCGACGGGAGTCAAAGTAAAAAATGCTTGCCTTGTGAAAACAGTGGTTCACTGACAGACTGACAACAGGCGAGTGAAAGGACTGAGCTTAAGTAGGACGGGGAACCAATCTGGTAACCAGCAGCAGGTGGCGCCAAACAACCACAGGGGTGTGTAATGAGTAATCATGACAGTCATACAAATGTTTGGGGTTTTAAAATTAAATTAAACGCTTTTCTTAAAGTTCTGCCATATGGAAAACATACCAGCTTAATATTAATTTTGACTTTTTTATCATTAATGTATCAAACAATTTATATTAACAGAGCAATGAAATAGATTGGTGTATCACTTTTTATATGTACTTAACAGGATTTTAAATTTTAGCAATGCCACAAATGAAAAAGTTAAAAATTCCATAGAACGTATTCAAATTCAGAAGATCAATTCTTGGCCCCTACGTTGCTCTCTGACCAACACAGAAGTCAATTGAGTTGATGACAAAATGCAGGGGGATAACTAGATGTATTGCTCTGTATCTGCTCAATCGTTCATGCCCATTCTGATTTTTTTTCCCTCGTTGTTTGTGATGTCACGCGATGTCTGAGAGCGGAAAAGATTTGATGAGCATAAACCTCCATAAGCCAGGCCTGGAAGGCTTACAGGCTTTAAACCCATCTGTCTTTGCCATTTGCCTCCAACAGTCATGCCATCGCTCCACAAATGTTTCATGTCGGCAGAAAAAAGAAAGAGCAGAATCAGTCTCCGCACACTTTTTTCGGATGTCAGGTGTTGAGAGACCAGCCTGGTATTTTAATACTACTGATTAACATTTGTTTTTTAAGTTTATAGTTCTAATAGCCTTTGAATTGCTTGTTTTTTTTCCTAAATGAAGCAATTAAATGATTAATTCAAATCACATGTATTTCTATCTTTGTATCTCACAACAGCAACAACACTATTTTTCAATTCAATATTTGTGAATATATGGATTTATAAATTTCTGACTGGAAAGATTGATAAGCAGGCAGGCATTTAGGTAGTTACAGTAGGTAGGTAGGTAGGTACGTAGGTAGGTAGGTAGGTAGGTAGGAAGGTAGGTAGGTAGGTAGGTAGATGGATAGATAGATAGATAGATAGATAGATAGATAGATAGATAGATAGATAGATAGATAGATAGATAGATAGATAGATAGATAGATAGATAGATAGATAGATAGATAGATAGATAGATAGATAGATAGATAGATAGATAGATAGATAGGTAGGTAGGTAGGTAGGTAGGTAGGTAGGTAGGTAGGTAGGTAGGTAGGTAGGTAGGTAGGTAGGTAGGTAGGTAGGTAGGTAGGTGGATGGAGAGAGAGAGAGAGAGAGAGAGAGAGAGAGAGAGAGAGAGAGGTGGATAAGATAGATAGATAGATAGATAGATAGATAGATAGATAGATAGATAGATAGATAGATAGATAGATAGATAGATAGATAGATAGATAGATAGATAGATAGATAGATAGATAGATAGATAGATAGATAGATAGATAGATAGATAGATAGATAGGTAGGTAGGTAGGTAGGTAGGTAGGTAGGTAGGTAGGTGGATGGAGAGAGAGAGAGAGAGAGAGAGAGAGAGAGAGGTGGATAAGATAGATAGATAGATAGATAGATAGATAGATAGATAGATAGATAGATAGATAGATAGATAGATAGATAGATAGATAGATAGATAGATAGATAGATAGATAGATAGATAGATAGATAGATAGATAGATAGATAGATAGATAGATAGATAGATAGATAGATAGATAGATAGATAGGTAGGTAGGTAGGTAGGTAGGTAGGTAGGTAGGTAGGTGGATGGAGAGAGAGAGAGAGAGAGAGAGAGAGAGAGAGGTGGATAAGATAGATAGATAGATAGATAGATAGATAGATAGATAGATAGATAGATAGATAGATAGATAGATAGATAGATAGATAGATAGATAGATAGATAGATAGATAGATAGATAGATAGATAGGTAGGTAGGTAGGTGGATGGAGAGAGAGAGAGAGAGAGAGAGAGAGAGAGAGATATGTGGATGGAGAGAGAGGGGGGGTGGATAGATAGATAGATAGATAGATAGGTAGGTAGGTAGGTAGGTAGGTAGGTAGGTAGGTAGGTAGGTGGGGTGGATGGATGGATAGATAGATAGATAGATAGATAGATAGATAGATAGATAGATAGATAGATAGATAGATAGATAGATAGATAGATAGATAGATAGATAGATAGATAGATAGATAGATAGATAGATAGATAGATAGATAGATAGATAGGTGGATGGAGAGATCGATAGAACGATAGAACGATAGATAGATAGAACGATAGATAGATAGATAGATAGATAGATAGATAGATAGATAGATAGATAGATAGATAGATAGATAGATAGATAGATAGATAGATAGATAGATAGATAGATAGATAGATAGATAGATAGATAGATAGATAGATAGATAGAAAACAAGCAAGTAGAGTAAACCCGAAGTGCCCATTTTGACTCTCATTGCAGCATCTGCTTTACAATTTCTTATTGACTATGAGATGTACTTTAATGCAATTTTAACCGCATTTCCCCCTTGCAAAATACAAGGCCTGATATATGCACAAATTGTTGTTATAAAGCCACACGGAGGTTTCCCACAATTTAATCATCGATAACAAGTGTCATGTGTCGAACTTTGACCGTTGCACAAAGGAAGGTTTTGTTGCCTTATTAGTCTTCTTCCTGTCATCCGTTTTCGACCGTCTGGAGGTAAACAACACCCTTATATTCGTTGCATTGTGTGCCAAAATGCGGCACTTGTATCTATACGGTGCACGGAGAGGATTTGAGTGTTCAATTTAGAAGATAAATCCACGTCGAGATCGTGAGCTGGTTCCCTCACTGCAAATTGAGCTTGCAGGGTTGTGTGCAACTGCACATGCGCGAATTCCGCTTGATGTCTCAAGACATCTCCTGCATCCAGGTAGGATCAGCATCGGCGTTTTTATGCACCGGAACATATATTTGGAGTTCCTGTTAATCGGAAGCATTTATGCTGTTGTTTGCTGAAGATGCACATGCGTCGATTTCTCAACAAGTCACTGCAAAAAGACAACTGCACTGTTAAGATTTCATGTGGAAGTCCGCGACGCTTATGCTAGTCGATGCTAAACTGCTAGCTGGGTCGTTTTTCTGCAAAGTGGTTTTAGTTTTTGTGCAGCTGGTTATGGTGCATGGTTTTAATTTGCAGAGGAGGGTTGACCATGTAGCTGGTGCCGTCGGATTTGTTTTGCATTCGTCGTTGTGTCAGGGCGGCTTATGCTAACATGCTAACTGGGCAAGAATGAATGAAAACAGCAGATTTTTATTTTCCTAATGTAAATATACCCTGCAAATTTACAAGATGAAGTTTGCATTTATTTATTTTTTGCAGTAGTATATATTTTTAAAATTTTAGATATGTAGATTGAGTTGGCTTCTGTATGAAAAAAAATAATCTTGCATATTTATCTTTATATGCTTGGGATATTTTGTATATATGTATGATATTTTACCTGTTCATTATTATGTATTCACAATACTTTGTAGTACCAGGTAAATACAATTATTTTCATGTCTCTAAACATGAGCAGCACTCTCCTGGAATCTGACCAGATGACTCTCATGACTGCATATTTTGTCCACCTTTGACTGAAGTCACCCAGGAAATCAGCGGTTTGAAGTTAATAAATTGCATGTCGATATCTCCAATGAACAAGGATTAAAGTCTGAGATGAACTATGAGAAAATATTCTCTCAGTGAGTTGGATTCTTACGGAAAATCGCGATTATCAAATAGGTCTTTGCCACTATTTTGCAAGTTATCTTTGCACCTACTCTCTTGACCTCCTCGTGACAAGCACGAAATCTGTGTTCACGCTTCTTCAGACGCTTGCAGCGCAGTGGTTAGCGCATGTGCGGCACAGTCCATGTCTTGGGAACCTCCTGCGTGGGTTCAAATCCAGCTCCAGACTTCCTGTGTGGAGTTTGTATGTTCTCCCCGTGCTTGCGTGGGTTTCCTCCGGGCACTCCGGTTTCCTCCCACATTCCAAAAACATGCATTTCAGGTGAATTGGTCGGTCCAAATTGTCCCTAGGTGTAAATGAGCGAGTGAGTTGTCTGTCCCTGTGTGCCCTGCGATTGGCTGGCAACCAGTTCAGGGTGTCCCCTGCCCACTGCCCGATGATTGCTGGGATGGTTCTCCAGCACCCCCGCGACCCTACTGAGGATAAGCGGTGTAGCTAATGAGATAAGATGAGATGTTTATATGTATATATCCTATACACTTTTTATGTAAACAATATTAGGACAAATTCTGTAACATGTGTTTTTTGCAACATTTGCGTCTCAATCTCTCTTCTAATGTTCCCTTTCTGGTTCACCTTGCAGTGACAGTCATGGGGCGATCACTAGAATAGTCCAGTAATTTTCTGTGTGGAGGAGGAATTTCGTAATACAGTTTCAACCATGGCAGAAGAGGACTATGGCACCTTTGTGGACTTCAACCAGATGGGGGATCTGGCCAATTGCAGTGGTCCCACCAAGGTGGACTGCAAGGACCTGAAAGAGTTTAAGCAAATGGCCCGCCAGGGTTACTGGGCCAAAAATCACAAACTTCGGGCTCAAGTCTACCAGCAGCTGATTAAAAACATCCCCTGCCGCACGGTGACGCCGGACGCTGAAGTCTACCGAGACTTGATTGAAGAGGCAGCCACTAAAAAACCATCATCCAACATACCCCTGCCAGACTTTGTCGATGATAACCCAGTGCCGCGCTACTGCCTGAAATCCGAGGCAGTCGGTTCTGCACACCGCATCATCGGTTGCGTGGCGAGTCAGTTCCCTGACATTTCTCACTGCCCTTCCCTTCCAGCCATCACTTCTTTGCTGCTGCACTTTAGCGCCGACGAGGCTCAGTGTTTCGAGCACGTGAGCCGTATGCTCGCTTGCAACGAGCCTGGAAAACGTCTCCTGGACCAGACCTTCCTGGCTTACGAATCAGGCTGCATGACCTTCGGAGACCTGGCTAACAAGTACTGCGCCCCAGCCCATAAATTGATCGTTGCCACGGCTCAGGATGTTCTGGAAGTCTACTCGGACTGGCAGCGATGGGTGCTCGGGGACCTGCCCTTCAGCCACATCGTCAGAGTCCTTGATGTCTACCTGGTAGAGGGCTACAAGATTCTATACCGCGTGGCTCTGGCATTGCTCAAGTTCTACCGGAAGCACAAGGCAGGAACGGCAGCGGCCGTACCGCCCGACCAGCCGCAGGACTCCGGCAAAGTCAAGGCGGACATTCAGGCTTTTGTGAAAGGGATAGCCTCGGTGGTGGCACCTGAGAAGCTGCTGGAGAAGGCTTTCTCCATCCGGCTCTTGAGTCGCAAGGAGATCACTTTGCTGCAGCTCACCAATGAGAAGTCGTTGCAGCAAAAGGGCATCACCGTCAGACAGAAGAGGTAGGGTCAAAACAAGTCATTGGTAGCATTTTCTGTACACAACAGGGATACATTGCAGACAAGGGGTTCCAATTTCGGACCTCAAGATTCCCTATCCAGTCTGATTTATTATATTTTATTCTTTTCTTTTACCAACACACTTAAATCAAATCTTTGTTATAGTGTTTTAAAACTGATGAGCTGAGAATTTGACTCAGCTGTGTCTGAGGAGGGTAAAAGGTCCAGAATCCCAGTTAAAATGTTATTGTCATTAATTTTTTGCAATCCTAAGCAAATATTCAATTTTCTGATTTATTGGCATGTTTCTAAAATGGTAGTCATTATTGGGGTGGATTTTATGTAATACAGTGGAACCTCGGTTCTCGACCATAATCCGTTCCAGAACCCTGTTCGAAAACCGATTTGTTCGATCACCGAAATCATTTTCCCCATTAAAAATAATGTAAATCGTTTTAATCCGTTCCAACACCCTGAATGTTTACCTTGAATGTTTAACGTAAACATAAAGCTAACCCAGGCTAATCGTACGTTCGCGTTATCGTAATCTTCCCTACGAAAGATTACGCTAACATGAACGTGTAAAAATAAAAAAATCAGGTCGTTTACAAGTCATTTAGCACCCGGGTCTCCACAACAAGTGGTGAGCGGTTCATTGGAAAGGGAGCTCCGTTCCAACACCCTGAAAGTTGGGCTGCGTTGCAACACCCTGAATGTTTACCTTGAATGTTCAACGTAAACATAAAGCTAACCCAGGCTAATCGTACGTTCGCGTTATCGTAATCTTCCGTACGAAAGATTACGCTAACATGAACGTGTAAAAATGAAAAAAATAGGATAAAGAAAATAATTATGAATAGGATTGCTTACCTTTGTGGTGGTCAGCAGAAGGCGCAGGTGGACAGTGGGGTATTCCCTAGCAAGATCAGACACTCGCACACCTCCTTCATATTTTGCTATTATTTCTTTCTTAGATGCAATAGTTGTACGCACTACTTTTCTTTTTTCACCTGTAGCAACTTTGCACTGACTTTCTTCGGAGGCATAATTAGGGGCTAAAACACTTCGTACACCTATATTAAAAGCGAAAACAAAACGAAGCACGTCCGCACGCGATAACAGTTGGTCACGAAAAGAGCCATCTACACCCGTACACCGCTCGGCATCGCACCCTAGCGTACGCACTCACGCATTACCGGCGTTCGAACTCCGATTTTTTTGACCGAACAGCGAAGCAAGAATTTCTCGAAATTTTTGGTCGGACTCCGATTTGTTCCAACTGAGAGGCGTTCGAAAACCGAGGTTCCACTGTAGTGGTATTTAGTATATTGTATCTGTAATGATTGTTTTCATTTTTATCCTGCTATCCTGTTTCACTTTCTATCCTTATGTCCTCATGTTTTGATTTCTGCCATCTCATTCTTCCATCCATTTTCCATCTCCGCTTCACTCGCTTGTACTTGTGGTTCGGATTGAGGTGAGTTCTAACTTCTGACATTTCTTTCACCCTCTGTATTATTATTTTGTTATCTCAAAGACTTTATTGTCTGATATCAGTCACAAATATAATTACATTATATGGAAATAAAGCCTTTTAATCAGAGATTACCTCATGTGCGGTCCCTTCTCAAGGTTTCTTCATTTTCCTCATGTTGAGGTTTTTGAGTTTTTCCTTGAACTCATGTAGGTTTTAGATCAGGGGATGGTGTGATAATAGTCTGTGGTTTGCAATAATCTGTGGTCTGTGCAGCCCTTTGAGACTCTTTCAGTTTGGCTCTGGGGACTGATGCAGACTTTCTGTTCTGAGGTGGGCAGGATCCGTAAAAGAATGTCAAATCCAAATTTTTAGCATTGTTTTTCAGTATCATGCTTTATCATTCAGCCTACATGGGTAACCTACCCTACATATGACAATCACGGAGAAGAAGGGATCTCTTCTAAACTCAACACATTTATTCATAAACGGCTAAAAAATATTTTCACGTTTGGCATTGAAACTGTTTACTGGTTTAACATTTAGCCCTAATGTGTAATGTTTGACCACTAGATGGCACTGTGTTGTCTGGTATCAGCGAAGGCCAGTGATACTCGGCACATATTGGCGGCAGGATGCTTGACAAAATTTCTCGACCTATAATTTTTTTTTATGAAAATAAACATTGGTATAATGGTTCATGTATTTTTTGCCTAATATTGAAATCAATGATTTTTTTTTTTTTTTTTTTTTTTTTTTTTTTTTACTGAATTAAAGTTTCCTTGTATTTGGATGCACTTAATACTACCCACTGTCCCTTTAAGTGAAAGCGGTTTTAGATCTGAAACTCACTACGCTTTATAAACTTAACACTGCCCTCTAGCGGCCGGATAGAGCACTTGGTTTGCATCTATTTAATAAAGGCACAACTTTTGATAGAAATGACCTGGAGCAGTGTCTGAAACTCATGACAAAAAGTTACCGGACACCAGGCCATAAAGTTGCCTGCCCCATTTTTCACAACTTGAAGCACAATAAGATGACTCATCGCAAAAAAAAACCATTGTTGCAAAGTATTAAGGATGGATAATCAGAATATATAACAGAACAACACTTTAAAATTAAGTTTATTATAAATCTACTTATAACATTCATTGCATGTATATGACATCGCTGTTTTCCATCTGCCATCAGTATGCACCTGTATTTACTCATCTTCATTCATGCAATATTTGCGTTGCGTCGTTTGCTACAAGCCACATAAACTCCTCTTCCCACGATGCTTTTAATTTACGTTTACGCTTTGTAGCGTCATAAATTTTGTTAGCTTCTTTTGAATCTTTCTTCTGGGGCTGAGGTTTTGGCTTGATTCCTTACCACTTCCCCATTTTTCTTGTTCTCTGTGCGTCTACTTTGTAAAATGACATGCAAATGCACGACCTCATAACGCTCGGGAAAGTCCGGAAGCACAAAGTTATTCGATGCGGGCTTTTGATTGGCTTTTTCTTGAAAAAGTTGTCGGCCAGCCAGGCGGAGACGTTTTGTAAGTTGTACGCCCGACGTAAAAGATGCACGCCCCGGGCGTCCGGGCAGACGTTATTTCAGACCCTGCCTAGAGGCTCTCTTTTTTTTTTACATACTAAATCATCCAACGGGCTGGATCCGGCCAGTGAACTGTTGTTTAGCATGCCTGTTTTAAATAATAATTTGTGTATGTGACTTGAAATATTTATTTATATTTACTCAACCAGCGTTCTCAGAATTATTAGCATAAGAGCTTTTTCAATGTAAACATCCCCTGCTGTATTTTTCCTCAGGAGGAACGTGCAGCTGGCACTAAACCCGGACACCTTCTCCTCAGAGATTGTCAGTGCCAAGGAGATGCGAGACATCTGGTCATGGATCCCCGAACGCTTCGCTTTGTGCCAGCCACAGCTCCTATTCACCACCTCCAATCATGGCTGCAGCCTCAACCGGTATATTTTTTCTTTCAAACGTGAATACGAACGTCAATAATTTCAGATTTCTCGTCTCAGATTTTACGAATATTGCGAAGGCTACGAACCGACGCTCCTCCTTATACGAACAACAGACGGAGATGTGAGGAAGCCATTGTGAAAACATGTTTGAGATCATGAAGGCCGCAAACTGGAGAATCACACCTTGTTCTTTTGGGCTCAGGTCTGTGGCGCCTTCCTTTCTACCGACTGGGAAGAACGCAAGAGGGGAGGAAATAAGCTGAGCTATTTCGGCACCGGGGAGTGCTTTGTCTTCAGGGTTAGTTGATTTATCTTATTCTGATTTATTTTTATTTTTTTTAATCCTCATTTGCTAACTGTGTCTTTGGGTGGTTTATACATGCCAACCTATTGGCATGAAAACGCGGTAGATGTTATCGCACACTCCATTTTTTACCAGTAGAACACGATCCGTCCCCAGAATTTTAAAAAAGAAAAAAAGATAAAGTTTGTTTTGTTTGAAACAAACGTTTACCAAAACAGGGAACTAAAGAAATAGTTGGAGCAGTTAATCCAACCTCATAGACTTAGACAAGATAAAGCAGTAGTAGACTAAAGTACTAGTCTTGAGTCAAGATTTTTTTTAAAAATTTAAATATAGGGCGGCGCAGTGGTTAGCGTGTGTACGGCACCGTTCTGAAGTCATGAGATTCAACCTCCTGTGTGGAGTTTGCATGTTCTCCCCGTGCTTGCGTTGGTTTCCTCCCACATTCCAAAAACATGCATGTCAGGCTAATTGGCCGGTCCACAATGTCCCTAGGTGTGAATGAGCGAGCGAATTGTCTGTCCCTATGTGCCCCGCGACTGGCTGGCAAGCAGTTCAGGGTGTCCCCTGCCCACTGCCCGAACATAGCTGGGATGGGCTCCAGCAACCCCGCGACCCTACTGAGGATAAGCGGTGCAGATAATGGATGGATGGATGGATTTTTTTTTTTATTTTTAAATGGTAGATATTTTTTTCCAGTTTACATGCATTGAATACTAATTGATTACCTATTTTGTGTGTTCTCATTTTGGCCACTAGAGAGCGTCGTTGTACTCCTTTGCAATGCTCCTAAGCGCAGCATTTTCAACATTAATTATTTGGACTAGATGATTCAATCCGCGCAAAGACAATTCATTTAACATGCTGTCATGTCAAAGGGGGATAAAACACCAGTCTGTGTGTTGCATTAGTGTGTTTCTCTCATCATAAATAGAAATGAGATTGTGTCTCAGGTGAGCCCTCAGCGTGAATTATTTACTCGACACACCATTGAGTATTCAGAGCTGAGCGAACCATCAAAGGCGCTCATCTTTCAATGCTTGTTTGAGTTCGGGGATATCCGGATCTTCTGTAACCTGCTCCTGTTTTATCTCATCAGGTCTCCACAGGACTGGTTTAAATGGTTTTGTGGTTGTATATTTAGTCCTCTTTGCAATAAATTGGTTATTGTGTCCATTTTGTCTCTGCAGTTTTAGTTTTGCTTTTATTTAATATATAGCAGAACTTGTTTGTAAAGCATGACTGTCCACAATAATATGTTCTGTGAATCCCAATTTGTATCTGCCAGCTTAAGCCTGAGATGGAGCGGTACGAGTGGGTGGTGATCCGTCACCCCGAGTTAGCCTCCGCCATTAAGAATCCGGGTCACGGGGACGCTGAGCCCTCTGAAGGCCAAAACTCTGACGCCGGTAGTTTGCCGCAGCCAGAAAAGGCACTCGGCGAGTTGTCCCCCTTCCTGTCCGCCCGCCACTTCAACCTCAACTCAAGGAATACGTCGATGTTTATGGCTGGGAACTTTGACTCCATCATAATAGGTGAGTTGTTCGAATTGGTAACTTTGGGAGAAAAAAAGACTCATTTTACTATTACTGCCAAAAAATGGATCTGTTTTCTACGCCATCATACCGGATTTAGATAGCAAAATCATTTGAATATGTATTGTTGAATTTAAATATAAATCAAGGATTGTTTTTGAATTGCAATATTAAATCTAAAATTTCTAAATCCAAAAGTATCCGTGTTTGAACTATAACAAAAGAAGGTTTGAAGTACATCAGGTTGTGTTAGAATATCAAGCAAAGTTAAAAGTAAAATCTTATCAGATCTGGGACCGGTCAAAATCAAACAAAGTGATATAGAATAATCCAACTAAGGCTTGCCCAAATTACAGTCCAGTCAGTCTACTTTACACTAAAAAACTAAACTAGGTATCTCTTGTTTTGCTTCCAAGACCTCAACTATGCATCTAGTTAAATTCAAGAAGAATCTGATAAATACAACACTTTGTATGTTTCACACTATGTTGGTACCAAAGAATAATTACTTCAAGTTTGAAATATACCTTAATTCAGGATTCATAAGAATACAAGGAATCCAAATATTAAAACATAGTCAAAGTCCACTGTTGTCTTAAGTACAACACTAATCATAGTAGTTCCTCTGCAAGTTTTGGTCCAACACCTTAACGGGTGATTGATTTAAAATCAAGCCTTGTTAAAGCCTTGTCTACATACAAGACCAGGTAGGCCTGAGACAAGAGGACCCAGTTGAGCTATGTAGTAAAGTCCAGCAGTAGTGAAAATGTTACCATTATTTCGACACTTTGTTAGAAAAAAAGGAAATTCAAAATACTAAGACTGGTTAAAGGCAGGGTCTGAAATAATGTCTGCCCGGACGCCCAGGGTGTGCATCTTTTACGTCGGGTATACAACTTTTCAGAACGTCTCCGCCCGGGTGGCCAACAACTTTTTCAAGGAAATAAAAACAAACAAAAACACTTCCCCCGACCCAAGTTTTGAAAAATGTGGCAGGCAACTTTATGGCTGGGGAGGCAACTTTTCTGGTGTCCGGTAACTTTTTCTCATGAGTTTCAGACACTGTTTAAGGTTTGAAGATATGTATAAATACAAGTCTAGTCTAAATCCAAGGCTAAATCTACAACCTGAATTAAATCGAATATCAGTTAAAGTTGGTCAAATTAAATCTGCATTGGTTACAATAATCTCAAGATAAGACTAGGGTGAAATTAAGTCAAAGTCAAAAAATGCTTGATTGGGAAGTATATCCAAAACGAGACTATAACTTTCAGTTCTTTCAGACAAAAGCTAGTACAAGTACATATTTATTTTATATTTACGACTCGAAGGTGCACCTAAAAACCCCAAATTTCCCAGAAATTTGAAGCTGTGCTTTATAACATAGTGTGCCTTATATACCGCGGAATACAGTGGATACGATTGGAAATGCATACAGTCATTTTGGGTGTACGATACTACATGAGGTTTTACGGTATACTTTTGTCTTTGAGCAATGATTTAATGAATCCATAATCATTGCGGGCCCAAATCGCAATACATTGTATGCAATAGAGTTCTAACCCAGGTTGTGGCGGTGAGGGGGCCAACACTTTACCACTAGACCCAGTATGAAAAGGTATTAGCCCATATCTCGTTACCACAAAATCTTTCCAAAAGTACATTCTGATATTTTGAAATGAAATGATCTGCATTTATATAGCGCTTTTCAAGTCAATGACTTCCCAAAGCGCTTTACATTGTGCTTCACATTTCCCAATAGCGGCCGTGATCTGTGCAGCCATGTAAGGCGCTAACCTGCTTATTGGGGGTAATTGGGGGTTCAGTGTCTTACCCAGGGACACTTCGACATGTAACACGGACAAGCCGGGATTCGAACTGGGATCCCTTAATCCTAAAACGATCGCTCTACCTCCTGAGCTACTGCCGCCCCAAAGTTTTTTTTGAACTTTCTCTCCACTTCTTTGCCCGTGGGTCAATAACTTTGCAAACTACAGAAATTCTTTCAACAAAATACTATATAAGCTCCTTTACGTACGTATCTAAACTTATATATGAATCCCTATTTTTACAGTTTTACTTTAAGCCTCTGGGAGGGTTTTAACTAGGTTTGGTTTCAAGGCACCCAAAATAAATACCAGCAAAACCAATAAACATCTGCTTTTGTGTACAAACGGCTCTGGAGCTGCATGTCGCTCGTTAACACTACATAGTGGCTCCTTGGTGCTCTTTCAACAAACCACTGCCCCAACAACCGCGCCAAAGTAGAATGCCCAGCATTCCCTAGTCCAGCAACGCCGGGCCATTATTCTTGTACGTTTGTACATAATAAAACAAGAGGTTATTGACACACAGGTAAAGAATTGAAGGAAATATTAAACCTAACAGAACGCACTATGCAAATCAGTGTTTCTGGCACAGTGAGTAAAAATAGTTTGATAACGCTTAGTGATAAAGTTGGATATCCATTGCAAACAATAATTTGCGATTCTTATCAGCGATACTTATCGAGCCATAAGTCTGTATTCGAATTTAGTAACCAGTTTAATGTTTTTGAGTACCGTATTTTCACGACTGTAAGGCGCACCTAAAAGCCTTTATTTTTTTCGAAAGCTGACCATGCGCCTTATAATACAGTGCGCCTTATATATGGATCAATATTAAGTCGCAAAGTCTTGCAACTAAGGCAAGCAGCCGCCGACTAGATTTCCCACCGTAGGCGAAGTTGTCCGCGGTGTATGCTGGCATATATACATATATCGGCATTTCATATCCTCACCAATGTGTCACTCATCATTTGAATCGGTCACGATTGGCTAAAGTTATTTGGAGGTAAAGGAGGCGGGTCCTTTTTAGCATTTCAGGCTTGCTTAGGCTGAAGCCGGGCAAAACTAAGCCTGCAATTGGCTGAAAAAAATGAATGTAAATCACGTTAGGTTGCTCTACGGCAGGGAGAAAACACTTTTTACTAGTTTGTTAAACAGGAGTTATGGGGCTAAACAGACAGCTAGCAACAAGCAACGTCCATCTATGCAAATGCTTCTCGGCGGATTTTTCTTTTGTTTGTTGGCATTATTGCGTGTTTTGGAGTGTGTAAATATTTTACACAGTTGGATATACTACACTCACGGATGTAAGCGGACCGTGGTTGCGTATTATTATTGAATGTGATGGCTGCAAGACGACTTTGGTGAGCTACACCGGCTTTATATTTTCCCAGTACAGTGGAACCTCGGTTCTCGACCATAATCCGTTCCAGAACCCTGTTCGAAAACCGATTTGTTCGGTCACCGAAAATCGTTTTTCCCATTAAAAGTAATGTGCAATCGTTTTAATCCATTCCAACACCCTGAAGTTTACCATGAACGTAAACATGAAGCTAACCCAGGCTAATCGTACGAAAGATTACGCTAACATGAACGTGTACAACTAAAAAAATCAGGTTGTTTGCACCTCATTTAGCACCCGGGTCTCCACAAAAAGTGGTGAGCGGTTAAAGGATAAAGAAAAGAATTATGAATAGGATTTCTTACCTTTGTGGTGCTCAGCAGAAGCCATGCTGTATGTATAGCAAGATCGGAAACTCGCACACCTTCTTCATATTTTGCTATTATTTCTTTCTGAAATGCAATAGTTGTACGCACTACCCTTCTTTTTTCACCTGTAGCAACTTTGCTGCTTGCACCGACCTTCTTCGGAGGCATAATTAGGGGCTAAAACACTCCGTTCACCGATATCTAAAGCGAAAGCAAAAAGAAGTGTGCACGCACGTCATAACAGTTCTTCACGAGGGGTGGGGGCAATCTACACCCGTACGCCGCTCAGCATCGCACCCTAGCGTACCGAGAACCGATTTGTTCGAACTGAGAGGCGTTCGAAAACCGAGGTTCCACTGTATCTTGTTTCAGACTGATCTTGATGTTTCTGTGATTCAATTCAAAGTGTTAACTGTGATATGCACGGTAAAGAACCCCGTTTCCCTGCACAATGAAATTCTTACTTTGCTGTCCACACAGTTGCCAGCTAAAAAGAAAATAGAAACTAAGAAATTGTTGGCATTTCTTGAATCCCAAGACTTAAACCTTCCGAATGATATGTGGAATGACGCATTTGAGTGTTTGGTGACATCGTGCAGACACCGTGTCCGTACGTGTGTCTGAGACACGTATTTGCATCTTTGCGAGCCGTCGGAATGTTAAGTTTGACTGAACTATCTGTTTTGTTGACGTTCCCACTGTAGCGCCTTATAGTCCGGTACGCCTTATGTATGGAAAATATAGGACACAAAAACTATTTTTGGGGGGTGCGCTTTATAACCCGGTGCGCCTTATAGTCGTGAAAATACAGTAAATTGATAGGTTGGTCGTTTTGGTGCGCCTTAAACCCGATGCGCCTTATAGTCGTGAAAATACAGTAAATGCCTATTGTGGAACTGAACTTAACTACCGTGTCAGGCGGCGGTGAAGGCAACGCGCTCTACATCGACTCGGAGCTCAACCACGGACGCACCAGCAGCTGCACAACCTTCGACAACCCGCCGCTGTGTGCCGAAAACTTCCAAGTGTCGCTGCTGGAGTCTTGGGGTTTCCAGGACGCCATGGCAACATGAGGTCGAACCCACTTAACAAGCTTTCCCAAATGCTAATAATTAGGGGATTCAGTCTTCGGAGTGAAAATTCAGGAGGAAATTCAAGTGCACTGTAATTCGAGGTGGACTTCATTTGGACGCGCGTCTGAAATTTCGTTGGAAGACGTTTTGCACTCGAAGGCGTTAAATTGCAACGTTTACAAAAGCTGGATGTCCAATTCATGTCCTGCTTTTTTTTTTCCCATTTATTATATAACAGCAGGTTGCAAAAGTGAGGTGAATCCACCCTGAAAAATAAAAGTCTACGTCCTTAGCTCAAGCTTAGTCAAATGGTTTGACGTCTATAGCCGTCAATGGCACTAAAAAGATGTTTGTTTCAAGTAGAAAACATAACCGTCCTACAAAATCAATCCTTGACTGTATTCATTTCATGTACAAATAGTATTATTTTTCCTTCGTTTATTTGTCTTTTTGTTTATAGTACTGTTTAACTTTCCTGTACATTTTCGTCTCATCTGCTGTGCGTCCGTATTCATGTTGAACGGAAGCAATCAAATTTGTGAATTTGGTTGTTAGCGTTGCTCAAAACGACCAAATTCAGAGTAAAACATAAATGAAGTCTTCTAATTTAAAGAAATTAATTTAATCGACGTGGAGTTGTTCAGCCGAATACAGTTTTCTGTTTGTATGTGAGAAGTGGAACTGATAGATGTGATCTGTGCTTGTATCGGTGATAAATGTGTGTTGCTATTTTGCACTGTTTATGCCAAAGTTGCTGAGTGATGCTAAGCTAACCTTTTTTTTCCCAGTATATGTCCGAAATGTGATATTTTCACGTGAAAGCAATGGTGACAGTGTCCTGCTTACCGTCCTTGTGAAAATGATAACAAAATTCTCTTGCACTTATAAAACCCTTTTGGTGTATGTTTGTGTGGTTGGAGTACATGTCTATAAAAAAAAAATCACAGGTGCAATACGACTGATCGACTGTCTTGATGCGTGCTTTTTTTTTCTTCAAGTATGCCAGATGCCATTTTATGTCATCTGACCTTGAAAGTAATCCCTTATCCTTGTGTCACTACCCCAATCTAACATCACATTCTAGTCCATTGGTATTTAACGTCTTACACACAGTTTTAAGTCAAGTCATGTTTATTTGTGATTCCCTTAATCACAAGGAGTCTCAAAGGGCTGCACAGACCACAAATGATTTTAAATCACAAAACTATTATTACACCATCTCCTGATCTAAAACCTACATGAGGGCAAGGGAAAACTCAAAAACCTCAACATGAGGATAATGAATAACCCCTGAGAGGGGACTGCACATTAGGTCATCCCTCTTCCAGAATGACCAGGCTGCAATGGATAATGCAATAACAAATAGCACTCAGATATTTTCAACATGAAATATAGGTCATTCATAAGCTATAGAAGTGTGTTTAAGCCTAGATTTAAACACTTCCACTGAGGTTGCAGATCGAATCTCAGGGAGCTGAGCATTCCACAAAATCGAGGCCCGACTGGAGAACGCTCTCGAACCTGCGGTTCTCTTCTTGGCTCTTGGGATTCCTAGTAGACCAACATTTTCAGAGCGAAGGCTCCGGACCGGAACATAGGGGGAAATTAAATCTGAAAGATATGAGGGAGCAAGTCCATCCATGATTTTGTATAATACCAACAGAACCTCAAAATCACATCTTAAGCTAACGGGGAGCCAATGCAGGTTAGCTAAAATCGGGGTCATGTGATCAAACTTTCTTGCCTTGCTGCAGCATTTTGTACCAGCTGCAGGCTCTTGTTTTCTGACTTGGGGAGACCGGAGAGTAGTGCATTACAGTAATCGAGAAGGGAGACGCACGAGTTATAATCCCCGCATTGGACTGGAACAGCATAGGGCGAATTTTAGCAACGTTTATTACAGTTTTGATTCAGTTGAAATAAGAATGTAGATGGCAGGGAAATAATTTACTCATCTCTATTTTTGTTTGGGGAAGTTTCAGACTGAACTGCATCAATGGAAATGTTTACTCAAACCTCTACAACTAGTTGCAGTACACAGTCCATTCAATGTGTGAAGAAATAATTAGCCAACTTTGTTTTAAAATAATCCGTCTCAATTTCTCATCAAAAAATACTGTATTCAAAAATGCTTAGCACTCCAAAGAAATGTACCCAACATTTAAAAGCAGTTGCATATATTTGAATTTGGGATTTTGTGGTTAAAAGATGCTGGATTATTTGGCAGTCTTCATTTTTGAAAGAAAAGTCTAATTCAAACAGTTAAAAAAACAAAACCTTTGTATAATTTTCTCATTCTGCTGCTTTACAATGTAAGATTTATGATGTGTAAAGTAACCAAAGCAGTATTGTAACTATCATATAGTGGAACTGTATTCATTTGTTTTTTTACTACAGAAACCATTTAAAATATTGTCAAATTAGCTTTTTTAATACTTAACTTATTTTAATGTAAATTGTTCTCATTAAACTGGAAAAGCAAGTCGAAATATTTCAGAAAAAAAATAAAATATGTCTACAAATAAAAGTAAAATATTAAAATGGCGTAACAGCAAAAATAAGTTAAACCATAGTAAAATAAAAGAAACAAATGAGAATTGTTTTAAGTCCTCTTTTCAGGACATTTTGTTGTATAACGTTAAGTCTTATTTTAATTTTACTACCACATTTAAAAAACGAAATTCACTAGGCCAATAATATTGCCATTTTGAATATTATTTTCCAATATAATTATATTTTCATATATTTTTTTTCCAATGATATAAAACAATGTTTTGTAATCATAGCACTGTACACAAATAGAGCTCTATTAAAACCTCTAATGAAAAATAAGAATGGATGGAAAAAAATGTTAAATATAAAGTTTATATATATATTTACTGAGAATTCAAGCACAACTGACCTGCAGTCAATATTAATATGCATTAACTGAGCCACTGTTAACATGCAGTTTGTTTCTTTATTTCAGTAATAATTGTATCTGCCACTAGAAAGAGCATAAATATTGATTTTAAGTCTCTAATTAATAGGAAAACAGAAGATTTGGATTACCTCATGTGTGGTCCCTTCTCAAAGTTTCTTTGTTTTCCTCATGTTGAGGTTTTTGAGTTTTTCCTTGCCCTCATGTAGGTTCTAGATCAGGGGATGGTGTAGTAGTAGTCTGTACAGCCCTTTGAGAGTCCTAGTGATTAAGGGCTATACAAATAAACATGACTTGACTATTGACCACTGCTTCACAATTCTTATATTGGCCTTTCTACTTGCTGTAATGTATTCAAACATCCACGTTATCGGCTGCAGATATTGCAGCGTAAAACATCTCATGGCCAATATCTTCGATAACAAAGTGGCATCGTGATTCCCTCTTACGCTAAGTGCTGTCGACTCCGGATCCCGCTAATCACACATGCGCTTCTATATTTAGCCTTGAGTGTTGCTGGTCTGGTGCATCACTCGGACACCATGCTTTCCAGACCCCTCCTATAAGATGCTTATGTCTTAACCCTATGTTGAGCCCCCCAACCCCTTCTTTACCAAGGGATTTAGGAAGCAGACTTCAGATTTTTTTTCCTTTCTGTCATGTGAATGCGGAAGGGAGGGAAAAACCAATGTTGCATTTAGAGAAGCACTGTGACCTCGTAGTGCCCTTGTGAGGATTTGTCACGTTTCTCCTTTACGGATTCTCCCAAGGCCAGTATAACTACAAATGTTAGATCTTCTGTACATATTTTATTAACAAAATTGTCATTGATTTGGATATATAGAAAGCCCGTGGTGCTCGTAAAATGGCATCACGTGAGATGACGCTTTATCATGGCATTAAGGGGGAGGGGGTGTTTGTCTAGTGCTGACTGGGCTGCAGGGGAGGAAAAAAGAGGCGTGTGCAATCCCTTTCTGATGCACACGCAAGCTATGGACCTCCCCATTCCAGATCAGGAAGAAGAGAGGATTTCTTAGCAGCCCACCCTCACCCTTGTCGCGTCACATTCCCTACCTCTGGTGCCTCCACGTTGCAGCATGTAACATCTCAATGCAAAGCGTAAGCCTGCTGCGCTGGCGGGGACTGGTGAAAATGTCAGGAATTTCAGTTCATGTTTTGTTGGGGAAAAATGTAAATCATCAGTTTATAGATATGCCAAGAAGAATCACCAATATTCTACATGTGGATAAAGACTATACACCTAGTATTGAAACATTGTCTGTATACATGGTTGATTCCCTTATTGTGTTCGGTTGTTTATTCGTACTTTTAAAACTGACGTAAAACAATAGTTTGTCTATGGCGTTTTCCACTATGTGTCATCATTAGGCTAGAATAGGTATTTATGTATATATTTCAGATTTGTAGCTATAGAAATATACTTATATATTTTCCTATTTTATGATTTATTATTTTTTTATTATTTCGTGGTTGCCATTCAAGCAATTTTTTTTATAATATATATATATATATATATATATATATATATATATATATATATATATATATATATACACATATAATTTAAAGAGGGGCAGTACGGCAGCGCGGTGGTTAGCGCGTGTGCGGCACAGTTCAGCAACCAACTTTCCAGTGCGGAGTATGCATGTTCTCCCCGTGCTTGCATGGGTTTCCTCCGGGCACTCCGGTTTCCTCCCACATTCCAAAAACATGCATGTCAGGTTGATTGGTTGGTCCAAATTGTCCCTAGGTGTGAATGAGCGAGCGAGTTGTCTGTCCCTGTGTGCCCTCCGACTGGCTGGCAACCAGTTCAGGGTGACCCCTGCCCACTGCCCGATGATGGCTGGATGGGCTCCAGCACCCCCACGACCCTACTGAGGATAAGCGGTGCAGATAATGGATGGATATTTAGAGAGAAGAAGAGAGAGAGAGAGTTAGAGAGAGAGAGAAAGCGAGAGAAATACAGCTACAGTTGCTTTTTTAGTGATGCCTGTCTATGGCAACATCAAGTGGACATACTTAAAACTGCATCTCTTTTTTCTCTTGTGCTTTTCTCAGGGTTGCATCGCAGGCCAGTTTAAAACCCTGACAGGCCTGACTCAGGCCGGTTTAAAAATCCTGACAAGGCCACCCGTCTTGCTGAGTGGTTAGCGTGTCCACGGCACAGTAATGAGTTCATGGGATCAAATTTAGTTACCAACCTTCCTGTGCGGAGTTTGCATGTACTCCCCATGCTTGCGTGGTTTTCCTCTGGGCACTCCTGTTTCCTCCCACATTTCAAAAACATGCATGTCAGGTTAATTGGCCGGTTCAAATTGTTCCTAGGTGTGATCGAGCAAGTAATTTGTCTGTCTCTGTGTACCCTGCAACTGGCTGGCAACCAGCTGGGATGGGCTCCAGCATCCCCGCGACCCTACTGAGGATAAGCGTTGCAGATAATGGATGGATGGAATCCCAACTAATTTAGAAAACCGTTTTTTTTTCCGCCTGGCTCACTAAAGAGAGCCGGCTTTTTCGGGTCCGTATCGGCTCCTCAGGTTGTTTTTGTTGCTTTTATCAATTAATATGCAATATTAAGCACAGAATGACTTAAAGGGGGGGGGATAAAGAAAGACCAAAATAGAAAAAAGAAACAAAATAAATAATACAATAACAAAATGAACAAGAGAGATAAAAGAAGAATAAAGAATAAACTTCATCCATCCATTCATTATCTGCACCGCTTATCCTCAGTAGGGACGCGGGGTTGCTGGAGCCCATACCAGCCATCTTCGGGCAGTGGGTAGGGGACACCCTGAACTGGTTGAAATAAACTCTATATTTTTATACAAACACATTAAACAGCCTTTATTTGCCTTCTCTTTTGGCAAAATAGTAAATACTGTATTCGTAATCGCTATCTAGCTATATTGTAGTCGCTAGTTTGAATGGCGAAATGATCCAAAAAGACATGAAAAATATTATTCAAAGTGACGCACCGCTTTTGACCGTCAGTAACGATGATGGCCTTGTAATATAAAAAAAAATAATGAGTTATATTACCCCGTTACTGAAAAAATATAATGTAACGGCGTTGTCTATAATGGCTTTATTCCCAACTCTGCTTAATAAGGGGAATTTCGTCATTAAAATGGGAGCAATTGTCTGAGGTTGAAAGTGTACTCTGGTGTTCTGACTTCCTAGGAGGGCTGCCTGGTGCCCGCGGGCACCATTTTGGTGACCCCTGCAATATATAATCTAAAACAGCAGCTGCAGGTGTCCTTTTACAAAACCACAGTTGAGAGCATTCTAACATACTGCATTACGGTGTGGTATGCTGGGTGCACAGCAGCAGACAGGAAAACGCTCCAGAGGGTCATCAAAACAGCCCAGAAAATCGTCGGTTGCTCTCTGCCCAGTCTGGAGGACATTGCCTGCTCTTGCTACCTCAGCAGAGCAGAAAACATCATCAAGGACTTTTCTACAGGTCACACAAAACCAAAACAAACAGACTCAGAGACAGTTTCTTCACCAGAGCCATTACCACCCTAAACACACACCGCACAAAAAACTGAAAACTCCCACTACCTCATACGAACGTAAAATGGTACTCATGCCTATGTTTCTTGCACAGTGTTTACGGCTCACCTTGCACAATGTTGTCTATTTTTTGCATTATATTGACTATTTTTGCACCAAATGTATATTGCACAACCCTTACGATACCAAACTGTATTACAATACCAACTGTATGCAACATCCTACATGCCGACATTTCTTTGTGTAAATATTGTGTAAATTATAACAATAACCTTATCCTCCTTGTTTTTATAACCGTATCTTCTCTGTTCCTTTATCTTCTTGTTTTCTTTTTTCCTCACTGTGAATATGTGAAACTGGAGTACCATGCCCAATTTCGTTGTCACAATATGTTAACCCGGCAGCACGGTGACGCAGTGGTTAGCGCAAGTGCGGCACAGTTCATGTCATAGGAACCTCCTGTTTGGGTTCAAATCCAGCTCCAGACTTCCTGTGCGAAGTTTGTATGTTTGTATGTTCTCCCTATGCTTGCGTGGGTTTCCTCCCACATTCCAAAAACATGCATTTCAGGTGAATTGGCCGGTCCAAATTGTCCCTAGGTGTGAATGAGCGAGTGGGTTGTCTGTCCCCATGTGCCCTGCGATTGGCTGGCAACCAGTTCTGGGTGTCCCCTGCCCACTGCCCGATGATTGCAAGGATGGGCTCCAGCACCCCCGCGACCCTACTGAGGATAAGAGGTGCAGATAATGAGATGAGAATATGTTAACCCATTTTGTAACAATGACAATAAAGGTATATTCTATTCTATTTTATAAATGACTGATGCCATCAAGCCTGCATTACAGAGCTGCTTGTTCAGCCTACTCCACTCGGTGAATATTTGTTTACATTATTTTTAAAGTCTACAAATGCAAATTAGTTCGAAAAAAATATGTTCATGGGATCCCCAATTAAAATATAAAAATCATTGAAACCTGCCCCTGAACCGTCATCGCACATATCAAGGAAGCCCGCAGCGGACTGTACCAAATTGACTCTGACTTAGGGGTGACCTTCAAAGAACCACTAACGTAAATTGTGATTTAAATCAGAGAAACAAAAACAGTGCCAGTAGATGTAATTTTTATTTACGATTTTAAATCTTTTCATAAGGATGTGCGTTGTGAAAAAATGTTTGTTTTGATGAAACAGTGGCGTTTATGGATTCATCTTGGTCAGGTGATAGTTTCCGCTTCGCCATTTTGTGCTTCTGCGCCGGGTATTTATCTCAAGAGTCGTGACTGGATCGCTAGTTTAGCTAGACGCTTCTTCCCTCCTCCAGATCAAATTCGCAGGCCTTCACCGGGGCTTCCCTTTTTTCGCTCGTTACCCTCCCCGTTTTCTGCTTCTATTCGTATTTTTTTGATACCTGGTGTGGAACAATGTCTGCCGAAAGCCCAGAATACTCCCCGTTCTTTGCAGTGATGGGCGCCTCCGCTGCAATGGTCTTTAGTGGTAACTATCACTCAGGCTTCCATTTTATTTCATTATAATATTTGTAATAATGTTTTTTGTAAACAAAATGGCGACCCTCCGTGTTTTTAATGTCATTTCGAGCGCGGTCGTTTGAATGGCAACCACGAAATACATTTTTGGTCGCTTCATTGATCTTATAGCTCTATTTTCATTCTCTTTCTGTCATTTCGAAATGATGTTATCACTGAATTGTACGACGGGCGTTTAAGCTAACGGTTGCTAAAGCTAACAGATGACGTCCACCTAAGTTGACATCACGTTCAAGAGATTGACATTTTCTTTTCTAGATTACATACCCTTGCTCAAAGTTGTTAGAAATACACTCTAATCAACACGTTTTGATCTCTTAAACGGGCTCACGCATTTCCCACACTGATTACAAATTCCACATGGAACGTCTTTCTAAACAGATGCAGTCTATAACATAAGATAAGGCTGTATTTTTATTATCACACATAGTAATCTGTTAAGGAAGCTGCAATGGCTGAACATATTTAAAGGTTGGTCATCAATAAAGTGTACTGTATACAGTTTGAAGTAGTCATCACTCATCTGTGACTTAACCATATTGCCCCCTGCATGTAAATGATTCTCGTTTCTGCAGCTGATCTGCAACTAAGACATTTTCAAAGATAAAACGTGAACTGCCAAGTATGTAACGTAGATCAGTTTATGGTGTTCCCTTTTCTTGTCCAAATTCTAAGGCTTACTTAGATGGGTTACTTCCTCATTGCTCAAAGAAATGACACCAGGTCACATGACAATCACATGATGGTTCTTCTGACCAGCTCCCGCCAGCTGACTTGGTCTTGTGAAATCTTGGCATACCTAGAAACTGTTGCTCAGATTAAAGAAATGTGATTTAGTAATGGCATGCGTACATGTTAGGATAATTGTATATTTACAGGAATTTTAGTCTGGTTATGGCTGGATTCTCTGGAAATTGAAGTCTTCATTTTCATACAAGATTATGCCTACATTATACAAGATATTATTTCATCTTAGCTCCAGTGGCATCGACAAAAAATGTGTGTTCTCTGAATTAAATATTTGGTTTTGCTGTAATAAGTCATTTTCCCACAGTAGGTAATGGGAGTACTTTACTCATCAGTTTTCGGAGGTCACTCATGGACTTTCGCTGGCACTCATAGACATTTATAGTTGGTTAAATGCCAATCCAGCTCTTCCTGATTGATGCAGAAATAGAAGTGTCATAAAGGCTCAACGCAATCTATTTAGTGTTTATGAAATCATGAATAAATATTATCCTGCACAAACAACCAGGTTCACGTCCAGCCAATACTAGTACTACAAGTTACTATACTAGTATAAGCGTAAGCACTTCACTGATGTGAAATATGCAGTTAGTTCTTCATACAGGACAGGTTTTTAAATGCAGTGTTTCTGCATGTAGCATTAGGCCCATAGCTCTTTTCTTGTGGTGTGAGGCTCAAGCGTGACTCATACTGTAAATGTTGCACCCTCATCTTTACAGAGCATGCCCGCCGTTACATAAAAATTAGATGATTTATTTTTTACTACTGGCCCTAATACTGCACCGGTGTTCGCTTTTCCATCTCGCCTGCTGAATCGTTTACTCTGATATGCCTGAGCAGTTTTGTAAGCTCGGGGCATCTCTTATGTCTTGTGACGTCAGATAGAGGCTTCCTGTTAAAAGAAGGAAAAAAAATCATTTGCAAGGAGGAAAAATGTAAAAGCTCTTTGCCTGATTTCAAGAGATTAGGATTACATCTCAGTGTTGTAGGTACACACTGCACCAGCTGTGGGAAATACCACATGTGATGTGTTTCATAGTCTGAATTCAATGCATGTTTTTGAGGACTCTCACGCTAGCACGTCAATTCACTGAGGAGATCAGACTGAGAAATAATGCAGCTGACACTGGGTAATGTTACTGAAAGTAATTTATTACCTTGTTAGGTAATAATTGGTAGCTCTGCAGTGCGGGGCCTTTTCTGATGATTATCTATTGTTTAATTAGGTTTCTCGTTATTTAACGAGATCTACAGAGAAGCATTTGGCGTTACTTTGAAGGTTTTAACCACACCACATTTTCCGTAAGTGGTCGACCACTGCGGGTAGAGTTGAGTGATTGCCTCACCTCAAAACCCTTTTCTCAGAAAGCCTCAGGCTGAGTTTGACACGTGCCATCCACATTAGCTCAAAACACCTAGCCCCAAGAAACAATTTAATGGAGAGCATCTCCAAGATGTCTCTCGGGGCGTTTCAGATGCCAATACAAGGTTTACATCTTGTCTCCTTAAGAAGTCAAACAAGCAGTACTGCTGTACTTATTAATGGAGACATGTGCTTAACTGACATAGATGTAAATGTAGGTTGCGTTCTTACAACTGCCACTGTAAGTCCGCACATTTTTAAAGAATATTAACCCCTTAATGTTCCGCTTGTCCGCCTTGGGACTGATTAGAAGCAAATGCGTGTTTGTACGATGTCATCAGTCACTGAAATACATCATCGGTAAGCTTAAACTCTTGGGATTCAAGATATGACCATTTGAAAATGTACCCATCACAGAAACATCACAATCAGTGTGAAACAAGATACCCAAAAACCATAAAGCCGGTGTAGCTCACCAAAGACTTTGACTTGCAACCATCACATTCGATGATTGTAAGCAACCATAGCCTCCTGACATCCATGAGAGTTTAGTGAATCTAACAGTGTGAAATATTTACTCCTAAACACATGATAATGCTGGTATGTAAAAAAAAAATCAGCCAAAAAGCATCACTGTATCGATGGACGTTACCTGTTGCTAGCCGTCTATTTAGCCCTATAGTTCCCCGTTTACAAATAGACAGGCAAGTAAAATTATTTTCTACAGCCCTTGCACAAACTAACTTGTGATTCGACATATTTTTCAGCCAATTGCAGGCTTGGTTCTACGGTCTACAACCTACAATACCCTATAAGAGTCTGTAAATGCTAAAGAGAACCCGCCTCCGAATAACTTTAGCCAATGGTTAACCGATACAAATGAGGATTGACACATTAGTTAGCCAATTAATTTTGGGAATAAATCGATATGAAGATATCCCTATTCAAATTAAACCCAAAAATAAGTGTGCAAAATGCCACTAGTGATTAATTTTTACGCACAATCATTGATTGACTTGTGGAAAGGTTTACAACTTACATAATGTTTAAGAAATTGGCGGAAATAAAATAAAAAATTGAAAAGATTTGAGTGTTGAAAATTGGTCGTGTCCAAATGGCCACTTTTGGAAAGGCCTAGACCTACCCTTGGAAAAATGTTTAAAATACAATGTTTAGTTTTTTAGATTGTGATCAAATTTGACATGGTACAAGGTAAGGCTTGGAACTATTGTCTCGACGATTTTCCAGCTAAGATGCCCATGCTACACTCATCTGCAGACTTTTAATTGCAATATATATATATATATATATATATATATATCAGTCGAGAATAAAAGCCTATTTCTACGTTTTCTTACTCGGATTACTCCATGTTAGTAGCAATTGCAGTGATTATTTCAGTTTGGGATAAAAGTTCAGAGTCTTACCTTTCAAAAGAGACCAAAACTGTCCATATTCTCAAATGTTCAAGACCAGCATTCATTTTACTCTGCGTACGTCTTTGATTTGGATTTTAGCCTAATTTTACAGGAACGTTAAGGGGTTTGTATATATAATATATATATACAAATATTTTAATCTTTTGACACGTTTTTATCTTTTTACGTATCATACTTTCAAGACCATAAGGCGCAGGGTGCGCCCTGTCTGTGATGTATAGTGGCCGACGTAGACCAGCTCAGTGGCTTAAGGGTTGGGTGCCCGCCTTGAGAGTTGTAGGTCATAGGTTCGAGCTTTGGCCATGACACAGACTTGCAACAATTTTTTAGGGGGAAATCCAATGTTTTTGTAAAATTGTCTACATTTCCAACTAAATGTGACTTATGCAATCTGACTGACTTGTAGACATGTCCTGTGTCCCGCTTGTGTAGAAGAGTACAGGTGATGTCACGTGCAAATTGCAGAAGTACTCATGGATGCTAACGCCATAGCATATCTTGCAGTTTGAAAGTTATTGTCATCGTTTTGGTGCTTTTCTTTAATGAATTGGTAGCATCTTTCCTTTAGGACCAGAAAATCCAAGCGGATTATGATGAAAAGAATGTATTGTCGACGCTTGGGCTAACATGTCTCTCAGGAGTGTTGTTCGAGCTTTCATAAAAGCGGCATCATTCCTGGGGAGGGCATGGAAAGTGACTGCGCATTATAACACGGTGCACCCTATGGTCGTGAAAATATAGTAACCTTACTTTTTCACTGAAAGGACAAGTTATCCAATGTTGTACTATTGTATGACAATAAATGCCATCCTATTCTAATGTTAAGCTGCCGTGCAGAATGAAGCCTCACCTGCCAACCATAATATTTACGTGTTACATCTTTTGAAAGCAACCAGTTGACCTCTTCATGCATGCCTGTGTTTATTTTCAGCCACAGTGGCTTAATAAGCAAGAATGTCAAATGTGTTTGTTTTTCATCTTTAAAAAAAGCAAATACAAGTCAAGAGTTGTATTTTAATGCTCATCTAATCCATTTTATAGACTGCACAAATGACACTATTAAGAGAACACAACCTAAAGCGATGAGCGTAGAGATGAAATAATTTTACGCTATTTGAATGAAGGCAAAATTTCCCTGAGATGGATGGATTTTGTGAGGAACCAAAACAAACTTTTCACATCCGTCTTCAATGACGTGTGATGTCTAGTCTGCAAAATCTCAACCGTTTTCCTTTTTTGTCCTTTTGCACGGCAGCCTTGGGAGCGGCCTATGGCACAGCCAAGAGCGGCACTGGCATCGCTGCCATGTCTGTCATGAGGCCTGAGCTCATCATGAAGTCCATCATCCCTGTGGTTATGGCGGGTATCATTGCCATCTACGGCCTGGTTGTAGCGGTGCTGATCGCCAACAGCATCACAGAACGGCTCACCCTCTTCAAGTGAGTTTCATTTGTTATATTGTGTATAATTTGTGTAGGCTATTTGCTATAAAGACAGAGTCTGGACCTTCATTCTACACTGCCATTTCCTCATGAGCTAACAGGTCAACTTTTGTGTCTAAGGAGCTTCCTCCACCTGGGGGCGGGCCTCAGCGTGGGCCTGAGCGGTCTGGCGGCCGGATTCGCCATCGGAATAGTGGGCGACGCCGGCGTGAGGGGCACAGCTCAGCAGCCGCGGCTTTTCGTTGGCATGATCCTCATCTTGATTTTTGCAGAGGTCTTGGGGCTCTACGGGCTCATTGTCGCTCTTATCCTCTCCACGAAATGAACGACGTTTCCGCGCAGCGCATCCCCACTACAAAAGCTGTCCGACATGTCGCTGCTGGAGCAGTGTAAATCGTATGTGAGTGTGATTGCGTGTTGAGAGGAGGGAGGGTGTGTTTGTTAAATCTCCCAACACAAAGTGGAAGAGAAGATATATCCCAAAAATGAAAAAAATGGAAACGACTCCATGATACAGTCTTGTCTCAACAATGTGTACAAATTTGATAGTCAACTTGTAAATGCGCAACGTAGTAATTTGTCTGTCTTGTGTGTGGGTGTGTTTGAAATATAGTATGAAGATTCCTCCTGTTCCCCTCATTTGGGGCCTGGAGTTGACCAAAGGGCCACACAGCTTTCTTTTTTTCCCTGTGGGATTGCATTCATCTTCGATTGATTACTAAAATTGACATATTTTTCCTTTCCACTGATTTTATTTATGGAAATGTATCAATTAAACTGTTGATATGCATCAAGTCCAACTTCCATGGATATATATTTACAAACCTAGACTTCTCTAGATTGGTTTGATGCACTGTGGGTTAATTGTGCTAAATGGTTGGGATTCCTCTGGTTGTAATTGTCGGTTTTGTTTACGATAGGCCCGCAGTGGTTACTGTTGGGGCTGCGAGTCTTGGTGTGTAGTTGTACTCGAATCATGACTGCAAAATATTCTCAGTGTTCCTCCTGTAGTACTGCTGTTTGCATTAAACGTGTGTGTGTGCGCCCCGTCTCCAAAAACACTCCCGTCTACTTTTGTTCCACCCAAATGTTCCTCACAGTTCAAGCTGTTTGAATCTTTGTCTGGATTTTTTTGTGTCGTTACCATTTGATAACAAAAATAGATTCAGGATATATTTTCGGAGACATGGACACATTTTGTTGTTAGAATGAAGCCACTTAGAACCAGAGGGGACTATACAGTAGCTGTTTTTTGTTATTTTTGTATTGTAGTAACTTAAGTTTCTTCTTTTCAGGGATGCTTTTCGCGAGTGGCCTCAGTCAGCCCAAGTGTTCTCTAATTCAATTGATTTTTAATAAGAAATGTTCTCCAATAATGCACTTAGCTAGAAATAAGTATGAAAATCAACAAGTTATCCCACACCATTTCTTCTATTTTTTTTGCCTAAAATACATTTCCTATTTACAGAGGAGTCAACCATATCCTGTATTGCCACCATTAGCCTAATGTGTTGATTTAAATTTTTCCATGAGCAAATTAAAGTACTACAATTTAGCAGTAGCAATCATTTAATCGCCCATAAAAGATCTAGTTGTACTCTCTTGAAATATAAAGGCTATCATGTGTCGTATTCAGTTACAACTGCAGTTAAAAAAAAGATTTCAGTCACATATTATATTCTTGTTTGAACTCCGAAGGGTACAGAGATACATACAATATATCTTTCAAATTAATCTTTTGACATTTCTCTTGTCAAGAATTCTGCACGACCTCAATGAGAGTCTTAGTAATGGCGCTAATGGCACTGAAGGTGGCGCTGTTGGGGAATGACTTGAGAAAATCTTTGCCTTGCTCCAGGCTTGCAGACAACTGAGGATCCAAGGGCACAGAACCTGATTTGGAGACATCCATCCCGTGTTATAACACTAAACTTAAAAATTGGTTTAAATCAAACTTACCGAGGAAGGGTGATCCTGTGAGCTTGGCCAATTCTTCGCCACCTCCTTTAGAAAATATATTGCTGCATTCCTAGAATATTACAACCACAAGATCAAGTCAAAGTAAACCAAAAATTAAAAATCATGTTAGATTACACTCACTGAGCAGTGCGGGCAAACAAAGCCGCTCATGTTTTCAACGATCCCGAGTATGCGCACTCCGGTTTTCTTGCAGAATGTTGCCTCCCTCCTCACATCGCCTGTCGACACTGCCTACAAGGTCACATCATTTTTTAAGTGGAGCCCTCTAAAACATTGAAAAATATAATGAAAAGTCACGTTCATACCTGGGGGGTCGTGACCAAAACAGCCCCATCAACTGCTTTTTGCTTCTTGAGGTTCTCTAATATGGCCAAATGCTCATCAGACGTCCCCGGCGGCGTGTCCACCAGAAGGACGTCCAATTCTCCCCACGCTACGTCCGACACGAACTGACCAATCATCGCTAAGAACACAGAAAAATGAGTTCAAGTACAAAACTACTTGGGAGTAGCCTTCATGAACCCTGCTCGATGTGCGGCACCTGTTTTCTTGGGGCCCCTCCACACCACGGCTTCATCCGGATCGTCCAAGAGGAAGCCGATGGACATGAGGGCCAAGGTTTTTTCCGAGTCCGCGTAGACCGGCACCCAGCCCGAGTCGCACTGATGAACGTCTTGATGGCCCACGTTCAGCATGCGCGGGATGCTCGGACCGCACAGGTCCACGTCCAGGATGCCAACCTAAAAGAAGGTGACGTAAATGCACAGTAAAAGATTAGACATAAAAGAAGGTTCTTAGAAATGGAAAGTTACAATATATTATCACAGAACTTTCATCCAAGCATCATTCCTTTACAGTAGACCCCGACATACGACAGTTCAGAGGTGGGGATTGCTAAGTGAATTTGCAGTAATCAGTTAATGTGTTCCGGACCTCTGATAATCCAGATAAATTGAAATACCAAAATAGTATACAGTAATTACTACCTGTGCAAATAGATGTGCATATGAATTGAAAGACAGCAGATAAAAAATAAAACTAATCCTAAAACTTTAAAAGACGGTTTGCTTTAGTTGCCTCATTGTAAATAATACTTCAGGTGGTCTATTGGTTAGGTCATATTCCTTAGCGGGGGTAATAATGATACTTGTGCCTTTTTCGTATTTGATCACAAACACGAAACTTTGTTTCCATGGTTATGATGTCTTTGCTTCTCTCTTTTGCAAGCCATGGGAGCAATAAATTAAAACAGTATTTTATGACTTGTATAGTGTTTATCAATTACACAATATTCTGAACTGAATGAAAAGAAAGGCGTTGTGGGAGGTAGTTTAGCCAATAGCAAATTTGCATTTTTATGATGCCGTGACACAAGCCAATAGCAGACCACTATTATATAACAATATCAACTAGTACCAGACAAAGATTCCAGAGAGGTAACTCAACATACGCACAATCGTAGCAAACTTTAAACATTATGTGTTTTTAGCCATGTCGGAATAATTTGTTGTGGATATTGTCTAGTGAGGCAGCACGGCGGCGCAGTGGTTAGCGCATGTGCGGCACAGTCCATGTCTTGGGAACCGTGGGTTCAAATCCAGCTCCAGACTTCCTGTGTGGAGTTTGTATGTTCTCCCCGTGCTTGCGTGGGTTTCCTCCGGGCACTCCGGTTTCCTCCCACATTCCCAAAACATACATTTCAGGTGAATTGGCCGGTCCAAATTGTCCCTAGGTGTGAATGAGCGAGCGAGTCAGTTGTCTGTCCCTGTGTGCCCTGCGATTGGCTGGCAACCAGTTCAGGGTGTCCCCTGCCCACTGCCCGATGATTGCTGGGATGGGCTCCAGCACCCCCGCGACCCTACTGAGGATAAGCGGTGTAGCTGATGAGATGAGATTGTCTAGTGAGAAAAAATGCTGTAAAAAATAAAATCCACACTCTAAAGTGAAAATGTCATAAAGGTATGGACACCGAACCCTTTGGCATTCCAAGCAATCGCTTTATCCACAATTTATGAAGCAATAAGAGCACAAAAGATGCGTATTTCTTTGTCCATTGAGTATCACAAACTTTTTTTCCAGAGTGCCTCAAAGCTAGAGCAAGCTCAGTGGTGATGGTGCTTTTGCCCACGCCTCCTTTTCCGGACAGAACCAAGATCACATGGCGCACTTGGGCCAGGCTGCTGCTATCTGCAAAGAAAGGGCACCCGTTTCAACCAGGGCGGGGAAATAACGATACACAATTTTAAAAACTCAACAGGACTACTTTGTCTGCATACCAGTCAATTTATACATTTTACCCATATTTTTTTGATTGTTTCAAATTGTGCACGCCGTGTGGCAATATTTTTCTACTTGTTTTTTGTTAGACTAATCGTCCCGCCCATTTCAGCTCCTATCCGGATCTTCTCGGTCACTGGCAGCAGAAGATCATCGTAGATCGCTAATAATCTTGCCGTTGGTTGGTTGGATCCCTTAACCACTAAAGTCATAGGGGTACCATTTCCTGTGGTATGTATTGGGCAAGTACAGCCTAAATGGTGCCCATTCCTCTCCAGGCCAGCATATATTTCCAAGCGGTCCTTTTGGGTGATAGGCGAATGTGCTAACCACTGCAATATGGAAAAATTCTGCATGATAATATGTATGACTATTTTTAAATCAATATTATTTTTATTAACCAATGAAAAACACTAAATAATGCACACTGCCCCTGTAAAGGCACATCATTAACTTCAAGTATATTTAATTTGATTTGCCGGTTATTATATTTGTTTTGTTTGTGTATATGTATTTTCAGTTCAAATTTCATTGACACACGTCTTACTTAGGAAGTTTAAAGGTGGGGCGAGTAGTTTACACTAGCAGATGTTATTCTGAGATAAGCAACACTAGATTTACTGGCAAAATAACTAAGAAATATGCTGAAATAATTGTTTGTGTTGTTTATTTTGTGTCTAATTCTACATAGCAGTCCTCGATTAATGAGGGGAATTGCAATCAAGAAGGGGAGCGATTGTCTGAGGTTGGCAGGGTTGAGTTTTTCAATAATTTTGTTACTTTTTAACCCTCAAGAAATGGGGGGTGTCAATTGGCGGTTCTGGTCATATTTATTTTGCTACCGACTCAAATTCCCAACAAGAAATAAACAAAAAGTATCCAGAAGGGTAGGGCGACCGGGTGGAAACATCTATTAGGAATGGGCAACACCAGGCTGTACTTGCCCAAGACACACCACAGGAAATAGCGCCCCTTCAACCTTAGTACAGTAGTTAGGGGACCCAGCCATCTTTACCAAAACTATATTATTTGTTATCAAATACTATCCAAATGTATATAAGATTAATGTGGGTGAAATACTCATTATTCTACAGCTATACACGAAAGCAGATCAATTAAACACCCCAAAAAATCTCACCATTATTCTGCTCCATAATTGCGATTAAGTAAACTGCGTTCCAGTACGCATTGGTCGCAGAATACACTTCCTCCAAAAAAAACCCACCTGACTAATCACAGCCAACCAGACGCCGCCTGCAACTAAAGTAGCCAATGGAAAGGCATGTGGCGTTCAAATGCTTTATAAATGCTTGGATTTATAACTAAAACGGTTATATGGGAACATATGTACTGTACTGTACTGTCCTTGATTTAGGTCTTGTTTTGCACTTTAAAGTTGTAACACGTAAATAAAATCAAATAGTTTGATCCTGAATCATTTTCATTAAGCTCTATTTATTATAACGTAGTTGAATTGTATTTTAAATACAACACTATATTCCGAATAGTATATGATTTGCTATATTACACACACATTTTTTTCTAATTGAATTACCCTTTGGACACGGAACTCACACTCCAAACCCCGCCCTCTCACATGCTTGATCCAATGAGCGGAAGGCAAAAGGCGTGGCCAAGTCATGTTTACGTCCGGCGTCCAAGAGAAGAAATGGGCCACGGTGTAAAGCGCACCTGTCACACGCTCTCATATAGTGGCACGTTAACGGTCAAATGAGCTGCTACTCCCAGGAAGGGTATTTGAGGTGGATCTATTAAGGTAAGACCATCATTTTATTTTAATTCAAAATATACATGATTTCTATGTACAACAGAGATGCACTTGTGCTATGTGATGTCATGTAAATGATTGGTGATCAGCTTTAGGAACAGTGGTTGAGCTCAATCGCCTAGCACGCGAAAGGTCCCCGGTTCAAGACCGGGTGGAAACATATGTTGGCTTGGAGAGGTGATGGGCGCCATCAGGCTGTACTTGTCCAAGACACACCACAGGAAATAGCGCCCCTACGATCCCAATGGTTAAGGGATCCAACCAACCAACCAACTAGTATCATAGCAGTTGCATTTGTGACACCCAATATTCTTAATAAACCCTAAATATCCCCATTGCAACTGATCACACTTTGGTACTGGTTGGCTCAAGGGGTCCAGATGATGCAGTATGTAGGCCAAAGCCCACTTAAAGTGAACCGAGACTCACTAATCTAAATAGTTGGCAATTATCTGGTGCACCTGCTTGGAAAAGCAGCGACCAGCTGCTGGGATCACATGTTCGGCACGCTTGATCCAAACTACTGTACAGCGCTACTGCAATTATTCATGTAACTTGGTGCAAATCGTCATTTTGAGCGCTAAATTGTGAAATGGAGGGTAGGTACTTCTTAAAAGGACAGTTTGTAGTATTTTTAGCGGCTGCTTGAGCGTTTTAAAAAAATATTCATAGGTCAAGAAAATGGTAAATGGTCTGCATTTCTATAGCGCTTTTCAAGTCTATGAAGACTTCCCAAAGCACTTTACAATGTGCTTCACACTTACCCATTCACACACACACACTCACACACCAAAAGCGGCCGTGCAGCCATGCAAGGCGCCAACCTGCTTATTGGGGGCATTAGGGATTCAGTGTCTTGCCCAAGGACACTTCGACATATAACACAGAGGAGCCGGGACTCGAACCTGCGATCTCTTGATCCCAAAATTTTTTACATGACATGAGGCTCACCTCACGGGAACTGACATAACTGCCCGACATCTTGCTGCTACGGGTAACTCAAAACCGCGAACCTTGTGAAAGGTTTGGCAAGAAATATCGTGCGGTTTGGTCACTTTGAGTAGTTTATATTTTTCCTTGTGCTTTGTACCACTCATTTCCTGTTGCACTAAACAATACAGTGGCATCTATTGGTCAAATATTACACACTGTCCCTTTAAATTCGGTTTGTTTCCTCAAAGGTGGGTTAAATAATCAAACAATGGTTAACAAAGTCTGTTTTTTTGATCACGTTAGTTACAGAAAGCTATTACTATTAACCAGTTCTTGTTTGAGCATTTTGCATGGATATATATTTATTTAAACAATGAAACTTTATATCAATGTGTACCATCGGGTGAGGGTTATCGTTTTAAAGTTGAATTAAATCATAATCGTCCTGACCGACTGATAATATTTAGATTATTTTCTGGCCGCCTTGCCCAGTTTTAAGTAACTTTTGATGCTGATTGAACTTGATGCAGCATGTTTATTAGAAATAAATGGAATACAAATGTCTTAATTTGCACTGGTTAACCAACTTGGTGTTGATTGTTTACAACGAGATTGGACTGGGCACTGCTGGATTTACACGTAATAAATCGTAAATTGACTGCGTTTTTTATAGCACTTTTCAAGTCACTGAAGACCTCCCAAAGCGCTTTACAATGTACTTCACACTTATCCATTCACACACACAGGGGAGTCAGCCATGCAAGGGGCCTACCTTCTTATCGTTGGCTTTACAGTAATCCCTCACTATGATGCAGTTTATTTATTTACAGTCTCCCCGCTTATTATTTGCCGGTACAGTAGTTATTTGTAAAAAAAAAAAAAAAAAACCTTTTATACAATCGTTTTATTTGTAAAACAAATACTTGAGTATCGTATAATATTGTATATTGTATATATAATATTTTTTTTGAGTTTTTCCTTGCCCTCATGTAGGTTTTAGATCAGGGGATGTTGTCATAATAGTCTGTGGTTTGCAAAAATCTGTGGTCTGTGCAGCCCTTTGAGACTCTTTGTGATTAAGGGTGTCACAAATAAACATGACATGACTATTGTATATTGATTGTAAAAAATAAAAGTGTCTGCTGATATTGCACCCAGTGTTGTACAATATTGATACTGGACGTTGTGATCAGCAAGAATTACACACGCATCAGTTTGTGTTGTGTTTTACTAAAATCTGAATTGGATTATATTACTTTTGGAAGTTCGATAATACGGTTTGGATTCAGATTGTATTGGATTCACAGGTTTGGAGACATTTTCTTGCCTGGAGCCATCATTGCCATACACAAGCAAAAAGACTGTAGAAAGAAAAAAAAAGCATATATATGTTGACTGTGAAGAAGAAAATTTACATTTATGTTCCATTTCTTTATTTTTTCACAATTCTTTCTAATATACCAAGAGGCCAGTCTACCACCACTAACTTTTACATATCATAAATATTAGTTATATCTTATTCTATCTTTGAAGTCTTTATTACACGTTTATCTTCTTATAAACATTGTACACTATGCTGTAATTAATACAAATACAGACCATTGTATTCTAAAAACATCCAATTCTCATGATTACTGATTAGCATCACCTGCGCCCACTCATTTGGTGCCAGCCACAGCGGGCTACCTGATTGGTTCCCTGTCTCTTTTTAAGCCCAGTCCTTTCACTCTCCGTTTGTCAGTCCGTCAGCTAACCTCTGTTGTTACAAGGCAAGCATTTTTTACCCTGACTCCCGCCTGTCCCGTTTTTGCACCCGTTTTTTCCACCCGTCCGTTCCTGATCTCCCCGTTTGTCTACGGCTACGACCTATTTTTTGAATCCGACCACGTTTTTGCCCCCCTGTCCCAGCTATTGACCCGTTTTTCCGTCCTTGACACTGCCGTCTCCCGCTCCGGAAGATCCACTTCCGTATTCGGATCACTATCCGATTGCATGAGCGGCTTGCTTCCCGCGTCCAGCGAGCACCGGATCGCTGACTGTCCTCTTTCTATCAATAAACTTATGGTTAACGCATTTGGGTCCTGATTCCGTTCTGGTCGTGACACCAATACTTTGTTTGGGACTTGTATTGAGATCAGAATGAAACTATTAGAAATGCCATTGCAAACTACTTAACTATTCAATTATTAAAAGAAAATAAGCCATAAACCAGCTTTCTTTATCTATAAATATAGTTTTATTTTTTACAATTGTACAGTGCAGTTTTTAAACCCCAAAGGAATATAGAAGCACTACCTGAAAAAACATCTTGCCTATGTTGAGAAAACCCATATCCATATTTCTATAAAGACGTTGAAGAAAAAAAACACAACATAAAAAAGAATATTACGACATATTAGCAATATTTACAGAGTATTGCTTCTACGGCATAACTTTATCGTCACATATTACAATACTTGCAGCAAGGTGAACTTCAAATACTGGTCGCTCGGCATGTGACCTAATTTGCGCAGTAGTGCGAGGATCTGGGTTCGGTGCCAAGAGCAGAAGGCGGGATTGAAACTTTACACACATACCCGCATGCCGGTCGTGGCATATGGGAGAGGTAGAAATAGGCACGCTAGAACGCAAGCTGTCCCTCTCATTGAGCGGAGCGTGAGGACCTCGAAATAAAATGCTTGGTAATGCAAATGTGTCTGTATTTAAAGCAGGGTATTTGATTTTCAGAGTCCAGGGCTGAGTATCACCATAGAAGTCACTTCAGAAGCAACTCGTTTTTGGAAACGGGTAGCTGGAAGGCGGGGAAACTCAAACTTTAAGAGCTATCTTCGATTCACCGTCCATGCCGAGGAAAGGAAGAAGCGGCCGGGCTGTTAATATGGCCCGGGTGGAAACGCGGCCCGGCACGGATGCTATCGCAGAGGAGCAGCAATGGGAAAGCCAGATGACGACACAGGTAGGATCGAGGTTCGGTTTCCTGAAGCTGCACAGTACCGTAGCGTTTGCCTCTCACAGATCGGTGACCCGGAGTCCGAGGCGGATCATCTGACCAACTCCCAGGCGGCCTCTGAGGTGACGGATGAGGCAGTGGTCCCGTCCAGCCTGACGCCCGTGCAGGGGGAGTCTTTCTGTCAGTGTACTCTGGGAGATGAGCTAATCAGTGGCGAATGCCTCTGCGGGGAAGATGACCGAGACGGTGAGTTCGATAATTTGTTCAGTTATGTTGATCAAGATGGGCGGCACGGCGGATGAGTGGTTAGCGCACCCACGGCATAGATCTGATGTCATGGGATCGAATTCTCCTGTGCGGAGTTTGCATGTTCTCCCCGTGCTTGCGTGGGTTTTCTCCGGGCACTCCATTGCATGTCAGGTTAATTGGCCGGTCCAAATTGTCCCTAGGTGTGAATGGACGAGTAAATAGTCTGTCCCTGTGCGCCCTGGCAACCAGTTCAGGTTGTCCCTGCCCACTGCCCGAAGATAGCTGATATGGGCTCCAGCACCCCCCGTGACCCTACTGAGGAAAAGTGGTGCAGATAATGGATGGATGGACCACTTATCCTCAGTAGGGTCGCGGGGGTGCTGGAGCCCATCCCAGCTGTTCTCGGGCACAGGGCAGGGGACACCCTGAACTACTTGCCAGCCAATCACAGGGCACACAGGGACAGACAACTCGCTCGCTCATTCACACCTAGGGACAATTTGGACCGGCCAATTAACCTGACATGCATGTTTTTGGAATGTGGGAGGAAACCTGAGTGCCCGGAGGAGACCCACGCAAGCACGGGGAGAATATGCAAACTCCACACAGGGAGGTTCGATCTCATGACCTTAGTCCTGCCGCGAACGCGCTAACCACTCAGCCGCCGTGCAGCCTGTTATTCAAGATCATTAGACGCAATTATTTTGAAGGAGCTGTACAGAATTTGAAACTTTTCTCCTGTCATCATTCCAGCCTCTGTCAGCTCGTTCATGATGCATGTGCAAGTACGAGCATTTCTTAGATGCGCTAAAATACTGCCTTTTTTTTAGTCTTTCTTGTGGTTTGGGTTGACATTTGGACTCTACTTGTAGAATGTCACTTCTTAAATTTACTATTTTCATGTTACACACACAAAAGACAGCAGGGACGATGTCACTCTCCAGGACCCACCCCCAAGTTCCTGATTCCTCTCACCTCATTGCGCCTTGAAGAGCTTTACTAAAAGTAAGATAAAAGCAGATATGCGCAGTGGAAAATATTATAAGGGCTCCCTGAAATCAGTTGAGCGTGCTGAACACATACTTAATGAAGAAAATATGTAACTTTGAACTTTTTAAAGACACCTCGAACAACGCACCCCACCTTTGATTTATTGATTTATCGTCAATTTAAAAAAAATGGTGCTAATTATTAAAGTTACGAACTAGTTTCTTTTTGCATTTAAGCAAATAAGTCAATATTTCTTTTAGTCAGGTCAAATTTATTTCTATAGCCCTTTATCACAAGGCCGCACAGACCAGAATAAATGCTGAGTCAGCTTTTTTTGCTTTTTTCACATCTAGGGTTAACCAACTTAACTGCCTGTAAAATATGGTGTTGGTATTCAATGTCATTCTGGTCTAGAAGAGTAAAATGTCTTTCTGGGGTAAAATGCTGAAGCGACAAAACCAAAAGTGCCGAGTCAGCTATTGGGGGCATTTTTAATGTCTGAGGTAGCCTAAAGAATTGGTCATTCGAAAAATGAACGCTTAGAAAATGTACTAAAGTGAAGATAAGCTGGTGCTTATTATCAAACAATCGTTAAAAAATATTATTTTTATTTAGTTTCATCGAATTATTTATTTATTTTAAAAAAATATATATTATTTTCATTTTGTAATATTTTTTTATTCCGTTTTTGTTAAAAAAATATAATAAAACTAGTTAATTTTGCAAAACAAAATTATTTGTTGAGAAAATAAATTCTTGCATGATAAATGAATGTTAACTTTCCATTAATACAGATTTTGAATCTGTTATTCGTTGCTTGTGTTGTAGTTTTTTTTAACAGTATTACTTGCAAATAAATTTGCATTTTGTGCGCTTTACTGTTTGAATTGTTTTATAATAGTAGTTTTCCAGAGTTTTTTTTTTTCATTTTCTCACTATATTGCCCAAAACTGGACTTAAATCACATCAAGTTATGTTTACGATAATTGTATTACCCTTAATCACAAGGGGTCTCAAAGGGCTGCACAGACCAAAGGCTATTGCAAACTACAGACTATTATTACAGCGTCCCTTGATCTAAAACCTACATGAGGGCAAGGAAAAACTCAAAAAAGTCAGGATGAGTCAAGTCAAGTCATGTTTATGTGACACACTTAATCACAAGGAGTCTCAAAGGGCTGAACAGACTATTGCAAACTACAGACTATTATTACACCATCCCCTGATCTAAAACCTACATGAGGGCAAGGAAAAACTCAACCTCAACATGAGGATAATAAAGAAACCTCGAGAAGGGGCCACATATTCTCTTTACAGGATGACCAGTATGCAATGGATATTGCAAGGGGATTAACGGACAAAACACAGTCATAATCAATATGAGTGGTAATAACAATGTCCAGTTGACAGCTTTAAACCTAAATCCAAGCAGACTTCGACTGGGTCTGGGACGAGCGCCTGAAGTCCTCCGGCGCCTTCCTCAGTTGCGACAACCGCAAAGTGAGCTTCCACTCGGACTACAGCTGCGGCACGGCCGCCATCCGCGGTACGACCGAGCTCGCCGAGGGTCAACACTTCTGGGAAGTCAAGATGACCTCGCCCGTCTACGGAACCGACATGGTAGGACCGTTGCAAAAACTCGTTTTGATCATGAAGTTCATGATGATTATTGATGTATTTATGTTTGACACTTGCAGATGGTGGGAATCGGAACCGCCGAGGTCAACCTGGACAAATTCAAATATAACTTTGGCAGCCTGTTGGGTCACGACGAGGACAGCTGGGGGCTTTCCTACACAGGTTTGGACTTGGTGTTGCAATGTGGGCCTAGACTAGCGTTTAGAAAAACGCGCTTTGCCGACATCTTGTGTCTTATTTGGGCTATTACAAGCCTTTAGTTCATGCAACTAGGAATCAGTGCCATATCGGACCACAAAAAACACGTTTTATGTCTGGAGCTGAAAAAAAATTAAAGTAAAGTACAGTGTAAGCCTTAAAAGGAAGGCAACATATACTGTGGATATACACACTGGAGATCAAAGTATAAGAAACAACTTATAAAAAAATGAATACTTTAGAAATGATACTATCTTTATCCATCAATTATCTGCACCGCTTATCCTCAGTAGGGTCGCGGGGGTGCTGGAGCCCATCCCAGCTATCTTCGGGCAGAGGGCAGGGGACACCCTGAACTGGTTGCCAGCCAATCACAGGGCACATAGAGACGGTCAACTCAATCGCTCATTCACACCTAGGGACAATTTGGACCGGCCAATTAACTTGACATGCATGTTTTTGGAATGTGGGAGGAAACCGGAGTGCCCGAAGGAAACCCACGCAAGCACGGGGAGAACATGCAAACTCCACACAGGAGGTTCGATCTCATGACCTCAGAACTGTGCGGCCGTGCTGCCCATACTATCTCTACTGTTCCAGAATTGAATGATATTTTCTTGTGTCTACGGCATGGTACGACAATACTTGATTTTGTTTTTACAAAATGCCTTCAAGCATTTCACAAAAATATGTTTTTCGGAAAATGCACTCATCAAATATAAAATTAGAGAACAACACCAACTTTGGCATGAAATAAATTTTTTTGAAGGTTACAACAATCAGCAATTGGTAAGAAGTGTACAGGCGTCTGCTGTGAATGACAACAACACCTCTACTAGTCTTTCACACTGATCTGGTGTGATTTTGGCCCATCCTTTTTCCAGCCCCCTCTAAAGTTTGGCGATTGGAGTGGGTTTCTTGACCATCCCCCGGGGACTATTGTTGAGTGCAGGGGCCAGCAAAGCTATTTTATATATATATGTATATATATATATATATATATATATATATATATATATATATATATAATTGTATTTTCTTTTTCAGTTCAGGCCGTGATAGCGTGTCATTGTGGCCCTCCTATAATGAACTGCGCTGTTTTGGCAGCGGCCCATTATCCCCAGTCGTCTATGACTTAAAGCAGAGCCAGAGAGAGCAAATTTGGGTCTTATTTCCGCTTAAGATTAACAACACCTGTGATCCATTATCCCCAGTTCACTATTGCTCATAGCTGGGGACCGTCAGACTGCATGTAGATAAAAAATGGGAGCATTACTTCACGGATTTTTGCATATCATGGGGAGTTCTGGTCCCCAATAACTGTAATGAATGAGGGATCAGAGTATTTCTTAATTAATAAAAACAAATCTTGTTTGGTTTTTAAGGTCTCCTCCAGCATAAAGGTGAGAAAGTCAACTTCTCGTCCCGGTTCGGTCAAGGTTCCATCATAGGACTGCACTTGGACACCTGGCATGGCACCTTAACTATCTACAAGAATCGACGATGCATAGGTGCGTTCTGTGAGAAGGAAATTCTTTTTTTCTCTTTCTTTTGTTTCCTTTTTTTCTCAGCTTTTCACTACTTTTTCATTTTGGTAATTTTTTTCTTTTTTGTTCTATTCCCCCCTTCCTTTGAGTCTTTTTGTGCATAATTTTACATAATATTTAGTCATGTTGGGATTAAAGAAGCAAAAACAACCTGAAGAGCCGTTTAGGACCCGAAAAAGCCGGTTCCTTTTAGTGAGCCGAGCCGAAGAAGCCGGTTCTCGACAAACTCTACTAACTTTACTCAACTTCAAAATACCGCATTTAGTACACAACGTCAGGGGAACCCGTGTATTTTTACCTTCATAGACTGTAACTTTGACTTAATTCGCTTCTTAATTAGTAATTTTGAGCCCTGATTTTTGTGCGCTGGCTAGATTTTCTTGTGCGCCGAGAATGTGCGAGCAGTGCTTAGAGGGAATACTGGCCAGAATGAAAAACACTGATCATACTAATTAGACTATTTCTGGGTTTTTATCTTCCCATTTTCTATTTTGGTCACAATGTTGTGCAGAAGATTTGAAGTACCCATGGAACAGAACAAATACGACAACAAGATAATTCCCATTTTTCTCTTCACCAACAGGTGTGGCTGCCACCAGGCTGCAGAACAAGAAGCTTTACCCCATGCTGTGCTCCACGGCAGCCAAGAGCAGCATGAAAGTGATCCGGGCTTGTTACACGCCCACCTCCCTGCAGTACATGTGCTGCACACGCCTCCGACAAATCCTGCCCACCTGCCCGGACGTCCTCGCCGCTCTGGAGCTTCCTCCGGGTCTTCTGGTTCTCCTGCGTCGGCGGCTAGGCTGGGTGTTCTCCGTCACGCCATCCGAGGAGGATGCGGGACCCCCATCGGACTCTGTCGTCCTCAGCGACTCACCTAGCCCGATACCGGGGAATTCTTGTGAGTCACCCATCCCTTGCTCCTCGCCCCCGACATATCCCGACAGCGATGACGAAGATTCCGAGCCAGAAGTTTATCGGAGTAAAAGATGCCGCTGGACTTGATTGGTGCAAACTCCAAGCAGCAAATCGACGGCAAAGTTGGGAAACTCCAGTGAAAACGCTACAATAATGCATGGATTAAGATCAAGACCAATGCACTTGTACTTGGATAACTTTTTTTAAAGGGACAGTGTGTATTTTTTCAACACTAGATGTTCCTGGATGGTGTAATGCAACGGAAAACGAGTGCTAAAAAGCACAAGGGAGAAAGAATACATAGACTCGGTGACCAAAATGCACCATTTAACTCATTTTTTGACTAGCCCTTTGGAGTATTTGGATACCCTTAGCAGCAAGATGGCAGACATAGTTGTCAGCTCCCTCTAGGTGAGACTCATGTGGATTTATTGACATGGCAGCAGTTTCAACAATGCATGTTTATGTATTTTTGTTATTTTAAAATCTTTTTTTTTATATATATATTTTTTGTTACCATTTGGAGATGGTAAATAATAGTACACTGTCCCTTTAATGGTATTCAGCATTCATATTTTTATACAATCCTGTCTTAAGGTTAAGGCTGCATTGAATAACTTGAATAAAATGGAAATTAACCTTAACAAATGAGAAATATTTGAAAACTTGACTTTTTTTTAAATCATTTTTTGACTCAACTTTTGATTTAAATACTTTTCTGTTTAATTACAAATGAAAGGTTATATTTAACAAATTAGGCTCATATAGGAATGTATGGGGGCGGGGGTAGAAACCATGAAACAAATGACTTTTTCATACTATGCAAAGACTTTTTGTAATTTACAGTACTTTACTTAGTGAATGAAATAAAAAAACAGAAAACACGGATACAGATTTGTTTTTATTGAATTGTTTTAGAATAAAAAAATAGATCTCCATGCTTTTGGAAAAAATATCTCACCATGATGCTTTATTTGCCACAGAATGCCCGAGTTTTATTGTTTTTAACACATTGACACCACCGAGCAATGGCAGATAGTAGCAGCACAATATTGTTAGCAGTTATAATTCAATCCAGAACCAATTCCGGGTTGTTAGAGGTGAGGCAACGGTAAATTCTGGTGGAAATCTCAGGTCCTACTCGTCTGTCTTTGCCTTCGCCTTTGACCGGCAGATCAGCCAGAAGCTTTTTTCTCTCCTCCTCGGAATTCGCCGCCTTGTATGCCTGTGGTTTAAAGTAAGAAACACGAACAATTGTATAACTTGATGTACAAAAGACACAGAGTCAAAGTCTTACCTGCAGCAGTAGTTGAGGTGACGGGTATGCTGTGGTCACGCTGGATGCGGTGGTTTGGCTGACTCTGTTAAGCTGCTGTATCTGCTTGCTCCACACTTGCTTGAGCCCGGAGCCGTCCTTCTCCACCCGAACCCCACTGGCCCACGAGCCATCCACGCAGAACGGCAGTTCTGACTGCTCCATCAACTGCCTGCCAGAAGATCCGAAGGCAACAGAGAAACGGATATAAGAAATACAGGACTCTGACTCAAGTCAGGCTTTACAGTTCTTGTCCCAATCCAATAAAAGTAGGGTAGCTGTAGCCTGATTGAGTCAAAGCCAGGCAGGCCTGTACTGAGTCAAGGCAAAGGTGGTCCAAGTCGAGTCAAAAACCAGAAAAGGTGGTTGTGGTCGGAGTAAAAAAAAACAGGCAGGCGGTTGTGGTCTGGTACAAGTCCAGTGGGTTCAGTCCATCTTGAGTCAAAGCTGGACTGCTGTTGTTGTTGTTGTTGAGTCACTCAAGGCGCCTAAGGTAATCCTCAGTAGCGCTAGATTCGCTCGTGGGAGGCTCCGTAGTTCTCCAAAGGAGAGGGGGCTGCGACTGTCCTGTGCCGCCAGGCCTGACGGGGTGTGACCCAAGCAAACCAAGCATACGAAGCCTCTGAAGTCCTTGGTACGTTCGGACAGGCCGGTGCATGATTTATGGAAGCCCCGTGGGCAGGTAGTACAGGTGATTGGGGTGTGGTTGCAGCGAATGGTTCGAAAGCACCACTGGCATTTGGACTGGGGGCCAGGGTTGCTCTCGAAGTCGCCCGCCCTAAGAAGAACAGAGACAGGAGAGTAGAAGAGAGAGATCGAAAGGGACGGATAGAAAGCGAGAGAGACAGAGTAAAACGCAAAAAGGGGGAAAAGAGAGTGAGAGGTGGGGAGAGAGTAGGAAAGAGAGGGATAGAGAAAATGAGAGACAAGAGTGTAAAGGGGGAAGAGAGAAAAGGAGAGACAAAGAAGGAGAGAGGACCAAGAAAGAAAGAGAGAGCGAGTCTGAGTGGATTGAGTTGGATTCGTGAGGCTCCCCCCTGGAGAGTGCCCTTCGCAGGACACCACGGGAAGGTTCCTAGTTTTTGTCCTGCGACTGCTGTTGTCCTAGTTAAGTCAAAGCCAAGCCTCCCTGGTCTGAGTTAGGTTAAAGTCCGATGGCCATGGTCCGGGTTGAGTCAAATCCATGAGGCACTGGTTCAAGAGGAGTCAAAGCCAGGCGGGTTCGGACCGGGTCAAAAATAAGGCAGGTGGCTCTGGTCTGATTCGAGTGAGTCAAAGCCAGACAGGTGGCTCTGGTTTGAGCCGAGTCAAAGCCATACGAGTGATGTTGTTCAGAGTCAAGTCAAAGGCATGTGGTTATGGTCCAAGTTGAGTCAAAAACCACGGAGGCAGTTCTAGTCAGTTTCGAGCCAAAGCCAGCCAGGTAGGTCTGGTCCGGGCAGAGTCAAAGCTGACCAGGCAGCTCTGATTTATGTCATGTCAAATGAAAGCAAGCGTTTCTGGTCAGAATGGAGTCAAAGCCAGGAAGATGGTTGTGGTCCGAGTCCAGTCGTCACAAGGAAGGTGATTCTGGTCCGGGTCAAGTCTAAGCCAGGCAGATAGCTCTTGTACAATTCAAGTGAGTCAAAGCCAGACAGGCAGTGAGGTTCTGAGTTGAGTCAAAATCCAGGCAGGTCTTTCTAATAATAGTCCAGTTAAAGACAGGCAGGTGGTTATGGTCCAATTTGAGTCAAAAACCAGACTGACAGCGCTTGTCTTTTTCGAGGTAGAGACAAACAAGTCCAGTCATAGCCAAGTAGGTGGGTCTTGTCAATCTCGAGTTAAAGACAGGCAATAAGGTTGTTGTCAAAGTCTGGCCAGTGTCATAGAACCTAGATCTGATCCCAGTCAGGGTCACAGTTCAGGTCCGACTCAAATCAAAGCCACAGCTTTTGTTGCCAAGGCTGGAGAAACGTACTTATATGGTCGTTTGGACAAGGACTTGGTGATGGCACACACGTGATCAGTGATGTCCTGCCATCCATCCACAAAGAACACTGATATGTTCTTATGTAGTTGCAGATACACAAGGACCTGGTGTGCAGGCAAGGTGAAAAATATTAATTAAATATATTGTTAATGCCAAACATCGGGAGATGTAATCCTACTCACCTCTTCAAGGTCCACATGCCCACCACCATATTTAGATTTAATTATTTCACCCAAAGCTTGTTTCCTGTTGGAAAGAGGCCCACGTATTAAATGTGTCGTGGTTATATTGTGATTCTCAATTTATATGACAATAATGCAAGCTATTATATGAGTACCGTAAATTCCGGACTATAAGCCGCTACTTTTTTCCCAAACTTTCAACCCTGCGGCTTATTCAGTGATGCGGCCAATTTATGTAATTTTTCTAACGGCCGCCAGCGGCGCTCAAATACAAAAGGTAAGATTTAGACCGGTGGAGTATATGCGCCGAGGAAGACTGCAACTTCTTGGCTTGTGCATAAATCAAATTAGCGTAAACATACCCTCATCATGCAAAATGCAAAAAGAAAGGCACATGACGCAGCTTTTAAGCTAAAAGCAATCGAGGAGTCCGATAAAGAAGGAAACAGAGCAAGGAATCAGGAGTGGATGAGAGTTCCAGCGACAGTGACAGCGCGAGTGAGGCTGAGGGAGCATGGGACGACGTCTATATGACAAAGTTTCTTTCCGACACTGAGGACTTTGATGGCTTCAGTTCTAAGGAGGAAGATGAGGATGGTTTACCGTGATTTTTACAAGTACAGTATGTTTTTTTTTACCTGATCCGTTTACTGTGTTGCGAGCGTGTTGCTACCATTAACTGCCCTGTCACAGGCACCGTTTGGGATGAAAGATATATTATTATTATTAAAGCTTTGAAAACTCTCTCGGTGTACCGTCTTTCTTTGTAAATATGTGTAACCCATGTATAATATGTATTTGCAACTGTATATTTTTGTAATGTATTTATTTGTATTTATTTTAGACACTTATTCTGATATGTTTTGCACGGGCGAATGAAAAAGGAGGGGCGAAACAAACGCGGGGTGACGGGAACTGGGGACCGGTAAAGACCTGTTTGTGGACGAGGCGGACAATAGTGGATATATATTTTTCCCACCCTTACCTTTGGAAATATACACTTTTTTGCTTGGATTACTTTCAACGGGAACCGGACTCTGCAGGTCTGCATCAAACCTTAAGTACCGGTATCATTTTCCGTTCATTTTGCCGGCTGTGATTTTTGGACTGTGTACTTTAATGAAGGACATATAGTTTCAATCGCGGGACTTAAAGTCGGGTTTGGGTTAATTTTGTGTTTATGTGGGCGCATGCGGCTTATATACAGGTGCGGCTTGTGTAAGTACAAAATCGTTTTTCCTCTTAAAATATGGTGGGTGCGGCTTATAATCAGGTGCGCCCTATAGTCCGGAATTTACGTTAATACAAATATTTGTAATCACCTGTGTTCTTTCTGGGATTTTGTAACCAAGAGTGTGGCCACCTTTCCAGTACCCTGATTGAGGGCCTCAGGGATTGGACCGATATCCACCATTGGCTCTAGCTTGTCACTGTCAATCATCTGTAGAACATCAACATTCCAAACATTTTTGATGCATTTTTCCGCTAAACTTTGAAATTAAACACAAATATTCTTACCTTTTTCACAGAGATGACCATATCGGAGAATTCTGATGGAGTTAGCACCTGCACCAGTTGGTCCTCTCCAACTGTTGGAGTGCCATCTGTGGACAGCTGCAGACACAAAACCGTTTTTTCCACATAGGATACACATTCAAAGAAAAAGTTTTAGGAAAACAAAAGCCCACCTGCTGTAAATCGATGCTCCATGTGATACTTTTAGGAAGTGGCTGCTTTTGGAGGCTGTATCTCCATTCAAGGGACGTCAAAGTATTCAGGAGGATGTCAGAGCCTTTCTGTTCCAGGAGAGCTGGAAACAAAAATATGTGTCAGGAAATAAGATCAACTGAACGCATACCTGTCAAGCTCCAGGGCTCCATTAAATAGTGCTACATAAAATACACACTGCAATAAAAGTACGGTAATATGCAATGTAGGGGGTGTGGTTTAATGTGGGCCTTTACTCCGCCGGGTGGAGTTAAAGAGCCTCGTGGCATGAGGAAGAAAAGATCTCTTCAGTCTGTCCGTGGTACAAGACAGTGACAGCAGTCTGTCGCTGAAGCTGCTCATCTGTCTGGATATAATGCTGTGTAGTGGATATACAACATAATAATTCCTAATATAATGCATCAAAGCAAGTGAGCCGTTTGAGAGCCGGCTCTCTTTAATGAGTTGAGCCGAAAAAGCCGGTTCTCCTAAAAGAGACGGACTTCCTTTCACTACACAAACTACCACATGAAATCCGGGGAGGCAGATGCACAGTAGCATCAAATCGCTCGCTTCGTTTGCAACGAAAAAAAACGATACCGAGATAGAGGCTACCGCGGCGAACTCGTTTGATTTTTGATTGATTTCCCGTATCGTGATAGTCGATGTATACCGGATGGTACCCATAATTGACAGATTTGCGTTTTTCGTTACAGATTTTCTTGTACGTCTTAAAATGCATAGTAAAACGTACTATGTACGGCAAACACGTACAGGTTGACAGGTATGTGAATGATCCAATGGGTTTGATAGCGATTTGAAGAACTCAGGTGCATCAAACTTACCTGGATCTATGCAAACAATCAAGCATTTGAGGTAGTTCTCTGGTTTGAGACTATTCAGTCGTTGTGCAGCTTCTTTCCTTTTCTGCAGTTCTTGTCTCTTCTCCTGTTTCTCTCGCTCCTTCGCTGCACGGATGTTCTCTCGAGCCTCCCTCCGTTGCCTCGCTTTCTCTTTATCCGCCTCCATCTTTTCTTTGGAACGGCGTTTTTTAACCGGACTAGGCCGATCGTCTTCAAACAACGACGGATGAGCGATGAGTTTTTCTTCTTCACGATCTTTCACAGTTTCGACGCATTCCAAATCGCTTTTTGATTCTGTGTCGACTTCGGTGTCTGAATCGGATATTTCCCATATTGTAGACGTGCTCATGTTACTTTTAGGGAGGCTAGTCTCCGTTTTGTTTATTTACATCGTTTTTGTGACGGTGTCTGCTGAGGGTCAATTTTAGAAGGATACTACAGTGTCCGATGAGGGATAAATCCAAAAAAGCGTTCAACCCGTGGTCGTATCTTGATATCATTATAAAAACAATGAGTAAAATTTACACAATTTCAACAATAAAAGGATCAAACTACGTAATATGTTTCTAAGAAATTCATATCAGACTATTTAATCAGATAGTGGGATGAGAAATGAGACTTTTTTGATTTTATATCTTATTGTACTTAAAGCTTGATTTGGATTTTCATTTTATATGTTTTTATCCTATATGCTTTGTGACTGAATTAAGGTGCTTGCACTATGAGTTTCCCTTTTTTTTTATAAAAATGGTGCTCTAATGTGATCCTTTGTTTCTGAAATAGTTAGTTACTGTCAAGACTGTTCAGGGGACGGGACCAACATAAGGTCTGGCGTTTTCCTGTGAACCATTTTTTTCTTTCTGTTTTTATTTTATTTGCATTGTGAAATTGTGGATTTTGAATTTAACGCAAATTTGCTTTTGGATGAACAAAGAAAAAAATAAAACGTCAACAAAAACGAAAAGGCACGAATAAAGTGTTTTGTGGTTTAAAAAAATAAAAGAATTTCAATACATTCATTTATTAATTTGTCAACTGCTGAATTAAATACAACCAATTCAAAACAGAATAAAAATACCCTTTTGACACTAAAATGTAAACATTAAAATGACAATGAAATTGAAAACGAACCTTTATACATCAATATATCCTAGTAAAGTTATATTCGGGTGAGCACGTGGAAGCTGCGCGTGCGCATCATCAGCACAGACTTGTAAACGACGCTCCCCGCCTTGACAGTGCGCAAGAGGCATCCAGGTTATTGTGAGATCGAATGTTTTAGGCCGCTTGCTAACGCCTATGTAAACAAAAACTGGGTAGCTCCCAGACGTCGATCTGTTCCCCCTCATTTTGACAGTCGTCCTTTTCTCTTCTCAACATGGCACAACCGGCAGAAGAGGGTAAGTTTGATAAAAATATACAATTCTGCTCATTTAGTTGCGTGACCTGATTTTCCCAGACCGCGTGGGAGGGAGCCACTAAAATAGCTAACTCAGCATGTTTCAGCTATCGTGCCATCATAATGAAAAATTGTGATCCCCCCCCCCTTAACGCGTCTAAAATGAACGAACTACCTTTAAATTATGTATTTAATTTATCTCACAAATATTGTATTTTCTCTCTCATCAAACGAGAAAAAAAAGTAAAATCTAAGTACCGATACAAGGTGTCGATACCTGTGCCGATACATTTTCTTTACATAATGGCAATGGTACATTTCTACAGGGTTCCCTCGAAACTTTGAAAAGTCGTAAAATTATTTCAATTCTCATCTCATTAGCTGCACCGCTTATCCTCAGTAGGGTCACGGGGGGTGCTGGAGCCCATCCCAGCAATCAGTGGGCAGGGGACACCCTGAACTGGTTGCCAGCCAATCGCGGGGCACACAGGGACAGACAACTCGCTCGCTCATTCACACCTAGGGACAATTTGGACCGGCCAATCTACCTGAAATGCATGTTTTTGGAATGTGGGAGGAAACCGGAGTGCCTGGAGGAAACCCACGCAAGCACGGGGAGAACATACAAACTCCGCACAGTAAGTCCGGTAGCTGGATTTGAACCCACACAGGAGGTTCCCAAGACCTTATAACTGTGCCTCACACGCGCTAACCACTGCGCCGCCGTGCTGCCCCATTATTTTAATTATTTATCCTTATAATAAAACCTTAATTGGCATTTAATTGTCTTAAATCCAATTTTCAAAGTCTTAAAAATGTCAACACGAAGAATTAGTAATATTCAATCTGTTTTCCACATGCAGTTTATTTTTCCAAGCATGTGTTTTTATAATGCTACACTCAAAATTGGTCATGAATATAGCAGTGTTGTTTTTCAAAGAAGTTTTACACTGGAGCAAAAAGTCGTTTGCCGTTTTTCATGCATCATGATAAAAATGCCTCATGGTTGTTAGCTGAAGCTCATGTGTTCTGCTGGTCCGGTGCTGTGGAATGCTCTTCCCCCTGAGATCCGATCTGCAACCTCAGTGGAAATGTTTAAATCTAAGCTTAAAACTCACTTCTACTCCATAGCATATGAATAACCTACTCTTCTCGTCGGCTGAAAAATAGTCTGTGTAATATTGTGTAATAATCTGTGAAGCCCTTTGAGACTCTTCGTGATTTAGGGCTATACAAATAAAAATGACTTGACTTGACTTGAAGAGCTCTTTGGAATAATAGTGATATGTCAGTTTTGGCTGAGGATACATAAGGTACTGTAAACATCATTTTAATAGTTTTTTTTTAGTTTAATGTCAACTTGGTCTTGAATTAAATTTTAAAAAAGCATGACACAAGTCTTAAAAGTCTTGAATTTAATTTGTCATAAGATATATGTTGAGAATCGGAACAGGAGGAGAACCCAGATGCGTGACGTTTTGCCTACAAGCTTTTATTTTATGGGAAATGGGGCAGTTATGCAGGTTAACCCAAACGCAGGGATCAGAATGGAGATTTTCATTTTCAGCTGAAATAGCCAGCGTCCAGGAATAAACCAGGGCGGAGCCCCCCCCCAAAAAAAACTGGGTTTTAGGCAATTTACTTGTCCAAAACCATGCTTATATTTATCATTTAAGTAACATTTTTAGAAGATTAAAATAATTTGCCCACATAACTGATTTTTTTGTAAATACTGCAAGATAAGTTCAAATGCAGTTCAGTCCCTGCAGCTTGTGCGACAATGCGGCCAATTTTTCTAACGGCCGCCAGGGTGCGCCAGAGCAATAAAGGAAAGAGTGAGACAGTCGGATTTTGAATTTGTTTGCTACGCAAGAGAAAAAGTGAAAAAGTCGGAATGCCTTTGGGGTTCAAAAACAGCGGAAATCCGCGGATCCGCGGAAAATTCTGATCCCTGCAAACGGCAGTGATTCGGCGATAGTTGGGCGGAAGACGTAAGGCAGCAGTCTGGCGTGGAATGACAGGAAGCCAGAGGCCGACGAGATTGATATTAATTGCACGAGCAGATGTCAGACAGATGAGGTCGATACCGGACCGGACGGGACATGCAGAATCGATATCAAACACTGAAGATCGAAATTAAACAGGACAAACTAGACGGGAACGAAACTGGAGATCGATATTAAACAGGATAAAATAATCAGGAACAATACCGGACAGGAAACACAAGCAGGAAACCGTACAGAGTCAAAACCCACTTCTTGCGGGTGCAGAGGTTCGTTGACAGACTGACAAAGGGTGAGTGAGACCACTGAGCTTATATAGAAAGGGAAGCCAATCTGTCAATGAGCCGCAGCTGGCGCCACATGGCCGGGGCCAATTGGGTGCCATGGCAACCGTGACAATGTTGAAACCCTGTTTCTAAAAGCATTTTAACACCCACAAAACTGAAATTAGAGTAATGATGATTTGATATAATTTAATTACAATTTATCGGTAAAATTTTATGTTTGGATTTAAATTTCCAAACAAAGTAAAACCATCAGAAGACAAAAATATCATTTACTTGTGATATCGGTATTGGACATCAGTATCAATCTAAACATTTCCAATGCAAAGAAAAAGACAGTACTAGTTCAGCTTCATTTATTTCTTCCGGGATTTACTTATTGACTTTAAGAAAATCAATCAATGGAACATTGTTTTAAAATTCATTCATTATTTTTGTTTCCCTCCAGCGTATTATCGTTTCGTGGTGCTATTCTTCAACTGCCTCTTGACGTTCGGCTCCTACTTCTGCTTTGACATGCCCAGTGTTTTGCAAAATCAGTTCCAAGGGGTATGTAACATTTAGATAAAGCTAGATATAGTATGATGTGTTCGATTAATCCCGAAACGGTTCACTTATCACCAGAATCTGACCTGCTCCAATGGGACAGCGATCAATGGGACGGTGGACTGTGTAGAGGGCTTGGGGATGACTCCTCAGGAGTACAATCTCCTTTACGCTATTTATGCGTGGACGTATGTATACAAAATGAAAAAAAAATCCCTTTTGGATCGAGATTTCTCATACTAAACTCAAACGTGGTTGATGTTCTTTTTTTTCATTCCCAGGAATGCAATCGTGGTGATCCTCGCCGGCTTCCTGATTGACAAACTGGGAAACCGATGTAAGACATTTTCAGTGTTTATAGCAAGTAGTGATACTTCGGTGATTGAATCTGTTTGGGATTGGATCTATTTTCCCCCCATTGTCACTGTTTTCCTGCCTATTATCATTCGCAAAGAGGCATTAAAACACACTCTCAAGGTTTCTTTATTTTCCTCATGTTGAGGTTTTTGAGTGTTTCCTTGCCCTCATGTTGGTTTCAGATCAGGGGATGGTGTAATAATAGTCTGAAAAATAGTCTGTCTAATAACCCGTGCAGCCCTTTGAGACTCTTTGTGATTAAGGGCTATACAAATAAAAATGACTTGACTTGATTAAATCCCAATAAATTCCCAACACGAGATGTCGAACTGACGATCTCTCACAGACTTATGCTACCTGACCGGGGAAGATGGCCGCCCATCTCACTTGGCTGCATTTTCAGCTGCGATTAGATTTCTTGGACTTCATTTTTTGAACGCAGCAACGAAATTTACTTGAATTTTTGGTTCGAGCACTGATTTGTTTCAACTTATAATCATTTGATTACCCCCAATACCCCAGATAAAACCAAAATAGTATACCATAAGTGCTACTAATGCATGCATATGATGAAATACCATGACAAACAAGTATACATGTAAGGGAAGAAGGAAAAATCATATGCCTATGGTTTGACATGACTTGACCTGGTAAAGTGGAGTTAGCGGGTGGATGAAGGGTAGAGGACACGGAAGCAGCAGATAAAAAACGAAACCGATTTGAAAACCTTCCATTGCAATGTTAGTCATGCCTTTAGAAGATTTTTTCGCTTTAGTCACCTCCTTATTTTAACAATAGTACCAATCACAGTGTTCATTTTACCTCTGAAAAGTGATAGGTCCCAGGAACTTGCATGCTCAAAAATCTATGGGTCCCAACAGAGATCTATGGGTCCCCAAAATGTAGTGTTATCGAGGTTGAAATTGTAAATCGGCGACAAATATATAAGTAAATATATAAATCTATATATTCATTCAGTTTTAATCATCACACTTAATTGGTAATACAAAGCAGTTATCGCCTCAGATTTTTCATTTCACAAAAATATTGTACATTATACTAAATAATATTGCTCAAATATTAGTCTATATATTCATGCAGTTTTAATCACTTCAGATTTTTCAGTTCATATATTCTTCATGGTTTGCCATCCCGCCACAGTTGTAATGCCTTCTCAAGGTCCAATTGCAGCAACGTAATTTCCATAGCTAATTTGTGGTTTTCATTGTTGTTGTGCCGATCCAATGTGCTTTTCTGAAAGTTCGTATTGTGAAACGATTTATGCGATCCAGTTTTTTTGTCACGCTGGGTACACGCATCACAGAACATGTAGCCTCCATTATCATCCTCCTCATAGCGTAACCAGGAATATAATTGAGCCCATTTTGGCAGAAAAGTCCTTTTCTTGCTAGGGGTATTCTTTTGTTTATTGTCTTTTGTCGAATCGTTCGCTTCAAAACACGTGTTTTCCTTGCCTTCGCTGTCTTCTGAAGAATTTCTCCGCCGTTTTTTCGTGCCGGAATTATTGCTGTTGTTACCACTTTCTGTATTATGTTTCGACTTATTACCGACACTGAAGAAATTACCAATTTTTTGTTGATTTGCACCTAATACCAACTGTTTTTACGGAGGCATACATCTCTTTCACTCGACAACCACCAAAACAATGACGTCATCTCGAAGCAACGGGATCTCGTTTGCCGAGATCGGCGCGAGACCAAAACAACAATGGCGGATCTGCCTGACGAAAAGTTTGGAGTGCAGTAAATCTTTGAAAAAAAAAAAAGGAATCGGGTAATAGTTACAAATTTGGTGTCAAAAAAGTAGCGTTCCGTGGACGCTCGTTGATTTGACACTATGCGTCCCCAGCAAAAATGATGAGTCTGGGACGCGGGCAAACGGGAACACTGCAATCTTGAGTCCGTTATGGCCGTGGAACTTAGCGAAGGTAGCAATTCATGTTCCGTCTGAGGTACCACTTTATAAAAGCATCAGGGTTGGGTAGGGTTACTTTAACTTGATTACTTTCAATTACTTTTGGATGACTCCAATACCAAATATGCTAATAAAAGACAAAAGAAACTAAATATGAATACAATTATGACTCACAACACGTGGTAAGCTTTCTCTCCTGGCTTTGATCTCCGGCAAAACGAACATAAAATGCGACAGAAACAAAATGAAAATAAATCCAAACAGCTTGCCAACATCTTTTTTGCCGTTCCATGTATTCCGTTACTCCCCAAGCCTGCACAAAATGTAGTCATTTTATTCATATTTAGTTACTTTTGTCTTTTATTAGCATATTTGGTATTGGAGTAATCCAAAAGCAATTGAAAGTAATCAAGTTAAAGTAACCCTACCCAACCCTGAAAAGCATACACAAGGGTTTTGTCTTTGCAGTTACGTCTCATTAGAGAATAATATTCAATAATAAAGGAGGAGACAGAATAGGAAGCCTGGTAGTGTACTTGTTAAGACCCTTACATGGCGAACACCCATGACATATATCCGACTTTCTTTTGTGGGGGGAAGTGGGGGTGATTGCTTTATGTTGTAGTCTCATTCTACAGAGATTATAATCAAGATTAGATCCCCAGATGATCAAATCAATGAACACTTACTCCTTTTCTCTGATGTGATCACCTCAATGTTGTCATAGCAAGGATGCATATTTGCATATTGGGACAAAAGCATGACCAACTTAGGTGCCGAGGTGCCTAACTTGTTTGGGCAATTGGGTTGGCCATGGTCCTAAAAAGTTTGTGTGTGTTTTTTGCTATTTTTTTCCCTTTTTTTATTTTCTTTGTAATTGTATGTGTTTGTCTTGCTGTCGGTCACCCCTCTTGAGGGATATGACCAAGGTAGATAGATAGATAGATAGATAGATAGACAGTGTCTGAAACAACGTCTGCCCGGACGCCCGGGGCATGCATCTTTTACGTCGGGCGTACAACTTCCAAAACATCTCCGCCCGGGTGGCCGACAACTTTTTCAAGGAAAAAAAAAATCTATTTTTTTCCAAATCAAACGTTTGCTTTATTCCGATTTCGAAATCTTTGTTCCGTTTGGAAATTTCGGTTCGTTTGGCTATATGCATACTCGGCAGCCAATCACAGGCCTGCATCGAATAACTTCGTGCTTCCGGACTCTCCCGAACGTTATAAGGTCATATGCATTTGCATATCATTTTCCGAAGTAGACGCACTGAGAACACAAGAAAAATGGAGAAGTGGTTAGGAATCAATCCAAAACCTCAGCCCCAGAAGAAATATTCAAAAGAAGCTAACGAAATTGATGACGCTACAAAACGTTAACGTACATTAAAAGCATCACAGAAAGCGGAGTTCACGTGGCTTGTAGCAGACGACGCAACGCAAAATTTACATTTTGGGAATTCCCCTCCTCCCCTGATAACAGTTTAATATACTCTATAGCAGGGGTCTCCAACGTTTTTCCAGGGTGGCCTCTAAGGACAGCCGAGGTGCCTGCAGACCTGTTCTAAGAATAGCTAATCGGTGCTGGGGCATTGGGATTTTCTGGTAGTTTTTAGTGGTTGATTGAGTCTTTAACCCTAAAAAGTAACCTGGTAATAACATAGTAACAACATAGTAATAACGTGATGTGTTATTTTAGAAATGCAAAGTGGCCCCCCTTGCGCTAATTGGTAACGAAAAAAGCTCTCATCTTGAAAATGATTGTAGACCCCTGCTCTTTATAGAGGATACGAAACCATATTGATGCACCCTTAATCAGCCATTGAAGTTTTTGGTTCGCTGTCAAAGTTAAAACCCTTTTTTTGTTGTCTCTCCAGTTGGAGTGTTCCTTTTCTCCTTTCTCTGTGTTTTGGGGTCCTCTATGTTCGCTCTGGGTTCCCACTTTAAAGGAAGTCCCTGCCTGCTGCCCCTCATGCTGACGGGACGGCTACTGTTCGGATCTGGCAACGGAGCACTGACGAGTGAGAGGAGCCGTGCATCAAATCAAAACAAAAACAAATATCACCCATTTGCTCTTTTTGTTTGTTTTTGCCCTGGAACTGTGTGTGTTTCTAATAGATGGGTCTGAATTAGGTTTACATAGGAATTGAGGGCAATGTTCCCTCTAAGCTGCGCGCGTGCGCAATTGCGCACTACCCAGAGCTTTTCCGCGCACAAGAAAATCTAGCCAGCTCACAAAAATCAGGGCTCGAAATTGCTAATCAAGAAGCGAATTAAGTCAAAGTTACAGTGCATGAAGGTAAAAATACACGGGTTCCCCTGACGCTATTTTCTAAATGCGGTATTTTGAAGTCAATGTCGAAGTCGAACGAAGTTGAGTAAAGTCAGTAGAGTTTTTCGAGAACCGGCTTCTTCGGCTCGGCTCACTAAACAGAACCGGCTCTTTCGGGGCCCAAACGGCTCTTCAGATTGTTTTTGCTTCTTTAATCCCTACACAACCAAATATTATGTAAAATTGTGCACAAAATGACTTAAAGGAAGGGGGGAATAGAACAAAAAAGCCAAAAATACCAAAATGAAAAAGTAGTAAAAAGCTGAGAAAAAAGAAACAAAAGGAAGAGAAAAAAGAAGGAAAAATTCAGAAAAAAGCCAGAAAAAAAGAAAAGAAAGAAACAAAGGAAAAAAAAGTAAATAGAGAACAAAAAGAAAATAAGTAACAACTCGGAAAAAATAAACACAATGAGATTTTTTTTAAAGGAATAAAAATAAATTGAAAAAATAACTGGGAAAAAGAAGAAAAAGTTTGTGTTGCATTCAAATAATTTCCAATTATACCAAGTCAATCTTGTTGCCAACATTGTACTTCCACTAAAAAAATGTGATTAAATACAGTTCTGTATCTTGCAACCGACTAAATAAGCCCCCAAAAATGTTAGTACAGTGGGACCTCGCTACTTCGCGGTTCCACGTTCGCGGGTTCAGAGCTTCGCGGGTCTAAAAATTGTAATAAAAATAAAATAATAATAAAAATAGGTTTTTTTTTGTTTGTTTTTTTGTTTGTTTTTTAGCATACTTCGCTGATTTTCACTTTTTGCGGGTGGTTTTTGTCCCCATTAACCGGGTCTAAAAAACAAAAATCATAAAATAATATAATTGAAAAAAAATAAATAAATATATATATATATATATATATATATATATATATATATTAATGGTTGATTGAGTCTTTAACCCTATATATATATATATATATATATATATATATATATATATATATTTTTTTTTTTTTTTTTTAAGTATTTTTGAAGGGGCGTTGCTACTTCGCTAATTTTCACTTTTTGCGGGTGGTTTTTGTCCCCATTAACCGGGTCTAAAAAACAATAATCATAAAATAATATAATTGAAAAAAATAAATAAATAAATATATATATATATATATATATATATATATATATTAATGGTTGATTGAGTCTTTAACCCTATATATATATATATATATAGGGTTAAAGACTCAATCAACCATTAATATATATATATATATATATATATATATATATATATATATAATTTTTTTTTTAAGTATTTTTGAAGGGGCGTTGCTACTTCGCGGATTTTCACTTTTCGCGGGTGGTTTTGGTCCCCATTAACCGCGATAACCGAGGGATTACTGTATTATGCGACAAAAGATACCAGGAAAAAAACGGAAATGAAAATCTTGAGAAAGAATTGTTGTAAAAACAAATGACGTTTGTAGGCCGTAAAACCTTTGCAATAATATATTAGTCAATTCATTTAAAAGTGAATTATTATTTTTTTGCATTGCCGGAAACTCAGCAAAATGTAACGTGATGTCAAGTTTTGGACATGTTTGATCATGATTTAGTTGCCACACTTGGGATTGCCGTTGCTCACTGTTGTTTCAAGCGTTGCTCACCGACTTTGTGTGAACGCTAAGACCCCTGGAAAATTACAGGGAACATTGATTGAGGGTAAGATGTGTTTGTGATTTTAGCCTGGGTTGTAAGTGTGATTAAGGTGAGTTCAAGTACATCTCGTAAACCAGCTCAGTAGCCTAGATGGTAAGGCGCCCGCTTTGAGACTGGGAGGTTCGGGTTCGCGCCCCGGCCGAGTCATTCCTAAGACTTAAAAAGTGGTCGGCGGCGCCCTCTCTTGGCTGCGGCTGCATCGGGTCAGATGCAATCGACATTTCGTTCTGTGTACATTGTTACACAGAATGACAATACAAGGAAATTATTATTATTATTATTATAATGATTGCTTTCTGTGTCTAGTTGTTCAGAACCGCATCACCGCCTTCTGGTTCAAGGGGAAGGAACTGGCCCTGGCTTTCGGGTTGACCTTGGCGTTCTCCCGCCTGGGCTCAGTCCTCAACTTCTTCTTCACGCAGCGCTTTGAAGAAAAGTTCGGCATGCAGTGGACCCTCTGGGGTGGTAGGTGGAAAACGAGTGTGATAAACGAAGATTTGACATGCTAGCGGGCTTTACTTTTATTTCTAGGTGCTTTCTTGTGCGTTTTGGGCTTTACGTCTGCCATCATGGTGAGCTTTTTAGACAAGGTGGGGATGAAGCAGCTCGGCCTTGATGGGGTCATCCAAGAGGAGTCTCGCAAAGTGGTATGACTTGATTCCTTTAGCGTTTCGTAATGTACCGTATTTTCCGCACTATAAGGCGCACCGGGTTGTCGGCGCACCCCCAAAAAATAGTTTTTGGTCCTATATTTTCCATACATAAGGCGCACCGGATTATAAGGCGCTACAATGGGAACGTCGACAAAACAGTCAGGTAGTTCAGTCCAACTTATTACCCCCTTAACATTCCCAAAGCTTGTCTCAGACATGTACGGAAACAGTGTCTGTACGATGTCACCAATCACTCAAATGCATCGTTCCAAATATCATTCGGAAGGTTAAAGTCTTGGGATTCAAGAAATGCCAAACATTTCTTAGTTTCCATTTTATTTTTTGCTGGCAACTGTGTGGACAGCAAAGTAAGAATTTTATTGTGCAGGGAAACGGGGTTCTTTACAGTGCATATGACAATAAACACTTTGAATTGAATTGAGTTTCAAAATAGACTCATCACAGAAACATCAAGATCGTTCTAAAACAAGATATAAAGCCGCATAGCTCACCTAAGTTCTCTTGCAGCCATCTCGTTCAATAATGATACGTAACCATGGTCTTCTTACAACCATGAGTAGTAAATCCAGGTGAGTAAAATATTTACAAACACAGAATAGTAAAAAAATGTTTTCTCTATGCCGTAGTGCAACCCAACGTGCGATTCATAATCATCTTTTTCGTCCAATTGCAGGCTTTGTTTCGCCCCTTTAGCCTATGCGAGCCTGTAAATGATAAAAAGGATCCGCCCCTTTACCCCCGAATAACTTTAGCCAATAGTGATCGATTCAAATGATGATTGACACATTGGTTAGGAAATGAAACGCCGGTATATAAATCCCAGCATACACCGCGGAATACTTCGCCTTCGGGGGAAAATCGAGTCGGCGGCTGCTTGCCTTAGTTGCAAGACTTTGCGACTTAATATTGATCCATATATAAGGCGCACTGTATTATAAGGCGCATGGTCAGCTTTTGAAAAAATAAAGGCTTTTAGGTGTGCCTTATAGTGCGGAAAATACGGTAATCATATTTAGAGTTAATATGCTAACTGATGCCAGTTATAGCTACGCACCCGTCACAATGAAAAATGCAAACTTGTGTAAAGAATTACCGGTAATCATTTTAAACACATGTATTTGAAATGAATGAATTAAAACATGCACAAAAATCTAAATTGATATTTTAAAAATGCTCAGTTGAGATAAAAAAAATCCTTACTTGGTGTTTAAATGACTGGTCTAACTTCTGCACGGATGTCAAAATTGGAAACCTAGATTGCAAAAACTGCTATAAGGCACCAATTAATAAAACCATCCATCCATCCATTATCTGCACCGCTTATCCTCAGTAGTATCGCGGGGTTGCTGGAGCACATCCCAGCTATCTTCGGGCAGTGGGCAGGGGACACCCAGAACTGGTTGCCAGCCAGTTGCAGGGCACACAGGGACAGACAACTCACTCGCTCATTCGCACCTAGGGACAATTTGAACCGGCAAATTAATCTGAAATGCATGTCTTTGGAATGTGGGAAGAAACCGGAGTGCTAATAGAAACCCACACAAGCACGGGGAGAACATGCAAACTCCACACAGGAGGTTTGATCTCACCATCTCAGAACTGTGCAGCACACGCGTTAACCGCTGCGCCGCCGTGCTGCCCTTAATAAAACCAATGAATTGAAAATGAGATACTCAAAAAGAATAACGGTACAATGAAAGAGTTTTCAAGGCTTTAATTACATACCACAACTTCTTTTTGCGGCACGGCGGATGAGTGGTTACCGTGTCCGTGGCACAGTTTTGAGGTCATGGGATCAATTCCTCCTGTGCGGAGTTTCCATGTTCTCCCTGTGCTTGTATCAGTGTCCTCTCACATTAAAAAAAACATGCGTGTCAGGTTAGTTGGCCGTTCCAAATTGTGTGCCCTGCGACTGGCCGGCAACCAGTTCAGGGTGTCCCCTGCCCACTGCCTGAAGACAGCAGGGTTGGGCTCCAGCACCCCCGTGACCCTACTGAGGATAAGTGGTGCAGATAATGAATGGATGGATGGAACTTTTCTTTCAAGTCCTTGTAACCATATGCAATAATCGGTGTCACCTAATACTATGAATCTTCCATAGTTGGGTCATTTGTAGTAATGGCAAAATGAAGCCCATTAAAGCAGTGAAGCACCGCAGTGAAATGCTTCGCACACGTATGGGGCTTCAAGATGAATCATTACTCGATTATGAAACCATGTGGACAGAATAATATAAATCATGCTTGGTGCATGCAATTAAATAATAGGGTGAGAATCATTCTAATCATTATCTGAATACAAAAATGTTTTAACATAAAACCTTTTGTTACATTGTCTATGTTTGTGATTTAGCAGTTAATTTGTGAAATGAGCTAAAATAATGTGCTTTTTTTTTTGCCTTGTTTAATGTCAGACATTTTCTTACCAACGTTCCGGATTCCGGCAGTTAAGGGGGATCCACAGTATTATATTGTAGCCGCTTTTATTTCGATCTACATTTTCAGAATCAGTCATGTGGTACACCCTCGGCGGGGCTTCAAACGTTGCCGCTTCAACACACACCTCGACTTGCGGTTCATGAACCACACATCTGACTCGGCACACGCTTCAGTGATTCGAATCGAGGAGCTCATCACTCGTCATTTGGTTATTTTTCTATTGACATCTTTGTCTGCTCAATAGTTATTTATGGTTCATTCGTGCCATCTTCTGATCACTTGCAGTAACAGCAGGTTTAATGTGCGATTCATTTTAAACGACACTTTTAAATACTACTAGGAAAAGTCGTGTAAAAATTCTCTGATCAATTTTGAAATATGATTCTCAATGTTTAGCAGATCTGGTTTCTTGTAGGATTTTCCACGAGTGATAGTCCAAACTAGCGTCTTCCTCGACTCGAATATTTTTCGTTGCATCTTCCTCTGCACATATGTTCAATTAAAGAGACTGAAAATACAGCACAATTTACATGTTTTTTTTTTTTAAATATACACAAATGTTTGTTTATTTTGTTACGTAGAAAATTCAGGATGTGAAGAAGCTGTCCCTGAGATACTGGTTGCTGGTCCTCACCATTATGTTCTTCTACAATGGGATCTTCCCCTTCATCGCCGACGCCAGGTACTGGAGAAGTAAAACTCCACAATCTGTCAAATCCTCATACTGCATTTTCCCCGTAGCAAGTTCATCCAGGATAAGTACGACGACTACACGCAAGAGGATGCGGCCTACGTCGCCGGCGCCGTATACGACAGCTCGCTGGTCCTCTCCGCCAGCGTGGGCATTCTCATCGTGAGTGGTCTCAGAGTTTTTCATCTAAGTGCAAAATGAAAAGGAGAAGTTTGTTCTAGGATTATGTGGGTCTGCGGGGGATCTTCGCGCTGTCCTGCGCCATTTTCACGTTGCCGGTCTTCGGATTGCTGGCCTTCACCTTCGTGGCTCCTCTCGTCTCCACCGTCTGGCTCGGAGTCACGTACTCTTTTGCCGCGGTGAGTTGGGATGTACCCGATCTGTTTATTTTTACGCACAAAAAAAGCATGGATAGATTAGTCGTTTGGATGATTGATTGTTAAAAATATTTTAAAATACTGTTTAAAAGTGACACGTGATTACATTTTGTGTACAGTAATCTGAAAATAACCAAAACGTGTATTGTATTTATGTAAGGATTTTCCTAGCTTTAATTTTGAAAATCGTTAGGATTGTAAACAAATGCCTCTAGGTGTTGCTTGAGCTCCACCTTTTACTCTGAAGGATGCTAGAATTTCCTACACTGATAAAAATTAAATTGTGATTACTTGAGTTGTTTGAGTTCTGATATGAATTACTTATCCCAAGAAAATGGATTCAATGAACTAGGCCGATTTAAATAGCACACACACAATTTATTAACACAGAGAACTAATGACATTTTGTGTACAGTAATCTGAAAATAACCAAAACATGTATTATATTTATGTAGGGATTTTCCTAGCTTTAATTTTAAAAAATAGTTAGGATTAAAAGGTATTATTCTTTACTTCAATCAGTATCAGTAAACGAATTTGCCTCTAGGGGTTGCTTGTGCTCCACCTTTTACTCTGAAGGATGCTAGAATTTCCTACACTGATAAAAATTAAATTGTGATTACTTGAGTTGTTTGAGTTCTGATATGAATTACTTATCCCGAGAAAATGGATTCAATGAACCCGGCCGATTTAAATAGCACACACACAGTTTATTAACACAGAGAACTAATGACATTTTGTGTACGGTAATCTAAAAATAACCAAAACATGTATTATATTTATGTAGGGATTTTCCTAGCTTTAATTTTGAAAATAGTTGGTATGGAAAGGAAATATTCTTTACTTCAATCAGTATCAGTAAACGAATTTGCCTCTAGGTGTTGCTTGTGCTCCACCTTTTACTCTGAAGGATGCTAGAATTTCCTACACTGATAAAAATTAAATTGTGATTACTTGAGTTGTTTGAGTTCTGATATGAATTACTTATCCCAAGAAAATGGATTCAATGAACTAGGCCGATTTAAATAGCACACACACAATTTATTAACACAGAGAACTAATGACATTTTGTGTACGGTAATCTGAAAATAACCAAAACATGTATTATATTTATGTAGGGATTTTCCTAGCTTTAATTTTGAAATTAGTTAGGATTGAAGCAAATTATTCTTTACTTCAATCAGTATCATTAAACGAGTTTGCCTCTAGGTGTTGCTTGTGCTCCACCTTTTACTCTGAAGGATGCTAGAATTTCCTACACTGATAAAAATTAAATTGTGATTACTTGAGTTGTTTGAGCTCTGATATGAATTACTTATCCCGGGAAAATCGATTCAATGAACCAGGCCGATTTAAATAGCACACACACAATTTATTAACACAGAGAACTAATGACATTTTGTGTACGGTAATCTGAAAATAACCAAAACATGTATTATATTTATGTAGGGATTTTCCTAGCTTTAATTTTGAAAATAGTTAGGATTGAAAGAAATTATTCTTTACTTCAATCAGTATCAGTAAACGAATTTGCCTCTAGGTGTTGCTTGTGCTCCACCTATTACTCTAAAGGATGCTAGAATTTCCTAAACTGATAAAAATTAAATTGTGATTACTTGAGTTGCTTGAGTTCTGATATGAATTACTTATCCCAAGAAAATGAGTCCCCGGGACCCATCACTTTTCACAGGTAAAATGAACACTGCCTGCTGCGTTGCAGGCAAGCATGTGGCCATCCATCCCTTTGGTGGTGCCCCAAGCGACCATCGGCACGGCCATGGGTCTGGCCACCTCCGTCCAAATGGTCGGCATCGGCATCTCCAACCTGGTCGTCGGGCAGATTTTGGGCACCAAGTCCAGGTTCAGAAAAACCCGCCCCTCGATACAACGCGCAATTTCGTTTAAATTCACGTTTTGTTTTTTTCTCCCAGCGACACGAAGATTCCGCTTTGGCGCTGGCAAAGGGTGATGATCTTCATGCTGGCCAACACCGTGGCCTGCATCGGCACGGCGGCCATGCTCAACGTGGTGGACCACAAACAGGTCAGGGCCTCGTTTGGAAAAATATGCCAGGCGCGACTAAACTCGTCACTTTTGTTCTCAGGGAGGGATTTTGAACAAGTTGACCAAACGGACGGCCCCGGCCGAGAGGGAGCCCGACACGGAGCCGCTGACCCAAGAAGAGGACGAAGAAGACGACCGGACGCAATCTCGTTCCTGAGCTCAACAACAAGTTTGATTCATTTTCTCTCCTCGCTTTTTTCGGAAACGATTTTGAAGACGAATGGAGATTGAGGATTTTCTTTTTCTTACTTAGAATGAAGTGCATGATTCACTCTCTTTCGCTGCCATTGACGGATATATACGTCAAAGTTATATTTTATATAATAATACTGTCCAGGCACATTGTATCAAAAACGCCTTGTTACTGTTTTACACTTTTATGACTTTTGTAGCCAGTGATTTTGGAAAAAGGAATTGTGTCATTTTTTTAAAAAACAGTGAAAGAAGTGTTCTCGTTTGCCCGCATCATTTTCCCTGGGGATGCATAGTCTCAAATCAACCGTATTTTCCGCACTATAAGGCGCACCTAAAAGCCTTTATTTTTTTCAAAAGCTGACCATGCACCTTATAATACAGTGCGCCTTATATATGGATCAATATTAAGTCGCAAAGTCTTGCAACTCGACTCGATTTTCCCCCGAAGGCGAAGTCGTCCGCGGTGTATGCTGGGATTTATATACCGGCGTTTCATTGGCTAACCAATGTGTCAATCATCATTTGAATCGATCACTATTGGCTAAAGTTATTCGGAGGTAAAGGGGGCAGATCCTTTTTATCATCGACAGGCTCGCATAGGCCAAAGGGGCAAAACAAAGCCTGCAATTGGCCGAAAAAGATGTGTCAATCATCAGTTAAATCGATCACTATTGGCTAAAGTTATTCGGAGGTAAAGGAGGCGGATCCTTTTTATCATTTACAGGCTTGCATAGGCTAAAGGGACAAAACAAGGCCTGCAATTGGCCGAAAAAGATGAATGTGAATAGCATGTTAGGTAGAACTACAGCATAGAGAAAACAGTATTTTACTATTCTGTACTGTATTTGTAAATATTTTACTCTCCTGGATTTACTACACTCACGGATATTAGAGGACCATGGTTGCACATTAGTATTGAACACAACGACTTCGGTGAGCTAGTCCGGCTATATATTTTCTCAGTATCTTGTTTCAGACTGATCTCGATGTTTCTGTGATATCTATTTTTAAATTAGACTCAATTCCAAGTGTTTATTGTCATATGCACAGCAAAGTTGCGAGCGAAAAAGAAAATCGAAACTAAGGAATGGTTGGCGTTTCTTGAATCCTAAGACATTAATCTTCCGAATGATTTTTGGAATGATGCATTTGAGTAACATCGTGCAGACACTGTTTCCGTACATGTCTGAGACACGTATTTGCTTCTTTTCAAGCTTTGGGAATGTTAAGGGGGTAATAAGTTTAACTGAACTATCTGACTGTTTTGTCGACGTTCCCATTGTAGCGCCTTGTAATCCAGTGCGCCTTATGTATGGAAAATATAGGACCAAAAACTATTTTTTGGGGGTGCGCCCTATAACCCGGTGCGCCTTATAGTGCGGAAAATACGGTACATTTTTTTAAACAAAGATTTACCGCACTCCAAACTTTTCATCCGGCAGATGTTGTTTTGGTCTCGCGGTTCGAGTTTTCGTCTGCACGCCGATCTCGAGTTGTGTGGTGAAAAGTCCGTCTCTTTTTAGAGAACCGGCTTTTTCGGCTCAACTCATTCAAGAGAGCCGGCTCTCAAACGGCTCACTTGCTTTGATGCATTATATTACGAATGATTATGTTGATTATGATTAAGTTAAGAAAAAAAGGAAGTATAAAAGGAGAAAATGAAAAGAGGTAAAATGAACACTGTGAAAGTGAACAGGAGATTTTATAATCCGTGCAGACTTAACTCACGTATATATCTTTAAAATATATAAATGAAAAAAATCGTTTTTATTATTGAAGTGTTTTGTATGTTCGACAATTTCTTGAAGCACCCGTCCTGCACATTATGGCCTGTAGGTGGGACTGTGACATTAATCTATGAATGTGAATGTTTTTATTAATCTGATGTCTTTTTTTTTTTGTCACTTATGATTTTTGGTTTGAATGTTTTATTTTTCTTAATTTTTTTCTCCTATGGTATTAAAAAGGAGCTGCTTTTTGTCAGTATTTAAAGTCGTAATTATGTACTATGGCTTTTTTTTATGTTCTTTTAAATTTGTTTTAATACTTTAGTGATTCCTAACCACGACATCATGAGTGTGACCCAAATTTGGAACATTTTTGGGTGATGTACTTTTACGATTTTACGCCTCAATAAAATGTTGGGAAACGCTGTCTGCTCAAATATTTTCACTGACCAGAAGAGTTCGTATATGGTAAATGGTCCGCTAAGGGGTTGAATCCGGCTCGCGAGACAACGCTGAGGGAAGCACAAGAGAAAAACCAGCTGCAGGTTGAAATATGTCCCCTTGTTGCCAAAGCCAGGTGCCTCTCACAAACGCTGTACTTGTATTTCTTTCTCTCTCACTCTTTCTCCCTTTTTTCTCTCACTCTCTATCTCTCACTCTTACTCTCTCTGTTTCTCTTTTTCTCTTTCTTTGTTCCTCTTTCTCTCTCTGTCTTTCTACCTTCTCTTGCTCCATCTCCCTTTTTTTCCTTTCTCTCTTGCTTTCCCCTTCTCTCTTTCTCCTCTCGTTCTCTTTTCTGTCATTTTCTCTTTCTATTTCTTTGGAATTTTTCTCTCTTTCTCCCTATCTCACTGATTCTCTTTTTATCTCTTTTGTTTCTCACATTCTCTCTCTCTCTTTTCTCTCTCTTTTTCTCTTTCTTTGTCCCACACTCTTTTTCTCTCCCTCTCCTTTTCTTATTTATTTCTCTCTTTTTTCTCTCTCTCATTTACTCATCCGTCCCCCGAGATAATGTTTGTTCCATCGTGTGGCCCCCGAGTTAAAATGAGTTTGACACCCCTATGCTACACACTCACCCAATCACACACACACACACACACACACACACACACACACACACCCAATGGGAGCGTGGATTAGTCCCAAAAAATAATACATGTTTTTTTTTTTAAATCTGGCAATCAAAAACATGATTACATTTAGTTTATGTTAATCCGGCTCAAGATTAGGATTAAAATCATTTTTGATTATTTTGATCTTTTACGAAACTAAATAAAATATTTATTTTTCAGAAGTACAACCAAGAGATTAATCTATGACTGAATAAATGGTTATTATTGTAAAATGGAGGAAATGGAGGGTTCCTTTCGGTGCAACTAAAACAAACTAAAAATGTGCAAAGGGGTGAAAATGTAAAAAGAACAATTTACTAATGATAAATACTGTGATATATCATTGCGGCAGTGATACGGAATATTTTGCTGCAGACGGAAGTTCGGGGTGGAAATGACTTTCGGGTAGAAGCTTTTCCTTTCTTCTCTTGGTTCTTGCTCTCATGGAATGCTTCTACAATTAGTTAGTACACGAATTGCCAGTTATACCAATTGATCAGTTGTAGATAGATTCTCGAGTGAATTAGTTTTTTTTATCTACTACGAGGAAACCCTCCAATATGGCAGCTTTAATACAATTTTGCGAAGAAGAATGGGCCAAAATTCCTCCACAGAGTTGAGAAAAACGCATTATAAATTATCCTAAAAGTTTGATTTCTGTTATCGCTGCTAAAGGTGGCCCAACTCGCTATTAGGTCCAGGGGGCAATTACTTTTTCACGTAGGGTTGTCAGGACCAGAACGGAAACAGGACCCAATTGCGTTACATTTCTCACCAGTTTTATTAAAGGGAAGAGGAAGGGCTGCGCCCACGATCCGGTGTTCGCAAGGCGTTGGAGGCAAGTCGCTCTCGTACTCGGATTGTGATCCCAACACGGAAGTGGATCTTGCGTAGCGAGCGATGGAAGTGTCAAAGATGGAAAAACAGGTCGATAGCCGGGACAGGAGAGCAAAAACGTGGTCGAGGTCAGAAACGGGTCGTAAGCCGGGACGGGAGAGCAGACGTGGTCGGGATCAAAACGGATCGTAAGTCAGGACGGGAGAGCAAAAACGTGGTTGGGGTCAGAAACGGGTCGTAAGCCGGGACAGGGGAGCAGACGTGGTCGGGATCAAAACGGATCGTAAGTCGGGACGGGAGAGCAAAAACGTGGTTGGGGTCAGAAACGGGTCGTAAGCCGGGACAGGAGAGCAGACGTGGTCGGGATCAAAACGGATCGTAAGTCGAGACGGGAGAGCAAAAACGTGGTTGGGGTCAGAAACGGGTCGTAAGCCGGGACAGGAGCGCAGGCGTGGTCGGGATCAAAACGGATCGTAAGTCGGGACGGGAGAGCAAAAACGTGGTTGGGGTCAGAAACGGGTCGTAGGCCGGGACAGGAGAGCAGACGTGGTCGGGATCAAAACGGATCGTAAGTCGGGACGGGAGAGCAAAAACGTGGTTGGGGTCAGAAACGGGTCGTAAGCCGGGACAGGAAAGCAGACGTGGTCACGATCTTAACGGGTCGTAGCCGGAGACAGACGGGAGCAAAAACAGGACAGGTGGGAGTCTGGGTCAAAAAAGGCTTGCCTAGTATACACTGAGGTTCGCAGACGGACTGACAACAGGAGACAGATAGGAGCGGGTTTAAATAGGAACAGGGAGCCAATCAGAGTCCGAGGCAGTTTGCGCCAAAGGGGCGGGCACAGGTGATTCACATCGGTAATCATGACAAGGGTTTGATAGGTTTTAATTTGGTTTGTGCCTTTTTAAATGGAATCAACATTTCAAAACTGCATTTTGCATTTCCCTTGGGTCTGTGTGATGTTAAAATTGGTTTGTAATCTCAAACCTTTGTTTGCGATAAATACGTAAAAGACACAGTTCGATCCCGATTTAATTCATGTGATCCCCACGGCGACACACTTGGATGAATGTCACCTGTTGACGAAACACTAAAAATATACCCGCCTTAATCTTCTTACAGGACTTGTGCTGTCCGACTGACCGTACACACGCACCCGCATACACAGATTGATCCTCAGAGCAACCTAATTCTGGACCTCATCTCCATCCAGGGTCCCGCTCTTATGGTTTCTCGCCTGGCGGGGCTGTGCGCCGACAAGATGAGCGCCTCGAGCCGCCTCAGCCTCAACAGCCTGGGTCGCATCTGTGGAACCGGCCCCAGCGACACGCTGGTCCTGGACCGGGTCAAGAGGAAGAACTCGGTCAGACGCATGTCCATCATCGAGGACGGGCAGATCGCCGAGGTGCTCTACCTCATCCCCAAGCAGTGCATGATGGAGCAGCTTCCGTTCCTCAATCCTGAAGACTACGTTCTGTGCGAGAAGTTGGCGGCCATACCTGCCGATGTGTCCGGTATGCCAGCAACACAAACGCATGTACTCTCTTCTAGAAACTCTTGAGTTGGTTGGGGCTTGGGGTGTCCTTCTCTGAGGTTTTTTGTACACAGGGTTGGGTAGGGTTACTTTTACTTGATTACTTTCAATTACTTTTGGATTACTCCAATACCAAACATGCTAATAAAAGACAAACGATACTAAATATGAATGAAATCACTACATTTTGTACAGGCTTGGGCAGTAACGGAATACATGGAACGGCAAAAATGATGTTTGGATTTATTTTCATTTTGTTTCTGTCGCATTATATGTTAGTTTTCCCGAAGATCAAAGAGATCAAAGCCAGGAGAGAAAGCTTACCACGTGTTGTGAGTCATCATTTTATTCATATTTAGTTTCCTTTGTCTTTTATTAACATATTTGGTATTGGAGTAATCCAAAAGTAATCGAAAGTAATCCAGTTAAAGTAACCCTACCCAACCCTGATTATGAATTAGACGTGTTTCTAAAAAACACTATTCAATTAAATGTGTACATAATGAAGATGAATATCCAGGTATGAAAGATAAAAATCAAATCATTTCAAACTCTTTACTGTACCTTTAAGCAGCACTTCCACGGCAGATACTTGTATTTTGCAGTCATCGTTATAACTGTTTTCTACTTTTATCGATCACTAACATTCTTGGGATCCATCATTGTTGGCAAAAAAAGGCAATAGAACGTACTATATTACAATAAGATGAGATGTGGTCCCTTTCAAACATAATCAAGAAGTCGCCTGGTAGGTCATTTTTTCCCCGAGTGATGCAGATGCTTATAGCTTACAAATACAAGAGTGGGGTGGTGGGTTGGTCTTCTTCTCTGATGTTCTTTGTACAACTCTAGTACACACAAAAAATCCACAACTGATAATTTATTGCATTTATTTTTTATCAAATGTATGTTTTTCAATATTTTCCTTTTTTTAAAATCAATATATTTAAAAAAAAACAAAAATAATTAAAAAAAAAAAAACATGAGACTTTGTAAAAAGATGCATTCATAATAATGTCATAAACAAAAAATGTAATTTAAAAAAAAAAGAATGCTCTCTGCTCCATGGAGGAACGTTTTGGACAACCAAGATTCACGGCTTTTGACCAGCACCTTTTGACTTGAGATCTGCAATGACGTTTGGCCAAATTATATCATTGCGTATTTCATACTTTATTGTGACTGGACACCCGTTCTGCGTTTTTCTGTATCTCGCTGAGAAGAGTTTGTGTCCTCATTTAGTCATGACGCCTAAACGATGCATCTGCCGAGCCCTTTGCTCTCTCTCTCTCTCTCTCTCTCTCTCTCCTCTCCCATGATCAAGATGCGACAAAAAAATAATTTGATTAATCTAAAATATGTACTGGGTTTCAATTTTTTTCTCTCTCTTTCTCTCTTACTCTCTCTGTCTCAGTCGGTAAATTGTCAAGTTGCTTTAATGAAGGTGGGCCCCCCTCAAAAGAAAAATAGACTTATTTAAAATTCGGTATACCTTTAAAATCAAACTGTTTTCTATTCTTTCCCTCTCCCACTCTCTCTCTCTCTCTGTCTCTCTCTCTTTCTCTCGTTCCCTCTGGTGCACCCCAAAATATCAACTACTTTGAAATATGTACTGGGTTTTATTTGTTCCTCTTTCTCTTTCCCTCTCTCTTTCTCCCTCTCTCTCTCTCTCTTGCTCTCTCTTGCTCTCTCTGTCTCAGTCAGTAAGTTGTGAAGTCCGCCCCCCAAAATAACATTGACTAATTTAAAATTCGGTATACCTTTAAAATCAAACTGTTTTCTATTTTCTCTCTCTCTTCCTCTCTCTCTCTTTCTTTCTTTCTTTCCTACTAACTCTTTCTCTCTTTCCCTCAGGTGGGCACAAAAACATCAACTAATTTAAAATGTGTACTGGGTTTTATTAGTTCTCTCTGTCTCTCTCTCTCTCTGTCTCTCTCTCTCTCTCTCTCTCTCTCTCTCACTGTCTCTCCATCTCTCTTTGTCTTTCTCTCTCTGTTACTATGTATGTCTCAATGTCTCTCTGTGTTACTCTGTCTGTCTCTCTCTCTCCCTCGCTCTCTCTCTCTCCCTCTCTTTCGCTCTCTCTCTTTGTTTCTTTTTTTACTAGCTCCTTCTCTCTTTCCCTCAGGTGGGCCCAAAAACATCAAGTAATTTAAAATGTGTACTGGGATTTCTTTGTTCTTCTCTCTCTTTCTCTCTTTCTCTCTCTCTCTCACTGTCTCTCTGTTTCTTTCTGTCTCTCTCTATCTCTCTTTGTCTCTTTCTCTGTTAATATGTATGTCTCATTGTCTCTCAGTCTCTGTGTCTCTCTCTGTCTCTCTCTCTCTCTCTCTCTCTCTCTCTCTCACTGTCTCTCACTGTCTCTTTTTCTCTCGCTGTCTTTCTGTCTCTCTCTCTCCATCTCTCTTTGTCTTTCTCTCTCTGTTACTATGTATGTCTCAATGTCTCTCTGTGTTACTCTGTCTGTCTCTCCCTCGCTCTCGCTCTCTCTCTTTGTTTCTTTTTTTACTAGCTCCTTCTCTCTTTCCCTCAGGTGGGCCCAAAAACATCAAGTAATTTAAAATGTGTACTGGGATTTCTTTGTTCTTCTCTCTCTCTTTCTCTCTCTCTCTCTCACTGTCTCTCTGTTTCCTTCTGTCTCTCTCTATCTCTCTTTGTCTCTTTCTCTGTTAATATGTATGTCTCATTGTCTCTCAGTCTCTGTGTCTCTCTCTGTCTCTCTCTGTCTCTGTCTCTCTCTCTCTCTCTCTCTCTCTCTCTCTCTCTCACTGTCTCTCACTGTCTCTTTTTCTCTCGCTGTCTTTCTGTCTCTCTCTCTCCATCTCTCGCTGTCTTTCTCTCTCTGTTACTATGTATGTCTCAATGTCTCTCTGTGTTACTCTGTCTGTCTCTCCCTCGCTCTCGCTCTCTCTCTTTGTTTCTTTTTTTACTAGCTCCTTCTCTCTTTCCCTCAGGTGGGCCCAAAAACATCAAGTAATTTAAAATATGTACTGGGATTTCTTTGTTCTTCTCTCTCTCTTTCTCTCTCTCTCTCTCACTGTCTCTCTGTTTCCTTCTGTCTCTCTCTATCTCTCTTTGTCTCTTTCTCTGTTAATATGTATGTCTCATTGTCTCTCAGTCTCTGTGTCTCTCTCTGTCTCTCTCTCTCTCTCTCTCTCTCTCTCTCTCTCTCTCTCACTGTCTCTCACTGTCTCTTTTTCTCTCGCTGTCTTTCTGTCTCTCTCTCTCCATCTCTCGCTGTCTTTCTCTCTCTGTTACTATGTATGTCTCAATGTCTCTCTGTGTTACTCTGTCTGTCTCTCCCTCGCTCTCGCTCTCTCTCTTTGTTTCTTTTTTTACTAGCTCCTTCTCTCTTTCCCTCAGGTGGGCCCAAAAACATCAAGTAATTTAAAATATGTATTGGGATTTCTTTGTTCTTCTCTCTCTCTTTCTCTCTCTCTCTCTCACTGTCTCTCTGTTTCCTTCTGTCTCTCTCTATCTCTCTTTGTCTCTTTCTCTGTTAATATGTATGTCTCATTGTCTCTCAGTCTCTGTGTCTCTCTCTGTCTCTCTCTCTCTCTCTCTCTCTCTCACTGTCTCTCACTGTCTCTTTTTCTCTTGCTGTCTTTCTGTCTCTCTCTCTCCATCTCTCGCTGTCTTTCTCTCTCTGTTACTATGTATGTCTCAATGTCTCTCTGTGTTACTCTGTCTGTCTCTCCCTCGCTCTCGCTCTCTCTCTTTGTTTCTTTTTTTACTAGCTCCTTCTCTCTTTCCCTCAGGTGGGCCCAAAAACATCAAGTAATTTAAAATGTGTACTGGGATTTCTTTGTTCTTCTCTCTCTCTTTCTCTCTCTCTCTCTCACTGTCTCTCTGTTTCCTTCTGTCTCTCTCTATCTCTCTTTGTCTCTTTCTCTGTTAATATGTATGTCTCATTGTCTCTCAGTCTCTGTGTCTCTCTCTGTCTCTCTCTCTCTCTCTCTCTCTCTCTCTCTCACTGTCTCTCACTGTCTCTTTTTCTCTCGCTGTCTTTCTGTCTCTCTCTCTCCATCTCTCGCTGTCTTTCTCTCTCTGTTACTATGTATGTCTCAATGTCTCTCTGTGTTACTCTGTCTGTCTCTCCCTCGCTCTCGCTCTCTCTCTTTGTTTCTTTTTTTACTAGCTCCTTCTCTCTTTCCCTCAGGTGGGCCCAAAAACATCAAGTAATTTAAAATATGTACTGGGATTTCTTTGTTCTTCTCTCTCTCTTTCTCTCTCTCTCTCTCACTGTCTCTCTGTTTCCTTCTGTCTCTCTCTATCTCTCTTTGTCTCTTTCTCTGTTAATATGTATGTCTCATTGTCTCTCAGTCTCTGTGTCTCTCTCTGTCTCTCTCTCTCTCTCTCTCACTGTCTCTCACTGTCTCTTTTTCTCTCGCTGTCTTTCTGTCTCTCTCTCTCCATCTCTCGCTGTCTTTCTCTCTCTGTTACTATGTATGTCTCAATGTCTCTCTGTGTTACTCTGTCTGTCTCTCCCTCGCTCTCGCTCTCTCTCTTTGTTTCTTTTTTTACTAGCTCCTTCTCTCTTTCCCTCAGGTGGGCCCAAAAACATCAAGTAATTTAAAATATGTACTGGGATTTCTTTGTTCTTCTCTCTCTCTTTCTCTCTCTCTCTCTCACTGTCTCTCTGTTTCTTTCTGTCTCTCTCTATCTCTCTTTGTCTCTTTCTCTGTTAATATGTATGTCTCATTGTCTCTCAGTCTCTGTGTCTCTCTCTGTCTCAGCCTTTGCCTCTGCCACTGTCTCTGTCCCTGTCCCTTTCTCTGTCCCTGTCCCTGCCTCTGCCTCTGTCCCTGTCCCTGTCTCTGTCTCTTTCTCTGTCTGTCAGTTCGCTCTTATCAAGAGCGCCCCCCAAAAAAGGTGCAACACTACTTTCCGGATTTTCACTTTTTGCTGGTGGTTCCGGTCCCAATTAACCTCGAAAACTGGGATCTCTGTATTGGTGTTCGTGACTACTATTGCTATCAGTCTGTAAACATAGGGTTGTCCAAAATTCCTAGCTAAAAATTCTTCTTAACAAAATGTGGTTATGAATGAGTTAAGTCAAGGAACCACTGCACCGTGCAAGCCGAGCACACGAAAAGTTGATTTTTCTAAGTAAGCAGATGATGCACGCGCACGAACATTCCCACGCACACATGCTCCGAACCCGGGCCCGCCCGGTCGGCGAGCCCTCCTCCCCTTTTTCCTTGTGTCATTCTGATAGTCCAGCACGTTCCCCTTCCCGCTTCGATTTACTCACTGCAGCCCGAAATCTCCATACCGAAAGACGCGCCATCGCCGCCATGAAAGAGGAAGGTAGCGTCCCCTTTACTTATTTTGTCGGGAAATCTTCCTTATTTTAAATACGTTTCGGATCTTTCGGTATATTCTCTGCTGTTTATTCATGAGGTAATTACTACTAATGACTCCTTAGAGCAGAAAAAAACGACCTTAAAGAGTTACAAGGCAACAAAACTTGCAATGTTTACTGAAGAAGACAAGGGAGGGAAGCAGTTTATCCTTTTCAGCTGTTTTAAATATCAACCTCAACCACAGTGAGTTATTTTCAACTACAGGAGGAGAAAAAGTTCTGGAAATTTTACAGCTGTTGCCAAAAGTGGAGGAAAAAAAAAAGCTTGTGAGGCTAAAGGAAAATACTCCCGTTTCATGGGCTTCTTATTTTTGAGGCAGAACTGAAAAACTGCTGAATGCGTACCTGAGGCATTCCAGGAGAATCTCATGAGCTGACTCCCCCGTTCCACAAAAAACAATGCCTCATGGACGACTCCGTTGTGAAAGAATTTTCTTAAGTCAGCAGCATGACAACAAAAAAAGGAATTGTGATACTTTAAATAGGTTCCCCGCGCGATAGAGTGAACGGCTCGGGTTTCTCTCCATTCGCCGTCTTTCTAAATCGGCTGTTTGCTAATACTTGACAGCGGATCCGATTCAGGGAGTTTTTGTTTCACATTGTCTTGTAGTTGAAGGTTTACCACTAGAGGGAGCAGTTACTGCTAGAAATAAATCATGAGTTTAAAGGGACAGTGTGGAATATTGACCGTAAATTCCGGACTATAGAGCGCACCTGATTATAAGCCGCACCCACCACATTCCGGGAGGAAAACCGATTTTGTACATACACAAGCCGCACCTGTATATTAGCCGCATGCGCCCACATTGAAATAACGCAATACAAACACGATATTTTTGGTTTGAACAAATTTATTGACACTAATAACAGAAAACAATCATGACAATCTCAACAGCAATTAAGCACATTCACAATGTTATATTTCAATATGACGTTTTTAACAGCAAACACAATGTGAGGTTTGAACAACCCTTCTCGAAAATCTTAATAGCAATCAAGCATATTCACAATTTCATTATATAACATCTTTGTTAGTGTCACCCATACCCGATACAGTCCAAAAATCACAGCTGGCAAAATGAGCGGAAAATGATACCGGTACTTAATATTCAATGCAGACCTCCAGAGTCCGGGTGCCCGTTGAAAGTAATCCAAGGAAAAAAGTGTATATTTCCAAAGGTAAGGGTGGGAAAAATATGTATCCACTATTGTCGGCCGCGTCCACAAACACGTCTCACCTTTACTCCACTTCCCGTCAGCCCGCGTTTGCCCCGCCCCTTCTTTCTCATTTGCTCTTACAAAACATATCAGAATAAGTTTCTAAAATAAATGCATTACAAAAATATACAGTTGCAAATACATATTATACAAAGAAAGACGGTACACCGAGAGAGTTTTCAAAGCTTTAATAATAATATTATAACTTTCATCCCAAACCGTGCCTGTGATGGGTAGCAAAATGCTACTAACATTACGCTCGCAACACAGTACATATAAAAAACATACCGTACTTGTAGTAAGCACGGTAAACCGTCCTCATCTCCCTCCTTATAACTGGTGCATCAAAATCGTCTTCCCTTCATTATGGGATAGATACTTTGTCATATAGATGGCGTGCCACGCTCCCTTTTTCAAAAACACGCTAGCATCACGCTCGCAAAGTAGATTTTACGTGCGGTAGCTCTGTGTCCTTCTATATCGGACTGCTCGATTGCGTTTAGCTTGAAAGTTGCGTCATGTGCCTTTCTCTTTGAAATTTGCATGATGAGGGTATGTCTACGCTAATTTAATATGTGCACAAGCTAAGTCTAAATCTTACCTTTTGTACTCGAGCGTGAAAGTTTGGAAAAAAAGTAGCGGCTTATAGTCCGGAATTTACGGTAGTGCCTTCTAGTGATAAAAATCATTCATTTATCATTTAGAGCTGTCAGGACCAGAACGGAGACAGGACCCACTTGCGTTACGTTTCTCTCAGTTTTATTAGAAGTAAGGAAAGGTTGCAACCACGATCCGGTGATCGCTGGACGCGGAAAGCAGGTCGAGCCGAACGCGGAAGTGGGACTTCCGTGGCGAGCGATGGTGGTGTCGGGAACGTAAAAAAACGGGTCTGTTGCCGGGACAGGAGAGCAAAAACGTGGTCAGGATCAAAAAAAGCCAGGGAACAGGCGGGCGAAAAAACAGCTGGGAGTCAGGGTCGAAGAGCTTGCCAAGAGTAAAAAGAGGTTCGCAGACGGACTGACAACAGGTGACAGATAGACGTGGGTTTAAATAGTGACAGGGAGCCAATCAAAGTCCGAGGCCGTTGGCGCCAAAGGAGCGGGCGCAGGTGCATCACATCGGTAATCATGATAAGAGCAGGGCTTTCCCACCTTTTCCAAGCCGAGAGTTACTTTTTGTTACTAATTTGTGCTAAGGGCACCCGGTTTTATGGGTTTCTAAAATAGCAACTTAGCTAGATGGTTGGGTAAATAGCTAAAAACGTAGCTTGATAGTTACTAGAAAGATAACCAGGTAAAAGAAAACCCAAAAAGGAGCTAGATAGCTAGCTAATAAAGTAAAACACAATCTAAATAGCTGGATAGAAAACTAAAAACGAAGCTATACAGCTAGCTCTAAAGGAGGCCTAAATTTAGCTTAATAACTCGAAAAAACGTAAAAATTTAGGTAGCATGTAAAAAAAAATGTAAAAAGCTATCTAGATAGCTTGCAAAATAGCTAGCTACTTAGATAAAAAGCTAGCTAATAAGAAAATGCAAATTTTTCGCTCAGTTGCTTTATCAAACCCATAAATTGGAGTTTAGTTTTTTGTATTTCCTGTAAAACAAATCAATATAAAGATAAAAAAATAAATGTGTCAACTAGATGTATAGATTATCATTCTATTCTCTTAATTGCTTAAAAATAATTATCACTACTTGGATAGATTTATGTCCATGAAGCCCATCAACTTAAATTTTGTGATTTCAATTTCTAAAATAACAACTTATCATGTTATTACTATGTTGTTACTCTGTCATTAGGATGTTAATTATTAAAAACTGGGCCCTGGTCAGCTATTTTCAGAACTGTCCACTGTCTTAAGGGAGCACCACATTTGAGACCCCCTATTTAGATGATAAACAAAAAAAATATTATATAATTGTGCGTTTGTTTTACATAATTGCCATAACTGCTGCTGTTTTGTTGCTAATATATGCAAAAAAAACTGCTAAAAAGCTAGAAGAAAAAGTGTGCCGTTTAGTTCACTTTGAGCCCGCTTAGTTTGTATCGTTGTGCTTTATAGCACTCATTTTCGGTTGCATGACACAATACAGAGACATCTTGTGGTCAAATAATACACAATGCCCTGTATTTATTATACGTTTGTGAACTCAAATGTGACCGTGTATCATAATTAACATGACAAGCTTTACTGTCTTTCTCTTCCACTCAAAAATTTAGCTGATCTCAAATCTAAGATCTCAAATCCAAGAGACTCAAAGGAAAGATTTAATTTCCCCCTATGTTCCGGTCTGGAGCCTTCGCTCTGAGAATGCTGGTCTTCCATCATGTTGAGGTTTTGGGTTTTTCCTTGCCCTCATGTAGGTTTTAGATCAGGGAATGGTGTAATGTTAGTCGGTTGTCTGTAATGGTCTATGCAGCTCTTTGATACTCCTTGATTAAAGGCTATACTAATAAACATGACTTGACATCTATTGGACAGTTGTGAACAGACAAATAGACAAATGAAAAAAGAAAGAGAAAACAAGGGAGAGAGAGGGAGAGAACATGAGAAACAAAAGAGATAAATAGAGAACTAGTGAGAGAGGGGGAAATAAAGACAGAGAAAGAAAGAAATACAAAGAGAAATAGAAAGAGAGAAGGAGTGAAAACAGAAAAAGAGAAAGAGAGAAGGGGAAAGCAAGTGAGAGGAAGATAGAAATGGGAGAAAAGAAAAAAAAATCAAGAGAGAGCAAAATAAGGTAAAAAGACACACAGAGAAAGAGACAAAGAGGAAAAAAAGAAAGAGAAAAATAAATAAATAAATAGAGAACTAGTGAGAGAGGGGGAAAGAAAGACAGAGAAAGAAAGAAATCCAAAGAGAAATAGAAAGAGAGAAGGAGTGAAAACAGAAGAAGAGAAGGAGAAAAGCGGGAAGCAAGTGAGAGGTAGAGAAAAAATAGAGAAAAAGAAAAAAGCAAGAGAGCAAAAGAAGGTAAAAAGACACAGAGACAGGAAGAGACAAAGAGGAACAAAGAAAGAGAAAACAAAGGAGAGAGAAAGAGTGAGAACGTGAGAAACAAAATAAAGAAATAGAGAAAGAAAGAAATACAAAGAAATAAAAAGAGAAGGGGAGAAAAGAGAGAAAGAGTTAAGGGGAGAACGAGAGAAGGGGAAAGCAAGTGAGAGGAAGATAGAAACGGGATAAAAGGAAAAAAAGCAAGAGAGAGCAGAAGAAGGTAAAAAGACACAGAGAGAGAAAGAGACAAAGAGGAACAAAGAAAGAGAAAAAGAGAGACACAGAGAATGAGGCATCGGAGAAGAGAGAGAGACAGAGAATGAGAGAAATAAGAAGGAAAAGAGAGAGAGAAAAATAAATACAAGTACAGTATATTTGTGAGAGGCACCTGGCTTGGACAACATCAAGTCGACATATTTCAACCTGCAGCTCGTCTTTCTCTTGCGCTTCTCGGAGCGTTGTTTGACACCCCTGCTCTAATGCTAGCTCGCCTCTTGCTAGTTCTCGTGTTTGGTTGACGCTACGTATGCTAACTTCTTTAAAGCACTTATTTTCGAGTTAGCGCTCGCTTGACTTTTGAACGATAGGATTTATAACACAAATAATTATTTTAAAATATTCATTTATGTGAATTGAGGAATGTTCTTTCGTGAAAATGAAAAAGTACAAGTTGTGCAAGAGACACAAAAGACATGAGGTAATCATCACAAAGCTGACAATGTCCAGCCCAAGCCCCTCTCTCAGGATAGGCTAATCGGTTAGCCTCAACCTTTGGAAAGTCCTCGTAATCTTGTTTGTTACCGTGCACGTGCCTGTCGCCGTGGCAACAAACCCCTCTCGTTTAGATCTCCGGCCGCATACCGACGTCTCAATTTTATTAGCTTTCTCCAGGCCGCGCGGTCGCATTGGCTTTTGTGTTCCTGTGAGATATCTAAACGAGAAATAATTATCTCCCGGCAGCCTTTTTGGACAGAGGGAATGTTTGAAAATGAAACAGAGAGGGAGAAGCTGTCAATGTTTCACATTCTTTCCCCTGCAACTCACAGGCAGGACCTTTGTAGTGGCTTGTGATTAGATTGTGCAGGCATCCTCTCTTTGGAGTGCGACAGGCATGATAGAAAAAGAGAAATGGGGCCCCATGCACATGCAGCAAGGTGACATAACTGCTAAGTCTCAAAAGGGAAAGCACATTTCAGTATGTATTTATAAGCCTCCCCGCACTGACCATTAGATTTGTAATTGTTTTCCAATGTTTTCAAGGAAAACAGCCTAAACGGTGTTTAGAACATATTCAGTAGATCCAGACCCAAGGCCTAAATTGTCAATCTTTACGTTCGGGTTTGGGTCGGGCCTCTCTCTCTCGTTCAGAAGGTAAAGTGCTCGTCTTGGGATCAAGAGGTCGCAGTTTCGATTCCCGGCTCCTCCGTGGATGTCGAAGTGTCCTTGGGCAAGACACTGAATCCCTAATGCCCCCGATGAGCAGGTAGATAATGAAAAAAGTGACAAAAAGATAGGGTTAGAGCAGGGGTGCCACACGATAGAACAAACATTCTGTGGGGGGCCGGACTAGTAGATTAAAGAGAAAGAAAAAGAGATGAAGAAATAAGAGAAAGAGGGAGGGAAAAGGAGAGAGGACAGGACAAAGAGAGGGAGAGAGAGAGAGAGGGAGGGAAAAGGAGAGAGGATGGGACAAAGAGGGAGAGAGAGAGAGAATGAGGGAGGGAAAAGGAGAGAGGATGGGACAAAGAGGGAGAGAGAGAGAGAGACAGAGAGAGAGAGAGAGAGAGCAAAGGGTATGAAGAGAAAGAGAGAGAGAGAGAGAGAGAGCAAAGGGTATGAATAGAGAGAGAGAGCAAAGGGTATGAAGAGAGAGAGAGAGATAGAGCAAAGGGTATGAAGAGAGAGAGAGAGAGATAGAGCAAAGGGTATGATGAGAGAGAGAGCGAGCAAAGGGTATGAAGAGAGAGAGAGAGAGCAAAGGGTATGAAGAGAGAGAGAGAGGGCAAAGGGTATGAAGAGCGAGAGAGAGAGTGAGACAGAGAGAGAGACAAAGAGAGAGAGAGAGAGAAATACAGAAACACAAATACAGTGTCTTTGTGAGAGACACCTGGCTTTGGCAACATCAAGTTGACATTTCAACCTGCAGCTTGTTTTTCTCTTGCGCTTCTCTAAATGTTGTCTCGCGGGCCGGATTCAATCCCTTAGCGGGCCCGATCCGACCCGCGGGCCGCCTGTGTGACACCTGTGGGTTAGAGAAATATGCCAGTAAATAAGATATGAGTACGCATTTTTCAATGCAGCCGGCCAGATATATATTTTGAACAGTTTTGCGCACTTGTTTAGGGTGGTGATGGCCCTGAAATCGTAAATCGCGATACTCTGATCTTAAAGCTCACCTTGTGTTCTCCCTCCCCTTGGTAGTGCTTCATACTCACTCCCCCGCGCCCAAGAGGGTCATCCGATGCGTCAAATGCGGCGAGCTCTGCAAAGGGGAAGTGCTCCGGGTCCAGTCCAATCACTTCCACATCAAATGCTTTACCTGCAAAGGTCGGTACGCCCGTGCAATGTCGCCTACTAACGAATGAATGCTCCTAATCAATGTTCCCTCTAATGTTCCACGGGTCTGAGCGTTCACACAAATTTTTTTGTATCGTATTTACAGGGTTGGGTAGGGTTACTTTAACTGGATTACTTTCAATTACCTTTGGATTACTCCAATACCAAATATGCTAATAAAAGACAAAAGAAACTAAATATGAATAGAATGACTAAATTTTAAGCAGGCTTGGGGAGTAACGGAATACATGGAACGGCAAAAATGATGTTGGCAAGCTGTTTGGATTTATTTTCATTTTGTTTCTGTCGCATTTGATGTTCGTTTTGCCGGAGATCGAAGAGATCAAAGCCAGGAAGAAAGCTTACCACGTGTTGTGAGTCATCATTTGATTCCTATTTAGTTTCTTTTGTCTTTTATTAGCATATTTGGTATAGGAGTAATCCAAAAGTAATTGAAAGTAATCAATTTAAAGCAGGGGTGTCAAACTCATTTTAACTCGGGGGCCACACGATAGAACAAACATTCTGTCGGGGGCCGGACTAGTAGATTCAAGAGAAAGAAAAAGAGAGATTGTCGTGTCCAGTATGGTCGCCGTGGCGACCGGCTGGCCCCGCCCCTTGGGCACCGGCTGTAGTAAATCAGCTAATTTGCGCGTCTGCTACTTAAGGGTGGGTTTTGGGTTTTACGGGTGCTGGCTCATTGCATTTTTTGTCTGCATTTCCCGTTCTGTTTTGCTCTGTCCTGTTTTGTTTGAGTCGGAGGAAACCTGTGTTTTCACGTTTTGAGTAAAAGCCTGTTTTTGTTCTGTTTTGTCCCGGAGTTTTGGACGACTTTTATTTTGCTAAATGAAAGTTTTGATCGTCAACGCAGATGAGTTCTTCCTTCCTGCCTCCTGCCTCGGTTCTGGTCCGGTCCTCGTGACAGAGATAAAGAAATAAGAGAAAGAGGGAGGGAAAAGGAGGGCGGGACAAAGAAAGAGAGAAAAGAGAAGTCGTGAGAGAGGGGGGAAAGAAAGGGAGAGGAAGAAAGAAATCTTAAGAGAAAATAAAGCGCAAAGGGTAGGAAGAGAGAAAGAGAAAAGGAGAAAAGGAAGTTAGAGCAAAAGAAGTTGAAAAGACACAGAGAGAGAAAAGAGACAAAGAGCAACAAAGGAAGAGAAAAAGAGAGACATAGAGAGTGAAAGACACAGAGACAGAGAGTGGGAGAAAAGGGGTGGAAAAGAGAGAGAGAAAGAGACAACATCAAGTTGACATATTTCAACCTGCCGCTTGTTTTTCTCTTGTGCTTCTCTGAGTGTGGTCTCGCGGGCCGGATTTAATCCTTTAGTGGGCCTGATCTGGCCCGCGGGCCGCCTGTTTGACACCCGTGAGTTAAAGTAACCCTACCCAACCCTGTGTATTTATTTATTCAGTATAAACCTTAAACATGATATATACAAGAAATCATTTGACACGCGAACACTCAATAATGATAAAATAATAGATTTAAAAGAATAGAGTAAAAAAGATATTGTAGTGTATAATACAAGGTAATTATATAGAATAGTTTAAAAGAAGAATATGTAAATAACAAGACTAGAGTAGAATAGGTTGGAGGAACGCCGTTGGCATAATAACACGATACATGATAACCTAAATCAATTCCCGTTGAACATACAGATAGCGGAAGGGTAAAAACTCTCTTTAAGACGTGACGTCTTGCTCGCAATGGAGCGAAGACGGCGACCTGACGGCAGGTAATCAAAGTACCTGCGAGCAGGGTGACTGGGATCGTCTATAATTTTTAGTGTCCGTTTTCTAGTTCGATCGATGTCGATACTTTGCATTGACGGGAGGCCAGTACCTATTATTTCCTCTGCCGTCCTCACTACTGATTCCATCTTTGACGATTATTTCTGATTGACGCGACCAAACCAAACTGTGATTGATAGATCAGGCCCACCGATGGTTTAAATCCGGCCCGCAAGACAACAGTGAGAGAAGCGCAAGAGGAAAATGAGCTGTAGTTTTAAATATTTCTACCAGATGCCACCAAAGCCAGTTAACGCTTGCAAAAGAATTGTGGTAGTATTTCTTAATTTCTCTCCCACTCACTTCTTTTTATTTATTTCTCCCTCTTTTTCTTTCTCCTGTTCACTCTCTCTTTTTTCCCTTACCCCTATTTCTCTCTCACTCTCTAACTCTTTCTTTTTCTCTCTCTTGCTCTCTTTCTATTTTCTCTCTCTAATTAACACTTTAATTCTCATCTCATCTCATCAGCCGTACCGCTTATCCTCATTAGGGTCGCGGGGGGGCTGGAGCCCATCCCAGCCATCTCCGGGCAGTGGGCAGGAGACACCCTGAACTGGTTGCCAGCCAATCGCAGGGCACACAGGGACAGACAATGCATTCGCTCATTCACACCTAGGGACAATTTGGACCGGCCAATTCACCTGAAATGCATGTTTTTGGAACGTGGGAGGAAACCGGAGTGCCTGGAGGAAACCCACGCAAGCACGGGGAGAACATACAAACTCCGCACAGGAAGTCTGGAGCTGGATTTGAACCCACGACAGGTTCCCATGACATGAACTGTGCCGCACAAGCGCTAACCACTGCGCCACCGTGCTGCCCTTCACTTTAATTCTCTTTCTTTCCATTTTTCTTTCTTTCTCACCCTCTTTCTTTCCCTTTTTTGACCCCTCTCTCTCTCTCTCTCTCTCTCTCTCTCTCTCTCTCTCACCTCACTTTGTCTCTTTTTCTCCTGCTGACTCTTTTTCTTTCTGTCGTTTCACTTCTCTTATTCTATTTTTCTCTTTTATCACTTTCTTTTTCTCTCTCTATTCATTTCCCCCTTCTTCTCCATTCATATCTCTATTCTGCTCTCTTTTTCTCTCAGTGTTACTCTGTCTCCCTTGTTCTCCCTATCTGTTTATCGCTCTCTCTTTCCCTCCCTCTCTTTCTCTGTCTTTTTCTCCCTCTCTCTTTCTCTTAAACTTACGAGTCCGGCCCCCGTGAGATTTTTTTATAGCATTTGTGGCCCCCAGCTTGTGTTATTATGCTCACATGAACCTGTTTTAATGAGAACTCATTGATGCCCCTGCACTATTCAAATGAAGTTTATAACAAAAATATTCCATTTTTGAATGGGCCCTTGTGGTTGCCAGACAACCACGCATGGGGGAAACAGCTTCATGGGATTCGTGTTTAGCCAGAAGGCCATTGTCTTCTCCTAATTGACCCTGACAGGCTTCTCGTGTTGGTGCCCTTGTCGTGTTCTTGTTCCGTGTTTACCTTGCCAGGGGTAGCTCACTGAATTTTAATCTATAGCCGGGATTATTTAATTAGTTGAACGGGACTGGACTTGAAAGGATTGTAGGGTCTGCATTTGTATTTCTGACATTAGATAAACATTCATGTAACCAAGGAAATATACTGAAAGCATTCTTGTTTACCGTAAATTCCGGACTATAAGCCGCTACTTTTTTCCCAAATGTTAAGCCCTGCGGCTTATTCAGCGAAGCGGCCAATTTATGGAATTTTTCTAACGGCCACCAGCGGCGTTGGAGTATAAAAGGCAAGATTAAGACCAGTAGAAAATGTGCGCCAAGAAGGACTGCAACCTTTAAGTTTAAGCATACATTGACTGTAAAGTTAAGGTACGTTCCGATAATGAGGAAGACGCCCTTGATGGCGATAGTTATGAGGAGGAAGTTGAAGACGATCTACTGTGAATTTCACAATCACGGGATGCTTTTTCTTATCAGGCACGTTTGATACATAGCGAGCGTGATGCTACGAGCGTGTTGGTACCTTTCAAAATCACGGTTTGGGATAAAAGTTATATTATTATTATTAAAGCTTTGAAAACTCTCTCGGTGTACCGTCTTTCTTCGTAAATATGTGTAAGCATGTATAATAACTGTATATTTTTGTAATGTATTTATTTTAGAGATTTATTCTCTTATGTGTTCTACGGACGAATCAAAAAGAAGGGGCGGAGCAAACGCGGGCTGATGGGAAGTGTGGTAAAGCTGAGTTACCGGTAGATCTGTCTGTTGTCGCAGCGGACAATAGTGGATATATATTTTTCCCACCCTTAACTTTGGAAATATACATTTTGTTTCCTTGGATGACTTACATCGGGACCCGGACTTTACAAGTCTGCATCATACGTTAATTACGGGTATCATTTTCCATTTAGGACGCCAACTGTGGTTCTTGGATTGTCGAGAAGGGTTGTTAATACCTATTATTGTTTGTTTGCTGTTATTAGTGTCAATAAATTTGTTCAAACCCAAAAAAAATTTATAATTGTGGAACTTACAGCCTGGTATGGGTTAAACTTGAGACTGAGTCGTATGATTTAATGCGGGCGCATGCGGCTCATACATGGGTGCGACTTGTGTTAGTACAAAAGTGGCCAATCACCTAAAAAGTGGTGGGTGCGGCTTATAATCAGGTGCACTCTATCGTCCGGAATTTACGGTACGTACAATTTATCAGCCAATCGGATTTCACGTTATTGATCGTGTAACACCTGAAGGATAAGAATCTTGTATTGGAAGATAAAACTGTTTTCACTTTCTTGTTATTGTTTTGGGGGATCTGTAGAAAAGCAGATGATTGCCAATACTCACATAGAGAAGCATTTTATATCAATATTTTATGAGAAATTGTGCCGTCACATATTCTTATTGTAGCAAACAATGCTCAAGTGCTGACTGACCCCAAGACGGAAATAGACACGCCGTGGCATTTGAATGCATTCTCTGATGGTGTTACTGTAACAAGATCGGAGGAACATAAACGCTCATGTATTTATTATTATTATTAGTTTTATTGAGTTTTTAGGGACTGTAGTTATGTTTTTATTTTTATTTGTAGTGTTGTTTTGTTTTTATTCATTATTTGTAATTTTTATTTTAACGATATGTTTCGATATTTTATCACCAGGTTTAATCTCTCTATCTATCTATCTGTCTGTCTGTCTGTCTATCCCTCTATCTGTCCGTCCGTCCGTCTATATCTATCTGTCCGTCCGTCTGTCTATATATCTCTATCTGTCCGTTTGTTTGTTTGTCCGTCCGTCCGTCCGTCCGTCCGTCCGTCTATCTATCTATCTATCTATCTATCTATCTATCTATCTATCTATCCGTCTATATCTATCTGTCCGTCCGTTTGTCTATCTATCTATCTATCCATCCATTATCCGCACCGCTTGTCCTCAGTAGGGTCGCGGGGGTGCTAGAGCCCATCCCAGCTATCTTCAGGCAGTAGGCAGGGGACACCCTGAACTGGTTGCCAGCCAGTCACAGGGCACATAGTGACAGACAACTCACTCGCTCATTCGCACCTAGGGACAATTTGGACCAGCCAATTAACCTGACATGCATGTTTTTGGAATGTGGGAGAAAACCCACGCAAGCACTGGGAGAACATGCAAAATCCACACTGGAAGGTTCGATCTCATGACCTTAGAACTGTGCCGCACACGCGCAGTTTAAACAATCTATAAATTATTTAAACTGAAAATTTAGTTGGTGTGCTAGGATTCTTTTAGTTGTTAGGTGTTATGGGAAAAAAGTTGGCAAAGCTATCCAACACTCTGTGGCTTTTTTTGCCCCTTCCAATCACTTTAAGTAAATTATTATATTATGTGTGCCGGGATTTTTTTTTCTTCGTACAGTATTAGTCAAGTTGATAAGAAAAATAATTAGCATTAAAGCCAAGCTAAGCTAGCCAACAATCCAAACATCATGTAAGTATGAGCATGCTCATTATGTCATGATTACTGATGCAAAGCACCTGTGCCCGGTCCTTTGGCGCCAACTGCCTCGGACTCTGATTGGCTCCCTGTCACTATTTAAACCCAAGTCTATCTGTCACCAATTGTCAGTCCGTCTGCGAACCTCAGTTTACTCTAGGCAAGCTTTTTTTCGACCCTGACTCCCACCTGTCCCGTTTTTTGCTCCCGTCTGTCCCCGGTTACGATCCGTTTTTGATCTCGACCACGTCTGCTCTCCCGTCCCAGCTTACGACCCTCTTCTGACCCCGACCATGTTTTTTGCTCTCCTTTTTGCTATCAACCTGTTTTTCTGTCCTTGACACCGCTCCACTTCCGTGTTTGGACCACAATCCGAGGACGAGACCGACTTGCTTCCCGCGCCTAGCGAACGTCGGATCATCATGGACGCAGTCCTTCCTCTTTCCTTTAATAAAACTTGTGAGAAACGTAACGCAGTTGGGTCCTGTTTCCGTTTTGGTCCTGACATGCTCATTGTGTAAATTCATAAAACTGGGAAACCTGCTTGAATATCTTCCTTGTTTGCTCAGTTGACAAGCTCGTAAATGTCAGGTTTTCAATGTAAATCTCTTGATTTTCTGTCTCAAGGTAATTAGCTTGTTTTTATATTACTAAATATAAAAACAATGTTTCTCATACAAACACACACATAAAGTAACGTTTCAACAATGAGTGTAATTATATCTCTTGTACTTTTATCACTCTTGTATTCTTTTATTTTGAAATCGTGTTCTTGTCTGTACTGATTCCTCTGACGTTAATAAACAATCCCTCTCTCTGTTCTGGACCTCAGCCAAGAAGGAGTGAGTTCTTTGCTTCCACCATTATGTAGAATGAAACTATATACATGTATTTTATCTGTGCAAATATAGCCACTAAATAGTTTTAATAATGTCTATCCCTGACAGTAAGTAACCGCTTATTTCTTTGAAATCCGTGCCACAATCGTTTTTATACAAGCATCCGTTCTTGTTACTGAAGTACTGTTTCTGCCAAGAAAGAGAAACGGACTGTTTTTCTTCTCGTATGCGTAGTTTGCGGCTGCGACCTGGCCCGGTCTGGTTTCTTCGTGAAGAACGGAGAGTGCCTCTGTCCGCTGGACTACCAGAGGCTTCATGGCACTGTCTGCAACAGCTGCGGAGGATTTGTGGAGGGAGACGTGGTCGCAGTCTTGGGCAAGACTTATCACCCTACCTGCTTTGTGTGCACCATCTGCAAGTAATATTAACTGAAGAATATACAGTTTTCAAACTAAATGATTGGATTATGAATGGTAAAGGTGTCTTCTCTGTTATTCTCCAGGCAACCGTTTCCTGCCGGGGACTGCGTCACGTTTAGTGGGAAAGAGTGCATCTGTCAGCGGTGTGTTGACCCCTTAACTCCTCCACCGACTGGCATCAGATACCCCAACAGTAGGTTCATCTTTGTGTCAGAGGAATACTCTAAAACAAATTCTTTAGAAACAGATATTTATATGCATAAATGTGCCACATTATTTACATATAAGGGTGTTTAAAATCAGACCTACAACCATTCATAGATAAAATCCCTTTACCAGCACAGATACTATCAGGTCCCAGTGCAGCACAGATGTCCCCTAAATTGAGAGTGTGTCTAAACATTGACTCAGCACAGGATGCCCTGAGCTTGACTTTGCCTCACTTGGAACGGTGAGTACAGTAGCCACATAGCCAAGTCTCAGGTGTCAGGACCAGAACAAAGACAGGACCCACTTGCGTGCGTTTCTCTTAGTTATATTAGGAAGAAGCGAAAGGGTAGTACCGTGAATTCCGGACTATAGAGCGCACCTGATTATAAGCCGCACCCACCACATTTCAAGAGGAAAACCGATTTTGTACTTACACAAACCGCACCTGTATATAAGCCGCATGCGCCCACATCCAGACCGGTCTCGCGATTGTAACTGAATATCCTTCATTAAAGTACACAGTCCAAAAATCACAGCCGGCTAAATGAACGTGAAATGATACCGGTTCTTAAGGTTTGATGCAGACCGGCAGAGTCCGGTTCCCGGTGAAAGTAATCCAAAGAAAAAATTGTATATTTCCAAACGTAGGGGTGGGAAAAATATATATCCACTATTGTCCGCCGTGTCCACAAACACTCACCTTTACCGGTCCGCCCCCTTCTTTTTAATACGCCCGTCCAAAACGTATCAGAATAAGTGTCCAAAATAAATATAAATAAATACATTACAAAAATATACAGTTGCAAATACATATTATACATGGTTACACATATTTACAAAAAAAGACGGTACACCGAGAGAGTTTTCAAAGCTTTAACAATAATAATATATCTTTCATCCCAAACGGTGCCTGTGACAGGTAGCAACACGCTAGCAACACACTCACAACACAGTAAAAGGGTCTGTTAAAAAAACATACCGTACTTGTAAAAATCACGGTAAACCGTCCTTATCTTCCTCCTTTAAACTGAAGCCATCAAAGTCGTCTTCCTCAGTGTCAGAAAGAAATAGTGTCATATAGACGTCGTCCCACGGTCCCGCAGCCTCACTCGCTGTCGCTGGTGTGCCCTCCTCTCTGTCACGGCTTTTCGGAACCTGTTGGCGATGGTGGATTTTTTGATGCTGCCCCACGCTGTCAGGATCCACTGGCAGACTTGCGAAAAAGTTGCCTTTCGCATGCGGCCGGTTTTAGTGAAAGATTTCTCGCCGCTAGTCAAGCCAAGAAGTTGCAGTCTTCCTCGGCGCATATATTCCACCGGTCTAAATCTTACCTTTTGTACTCGAGCGCCGCTGGCGGCCGTTAGAAAAATGACATAAATTGGCCGCATCACTGAATAAGCCGCAGGGTTGAAAGTTTGGGGAAAAAGTAGCGGCTTATAGTCCGGAATTTACGGTATACACGATCCGTAGATTGTTGATTGTGGGGAGCAGATTACCTAGACGCGGAAGTGGTTTTTCCGTGGCGAGTGAAGGCAGTGTCGGGAGCGGGGAAAAACAGATTGATGACCGGGACGGAGGAGCAAAAACGTAGTCAAGTTCAGAAAAGGGGTCGGAGCCGGGAATCAAACAGAAATCAGGACAGGAGAGAATCAGGGTCGAAAGGGATTGCCTTGCGTGAGCTGAGGTTCGCAGATGGACTGACAATGGTTGACAGGAAGACGGGGGTTTAGAAAGAGAAAAGCAGCCAATCAGCGTCCGAGGCAGTTGGCGCCAAAGTAGCAGACTCAGGTGCCTTCATCAGTAATCATGACATCAGGATTAAGCGAACAATTGCGCTCAACACAATGCAATGAGACCGACTGGGCTTAACTTTTTGCCCATCGAATCATTGAGTAAATGTAAATGGTCTGCATTCATAAATGAAGACCTCACAAAGCGCTTTACAATGTGCTTCACACTTTCCCTTTTACACACACTAACTACCGGTAACCAATAGCACCGTCAGCCATGCAAGGCAACTCCCTGCTATTGGGGGCATTAGGGATTCAGTGTCTTGCCCAAGGAGCCGGGAATCGAACCTTAGACCTCTTGATCTCAAGCGCTCCACCTCCTGAGCTAATGAGTTGCGTCAGAATCCAACTAGTTAGCTAACAACATAAGTTAAATTACGTTTTTAAATGTCATTGTTGTGAAAATAATGTCAGTGATATAGATATGCAACAACTGTTGCATAAAAAAAATCAATAATCAAATTAATCGGGAATTATTTTCATATTAGATTATTTTTGTAATCTTCACCCTCCCAACAGTAAATATTTGCCATGTTTTATTGTCTTTTCTGTTAGATTATTTGTATGTTAAATAAAAATCCAATATCGTGCTGATCTCAGACCTTCACAAGCCTACATTTTGTTCAATTTTATATTTTATATTTAAAATAATATTGATGCGTCTACACATGTGTGTACTGTTTTACTATGTATTCAGTAACTATAGTTTTTGTCAGGTCTCTTTGATTATTTTGGAGATAAATTGTTTCACCCTGAAACCAGTGATTTGCTTTATTTTGGTAAATACTAAAAGCACCTTTTCTGAAATTGTACGGACGAAACCAACAATTGTTTTTTATTTTTCTCTAGAATGTTAAACTGAACTAATATTCATTTTGAAATATATCTAATGAATCATTATATATAAAAAAATAGCAGGTTAAATACTCTTATTGCACTTACAACTTAGGTCAGTCTCCAAGCAGTACCTTCTAAATATTTTTTGCCTATTTATCCAAACATTCTTTTGTCATGGTTGCTGTGACGGCCAATTGGCCCCGCCCGTGTGGCGCCAGCTGCGGGTTGTTAACAGATTGGCTTTCTGTCTATTTTAAGCTCGGCGGTGTCACGATTCCCTTGTCAGGCCCGCAAGACGTGGGTTTCGAGTCGGTCCTGTTCCTGTTGGTATTTCCTTTCTGGTATTGTTTCCGTTTATTTTGTCCAGTTTAATTTCGGTTTCCAGTTTTGATTTCGTCTATTTTTGTCCCGTTTTTCTCCCGTTTTTGTTCCTGTCTAGTTTCTCTTGTTGATTTTCGATATCCTGATTCATTATCTATCCTGTCTGTCCCGTCCTGTCCGGTATCGACCCCATCTGTCCGATATCAACTCGGGCAATTCGAATCGATCTCGTCGGTCTCTGGCTTCCCGTTTTTTCCACGCCAGACCGCTGCCTAACGTGCATGACTCCCCATATCCCGTAAAATAAAAGGCTTGTGTGAGAACGTCACGCGTTTGGGTCCTGATCCTGTTCTGGTTCTTGACATTTTTATCTTATTTTTCTCATTTAATTCTTTCCTACACGTTTATCTTGGTGTGGCACGTCTAAACCTTTTGTAAACAATATTCGCTTAATGAAAACGACAGTCAAGACAATTCTAGTTGTTTGTTATTTAGCAAAGAAAGGGTAAATGGATTTACACTTATTTAAGTTTTAAATCATGCCAATATGTCGTAGCAAAACATCAGCCAGTCAAATCATGAAATATAACTTTTATTTATTTAGCTCCTTTCATAAATGAAAATGTAAACAAGATACGCTATGAGAACAAAATGAAAAACAGACGCTCAAATAGAGAATGATGTAAAAAAAAAGACAGAGTGAGGCACAGAGAAACCAGGTGAGGAAAAACACCAACCTGTCGACAACGTAGTGTGCGTTTGCTCTCGTAGATTGCAAAGGCTGCGGTCGCGACATCAAGAACGGGCAGGCTTTGCTAGCTTTGGGCAGCCAATGGCACCTCGGCTGCTTCAAGTGCAACATCTGCAAGAAAATGTTGAGCGGGGAGTACATCAGCAAGTAAATAACAATGTTTCGATTATTCTGGCACCTTTCGACCAAAAATAGCAATTTATTTTGCTCTTCTTTAGAGACGGCCTTCCGTATTGTGAGAAGGACTACCAACTTCAATTCGGGGTGCAGTGTGACGCATGTCAGAAGTTCATAACGGGAAAAGTCCTAGAGGTGAAGACCAGCATGTGAACAAATTCTCCAATTTGTATTTTTCTTATGATTTGACAAGTTTTTTTTTTCTGTTTCTGAAAGGCAGGGGAAAAAAACTATCACCCGGAATGTGCACGGTGCAGCCGATGTGACAAAACATTCACAGAAGGGGAAGAAATGTATTTGCAAGGTTTGGATATAGTCAGATCCTCGAATACACTAGCGCCAATCGGTCTTCTAAGATTTCTATTTGGATCAGGATCCACAGTGTGGCACCCGGACTGCAGAGCGAGCAGCGGAAACAACCATAGCAACAGGGTAAGGATTTACCACCGGAAGCTCTGCTTCCTATGAAATTATCAGTGAAACGCTAGTTTGATTTCTCCTCAGGTCGAAAGAGCCAAAACACCTTGTCTTGATTTCTTTTACCCCTCGGGTGAACTGAAGGTTAAGCCCGTAAGCGGCATTTGCAGTTTTTCTTCTGTCTTGCCATAGTTATAGACAGGGTTGGGTAGGGTTACTTTTACTTGATTACTTTCAATTACTTTTGGATGACTCCAATACCAAATAGGCTAATAAAAGACAAAAGAAACTAAATATGAATAAAATGATGACTCACAACACGTGGTAAGCTTTCTCTCCTGGCTTTGATCTCTTTGATCTCCGGCAAAACTAAAACAAAATGAAAATAAATCCAAACAGCTTGCCAACATCATTTTTGCCGTTCCATGTATTCCGTTACTCCCCAAGCAGTGTTCCCTCTAAGCGCGCGCGTGCGCAATTGCGCACTGCTCGCCAATTCTCAGCGCACAAGAAAATCTAGCCAGCGCACAAAAATGAGGGCTCAAAATTACTCATTAAGAAGCGACTTAAGTCAAAGTTACAGTGCATGAAGGTAAAAATCCACAGGTTCCCCTGACATTGTGTCCTAAATGCGGTATTTTGAAGTCGAGTCGAAGTAGAACGAAGTTGAGAAAAGTTAGTAGAGTATGTCGAGAACCGGCTTCTTCGGCTCGGCTCACTAAAAAGGAACCGGCTCTTTCGGGTCCTAAACGGCTCTTCAGGTTGGTTTTGCTTCTTTAATCCCAACATGACCAAATATTATGTAAAATTATGCACAAAATGACTTAAAGGAAGGGGGGAATAGAACAAAAAAGAAAAAAAATACCAACATGAAAAAGTAGTTAAAAGCTGAGAAAAAAGAAACAAAAGGAAGAGAAAAAAAGAAGGAAAAATTTTGAAAAAAAAGAAAGAAAGAAATGTAGGGAAAAAGTAAATAGAGAACAAAAAAAAAAGGAACAGCTCGAAAAAAATAAAGACAATGAGATTTTTTTTAAAGGAATTAATACAGGGAACATTGTCCCCAAGCCTGAACAAAATTAAGTAATTTTATTCATATTTAGTTTATTTTGTCTTTTATTAGCATATTTGGTATTGGAGTAATCCAAAAGTAATTGAAAGTAATCAAGTTTAAGTAACCCTACCCAACCCTGGTTATAGATAATCTCCACAATAAGAAAAGCATAGTTGTCCATGGCACTAAATGAAATAATGCTCACTTCATGTTTTATAATAAAAGCACAACTAGAAAATGTTAAGTGCATGAGTGTGTTCTTCCTTTTTCAAACCCATTCATTGTAACACGGTTTCCATTTTCCAATTGCCTTAATGGACTTAATGGACTTATTGGCATGTGCACACAAGAAAATGCAAGTATATGCTGAATTGAGGGCAACACGACAGCAGCGGAGTTAGCGTGTCTGCAGCACAGTTCTGAGGTCATGGGTTCAAATCCAGCTACCAGCCTTCCTGTGCGGAGTTTGCATGTTCTCCCTGTGCTTGTGTCGGTGTCCTCTCACATTAAAAAAAACATGCATGTCAGGTTAATTGGCTGGTCCAAATTGTCCCTAGATGTGAATGAGCGAGTGAGTTGTCTGTCCCTGTGTGCCCTGCAACTGCCCGGCAACCTGTCTCAGGGTGTCCCCTGCCCACTGCCTGAAGATAGCTGGGATGGGCTCCAGCACCCCCACGACCCTACTGAAGAGAAGCGTTGCAGAGATAATGGATGGATGGATGCTGGATTGACCTGACTCAGCTTTTCCTCCCACAGTCCACTCTAACTTCGTCCGAAAGCTCCTGCTCCAGATCTGGTTCATGCACGCCGGGAAGTCCTGGTCGCTCCATCTGTGTAAGTCAAATGATAGTCACGTTTAGAGGGCCAGTTAAGTGGAAGAGACTAATTCCAGGATCTATCCATTTTTTTTTAGAAATGTTTCGTTATTTTCGATCGGACTTTTTTCTTTTATTTGAATAGTGTTTTATCAGGGAGGGAAAAACAACCAGAGGACAGACCCAAATAAATTTTGTTAAAGGGTTTTGGACCCAACTGGATGATGTAACCATGAAAAAACACACAGATCATTTTTTTGACCCTTTTTTTTTTTTAAATCTTGACTGATTTTAGAACACAGGTCTGTTCATTTCAATAGGGGACAGTAATCCAACAAAAGAAGGTTTTTGGTAAAAACGTTTTTTTTATTTATTAAATTATTTCCACTTTACTTTGAGGGAAACACAAAAGGTTGATTTGTTTGGGGAAAAAATGAAAATGAAGAAATATTACAAAAAAAAAATCATTTATCTTTACCTAACTCTTTCAAGAATACTATTATTTTTAGGTGTTTTAGACCCCAGCCTACTCCTATTGAACATTAAATGCACATTATAACCATTTTTGGGTTATTTTTGACCCAACAGTTGTTACAGCAAAGGCTATTGGGTCAACCCTCTGTTTATAGAGCATGCGTGACCTTACCTGTTGTATTTTTGTGTCCTGAAATGAACTTTAATCCCGCCAATCCGACTGGATTCAACAATACAAGACTGCTGGGATTAAAGTTACAATTTTGAACTTCCCGCTATGTCAATCCTCCCATTATATTTCAACCTTCTGTGTCCTTCTCCTATCCTCCCACCCCCATTCCACATCCCCACTCTTTACTGTGCCTCCCCGACCCAGGCTAAAGTAGACGATGAGATCATTGATTACCGAGATTTAGCAGCCATTCCCAGAGTCAAGGCTATTTATGACATTGAGCATCCGGATATGATGTCCTATAAGAGCGACATCGTCGCCCCGGCTACTTTGGACGGCAGAGGCCACGGAAAAAGCTCTGCCGAGGTAACATTGATTAATCGTCAGCTAAATGTAGAAAAAAACTCTCTCTTTATTTTTAAAGGTATTCCAAAAACTTTTTTTTATAAATAGGTACAGAAAATGGAATGTTCCTCCCTGGAATTTTGCAAATATGTTTCAAAATATTCCACGTGCTGGGGGACTCGAGAAATTTAGTATCTAAGTTGACGCATCTGTCATATTTTTTCTAGAGCTATGACGTCATTGAAGTAACACAACACTTTCAAAATGGCGAAACCCATTAACACAACATGTGAGGCAGCTTTGAAACGGACAGCGATTGTTGGTAACTGCATAATGGTCATTTCTGCTTGGAGAAATTGGAACTTTGCTTACTCTGTTGCTGAAATCATTGTTGTCAAAGTTGCGTGACCTACAAAACCTCCGTAGCGTAAGTTTACCTGCTGCCGTTGCAGTGTGCTTTCTTTGTTTGCTTTCGCCTCCTTTCAGGTAGGCGATTGTTGCTTTTTGATTGTGTTTTTCACCGCGTGTGTCGCCGTTGACAGAATTTTGTTTGGCCAGCTCCCGGTTACCGTCGAGGCTAACGAGGGCTTTTCTGTTTTGTCTGCTATCGGTTGGCACTCGTCTGCTGCCCACTGTGTGATGATTAGCCGGCTATCCTGGTATTAGTGCCGTGTCCCTTGGTTTATTCCTGGCCGGCTCTGCTTTTGTTGCCACTACCACTTTTTAATGTTGGCTCCCGGTTAGCCTGGCTGCTCACTGGATGTTTTTTAGTCAGCTAGTCTGCGGACGCCTTTCATTGATTAGTCCCAGTTAGCCTCCCCGTTGGCGGCTTTCCCTGTGTTATTTTTCCCAGTTCTCCCATTTTTAGTTGCTTGCCCTTTGTTGTACCATTACTGCATCCACCTGCAACACAACGCCTAGGCATTCTCCACAAAAACTGCCAAAACGTGTTGAGTACACTCGTAACCTCTTAAACTAATTAACTCGTAAAACAATACGGCGACTCACCTGCTAGAGTAATGGTGTTTTCCCAATGACATCAAAGCTCAGGATGATAACAAATAAGACATCCCGTCTTTAAAATGCATTCGCTTGGAAAATAATTGGAATATACCAATGAAATATATATAGATTTAATGCAAAAAAAACATGTACTATTTTCCCACATTGATGCCACTGCCACTTTTTAATGTTGGCTCCCGGTTAGCCTGGCTGCTCACTGGATGTTTTTTAGTCCGCCAGTATACGGATGCCTTTCATTGATTGGTCCCAGTTAGCCTCCCCGTTGGCGGCTTTCCCTGTGTTATTTTTCCCTGTTCTCCCATTTTTGGTTGCTCGCCATTGGTTGTACCAATACTGCATCCACCTGCAACACAACGCCTTGGCATTCTCCACAAAAACTGCCCAAATTTTTCTTAGTACACTCGTAACGTCTTCAACTAATTAACTCGTAAAACAATACGGCGACTCGCCTGCTAGAGTAATGGTGTTCTTCCAATGACATCACAGCTCAGGATGATAACAAACAAGACATGCATTAGCTTGGAAAATAATTGGAATATACCAATGAAATATTAATAAATTTAATGCAAAAATATGTACTATTTCCCCACATTTTGCATGTTTAAGAATTTGGGAATACCTTTAAATGACGATTTAAAGTTGATGTATGCCGACTAACTCTGTACATGTATTTATTCATTTGTTTTAGTCCCTGGCAAATGTTTCAGAGACCACAGAGGTAAATTTTCCACCCCGATCAATAAACGTGATGCCATAATCAACCTGCGTCTCCATCAAGGAAAGTTACGAGTTGAGAAAATGCATCCCCAAGTCGGCCAGCCACGGATCTTTTGGCGTCCAGTCGTACAGCCGCCACAGCTACACGCCAACGCGATCGCCGCAACATTTCCACCGGCCAGGTAAAGCTAGCCATTTTTTTTTATCGCATCAGTCGGGAATTGACCCCCGCCTTCCCATCACCTATTCTCAATACCTGGCTGCCTTTACACTTGTTTTCTTCCTCCTCCACTCCCTTCCTTCTTCCGGGATAACAAATAGGCTCTTTATTTTCTACCAACGACACCTTGCCCGCTCCCTCTGCCTGTCGTCACTTAGAACCCGATTCGCCAGGTAGGATCCCTTTTATGACCAAGCTTTCCACACTAACTCCTTTTTTGTAGGGTCACTTTTTAGCAAAAATGGCTTTTTTTCCAATATGAAAACCCTAATTCAAAAATTCCCCCCCATTCCAAAAAATAAAACACTGAAAAAACACCTCAAACCTGAAGGGACGGTGTGTATTCTCTGTATTGTGTCAAGACCAGAACGGAAACAGGACCCACTCGCATAACGTTTACCACAAGTTTTATTGAAGGAACAAGGAAGGGGTGCGCCCACGATCCGGTGTTCGCTCTCGTACTCGGCTTGTGATCCGAACACGGAAGTGGATCTTCCGTAGCGAGCGATGGCGGTGTCAGGGGCGGAAAACTGGTCGGTAGCCGGGACTGGGAGAGAAAGACGTCGGGGTCGGAAACGAGTCGTAAGCCGGGACGGGAGAGCAGATGTGGTCGCGATCAAAACAGGTCGTAGCGAGAGACAAACAGGAGCAAAAAACGGGACAGGCGTGAGTCAGGGTCGAAAAAGGGCTTGCCGTGTAAAAACAGATTCGCAGACGGACTGACAAACGGGGACAGATAGGAGTGGGTTTAAATAGGGACAGGGAGCCAATCAGAGAACATAAACTGGGGGGGCTCAAAATGACCAAACTGCATCATTTTTACTCTCATTTTCTTTTGCCCACATTTTCATAAGGTTCTTGTTTAGCCTTGGCAGCAAGATAGCGGATAATTATGTCAGCTCCCTTTAGCGCCTTATGTAAAATAAATGCAAATTTCTCTACTTAGGTGTGTTTTTATTTTTAAAAAAATACCCTTTTCCATTATGGTTCCCGTATTTTTCCATTTATAAAATCAACATTTTCTAAATATTTTTTACCATTACAAGGTAGTAATAATACACTCTCGTTTTAACTGAGAAAAAGTCTACACACCCTTGCTGAAGTGTGAGCCTTTTTTACATCAAATAAATGACTGTGCCATAACCTGCATATTTAAGAATATCGAAATATTTGTGAATACAATAATAATAGGATATTAATAATTTCAAATCTTTTAGTGGGCTTTTCCCAAAGTTGTACGCAAAAAAATATGTTACATGTCAGGTCACATGTTATCCTTACATGTATAACAATCTTTAATAAGTTGATAAAAAGGCCTACTGCACATTGCTGGATACTAAAAGGAATTTTCTGTAATTGTACTATTTTCAGGTGAATAATTATAACATGAAAATCTCCGGAAACTATCGACTTTTGTTACTTTTATCATTTACTTGTGTTTTGTCTTTCGTTTTAAATTTTTTTACATGTATAACAATGTTTATTAAGGTAATAAATAAGTAGGGATAGGAATGGGAATTATTCACCGCATCTCCATAGCAACACAGCCATCTAGTGGTTAGCTGTCAAAAGACTTATGAAAATGAATCGATATCTCGCTCCTTGTATAGCATTTTTAACCAGATAAGGAGTTGTTTTTGTTTTTTTTTATACATTGTTTTGTCCTATTACAGATCAAGGTTTCAACATGTACCGAAAACCTCCAATTTTCAAACAACAAGGTAAGTACGGTAGTGTGTTTTCTCTCAAACATTTTTTTCCAGAATGACTTTTTGCCTCTTTGGCTGATGTCTCCAACTTCTAATGATATACCTTTATCATCCATTTTCTGTTTCACTTTGCCATAGATCCAAACTCCACACAAACTTCCTCATTGCCCGGGTATGGTTGCAATGGCCTCAATCCAGTAAGTCAATTTTAAAGCACAATATTCTTGTTTATATATCCAGGCTGCAATTACAAGAAGTACTGTAGCCTCTAAAATGCTTTGGATCTAGTCCATTGAAGAAAAAAAGAATGTTTTTTTGTTTACACATTTCTATTTTTTGCAATGACTAGAATCACAGATACCAGATGTGGCTATATGTATTTCCTTTATGTAAGGAATCTGTAGTCACTTTACAAAATCAGTTCAAGTGAAATAAGACTTTTTTTTTGGCTGACTACTTGAAATTGAGTATCAAAATTTGTGTCATTCTGAGAAAATGTTTTAAACATCCACTGCATTTAATAGAACTAAAGTTATTTCATGAGAAGCGTATTTTCTTTGTTTGGGAATGTTATAAATGATCTATACGGCAATAAGAAATAAGAAATAAGAAAAAAAGTAATGATACTACAAAATATTTAACTCATGCTATAGAAATTACAACGGAATACAATCTCGTTTTAACAAGAGAATTCCCCAAATTCAACTTTATGTCACGACCAGAACGGAATCTGGACCCAATTGCGTAACGTTTACCACAAGTTTTATGGAAAGAAAGAGGAAGTGCTGCGTCCACGATCCGGTTCGCTGGACGCGGGAAGCAAGTCGCTCTCGCACTCAGATTGTGATTCGAATACGTAAGTGGATCTTCCATAGCGAGCGATGGCGGTGTCAGGGACGGTAAAACAGGTCGGTAGCTGAACAAGGTAGAGAAAAAACGTGGTCGGGGTCGGAAACGAGTCGTAAGCCAGGACGTGAGAGTAGACGTAGTCAGGATCAAAAATTGGTCGTAAGCCGGGACGGGCGAGCAGACGTGGTCGGAATCAAAACAGGTCGTAGCCGGACACAAACGGGAGCAAAAACGGGACAGGCGGGAGTCAGGGTAAAAAAAAGCTGTGACAGGGACTGGGAGCCAATCAGAGCCCGCAGCGGTTGGTGCCAAATGAGTGGGCATAGGTGATTCACATCGGTAATCATGACACTTTAATATGAAATTTTACCATTTGCTGTTATTTTCAAGAAATGGTATGGGTAAAATATATTTACAGTATAATAAAATGTACACTTTATTCTTTCTGCAAAGCTTTCCATATGGTTCTCTTATTTGTATATTTTTATTACACCTGGTAGACCAACGGTGTGCAGTTTTAATCTTTTCTTTATAATTGGTTCTCTACCCAGCCACAATCTACCGAATTCCTCCAGAGCAGCGGTGACACCTTAAAAGGTCTGTTGGTTAACCATCACCTCTAGAATCCCTTCTGGTTGTTTTTATTCTCAATTTACCATATTTATCCTTTTTTCCAGATTTCAAGGTACGTGACAGAATTCCTCTTTGCAATGCAACTGACTCAAAAGTACTTTTGTTGTGGACCAGATTTTCATTTCTATTAACTGCACAATCTTGTACTGCTTTTATTGCTGCTTTTCGTCGTATTCTCTTTCTCTAACAATTGCAAGTGTTTGCTTGTGTCTATAGTTCCTCTATGACAGCCCGCACCCATTTGCACGAATGGACCGAGGAGTGTCAATGCCTAATTTGCTGGAGCCAAAAGCAAGTATTGCGCTCGCTTGGAGACTTGTTTGTGTTCTTTGCAAATGCTACTAACCATTTCATGGATTGCAGTAATTACTCTTAGTTTTCTTACTTTGAGTGTCATACAGATTGTATTAACTCAAGTCTTGTTTGTGTGAAGGTCTACCCATATGAAATGCTCACAGTTGCCAACAGGGGGCGCGTGAAACTTCCAAGAGAAGTTGACAGAACAAGATTAGAGGTAAGGAGAATATAGTCAATATTTATATTAGGTAAACGAACACTCACGTTGAATTTTGAATTTGATTTGTTTAAGGAATGTGAAGTATACTTATTTGAAAGGACCTGAGCAGATTAGTATTCTGATTGGAGCAAAAAAGCCAAAATGTAACTTTAAAATGGAAGGGTCGGAGATTTTACGCATATTTTCTGGAATTGCCCTGTAATATTAAATTTCTGGAGAAGTATTCAGACAGAAATAAAATTGATTACTGGTTGGGAGTTGCGGTTGGACCCAGTGACCTACGTATTAGGAATTTTGCCAGAAGAGTTATTGACTGGTCAACATAAATATATACTAAAGGTTATGCTTCTGGTAGCAAAGAAAATGATCACAGTGTCCTGGCTGAAACCACAACTTCCTGACATAAAACAATGACAAATGTACATTATGGAAAACAAATCACTGCATACTTCAACTGAAACTAGATTAATTCGAGAAAAGATGGAAGCTTATCACACAATTTTTACTTGATGTCTAAACACCTCACTTTTTATTTTATTTATTGTATTAACATTTTTTGTTGTTGTTTCTTTTATTATTTATGGGCATGTCAATTGTATATATTTTGTGTTTGTGTTGCTGTATGATGGAGGAATCAAACCTCTGTCAAAATGTGTGTGAGAAATAAAAAGTTATTAAAAAAAAAGAAAAATTCAACTGTAAGAAAGTAAGATTTCAATGCAAACATGATTGAATCCAATATCTTGCAAAAATGTGACTGTTGGGATTGAAAAGAAATTGTATTGATTAATAGAAGTTGAACTGAAACTGTATTACTTCTTTAATTTCAGCGTCACCTGTCCCAAAATTCCTTCTTTGAAATCTTCGGCATGGCGATGAAAGAATTTGACATGCTTCCGCTTTGGAAACGGAACGACATGAAGAAAAAGGCCAATCTGTTTTAAAATATTGCCTCCCTCTGAAAAAAAAACCTCTTATTTAATGCCTATGATTTTCAACGCGGCAGAGTAACAAAACCTACGTTTTATCCTCTTTTTGATTCATTGTTGAAGGATTCTGTGGACTTAATTGAGTTTAAATCGGAATAATGAAAATTTCTCTGCATGGGGTGTTATCAAACCAATGTGGAAGGTCTCAAACTGGACCTTCTAATGTTAAAATCACCATTAGAGCATAGCAACATGCTCACTGATGCCTCGTATTGTACTTGCCTTTGGAAAATCATAGTAACAAAAATCATCTGAGGATATTTAGATCAGGTAGCACGGTGGCGCAGAGGTTAGCGCATGTGCGGCACAGTTCTTAGGTCATGAGATCGAACCTCCTGTGTGGAGTTTGCATGTTCTCCCTGGGCTTGCGTGGGTTTCCTCCGGGCACTCCGGTTTCCTCCCACATTCCAAAAACATGCATGTTAGGTTAATTGGCCGGTCCAAATTGTCCCTAGGTGTGAATGAGCGAGAGAGTTGTCTGTCTTGATGTGCCCTGCGATTGGCTGGCAACCAGTTCAGGGTGTCCCCTGCCCACTGCCCGAAGATAGCTGGAAAGGGCTCCAGCAACCCCGCGACCCTACTGAGGATAAGCGGTGCAGATAATGGATGGATGGATGGATATTTAGATCTAGATATTTGGGGGGTACGATTAGATATCTTTAATATGTGATTTGTAGATTTTACCTGGAAAATGGGTGAGAAAAACTGTACTAGCTGTCATAACAAAGGACTGTTATACTGTGTGATGATGTCATATTAGTATATTCATGAAAAATGGCTTCCAAGGCAAAGGAAAATACATCTTTTTCACAAAACTCTGCTCATGCGCCGCAAAAATAAAACAAGCTAAAGTGGCCTTTTTGATGCCTGTGTTTGTTCGCCCACTTTGTGGATATTTTTGGCTCTCGTCCCCAAGGAACCGCGCTCAGACGTCCGCAACAAAAAGTATTTCATTTTTTTTTCATTTTTGGGCTTTTATGTGAGACCTCAAAGAGCTTGTTTATGATGACGGATGATGACTTTTTCTGCTGCACATGGAGAGAGAAAGACAACCCTTTGTGGCTTATTCTATTCTGCCCGGAGACCATTTTTTTGCAAATTTCAATGATATGAGAAAGAAAGCAGCAGGGAAGTTATGTTGACTTTTAAAAGGCTGGAATTTGAATGGGTGCCCTTTGCTATCGCTTGGTCAGAGTTGGTCGATCACAAGGGTATTCAAAGCATCCATGTGTCAGGACAAGAACGGAAACAGGACCCAATTGCGTTACTTTTCTCACAAGTTTTATGAAAGGAAAGCGGAAGACTGCGCCTACGATTCCGGTGTTCGCTTGGCACGGGAAGCAGGTTGCTCTTTTACTCGGATTGTGATCCGAACACGGAAGTGGATCTTCCGTAGCGAGCGATGGCGGTGTCAAGGATGGAAAAAAAGGTCGTAAGCCGGGACGGGAGAGCAGACGTGGTCGGAATCAAAAACGTGTCGTAAGTCGGGACTGGAGTGCAGACCTGGTCAGGATCAAATCGGGTCGTAGCCGGAGACAGAGGGGAGCAAAAATGACACAGGTGGGACTCAGGGTAGAAAAAGGCTTGCCTAGTATACACTGAGGTTCGTAGACGGACTGACAACAGGCACAGACAGGACTGGGTTCAAATACTGACAAGGAGCCAATCAGAACCCGCGGCGGTTGGCACCAAATGAGCGGGCACAGGTGCTTTGCATCTGTAATCATGACACCATGTGTTATGATCTCAGACAATTCTACTTTTTAGCTGTTCTTGGAATTTTCCTTTTGGTCAATTTTCACACCTTTGTATCTCAATGACTAACTGATTTTACACTCTCCTTGTTGTACTTTTCCTTCCTAACCTCCCTTCTTTGAATCATTAATTTGAATTTTCCAACCACCCTTAACATCAACCCACTCGTTTGCCTTGATTTTCTCACTTCATGCACTCAACCTTGTACCTACCTTTCCCCCTCACAATGTCTGGACCTTAAATTCTATCCCTCGGTTGGTTGTCTCATCCACTAGCATGAAATCACATGTTTTGACTGCGTCCCTGCAGTGCGGCCAACATTTAGCGAATGTTTTGACACCCTTGTCACCTTTCCTGTGTCTCCTCGTCCTGTTTTTGTGGACTTTTCACGGATTTACAGAACAGATAATTCAAGAAATTATCAGCTAAAGGAAAAAATAACGGAAATTATTACGTGAGTAAGCTCAACAAATGTGAAGACAAGAAATCAGAAATGTTGTCTCAGGTTTTGATGGATTTTTTTTATTCGTCAGCAGTTTGAAATCACAAGTGCTTTTTTAGAGGCAGGAGTGTTGCTGGTCCTTTCCTGTGCCCCGGTTTGTAATCTCATATTTTGGCAGACTGTTATAGAGAGAAATTAAAAACAAATACTTCAGTTTTTGTTTTTGAAATGCAGCTTTATCTTCGGGGGAAGCTACTCGCTATTTTTCCCTCGAAATTTGGTCTAATCGTCTTTCAGAAGACACTTCACTTCAATTTTTTAAAAGTTTTTTTAACTTTTACACTTCCTTTTTCCTACATTGTGTCCTGCCAGAGACCATCTTCATCAAGGGGGCTCAGTGGTCTTTTGGCCCTTTTTAAACACTTTATATTTTCCTTCTGCCCTCTGTGACCCAGTTACACAGACTGTTAACCTTTTACTTGATCAATCCATCCATTTTCTTCTGCGTATCCGGGGTCGAGTCGCAGGGATCAGCAGCCTCAGCGGGGAAGCCCAGACCTCCCTATCCCCAGCCACTTCATCTAGCTCAACCGACGGGATCCCGGGGCGTTTCCAGGCCAGCCTAGAGACATAGTCTGTCCAGCGTGTCCTGGGTCGTCCATGCAAGGAACACGTTCCAAGTGAAGCGTCCCGGAGGCCTCCTTATCAGATTCCCAAGCCGCTTCAACTGGGTCTTCTCAATGCGGAGGAGAAGCGGTTTCTACTGAGTCCCTACAAGATGACCCTGCTTCTCACCTTATCTCTAAGGGAGAGCCCAGCCATCCTGCGGAGGAAACTCATTTCAGCCGCTTGTATCCAGGACCTTGTCCTTTCGGTCATGACCCACAGGTCATGACATTAGATGAGGGTAGGAACGTGCATAGATCAGTAAATCGGTACAGGGTCCGCATGGCGGGAGATGCTGCAACGATTCGTCTGTTGATCTACCGTTTTATCCTACCGACACTCGTGAAACAGATCCCAAAGTACTTGAACTCCTCCACTTAGGGCAGGATCTCATCCCTAACCCGGAAGGAGCGCCTCTTCTGGCTGAGAACCATGATTTCGGACTTGGAGGTGCTGATCTTCATCCTTGTGATAAAGGGCTATACAAATGAACATGACTTGATAAAAAAATAAAAATCCTAAATAGAAATAAACTAGGGTAATAATTGCACATAATCAATTGGGATGTGAATGCATTTCAAATTACAACCAATCACACTAAAAATTCTAAATGAACGTTTACAAACATGCATTTTTATCATCCCCCTGATTTTGATGGATGAACATTGTAGAAATTATCATTGACAACAAGGTAGTAATAAAATATGTAAAAGAAAACTAAATCGGATAAAAACATGACATATAGACAAATATTTATATTTATAAGGTAGTTTTCGTAGACTGGCTTAAGTGCATCAGAGCAATAGTGCAATAACATTCGCAGAAATATATTTCCCAAATAAGAGTAGAAAAATAGAATATGAATATAGATTTTTCCATACATAGGGCATATTTATATATTTTTCACAGTTTACTGTGCTTGTTTAAGGTGGTCACGGCCTTGGGTAAGAAACTGTCTCTGAGCCTGTTAGCTGGGGAGTCATTAGCCAATAGCCGATGCACTTCTTATTATTTATTTTTTTGGTTTGAACAATTTTATTGACACTATTAATGGCAAACAAACAATGTGAGGTTTGAACAATTTTTCTCGACAATCTTAACAGCAATTAAGCATATTCACAATTTCGTTCTATTTGACAATATGATGTTTTAACATTTTTTTCCAACGTTTTAACAGGAATTAAACACACAATTTCATGATATCATATCCCAACAATATGAGTTTTATCAACACTTTTAACAGCAATTAAATACATTCACAATTTCATTATATTCTAACAATATGAGGTTTGAACATACTGTCACTTTTTAGATAAGAGGAGAAAGGAGGCGGAGACTTCTTGTGATGATGGGCTTAACAAATAAACATTACTTGACTTTAAGATTGCCACTTCCATAAGATTGCCACTTATTATTTATATGAGAGTTGTTGTTGTTTTTTCTCTTTAAAAAATGATTTAAACCACAACATGTAGTTTGGCCAGTCTTTATATTTTAAACCTATGTAATCTCAGTAAAAGTACATTTTGCCACCTCTGTCCAGTACCAAACGTCCCATGGTTCGGTACAGGCCCGCGACCCATGTTTAAGGATCACCTTTAAAGCCCACATAGCATTGAGGAAGGTGGGACGTTGGAGGCGACCGATTGGTCTTCTCCCCGAGAGTCCTAGCTCTCATGCGTCCCATTGGCTAATATCCACGTCACTCATCACCTCCCACAGAGTTAACCCCGCCCTTCTTTGCACCGACTCGATGTCCAGCCAAAGACGGGGATTTTAGGACGAAAACACCCAACTCGGCGGCGATTTCGGAGTCCCCCTTCCCGCTGCGTGTTTTGAAATGCCGAACATGCCAGAACGGAAGTTAAACGCGTATGAACGTACTGTCACTTTTTAGATAGGAGGAGAAAGGAGGCGGAGACGTTTCAGACTCCCTTTCGCTAAGTTGGCGTCGTCGTCCCCCCTGGCGATGGAGGTTTCCGACTGGACCCGCCTGGACCACCGCAGTGTGTCGGACGCTGATCGTCGACTCCTCGCTGAGTGAAAACCTGGAGGGATTGAATACACCTGTACTAGTCTCCACTTCTTGGCGAAACGAGAGGGTGCGAGAAGTTAACGCGTTAACGTTAGTTACTCCTCAAACCCACTCTCCTGAAACACGATGACCAGCGTGGATGTGACCTAAAGCGCACATTCGTGTCACCCCTAACCTGGACTTTTTCTCTACATTTTTGTGAAATAATTTAAACATCGAATATTGCTCACCGTCTCCCAAATTCAGACAACCATGTCGGTGAAAGAGAACCCCTGTCGAAAATTCCAAGCTAACATTTTTAATAAGAACAAATGTCAGAATTGTTTTAAACCTCGAGAATCTCACCTGCTCAACGATGAAGACCTCAATCAGGTGAGAACTTCATTTTACTATATGTCTTAAATGGGATAAATATGTTTTTAAAGTCAAATAATGACCAACATGCTGAGGTGAGAAGTACCAAATGGTAAGTAAGTATGACGCACTGAGTCAACTTACATGATAAAGTACAGTAGTACATGGTCTGAATAAACTCAGGTAAAAAAAAACAACAACACTGTCAAATCTATGTTGGGGTGGGTATAAAAATATACAGAAGAAAAATTACTTAAACTCGGGGTCACCATGTATGTGCCCGTGAGCACGAAGTAGCTCCCTAGGAGCACCTGAGCAGCCTAGGGACTAGCTCTGTATATAGTTAAGTCAAGTCATGTTTATTTGTATAGCCCTTAATCACAAAGAGTCTCAAGGGGCTGCACAGATCACAGATTATTGCAAACCACAGACTATTATTACACCATCCCCTGATCTAAAACCTAGGTGAGGGCAAGGAAAAAACAAAAAACCTCAACATGAGGAAAATGAAAACCTTGAGAAGGGACCGCGCATGAGGTGATCCTCCTTCCAGGATGACCAGGCTGAAATTAATGTTGCAATAACAAATCATAAACAGATATCGTCAACATAAAATACAAGTTATTTATATGCTATAGAATAGAAGTGTGTTTTAAGCTTAGATTTAAACGTTTCCACTGAGGTTGCAGATTGACTCTCAGGCAGCAGAGCATTCCACAAAATCGGGGCCCGAATGGAGAACGCTCTCATACCTGCGGATCTCTTCTTGGCTCTTGGGATCCCGAGTAGACCAGCATTTTCAGAGCAAAGGCTCCGGACCGGAACATAGGGTTCACCAGTGATGGGCCAGTGTGATTTTTTTTTTTTTATAGGAAGTTAGACCCGATCAATGCCTTCAGATGCACCGTAAATTATTTCAAATTAATTATTAAATAAGCCTATCCATAATTGATATGTGTACATCACTCAGATGTGTTGGTGATTTTCTAAGTCTATTTTGTTTCCACTTCTAATAATTGGAACATACTCACAATCATTAACTCTCTTCGGGTGCTCCCACCCTTAAAAACGCTTACGATTTAGAAAAAAACACAATTTTTTGTAATTTAAACTAAAAATCTTTTACTTGAGACTAGTACCTTAGAGTCCGGCGGTTTATTTTTTTAATCAAGCCGAAGCGTGAATAAACCAATCTAACGATCGCATTTGATTTCCGTTTGATATTCCATTTTATATCCCAAAATACTATCCAGTCTGTGGTCTGTGCAGCCCTTTGAGACTTCTTGTGATTAAGTGCGTTACAAATAAACATGACTTGACTTTAAGATTGCCACTTCCATTTTGAAACAAGCACATGTTGTTTTTGTTGATGTGTTTTGCACATAATAATAGAGACTGCGATGAAATATACCACTTTTTATTGTTAATAGGTTGAAATGTATGTTAAACATTGTAATAATAAACATTGTACTGTAACATTGCAGTAATCACCTAACATTATTTTGGAAATTCATACCGAACTAGTTGCCTTTTGCGTTAATCCATAACTAAAAAGGTTGACTCCCGAACCCCTGTTTGAATCAAAACAACTAAAACATGTCTTCAAGAAAAGACTCAGAGTGGAAAAGAAAGATCATTTTTTGTAAAAGAAGCCCCTAACCAAAACGGGCAGACTTAATATATCTAAAAAAAAAAATGGTTTTTTTTTCTGCACTATGATGACTATGTTTGCACCAATGCATATGTTGACTATTTTTTGCACTATGATGACTTTTGCAGCAAATGCAAAATTGCACAACCCTTACGATACCAACTGTATTACAATACCAACTGTATGTAACATCCTACATGCCGACATTTCTTGTGTAAATATCATGTAAATTATAACTATAGCCTTATCCTCCTTGTTTTATAACCTTATCTTCTCTGTTCCTTTATCTTCTCGGCTTTTTACCTCACTGTGAATGTGTGAAACTGGAGTGTCATGGCCAATTTCGTTGTCACAATATGTTAACCCATATTGTAACAATGACAATAAAGGTATATTCTATTCTATTCTATTCTATTCTAAACCCCAAACGGCAAGGGGTCCACTGTTTTAACTTGAACAGGTGGATTTACTCCCGTTTATCAGCTGTGCTAACATATGTTTCCTTACTCCAAAACAATCTTTGCCAACATTGTGCTTTATCGCCATATAGCAGATTAAATCACCGCTGCCTTTCCACTGCCCACAACTGGGTATTTTGTATTTTAATAAAAGTACACAACACTTTTCTTACCTCTTGTATATGTTAAAAAACTGTTGATGTGTGGTTGTAGTGCCTGGGCATGCAAGTATCATGCCTGTCACAACATGTTGTTGCCATCAAAATATTACCAAATATATTTTTCTGCTGCATAAGGACAATTTTCCTTCCAGTATAGTTAAACTGGATAGTTTCCAGAAGCGCACCTGGGGATCCCTTGCGGCACGTGAACGTGCCATGACAGTGTTTGGGAATCCCTGTCGTATTGTGTGGTGTAACATTAACATTTAACTCAACATCGGAATGAGTGGCCCCGCGCTAGCTAAGGTGTGTCTTGGTTTCATGCGTCAAAAGAGCCTAAAAGTGCAAAGGTTTGTTTGAACTCAATTATTCAACCTAGGGGCGCTTATTGACCTTAATTTCACGCTGAACTAGGCCTCTGCCAAAGCTTTCCACCCCACTGGTCACGACCTACAGCTTTTTCTGATTAATTTGGTCCAAAAAGAAAGAAAAACCATGCAGAAACGATTCTCTATTTGTCAGTGTTCAAACTGTTATATAGGTTCAGATAACAGCATGTTCCATTTGTTGATTAATCACAAATGGTCCTACTCCAGCTGGTCAGAAAGTGAAAGCTCTGGAAAGGTAGCAGCACATTTTCCCTAGAATATAATGGAAAATAGTTTGTCTTTGGTTGAGGAACACCGGCTGTCAACCTCCATCCTAGCCAGTCATGTCTTAGTTGCAAATTTTTCCGACAACAGAGTGCTTCATTCGGTTCATGTCTGTCTGAAATTGGCGCACAATCTGTTTTTGGAAGCTCCATTGAAATATTTTGCTTCCCATATACAATTGAGACTGACATTAACTCAGTAATCATTGTGAAGTCTTTACAAACTGTAACACAAGTAAACTTAAAATAGATTGTAAAACAGCAAATTGTGTCTCACATTCTGCCGCTAGGCTAATCGTACATTGCCATAAAATCAGTTAGTTGGTCTGTGATGAGCACTTTTTGTTACTTAGATCCGTCCTACTCTTCTTGTGTTAATCTCTTTGAAAACTATGGTAAAAATATGCAACACCACCTTATTGTTAATAAATTAGCATTTTATTAATACAGGATTTTCGATTTTAATATGATACCTGTGTTAAAGGGAGAGCTGTCCAATATTCATAAGGATATATTATGACATCAGTAGATTCAGGAACAATTTCATGTTTGGTGTAAAATAATACATTAAGAGACTAAATCGAGTAATATTACATAGAATAATATTCAGCAAGAAAATCTCACCCATTTGTTTTAAACTATAGTCTGGATACGAGACTGATACCATTATCAGATCTGGGAACCCTCCGTATATTGCTCCTCTACTATGGCACTCATACTGATAGTGTCATCAAATATAACTACAGTGGCCATGCCGGATTTTGATTGATAACTTTCTGTGTTTTCTCTAAAAGGTCCTGCACTTGCTTTGAATTTATTTTGTAGGAAACAAACGTGACATAACATCTGTGATTGTACTTTCACTGGTCTGTACAATCTGTTTTTCCTTTTAATTTCCCTGTGTTCATACTGAGACACAACATATTGGAATTGCCTTGTGTTACAGGCCACAATTTGGTGAATTGTGTGGTAAGACCAAAAACGGAGCTGGATATTATTAAAATGTCAGTTATTGCAGCAAAAATAGTGTTATATAAGAGAGACTTGTCATTTTGAAGAACAGCAGGAACATGATTTGATTACAATAGAGCATTTTACCATTGCAATGCAGATTCACTTTTTCAAGTATTGGGATCATGTTTGACGAGTACAAATTCAAATTGACCGGACTCGTACTCACACTTACTGATGGGTGTGCCACATTATCGTGACATTTTAGTCCTTAAAGATTAGATTTTCCAGCTGCTGTTCTCACACTGAGGGCTGCCTGACGTAGGCCTACTATTTTAGCCAGACACGACTGAAGTGCAAAGTGAACAATCAAATCCCAATCCCTTCATTTTTTTTAGTTCATCCAAGACCCAGAGAAGTGGTTTTATTCTGATCGGCGGAACAATGAGGTCAGGAGATGTTGCAACCCGCACACTTTAACCACCAAACCATTCAAGGGGAAAACTTGAACTGGAATTATCAGAGTGTATTTTTTAAATGGGGCAGCTGTCAGGTCAAGTGAGGAAAGACAAGATCTTTTTTTTTAACCCCATGCAAGTCTCTGTGGGTTTCAGGCATATTTTCACAGGCTTGGACGCAGCCTGCATCAGTGTGATTCCTTCCTGCTGGCGGGCCCATTATCAGATAGTTTTGCTACAAACTGCCAACAGACCGAGACTGTGGTTTCATGGGAATTGAAGATTTAAAGTTGCTGCTATTTCATTTTCTATCTCATGCAGGGTGATGCGCTGAACCTTTTTCAATTAAAACAAAAGCTAATTTAAAAATCTATATTTTTAAAATTATATTTGCCTGGATGAAAGGATGAAAGTTCTGACTAATCTAGCCCCCGTTTCACGGGTTTGTGAGCGCACGTTAGCATTTGTAGAGTACAAGTCCTATTGTTTAAGCGCAAACCCACAGTGCGACATTTCGTGCGACTTTTTTTTGATATTTACAAGAGAAGCCGGCTGTGGTCAGGCATGGCTTGTTTTACTCGAAATAACCGCTGACTACTCAAGTGGCGAGGGTTCAAGTATGTGGCAGAACTATGTAAGAAAGCATGCCAGGCCCACTTGTGTTTTTGAAGTCAAAATCTGCGACTTTCTTTATGGGGTCGATTTGTTTTACCTCACCACCCAGGCCCTAACCTCTGTATGTTAGCACACTTTTCTTAGTGGATCAGAGAGAAATCTACTGGACTGTCTCAGAAAATTAGAATATTGTGATAAAAATCTTTATTTTCTGTAATGCAATTAAAAAAACAAAAATGTCATACATTCTGGATTCATTACACATCAACTGAACTATTTCAAGCCTTTTATTGTTTTAATATTGGTGAATTTGGCTTACAGCTTAAGAAAACTCAAAAATCCTATCTCAAAATATTAGAATATCATGAAAAAGTATACAAGTAGGCTATTCAACTAATCACCTGAATCATCTAATTAACTCGAAACACCTTGCAAGGGTTTCCTGAGCCTTAAAAACACTCAGCTTGGTTCAGTAAACTAAATCACAAGTATGGGGAAGACTGCTGATCTGACTGCTGTCCAGAGGACTATCATTGATACCCTCCATCAGGAGGGTAAGACACAAAAAGAAATTTCTCAAAAAGCAGGCTGTTCACAGAGTGCAGTTTCAAAGCATATCCACAAAAAGTCTGTTGGAAGGGAAAAATGTGGCCGGAAACGCTGCACAACCAAGAGAGATGACCGCAGCCTTAACAAAATTGTGAAGAAGAGCCGCTTCCAGAATTTGGGGGAGCTTCAAAGACAGTGGGCTGAAGCTGGAGTCCAGGTATCAAAAGCCACAGTTCACAGACGTGTCCGGGAAATGGGCTACAATAGCCGTATTCCCATGGTCAAGCCACTTCTGAACTCAAGACAACGGAAGAAGCGTCTGACTTGGGCTATGGAGAAGAAGCACTGGACAGTTGCAGAGTGGTCCAAAGTCCTCTTTTCAGACGAAAGCAAGTTTTGCATTTCATTTGGAAGTCAAGGCGCCAGAGTCTGGAGAAAGGCTGGAGAGGAGCAAAATCCAAGTTGCTTGAAATCCAGTGTGATGTTCCCACAGTCAGCAATGGTTTGGGGAGCCATGTCAGCTGCTGGTGTTGGTCCACTGTGTTTCATCAAGTCCAGAGTAAATGCAACTGTGTACCAAGAGATTTTAGAGCACTACATGCTACCATCTGCTGAAAAACTCTATGGAGATGAGGATTTCATTTTCAGCATGATCTGGCACCTGCCCACAGTGCCAAAACCACCAGTAACTGGTGCACTGACCATGGCATCACTGTCCTTGATTGGCCTGCTAATTCCCCTGACCTGAACCCCATCGAGAATTTGTGGGGTATAGTTAAGAAGAAGATGAAAGACACCAGACATACAAATGCAAATGAGCTGAAGGCCAATATCGAAGCATCCTGGGCATCAATAACACCTCAGCAATGCCACAGGCTGATTGCCTCCATGCCACGCCGGATTGATGCAGTAATCCGTGCAAAAGGATTCCCAACCAAGTACTGAGTGCATCAATGGACATTTTCAAATGTTTGATTTAGTTTTGCTGTTATAAAATTATTTTTTTACTTGGTCTGAGGAAGTATTCTAATATTTTGAGATAGGATTTTTGAGTTTTTTTCAGCTGTAAGTCAAAATCAGCAATATTCAAATAATAAAAGGCTTGAAATAGTTCAGTTGATGTGTAATGAATCCAGAATGTATGACATTTTTGTTTTTTTAATTGCATTACAGAAAATAAAGAACTTTATCACAATATTCTAATTTTCTGAGACAGTCCAGTATGTTGGCCTTTTCCACCCCCCTATCTAAGAGCAGCATGGTGCACTGGAATCAAGCCAGTGGGGAAAAATGGCCTGCAGTCAACTCAACACAAGCTAGTGAATTTGACTACCCTGACAGCACTGTGAACTCTATTGTTTCTGTGTTTGTTTGGTTGAATGATGTGGTCATGGAATATGAGCAGTTCTACTTATCTAATCTGCCGCCTTTTTATTAAGCGCTTAATTTTACCGTTCATGTTTGTGATTCATAATCACGTTTTCTCATCAACAGGCAAAACCGATTTATGGTGGGTGGTTGCTGCTTGCGCCAGAGGGAACCAATTTTGACAATCCTTTACATCGATCTAGGGTAAGTGTTGGCTTTAACTTTGGATGAAATTTTGAAACCTTTTTGACACTGTCGTCTATTTCAAGATGTTAAATAATTGCATGTAATTTGGTTTTCTTCTTCCCTAAATTGTTTAAAAAGTGTATAGATATCATTTTTATAGACCTGACAAACTACTGTTATTCTTGAAATTTGCTTAAAGCATGGAAACATCAAGGCCCACGGCACGCTAAATATGTGATTTTTTTGGGGGGTTTTCAAACTAAGTTATTAGAATGTTTGAATCAGAAATGTCCAAACTTTTCAGAAAGTGGGACAGATTTGGTAAGCTGAAAATGTGTGCGGGTCGACTATTCATCATGCATTCTTTGAACAGTCCCTGTGAAAGGTTTGCAGTGTTAGGTGATCAGCGTCGCGATCTCGCAGCTCGCTTTTAGAGCATTTTCATTTGACTCGCATGGTCTTGTAAAAAAGCTCTGCTTTGCCATTAAAACAGCTTCCAGTTGCTTTTCACAGCGTTCGTTTCAAGTTAGCTTTTTGTATTCTGCAAATTAGATGGATGCAGTTTTTTGGGATTTCAGTGAAAAAATACTAAATTTTCCACTTGTCCTGGAAGCAGTAGCCCTCACAGTCAACTTTCCTTTTTTTATTTACAGTCGCCATGTCGGAAATTGGGTGGGCTAAAATTCTTCCAGAAAGCCAAGGCCAAAGGGGGCCAAAGGGATACTGCTATCATCTGGTGAAATGGTGACATTTTTTGGGGGTACCAATTTATTTTATACTGTGATAATATTAATTTTATGACTGAGTCGGTGGGCTAGTAAAAATGTAATCAAGGATTGTAACTGTAACTTATGGTTTATAGTATTATAAACGAATGTATAGGTATTTAATAAACTGTTTTTAAAATGTAAAGACAATTTTATATCGTAAAACTACTGTTTATGCCGGAACTTGGTACAGGTGACTACTAAAGAGTTGTGGTATTTAACATCCCTAATTCTAATTGCTTAGTTTTATTTTCAGTTGTTTTTCAAAACTGTTTTTAAAGAATTGTGTTATTTGTAGTGTAACAATTGAAAGTGAATCTTTGTTTTTATTTACTGGGATCATTTCGGTATCTATTTTTACACTCTTTGGGAACTGACTTCAACTTCCTGTATGAATCCCCCGGTAGTTCACAAACAAGTGAGCCTGATATTGACTAGATTCCTTGAACCCTGCTCCCATGGCATCTTGTAATGTGAGCGCCTCTCCGTTACGCCGCCCTCTTTATCAACTTCCAGATAAAAATGGTGGCGGAGCATCCTAAAAGTAGAGTTGGGAAAATGTGGGGGAGGTGATTGAAAAGTCCCAGTTCTCACAGCCGCTCTGATGGCTTCCTTATGTTTTTTGTGGGGGTGTTGGGAATTTTTGGGAGGTCAAACGGTGTTTGGGGTGGCGAAGCACCTCTGGATCATTCACCCTTGTTTTTGTCAATACTGTACCTTGCTGTCAAACATGGAAGCACCAGTATGTCCAGCGTAGTGCGATTGTCGGTGCCAATCTTTTTACAATTTGTTGTTTTTCATTCAATGTCTTCATTGTATGTGTAATGGACAAGATTGTTACAAATGGCAGGCAAACCTGTTGGGACTTCCCAAACGTACCTTAGAAACAGCTGATCAATATTTTATAGATTATGGCGGAACTTGAGCCCACCAGAAGAAACGGAACACTGTTAGAGACAATGTTTGTCGGGAGGGGGTGGGGTTGCTCATTTATTATAACAAAAACAAAAAAATGGCCAATGAAAACTTTCACCAAGCACAGTGATATAGATATCTGGACAAAAGGTACAAATAGGAAACAGTAATGTTAGGCCTTATGTGATGCTCCACTTGCTAAAGGAATGTGTTATAGTCTATGATAGTCCCACTGTGTCATTGTTTACCAAAGAGTAACTAGTATAGTCTTTACATTGGTGTATGCACTGGAGTGCATCGATCCATTTTTGTTTTATCTCTAAACTTAGAATGTTATTGCACGGGTGCACAATACGAACGGTTAGCACAACCGTCTTACAGTGCGTAAATGTGGGATTTGAATTCAGACTTGTGTGCGTGGGGTTTATATGTCCTTTACATGCTTGTGGCTTGAGCCTCGGGAATAAATGTGAGTGTTACTATTTGGTCCACCTTTTAAGTCTACTGGGATAGGCATCAGCTCACCCGTGATCGAAGTCAGGTTAAGTGAGAGAAAACGGGATGAAGGGTTTTCTAGTGCAAGGCCTGATTGATTTTCCGTGGCTCAAGTGTGTGCAATGACTTGGAATGATGACTCCCAGAATTCCTGACATGCAAAAAAAATCTTCCACGGGTAAAAGTTTCATTCTGCTCTGCTGCTCCAATTCCTCCATTGTGTCTGTAAGCAACCTTGACTTTTAAGTCATGAAAAGAATACCAAGTCGTAGTGAACCAAATGTGTCTTTGAGGGCGGGGAGTGATGAACACACTTGTCCAGCCAGAAGACTTTTACAGTTTGCACTGTTGTTTGCCAGGTGCATGCCAAAATGAATGTTGATGGTGTTTTTCTGTAACTCAGACCTTATTAAAACTCATCGACTTTGTCATGAGAACATTTGTGTGAAACGTTACAAAGGAAGTGTATTATTTTGGGTTAGTGGCTTTGGAATATTACCAATGAATATTAATTTGAATATTTCTCATCCTGATGTTTCTATTTGTCTATTTTAATGCACAGTTTTTTTTTTTCCTGCAGAAATGGCAAAGGAGGTTCTTCATCCTTTACGAACACGGCTTGCTACGCTACGCTCTGGATGAAATGGTGAGTCCAAGCAGCCTTTTTTTTCCACTCACATACTTTTGTCGCATGCACTGTAAATATGTACCTGCACTTTATCAAACAATATAAGGCAAGTAACCACAGCCCCTGAGACTTCTCAAAAGGGTAGCTTTGAAACTGAGGCACCAAGATCCTTAAAGCGAGCAATCCACAAAATACCATTAAGATCCGGTTATTGTTAACTTGGATTTGTAGTCATTTTAAATTTGTGTGCCACTTTTGCTATAATACTGCAATGAAAACAAGGTTTAACAATCGTAGCAAACTTGAATACAGTAAACGTCCAAACTAGTGTTACGATGTCAGTAAGAATGAAGTCAAACCACACACGGTGTTGATGCAGAGAGTCATGTGCCGGGGTCTGACTGTTTGGTTTGTGGCCTGTTCAAATATTGTGCAAGATCCTCATGATTCCTTTGGGTTCCGAAAGGAAACTGGAATAACCGCCCTGGTGCCAGGAAGATCGATGTCGTTTTAGCAAGCGCCAGACGTCCAGTATCAAATAGCTGCTGTTTTTTTTGCAAGTCACCTGTTCATGTTTGGTTCCAGTCGCTCTATGTCATGTGGTTGAGCCGTGACTGACCCAGAAGCAGCGCTTTTCAAAGCACGGAATTGCGCACTGTGTTATGGTAAAGCATCAGCACATCCTTTATTTGACCTGTTCTTTCTACGGGCGGCATGTTCTGGCAAAAGAGATGCTGAGTGTTTATATAATAGGGATGGAACGGATTTGAGTTTAAACCTTGGGGGGAAATTGCATTTTCCCCACAGATTGCGTCTTATGCTGAGTGGTTTGTGTATTCATTTTGAGTCCCAAATGCAGGGGAAGCCCTTTTTTTTCAGCGTGGTGCCACATTATAAGAAACAATGTGAGAAATACTGCACAATGTCTTGTCCACACTGAATGTTGCTGAACGGAAAGGCTTTGCTGACAAGATGGTAACACCGGAAGGAAGATTAATGATGTAAAGAAAAAGCTCACCCTTGTCCTTTGTTCATTGTTGGTAGGATGTCAATCATCCGCTTTTAATCTCCTTACCGATAAAGGGTTGAAAAGGAGGGAGGTTAGCGAGGGTCCAGGGTTGGAAATATCAAGTGACACTCAATATCGAGCCTCACAGTAATCATTTGTTTCATTTGGTGGCTTATGAACCGCCTCCTAAGCTTTGCTTTGAGAAATAAATGTGAAAAACAATATCTGCCACATCACCAGGTGCTTTTTATTGATTACTGTTTATGTTTAATAAAATAGTTGGCCAAAATAGTAGTAAATCTTTTACTAAAGTTGGTTAATTGTTACCTTGAATCCTGTCAGGAGTTGGGTATTTTAAATGCTGTTTTGTGTGTAGCATTATGTCCAATTAAAAGAACCTCTATCTTTTGCCGGTATCATGTTGATCCAGACCAAATCACATGTCTCTTCCAAGGGAATGTTGGGCTTGGAGATGAGGTTGGTGCACCCTATTTTCTTCTCAGCCCGTATTTACTGCTTTGTATCTTGACATTTAACCAAAGCCAGATGGGCTGTGGTCCCAACCTGCAGGATGTGGCCCAGCTGTAAGGGGGAAGAGAACAGTTTTAGTAAAGGCCCTTTACTACCACAATTCTCTGCGCCACTGACTTGGAGTTGCCCACCTGGGGTGGACAGCTACTGTGAAGCAGCTAGAAAAAAATACTTGAACCTCAGCTAGAAAATGCATTTGGTTACTGGATGGAGGGGAGAAGACATACTCTTATGTAGGACTATTTGGCTGCCATGACTTTTTGTTTTGCTTTGAAAATGTTGTGCTTGCAATGTAATTTTTTATTTTGATACGCTTATAGCATTGGAATAAGTTCACTTACAGCGAATAATGGAGAGCAATTCAAGTCTTCTGTAGTAAGCTGTAAAGGCTGGTTTCCCTGGGCAACTGGCGCAGTTATTTCAGAGGGACTAAGTTACCAAGGGCGACATGTTTTGTCGTTTACTTCAGCAACAAATGTCTACCCCATTTACTGTCAAACAATGGGCTGAGTTATCTTTTTTATTGGAAGCTCCTTTCCTCTTCAGGTCGTGACTGAAGGAAAACAGAACAAAATACTGCTGAAGCATCACTAGAACTTGCTGTCTGTTCTTAGGCAGCTGACAAGAAACAGCACTTCATGTGCACTGCAGCTGCATTGCAGTTTTCTGTGTTGTTTCCTAACTTTTAATGGCGATTTTACACAATTTATTCACACTTGACACACTGGGATTGAAGTTTAGCAGCGGTTTGTATCTTCAACCAATGGTACATGTAGCAGGTTCTGGATCTGTGTCTGTTACTTAGGTTTGCTCACAACCTTTTTGTTCATGTAAATTGTCCTTTTGTTGAAAGGAAATTCTCAGAAAGTTGTAATTTGTCTTTTATGCTAAGAATGATACTTTGAAAAGGGGTGGTTGTATGCTCTCCTGCAGGTTTCCTTGTGTGTGGTGCACCTGCAATCAAAAGCGCTTAAAAGCCAAAGTTGTGTCAGGAGCAGGTGTTCTAAACAGGGATCAGAAACTTCACTTTTTGACTAACATTATGCAATGCTTCTCTAAGTCAATTTGATGTTAACAGAAATGAAAATTAAACCAGTACATCTGAACAATAGAATAGTAAACTGGTGTCTGTTTGCCGAGCATCAAAAATAGCAGCTAATTGGCAGCATGTTAACCGCTGCTTTCCACCACTAATTACTAAGATGCCACAGCAATTGATAGTTTTTTTGTAGTGAATGTTACTTTGGCTTTTCATTAAATCTGTAATTTCTACCATATTTCAAATGATTTTCCTGCACATAAAAATTATTTAAAGCCAGTGAGATGCATGTAAAATAGATGCACAATTCCATTATTCGATACTTGGGACTTTTTAGGTGGGTGTAAAGAACCCTCCAGTGCTCCTTCAATCACACCAGGATGAGCGTCAAAAATCAACTCCCACACTCTTAACAACTGTGCTGCATTGCTTATGCAACGCTTAGTTGCAACCTACCACACTTTCATCCAGTTGACGCACGCACTTATGGACATCACTTTGTGTTATTTGAATTATGTTTTCATTTTAATAAGTCAATGATGTCAGTAATTGACTTCATATGAAATTGGCCATTCATGGGTATCATTTTAAAAAAAATCTTAAATTGTTCTCCCTCTAATCAAAATTCATACCCGCATTCTTAGAAGTAACTTTGTAAACATGTATTCAAAGAGTCCTAAATCAAAAAAGTTTGTGTATTGACCACATCCCTCATTATTCTCTACAAGAACATGATGTTCTCATCACGTTTTTAGCCCTTGAAGTCATTAGAATCTTATGTACGCTCAATTAATTTCCTGTGTTTACTGGAATTCGAAAGTGTGGATCTCTGCCCTCTTGCACTGTCCAAAACTGGAGTTTTGAGACACTTCCTATTCCCATTTTGTGCATTCTTTGTTAATCTGAGACACACCATCCTGCTTTCTCTTCAACAAATCTTGTGGATACAAGCTTCGATTGCCCTAACCTGTGTTAGTATTCAGATTTGCATATTATTATATGATTATTCATACCCCTGTTGATGGGCTTTTGTTTTATGGATAGTGACTGACGATTGAATTTTGAGAGAAGAATTTTAATTCATACAGTGTTCTCTAGGCTTTCTGAGCTAGCAATTAAGACTCCAGTATCAAACCGTAAAGAGTATGTCATATGTGGAAGTTTTTGAGTAGAATTTTGTTTATTATGTTGCATTGATAATACTGGATTGCATTCAAGACTCCTACTACTGTCAACGTTTGTGTGTGGATCCTTTGGGTAAAGTATTTGCTGGCTTCTAAAGAGAATGTTGTGTTTCTTCTTTAACACGTGCCCTTCCTTCCCAGTGAATCCAGTAGTAACCAATCAGTTGGAATGTAAACAACCACGGGCTGCAGTGTAATAACACTTCATGTTGCACAAGGCAGCAAAACCATGGGAATGGTCTCTCAAATAGCTCGTAATCCTCAGCTCAATGCGGCTGCCTGTCAAACTAATGATAGGCCCAAGTTACAAATGCTCCCAACTGGCCAGTCAGTCACAAATGCAATGTGGCAAAGGTGTACTTGACAATGAGAGTGGATAGATGCAGACAATATATCAAATCATTTTGTGGATGTGAATCCTTAATTATGTTTAGTTTACTTGTTTTTGAATCTTTACGCAGATTTCCCAGATTTGTTTTTCTCTTTCTTGAGCCATCCATCATGCAAAGGAGTGCAAGCCCCACAAGGCATTGGCCAAAGACAGCGGTCTACTCTTCCAGACATAGCCTTTACCTTTGCTTTCCCATCGTTGTCTGCTCAGTCCCCCTCTCTCTCTCTCTCTCTCTCTCTCTTTCACCCTGCCAAATTCTTGTACATCCGTCTTTCATTCCATTTTGCTCTGGCCAATAAATCATTGGTGTTAAAGAAAGCAGCCAGCAATGTTGTGCAACTTCTCCCTCTCTCATTCTCCAGAGCCTCTGCTTTGCCCGCTTTGCTCAATTTGGTTGAAAAGTGGACCAAGGCGCTGACAAAAGGTTTTATTGAAAGTGTCACGGTGAAGGGCGAGTCAGCGTTGAGAAAGGAAGTCATAAAATAGTGGGGTAAATTGGTAGGTGTGTGTATATGTGAATGAGAGGTGTGCTGTAATAGCACCCGCCAAACGGTCTAAAAAAAGTACCATTATAATTCACTTTTTTTTTTTTTAACCATACTCTTCCCATTTCCTAGAAAGAAGCCTTCAGCTTCAAGTATGAACCCGAAACATGGATTACTGTTTCACTGCTAATTATTATACATTTCTATGCTTTCATCATGAGGCCCCCTCAGGGGGAGCTGTTACCGCAACGTGTCTCATGATGAAAAAAAATCTCGACACTCCAGCACCAGACTGTACTGCTGCTACCTTTTGGTTACTCGTGTCATCCCTAAGATGTATTAGTTGAATGAAGTCCATTTGTAACCCAGCCTGATTGAGCTACCAAATGACTGGTTGGAGGCATAGCAGCTGTGGTGAAATATCTTTTCAAGTTGCAACAGGTGCGTCAAGTGACCTTCAACCCTTCACCTCAGTCCATCCAAACATCTGTTCAGCCCACAGGGTTACAGACATATCAGAAAGATCAATGTTGGTTTTGATCCCCAACTTTGACATGAAGCAATGTAGAAAGAGTATTAAATATTAGAGATTGACAAATGGGAAGCCTCATTGTTAAATTGGTTGTTTAAAACGTTGGCTTTCTTGTAGTGTGTGAAAGAGCAATGTGGTGTGTGGTGGTTTTGCTTTCATTCTGATGGTGGTTTCAGGGTTATGGTTTGAATATTTACTGCTTTGTGTGTGAGTCACAGCATAATGACTAAATACTGGAAATGGCTTCATGAGAACCTCTCAGCCCTTCTCTGGACAGAGAGCATTTAGGTGTTGGTCTGTTTATTCAAAGCGAAAGATAAAGGCAGGACTTTTTTAAAGATAAACACATGAAAAGTTGTCTGTTTGTTGCTGCTCTTTCCCATATCAAGTAATGTGCTCATCTGGTTCACAAATGCCAAATTGAGTGATCTCCTGCGTTTGACTGGGCTTAATTTTGGATTTGCAGTCAATGCTTATAAGAAGGGGTGACCTGATAAACAAGTCTGCAAAAAAGATGGTTTTATGAAGAAAAAGATTAATAACACCAGAGAAATGTTATCAGTCTGGGAAAGCAAACACCACCTCAGACTAATTCTGTTGAGGCCACATGACACAAGTTCAGTGTAGCACCTGTTTTGATCCTTTTCCCAGCTGCTCAGTAACCATCTTCTCACAATTGATGACAAATGTGCCATTCATAGACATTACACAAACAATATGGCTGAAGCTTGTACCTTTAAAAGGGTGTGATCGACCCACACACAATTAGCTATACATATGTTCAACTAGTGTTCATCTTCCATTTGTTCATACATACTACAGTTTGGAAATAATGATGCACAAAATTCTTCTTCATACTCCAACACTTTCCTCCTCTTCCTCCTCTGCATCCCCACTTCAGATGATGCCAGCCTGCAAACAGGCCGCATGAAAACGCCTACGCTCCTCTTCACAGGTGTCCATATGAAGACAATCTCCCTTGCTGCCCACGTTCTCTGAAATACCTGCTTGTTTGCACAAGTTTAGATGTAATGTAATGGAATACTCATTTATTCCAATAAGAAAAGATTATTTCAACTTGCATTGAGTAATTTTGACAGCGAATGTTTGGTAAACCGCAAGTTGTCACCCCGAATATTACAGCGGAAACCCGTTAAAATTTGTCATAATGATGCCGTCAAAATAAATAACCCCCTTCACCGCAGGTTAACTCAATTTCCTTAGTTACGTTTTTTATGCGTCTGTTTGGACTTGGCCATACAACAGGGACTCCATTCATTTGGCACCCGAGGACATAACCCCCCACAATTGCTCATAGAATCACTTGTATCCAAAAATGTTTGCATCTATTGTCCCAGGTTGCTAAGGAAAGTTTTACTACACATTTTCTGTTATCGGTAATGAGCAGGATGTCGGAGCTGCAACTGCCTGCCATAATTGTGAGTCAGGATGATGTCGTGCCAGCTCATCATCGTTCCTTCACACTTGGCTCCTTGAAGAACAATAAAACGAATAACTCTGGGTGCAGGGTAGCTGACCTTGGAACCCGTTTGAGGGTTCCTGTCGTTACAGGTCTGGAAAAAAAGTAATCTGCAGTTAAGGCATAGCATTTTAATTAGTCAAGCTCACTCTTGAGACTATTTGACTTCTGATACCAGACAAATATAATCATTTTACAGGTGTTTGTAGCTAAAAAACTAATGTGATCATAAATATTTTTCACAGATGCATGGGTCTGTTTTTGAAGGAATGTTGTGAAAAGATGTGCTGACTGTGACTCAATTGCAGGTCACATTCCATTTAGTTGTACTGCGCTGTTCCGTTTAATTAAATGGGATTAGCCGCATATGGTTTCCCGTACTCTAAATGGATCTGTCAACCTAAAATGTTGATGCACAAGATGAAAATGTTCTTTCCAGCCGATAAACTGAACGAAATGTTGAGCCGGCCACCTTTGCAAGTTGATAGTTTAATTCTCCTGTCGTGTCACAAGGGTAAAGGAGAATGTTTATTCACATTTGTGTAGTGATTCATCAGTCAGTATTTTACAGTATTATTTTACAGAAATGTGTGTGATGTCTTCCTAATTACCATACACTCATCCCTAAATCTGCTGTCTCCCTGTATTATTTTCTCCGGAGAGGGTGGCGGGGGGAATGCATCTATAGCTGACAATCCCACTTTGTTCTAACTGGTACTGCTCCACAAAGGGCCTCATTGTAGTCAGACATGGCGCAGAGAGAAGGGACAGGGTCTGGGATAGGTGACAGGGGTGCGAGTTCAAGGGGGCCTGGTCTGGGGGCTACTGTAGTCCTGGCTGGACTGAAATAGTCTGTGTATGTGTGGAAGTCAGCTGACACGGGACCACCATTGGGAAAGGTCAACATGTGTGAGTTGAGCCCCATGCTCCTTTCATCACAAACCCTGCTTACAAATATTAACTGTGCTGCTGCACGGCCATCTTATTAATGCAAGAGGATTACTGGCAAATAGATTTGAATGTACGATAATCAGATTTTAATTTAGATGTGAATTAAAACTTTTTCTCCCCACAACCCCAGTTTTTTTAAGTCCTCTTTTGATTTCAATTCATCAACAAGACTCAGGTGAGCAGCAAACTCTTATATTATTTTACACTCAGAGACGTACCATTCAGTCAACAAGTCCGTTCGCTCAACCATTTCTTTCACAGCAATCCCATTGACCACTAGATCCCTTAATCACCTCGCCACTTTTCCTTCTCTCAGCCGCCAAAGCTCCCTCCTCTTGCCTAGTCTGAGAATGACAGGGCTCTCAGGTCAAGCTGACGCCAGTGTCCCTTTTGCGATCTGAAGCAGGCCCACTAGGCCCTCGCCCAGCTGTCCCAGGGTCTTTTTGTCAGTATACCTGTCAAGCACAGCTGCCATGCCGACCTCTCACCCGGTCGAGGGTCCTTCATTGATTTATATTTCGGGGCCACAAGCGGTTGCCCAAACTCACTCAACAATCGGCTACCACCGTGGCACTCCTGGATTGGGCATTCACGCTAGACAATGTTCTAGGAATGTTTGATTTGACACCTGTCACGAATAGCCAAAAAATACAAATAGTTGACTCCTAATAAAATTGCTTTTTTTTGCTCATAATCTAAGTTTGTTTCGTAAACCAAATCACAAGCACACCATGTTATTGCAAAAGTACAAAAAAAAAACGTAAGAAAGCCATTTATAAGTGAGTCATCAAGTAACAAATAATATGTAAGTGGACTTTATAATGGTCCCAATAAGAACAAGGCTTACGACCTAGGAAAATTTGTTTGATTTGCTAATGATATACTCTACTGCAACAACATCAGCGTTTTGAGCCAGTCCATAATGTTAAAGAGGTCAGCATTTAAAGTGACATTTCACAGGCATACAGTCCCCGCTTCGAGTCAACCGCCCTCAGGGTGGATTACCATCCAGTATTGACTTCTGCATCCACATCAGAGGCTATCCACAGGATTTAATTGCTCTGGTAGTTTCATACCATGGCATTGCTGTACAAATAGGTTTTCCTGAATCTGATTTATCGGGTCACCGGCAAGTTAAGTGTGATGCCTTTTAATCTTGTCTTGCTCCTATACGCCGATGTTCAGAGGGCTATAATTTATTGTTTGCGCCTGGCACTTATAGGCACGAACACCACAGCGGTTGTGTGTTGTAATTTTTCCCGTACGTGGTCTACAATCATTGCAGGACCCTAAGGTTTTTCAAAGAACAGTTGTTCGACTCTACATTACTCATTTTACTCTTGAAAAAAAAATACTGAAAAATACTTAAAATTAAGTATACAAAATAATTTTCATTTTCCTCTATCATGTACTGTTAAGTTGAATGTGATGTTGGGTTATTCTTCATCAAAAATCATATTTACAGATCTTCAGGTGACAGGCTTGCAAATCTTGTCCCCGGCGAATGTTGTTTTGCAGACTGTTGATGCCTGTGCAAATTCTGGCACCATGTTGACTTTTGGGCGGATTATGTGAGAGAATCATACGCCGGGATATGCAAGCGCGTCTGTTCATTTCTTTTTCCGCCCGCTCTTGCCATTCCCACACGTCCTTCTGTTGTGTCTTCCAGCCCAGTACTCTTCCTCAGGGTACAATCAATATGAACCACTGCTCGGATGTCACAGACGGAGAGTCCAGGACAGGTCAAAAGAACTCCTTGTGCATCCTGACTCCGGAAAGGGAGCACTTCATTCGGGCTGAGTGTAAAGAAATTATTAACGGGTAAGTAAGCTTGTGGCTTGTCGACCTGATAGAATGTTTGAAAGATTTGGGTCAGGTGAGCAGTCCAGTTTAGCGTGATGGGCTGTGTGTAAAAGATGAGCCCTTTGCTATAAAAACTACTCTGCCCTCTGCTGGCTTCTTTTGTCATTTTCTGTTAAGACTCACAATTTGCTATTTAGTAATTCTGTTTTTAGTGTATTACATTATATTTGCCAAACATTTCACGACAGAAATGAGTTTTAGACATCAGAGTTGAGTCTCAATTTAATTTTCAAAAATGTATGCCCTTCACATTTACCAGATGGCAGGAAGCTCTGACCGTGTACCCCAGGACAAACAAGCAGAATCAAAAGAAGAAGCGCAAGGTCGAACCTCCCACTCAGCAGGTAGTGTCCTTTAAATGTCTTCGATATATCATTCTTCATCGCCCCCAAAAAAGTAGCATATATTGCAGTAAAAAAATGGTCTAACGCTGGTTTGTCAGTCTATACAGTCGTCTTCTGTCTGTTGTGTGTGCCCCACAAAGTTCCCTCTAGGGTCCATTGTCTGGCTCCCCTAATGATGCCATACATTAGGCTGGGTCGACAGACATTACGTAACTCATTTGCAGAGGGAGTGTGGTGACACAGCAGTCTTCTAGGATTTCGCAGGACAGTTTGTGGATTGTTTTGGCCCCAAAAAGTCAGAATCTTTTTTTGATGTAAGGACTTTATAAGGAAAAATCACAGCTGAATTTTTTTTTTTACAGTACAGCCGAATCTGTAATGTAAATAAATAGGTGCAGAATTGTTACAGAGAGAATACAAAGGTAAACATCATTTGCACTTTGATACTGTTGAATTGAAATCAAGTCATGTTTATTTGTATAGCCATTAATCACAAAGAGTCTCAAAGGGATGCACAGACCACAGATTATTGTAAACTACAGACTATTATGACATGAAAGCCTTCTGTGATTGGCAGGGTGGAGTAACAACAGTTTCCGCTATGGCCATGAATGGATATCCTGTGAGTTTAGTTCAGATAAAAATTTTATGTTGCTTAATCTGGTATAATGCTAACACATTCAATACGTGTGATACTCATTTAATCAAAGCCAATGGGTGTGCTTTTTTTTCTCATCAAATGAAACATACAATTTGAGTTCCATGTTGGTGGTAATTTCCGACGTTTGGGTTACAAAGTTGTTTGGTCACTTTGAATCTTTGATATACAGTACTTCAAATAAACAGGAACGTCACCAGTATTTACCTGTGATTTCAGATCCCTTCTGAAAAATATCTGGCCAACATGACAATTTTAGTGCAACGTCTCACAGTAATTTTTGTCTTTTTCATTGTGTATATTTCTTTCATCAATCAAACCAAGTTACATTTTTTTAATTTTTTGTGTAATTCATATGGATGAAATGCATTTCTACAAGTATTATTGACATTTTTCTATGTTTTTTTTTTTCCAAGTCTCGTTGTGACCTTTCCTCCCATTTTCTCCTCTCCTCCTCCCTCCCACTCCTTCCGTCCCAAACACTTGACCAGGAACCAGGTCCAGCCAAGGTGACAGTGACTAGCAGCAGTAGCAGCATCAGTGGCAGCAGCATCCCATGTCTCCTCAACAGCATCGCCAGTGCTGAGCGCGTCCCCATGAGTCGTGCCACTCTGTGGCAGGAGGAAAACCGCTGGAGTCGGGCCACCATCCCCTGTAGCCGCAGTGCTTCATGTCTTAGCCAGTTGGGCCAGAGCCAACCAGACTCTACTATCACTACTCAAGATGGTGAGGACTTTTGCCGTTTCAAAGTGTCTCAAACATTATATCTGTAAAAGTGAAAATCTGCAGTTGCCTTAATTTTCTGTTGTTTGAGGTATTCGCTAATAGTACACGTTTTTTTGCATAAAATCTATACATATTTTATCTGTGTATTCCAATTATTTTCCAAGATGAAGCATTTTGAATGCATGTCTTGTCTTTGTTGTCCTGAGCTGTGTCGTCAACAGAGAAACGTTGCTATATTATTTTACGTGTAAATTAGTTGAAGAGGTACGAGGGTACAAAACAAAGTTTTGGTAGTTTTTGTAGAGAAGGCAGAGGTGTTCTGTTGCAGGTGGATGCTGTTATGGGAAAAACAAAGGGCGGGCATCGAAATAGGAGCAAACTGGCAAAAATAAAACATGGAGAGCCGCCAATGGGAGGCTAACCGGGACTGATCAACAAAAAGCGGCTGAAGCCTGGGCGGAAAAATGCAAAGCTGGCCTACAAAAAGACGTGCGGTGATCAACCAGGCTAACCTGGAACCAACAACGTAAAGCGGCAACAGCTACTTTGAAAAAACGCGAAGCCGGCCAGGAATAAACAGGGACACGGTAAAACCGATGCTAACACTGAGCTAGCTGGCCAAACAACAGGTGGTGTGAAGCCAACGTAAAAGCCAATATATATATATATATATATATATATATATATATATATATAAATAATATAGGGTGGTTGAAGTACCAAACTCCGACAAAACGGTCATATGGCCCCTAGTGACAGGGTAAGCGAAGTTCCATTTATTCAAGCAGAAATGCTTGCAAATGTATCTGTCGAGAGAAAAATAAAAAAAATAGAAAAATAAAATTTGTTTCAAAGTTTTTCATTTTAATTATGTTTTTACTGACTTCTTCATAGATCGTCAGCATTTTGCATCCTTATACATGTACATCAATCGCTGTTCAGTACAATCAGTACAGTCTTTTTTAGAGCTGTCTTACATGTTGAGGTAATGGGATTCGCCATTTTGGGTCAACTTTTAGACTAAATTTCTCTGCATGTGGAATTTTCTAATGTATTTGCATAATTTTGGGGTGGAACATGTCCTATGCCTAATTGGGACAAAAAAAATTAAAATACCCTTAAAACTCTCAATGTATATTAAATTACAGATGGCGGCCCCATGAGTACCGGTCGCAAAGTACGGGTGGAGAGTGGTTACTTTTCCCTGGAGAAAACCAAGTCGGAGCCTTCTCCAAAACCTGCACAGCCACCCCAGAATCTCCCCCTGTCCTCGGCAACATCCTCCTGTTCTGCAGGAGCACCCAGTCCCAGGTACTCTTCTGAACTCGAACCTAAAATTTCCCCCCTTACCCCCTCCCCAGGAGCCCTCGCATCCCCCTGCCACTCCACCATCAGTTCCTCCCAGAGCTCACTAGATTCTGAACTCAGCTGTGTGACAGCCAACTGGGAGGGCCAAAGCAGCTGTGGAGTAGGCGCCAGTAGCGGCGGAGTTAGAACAGGTCGTTCAGGCAGGCAGTATGCAGCACTTTCAGACGTCCCGCGAGCGCGAAGGATGTCCTACCGTGAGGCCTTTCATTGTGAGAAAAAGCGACAAGAGATAAGAGCACGCACGCGGAGTCCTGGACGGGAAGAGGTGGCCCGGCTGTTTGGGGAGGAGCGCAGGTGAGAGCAGACAGGTGCCTGTCTCGTATGGCATCTTACATCTCAAAAACGACACAGGGATGGCAGTAAATAATTGAAAACCTTGCATAAATTTATTTCAGTGTATTTGAATACTTGTTTGACAATTACTGGTTAAAACTTTAAACATTGTAGTGGGGAAATATAATGTTAACTATCGCTGTATATCACAATTTTGGGTTTCATGTATATTAGGAGGTTGAGTGCTATATATTTATTTGAAAAAAGCTCAGATGGTCTGACCTTAATTTGCTCCTAAATGCACTGTGGGATTTCATCTCTCATGGGCTCAATGGTTGTAATCACTGATTTGAAATAGAATGCCAAAATTTAAGCAACACTTCGAAGGGGTTGTTGTTTTGTTAATGACTTTGAATTTTAAGTGCATGTGTTAGGTTGCAATGGGCTCTTCTCTCACTCTTGCTGGCTTAGCTCGAAGTTTTTTTTTTCTTTATCTTTTCCAGGGGCTTCTGAATAACGCTCCGATGAGCTCATGCTCTAGCTACCCTTCCAACTCTGTCCCTCTGCTGTTCCCTGCTGGTCATCGTTGATTCCAACTTTCTCTCATTTCATCTCTTCTCTGCCTGGAAGCACACACAAATGCTGTCATTTTAATATACATGCTCAATGTAACCGTCAACACATTGGGTGGTACATTGGTTTCCTGTCTTTTCTGACGCACTATTCAGAATGTAACTGATTTCCAGGGGCTAAGGTAAATGCACTTAAGTTGTCATTGCTGCCACTCCTGCAAAGCAAGCATCCAAGACATTCCATTCTCTTGAGAACTGTGCTGCATTTTAGAATTTAAGATATGATGTATCTTCAAGTTCCTTTTATGTTTTGACATAATTCTGCTCAGCATTGTTTTTTCACCGAAGGGGCTTTGAGTCAAATAATTTTCAGATTTTCTATCTAAAACGCTGATTTTTCTATTGTGGGTTTGCGTTTTGGCTCAAACTTCCTTGGTGTGCTTCAAAATTGAGTTCATTTTGTAGTACTATTACTGCAAGCATGGTATTCAAATCTAGATAGAAATATGAAACAATTTGTAACACATGTGTGCTGTGGTGGGATTTTTTTAATTTCATTTTTCTGACCAACGAAACAATCTTCTCTCTTGTCTCAGACGTTCACAAGTATTTGACAGATTTGAGGAGAGTCCAAATGCAGAGCTAATGGAAACAAGCCACCCCGGTGAGCATTCATCGAAGGTCAGCAATGTGCAGCGACAGGGACGCAGCGAAAGACGCTATCTGACGGACAAACATGTATGTATATCTCTGAAGTTACGATCACTAAACTCAGTAAGGGTTCATTCTAAGATTTATGTGATGTTGCAGGACATGTCGTCATTGGATTCAGCAAAGGAATGGTCTGTCCCAGATGTCTCCAGCTCCACGCTTGCAAACTTCAGAAGAGCCAAGTCCCTTGACCGCAGAGTCACAGAATCCTCAATGACTGTAAGTTCTTACAACGATTTTAACTTGTACAAGCTTGAAGTAGTTATATACAGCTTATTAATGGGAATTAAGAAAAGGTTAGTTGTATATCCAGAGCTACCGTTGCAGTGGAATGTGGTTGTGATTACAGTCTTACCTTTGTTTAAATCAAGTAAGATAATGGAAACATTCATTAGTAGTGTGTATTTATTGCTGGCAAAACTGATAAATGGCCATGTTGGCATTATTTGTTTATGCCTGGGGAGTCTCAAATGTGAAAGAACAGGGTAATTGGGATGACATTAATGAGATCATTATCAACAATGATGTCATCAAACAGCGCCCTTTCTATGTAAAAATATTACAAAGCATAATTTTCTGAAGGTGGCCATAACAAGTCCAAATGGGGAAAAAATACATAGAGTTGTGGTCAAAAGTTTACATACACTTCTGAAGAACATTATGTCATGGCTCTCATGAGTTTCCAGTTATTTCTACAATTCTGGTTTTTCTCTGATAGAGGACAATGACCCCAAACACGCATCAAAAATGGTAATGGAATGTCTAAATCAGGCTAGAAATTAAGGTTTTAGAATGGCCTTCCTAAAGTCCTGACTTAAATCCCATTGAGAACAAGTGGAAAATGCTGAAGAAACAAGTCTGTGTCAGAAAGCCATCAAATTTAACTGAACTGTGCCAATTCTGTCAAGAGGAGTGGTCAAAGATTCAACCAGAAGCTTGTGGATGGCTACCAAAAGCGCCAAATTGAAGTGAAAATGGCCAAGGGACATGTTACCAAATAGTAGCGCTGCTGTATGTATATTTTTGACCCAGCAGATTTGATCTCTTTTTCTGTTAACCCATAATAAATGTTTTTGTGACAAAGAACTATCTGTTCCAATCACTATCAAAGAAAAAACAGAGTTGTAGAATTAACTGGAAACTCAAGAGAGCCGCGACATTATGTTTCACAACTGTATTACATACTTATGATGATGCTGTGTGAACATCGGTTTATTTTAAAGAATGAAATACTTTCATCAAATTATTAAATTATTTTTTCTATTCGAGGATAGTAGGTGTAACTTTTGAATCACATTTTTTAAATTCACTTTCTTTGATGAATTTTCTGTTAAAATGTCATTCAAAATGCCAGATGTTGCATTGTTTGAATCCATGATTAAATACGTAAGTCTCATACAAGAACTTTTTTTAATGATATAAAAAGTTATTTTTAAAACTTAGCCAATAAGGGTTTTCTGCACATTTTAAACATTTTTTAATCCTTCTGTAGTGCATTACTGTAGAGGTTCACTCATTAAAACTAGTTCAAAAGTATTCTTTACTCCTACAAGCGGGATTAACGTGTTTAACACCAAGCTGTTTAAGGCTGCAAAGGTGTCCTCCAAAGGCCCGACTCTTGCGTGTCAGCTACTGACTCAAGACCTGCTCCGAGACTCCTGGTAATCGCAGTGTTTGGTCCCTGAGATTGAGCCACAGCTGCCAGCAACTCCACCCACTTAGCCACCCGCTCACTCCCACACACTTAACAGCACCGCTACTGACGATTTATAAATAGCCAAACGCGGTGGCAGTTGCACTCAAGCGCCGTGTGCCCCCCGGGGTAGTGGAGAGGAGTGGATTGTCAACACACAAAGCAAAGGCAGATTGGCGTCACAATGACTCTCTGCCAGACGGTGACTCCGCACCAGACGAAGCTAAACAAAAACAAGGTACCGTAGCGTGCGCATGGGGCAGGTTCGGGTAGGTTCTTTACACCGTGGTTTGGTTATTATCTGAGGCAGCAGTCGGTTTATTTAACTGCCTTCACTTTCAGCAGCTCTGTGAGAACTGAAATTCCCACACCCCTTAAGCAGTTCAGTGAAAAGTCGATTACATTTGCCAGTGTCACACAAGGGATCTTGTTGCACTGACCCAAACCCTCAACAGAATTAATAGCCAGTTGGGATTTTATCCAGATGGTATTTATCAAGCAATTGTTTTGTTTTTACTCCAGCCTGATCTGCTTAACTTCAAAAAAGGATGGATGACCAAGCTGTATGAAGATGGAATGGTAATCATCATTTTGTCATAACCTCTGTGTCCTTTCCACTACATCATTTATTATGCAAAGTTAGCTGCTGATGTCACATAACTGTTTCCCCTCTCCTCCCATTTATAGTGGAAGAAACATTGGTTTGTTCTCACAGATCAGAGTCTGCGTTACTATAAGGATTCAATAGCTGAAGAGGTAAGAAGTCTTTGAATGAGCCCCATACTGTTGTAATTGTACATGTTGCAAATTAAGTTTTAACTCTTTCCAGGCTTCAGAAGCGGACGGGGAGATTGATCTCACCACATGTTATGATGTCAAAGAGTTCCCCGTTCAGAGGAATTATGGCTTCCAAATCCTGGTAAGTGTCAATTTGTGCCATCAATTGTGTTGCGTCATTTATCGTTAGCAAGGATCGAACCAACTCATTGTTGACTCTGTTGGCTGGGCTGTCTGTTGCCAGTCTATAAACAACTTTAGACGGCATGTGGGGTAACCTAAGGTATCAGGTTTTGCTGTTTCTCTTTTTGAAGTGATTCTTTGTCTGTCATGAAGGCTGTCACTTGACTTGTCATTTCACTGTGACATCACGGTCTAAATCTACCTCTGTCGTTACTAGCCTCACTTGCCAATGTGAACCCACATACTCTCCTGTAGTGCATTCAACGTTGGTCAAGATTCCGTTTTGCAATTTAAAAAAATGATTAAAAAATCTCAAAGCATTTGAATTCAATACTGTGTTTTAATTCAATTAGATTGGTTTAATTATCTGGCCGATACTGGGTGAATGTGGGTTGGTGGGGTGTTATGTTGCATATGCTTATCAAAGGTCGCCGTGACAACTCCCACCCCCCAGGGGGCCGGCCAGACTGGAGCCGTGAGACAGGATGCCCGAAAATCTGAAATCTAGTTAGAAAGAAGCCAGCGAGCTGGCAAGAGGTCCAGTCAAGCAAGCAGCACAGGACCGAATCCTGGCCTGCACGCAACCTAATCCCATTTTAACACCAGAACCACCGTCCATTTCATGGTGCTAGGTATTGGTGTGATGTTAAGGGGGAATTCTATCAAGTTACAATAACATAATAAATAAGCCAACGTTGTTTTTTATCTTAATGGTGCCAATTTGAGATCTCAACATCTGTCTTTCTTTGTTTTTTTTATTTTTGTTTTGTGTTATATGATAATTAGTAAAAGAAAACTCCATAAATCCAAGAGAGTATGTGTCTGGATTAAAGTAAATTGAACCATTTAAAACGGTAAAAAGAATTCACCTTAAGTTGTGTGAAGCAATTCATTTAATTATTAGACTGGACAGGGTTTTCATTCTGTTTCCCTGATATAATTATCTGAAACAAATGTTGTGCTCCAACAAGGCAAGGCGAGTTTAAAAAGAGTCAACTCATTTTTCAGTTGAATTGGTTAATCAGTTATTTTGTTCAGATATTTTGTTAACCAGCCACATTTCTCTACGCTCCTTCATTAGTAATTAATATAGCACCCCTACTAAATAATATTCCAGTTTTGGAATTTTTGTTTTTTATCAGTGTATTTTAACTCATGTAAATGGTAAATGGTCTGCATTTCTATAGCGCTTTTCAAGTCAATGAAGACCCCCCAAAGCGCTTTACAATGTGCTTCACACTTACCGGGAATCGAACTTACGATCTCTTGATCCCAAAACGGGCGGTCTACCTCCTGAGCTAATGCTGCCCCTCATAACTGCTACTGTTGTCATGCCGTTAATATCATATTTATCTTTTGTTTAAATTAGCTTTAATGATCTCTCATGGCTATATTCTAGTGGATGTCAGAAATAGAGTAGTCAAGGGGATCATTATTTCTTTGGCATACAAGAACAGGGGTTTCATGTCAACAAATTAATAACTCCGGTATTTTTATCCACAATTCCCTATCACCACAGTGAAGATGGAAGAGGCTCTACTGTAGAGTGCAGCCTAATGTTTTGTTTATCATTGAGGAGTGAAGTCATATTTATTTGTGTAGCCCTTTATCACAAAAAGTCTCAAAGGGCTGTGCAGAGCACAACAACAAAAATAGTTTTTAAGCTCCAAAGATTGCACCACCTTTTTGAACTTTCGGGACCCGTTTTGGGGAATAACATGCATAGCAGCGTGTCTTCTTTAACCTTGTTCATCGACCACTTGGAGTGACTGAGGATTAGAAGTTAAGAGAGTAAATAGTTTTGCATATCTGTGGCATTACCTTAAAATGAACAAATACATTGAATGCTTGAACATACAATTGTTATTTCATTAATCAATGGTGGTCAGAGACAATTACAAGGACTGTAGTTAACTCAGTTTAAATAACGATTAGTCAAATGGGACTCAAGGATTTTAATTTGCTGAAACCTCAGAACACTAATTGGTTAAAATCAGATTTCCCTTTATTATTGTTTTGCCCTAAATGTAGTCGATACATCATTTTATTGTTGTCATTATTAACAATAAAAAAGTATGCCTCTTTGTTAGATTATTTGATCATGCCCAATGTTTATTACGACAATCTGCTCATTGCTGCCTATCTTTATCTTGAGCCACCACATGACCAGTTGGTCCTCCTTGGAAAATAGTTGTATGATTCATTTAAATTATTTTTAATGCATAAGCAGGCTTGAACACCTCTGTATATGATTTATATGAAGCAGACGTACTGTACATACATTTAAAGCAGTCAATCAATTCAAAATCTTGCCATTAAGGTATTTAGCACTGTTAAAAATAGCCAGCTACCAATACTTGAGGTCGACTAAAGCTTGTCTGGTACAGTTGAGGTTGTGATGATGGGTTTGATCATAGTCCTTAAAATCATAAGTAATCATGGGACTGTGCGGCGTTGGTGTGTGATGATGTCACGATTGTTTATTGTCTCCTTGTCCACCTTTAAATTTGTTGGAGGTTTCCCTGGTGACATGATAGTCTCCAGTTGCTCAACATAGTGTGATGTCCTGTGGGGGACATAAGAGATTTGTCCCATGCACACCCTAGGTGATAATGGCTCTGCACTGTTACTCCCATAGCAGCTGTTTGACACACATTGTGAACAGTAATCAAAATACTGGTGATTGTCTTTAATGCCCTGCATGGTCTAATGCATTTCATTTGAATAAGTGTCAGATAAATGGAATAGGCGTGGTGTAGGTTCTCACTAGCATGTCTGGACTGCTATTTATTTTCTCTCTAGTGCATGATGTACTCGTATGTAGGAACTGGTACACATGAATCAAATTAATGTGATGCATCACAATCATTTTCTTATTAACGGGCTGAAATATTTTTTTATATTGCTAAAAAAGACTTGATACAAAAGCACAATACTCCTTTTAGAAGCACACATGGTGTGTATATATAGTATGTTTATTAATAATGGGACTATGAAGTGGTCCTTGGCAAAGTTCTCCACTGTCGGGGGTCCCCAAAACCAAAACGGTTGCGAAGCCCTGCTTTAGTTTTCTTGTGGTGTCAGTTTGCATTACATACTGAAATACACTGAAGGGAATTTGCACAAAGTATAAATGAATGATTTAGTGGGCTCGCTGACGTTAAAATGTGGTTGTAATTGCAGTCGTATACTTGTTGCTTCTTCCGGGTTGCTGATTTGCAAACTACGTCAATTCTGTTACCAGTGCAAAGAGGGCGCGTGCACCTTGTCGGCCATGACCTCTGGAATTCGCCGCAACTGGATCCAGGCCATCATGAAGAATGTTCGACCCGCTATCGCCCCTGATGTCACCCGGTAAATACAGAGAAAAGGACCCACACCTGACCGCTGGCAGATACAAATGAGGCTTTTCTCACCTACTTGAACCTAATCCCTCTTTCCACCTTACCCTTCTGTCTCCTCCTCTTCCTTTTCCTTGTCCTCCCACAACCGGTGTTTACAACCTGCTTCCAGGAAAAACATCTCACTGAAACTATCCGTTCTGAAGCCAAGGTTGGGAAACTTGTGTGTTGAATATCGCCTCCCCTCTACTTGCCTTCTTCTTCAAAATGTGATGTCATCAGCCCACAATGTCTGCCCTGGCGTGTTTGCCGCCCTGCTCTATGTCATGTGACTTTGAGTCATGTCTCCATGTCAGTCTAACTTAGCTGCAGTCAAGTCTTCAAATCCCAAAACCTTACTTGATCACCTTAAACAACAGCAACTTGTGGGGAAAAAAACGACATAAACCTCACATGCATGTAATGTTAAGAATGCTCGTATTGCGTCAGATAACATGATAATATAAATTCTCTGACGGGCATAAACTGAGTCACAGGCTACTCATGTGCCTCGGTTGAGCTCTCCAAGGTGTGATATTTTGGGCATTTCTGAATCGGCACATGCTCACCCTCGATACTCTCATTATTTTTGAGCCCTGGCCCTGCCTGACTTACCCGAACACCTCAATCCGACCGGTCAGGATTATAATTGTCGATTGTGTCACTTTTTAAATACTGTCTCGCCTATCAACTAAGTGCGGCCATCCGTCCACTTTACTGCAAAGAGATTCTTCACGCTGAGCCGCCATATAACCAGCATTAACATAGCGGCTGAGCGAGGGCGTCTGCCGTTGAGCTTATTTTAGCCAGTGTGTGTAAAGACTAAATCTGGTTTCAGCAAAACAAACTCTGCTTCACTAGGGTTTGGATTTTCATGTGTCCAACCATGTGTTTGTTTTCAAAGAATGAATGATGCTCACAGGCTTGAGTGTTCCTTTTAAAGACAAATAATGTTCAAATATTACATGGGAAAACAATTAATATGCCTTTTTATGTGTGTGTTGTTTGTTTTCTTTCAGATCTATCACTGATGAAAAGATAAAATCACAAGTTCTACTCGAGCCATGTCAACAGGTCTTTCCTGAGCCAAGCCCCTGTCCTGATTCCTCCGATGCCGATGGCCACCAGCAGCCCACAGGCAATTCTGCCCCCACCCCTCCTTCTGAACCCCGCAAAAGCAGAGTCCGTGAGCGCAGACGAGAGGGTCGATCAAAGACTTTGGACTGGTCTGAGTTCAAAATCGAAAAGAAAGACAAGCCGGCGAAAGAGCGAGCGGACACAGTTGATTATGGCTCGTCGATTCCCACAGCCACATCCTGTTGCCCGATATCCTCCTCACCTGCCTCATTGTCATCTGTTACAACCTCGGGCCTGCAAACCCCTCGTGTGTCAGATGCCTGCCCCGCTTCGCCAGAAGATAACATTAGAAGAGGCGACCCCAGCCACGTGCCAAATACCATTATGGTAACTTCAACGTTAAACACGATATCACCTGTGCAGCGATCTTTTCCTCAAGAGCAAGGAAGAATGGAGATAGACCACCCGACCGCTTCACATAACACAGAGAACGATACGTTCCGCTTGACGTCAGGCGTGAAAGAGGAGATTGAGCAGCGCTGGCACCAGGTAGAAACGACACCACTAAGGGAAGAGAAGCAAGTGCCCATCAGCACAGCTGCAGAAAACCCCAACGTTGATCGACTGCCTCCACATGAGCTCGCTGCACTGCTTGACAAAGAGGTAGACATTGATACTTTTATAGCTTTTCACATTACACAGCATTTTTACCTTGGTGCAAAATGTCCTTCACTATTCTCGTATACTCAATTTTGATGAGTCAGTAGAAAAGATAAATTATTGTTGTAGTTGGGACAGAAGCAGAAAGAGCTGGACCAACTCCAGAGACAGAATAGTATGTTGAAGGAGCAGCTGGAAGATGCCCTAGGAAGAGAACAAAGTGCCAGAGATGGGTATGTCCTGCAGGTAAGTCAAATTCCTGGCTCCAAATTGTCACAGTTAAATTTTGGGAAACAAATGTTGGGGTTTGGTGTTCCAGTCAACTTACTAATGAAGTTGTTTTATTGTTAAATTTCTGGAATTTTACTAACTGGTGGGGGTTTGTATCCAGAACTGATATGCATGTTTGTGGTGTTTAGCATGTATGTTTTGTTTTGGTACGGAGGTTCACAACTGCCCTGGAAAACATAACTAATTCTAAATGTAATGCTCTAAATTAGAGTTCTTGCACTGTGCTTTTTCTTCATGCATTTTGTGTCCTGTGTGTCTCAACCATTTTTGGGGGAAGGTGAAGGATTTTTTTGCACGTATTTTCTTGGTCTAGCCATTTGAATTCCTGACCCGATGGCACTTTTTGAATTAAATGTTTTTTGCCTATGCATGGCAAGCACATGTTTCCCCTTTTTAGCTACATGACACAAGTTTCGCCTTTGTTTTCACAGTTAATTTCATTACGTTCTTCTTATCATATTTTCGGCAGGTGTAGTGTGTTCTTTGTTTTTTTTCCATTTCACATCTGAAAAAGCACAGTAGAAGTTCAGAACACACAAAACAGACAAAACTTTCATCAAGAAATAGGAGATGTGGTTCTCCGTATCAAACCGGGAGCGTGAGGCAATGCAACTAATCAACCTTATTTGATCAATCTTTTTAAAGAACGCAACACCCCCTTCCTCCTCACCACATAGAGTGCCGTGGCAACACTTGCACAAGCTGAACCAAGATTTGCAGGGTGAATTGGAGTCCCAAAAGCGCAAGCAAGACCTCGCACAGCAGCAAATTAAAACCCTAAAAAGAAGCTACACCCAAGCCCAGAGTGCCGTGGACCACCATGAAGCCGATATTCAGGCTTTACAGTCCAAGCTGGCGTCTGCATTGGCTGAAATCTTTGCGAGTGAACAAGCTGTAGCCCGTATGCGCAATGAACTCAAGCTGGAGCAAGATCGATCAAGGGAGCAAGAGGAGGAATATGGACGCAGTGAAGCTACTTTACGAGCCCAGCTTAAAGACATGGAAAGTAGACTTCGTGAGGTTGAGGCCCGCCTTTTAGAGAGGAACCAGGTGCTTCGGCATCTTGAGCACCAGCAGGCCCTTCAACGGGACCACATGAGAGAGATCCAGAGGTTGCAGGAGAGGCTTCAAGAGGTGACAGCGCGACTGGTTGCGACAGAAGAAGCCCAGGTGCTGAAGGAAGAGCGCCTGAGAAAAGAGCAGCATAGCATTCAAGAAAGTCACGAGAGGGAGAGACAAAATCTTTGTAGGAGGATAGCTGAAGCTGAGAACACACAAAAGGAAATGGAGGTCAGACTCCAGGAAGCAGAGCAGCAGGTAGAAGCCCTGTTAAGAGGGCGACAGAACTCGACCGGAATAGAACACAGTGAGGAATTGCTAAATTTGCAAGACGAACTCACCCAAAAGACCAATATACTAGAGTCGTTGAGGGAGAGTGTTCGGCGACTAGAAGAAGAGAGGGGTCTGCTCACATGCCGTTGTCAGGAGCTCCTCAACCAGATAGCAGAGGCTGACCGTGAAGTCAATAAGCTGTGCAGCCGCCTTGAGACAGAAGAGGCAGACTTCTGCTCTCTGGAAAACTCGTATAAGAGGGCCACCCAGGAGTTTCAGAGAATGAGCCAATTCCTCAAAGAAAAAGAGGAAGAGATTCATCAGACTAAGGAAATGTATGAACGGCTGATGGCACGCAAAGAGGAGGACTTGAAAGAGGCTCTTGTTAAAATGACAGTACTTGGCAACAGCTTGGAGGAAACTGAACAGAAGCTACAAGCTAAGGAGGAACTTCTGTGTCAAATGAGTCAGAATCTGTTATATCAGGTTGAGCCTGGCAGCCCAGAACAACATCTGAAAGCAAAGCTTGCGGCCGCGGAGAACCGTATTGTCGAACTTGAGCAGCACCTCAACGCACTCCAGCTGGGATATGCCGATCTGCACTTACAGAGGAAGCAGGCACAAGAAAAGAACAAACAAAAGACCACTTTAGAACCCCAGTTGTCATTCAACACCACATCAAAAGCAGAAAACCCCACAGATGAGAAGGAGTCTCTATCTAAGAAACCAAGAATCCGTTTTTCCAATATTCAGTGCCAAAAATATAATAACCTTGATGAGCTGAGTGGTGAAGTACATGATGTCAAACAGAAAGACTTTGATTTATCCGAAGCACTTTCCTCCCCTGATACTGCATTCCCACATGCGAGTGACTCTGAGAAGTTTATCTCTATTGTACATGCCTTAGAAACCAAGCTCCTCGCTACTGAGGAAAAACTAAAAAACCTCACCCGAAATCTCCAGGAACAACATGCCACACATGAACAAAACACCACACAGGAGGATGTTAGGACAAATGAAAACCGACCTTTAGAATGTGACCACAGACCTCAGATGACCGATGCAAGCAATCCGTTTGCCAGGGCCCTCTTTTGTGTGGAAACAAGTCATGAGAAAGTCAAGGCTTTCTTGTCTGCTAATCATGATAATGCCGATTCACAGCTTCGCACATTGGGAGAGGTCGAAAGTGAGTTGTTCAGCGCGTCAGTGCACATCCGCCTTGGACAAAGGACCTTGGAGGAACAATCGCCTGATCAATCTCAAATTCAAACATCAGAAGTTTTAGATCAAGAGGCCATCCTCCTCTTTGCCAAAATCCTCTCGTTTGAGGCGCTCGTTTTGAACAAAATGGCTTTGCTCGTGCAGACGTCAGAGTCAGACCTCTTCCAGACGCTTTCTGTGATTTGGGAAGATATTGAGCACATTAAAGGCAGAGACGAAGATTGTTTAGGGATCGTTTACGCAGACCTTTTAACCAGAAAGTTGATGCTTGAGACCGCCTTCTGGAAAGAACTGGAATCGCAAGTGATGCCCAGTGATGATTCAAACGGTAAATCCCAAGAGGGCACTGTTACAGCTGACATAAATTCGTCAGCGATTTCTAATTCCCTACTGAAAGCAGAACTCCTCTACTCAATTCAAAGCATTAAGCTTGGCTATGAAGATAAATTCAGACATCTTAAAGTAGAGTTGGCTGAAGCCCAACACAAACTCTATCAAAGGGAGGTGGCCCTGAAAGCGATTATTGAAGCGTCCAAGAGGTCTGATTTGAAAAGTGTGATAAAAGAAGTAAAAGCCAACTTTGGCCTCACCAATCAAAAGCTCGCTGACATCTACCCACCAGAGCTGGCGCCGTACGCGGAGCAGATCGAAATGGAAGAAGCCCGAGACCTCGCTGAAAAAATCCTGGAACGGCAATTGTCGGAGAAATTGTTTTGCTGTGGCATCAACTCTCTCGAGTCCCTTCGTAATGCACATGACGGGCTGGCCGCTGAGCTTCAGCAGCAGGCGGCAAAGCTCCACCAGTATGCTCAAGAAATACAAAGCTCCGGGAACCAACCTGAACTGGCCAAAGTGATCAAAGCTCTTTTAGGGCCCAGGACTGCCCACATTTTCACCAGCACGTCCCTTTGTATGCGGGAAGCCCTAATTCAGGCTCAGGTGGCTTACGTGGCGTGTAGATTACGTGCCACGCACGAACGCAACTTGGGCTGGTGCAATCAGGCTCAAAAGAACATGGATGTGCTCATGCAGCAGCATGCCGGCAGCATCACAGCCATTCAGGAAAAGTATGAAACGTCCCTACAGGAGGAGCGGCGGCAATTTGAGCAGACTCTGACTCAGCTCCAGAAAGAGAACGTGGTCCTCAAAAGCGAGGCGGGCCAACATTACGGCCGAGTCTCCACACTCAAAGAGCAGCTGGCCCTCCTGGAGGAACGCTTTCAGACACAAACGGAAGAGCTGAAGCGAAAACATCAGGAAGAGTTGTGCCGCGCTGAGAAAGACCGCGCCTCTGCGGAACGGGTTTTACTCGAGACCGCCAGGGACAGCAATCAAAAGATTAAGGAACTGCGGGCTGATGCAGACGCCATGAAGGTGCAGCACCAGAGTCACGTGGAGAAACTCGAGGAGCAGTTTGCGCAGAGGATTGTGAGGCTCCAAGGCATCTACGAAGTTGAGATCGCCAGGTTGCGTTCGCGGCACGAGGAAAACATCCGGGCGAGCGAGAGCACCTCAGAGGCTGCTCCCGCGCCGATGGAAGAGGAGGACCAAGGCCAGCGGATCGCGTCAGAGGACACCATGGTGCTCCTGAAGGACCGCGTCCAGGAGCTGGAGACTCAGATGACCAGCATGAAGGATGAGCTGGAAAACAAGCAACTCGAAGGCGACGTGGCCGGCCTGAGGGAGAAATACCAGAGAGACTTTGAAAGTCTTAAGGTTTTTCTTTTTGACTTTTACCCTACCTGGCTCATGTGCTTAGAAATACTTGGAGACAATAGATGGCGTGTTATCATTATTGGGAAATGGTGTGACTTGAGGTAAACATTTAACAAAACACAGCAGGTTTCTTTTGTATTGAACACTGCAATCAGTGACATGATAATAGTGCTACTTAGTTTTTAAACAGACTTTTTATACATTCCTTTATTGGTAACATCGGACACAAATACGTAAGTAGGCGACTTTAGATTTAGAGATTTTTATGGCCTACTATCTAAAATGTTAATAACATAGCTTTTAAAATAAAGTTGTTTCACCATTTCCCACAATCAGTAGCAGACTATTCATTCCTCCCATTTCACTGACTTGCCCTAACCTAATTTTAACTCTTAAAACTAGCATGAGGTGTGTTTCGCTAGCTCTGCTCTTGCATGACTGCATTTAGCCTAATCATGTACTTGTAGTAAACTGAAACACAATTTGGTAAAATCTTGTCCCAAAAATCTAAGTTTCCTCTCTCACTGTCCAGGCCACATGCGAGCGTGGCTTTGCGGCGATGGAAGAAACCCACCACAAGGTGGTGGAAGACCTCCAAAGGCAGCACCAGAGGGAGATTTCCAAACTTATGGAGGAGCGCGAAAGGCTTCTGGCTGAGGAGACTGCTGCCACGATTGCTGGTACGTTTGTTTTTGTTTTTTTTACCTCAAAATGAGACTTGATACTATGCTAGTTTCATCAGCACGACAACAGACTTTCATTCATGGCATTAAGCTATCTGACTTGTGGACTACAGCTATTGAAGCTATGAAGAATGCACACAAGGAGGAACTGGAGAAGAGCCAGCGCTCCCAGTTCAGCGGACTGAACTCCGATATCGACGAACTTCGCGTACAATACGAGTATGTTCCCTTTCACGCACAAAGGCAATACATGTTCGGTCTCAAAGTTTGAGTAGGACTTCTTTGACTGTCCAGGGAGGAGCTGGTGTCCATCCAGAGGGAGCTGGAGGTCTTGTCAGAGCAGTACTCTCAAAAATGCCTGGAGAACGCCCACTTAGCCCAAGCACTTGAGGCTGAGAGGCAGGCCCTTAAACAGTGTCAGCGAGAGAACCAGGACCTCAACACTCACAACCAGGTTGGAACCCTCTCGCCTGCACATCGATGTGCCAAAGCGGTGGCTTGGCGTTAACGTGCTGCTGTCCAATAGGATTTAAACAACCGCCTGAGTGCGGAAATCACTCGGATGCGCTCCTGTTTCAGCGGCGAGTTGCCGCTCTCGCCCGTCACGCAAGGGAAAGATGTCTACGAGCTGGAGGTATGTAGGAGCCTCGCACGGGGCGACACAACTTTGTTACCTCGTCATAAATATTTGTTTTCTTCGCTTTCCATGGTAAAGGTGCTACTTCGAGTCAAAGAGTCGGAGATTCAGTATCTGAAACAGGAAATTCACTCCTTGAAGGATGAGCTGCAGTCGGCTTTGAGGGTGAGTTCCCACAATTGGTATGACTTATTTTGTAAGGAATGTGAAAGCAATTCTTCAAGTGGGTAAAATTATTGAATGGTTTAAAAGACGGGTTACATTTTCATCTTTATTTTCAGTATTTTTAGTCAAATAACGTAAATAATTGATTTGTCTTTATTGTCATTAATATCATCATTGTGAATCATTGTATGCAACGAGATTGGGCTTAACCCCAGGGTAATCACATAACTGGAAATGTGAATTTCCCTGCGGGGATGAATAAAGTATCTATCTATCTAATGATTTCGAAGGGAAAAAAATGGTTGAATAAGGATAAAAGCTGGAAAAAATATTTAGAACGTAGTGCTTGGAGACTGGCTTAGGGTGTAATAAAATGCAATATTTGTGAATGAGAAAGAATATTACATCGTAACAATAGTGCGATGAAAAGGAAGTGCAATAACATTTAGCGGCTACAAAAGAAAACTAAATAAGTTGCAAGGTGTATATTTGACCAAATAATGCTCAAAAAAACTGAAATCATCTGTTATTGTGACCAAAAACATTTTGCTGTGCTGAAAAATGATTATCACTTTTTTATTTTTGTTTGAGTGACTTTAAGGGGCAAACTGTGGCCTCAATAACATCCAACCACTCTTTAATCAATCCATCCATCCATTATCTGCACCGCTTATCCTCAGTAGGGTCGCGGGGGTGCTGGAGCCCATCCCAACTATCTTCGGGCAGTGGGCAGGGGACACCCTGAACTGGTTGCAAGGGCGCACAGGGACAGGCAATTTGCTCGTTCATTCATACCTAGGGACATTTTGGACCGGCCAATTAACCTGACATGCATGTTTTTGGAACATGGGAGGAAACCGGAGTGCACGGAGGAAACCCACGCAAGCACGGGGAGAACATGCAAACTCCACACAGGAAAGTTTGATCTCATGGCCTCAGAACTGTGCCGCACACGCGCTAACCACTGCGCCGCCGTGCTGCCCACCACTCTTTAAAAAAATATCAATTTCTATTCCTTTCATTTGTTGTAGTTACAATACTACTGCTACCTAGCAACAATAAATACGTTTGGCGATATTTCATCTGTTTTTCCTCCAGTCTATGTTAACCGTATCCTTCCTACTCTGTGCAAACAGGACAAGAAATACGCCACGGACAAATACAAAGACATCTACACCGAGTTGAGCATTGTAAAAGCAAAGGCCGACTGTGACATCGGAAAACTGAAGGAGAAGCTGCTCGTGGCCACCGAAGCGTTAGGCGAGAGGGCCGTCGACGGGACTGTCACAACAGGATACGGTGATTAATATGAATTATGTTTGCTTCAACTCACCTTATTAGGGTGGAAATTCGTATATACATTTTCGTGAGAAATTCTCAATGGAAAATCTGAGGTCTGACATCTATAGACGTCACAGATGGTTAAAATAGATGATGAAAAATAGATGATGGTAACGAATATTTGAATCCTTTGCTTTCCATAGACATCATGAAATCCAAAAGCAACCCTGACTTCACGAAAAAAGAAAAACCCACCTCCAAGCCAGCACGAGGCGTCAGGTCAAAGGCAAGTGTTAACCTCCGTTTCTTTCACCTCACCACACGTTGTGTTTATTTTTATACCGAACCTCCACAAGCGTCAAAATCCGGTCGGCGTGTTTGTCATGTGTTGTTTTTTGTGCACCAGTCTGTCACTGAACAGGTCTCATGGGACAGCTGACACTCCCCACGCGGGTTTTAAGCCCTCTCCCCAAACCCGCCCGAGATCCGTCGTACGTACGTTCCAGTCTGAGCATGACGTAGTGCAGATAATCTTTTGCATGTCCTCACCTCCTTTCTACCTTTTTTTTTAATTTTAAATACAAAAGTATGAAAAGAATTGACTTGCACCAAACATGAGAACCAAGCCGGGGTACTGCGGTGTTTTATCAAATCTAATTTATGTGTCGAGCACCCTTCAGCCAATAGATTTCAGTCAAAAAATATTCAGCATCCAATAAGACAATGAAATCGCCTCTTTTATTTCCACCCTAAAACCCTAAATCACCTAATACACAGACACACACAATTGTTAAAATACAATATAAACAAAATAATGAGTAATAGAAATAAAATATGATTATGGCACGGCACAGACTAACCATGTGAGGAAAGGGACCCAAAGGGGGCTTATCCACACTGATGGGGAAGGCAACAGAAGACTTCAGGATTTTCAGCCATTTAACCACATCCTTCCAGTGTGGGCCCCCCAAATGAGGAAACACAGAAAGATAAAAATGGAAATAAAAAGTGAAACGTGTTAAAGGAAAAGATTAGGAGTTAAACAAATCAAAACTAGAGTCCGTTAAAGACCACATTAAAAAAGTGGGTCTTGAGCTTCGTCTTAAAAATATTATGGGTTCCTGCAGACCTGATGTCCTCCAGCAGACTGTTCCATAGGTGAGGACCTAAGTGGCTGAATGCTGGTTCACCGTAGGTTATGGTCCTTACTCTGGGACTAGTCAACAAGCCACTGCCATAGGACCGGGAGGGCTGATGTAATAAAAGCAAATCAGACAAATAGGATGGCCCGAGACTATTAAGACATTTTTAAAAATATCAAAAGCACCTTAAAATTTCTCCTGAAACACATTAAAAATACATTTTAAAAATTCCCTTAGAATATTTACTTGCTTTAATTACCTCCTTATTTTCAATGATGGTCCCAATCTACAATTGGTTACAGCCATGCAACCCTAGTGAGGGTAGTCAAACATTTGCCTTCTTTGTATTTCTTAATAATAGTTTCGTTTCCATGCTTATCACGTTTTTGTATCCCCTTTAGCATCACTGAAATACAGTATAGTATTGCTGACATGCAAAGTCTATGTGAAGCCCACGAGATTCTGAACAGAATGAAAAAAGAGAGGCATTGTGGGATGTAGTTCAGCAAACTGCGTATCAGTGTTTTTGTGATGCTATGACACAAACCAATAGCAGACCAGCATTTTATATGACGTCGACCAATAGCAGACAGGCATCTTAGAGACGTAATTGCATACGAAGTTTTTGTTTCCGGGAAATAATTTGCTGCAAAGAAGTGATGAAAATACATAATATTTCACACAATAAAGTGAAAAAGTCGCCAGGTGATGTCGCCGTATCCCAGGGGTCCCCTGCTTATGTGTGTAAAGCTTTTTATGTCAAGTAATTTCTGTACTGTCCCTCGGAGACCAACGTTCACACATGTACCCTTATTTTTCTCCTTTATAAACGATCCACTTGGAGAAAAAAATGTAAGGTTATGACATCGTTTCTACTTTTAACTCTTCTAAAAATACTAAAAACTCAGATTCCATCGTTTTGCCTTTGCCTCACATGACTTTTTCTTGTTTTGTAACCCTCAACCCAGGGTGGACGCGGGGGGCTATCACCCAATTGGCCCTGCACGCCCCTGCCAAACCATACCCTAGTTTTGTCCTCTTCTTCTTCCAGTCCTCACCTTATTCTGTTCTTTTGTCCTCTACAGAGCCTGAAAGAGGGACTTACCGTCCAAGAGCGCTTGAAGCTTTTTGAAACAAAAGAATCCTAAAGGATCTAAAGGCCAGCAACCCCAAAGCTTCTTTACGAACAGTATTTTAAAGTTTTATGGTGAGCATAAATAAAATCCATTTATTTTGTTTTTTTAATGCCATGAAACCTAATCAATGCGGAACAAGGTGAAGTGATTGTTCAACCTACCGTAGTACAGCTTCCATAGAGCATCCATTTTTTTTTTGCATGTTCTATTTACTCTTCCTAGACCGAATAAAGTTTTTTTCTTTAGAAATCTAAACATATTTAATATGTTCGTACGCGAGGGGTGACGTATCAACCTTCTTAAATCATCTTCCCATATGCCAAAATAGCAAACACACTCAAGTTTAAGATAATATATATTTCCTTATCTGAATGATTTATCTGCTGTATTTTATTGTTTCAATTTCTGTATGGGAATTATTTTAATGTGTTTTATGTACATAACTACTGGGCATCCAATAGGGTTTATTGTCGGGCGTTGAGGAGTCTGCTGTATTCGAAACTCCGGTTTGGAATTTGAAATGCTTATGTCGGATTTTTTTAATGCTCTGTTGTCGGTAAGGGAAAGGTTCGGTGCGCACTTAAAACTTGACTACTTGAGCAAGATTTTTTTTTTCGGTCGGTATCTTTTTCAGTCGTTTGAGTGCAAGCCGACTTTTATCATTTCAATTTCGTGATATATTCGCAATAGGACTCTGCTCTGTCGCGTGTATATGGATTAAAACTTCCCGTTCGGCCACTTTAGTGTGGAACTACGGTTTTGTGAGTCCTACTTTAAGCTCCGATTTCCCTAAAAGCACTTGTCCCGTCGCTTCCCATCCTGTGCCTCAACCCAGTGAAGAACACAAACCACTTATAATGAAATCGAAAGTATATATATTTAAAAAGAGAAAAAAAATACCTGTGCAGCTATTGAAACACTGTATAGTATTGAAAATGTATATATGTGCCACATGGAACTCGTGCTCGTTTTAAACTTTGCTCATTTGCTCCATATGAAATATCTATGAATATTTTTTATTTTGAATGTATCCTACAAAATAAATGTTCAGAACGTAATGTCTGAATCATGTCACTTGTTTTGAGTATTGATGGTTGCACTGTGTGTGACAATAAACAGATAGTCCACAAGACGGCGCTACTTTCCAGCTTCAAAGTCGATGTGTATATACACTTCAGACAGGGAAATGCAACTTTAAGGTTTTTATAACACATTAATTGTGCAGGAAGAACCCCATCCCACCCTTTCTCTCCATTTACATACTGAATGTGAAATACCTTGACATACACAAAATGGGGAAAGACGTATTTTCACTTACTTTAACAGGGATAAATGATTAAAACTGATGAAAAGGGTTGAGAACTGAGCAATCCCCTGATTTTTTTTGTGTCCATATTTATATTTCAATCTCTTGATGGTGACCTATTTAAACATTTTGGGATGGCCGACTACCAACACCTGTATCGGACCTCTTGATGGATACCAGTATCTGTTACTTTCTAATTGCCATTTGACAATCATTGGTCCGCTTGGTGGTTTGCTTCCAGCACCCAGTGAAAATCTTCTGTTGAGTGGATGAGGAAATCAACTTCATAATTCTGTATTTATACTGTTTTGCGTGATTAATATTCATGTCATTTGTTCAACCTAACCTATTATACTGTTATGCTTTATCGTTGTTGATGGTCACAAAAACACGCCGCAATTAGCAAGAATAGAGTAAACGCCCCCATTTTTAACATGCACTCTGCCAGCCACCCTCACAGCAATAGTCTACCAAGGATAATGGATCGCAGCCGCACTGGTACTGTTCATCTTGCCACCGAGGATGAGAAATTTTGCTGCTCTTGTCCCTGTTCTCACCTTAGGTTGACTGGGGATAATGGACTATTTTAGGCGTGCCACAATTGCACGCTTAAGCGGCCCGAACTCGGAAAAAATGTGCTTTATTGGCCTTTACTATGTTTGCATTTCTTTGTTATTCTTTTCATTCATGTTGCAACAAATATCACATAAAAAATGAACAAAACACCCCAAAAATAAAAATTGATGACAGGTTAAAGCCAAAGCCTGTAAGAGACCTGTCCCCAAAATAACTTGGGCCATTTTCTCTATCAACCATCCTTCCATTATCTGCACCGCTTATCTACAGTAGGGTCGCGGGGGTGCCGGAGCCCATCCCAGCTATTTTCGGGCAGTGGGCAGGGGACATCCTGAACTGGTTGCCAGCCAGTCGCAGGGCACACAGAGACAGACTGGCCACTTAACCTGACATGCATGTTTTTTGGAATGTGGGAGGAAACTGGAGTGCCCAGAGGAATCCCACGCAAGTATGGGGAGAATATGCAAACTCTGCCCAGGAAGGCTGCTAGCTGGATTTGATCCCATGACCTCAGAACTGTGCGCTAACCACTCATCCACCATGCCGCCCTTTCAACGATTTAAACAAATGATCATGTCTTACATCATTAAAACAATCATTTGTTAGTCGATTTAGAAATGATCAAATTGTTATTCATCACAATGTGGATTTTACAGTTTCTGTGTTATTTTTTATTTAACTATTTTTCTCCTTTCTAAAAACAGTACAATTTAAGGGAGTGAAGAAGAGAAAAGGGAATTATTTTGAAGAAAGTGTGATGTGTCTTATTGTGAGACTCCGGAAGAAGACTCGCTCTTGACAATTGTCAACTGATACAATATATACTGTAATATAATATATATATACATATATACAGTGGTACTTGTACTTACTTGTATTCATTTTGGGAGTAGCTTTGTAACCTGAAACATTTGTAAGTAGAGACGCCTTTTTAATGTAAATGGGTTATTCCGTTTCAAACGCCGCAAAAGTATTTTTTCTAATAAATCATGAAAGAACATCAGAACATGAAATAAATACATATCAAAATGAGATTCCTGCACAATAAACATCAAAAGATAGACACATGATGTATAAAGACAAAGAATAAAGGAAATAATACAAATTTTCATTTGCATTTTAACTGGCCTCTTTGTTTACTGGTCCTCTGCAGTATTTTTTGACTCCCGTTTCTTGAAAGACTGATCCAATGATGTCTGCTTTGGCCAGCTTTCGACAATCTGTCGGAAATATGCGAGGCAGAAATCATAATGAGCGATAGCCCGACTTTTCCACACTTTTTATGGGTGATTACTTTTCACAAATTCTGAGACTTTATGGAATTTTTCCAAAATGCATTTAATTCACGCAGCGGCGAGTGGCAGCGCATACTGTATTTTTGACTTTGTGTCCTGAAACGCCTTTGTAACAAGAGACAATATTTTCCCGTTAAGGTAATTTATAACCTGAAACTTTCGTATGTTGAGACATTTGTAAGTAGAGGTATTACTGTGTATAAATAATTTACATAAGATAATTGATCGCAGCCATAACCCTGCCTTTCATTTTAGATTGGCCAAAACTGTAATATTTGATTGGGGATAATGGATCGCAGCCATAAGATTGCAGTTAATTTAACGCTGAATTGAATGACAAAAAATAATTTCCTTGCCCGACAAAAGTGCGTTCTCCTGGACCCCACTCACAGCAATATGTTATAGGAGATACTGGATTTTGGTTGCCAAGCCTGACAAAAATCCACTCCACTGGCCCGGGGTTTCAGCAATATTTCTCTTTCAAGTTTAAGTAGGGTCTGCACCATTATTTGGGTGGATGGGTGGCCAAAAGCCTCTTCACATTGTTGTTGTTGCTTCTATCCATATATTACAAATTATTATATAACATTATGCAAAAAAAAAAAAAAAATACTTTTGGGGGACAAATGAAGCTAAAAAAGACAAAAATACAACCATCAAAAAGAAACAACAGAAGAAAAAAAGAAACATTAATAAAGGAAGAGTAAAGATGTTAAAGGCTAGAAGACTCAGAAGACAAGGAAAACAAAAAAAACAAAAACAAAAAAATAACTAAACCAGGAAAAATGCTTTAAAAAAGAAAAAGCAGGTCCTCTCACAATATAACTAGATTATTGTAATTGGGTTGGTTTACTGTCTTGTTGCATGCTAAATGCTTTACAAATAAATATAATTTGATAACTTCCTCACAGACGCCTACCATGTCATTGGGCTGTCATACAAATTCCTGTTGAGCCTTTCCTGTACTCATGTTGCATGTGAGCGGAGCTTCTCTACTTTAAAATGTGTGAAAACTGGGCTAAGAAGCTGACTTTCTTCATGCTGACGTACACTGAAAGGGAAATTTTTATGTCTATAGATAATGACTTCATCAACAAAGTAGTCTACTTAAGATGTGAGTGTCAGGACTAGAACGGAAACAGGACCCAATTGCGTTACGTTTCTCAAAAGTTTTATTAAAGTAAAGAGGAAGGGCTGCGCCCACGTTCCGGCGTTTGCTAGGCGCGGGAAGCAAGTCGCCCTCGTACTCTGATTGTGATCCGAATACGGAAATGGATCTTCTGTAGCGAGCGATGGCGGTGTCAAGGACGGAAAAACAGGTCGATAGCTGGGACAGGAGAGCAAAAACGTGGTCGGGGTAAGAAACGGGTTGTAAGCTGGGACGGGAGAGCAGACGTGGGCGGGATCAGGAACGGGTCGTAGTCGGAGACAGACAAGAGCAAAAACAGGACAGGTGGGAGTCAGGGTCGAAAAAGGCTTGCCTAGTATACACTGAGGTTTGCAGACGGACTGACAATGGGATGGATAGGAGTGGGTTTAAATAAGGACAGGGAGCCAATCAGAGTCCGAGGCAGTTGGCGCCAAAAGAGACAGGTGATTCCAATCAGTAATCATGACAATGAGACGTGAAGCTACTTCTTAAGAGGTTAGTTTGAAGGCCAACTATCTCTTAGGAAGGCAATTTCAATTTTGATTTCAAATGACCGATGCTATACAGAGGTAAATATGTTTTCATTTATATCTTTATATAACTTGTCTTTAAATTGAAATAGTAAGGTGTTTACTGTTCACTTATCATCATATACAGTGGAACCTCGGTTTTCGAATGCCTCTCAGGTCGAACAAATCGGAGTCCGACCAAAAAATTCGAGAAATTCTTGCTTCGCCATTCGGTCAAAAATTCGAAGTTCGAACGCCGGTAATGCGTGAGTGCGTACGCTAGGGTGCGATGCTGAGCGGCATACGGGTGTTTTAGCCCCTAATTATGCCTCCAAAGAAAGTCAGTGCAAGCGGCAAAGTTGTTACAGGTGAAAAAAGAAAAGTAGTGCGTACAACTATTGCATTTAAGAAAGAAATTATAGCAAAATATGAAGGAGGTGTGCGAGTTTCGGATCTTGCTAGGGAATACAGCATGGCTAAATCTACGATCAGTACGATACTAAAGAATAAGGAGGCTGTGAAATCTAGTGATGTGGCTAAGGGAGTGAGTGCTATGAGCAAGCAACGGCCGTCCACCTGCGCCTTCTGTTGACCACCACAAAGGTAAGAAATCCTATCCATAATTATTTTCTTTATCCTTTTTTTTATTTTACACGTTCATGTTAGCGTAATCTTTCGTGCAGAAGATTACGATAACGCGAACGTACGATTAGCCTGGGTTAGCATTATGTTTATGTTGAACATTCAGGGTGTTGGAACGGAGCCCAACATTGAGGGTGTTGAAACAGAGCCCCCTTTCCAATGAACCGCTCACCACTTATTGTGGAGACCCGGGTGCTAAATGACTTGTAAACGACCTGATTTTTTTTTAATTTTTACACGTTCATGTTAGCGTAATCTTTCGTACGGAAGATTACGATAACGCGAACGTACGATAAGCCTGGGTTAGCTTCATGTTTACGTTCATGGTAAACATTCAGGGTGTTGGAACGGATTAAAACGATTTACATTATTTTCAATGGGAAAAATGATTTCGGTGATGGAACAAATCTGTTTTCGAACAGGGTTCTAGAACGGATTATGGTCGAGAACCGAGGTTCCACTGTACCTGAATTTCTTCCCAATCGAGCCATTACAAGAGGTTGCTTATGTTCCAGGGGCCAACTGCGGCCCTTTCCCTTCCTATACATATATATTTTTTAGCCTTTTCATTAAAAAAACAACTTTCTGCACGTTTCTATCTCCAAATCTTAGCTAAAGGCTAACAAAAAGGACAGGACGCAGCATCCCGTGGCTAAAACTGGCATCCGTATGGCATCTATCATGTGATGTCACGATAGCTGGGGTAAGATCGGGGTGAGGGTTTAAGTTGAGGGCAGAGGGGAACAAGAGGAGAGGAGATGTGTATGTTTGGGTGGGGGAGCTGCCTTAAGTTAAGGCCGGCCTGCGTGTTTCTGTCCTTTGCGTGACCCCCCACTTCCACACATGAATGCAACGCACTCGTTTGCGGGGCATGTGATATGTGGGAGCGTGCGAGAGAGCGAAGGAAAAACGCATCGAGTCCGATTCTTTTTTTTTTCCTATCCGTGACGTCACTGGAAGGAGCCTTGATATTCATCAGCGAAACCATAAGCGGCTGCTTAGGTCCCCGCAACCACTAGGGGGCCCCCGAGAGTGGTTAAATTTTCGAGTCCCTACTATCACTTTGTGTGTCCACTCCAAAATACTACAAAAATACTACACAATGACTACAAAAGTAAATGTAAAATATAATGCTTAAAAACAGGGACCTTATATAGTATTTTGCTTTCATTCTGGAAACAAAAAAATGGTATAGAATTACTACAAAAATACTACTACATTAATACTATATTACAAAATACTACTACAGAATCATTCACTCCAAAAATACTACAAAAAGACGACTACAGTAAATTTATGACAAAATACTACGATGAAAATACTACAATAATTCTACAAAAATACTACTCAAATACTGCTTTGTAAATGCATCAGTTATACTTTTATTGAAATATAAAAAGTACCCATCCATAATACTGTACAATAATAAAAAAAACTATTAGCGAAACATGACTACAAAATACTACAAGAGGTTTACAACAGAAATACTGCAAATTACACCTATAGTGATACTACAAAAAACTCCTATGGAAATATCACAAAAAATACACCATACTACAGAAATAATACAGATATTCAACAAACATTCTACTATAGCAATACTACAACATACACCTGAGACGGTAAGAATATACTAAAAAAAATAATACTACAAAAATACTATAATTATAAAACTACTGTAATAATACGAAAATACTACAGATATACAAAAAATCTACTTTTGAAATACAACAAAAATACTAGAGAAATAACAAAAAATACTTTTTATGTGGTATTTCCAATAGTAGTATTTCAGAAATAGTGCAAAAATAAAACTACAATAACACTACAAAAAAACTACAGAACTTCAATAAAAATCTGACTTCAGAAATACTGAAAACAAAAACAAAAGAATAACACCCTACAGTAATACTTCAAAACTAAATAACAAATGAAGCGCTTAAAACCGGGACAGAATATACTATTTTATTCTAATTTTGGTCGTTTCAAAACCAATTTGATGAAACTGATCCATTTTAAAATAAATATAACGTGTCACATGCGGCCCCCGACTCCAAATAATTGCCCACCCTCGGAGTAGAACATGGAAAGTTCAAGTAAGTATAGAAATGATCAAGTAATAGGGGGCCCAAATCAAATTTTGCCTAGGGCCCCATAAAGGCTTAGGCTGGTCCTGAACGAACCCATAGAGATTTTTGTAGTTTCAGTTCTGATCCAATCTCGAAAGGCTTTCATTTTCCGGTACGAATCCAACCTCTTCTTTTTTCGTTTAATTGTGTTTTATTTTCGTAGCGTTAACCCGCACTCGCACGCTTTACTTTGACGAGACTAACCGGAAGTAGAAATGTGACTGTATTCTAGCTTGTTAATTGGCGGGGAAAGTAAAGCTTAATACACTGTACAGTGATCCGTTCATAATTGGTCTTCAACCCAGGTTTTATTAGTATGTATTCTATTCAACCATTTTGTTTTAATTTTTCACCCTTTTCCCAGCATATTTAAGTCCATACTGTCCTTTATTGGGGGAAAGAGAGTTTTGAAAATCCTACAATTTTGGGGGTGCTTGAGCACCCACAAAAACCATCTGGTTACGCCCATGCTTCAACCAGCGAATTGTTCAAATTCTGAAACATTATTTTTATTCACCTCTTTCCGTGTTTGTGAACAAGAGTGATGTAACCAAGCTGCGCGCGTATTGTTAAGGCAGAAAGGCAGAATTTGTCATGATTACCGATTGGAATCAGCTGTGCCCGCTCATTTAGCGCCAACTGCCGCGGGTTCTGATTGGCTCCCTGTCACTATTTGAACCCAGTCCGTTCTGTCCCCTGTTTTCAGTCCGTCTGCGGACCTCTGTTTATACAAGGCTAGCCTTTTTGGACCCTGACTCCTACCTGTCCTGTTTTTGCTCCCGTTAGTCTCCGGCCATGACCTGTTTTGATCCTGACCACGCCTGCTCTCCCGTCACGGGTTACGACCCGTTTTTGATCCCGACTACGTCTGACTTACGACTTGTTTCCGATCCCGACCACGTATTTGCTCTCCTGTCCCGGCTATCGACCTGTTTTTCCATCCCTGACACCGCCATCGCCTGCTACTGATTCCACTTCCGAGTTCAGAGCGACCTGCTTTCCGCGGCCAGCAATCACCGGATCGTGGGCGCAACCCTTTCCCTTTCTTCCAATAAAACTTGTGAGAAACGTAACGCAAGTGGGTCCTGTCTCCGTTCTGTTCCTGACAGAATTCATGTCAGTTTATACAAACTGAATGACAGGAAATAGATGTAAATCGGAGACAGTACTGTTGTAACATCTCCAATAAAGTAAATAAGAAAAAATACATAAACTATCATATCAGCGTGGATTTTTCTAAATATTCGTTGGTCAAGAAATTTGAATTTATTTAACATGGCAAGTGTAAAATATGTGTATGACTAAAATATGTTTCAGATACAAAGACAAAAGTTAAGGAAAAATCAAACCTTACTCAATGAGGGTGGGTGGATCGATACAGAGCGAGGATTTGGATCGGATTGATACCATTATCTATAACTAGTGAAGGATTTTACACGATTGAATACAAGTTACAATTATTGAGTGCAAAGAAGATTTTCACCGAGTAGACTTAAGTTCAACGACAGGTCACGCTGTTCCGAATGCAGAATATTTTGTCTAGTTCTGTTGATAACAGGACTCTGACGGAGGACGGCAGGCATTGTTTTGAGAAACGCTCTCCGTTGTTTTGAGGAACCACAGACATCGGGACGCTCGTCTCTGAGATTGTGAAGCTCACGTTGGGCTTCATTGGCGCGCCCATGGGAACACTAGCAATATAATAACGTTGCTAGTGGGTAAGAATATTCATACTTAAATACATAAGGGCTTTTAGTTTTCTTATTTTACAATGAATGTTTTTATACAGAACTTGGAGTTGCCTGAAAGGTGCTACACAAATACAATGTGATTTGATTTGAGACTAGCCCCGCCTAGAGAGAGTTGACATGGTAATAACATATTAACGACATAGTAACGACATAGTAATAACATGTTGCGTTTTTCTTAGAAATGCAAATTAAACTAGAAGTCTTTCGCGCTAATCAGTTACCCCCCAAAAAATCTCAGCTTCAAAAAGGTGGATCTGGTCACTGTAGTTGCGGACAAACCTTTTTCCGCTGTGCTGTCAATCACACCATGTCTCTTATGTCTGTATTTTTCAACTGGTGGGTCGGACCCAAACGTGGGTCGCTTTTGAGTGGTGAAATAATGCTAAGCAAAGGAAAACAGAAATGAGGGTCAATTCAACTTCTTAACAGTAGATGGCGATAATAATAAAAACCATGACAAGTATCCCTATCTGTCTTGATTGTCTCCTTATCTTTTTTTTCTTATTTAAATCTTTATTCCATCTTTACCCTTGAGTGACATGTCCTATCTCATTGCCAGGGTTGGGTAGGGTTACTTTAACTGGATTACTTTCAATTACTTTTGGATTACTCCAATACCAAATATGCTAATAAAAGACAAAAGAAACTAAATATGAATAAAATGACAAAATTTTGTGCGGGCTTGGGGAGTAACGGAACACATGGAACGTCAAAAATGATGTTGGCAAGCTGTTTGGATTTATTTTCATTTTGTTTCTGTCGCATTTGATGTTAGTTTTGCCGGAGATCAAATCCAGGAGAGAAAGCTTACCACGTGTTGTGAGTCATAATTTTTTTACATTCACCTGTGCCCGCTTGTTTGGCGTCACCTGCTGCTGTTTACCTGATTGGTTCTCCGTCCTATTTAAGCTCAGTCCTTTCACTTGCCTGTTGTCAGTCCGTCAGCAAACCTCTGTTTTCACAAGGCAAGCATTTTTGACTCTGACTCCCCTCGGTGCTGTTTTGTCACCCGTTTTCCACTTGTCCGTTCCTGATTTCCCCGTTTGTCTCCTGTTACGACCTGTTTTTTGACCCCGACCACGTTTTGATCTACCGTCCCGGCTAACGACCCGTTTTTGAATCCGACCACGTACTGATCTCCCGTCCCGGCTAACAAGCAACCTGTTTTTCCGCTGCGATCTCCCGTTCAGGAAGATCCACTTACCAACTTGCTTCGAGCACCGGATTGCTGGCGCTGACTTTCCTCTATATTCCAATAAACTTGTGAGCAGGGTTGGGTAGGGTTACTTTAACTGGATTACTTTCAATTACTTTTGGATTACTCCAATACCAAATATGCTAATAAAAGAAACTAAATATGAATAAAATGACTAAATTTTGTGCAGGCTTGGGGAGTAACGGAATACTTGGAATGGCAAAAATGATGTTGGCAAGCTGTTTGGATTCATTTTCATTTTGTTTCTGCCGGAGATCAAAAAGATCAAAGCCAGGAGAGAAAGCTTACCACGTGTTGTGAGTCATCATTTTATTCATATTTACTTTCTTTTGTCTTTTATGAGCATATTTGGTATTGGAGTAATCCAAAAATAATTGAAAGTAATCAAGTTAAAGTAACTCTACCCAACCCTGCTCATTGCAAACAACATTTCACAACGTTGATATAAATGACCACAAAGACCATTCCATTCAGAATATATCGTACCACCTCATTGAATACATTTCGGAAATGGACATTTTAACTTGATTTGCTTCGTGACTTGTAATTAGGGTGAGACGGTGGGTCCTCAAAGTCGGACCGGTTGAGAACCCCTGTTCTACGTGGACACGGTCCCGCTCGTAAATTCAATTTTACGGCGCTAACCGTAGAGGTGAGAAATATGTTTGCGCAAATGGCAATTTTGGGGAAGTGGGCGGGTGGTTTTGCACGTGTATGTGAGAGGCTGACTCGGCCTGGTGGCACCTGGAAGCGTTATTTGTCTGCACGGAATTCTTTCTGGTGCTTGGGTTTCCCTTTTTCCACTGTTGCATGATGTTTGAGGGGGCGTGGCCAAAAGATGCAGCATTCTGCTTACTGCAGAAGAAGAAAACAGTTTTTCGGGCCAGCACCGGACGCCCCCGATGTCTGGACCGCAGGTTTTTGTTGTTGTTTTCTACATTTCCAACTGACGTTTTATGCTCGTGTACTGCTTCCGTAAAAGGAAAAAACATATTTGGCTGTGTCTTGAATCAAACCTGCTTTTTCCCTAGGGCACAAGGGCCGCTTGCAGCCCGGTAAGCTTTTTAAAATCGGCCTACCAAATGAAAACGATAAAAATATGACAAAATATATATAATAATTATTAAAGTACTACTTTTGTGTTCGTGTTGTATGATGGTGGAATCAAACCTCTGTCAAAATTTGTGTGAGAAATAAAAAGTTATTTAAAAAAAAAAAAAAAAAAAAAAAAAGTACTACGGTACTTAAAAGAAAAAATGACAAAATATATATAATAATTATTAAAGTACTACTTAAAAGAAAAAAAAAGTTGTTTTCTTGTTGTCGTCCATGTCCCCATTGTCCCTTTGTGTCTCTTCTAGAAATATACGACAACAGAAGTACTTAAAAAAGGCTACTAATATGCTGCTACAATAATGCAATAAAACAAAATAATACTACTACAACCATACAAAAATACGACGAAGAAACGCAACAAAATTACAAAATACTGTTACAGAAATACGCCCAGAGAAATATTAAACAGTTCTACAGAAATACTAAGACATACTAAAGAAATAATACCAAATGCATCTAAACTTATACTACCGAAATACCACAAAAAAGGTTTTTGTTGTTGTTTTCTACATTTCCAACTGACGTTTTATGCTAGTGTACTGCTTCCGTAAAAGGAAAAAACATATTTGGCTGTGTCTTGAATCAAACCTGCTTTTTCCCAAGGGCACAAGGGCCGCTTGCAACCCGGTAAGCTTTTTAAAATTGGCCTACCAAATAAAAACGATAAAAATATGACAAAATATATATAATAATTATTAAAGTAGTACTTCAAAGAAAAAATTTGGTGTTTTTTTGTTGTCGTCCATGTCCCCATTGTCCCTTTGTGTCTACTACAAATATACGACAACATAAGTACTTAAAAAAATGCTACTAATATACTGCTACAATAATGCAATAAACTAAAATAATGCTCCAGAAATATTACAACTATACAAAAATACTATGAAGAAACGCAACAAAATTACAAAATACTATTACAGAAATACGCCCAGAGAAATATAAAACAGTTCTTCAAAAATACTAAAAAGAAATAATACAAAATGCATCTAAACTTATACTACCGAAATACCACAAAAAAGCATGATATAAATACTTTAAAATACTAGTATAGAAATACTACAAACCTACCACGGAAATACTACAATAATGATTCAAATATTTGACGAAAATACCACAAAATAAATACAACAAAAATAGTACTACAGAAATACAAAATAATTTGACTGCAAAAATACAATTACCGTTATACTACAAAAATGCTTTTGCAGAAATATTAGAAAATACTATTAAGGAAACACTACAAAATTATTACCACAATAATATTAACAAATACTACAGAAATACTAAAAAACAGAAATACTCCCAAATAAAACTACAGTTATACTACCAAAATATTACAAAAAATAGCACTACTGAAATACTACAACAATACTAGTCTAGAGATACTACAAAAATACTACAATGGTAATGCTACAAATGTTCTACAGAAATACTACAAAAGCAATGGTGGGTGACCCAACTCTGTTGAATTGTGTGTGAGAAATATAAAGTTAAAAATAAGAAATACTAAAAAAAATAGTAATACTACAAAAAATACCTCAAAATACTACAATACTATTGCTTGGAAGGACCTAATACATTGTTTTGCTTTAAATGTGAATGTTTCAAAACAAATGTGATGATATGTTTCTATTTATACACAAATATGAAAAGAAATATAGCATGTACATGTCTCACTTTCTCTCTCTCTTTCTCTCTCTCTTTTTTTCTCTTTCTCTTTCTCTCTCTTTCTCTTTCTTTCTCTCTCTCTTTCTCACTTTCTCTTTCTCTTTCTCTTTATCTATCTCTCTTTCTCTTTATCTCTTCTGTTTACCTCTTTCTCTTTCTTTCTCTTTCTCTCTCTTTCTCTTTCTTTCTCTCTCTCTTTCTCTCTTTCTCTTTCTCTTAATCTATCTCTCTTTCTCTTTATCTCTCTTTCTCTTTACCTCTTTCTCTTTCTTTATCTCTCTTTCTCTTTCTTTCTCGTTCTTTATCTCTCTTTCTTTCTCTTTCTTTATCTCTCTTTCTTTCTCTTTCTCTCTCTTTCTCTTTCTCTCTCTCTTTCTTTATCTTTATTTCTTTCTCATTCTCTCTCTTTCTCTTTATCTTTCTTTCTCTTTCTCTTTCTTTCTTTCTCTCTCTCTCTCTCTCTCTTTCTCTTTATCTCTCTCTATCTCTCTTTCTCTTTACCTCTTTCTCTTTCTTTATCTCTCTTTCTCTTTCTTTCTCGTTCTTTATCTCTCTTTCTTCCTCTTTCTTTCTTATTCTTTATCTCTTTTTCTCTTTCTCTCTCTTTCTCTCTCTTTCTTGATCTCTTTCTCTTTCTCTCTCTCTTTCTTTATCTCTTTCTCTTTCTCTTTATTTCTCTTTCTCTTTATTTCTCTTTATCTCTCTATCTCTCTCTCTTTCTCTTTATCTCTTTCCCTTTCTCTCTCTTTCTCTTTCTCTCTCTTTCTCTCTCTTTCTCTCTCTTTCTCTCTCTCTTTCTCTCTCTTTCTCTCTCTTTCTCTATAGCTCTATCTCTCTCTCCTATATATCTCCCTCTATATCTCTCTCTCTATATATCTCTATCTATATTTACATATATTTATTTGTTAACAAATGCAAATGAGGAAAAATTGGATAGGCCTACCCTTCCTATAAGGAGTGAACTCATTTTGGTTGTGAGAGTATATTGATTTTCAAGCAGACTTCATGTATACTGTAAACATTTTACTGTGAATATTTTGAGACTCTTTTTATTTTCCTTTAGCTTTTTTTTAAGTGTAGCAGATTTGTTTTCCATCCATCCAATCGGTGGTTGCCCACTAAAGCCCGAGTGGAAGGTACACAGCAAATGCATTCCAGGCCTGCCTGGGCATTTTCTCACACCCACGCTTGTTTTTTTTCCTGCATGCTCTCCTTGCAGGCTGACCCACTAAGCCCATGGAGGAACTTCTGCGGGGAATGGAAGGTAAAAGCCAACCTCATCATCTTTTGAATTGATCTTAAAGCTAGGCCATGTACGCGTTTTTTTTTTCAGTCATTTTCTACTTCCATTGCATCTAAATCAAACTAGACAGGAACGAAAACAGGAGAGAATAATAAACAGGACAAAAATAGACGGGAACAAAACTGGAAACCGATATCAAACAGGACAAAATAAACGAGAACAATAACGGACAGGAAATACCAACAGGAAACAGGACCGAGTCAGAACCCACGTCTTGCGGGGCAGGGGTTTGTTGACGGACTGACAAAGGGAGACTGAGGGGACTGAGCTTAAAATAAAAGGAATTGGGCGCCATGGCAACAGTGACAAACTCATAGGTAGGAATTAATTACTTAATTCATGTTCAATAATGTTTAGAATTTAAACATTCCATAAAGGTTAAAAATGTAAAGAATATATGACAACAATAATGATTTGTATTTTTCATATGACTGAAAAGTACTCAAAGTGCTAAAAGGTACCAAAAACAAGCATAAAAGTACTAAAAAACAAACACAATGAATATTTTTCTAAAATACTGAAAAGTACTTGAATAGTACAGAAAGCTGCATAAAGTACTAAAAAAACAAATACTATAAAAAAGATCTGAAAACCACTAAAAATGAATACATTGAATAAATAATTCCCCCAAATAATAATAAAATACTAAAAAAGTACAAAAAAAACTACTCAAATGTACCCAAAGTACTGAAAAAAATAACTAAGAAGTACTGTAAGGTACTCAAAAATGACCAGAAAGTTCTTAAAGTACTAAAACGTACAAACAATACTACAAAATAAAGAAAGTACCGAAAAGTACAGAAAACGAATCAAAGGTACTTAAAGTACTAAAAAAAACACAGTAAAATACTACACAGTGCAAAAAGTAATGAAAAGCACTTAAAATAAAAAAAATGTGTTATAATACTCCAAAAAAACAGATACGTGTTTAAGAGTCTAGAAAACTACTCAAAAGTATTCATTGTACCAAAAAAGACAAAAGAGTACTTCAAGGTATAAAACGTACTGCAAATAACTAATAATAGTAAAACATATAGATAATACTCCAAAATAAAGAAAAGTAGTAAAAGCTACAAAACACCAAACAAAAGTACTCAAAGTATGTTCTAAAAACTATTAAGGTTCTGAAAACCTCTAAAGTTGTTGAAACTAAAAATATTAATCCAAAATACACAAAAGTTCATAAAACTACTCAAGTGTACTCAAAGTACTGAGAAAAAACCCCCCTCAAATGTACTCAAAGGCACAACCAATTACTGAAAAGCACATTATAATACTGTTAAGTATAAAAAGTACGAAAAAATACTAATAACGTACTAAAGTAAACTGAAAAGTATTAAAACTAATGGAGATTTCTTAGCAGACTTACAAATTTCATGCCTGGCCTGTAGCGTATGGTGTCGACAGCATCCGTAGAGGAAGAATTCCCACTAAATTGGTTTTTCACGAATTAAACTATTAAAAGTGATAAACTGTACGCAAAAAGTACCTGAAGAGAAGAATTTGCGTCCTGGGTTTCAAAAACAAGTATAGTTTCAATCAAGGTTGGGTAGGGTTACTTTAACTGGATTACTTTCGATTACTTTTGGATTACTCCAATACCAAATATGCTAATAACAGACAAAAGAAACTAACTATGAATCAAAGAGATCAAAGCCAGGAGAGAAAGCTTACCACGTGTTGTGAGTCATCATTTTATTCATATTTAGTTTCTTTTGTCTTTCAACAGCATATTTGGTATTGGAGTAATCCAAAACTCATTGAAAGTAATCCAGTTAAAGTAACCCTACCCAACTATGGTTTCAATGTAAATGTTCCATTAAGGCAATAAAGAATAAAAATAACTACCGTATTTTCCGCACTATAAGGCGCACCTAAAAGCTTTTATTTTTTTCAAAAGCGTACCATACGCCTTATAATACAGTGCGCCTTATATATGGATCAATATAAAGTCGCAAAGTCTTGCAACTAAGGCAAGCAGCCGCCGACTAGATTTTCCCCCGAAGGCGAAGTCGTCCGCGGTGTATGCTGGGATTTGTATACCGGCGTTTCATTTCCTAACCAATGTGTCAATCGTCATTCGAATCAGTCACTATTGGCTAAAGTTATTCGGAGGTAAAGGGGGCGGATCCTTTTTATCATTTACAGGCTGGCATAGGCTAAAGGGGCGAAACAAAGCCTGCAATTGGCCGAAAAAGATGAATGTGAATCACACGTTGGGTTGCACTACGGCATAGAGAAAACATTTTTTACTATTCTGTATTTGTAAATATTTGACTCTCCTGGGTTTACTACACTCACGGTTGTAAGAAGACCATGGTTACGTATCATTATTGAACGTGATGGCTGCAAGAGAACTTAGGTGAGCTATGCGGCTTTATATCTTGTTTTAGAACGATCTTGATGTTTCTCTGTGATGAGTCTATTTTTAAACTCAATTCAATTCAAAGTGTTTATTGTCATCTGCACAGTAAAGAACCCCGTTTCCCTGCACAATCAAATTCTTACTTTGCTGTCCACGCAGTTGACAGCAAAAAATAAAATAGAAACTAAGGAATGTTTGGCATTTCTTGAATCCCAAGACTTTAACCTTCCGAATGATATTTGGAACGATGCCTTTGAGTGATTGGTGACATCCTACAGACACTGTTTCCGTACATGTCTGAGACACGTATTTGCTTCTTTTCAAGCTTTGGGAATGTTAAGGGGGTAATAAGTTGGACTGAACCATCTGACTGTTTTGTCGACGTTCTCATTGTAGCGCCTTATAATCCGGTGCGCCTTATGTATGGAAAATATAGGACCAAAAACTATTTTTTGGGGGTGCGCCCTATAACCTGGTGCGCCTTATAGTGACATGTAGTGCGGCACCACGCCACATGGCGGCGCCTCTTTGTCTCATTATGCCGTTTACAACGCCCCCGAGGGCCCAACGATCGTTACCGCTTTTCAGTATATCTTGTGCTCGTTTCCTCTTTGTTGATTGATTTAGTCCTTGCTTGTCTGAGGCCGTCAGACTGTTAAACTGGAAGACAAAGAGCTTTTTTCTTTTCTCTTTTGTGGCCATCAAAGAGGCCAAATGCGACGCCGACTTGTTAGATCCTTTGCCCTCTCCGCGGCCTCGCAACACAGGGGCAGGTAACTAGCGGCCAAAATAAATGGAATTGACCCAAAAAAGGGGGAATGAGAAATCAAGGGGTCATAAGAGAAGCTTCCGGTCGAAATTAACGAAACTCGACACCGTTTCTGAGGAAGGAACGACATTGGGATGTAAATGGCGTTGACGGGGAGTTAATGGCGGCAATTGTTGCCCGTGTCTTCTTCCTTTGATCGTCTTTTAGATGTTTGACGAGAACTTTGCGACCGCCGCCACCTCCGAAATGACGTTTGAAAAGGCGCAGAGTTGTCGACGCTGGCGAGAGGCTAACACGGGTTTTGAAAGACTCGGTGGATGAGAATGCCCACTTTGACACTGCCCACTGCTGGTTCGGCATGTGAATTGCAGTCTACGTGTAACCGCGGTGTACCTGTCCCACCAAAGATCCACATTCACGCTGGACTGGATGGGAGGTCGCTGGTTCGCGCCTCGGCCGAGTCATACCTAAGACTTATAACATTGGTAAAATGGCGGCGCCCTCTGTTGGCTGCGGCTGCATCGGCTCGCTACAACGGGTCAGGTGTATCGACATTTCGTTCTGTGTACATTGTTACAAAGAATGACAATACAAAGGAAATTATTATTATTATTATGATGATGTTTTTATTACAGTTGCTGCAAATGAATGAGTCACAACACGTGGTAAGCTCCTCTGCTGGCTTTGATCTCGTTGGCAGCTCGTTGTAGACTCTCCAAAAACATATCAAAGAGCTTTCTTTTCAGTTTTAATAAAATATATTTTAGAATATCAACCACCACAATACATTTTTACATCCATTTTGACAAGATACTTTTAACAAGAGATCGTTTACAACGAATGCAACATATTTTTCTTTAGTCTGAATTTTAACCGACATCATCCTTTATTATATATATATATATGAGATAATAGAAAAAATAACAACAATGAGTATAAAAACGGGTACAATTTACCTGCAAATGAATGAGTCTCAACACAACACGTGGTAAGCTTCTCGGCTGGCTTGGATCTCTATAAGGGGGATTAGCATTTTAGCACAACATGCAACGTCCGGCAAAACTAACATAAAAGGCGACAGAAACAAAACGAAAATAAATGCAAACAGCTTGACAACATCAATCGCATGACTGTGCATGTTGAGAGATTTGTCAGCTGTGGTTTTAATGTTTAAAATTAACTTTTTTTGCGGAGCACCAAAAGATCGTGTCTTACAGTTGGCAGCTCGTTGTAGACTGCCAAAACCCCCCACCTTCCTGTCGCAAAGTCTAAAGCCAAACCAAACCTTACCACGTACCAGCAGGTGGCACTGTTGGACTCATCATTGCAAGACACTTCTACAGAAACTATACAACATATTTCAGCAGGAATTTCAATAAAACAAAAGTTATTATTACACCCGTTACATACGGAGCATAAGTTTACCTGGAAACACGTACTGTACGACGGTACCTTGGTAGTAGAAAGACACTTTCTTCAAACAAATCATGGCTGATTGAGATTTAGTTATCGCGGTTCCAACCGCACCAATGAGGACGCAACTCTGGACAGCTTTCTCCACTGCTGACGGGTCCTGGCCTGTTTTGGGTTGTGGCAAAGTTGGCACCAGTCCTTAATAATGTCAGTTCTTTTTCGGTATTCTTCTCCTTCAGCCCCCTTGAGATGAGCCCTGGAGAATTATCTTGGTCAGGTCTGATGATCTTGTGACGTGACTATACCACTGAAGCTTCCATCTGCGCACAGTTGACTATAGTTCTTGGTAGGGTCCAATGTACCCTCTAATGGCAGTGTGCACCAGGTTCCTGTAGCATCGCTTATCCAGTTTTGCTGTGAGAGTCCATGTCTTGCAAACATAGAGGAAATGGAAGTAACCAGCTTCCATGAGTCAGATTTTTGATTTCACTGCTATGTTCTTGTTCCTGCAGATGGGTTGAAGTCTGGCAAGTGCCTCTGTGGTTTGAGCTATCCTGGCCATGATTACTGGTTCTGGACCCTCTTCTGACATGACAGCTTTAAGATATATACATTCAGTTTCAGTTTTAGTTTAATGGTACCAAATTCTTACAATGAGATTTTCATGGGTCCATTTGAACCCAACTGATGTATCAAAGCATCAGGGCACCCGTATGATGCGGTAGGGGTAAACCAGTGAAAGCTGTCGGGCCCTGCTGTTGAACAGAAGAGTGTTTTGTGTCACCCTGACCCGAGTGACATGGCCGTGTCCCGTTTCATCTGGCGGGACGAAAGCATGACCAACTTGGGTGCCGAGGTGCTTAACTTGTTTGGGTGTTTGGGGCATTTTGGTTGGCCATGGTCCCAAAAAATTTGGGTGTGTTTTTTTTTTTTCTTTATTTTTGTATGTGTTAATGTCGGTCACCCCTCTCAAGCGATATGACCAGGGTAGATAGATAGATAGATCAAAGCCGAGGTTTTTCCCCTACATGTAACAGAAAGTACTGGTTTCCATGGTTACCAGTAGCAGGAGAAGCACCTTCATCAAACTGGCCTGGAAAAGGATGGGCGTCGTGAGGCACGACTTGCCCAAGACACACCACAGGAAGTACTGCCTCTACGACCCAGGTGGTTAAAGGATCCGTGAAGGTGCACCGTGATCTAGGTATCACTTTAACTTGAAAAATTTTGACAGCCAAAATTGGAACTTGAACACACCCGAACACAAGATGATAGTGAGGCTAAGTGATATGAGCGGCCATCTTGGCTACTCTTGCCCGGTGGGTTAGCATGATTTCGAGAGAGATTGTCAGTTCATGTCTTGAAATATTTGTCGTTGTTTAGGTACACTATCTTGAGAATAGTTTGGTTATACAGTGGAACCTCGGTTTTCGAACGCCTCTCAGTTCGAACAAATCGGAGTCCGACCAAAAATTTTGAGAAATTCTTGCTTCGCCGCTCGGTCAAAAAATCGGAGTTCGAACGCCGGTAATGCGTGAGTGCGTACGCTAGGGTGCGATGCTGAGCGGCGTACTGGTGTTTTAGCCCTTTATTATGCCTCCGAAGAAAGTCAGTGCAAGCAGGAAAGTTACTACAGGTGAAAAAAGAAAAGTAGTGCGTACAACTATTGCATTTAAGAAAGAAAGAGTAGCCAAATATGAAGGAGCGCCTTCTGCTGACTACCACAAAGGTAAGAAATCCTATTCATAATTATTTTCTTTATCCTTTTTTACTATTTTTACACGTTCATGTTAGCGTAATCTTTCGTACTGAAGATTACGATAACGCGAACGTACGATTAGCTGGGGTAACTTCATGTTTACGTTAAGCATTCAGGGTGTTGGGACGCAGCCCCCTTTCCAATGAACCGCTCACCACTCGTTGTGGAGACCCGGTTGCTAAATGACTTGTAAACGACCTGATTTTTTTATTTTTACACGTTCATGTTAGCGTGATCTTTCGTACTGAAGATTACGATAACGGGAACGTACGATTAGCCTGGGTTAGCTTCATGTTTACGTTAAACATTCAAGGTGTTGGAACAGATTAAAACGATTTACATTATTTTTAATGGGAAAAATGATTTCGGTGATCGAACAAATCGGTTTTCGAACAGGGTTCTGGAACGGATTATGGTCGCGAACCGAGGTTCCACTGTATATGGTTGTTTAGGTCCATGTTTACTTCCAATGGCAAAGAAATGTTTCGGCACTTGAACAATTCGATAGTGGAACACCGATGGGATTATGGTTGAGTACTGAAGTATCGCTGTATTTTGAAATTAAATGAAATGATCTGCATTTATATAGCGCTTTTTAAGTCAAGACTTCACATTTCCCAATAGCAGCCTTGCAGCCATTTAAGGCGCTAACCTGCTTATTGGGGGTATTAGGGGTTCAGTGTCTTACCCAAGGACACTTCAACATGTAACACGGACGAGCCGGGATTCGAACTGGGATCTCTTGATCCCAAGACGAGCGCTCTACCTCCTGAGCTACTGCCGCCCCCATTTTAAAAAAGAATCAACATTCATGTGAAATTTTAAAAGAAACATGCGGTGAAATCGGTTCCAAGCTCTCCTAACCACTCGGCCATCTCGCTCACTTTCGAAGATTTGTAGGACACATAGCATGACAAAGACGTGGCGATGGGAACCCCTCCGGTCCCAAACCCCGGGGGGCTGACTTTCAGCCGACCCGGCCCACTTGTCAACAAACAAACAACTCTCAGCTCTTGCTTTTTTGCAAGAATGGCCCCTAACAAGCATGCTAACGAGGTTATTAGCATGTCTTATCCGGCACACGGCGGGGAGCCGCAAACACCTCGTTAATGCGCTTTCGGTCATCGACTATCCGAGTAAATCACAATGACGCCCGCCCGCCCGGCCCGTTACCGATGCATTGACTTTCAATGAACTTGCTGATCGCCGTTGTTACCGTGGTATCATAAGCAAAAACACACGCGCTATGATAAAAACATCCGTTTAAAACAAAATACTTATAATATAGTCGCTGGCATTATTGTCAGGCATCTTGTTGCTACCTGGTACGCATAAAAACAAAAAACTCGGAAAAGCCTGGGAAAAATATTTGAATGAAAATGTTGTTGTTTGGTCACTTTTGGTACTGTCAATCTTGGATTATTATTATAATGTTTTTTACATATTATAAAATTTACCCAGAGCTCGTATATCAAAGTCAAGGTTTTATCAAGATAATCTTGACATATCATTGTATCATTCACCAGGAAGCAGTGTTCCCTCTAAGCTGTGCGCAATTGCGCACTGCTTGCATATTCTCAGCGCACAAGAAAATCGAGCCAGCGCACAAAAATCAGGGCTCAAAATGACTAATTAAGAAGCGACTTAAGTCAAAGTTACAGTGCCTGAAGGTAAAAATACAAGGGTTCCCCTGACGTTGTGTCCTAAATGCGGTATTTTGAAGTCGAGTCGAAGTAGAACGAAGTTGAGTAAAGTTAGTATAGCTAGTAGAGAACCGGCTTTTTTGGCTCGGCTCACTAAAAGGAACCGGCTCTTTCGGGTCCTAAACGGCTCTTTAGGTTGTTTTTGCTTCTTTACTCCCGACATGACCAAATATTATGTAAAATTATGCACAAAATGACTTAAAAGAAGGGGAAAATAGAACAAAAAAGAAAAAAATACCAAAATGAAAAAGTAGTGAAAAGCTGAGAAAAAAAGAAACAAAAGGAAAAGAAAAAAAGAAGGAAAAATTTAGAAAATAGCCAGAAAAAAAGAAAAGAAGGAAATCTAGGAAAAAAAAGTAAATAGATAACAAAAAGAAAAAATAAACAGCTCGGAAAAAATAACCACAATGAGATTTTTTTTAAAGGAATTTTAAAAAAGTAGGAAAAAAACGGGAAAAAAAGAAGAAAAAGTTTGTGTTGCAGTCAAATAATTTCCAATTATATCAAGTGAATCATGTTTCCAACATTGTACTTCCACTAAAAAATGTGATTAAGTACAGTTCTGTATCTTACGTATCTTACAATTGACTAAATAAGCCCCCAAAAATGTTAATATTATGCGACAAAATATTTCAGGAAAAAGAAAAAGAAATGGATATCTTGTGAAAGAATTGTAAGAACAAACGACGTTTGTAGGCCGTACAAGTTTGCAATAGTACATGAGTCAATTCATTCAAAAGAGAAAAATAATTTAGCATTACCGGAAACTCAGCAAAATGTAATGTGATGTCAAGTTTTGGAGATGTTTGATAATTAATTATCTTGCCACGCTTGGGATTATGGTTGCTCACTGTTGTTTCAAGCGTTGCTCACCGACTTTGTGTGAACGCTCAGACCCGTGGAAAATTACAGGGAACATTGCTCACCGTCCCTTTAAAAATATATGAACGAATGTAAAATAAATGATACACAGCGAATTATCATTAGATCGGCTTCTGCAACCGTCCCGATGACAACCAAGCGAGCCCCGGCCAAGCATTTCCTCACGACCTTTATTTTGAAAGCCAGCGACGCTTGGTGGTCCTTCGTGCCTTGTTGTAAATTTGAACAGAAACGATTTCGGTCTTCACCGAGCGATGGAGAACAATGGCGGCACGACCAAGAGCTCCGTATTGGAAATTCGAGGCAAAAGTTCAGAAAAGTTCACTCATGTCGTTGAAGGACGGCGGCGCATAAAGATGTCGGCCGCAATTTACTTCCTGGCGATGCTGGACGGTCGTCATGGGGACGTAAACGGCTAGCTAAAACAAAAAAGTCAAAGCTGGTTTGGGACTGTGGCGAAAATTCTGAGGAACTGTGAGCAGTGTTCCCTCTAAGCAATTGCGCACTGCTCGCACATTCTCAGCGCACAAGAAAATCAAGCCGGCGCACAAGAATGAGGGCTCAAAATTACTAATTAGGAAGCGAATTAAGTCAAAGTTACAGTGCATGAAGGTCAAAATACACGGGTTCCCCTGACGTTGTGTCCTAAATGCGGTATTTTGAAGTCGAGTCAGAGTAGAACGAAGTTGAGTAAAGTTAGTAGAGTTGGTCGACAACCGGCTTCTTAGGCTCGGCTCACTAAAAGGAACCGGGTCCTAAACGGCTCTTCAGGTTGTTTTTGCTTCTTTAATCCCAACATGGCCAAATATTATGTAAAACTATGCACAACATGACTTAAAAGAAGGGGGGAATAGAACAAAAAAGACAAAAATACCAAAATGAAAAAGTAGTGAAAAGTTGAGAAAAAAAGAAAGAAAAGGAAGCCCGACCTCGCTGAGGAGTCACAACCTCAAAGACAGCAGAAGAGAAACATAACAGTACTCTAAATCCAACTAGGAGCGGAACGTCGAGTTTGATGGTTTTGCGGTGGACCCAATTGGGGCTCGAACTTTGTTTCACCCCGATCGGCTCGCTTAGTCTGCCAGGATCGTCGGCGCCTTCGGTTCCAGTCATTTTCAAACCATCCTTTATCTCCAGGCCTTAACTTTTTCTCCCAGATCTGATACGACCACGAAGGTATTAAAGCCTGATCCGGCCGACCTCGACTAATTAACTTGACCGAGTCATAAACAAACCCAAATGTTTATATTTTATTTGTGAGGACTCGGGAGGAGGAGCGGTGGGTTCGAGCTTAAGATCTGAAACTGAATGTTTAGAGTTTCAAATAAAGCCAAGATATATTTATTGTGTATTATCTATCCATCCTTTCTGAATCGCTTATCCTCACTAGGGTCGCAGGACATTAAATATTAAACTTAATTTTATAATATTTTAACTCTTTACTGTACTGATTAATTAATCAGCATTGCGTTCACATTAGTGACTCATTTTGAAGGGGCTTGATTTTTAAAAATTTTCTTATTAAAACAATAAACAGTTTAAAAAAATATTCCATTAAAATGGTGATTATAATCATTTTTTATTTTTCATTTTTACAATTTAAATTAAAACATAATTTAAAACAATTTTCTAATTAAAAAAACAATTCAAAATTAAAAAGAGTTCTTTATTACAATTTTGTGACTGTATTTTATTTTTATAATTTTGATGAATAAACATTTTGGAATAATTTTATGATTAACTAATTATAGTTGTTACAAAATAAGACACTCGACATTAAATTACTATTGTGATTTTTTTTTTCTTTTTTTTTTAAATATTAATTTCAAAAACCTCATTTAAAATAATTTTGTAGTTAAATTATAAATAATTTTGACAAAATAGAAAATATTAAAATTGTGAATCTTTTCTTATTGTTTTAATTTGATATCTTTTTCTAAAACAATTGTCTAATCAAATAAACCATAATTTAAATACAATTAAAAACTCATTAAAACTGTGATTATTTTTGGAATTGTTTATATTTCAAGAACTTTGGTTAAAAAAATTGTCACAGATTATAAATAATTTAAATGTAAAGAAAACGAGTTATTAAATCTTTGATTATAATAGTTTTTATATTTATAATTTTAATAACATATATACTCATATAATTTTTTTTTTTTACTAAATTTGGAAAATGTTTTAAATTAGAAATTGAGGCAGCAGTTACTGATATTTAGCTTGGGTATCAATTTTCGGGGACAGAAAATTGTAAATAGAATAAAAAAATACCACTTATTACAAAAACAACAATCATAAAATATTCCTTAGAGCAGGGGTGTCAAACTCATTTTAACTCGGGGGCCACACGATAGAACAAACATTCTGTCGGGGGCCGGACTAGTAGATTAAAGAGAAAGAAAAAGAGAGATAAAGAAATAAGAGAAAGAGGGAGGCAAAAGGAGAGGGCGGGACAAAGAAAGAAAAAAGAGAGGGAGAGAGCGTGAGAAACAAAAGAGATAAAAAGCTGTGAGAGAGGGGCAAAAGAAAGGGAGAGGAAGAAAGCTATCCAAAGAGAAATAGAAAGACAGACAGAAGGAGAGAAAATAGAAAAGAAAGCGCGAAGGGTAGGAAGAGAGAAAGAGAAAAGAGAAAAAAGTTAAAAAGACAGAGAGAGAAAGAGACAAAGAGCAACAAAGGAAGAGAAAAAGAGAGACACTGAGAGTGACAGAGACAGAGAGTGGGAGTATAGGGGTGAGAGAGGGAGAGAGAGAGAGACAGAGAGAGAGAGAGAGAGAGAGAGAGAGACAGAGAGAGATGTACAGTGCCTTTGTTCGAGGCACCTGGCTTTGGCAACATCAAGTTGACATATTTCAACCTGCAGCTTTGTTTTTCTCTTGCACTTCTCTGATTGTTGTCTCGCGGGCCGGATTCAATCCCTTAGCGGGCCTGATCTGGCCCACGGGCCGCCTGTTTGACACCTGTGCCTTAGAGTATTATGAACTTCATTATTTTACTCTTTTCCCATGTATAGTATATATATATATATATATATATATATATATATATATATATACACATTTTATTTAGTTAGGGCTGTGAACTAATATATATTTACTAAAATGGACTCCCCCAAATAAATAACATTTAAAAATCACTTTGAGAACATTCCATTATTAGCCGCAATGAGTTTTTATTAAATAAAAAGCCGATCACTTAAATAAGTTGGCATTAAGATACAAAAGTTTACATATAGAATGTACACAACGCTAACGATACGTCTGCACAGACTCGATAAAGTGTTCCCGCGTGGAAATAGTGCCTCTCGTTTAAGTTCCAAAAAACAAAAAAATAGTATATCCACAGTACAAACCCACCACAACCACATAGAAAATGCTTTTCTGGGATATTTACAATATATACAGGCCAGTACAAAATACAGATAAGGTTCAGTCGCCGAGGTAGGGCGTGAACTTCGTGGGCAGATTGTCCTCAGGGTAGACGGTGGGTCCGGTTTTCATGGCGGGGGGGCCGTTGAGCAGAGTCCAGTGGCACTTGCTGACCAGTTCCACCAGGAAGATCTTGAGCAGAACTTTGGCCAACTCTTTGCCGACGCACGTTCGGGAACCGCCGCCGAAGGGGATGTAATGGAAGCGGGAAGCGTCCGTCCAGTTGGCGTTCAGGAACCGCTCGGGCTGGAAGTCGTCTTTGTTGGGGAACACCTCCGATACTTCGTGCGTGTCGCAGATACTGTAGATCACGTTCCAGCCTTTGGGGATTTGATAACCCTGGGAAAAGTTGGGGATGAGTGGTGAGAAGCCTGAAGATCATTTCTGATTCAAACAAAACTACAGGACAGATTTGAGTAGATGTGTGGTGTGGTTTGAAATGATACAATACTTTTGGGGGCGGGGTCTTTAAGAAAAAAGGAGAAAAAGACCAATTTGTAGGCTTAAGCTAAACGTGAGGAGGGTATGAGCAGTCCCTTCTCAAGGTTTTTTCGTTTTCCTCATTTTGAGGTTTTTCAGTTTTTCCTTGCCGTTATGTAGGTTTTAGATCAGGGGATGGTGTCATAATAGTCTGTAGTGGTCTGTGCAGCCCTTTGAGACTCCTTGTGATTAAGGTCTATACAAATAAACATGACTTGAGGTTTTTGAGTTTTTCCTTGCCTTCATGTGTGTTTTAGATCAGGGGATGGTGTAATAATAGTCTGTAGTTTGCAATCATCTGTGGTCTGTGCAGCCCTTTGAGACTTCTTGTGATTAAGGGGATCACGAATAAACATGACTTGACTTGAGGTTTTTGAATTTTTCCTTGCCGTTATGTAGGTTTTAGATCAGGGGATGGTGTAATAATAGTCTGTAGTTTGCAATCACCTGTGGTCTGTGCAGCCCTTTGAGACTCCTTGTGATGAAGGGCGTCACAAATAATGATGACTTGACTAGAGCTTTTTGAAAATTTCCTTGCTTTCTAGATCAGGTGATGGTCTAATAATAGTCTGTAATTTGCAATAATCCGTGGTCTTTGCAGCCCTTTGAGACTCCTTGTGATTAAGGTCTATACAAATAAACATGACTAGAGGTTTTTGAGTTTTTCCTTGCCTTCATGTGGGTTTTAGATCAGGGGATGGTGTCATAATAGTCTACAGTTTGCAATTATTTGTGGTCTGTGCAGCCTTTTGAGACTCCTTGTGATTAAGGGCCAAACAAATATAAATGATTTGACTAAATTTAGGCAAATGATTAGGATAATAATAATAATAATAATTTCCTTTGTATTGTCATTCTTTGTAACAATGTACACAGAACGAAATGTCGATACACCTGACCCGTTGTAGCGAGCCGATGCAGCCGCAGCCAACAGAGGGCGCCGCCATTTTTACCAATGTTATAAGTCTTAGGTATGACTCGGCCGAGGCGCGAACCAGCGACCTCCCAGTCTCAAAGCGGGCGCCCTACCATCTAGGCTACTGCTATCAATTATATAATGTGGGGTTACTTAAAAAACAAACAATATTTTTTTTGGGGGGCGGGGGGATTACCACCCAAATTTTTAGTTAGAATTTAAGTACACTTAAAGTATTTTTGAAGGGCTAATTTTGGACGTGACACATTGAGCCAAATGGGGTTTCTTTAATCTATCTATCTATCTACCCTGGCCATATCCCTCGAGAGGGGTGACCGACAGCGAGATAAACACATACACAAAAAAAAGAAAAACAAAAAAGGAAAAAAAGGACCAAAAAAACCCCATAAAAAATATTTGGACCATGGCCAACCCAATTGCCCAAACACCCAAACAAATCACTCAGGTCAGGGTGACACAACACACTCTTCTGTTCAACAGCAGGGCCCGACAGCTTTCACTGGTTTACCCCTGCCGCATCATATGGATGCCCTGCCCATCCCTTAGAACGCGTGTAAACATCCCACTATCCTTTTAAGACACTATACTTTTACTTTATAAAAATAAAAAAGGAAAAAAAGACACATTTAGGTGGGTTGTCACTCAAAATCTCAAGTAGGCTTAAACTACATTAAAAAGTCTTTTAATTTAATAAGAAAGAACTATTTTAGACTAGTTTAGGCAATTTTTTAGGGTACTTTGAAATAATTACGATTTTTGTGGAGTCACTTACAAAAAAAAAAAGATAGAGACCAATTTTGGGGGATTACCACCCAAATTCTTTGGTGGGCTGGAGCTATACTCTGACCATTTTGGAGGGCTATTTTTGACCAGACACACTTCGGTGAATGTTTAGGATCGAAATAAGAATAAAATAATTTTGTGGGATTTATTGGAGGAAAAAAGACCAATTTGCAGGGATCAGAATTTTCCGCGGATCCGCGGATTTCCGCTGTTTTTGAACCCCAAAGGCATTCCGACTTTTTCACTTTTTCTCTTGCGTAGCAAACAAATTCAAAATCCGACTGTCTCACTCTTTCCTTTATTGCTCTGGCGCACCCTGGCGGCCGTTAGAAAAATTGGCCGCATTGTTGCTCAAGCTGCAGGGACTGAACTGCTTTATTCCTGGACCCTGGCTATTTCAGCTGAAAATGAAAATCTCCATTCTGATCCCTGAATTTGGGGGTCAGGATTAACACCCAAATTCTCAGGCAGGCTTAAATCACACTTGGGCCATTTTTGGAGTGCTAACTTTGGTCATGACGAACTTAGGTGAATTTTTAGTGCTGTTTGAAATAAAAATCCATTTTTGGGGGGGTTTACTTAAAAAAACGAGTGATTTGGGGGAATTACCACACAAATTCTCAGGTAGGTTGGAACCTTACTCATTATATTTTTTAATAGATTATTTTTTAAAAAAAACAAAGTTTTGGACAAGACAAAATTCAGCAAATTTTTAGGTTGAAATTTTAAAAGGGAATCATTTCAAAGGGTTACCCCCCAAATTTTCTCAAGACATTTTTGGAGGCCTGATTTCAGATAAGACTAATCTAGGTGAGAGTTTTGATTGGTTTAAAATAAAAATACATTTTTGTTGGTGTTATTTAAAAAAAGACCAATTTGGGGGTAATACCACCCAAATTCTTGGCTAGGCTGGAGCCATACGCAAGAAAAATTTTGGGAAGAAAATTTAAAAACAAATTTTATAATTATTTTAGGGTTGTCGTAAATGTAAAAAAAATCATTTTTTGTCGACTTATTATAAAAAAAATCATTCGGGGGAATTACCGCCTAAAATCATGGGTAGTTGTAAAAAAAATAAAAACATAAAAACAAGACTTTTTGGAGAGAACTTCACAATTTATACAGGACAAATGTAAGTAAATGGTGCTTTGAAATTTTTAAAAAATTGTTGCGTTGTTCTTTGAAGAAAAAGGATCAAATTATTGGGCAGCACGGCGGCGCAGTGACTAGCGGGTGTGCGGCACAGTTCTGAGGTCATGAGATCAAACCTCCTGTGTGGAGTTTGCATGTTCTCCCAGTGCTTGCGTGGTTTTCCTCCCACATTCCAAAAACATGCATATCAGGTTAATCGGCCGGTCCAAATTGTCCCAAGGAGTGAATGAGCGAGTGAGTTGTCTGTCCCTGTGTCCCCTGCCCACTGCCTGAAGACGGCTGGGATGGGCTCCAGCACCCCCGCGACCCTACTGAGGATAAGCAGTGCAGATAATGGATGGATGGATGAATCAAATTATTTGGGACTTCTAACAAGATCATCTGATTTGGAAAGGAGGGCCTTTTTTTTTACTAGGGTCTGCCACCATTTTTTAGGGATGGTCCAAAAAAAGACCCTTTTAAAGACTTGGAGACTTTTAGTGATGGCTGACTTGAATAAGAAAGGAGGAACTCTTTTAGAGGGATGACCACCCAAAATTCTTAGGTAGTTTTAGAACAGTCCAAAATCAAATTTTGGGAGTACTTAAAAACTAGATTATTTAATATAGGAGCGAGGAGGGGCTTTTTTGTAGAAGCTCTTGAAAAATTTTAGGGATTTAAAAAAAAAAAAAAAGGGGGGGGGGGGGTTATTCTCGGACAAGCACTAATCTTTTGGTCTTGTTTCAATCGAAAAAAGCCATTTTTTAGGGATTATTGATAAAAAAAACACATTTATTTTGGTGTGATTCATGCAAGACATATTGAGATAAGTTTTAAGGTTCTTATTGGGAAAAAAGGACAACATTTTTATAGGTTTTGTCCAACCAACAAATGTAAACATTTCCGACTTAAAAACAGGTTCTTACTTGAAAAAAAGAATAAGATGTTAGGGGATTACCACAAAATTTTGCATGTAGATGTAAAACCTAAAAAAATAACTATTTTAGGACTTCTTCTGGAATAAGCAGTAATTATTTGGGTGTGGTTCAAACAATACGAGTCTATTCATCTATTTTGGAATTTGGATGAATGGTTGGGCCGGTATGAAACAAAATGAGGGTTCGAGGAGTGGGTTTAGTATCCCATTTTGCACCCAAATTTTGAGTTTGTTTCAGACAGAATGGACACTTTTGGCCTCCTTTAAAACACTCAACACTCAATTCAAGCAGTGGCTCAGGAGGTAGAGCGCTCGTCTTGGGATCAAGGGATCCCAGTTCGAATCCCGGCGCGTCCGTGTTACATGTCGAAGTGTCCTTGGGTAAGACACTGAACCCCTAATACCCCCAATAAGCAGGTTAGCGCCTTACATGGCTGCAAGTCCGCTATTGGGAAATGTGAAGCACATTGTAAAGCGCTTTGGGAAGTCATAGACTTGAAAAGCGCTATATAAATGCCCAAGGCCCAGGGGTGTGGGATTTTTGGTTGGATAGGACAGTATTTTTCAGGGAACGTCTAGGAACTAGAAAGACCCTTTTTGGGCAGACTTTTGTACGAACATTAACCGTTTGGTGGTGTCTAAAAAAACCAAAACATTTTTTAGGGTTTATCTAAAAGAATCAACCCCATTTAGGAGAGCCATTTTGGATAACTTGAATTTCTAGAAATGTTTTTTTTTTTTAGGGTAAGCAGATGATGATAACCTTACATTGAGTTCGAAGGTCTTGAGTGCCACACGGAATCCGCCGGGGACGGGAGGGTTGATTCTCAGTGTCTCCTTAATCACACAAGCGGCGTACTTCAACTGCTCCAGCCACTCGATGTTCAAACGGTGCCGTGGCATTCCCTGCTCCTCCTGAGCGCCAAGCAGTCGATTAGCGGTTAGCGGTTAGCGATGACCGAAGTGGATGGGATTTTACCTTGTCTTTGAGTTCCTGCCTTAGCTTTTCCACCACTTGTGGGTTGAGGCCCAAGAACATGATAAGAGATGTGGCTGTGCTAGCGGTGGTCTCGTGGCCTCCAAAGAGAAGCTCGGTGGCGGACTCCTTGATGGCCTTTGGGGGGAAGGAGGCGTTAGCGAAAAACGTGAGGGTCGAGAAACCGAAAATGGTCTTACCTGCATGCTGAAGGCCTCGCCGTTGGCCCTGCTGCTGTCGATGAGTTGCTGCAAGGCGTCTCCATGTTTGGACTCCTCGCGTGACTCCAGGACCTTCTTCTTGATGTTCTCTTCAATTTTGGAATGGATGAAATTTCGGGCTTTGAGACCCTGTAGGAGGAAAAAGCGAACTGAGCATCCAGTGGCCCGGCAGCAGAAATTGCACTTTCGTACCCGGTACAAGCCGCTGAAGGGGACGTCAATCGGCAGGGAAAACAAGTTCTTGATCATCTCCTCGAAGGCTTCCACCAGCTGCCGTTCGTGGGTCCTGATCTGCTCGGGTTGGAAGCCCAGCAGGATCCTCATGGCGATGCGGAACATGAGCCGCTTCATCTCCGGATACACCAGCACGCAGGAGTCCCGGGCCAGCCACTCCTGCACGGCGGCGCCCACCTCCTCCTGGATGACGGGCACGTACAGCTCCAGGGCCTCTCTGGAGAAGGCCCTCATGATGGCCTGCACAAAGCAATGTAGATATTTGTTGTATATCAAAAACACATACGCAAAAGACATTGAAATACAAATTGAGTTAATGTTCCAATAAAAAAGTAAAAGAGCTTAGGTTTCTCTGAGTGATTATTAGCTGGAGACCTCATATAGATAGCATACAATCCAAATAAGAAAAAAAAAATTAGTAGAGAAGACATACTTAACCCAAACAATTAATTTTGCTTTATTAAAATATTGTATTGAGATATGGGGAAACAGCTATAACAACAAGATACAGTAGAAACGCTCATTTGATTACAGAAAAAAAACTATAAAGATTGCGCATATTGTTCCACGGACAGACTGAGGAGATCATTTCTTCCTCATGCCATGAGGCTCTTTAACACCACCCAGGGGAGTAGAAGCCCACATTAAACCCCACCCCCACATTTGCATATTACCCTATTTTTAATACAGTGTGTATTTTCTCTAGCACTATTTAAATACTCTATATCAACACGTTATATTGGGTATTTTTGTATTCTATATCTTTTATTTTATTATTTTATTTTTCAACACAAGGATACTGCTGGAAGTGTGAATTTCCCTACGGGGATGAATAAAGTATCTATCTATCTATCATAACGCTGGGTATAAAGAACATACCAAGTGTTTCTAAAATCCAAAATATAAAAATTTTAAAATATACTAATATTAGCACCAAACAAATATTCAACAGTTGGTTCTCTACAAAGCAGACACTCCTCTCAGGGGAATCTATCGCTTTAAGGGCCATTATTCTTGCTCAACATTGTGATATGTCCAAATAAAAAAACACAAGCATGCACCTTCTTTTTAGTCCTGTGCTGAATCCCGTGCACGTTGGAGAGCGTGTCCGAGCCCAGGATGGTGCGCACAGAAGCGGGCCACTGCACCGACACCAGCTTGTGCTCCCCCAGGAGAATCTGCCGCACGTTATCGGCCCCCGTCACGCGCACGGTGGGGTTCCCGAACAGGTGAGTCCGGTAGATGTAGCCGTACTTCTGTCGCTTCATGCGCAAGAACTTCCTCCGCTGCACAAATTAGGAAATATGAATCATCAGATATGAGCCAAAGAGCGTTTCAGCCAATAGTGAGGTGTCGTTCGCGGACGAAAAAAAGCGCTTTGAGGCGACTCTTGGAAGTGACTCTTTATTGATAAGGAGCCACCGGCTCCTTTCGAGGTTTTATTTCTTTTCTGATTGGTCAATATCCATTTTTTCCACCTATGCATTCCATTACATTTATGGGATTATAATAAGTTAATTTAATTTTATAAATCAGTAAATATTTTAAATTGTTTACTGGTATAATGTGTTTTAAAGTCAAAAAGTCTATTATTTTATTTCGTAGTTTGTTGCACTGACAATATTTTTTAGTTAAAATTTTGTTGTGGTGTGTTTTTTCAGAGATTGAGTTTCTCGACTTTAAAGTTGCTTAGTATAAAAATGCTTAAATGAGTTTAGAGTTCACGAGTGACAAATAATTGAATTATTATTTAGAAGAATGATAGATTTTGTAAAAGGTATTTCATCATTTTGTGCATGATGTCACATTATTAGTGGTAGTATACTATACTTTTTCTTTTCTTTTTTTTAGCTTTTTCTTTTTGTTTTACCTTTGCTAGCATGTTACGTTTTTACCCTTTAATTTACTTCTTGTTTTTTTTCTTGACGTCTCCTTTTTCCTTGTACTCTTTTTCCTAGCATATTACCTGCTTTTAATTGCATTTTTCTTCTTTTCTTTCTCTTTTCCCTTATTCTTTTATCTTAACATTTTTCTATTATTTATTTTTCCCCAACTTTTCCTTTTTTTTCCTTTCATGTTTATCTCATTTGACTTAATCCCCCTCCCATTTTTTAATAAATGTAACTTCATGTACATTTCCTATTAATTGGGAATCAGGGTTGGGTGGGGTTACTTTAACTTGATTACTTTCAATTACTTTTGGATTACTCCAATACCAAATATGCTAATAAAAGACAAAAGAAACTAACTATGAATAAAATTATTAGAGGCTTGGGGAGTAACGGAATACTTGGAACGGCAAAAATGATGTTGGCAAGCTGTTTGGATTTATTTTCATTTTGTTTCTGTCGCATTTTATGTTAGTTTTGCCGGAGATCAAAGCCAGAGCCAGGAGAGAAAGCTTACCACGTGATGTGAGTCATCATTGTATTCATATTTAGTTTCTTTTGTCTTTTATTAGCATATTTGGTATTGGAGTAATCCAAAAGTAATTGAAAGTAATCCAGTTAAAGTAACCCTACCCAACCCTGTTGGTAATATACCGATTAAAGCAACAAAATAAATCAAAAGAGCCGTTTGGGAGCCGAGAGAGCCGGCTTCTTTTAGAAAACTCAGCCGAAAAAGCCGGTTCTCTCCAAGGAGCCCGTAATTCCGCGCAAGTCGCAGGCGTTGCTCACCTGCAAGATGAGCTGCAGGGTCTCCCCGAAAAACGGCAGCCCCATGGATCCGGGCGGCAGCGGGCGGCTGCAGGTCGGGTCTCGACCCCGGGTCAGGTACACCTCCCACAATTTGACTGCAACCAAGAAGAGCAACGCGGGAAGAAGCACTGTGCACAGAACGGTGGCTAGAAGCGTGTTCAGGGCCATGACGGTGGCGCTGGGTTCGGTTCGGAGGTCTTGTGGGTCCGCTCAGGTGTGCGTGGGTCTGGCGACTGAGGCTGGCGGCCCCTCCGTCGTCTTTTATAGGCCGAGTGCGATGAATTAGTTCACTCAAAGTTCATCTTTAATTGTGGGTGTCGCTCGGCCCCGCCCCCGGCGCGTCCCGGCTGGATGGCCTGGCCGTTTGTTCCGGGGGCAGGCGCGCATCTTCATCCGTCCTTCCTGGAGCAACGACCTGGGGAAAGGAGACGAGGCCTTCCCAAATAAATAAAGAGTACCACCTGCAGGACGCGATCGAATCTCCTCATGCAGCTTGTCTCCCTTTCACTTTAGAATGCTTGAAGAAGGGAGGCTGTGACGTCACCACCCAGCAAAAAATGCGGTTTAAGGTAGCTTCTGATTTGAAGCAGGGTTGGGTAGGGTTACTTTAACTTGATTACTTTTGGATTACTCCAATACCAAATATGCTAATAAAAGACAAAAGAAACTAAATATGAATACAATTATGACTCACAACACGTGGTAAGCGTTCTCTCCTGGCTTTGATCTCCGGCAAAACTAACATAAAATGCGACAGAAACAAAAAGAAAATAAATCCAAACAGCTTACCAACATCATTTTTGCCGTTCCACGTATTCCGTTACTCCCCAAGCCAGCACAAAATTTAGTCATTTTATTCATATTTAGTTTCTTTTGTCTTTTATTAGCATATTTGGTATTGGAGTAATCCAAAAGTAATTGAAAGTAATCCAGTTAAAGTAACCCTACCCAACCCTGATTTTAAGCTATTTCTCACTAAACTATTGACATGGTTCGTACACCCTTTTTAAGACAAAATCCAACCATTAAAGAGCTTTCCAAGCCAATTTTCCAATGCCTAAACAGGAAAAAAAATCAGTTGTTAATCATGTATTCTAGAGAGCCATAGTCTGAGATTTAGATATACGATTTTTAATCTCGCTTTTATAAAGACATATGATTTTTAGTTCTTGAGTAAATCGCAAATATACTTGTGGAGCTGGACATAATGCACGCAAACATTTTTAAAATGCAACATCCATTGCAGCCTGGTCATCCTGGAAGGGGGGGATTACCTCATGTGCGGTCCCTGCTCAAGGTTTCTTCATTTTCCTCAGGCTGAGGTTTTTGAGATTTTCCTTGCCCTTATGTAGGTTTTAGATCAGGGGATGGTGTAATGATAGTCTATAGTTTGTAATAGTCTGTGAAGCCCTTTGAGACTCCTTGTGATTAAGGGCGTCACATATAAACATGACTTGACGTTTTTGAGTTTTTCCTTGCCCTCATGTAGGTTTTAGATCAGGGGATGGTGGATTGATACTCTGTGGTTTGCAGTAGTCTGTGCAGCCCTTTGAGACTCCTTGTGATTAAGGGCGTCACAAATAAACATGACTTGACTTGACTTGAAACAAACCTCTCCCGATATAAGTGTTGGCTAATAAGGACAGTAATTTGTAGCTTATTTTCAGTTGCAGGACTAAACAATTTACCACTGGGAAACCCTATCCTAATATTTTGCAATCCTTGCATTACTACACAATAAGGCACGACCCATACGGGGCGACGACGTTTCACAGGCCAATGCCGTACAAACTAATGCCAGCTGCCGTTAACCAAAGGGGAAGAACAAATGCAAAGGCAAAATGAACCCACCAGAGAGCAGTGTCGGCATCATTTTTAAACAGACTTGTTGAGAAAGATGTCAATAATTTCAAGCATTTACAAGCACTTCACCCAAAATTGTAGCACTTTTCAATCCATGAAAACCCAATATTAAATTTAAGAATATTTAAGGATTCAAATTACCCGTGCAAATCCTATATAGATATGAATATATTTTCGACAAAGCCACAGGGATTTATTTAGAATAAAAGTTATTTAGATGGAGCCAATTCTAACCCAGTACTAAGACGCTCCTAGACACTTTGCGCTTGAATTTCAAGAATCGGAACTTTAAAATATAAAAAAAAAAGGGCTCCGCATACTCACAAACACCAGTCTTTTATTTGTTAGACTAGTGCTTTTGTCCCCTTATAAACACAAACCGATGTAAAAATTTTAATTTATCTCTTTTTATTTAAATTAAAACTAAAAATAAAATCTTGTAATGAAGATAGTATTCACGGTTTCTCTGATACTTTAACCGCGATGGTTGTCGGGGTGTGTCTTGGGCAAGTACAGCCTGGCGGCGCCCATCCCTCTCCAGGCTGGTTTTGGCGTAGGTGTTTGCTACCCAACATGAAACAGATAGTACTGGTTTCCATGGATACCAGTGGCAGGAGAAACCTTCTGATCTAACTCAGATACAGCACCTTCATCATCTGATCTCTATTGTTTTTCGATGTAAAGCATCATCCCCGGAGAGTTGAGTGTGACAATACTGATATGGCTCCTACGATCACATTAGATTTGTTTGGTAAAAGTTTGCCACTTCTGGTTTTAAACAAGAACATCTTTGTTTGTTTGCTTTTTAATATTCTGGAGACCGATTGTGTTCTGCACAAAAAAACAGAGTGTACGATAACATCTACAGCTTTCTAATGTCAAAAGGTTGACATGTATGGCCCTGACATCCGAAACTTAGTTTTTCAGCTATGTTCCGAGTTATTCGACGTCTAAATAGTTGTCTATACTCACATGCATCAAAGATTTTCACTTGATAAACACTAATTACATATGATATCACGAGTATGGCCAGGAAACAAAATATACAGTTTAGTTGTACTCGGTTGTAGCCATTTTTAAGAGACGGGATGGGCGCTAGGGTGTGGTGAAATTCTCATAGATGAGCGACTGGAGCCAAACACCTCCTTTACTGTGTTTTTATTTCAAAATTAGCATTTTAAAATGGTCAATTTCAGCTTGGTCATCCTGGAAGGGGGATTACTAATGGTAATTTTCCTCATGCTGAGGTTTTGAGTTTTTCCCTGCCTGCATGTTGGTTTAAGATCAGGGGATCTTGTAATTGTAATCCTGTGCAGTCCTTTGATCCTTGTGATCAAGGGCTATACAAATAAATGTGACTTGACTTGACTAGACCCAAAAATTCCCAAGAGTTGATTTAGCTGATTAGAGTCTTGCGCTTATATGTGGAATACCAAACAGAAATTGATTTTTGGGGGCCTAAAGGATGGACAGCAATTCCCAGCCTTTATTGCTATGCAATAGCTTTTTATTTACAGAACACTTGAAAAAAATAACAGTATAAATTGATTTTTGCCGATTTGGTAGATTTTCACCTGCTCTACTGTTTTAGTCAAAACCAAATCGGGTATGCGGGTTCATTCCAGGTCAGCGGCTCCAAAGATGAAGATGGAAGTCTTCAAGGCAGTCAATAAGGTCTGTCGATTGCTTCTCCTGTTTTCTAGTCGTTTGCATCGAAACTTATTTATGGACGGACTAACCCAATCTTCTCAGACGAGTGGCAATCCGAATAAGACCATATTCAGACTATGTGAGTTGACATGACGAAATCCAAATAGCTTCAATATTTTAATCTTGATCTGAAACATACTGACTGGCAAGTCCTGAAACCGACGTCTAAGAGCGGAGGTTGAACAGACACCCACCGGCTCCCGTCTTTCCAACACGACTCACCAAAGCAGCAACTTTGCAGATAAACTCGAGCGCTAATCCTCTCCTAGCGCCGGTAGCGCTCTCCCTGCCCCGCCCCACCCAGCATGAAAGCACACAGAGGCCGCGACAATCACAGCAATCAGCTGCATTGGGAGCGGGCACGCTTGTAGCTTGTATCAACAAGCCCCCCCCCAACCACTCCGAGCCGAGCTCCCGCGCTGCTGACCTGCCGCTGACCCTGACACTTTGCTGAACTCTCCACCAAGTTCATTCTCTCTCCCTCGGAGAAACACTAACTCCTCAGAACTCGCTCGCTATTCTGCGAATGTTTAGCGGGATTTCCTTTGTTGACCGGAATCTGACCATCAACGAACTTGCCTTTTTCCGAGAAAAGATAAGAGTTGAAGGTAAAAAACACATTACCGGGGAAACTATCTTTTAAGTCTGTCTAAAAGGAGTTGACTCGGTATTCAAACTCCCAAGACATCAACCTTTGGGAGAGAAAAGACTGCCTTGCAGATATGTAGAGGGATTTTCAACCACACAATCTCAGTACTTTGATGGAATTAGACAATCCTAGGAGTCCGAAATCAACTATTCTTTTAGAGGTTTGGTCTGAGCAAGACATTTGACACACCTTGCCTTCATTGGTGTGTGAAAGGTACGACTTTGGTTGAAAAGGTCGTAAGCATGAACTGGTACCCCTGAGTCTGTTAGGGTCTGACAGTTCCTCAAAAGCAGCTACCACCACCATCAAAAAGTGCTGGATTTTCAGCACCATCAATGTTTTTACTCTTACCTGAAAAGAACAAGATCCTGGATACAAACCTCGACAGGGTTTCTTTCCTGAGCTCAATTACAAGGACAGAGAATTCTGGGCTGCATTATTTAGCAAATACTGAGGACATGTTGATGCATCTGTTTTGTCCTTACTGGTTTTGATATTCCCAGGAAAAAAAGGGGATAGGTTTTTCTAATCTTTGGAATACTTTAGAGATCACACTCTTTAAAGAGCCTTACAGAGTCAATAACAGAGTTCAAAAACTTGGATGCTCTCTGCTCAATCTGAAGGACATTGCCCGTTCATGCTACAACAGCAGAATCCACAACATTATCAAGGACTCCTTTCATCCTGGGCACCAACTCTTTGACCCTCTGGTAGATGCTACAGTTCTCTTAAAACAAAAACTAACAGACTCAAGAGAGTTTCTTCCCCAGACCCATCACAAGACTGTGAGAAAATACATTTACCCTAAATATAGGAACTTTTGCTGCTAATGTTATTGCACTATTTTCTGAAGCAGTACAATTTGGCCCAGTCCACAAACACAATCTTATAAATAACTGACTATTTATCCGAATATCCTTTTTTATTTTATTACAGATTTATCCTTTAGATGAGTGCCACATCTAATCTCATATGTAGGCAATGTACACTCGGTTGTTTAATCAATGACGTTAAAAATACTTCTTTTCTAGTCCTTCCTTTTGCCTTACAGTTCGTCAGTCTCAATCATTTCCACTAATTAAACAAGGGCCGGGTGCAATCGATGGCTTTCCCGAATCATTCCTCACAAAATGTTTAATGAAGGGAAATGTTTCCCCTCTGGATCTTGGTAAATTTGTCAGGAATTCCAGCATCACTGGCGTCAGGGGAGAAGACAACACCAGCTGTGTGGGATGTACAAGTTTATAGCTGGAGGTGCAAATCGGAGGTGCATTCCCCAGATGAGGTCAAGGGGAGTGTCAAGCTGCTGGTTCAACGTGAGGTCGCTAGCTGTTTTTCCACTAAACATTTACTCCGGGAAGTTTACGATAACACCGATCCGACCGCGGTGATGGCCGCTTTGTTTGCTCATAAAATATCAGTTGGCCAATTTATGACATTCAGGACGTTGAGTACCTCATACAGAAAGAGACAATAATCAGTTTATCTTTTTTTTTGTGGGTCAGTTTTAAACAGTAGTACCAATTGGCACCACAGGGTGGCAAAAATGGCTTAGGAGCATTATCTAGCTCAGGTATGACCTTCTCCAGCGGAGATGATATGACAAGAAGCCAGTACTAAACTTGAATCAACAACTAACTTCAGTTGACTACTGTGTCCTCCAAACAATTCATTTAAGGACGATGTATCAAATATCAGTCATGTCCCTACTACATTGCACTCTGTGTTCTCCGTGCGCTTGTTTGGACTTTCGTGGCGTCAATGAAAAATTAAACGTCAAGCAATTGCACCCTTACAATTGTCAGCAGTCCTTTTGAAAGCACATTGGGTGAATGGTTGACAAGACCCTGGCTTGGTCACCAGATCAGCTCAAGTCATTGGAACCTGATTTGTAAAGCTACCACAAGTTCTGCGGAACTAAATATTCCCTGGGAATTATTCTTTCTGTATCTGGGCACAGGTAATGGGGGCAACAATCAGACAGCAAAGCCCTCAGCTACGAATCTCCAATAGACCACAACAAATTGTTGCCTGTTTTGGATTCCTGTCAAAGTCAGCAAACGATGGACAACTGGTGCAAAAGTGGCTTGGACTGTTTTTTCCAAGAGGGTTGTAAATCAGAGATCGTTTTCATAGTAGAAAATTCGGGTGGTCTACCAACACCAGAGCTGATCTGAAAGTGATCAGGAAAAACAACCTGGGACAGAAGCTGCCGGTGAGCCACTGTGGAGAGCATACTGGCATATGGCAGAGGAAAAGAGAACCTTACAGAAGGTCATCAACTGCTCTATGCGCAGTCCGGAGGATATTGTTGGGTCTTCTGCGGCAGCTAAAACTTGCTCGTCAAATAAACAGCTTGGAACTGATGAATTCAGTTCAATTCAAATGAACCTTTCCTGGAACCATCACTACCCCAAATAAGCTTTCAATCCAACTACTCTTACAAGCACTACCGTGTAAATATTGCATGTTTATCCTGGAGTGCCGGGTCTAAATCTGTTGGGAAATTACACTACGTTGCAATCAATGACATAAAAGACGATTCTTACAATTGTACATGAAGGCGTTGATGAAAACTGTCACGGGAGCTAAATTTCTATGAAACTCTGGACAAGCCAGGAACATTTGAAAGTTTTTTTTTTTTCTAAACTACACATTTCAACTTCATTGAGTAGCCTAGCATCCGGTGGAGGATGTACCACAGGCAGATTGGGCGGTTAGTCTTGTTTCCACTTGATCTGAGCTATCAATGGCTTTTGGTAAGCATTTTCAAACAAAAATTCTCAAAGATGTCAGGATTTAATGGTCATAGAGCATTTTTTCCCCTTTATACATTTTTGCTCTCCAGTTGATATACTCCCTTAAAGGAATTTGAATCATGAACAGAACTGTTAATATAAAGAATAGTTTGAAGTTCCAAGCAAGGAAGCAGATGAACTACTTTGTGTTCTGTCAGAAAATGAGACGGTACAAAATCCGTGGAAGCCTGTCGTTTCGGAGTGAACGTGCAACCATTTACGGCCTTGTTAAAACGTTTGATCCCGGCACTAAAACATTTGTCACCCGCGTTAACAGTCAGGAAGAAGGCCCTTCTACAACTCCTCATTTGACACAGGAAGGCAAAATGAGAACGCAGAGGGCAGGCATAACCAAAGTCCGGCCCAGGGGCCGGTTACGGCCTGTGATCAGCTTTTTACTGGCCCGCGGCATCTGTCAGAAAATGAATAATATGTGTTAATTGGAGTATGAAATAAATTTGTACACATGGATAAAAAAAATAAAAAATCCTGTATATAATGGAAATAGCCCTTTGGTCACAATGCCCTTGGCTTTTTTTGAAAATCTTAGCCCACCCCATTTACAAAATGGCGACTGTAAATAAAGGAAGGAAAGTTGATTGTGAAGACTGCTGCTTCACCAAAATCCCAAACAACTGCTTCTGCCTAATTTGCCAAGAGACTGTGGCTATTTTAAAGACTGTAATATTAACAGGCACTGCCAGATGAAAAACCCAGACTACAAAAAGCTTACTGGAAACAAAAGCTGTGAAAAGGTGAAGCAACTGGAAGCTGTTTTCACGGCCCAGCAGAGCTTTTTCACGAGAGTTAGGGCTACAAGGTCGTGACGATGATCAGCTAGCACTGCAAACCTTTTACGGAGGGTGAATTTATTAAAGACTGTTCAAAGTCAGCCCTCACACATTTTCAGCTTACCAAATCAGGCCCGCTTTCTGAAAAGTTTAGACTCCAAATTGTTTACCTGGAATAGTTATAAAGGTTGGAATTGGTGGGGATCACCTGGTTTGGAATAGTGTGGACTGAAGGCTTGCCGGTCTAACCAACTGCATGGAACTGAGGTATTCAGTTCATTTATATACTATCAGCCAGTGATTACCGCATAACTAGTGAGGGGAACGGAATACACAGGCAGATCTGGATGAAATCACTCGGATCCGAACCGGGCCGAACTTTCTACTCTGATGAGAACATAAAGAGAGTTGATGTGAGGGCAAAACAAACATGTTTCTTTGTGTGCGAGTGTTGGCCGAGGGAAGCCGCCGGCCGCTCAGAATGGAGCCGGCTCAATCTTTCTCGCCTCATTACATTTGCGGCGACAGGGATCTTCACATTCAGACATTAACCCGGGCTAAAGTTCACTTGCTGTCTTTCCCACTTAGTATGTGGAGGGATAAGTAGGGGAGGGGCGATGGCTGTTTAGGATGAAGCAGCAAAAACAGAATAAAATGACAACAGTTAGCATCAGTTTGAATCTGAGATTTGACACAGAAGGTTAGGTGATTTCCATAAACTCAAATAAGACTATTTGAGGAACAGGGATTGCTAGGGAGGCTGAGCTCACAAAAGACTGACATCTCTATCTGTTAATGGTGTAAATCATTGTTTGTATGTTTTTTTTTGCTTGAAAACGTAACGTGATCTTAGCCACAAAGACTACACTGTCAAGACACTAATTGAAGGCCACTTAAACATTGAGAAAGCCACACTCATCTTAAATGACATTTTTCCTGTAAACGGCATTTTAATTTCACTTAATTTTGAAATGTCATAGATACAGTTGCTTTGATTTGACAAAGCTTAGAATTTACTGGTGCATTCATATTTTATAGCAAATGTTAAAATTAGAGGGTGTCTTTCAGCAAAATGTTGATTTGTACATAAACATCTGTAAATACAAAAAATCATAAAAGAATGTAAACTGCATTCTCATTACATTCTCATTCAAACCATGGATGCAGATTTCAGTTCAGGTATTCCATCACTTAGGAAACACACGTTTCCCACATTTGCATGAAAGACAACACCCCCCAAAACTCAAAGATTGACTTTAAATTTTTTGAAAATGATAGTAAGCATTTCACAAGCGCATACATGTACATTCCCCTCAAGAGGTTTTTAGGAACAACTGCGCCAATATTTTTGCTGTACAATGAAAACTCCCATTTTTATTCAACAAAAAAATATAGATAAATAACAAAATCATTTTTGGTTACACTTTACATTTCTTAAAGAGACTACAACTAAGAGAAGAAAATCAGACTTGAATTGGTTGATTTTAGAGTGGAGTGTAGGGTAAAAACAAGGGATTACTACGAAACATTTCAAAAAAAAAAAAAGGATGCACGGCATTGGAAAAGCAAAGAGGCTATGTCATTATTGCTATGCTGGCGCACATTTGAAAGCCTCAACTCACCCTGAGAAACTCAAATAAAATAAAAAAGTCCAAGTAAATATACGTCATTTACCGACCCGGCAGCCGCACATAATTCCTGTCAAACAATCACCGTTCCCAAATGGAGCCCCAAAGTCGTTGTCATGCCCAGTTTAGCTCCGCAACTGCATCAGAGCTTGCAATGTGAGGCTGGAACTTTACGGGGAGCACAAAGAAACCAAAAAGTGCTCAAGTACTCATAACCTTTTAAATGTGCTCGCATTTTGGGATACACAACAATTAAGACATTTGAGAGGATAGCAATTAGCCCACATTAGAGGAAGCGATGGCGGACCAGCGCCGCTTCCTTTTGGTTACCCGTGAAACGAGACGCTTGATCCCGATCTTTGAGATTTTTGGACAACTTGAGCGAGGAGGGTTATCTAAATCTACCATTTTTTTAAATGAACATCAGTCTTTCGAGACATCATTATCCATTTGTTAGTAAATAAATAGTGATTAAAATCCTCTTAACTATTTTCTTATCTGCTTCTCTTTACAATTACTCTATTTTCCAGACTATAAGCCACTACCTTTTTCCAAGGTTATAATTCATATGGCTTTTCAAAGATTTTTACCTATGAGTGTCTATTCCATGAGTCACCAACCTTTTTGAAGCTGAGAACTTTTGTGTTATGATTAGCGCAAAGGGCTACCAGTATAATATTAAATTCTAAAATAACTTGTGTGGTTACTATTTTGTTACTGTGTTATTATTAGTTTATTACCAGGTTGTAATGATCAGAATAAGGGTTAAACTACACACAGTCTACCAGTAAAATACCATGCAAGTAAGCAATCAAATTTTCTAGACAATCACAATGACCCATCACTGGTGATGTTATTTTCCAAACCGGTCTATGAGCTACTCAAGTGTTCTTAAAGGGATACCCAAATTTTCAAACATACAAAACGTGAGAAAACAGTAAATATTTTTGCATAATATCTATAGATATGTCATTAGTACATTCCAATAATTTTCAGAGATAATGCATTTTGAAGAGAGTTTGCCTTTTCTTTGACTTCCTGAGCTGTGACGTCATGTGAAGAACACTTGCACCATAGCAAGTGGGTCACAAAATTGGTTTACATGTTAATCAGTCGAAAAGGTTTTGAGTGTTTAAAAGCAAGTTTCGGTAGTTTTTGTGGAGAATGCCTAGGTGTTGTGTCGCAGGTGGTTGCAGCCACGATCCAACAGATGGCAAGCAGCCAAAATGTGGCGAAATGGCAAAAATAACACACACAGAGCTAACACGGACACGGCAAGCTACCCGTCTGCTAAAAATGGCTTAGTTTACCTTTAAGTTTAACTAAGGTTTAACTTACTTTTGGGAGATGAGCTTCAAGAGGTCATCCTCCGTGGTAGAGAGTGGACGAAAAAAAACAAAACGATTCAACCATTTTCCCAACCGCATCAAGCTTTCTTATTCCACTTTAATTTCAAATGAAACGGCTCGCCTCTTCTTTACACTTCACACCCACCATATTGAATGGATGCACAAGATATTAAACAATTAAAATGTAAAAGTTCTTAGCGCCCTGAAGATACAGTATACAGTATAGAATGTTAACATGAACTAGGAAGAGGAAGCCGAATTTCTTCTTCGGGGTGGATGCTAGGTGACCACTCACAGCACTATAGTAATGCCCTGTAATCGGAAAAAGGTGCATACAATACAAAATCTAACTTACAGCAATTTACGGGTATTTTTCAACATCCCGAAAAAAATGTTGTGCCTACCGTTTTACGCAAGTCGAATGGTCGTAATTAGGGAAGCGTCTGGATACCAAACGATCACGGCAGGCTAGCTGGATACAATAGAGGACGAACAAAAACCGATCAGCGGGGAAAAAAAATGAGAGGCAGTAAGAATCCTGGATAACTGCAGGCCAATGACGAAAAACTACCATGACAGCAATAAACACAAACCCAGCCGGGAGAAAAAAACAATGAGCATGGCAGGCAAGCCAGCTAGCCGACTGCTAACAGGGCTAACCTGGACCAAACAAAACTGGAAGCCTTCAGGAGCCCGCACGCTAATGGGGAGCTATCTGGATAATATTACATTAATCGCAAGACCCGTGGCGAAATACATGAAAGGAAATGTCAAAAAGGCAAAAAAATGGAACGCACTATGTACAAGACAGCAGGTAAACTTACTGCACACAGTCAGAAGTCCCCCAGCAACACAATAGGCAATGTTCCAATTACTCCAAGCAAAAATCAACGCTATACTTTGGCTGAATACTATAATCGCTGTCTGATTTTCAACGGTTCCAGTTGTCATCCGGTGACGTCACAGCTCTCGGGGTTATGAGGCCTAACTGTCTATTTTGAAAATGAATTCCTCGAGATCCATGGCGCGTGGAATATTTTGAAACATATTTCCACGATTGTGGGGAAGGAAAACTACATGTTCTGTGCCTTTAACCCCTCAAAAGGGGTTACCTGGTGCCTGCGGGCACCACGTTGGTGACCCCCATGTAGTCCCGTGGATTTCTTTTCCACCGCTAGGGGCGCTTTAAGTAATTGAAATGAAAAATAAGTGATTAAAAACAATGCAGAGAAGAATACTGTACTTTGTCTTTGGCATATAGGATGGCCAACTGCTGATTCTTTTTAAAATTCTCATTCCATTAGGGAACGCAAACGAAGAAGTTTATATGATGCAAGTCTTAGGTTGGTTAAATTACCCTATTTTCTATTTACATCCAACAAAAAGTGATACCTTATTAAAAGGAACTTTTGGGAAAGAATCTGTTTTTTCTTCTTTTCTTTTTACTAGAGTAGATGTGGCTTATTTTAAGGTTTTTTTTAATAGTCTGGAAAATAAAGACACTTTAGTTGACGTTATTTGGCTTGAGCTGAATGGACAGCACTTACTTAGAAGTATGTCCCAAGTAAAATATATGTATATAAAAAAAATATTGGAAACATTATGTAATCATTCTTAAAAACAACACCCACACACATTGTGTGGATTTTTGAAAGAATTTACCATGAAGCAAAGAAGGACTTCGGAGCTCTGGACCTGACAATGTTCTTCTCGCGGAACCAAAATGTCAATCGAGCAAATCCGTGAGTATGTTCCCTTTTACGACTGCACAAACCTTTTAACCATCTGAGCTCGTGTGCTTGAGGAGGTCATTTTCTTGGTTGGTTCAAAGCTATAGTAGGAGCTTAGGAGGACATCCCGTTGACTAAGCTCCTCAGCTGTTTGACCACCGTCTCCATCAACTTCTGCTTGTCTCTGTCGTTCTTCCTGAACTGAGAAAAGATGTTGTTCTTCTTGCTTGTATCCTTCATCCTTGAGAAAGAGGGGTTTGGGGAATTATTACACAAATTATTAATTAATTATTATTATTGTGTCATGCAACAACGGTTCCGAAACTAGATTAGAGTCTAACCATTGTAACTCTATCAATGTTTGTGAAAGTTGCACCTACCCTCTGCAAAGTCTGGCAGCACAACAACAAGAGAAAAAACACTCAGATCATTTCATGCAAACACTTTCAGAAATTAGACTAATTTTGTTTAATTCGGCATGTTTGTCAGTCAAGAGGCTTTCATAAAGGAAACTGAATTTTGGTGTCAATCTGCAACCAGGCTGTAATGAATGATAAATAATTGCTGCTAATCTCATTAAGGTATGTCACCTTTCAAGGTCAAATAAAGGAAATAATTCTAGGAATTGGTTGAAATAAAAAACGATATGGCATAAGTCAAGGCAACCCTTTGTGGAATTAAAAATCTAGCGGCGGGAGCACTCACTTTTCAAGTAAAGTCAAGGCTGTGGACGGGTTTACACGAAGGTACTTGGAGGTTGGCTGACCGTAGTCCGCCAGGTAAGTCGACCAATCCCACACCATGAAGAGGTCCAGGAGCTGCAAACCAGAAACCAAAAGCTCATTAAATCTAAGACCCCATTAAAGAATTGTAAACAGTGAAAGCCTGTGATGGATGAGTATTCACCAACAAAAATTGTAAAGCAAGCAGGAATTCTTGTTTTAAACGTTAAATTTGGACAGTGTTTCGAATGACCCTCTCAAGTGACCCCAAGTTAACCTGGTGCCCCCCCCTTCCTCTTGTGCACCCACTCACAGTGTATGCTAATGTCATAGGGTGAAGCAGCTGGGTGTTTAGCTCCCAATGAAAGAGCAGCTTAGGGATAATACGATTATTCGGCTGAGTGAGTGCGGCGCCACAACAATGCTTTTTATTCTCACCTGAAGCTTCGTGAGGAGCCACGAGCCCATCAGCATTGTGTGCTACAACTCTCCATAAGCTCATCGGCGCCTCATTGATGTGTTAAGCAACTAAGCTGGCCGGAAGCCTGAAAACCAGGATCCCAAGTTCCAATAAGCTGAAGGAGATCAAGTAGCTAATAAATAGTTTCCAGTGCTCGATTTTGAAAAGTATTTGTGGATTGTTGAGGGGGTGAAAATAGGTTTCCAGATTAATACCAGGAAATGCAAGAGTTGGTTGCATCTCAACATACATTCATGGAAGCTGGTTGTAGCGAGCTCTTTCTGACCACTTGGGCAGACTAATTATTCATGGAGAGGGGCAAGATTCAATCTACTTGGAAATTCAGATGTCATTGTCTTTGCATTGCTGAGCCAGAGATCTTGAATTGAAATTCAGATTGATCCAGTTGGAAGGGATTTCTAAAGACCAGCTGTCACTTGAAGGAATTGGCTTCTGAAAAGGACCTGCTCGCTCATAATCACCACTTCAAAATCTCAAGTTTCCATCAATGAAGATTTGTGCCGAAAATCAACAAAAGTGAGATTAAGCAATAGTCAATGGATGGCCTTCGCGTAACCTCACCCAGTGGATGACTCCAAAATCTTTTACCTAAGGCCAGGATTACCATGTCAAGCATGCGAACACGCACACTCATCTGTCAATCCATCCATTTTCCAATGCTTATCTAGCTCTGGTTGAAAAAAAACACAACAAAGCCCCGACTTTCCTTTCCTAAGCCACTTTGTCCAGGTTCCACATGGATGAGAAACAGGGCAGGGCGCGTAACTCCAGCGTGTCCCGGGTGGTCCTCGTTTTAGCTACTCGTAATATCACGAGCGAAGCGACCCAGCAAGTTCTTGTCAAGAATCTGTTCATAATTTTTGCTTTCGTTATCAGCTGTCAATGCCGAGTAATTATTGTACAAAATATCCCAAGATATTCCCAGAGAAGCTTGTTAATCGTGGACACTACAAGTCAACTGATTGTCACCCACCACGGAAGCTCATCACGCATCTACATCAACCTGTAAATATGTTCAAACCATTGTTCGAATATATTTTCAAATCTGGGTAGTATTTGGTAGCAACCAGAGGTGGGTAGTAACAGAGTACTTGAGTAAGTTTTCGGAAATGTTGTACTTTCTAGGAGTATTGTTAAATCCCTATACGTTTACCTTCACTTGAGTAAATGTGTGAAGATAAAAACGATACTTTTACTCCGCTATATTAGGCAACATTAAAGTCGTTACTTAATTACTTAATAAATCCCCTCCACGTAAGTATGCGTCTGTCTGTCTCCGCTAAGGCGCATTTATTTGGACGCAGAACTCCGCCAGGCTCTACCATGTTTAACCAATTAAACATAGCAGCCTCGCCACATGACCATATTCATCTTCAGCGGGGGAAGAGTTGTTTACGGATTAAACAGATCGAAAATGTCGCTTAGCAATACAGACTATGAAAACACAGAAAAGGATGAATACCCCTGGCCTCACATCAAAAGCATGTTCCCCTTAAAAAGGGTGCGAAACACCATCTACAATATGCAATGTCTCCTTTGTTTGAGTTCATGGGCTAGCTTGTTCTGCTTGCAGAGCTTGTTAAGATAAGTATTGGGGCTTTAAATGTGCTACTTGGGGCTACATATGCGTAATTTAATTATTTGATTTATACTATTTTTATTTCATTGTTTATTAAAACACTTGAATTTCCGTTGATTATTTTAATATACATTGAAATTCAATGTATTTTTTGTGGATCGGATGGACTTTGATAATTTGATAATCTGGTTGGTTGTTTAAAAAAAAAAAATAAACACAATGTCGCTGCAGTTACTCAGTACTTGAGTTATTTTTTTCACCAAGTACTTTTCTTTCACTCAAGTAAGTATTTAGATAACTACTTTTACTTCTACTTGAGTACTATTATTCTGAAGTAACAGTACTTTTACTTGAGTAAAATGTTTGGCTATAACCACCTCTGGTAAGAACCTATACACAGCAAAGTTTAGCTCAGGAAGGTTGTGACCTGAACTGCATGATCAGCCGAGTCTGCACCTCAGGCCGAGCTTAACGGGTCAACTTCCACACGAGTAAATGAGAGCTGGCAACACTTTACATACCACTGCTGTTTACAAAAAAAGCAACTTAGTGAGATCACGCCTGTAAAATGTTGAGCCCTGGTTTGCTCGAGCAGTTGAAAAAGAGGCCAGTGAAAATTTTAAAAGGTTACACAAAGAACAAAAGAAGCTTTTTCAACAATAATAAGCTAGAGCATGAAAATGGTCCTACAAAAAGAGCTCAGCAGAAATACGGAATTGGGACGAGTACACTTGAGTGAGGACCGGCTGGACTCTGCCTGCCTTACCTGTCTTAGGTCGATGAACGCCAGTTGCAGAGTGTCTCCTTGGAAGCCTGGCACGGGCTCCGAACTGGCAAACACTGACCAAGAGACAGAAAAAAACTTTAATAATCCTCAAAGCAAATCATCAACACTAAATGCAAACGCAGTGGGAAGATTTTATTCCATTCTGTTTTGGCAGTCGCATATTGTTGATGACGCAACCGCTAGCTGCATTAGCAAATAGCATCACTTAGTTGGCTAGTTTCGATTGAGCCACTGGCATCATTTTAGCACTCAATGCTAATTTATTTAGCGGAAGATGCTAGTGCAGGGGTCTTAAACCTTTTTTTCTTACTAATTAGTGCAAAGGGCTACCAGTTTGATGTGCATTACTAAAATAACAACTAATCAAGTTATTACTATGTTTTAACCAGATTAATTATTGGAATTATAAGATAATATAATCCTTTGTTTGTCCCACAATCGGGAAATTTATCTTGTTACAGCAGTAAGACAGTGAATAATGGAAGTATGGTTAACTCCATAACGTTCCTGTAAAATTAAACTAAAAACCCAATCTAAGACGCATCCAAAGTAAATTAAATTCTGTTCTTGAACCATTTGGAGAAAATAGACGGTTTATGTCTCTTTTAAAAAGACTCTGAAATTTTGTCCCAAAGTGAAATAATCACCGCAAGTGCTACTAACATTGAGTAATCCGAGTTAGAACACACAGAAATAGAAGGGTTTTTTGGGGGGATTTTTATTTGCAATTAACTGCCTGCAGATGAGTGTAGCATGGACATCTTAGCTGGAAAACAGGTGAGACAATAGCTTGAAGCCATACTAGGTACCTTGACAAATCTGATCACAATCTGAAAAACTAAACACCGTGTTTTACACATGTTTCTCTGAGTAGGTTTCGGTGTTCCCAAAAGTGGCCATTTGGAGATGACCAGTCTTCAACATTGAAATCTTTGAAAATGTGTATTTTACTTTGGCCATTTTTATATTCATTGTGAAAGAGTTTTAAACATTTAAATTCTCTTGCCAGAAGTAAATCAATCATTGTGCACACTTGTGTGTAAAATGGTGCATAAAAAAATGAATCACTATTGGTATTACACACACTTATTTCCAGGTCTGATTTGAATACTATAGGGACTTCTTCATATCAATTTATTCAAACACAATTTGGCTAACCAATGTGTCAATCATCATTTGAATCGGTAATTATTGGCTTAAGTTATTCTGGGATAAAGAAGGGGGGTCCTTTTTAGCAAAACCCAGCAATTGGCGGAAAAAGCTTCATGGTATCAACTCTTTTGTTTTCAGGTGTTTTGTTTCAGACTGATCATAATATTTGTGTGACGAGTATATTTTTAAATCATATCGTGAATCCCAAGACAAGCTTTCCAATGACATGTGGAATGACATAATTCAGTGACTGGTGACGTCATACAGACATGTATTTGCTTATAAACAGTCCTGTGGCTCGCCGACTAGAATCAGTCAACCACTAAAAAAATAATTTTACTAGAAAAACACGACGACTAAGCACTGGTGAGAAATTTTCAGAAGAGGTCCATGGGCACCTCAGCTGTCCTTACATACAATGACCACAATGTTGGAGTCCCCTGTGCAAGTGTGTCAAACACTTATTATTAATGCAAACATTATGGATACCGCTGCTAGCTGTGAATGCTAGTGTTGAGCCATTGATGCTTACATTTTAACATGTGCATTATGTTTTACAATCGCACTGTTAAAATCAAACCCCATTCATTTAGTCAGTACATATCCTAAAATGTCGGATTGTTTCCTCTAGTAAAACATGAAAGTAAAATGGTCAAAAATGTGCTAACTCATTGTTTTGTTTTGTTTTAACAATAATTAAAACACTCAATTGTAATGACGCTTGACTGCCTTCCCGCTGAAAAACAATCCGATGAAATCAAATACTTAAACCATTATTTGGACTCACATTCGCACTGAATGACATCCAGGTTGAACTGCTGAATGGCGCCCATGCTGATCTGTTTGAGTTCTGTGTCCAGCAGCATCTGCATCAGAGACGTTGACAAATGCTTGCAGGCCGACATACAAGCCGTCTGGGCCACTTTGCCCTAGCAACAAGACAAGGCATAAAAGAAAAAGAAACAAAAGGGATTTTATCAATACAGATGAAAAGGTGTCATGTCCTTTGGAAAGCAAAAAAAATCTCTGAAGTGGATGGGAGGGCATCAAAATTCAGGTTAAGTTTATAACAAGGACATGCCAAAGCTGTATGTGAGCTGCCGTTGCTCGTTTCCAGTGCATGCTTTTTACCTACCGAAATGTTACCTGTTTTAACTGGAGAGAACATTTAAAGCCATCTGTGTCTAACCATATCCGTCGACATATTATTTCACTTTGGCCAAGTGAGAGGGGCTCCCAACTTCAGATAACTATAGGTAACAGAGCGCCCACAGAGCATGTCTCACAAAGTCACTGTATATTGCCCGCTCGTGCCCGGACAGAACAAATGAAAACAAATGCAGAAGAAAAAAAACTGACTCCAGCATAAAATGTTTTCTGCCACATTTGAAAAAAAAACAAACAAACCAAGCAAAGATCAATGAGGCCTTTTTCTGAACAGTCATAAGCAGATCGATCCGCTGTTGCAAAATTGTAGACGCTGTGGAAAATGTGTAGATGCTTGAATAGCCTCCTTCCTCTTGCTATCACTTTTCTAATGGCCCTATGTAACGTATTTGCCAAATGTGATCATTTTTTGACAGTTTTAACCCTGGAAAGCCCAAGAACCCTTTTTCTCTAAGGTTAATTGCTGCAGGTTCAGCACTCAACTTTGGAAACCAAAACCAAAAGGTATGACTCCATCGACATCAATTTCTAGTAAAAACCCAACAAATCACTGGCATGCTTTTCATTACAGCCCTGAATTAGATTAAATAGTGCAACATCCATAAAGCAATACTCACCGACATCGATGCATGGTCATTGTTGTTATTCTGAGCCGAAACCAAAGCAACCCAAAATGGACCAAAGGGTGGGAGCAAAGGGGAAGGACAGAACAGGACAGGAAAAGAAAGGTGGCAACAATAAATGGACAGGAGGAGAACAATTTCAAGTCACGCAATACAGCGTGCTAAACACAAGTCAAATTATTCAAGGGATAAAAAAGCAGAAGGGAATCATAAGAAATTTCAAAAAATGAGAAGGGAAGTGGATAATTAGGAGAAGGAAGCATAGTAAAAGGCAGCAGGAGCTAAAGCGCAACATCAATGACCAATCCCGAGTCGCTCCTAGATCTGCTTTGTTATGGATGACATATTGGAAATATTTGGGTTATGTAAAGCCATTTAAACGCTTCAAGGAATCCGAATATGTTCTTATTTAGAACGCTAATAGTGTGCTCAAGAGGGTTGAATTAATCCTTATATTGTCGGACAACCCGTTCATGTAAACCCATTTGACTAGTCTGTGCAGAATTGTACATGCTTTGATTCTATTCTTTTTTTCTTTGTTGGTGCAGTTAAAAACTAGAGTTAAAGTACCAAAATGATTTTACATGCTAACTGTGGCTAACTGTCTAGACGGGCGTAAAGTGAATTGGCCACAGTTCTGGGTAAATTCTTGTCCCTCGTTATGTAAACGGAGTATTCAAATTGGTCCAAATATTCTGATGTTGATCTGACTATTCCCTGCATGCAAAAATACCCATACAATAAATTAACAGAACTCACTTGATGATCTCATATACAATCACTATGCTGCTCATGTATAAACACGATAAAGGGGTGTTTTGAAAAAAATGCCACCTACATATTGTCTATACAGCAAAGCAAAAATGTACTGCCGAGGGGAACAAAAAAGCACCCGCTTTCATTAGAATTCGGCACGCCGCAGTCAAAAGAAATATGTGGACAGGTGTAAAAAGTCGAGCTAGCTCACCGGCAGATGCGTGAAGACTTGAAATGTGGATCGCAGGAAATTGATCAGGTCCATGAGATAACCTGAGGCCCGACCGTCAGGCTCAGCCATGCCCCACTCGTAATCGGCCAGTTGTATGAACTCATCAATTTTCTGATTGAGTTTGGTATAGATTTCCCCCTCCGCAGAATGACGAGCATCCTAGAAAACGTCCTTTATGTTAGTCCTATCACCACCGTCTACAAACTATTTGCAATAGAGAGCAAAACGACAAACCTTGAAAGTTGACAAGCCGTATAATCGTGTGGTGTGCACGGTCTCGGGGGACACGTTGGTGATATTGGTGATGAATTCCTCGAGGTACCTGCAGGCCTGCTCCAGGTGGGCTGTGTTGATGATGATCTGCACTAACTTTTAAGACAAGAAAAATCAACAGTGGGGCAACAGCAAAGCTGGCGCCATTTGTTTCATACCTCTGTCAGGCCAATATGCGGCTTCTTAATGAGGTTCTGCAAACAACTGCTGAGTGTCCTGGTTAGCAGCAGGTTGGTGGATTTACGTAGCATGTCATCAATCTCTGTTGAGCTGGATTTAGAAAAAAAATGTCTTACCCAGAGCTAGAACAATTGGATATGTCTACATTGAGACATACGAACCTCCGGTGCAGTGATTCAGAAAATTTTAGACTGGCATAGATGAATTCTTTGACTTGCATATAGATCTGCGGCACCGACTGCGACATGGGCAGCTTTTTGGGAAAATCTTGCTGCTCGGGATCAAAAATAAATCACACAAAACTAAGCTTTAACAACCTGAGATCTGAAATTAACACTAATATGTGTTTTTACATTCTGATGAAGTTTTCAGAGGTGAACAATAATCCAAACTATTTGCCCAAACAAGTTAATTGAAACTAAAAGGACGTTTTTCTTAGGGTTCAATTTTCAATGAAAGAAAGTCAGTTCAATGATAATGTAAAAATGTACCTTCTCTATTTCTGCATCGTGAAATGGAAAGCGACTAACGACCAATTTATACTCCTCCTCGGTCTCCACTGGTATGGGACTGTAGTTGTCCAATTCAAAGATTTCCCTACACAGATAAAATGAATAATTGCCAATGGAAAACAATCACAGTGAAGCATTGGGAATATCATGACAGTGGATACTTAATTACAAAAGTTAAATTTAATTCAAAGCCACACTGTGTAATATTTGACTACTAGACGGAACTTTATTGTCTAATGCGAACGAAAACCAGTGCCCCAGGGCACAAGGTAGCGGTTGCCAGACAAACATGGCGATAACCTTAGGTAAGGATTCCACTATGCAAAAGAAATACAAATTTCTCGAATTATGTTGTTTTTTTAATTAACATGTGTATGATAGTTCAGGTATTTTTGCCTAATATTCAAATCAATGGATTGTTTTTGTTGAATGGAAGTTTTTTGTACCACTGGGAGGCCCTAAATATCACACACTGTCCCTTTAAAAAATGAAAAAAAAAAGACGTTCTCTATTTCAGGCATCGCTTTCAGCCCATAATCGAGTCTTACAAAAAAATACACACCTGAATACCATCGCCCACTTCTTCAGTAGCGTTTCATTGTACTGGTCTCGGACTTCAAACAGGAGGTCAAATAGTCGATTTACAGGAAAACCAAAACCCTTTAAGGAGGCATGTGAATTTCAGTTACAGATTGAAGTTAGGCATTGGAAAAGTGGGAAAGAAGGAAAACACGAACTTGCAGTGTGTCGGCAAATATGACGATGAGGTTTTTCAGCTCCAGGACCAGGTCTGGATCCTCACAGTATGACTGAGGGGAAAAATAAATGATGCGTACAGTAGAGACCGTAATTTATAGTGATTGATCATACAAAAGGAAATCACATTTAAATCTCCTTTTTTTTAAATAAAGCCAACATAAAATTGTAAACTCATCAAGAGTAATATTAGGCTAAGTAAAAAAGTGGGAAGGAATGATTTACAATCTACGAAGTAAGTGGCCCGATTGTGTTTGTCTTAACCCCCCGGGGAAACCCTCAAACTCTGGAGTTTGTAAATCAGCCAGTAGAATGAACACAGCCTGAGATTTGACACAGAGCAGCACTTAAATGACTTCTTATTGACTTGGTCACAAAGCCGAGAGAAAGGCAAAAACGGCAACACAGGTACAGCGCCGCCTGTGAATGCGGAGCTGCCGGCGTGCAGGAATAAGGCCTGCCGGTAGGAGGGCGACCAGAGGCTTTTGTACGACCCGGCCCACACTGGGCGGCTCATTCTACTGTCTGTTAGCATAATCCCCCTGCTCATTTACAAGTGAGAGCAGCTCAGCGCTCAGGAAGATGCCATCTTCCACCGCTGTTATTGTTGCAGTCGCTCGCTCATTAAGGCGCCAATGACCTGTTTGATTGTTTGTGTTTTCACCCTTCAAGTCGTTAGTGTATTTGTGGGGGTGCTGACCTCTGCCATGCTTTTGTGTGGGGTGTCTACGCGCAGGCAAAAAAAGAAAAAAAAGAAAAAAAGAAATGCATCTTCCTTGTGGATAAATAGATGCTCGGGGGACAGTATTATCTCTCTCTGAAAGTATCTGAGTGGATGTGTGAGTGTGAATTTACAGAGTGCGTCCGCAGCACAGCGATGATCTTGGACAATGCCATATTCCACAATTCGTCCGTGTAGGCCTTGGTTACCAAGCCTTGAGTGGCATGTAGGATGTGGTCCTCGACAACAAAGAACCTGAATGTGTCCACACAAAAAGTCATGTTCATAGCCATTAATAGGATTGTGATCACACCTGACATGCTGTTTTTCCCTTTTTTCTGCCTCCTTTTTATAACAAAGAACCAGCAGAACCTTTGTTACTTTTGGAAGCAAAACTATCAATAACTTTCTCCCGTTCCCTTGACAACAAGAAGACTTTACAACCATTCATTATCTGCACCGCTTATCCTCAGTAGGGTCACGGGGGTGCTGGAGCCCATCCCAGCTATCTTCGGGCAGTGGGCAGGAGACACCCTGAACTGGTTGCCAGCCAGTCGCAGGGCACATGGAGACATACACTCGCTCCTTTATACCTAAGGACAATTTGGGCTTGCCAATAAACCTGCCACGCATGTCTTTGGAATGTGGGATGACTAAACCTATGCAGGCACGGGGAGAACATGCAAACTCCGGTAGCTGGAATTACCCCCTCGACCTCTGCACCATGGGGATTACTCGCTAACCACTCAACCGCCATAATATTTTGCACAATTAGTATATTTATTTCCAAATAAAACGTTTTTTAAAATATGTTTTGTTTGTATTGAATATTCTAAAGTATTTGTATTTATTATCTTATTTTATTTTGTTAAAAATTGTAAATTTAATTAATGTTGATATGATTTGATTTAAATGTATAGATTTAAATGTATTTATTCATTCTTTAATTTGTGTTTATTTAATTATTTGTTTAAAATCTTTAATTTGAACAACTAAATTCTGTTGACATGTGATGATTTTCATAAGAAGGCGAAACTTACCCAACAATCTGATTGAAGTATCTCCTGTAGCCCTCCACTGTTTCATGCTAAATGTAAACGAGAAATAACTATGTTTTGATGGTTACACATTTCTTTGCTATTAAATTTTTGGGTGAAGGGTCACTCACCATGTTAGCCTGCGGCTGCAGGACCAACCTGGCCTGTTTTTTCCTCTGTTTCCTGTAGTAATTCTCAAATGTTTCTCGGTCCCCCTACAAATACACAAAATGAGGAGTATTATTATTATCTCTTCATCATTATGAAAGGCGAAAAAATGATTTGCCAAATTTCTTCAACATACCAGCACGGCGTAAATGTGTAAACATCGGTAAACTGGGGAGAAGTCCACCAGGTCCTGAGCAGTAAGAATCTGTTCAGATAAAGGCACAGCTCAAATTGAAGTAATGTTCCTGATTCAATGCGATCACAACATTCTCATTAAAATTCAAACACCACCGATGTCAACAAACGTCGACACTACATTTGATGCTGTAACTAGCATGCAGTTTGATGACCTCCTCATCAGTGCCATCCTCATCTTCTGCGTCATTGTCCATCATGATACTGTTGTGCGAGTGAGTTTGCCCGTTAAGAGAGTACAAAGGCGCAGTGTGGTGGCCTGTGCCGGCCTGCTTGGCCAGAGCGCTGTTGAACGTCCGCTGTTGTTGTGCCTGGACGGACACACAATGCAATAAGCAACAAACGCTCATTTGGGCTGGCTGCTGACAAGACAAATCTGAGAACCTGTCTCATGGCAGTCTCTCCAACTTTGTCTGAGTGTTTTCTTATGCTTTCTAGGAAGTCCTTCAGGTCCGACATGGAAATCTCCTTGATCTCCTCTCTCAGCCTGGGCAGGTTTTCAGCCATGATCTGACAGAATCTATATTTGCTAACTCTGCATGGGAACAGTGCAACCACAGGATGAAAAAAGCAACAACAAAAAACCAAACAACATTTTTCCCCTTCCCATTTCAAATGAATTGCCAATGTGGGAAGCAGTAGTCACTAAAATTGCTGTTGTCTCATCCTATCCGGTCACATTTACATCACACACCAGTGGCTTATTATTTCTTCTTCAGAAAAAGCGAAGGTGTTTTCTTATGACTATTGTGAGTAGCAACATCACAGTTTGGTAACAGTTTAAGAAAATGGGAATTTCGTACCGAGGGATGTAGACCTTTTCCAGTTGTTCCATCGTTTTCAGTGCAGCATAGTATCTATAAAAATATAATGATGGAAGAAACAAAAAATACACAACCAATATTAGTTATTTCTGAATTTAAAAAAAAAAAAATCAGATTCAGTCAGCGCCAACCCAGGTAAATAAATCTAGGTGGCAATAAGAGTGGCTAAGTAAATTAGCCAAACTTGTGAAAGTAGTGCACAGGACATGAAGCACTCGATTTGCCCTTGTTTGACGCGATTGTTGATTTAGCTAATAGCATTAGCCTTTATAGCTTCTCACTTGGCTTGTGACATGTTCTTTAGCAACTTCCTTGCAATAATGTTGATGGTTTTGCTTATTTGCCGCCGAAGAGTTGAAGAGGAACTTGGATTTTAGACACTAACTTCAACCTTGCTTGAGAGTTGAGACTACGTGAGGGATTTAATCGGCGTTCTACAAAAAGCCAAACACATCTCATGCGTTTCATGTACGTGCTTTGAAAGTATGCCACGAGAGTATCCCTCTTTTGTAAAAGGCAAAGCAGAGCGGGTCGAGCCCATCACAGCTGTGCAGAACTCGGCAACGGTGTGATGCAAGGTCCTTAAAGACATCACGGCTCTTTCCAGTGAGCACAAATTAAAAGGGTTCACCCTCAGTTCAGTGTGCTCAACTCCCATCATTAAGCTGATAGGCAGCCTGTGAGGGATCTAATTGCTGGCCCGGCCAGTTTCATACTGAACACACTCATGAACAGAAGACGGCCTCATAATGCGTAGGGTGAAAAGCTCTGTCAAGAGTGCCGCACACCAGGAAAGGAAAGCAACAAGTGGCGGGACTGGAACCTGCCTGGCAACCACATTCAGGATTCAAGCAGTCAGTCTCGCTCCAGTCGCTTTCAAGGAACGGCGTGTCAGCCGTGTCATTAGAGCTGAAAGTAGAAGCGCATCCATATAGCCCACACAGTGGCAAACATGGTCTAATTGCCCCCCATTGGCAGCGGGCCTGGACCGGCCCGCCACGAGGAGGCCCGCTCGCAAACAAGGCCACATTGAGGGTCAATTGTCTTGCCAGTGAATGGCCTGCTCCTTTGCTACGCAGCCATCAAACAAAAAAAAGAAGGAAGATTTTTTGTCGGGCACTGAAGTTCAAGGGGGAAACTGAAGTTCAGGCAAAATCGCTAAGGAGATATTTACAACTCAGCAAAAAAAAACATTAATATGACAATTGTTTTAACTCACAAAACATTAGGTTTCTATTTTCAATAAAAATATTAAGAAGAGGCTTTTTTTCACTACTTTGAGACTTTTTATTAAACTATAATAAGTATGCTTGCAGCTGTTTTTCCTAAAAATACCATAAAAAATCCTCATAAAGAAATGTCATAAAAGTGAAGCTTGTCAGTATTGTATTGCATGGTTAGAGATGACCACCTACACACAGATTAATCAGCGTTTGAAATGTTCTTATAGAATCAATTAAAGGAAAAGGATCAACACGGTTCGAAAGCAGATGAGATCGTTGTCAGGCGCAGAGGAGAAATAAAGGATTGACCCAAATTTTCAACAAAAACCTCCCAAAACATTGACCCGTATGTGTAAAAGTGATACCTTCTGGACTCAAGCTGCTCCTTCAGCTTGCTGTACATTTCCAGCACTACAAGAAAGAACAAAACAAGTTAAAATTCATCGAAATCCAAACACAAAGTCGAAGATGTAAACCAGTGCCGAATCAATCTAATTTATCATTGGCATTTTATGACCTTATCCAGTTTATTTTCCATAGCACAGCATCAATACCTTGATGACGCTTGCCCTTCTGAGGTGTTACCTGGTATGCAGAGTTGAAGCTTCTCAACAGTTGTGGCCATGTTCCTCTGCTGGATTCGACAGCGAATCACCTCCCCGGTTTGAGCCGTAACCTGTCGAAATCAGGTTGAAAGTTACCGTTCTCAAAACTGAGCCCCCATTAACGAAATTGAAGAGAACTGTCATAATAATTTGGGTTGGTCAGGTTTCCCCCAGAAATATTGCTAAAACTGGGAGTCTTGGATGGTACAACATTGAAACTTAAATGAACATGGGGAAAAAATGGTCAAATGGGTGTGTATACGTGTGAGTGTTGGGGGTAAACTATAAACAGCATATGTGTAATCTTATTGGTCACAGTGGAAAGGCTTTGAACTCTATTTTAGCTGAAAAAACTAAGTCAGGCGGTCGATTAAATGCGAGAGTTTAAATATTACTATTCATTTTTAGCCGGATGGGAAACATAACATTCCTGATGTGCTGCCACGCTTATAAAGCACGTAGGGAAACCCTGTATGTTCCAACAAGAACTATATAATTTAATAGGGACGGATGGCACAATGGACATTTCACCTACCTCCCTTCCAGCCTCTTGCAGCCCTCGATTTGTGTCCGTCACCTGGCCCTTTGGGGGAAAAAAACACAATGCTAAACTTTAGCCTAAGCAATCAACAATAAAACAAAAAGATATACTTTACACTTTTAACTTACAAGGAAAAAGTAAAACACCAGATTAATTCTAATCAGACAGTTATTTGTCGTTTTTACAAATCATCAATGACTTGTTTTTATCAATCCCCCCCAAAATATTATTGCCTCAATCAGGCAATGGCAAATCTTTTTGTGACATTACACAAGTCTCTGTTGACCCTTTCACTGAGACATCAAGCAAAGTCCTTAGGTAGAGAGAGTCAATTTGTCCCCGGCTGTATGCCCCCCCTGCCCCTATGCCCCCTGCGTGCCCTCTCTCTTCCCTTTGCAGCACTCTTCCTGCAGCTGCTCAACCTTGTAATCAGCTCATTGTCCATGAAGGGCCAAGGACAAAGCCGGGCAAATTCAGATTAACCAGGCAGCGGGGACCTGAACCCATCATCGCTCCACTGGGCCTTTCATGGAGTTTAATGGCTTGTGACAGGCTCTTTCTCACAGATTCAGTGACAAACTTCTCGATTCTGGACGGGGATTTTTGAACTATGTGCTCCTGTCACACGGCTCAGCGCCATGACCCAATTGACCAGTCGGCTTTTTATGCAACCCTTTCAACCAGGAAGTTTCCTGACTAGCGTGGCAAAGTTTGTCATCATAATATTGAGGGGCTTTGCTTTCTTTTTTTTTCAGTTGGGGTACATACTAATCCGCTAATAATGTAACTCCAATGATAATAATTAGATCCCAAATAAGAAGCGCAGAATTGGGGCTCCGGATAGCATAATATCACACAAATTATGCCAATCTATTGGACATTAAGCCCAAGAACATCTCTCAAAATCTGTTACAGCCCGAACAATCTCGGCTCACCATCAGCTTCTCTGCATCCGTGCGCACTTTGAGGAGCTCTGTGATGGCATCCACAAATCCTTGGTGGTGGAAATTGCACATCTTCTCAATTTCACGGTCGTGATTCCTTATCCTGGCATCCAGCTTCTCCATGAAGCGCATGTGGGCATTTGGCGTGTCATCGTAGATTGACCTGGCGCACAAGAGCAAAGTGTTGAAAAAAATGCCAACCCAGAGCATACTTTTGAAGATGAGTAGACATCCTACCAGATAAATGGAACTTGACTATCATTATCAGAATGCTACATTAAAGGTGGTGTCCGGAACTTCAAAATAGTCTACTTCCTGATGCTACCTACTGGCTGAAATCATCATTGCAGCCTCTGTTAATCTAACAAATTAGAATACTCTCTAAACTCAGTTAGGCATGGTCAACACAAACCTAATAGAGAAAATATTTCATTTTAGACGATATAAGGGCACGTTAAACTATGCACCCCACCTTGAGAGATACATTTCACTTAATGAGAAAAACATAAAAATATATAATTAACTCAATTAAGTCATAAAGTATGGATACACTACATATGTTTTACATATCATCAGCATTAAAAAAACGGTTTTTAAAAAGAAAAGGTTCATCAGTTCATGGTGTAAAACAGGGCTCTCTAGCCTTTTCAAGATAAGAGCTACTTTTTGTTGGTAATTAGCGCAAAGGGCACCAAGTGTTATATATATTTCTAAAATAACTTATATTTAATTACTATGTTGTTAATATGTTATTACCGGGTTGATTATTGGAAATATGGTTAAATAGAAAAGCACAATCAAAACATTTTACTAGAAAATCACAATGACCCAGCAGTGGTGAGGTATTGGTCCGCAGGCACCTCAGCTGTCCTAAGGGGGGACCCTCATGCCTGCGGAGACCACGTTGGAGTCCCCTGGTGTAAAGAGTATTTATCTATTGTCCGTTGAATTTTGGCTAAATGAATGCAAATCAAAGTCAACAACTACAACTGTAAACCCTTATCATATTTGATCTTATAAGCAATTTATCCTTGTTTGAACAAAAACCTAGAATGGGCTAGCAGATATACTTTATTATTGTCATTATGTAAATGATAGATTTCATAACCCGGTCACAACAGAATATGAAAACTCCAAAGAAATTGCATCCATGCAACATATCAAAGTTTTACACACTTCAAGCCTAAATAAATAAGGTAATAAGGTTTGAATTGTAGACAATTTATCAATTTATAGCTGGACGCAACTTCACACCTACTTGAGACAAGCCTGATTGTTTTGTGCAATTACAGCGCCATCTATTGACAAAAAGATTAAATGCTGGGGAATATCAGGAACCGTGCACTCAGTTCATTTTCACAAAACGTCTCAACTAACAAATATGGGAATCGACGCATTCTCTGTAAAAACTGTCAGAACAAGTCAAAACATCTTGCAAATGTTGCTTTCAAAGTCAAAGAGTACTGCAAGAAGTCATCAGCCTGACCACATCTTGCACCACTCCTGAAGTATGTAGACACAAAGATGTCTGAGTGATTGTAAGAGAGCTTTTTGCTGACACAACAGAATCCTTATGTCATCCAACAAAAATAGAGTGACGAATAAAAATGAACTGCAAAATCACCCAAGTTACCATTTGTTGTCTCACAACTGAAAGTGAGAGACAGTCAGAAGTAGGTAATAAACCTCATATTGTTAGAATATGATATAATGAAATTGTGAATGTATTTAATTGCTGTTAAAAATGCCGAAAAAAATTGTTCAAACGTCATATTGTTAGATATAACGAAATAGTGAATATGCTCAATTGCTTTCAATAGTGTCAATAAAATTGTTCAAATCCCCCCCAAAAAATTGAAAAAAATTAATAAATAAAGAGTTACATTTACACCTTTACAATTATCTTGGGTAGGTTTTGGGAAATTTTGTACTTCTTTGAGTATCTTTAAATCAACACACATTTTACTTTTACTTGAGTCGATTAGTGAAGAAGAAACTGTTCTCCTACTCCGCTACTATAGGCTACATTGAAGCCGTCACTTAAATCCCCTCCACGTAAGTACAAGTCTGTGTGTCTCTGCGAAGGCGATTCTATTTAGTCAGAGACCTGGTTTCTTTTATTTAGATTTTTACCAGTGACCAAAACAGCCAGCGGGTGGCACTTTTAGGCAGGGTTAGGAAGTTTTTTTCCTGTACTTTATGCGCGATGCACAGTATATAGAGCTGTAGACACACACATACACACAAACTATATATTAGTGCGGCACGGCCGATGGGTAGTTAGCGTGCAGCCCCACGGGGCAGGGGTCCAGTGTTCCATATCAGCTACCGCGGCCTCCCCATGCGGAGTTTGCATGATTTCCCCGTGCCTGCGTGAGATTCCTCCTGGTACTCTGGTTTCCTCCCACAATCTAAAAACATGCTCACATTCTCACATGACATTTGGATTGTTGGCTAGCTTAGCTTGGCTTTAATGCTAATATTTTTTCTTATCAACTTGACAAAAAAAAAATCCCGGCACACAAAATATAATAATTTGCTTAAATTGATTAGAAGGGAAAAAAAGCCACACAGTGTTGGATAGCTTTGCCAACTTTTTCCCCATAACGACTAGCAACTAAAATCCTGGCACACCAACTACATTTTCAGTTTCAATAATTTATAGATGTTTTAAACTGCGCATGTGCGGCACAGTTCTGAGGTCATGAGATCGAACCTTCCGGTGTGGAGTTAACATGTTCTCCCCGTGCTTGCGTGGGTTTCTTCCGGGCACTCCGGTTTCTTCCCAAAATCTAAAAACATGCATGTCAAGTTGATTGGCCGGTCCAAATTTGTCTCTTAATGTAAATGAGCGAGTGAGTTGTATGTCTCTGTGTGCCCTGTAACTGCCTCGCAACCAGTTCAGGGTGTCCCCCTCCCCAAGATAGTTGGGATGGGCTCCAGCACCCTCCGTGACCCTACTGTGGATAAGGGTGAAGATGATGGATGGCTTGGTTGGATATACAGTGGAACCATCGCTGTTCGGTCAAAAAATCAGAGTTCGAACGCCGGTAATGCGTGAGTGCGTACGCTAGGATGCGATGCTGAGCGGCGTACGGGTGTAGATCGCTCTTTTCGTGACCAACTGTTATCGCGTGCGGACGTGCTTCGTTTTGCTTTCGCTTTTAATGTAGGTGTACAAAGTGTTTTAGCCCCTAATTATGCCTCCGAAGAAAGTCAGTGCAATCAGCAAAGTTGCTACAGGTGGAAAAAGAAAAGTAGTGCGTACAACTATTGCATTTAAGAAAGAAATAATAGCAAAAGGAGGTGTGCGAGTGTCTGATCCTCTCCCCACCGTCTACCTGCGCCTTCTGCTGACCACCACAAAGGTAAGAAATCCTATGCATAATTCTTTTCTTTATCCTTTTTTTTTTAATTTTTACACGTTCATGTTAGCGTAATCTTTCGTACGGAAGATTACGAAAACGCGAACGTACGATTAGCCTGGGTTAGCTTTATGTTCACGGTAAACAGTCAAGGTAAACATTCAGGGTGTTGGAACAGATTAAAACAAATTACATTATTTTTAATGGGAAAAATGATTTGGTGATCGAACAAATCGGTTTTCGAACAGGGTTCTGGAACAGATTATGGTCGAGAACCGAGGTTCGACTGTATATAATTATTTTATATTTTATTTTCATCCAAAGAGGGTTCACCAGACAGTCCTGAGTACACAGACTTACAATTATACAGACTTGTAATTCATTGTTGATGGATGGACTTTGATAACCTGGTTGAATGGACATTGATGATCTGATCTAAAGGTCGTTTGGGGGTAAAAAAAAATCAATAAATAAGACGTTGCTACGGTACTCAGTATTTGAGTAGTTTTTTTCACTTTTACTCAAGTACTTATTTGCATGACTACTTTATACTTGTACTTAAGTCATATTATTCCGAAGTAACAGTACAGTTACTTGGGTAATTTTTAAACTAATCTACCCACCTCTGGAGACGAAAAAGCGAATGTGAAAATAAACTTGCCAAAAGAAAGGCAGAGATGCAACCTTTGCCTTGCAGCTAGCTAATCATCAGAAACCGTTAGCTGACAACAATAATGGTCCAGTCCGTGATTGACAGCCACATCACCACACCCACACGACGTGTTTACATTAGGACAGATCATCGGGCGTCAAATGTCAAATTCTGTATATAACGTTAATAGACGATCCCATTATATTAAAACCTTGTTGGGTATTCCAATGCAAGTTCACGCAGGGGAATTTATTTCCCTGTGTTCAACAATAGCCCTTGAGCTAAGACTGCTAGCATAACCGAGTCCAATTGCTAACGTTTGCCTTAAATGCGAGCGGAAAATGACAATAAATGTCTTGTTGTTAAGGGAAAATTGTGTGTTTTTTTACCGAAGAGTAGGGCCGACGCAGGCCGTGTCCGTGCTCTCGATTTCCTGGAGAATCCGCTCGTGCTCCGTTACACACTCCAAGCTTTCATTCTCCGCCATGACGGCAGCTGGAGGCCAGTAAGTGTGCACGCACTGGCCTGGCCGGCAGGGGGCGCGCCGCACTCGCTAACGATGTGTATAACCCGGAAATAAAATAGAGAGGATGGGGCGCGTTCGACCCCCTAAAAACGTAGGAAATGTCACAACAATCGTTTTTAAAAAAAAAAAATTACGTACATGTAAATATTTTTCATTGGATTCAATCCCTTCCTTTTAATTTCATTTTTCCACAACTCATCAATATCAAAAACATTTCCAATGTCTCATGTATTTCTGGTGGAATTTGATTTATAGGCTTAATTAATCACTTGACATTAACCTAGAAAAATGTTTATTCATTGAAAGAATCATTTATTCAAGTGATATAGCCTTATTATTTTGTCTTTTGTGTTTTTTCTTTCTTATATTGTGGTAGTTTTGTTTTTCATCAAGTTCCAATTTAAAGAAAAAAAAAAACATCTCACTGATGTGATCTTGGCAATAGGAAAACACTTGAGGAAAATAATATTGTTAGTATCCTTGTCATCCCAAGGTTAGTTTACATATAAATACTTAATTTCTAACCTTCTCAATGTCTCAACTATTTATTTATTTTGCTTTACATTTGTTCATAAAAAATGCGACATTTCATGGAAAACACACTATTGTCTGTGTGACCCCAATCTTCTGAACACTATTGTTTATAAGTTTTACACGTTTGTTTTTACATCACGTGTTCCTACCTAAGAAATCCCAAGTGGAAACATATTTAAAGCAAGAAACAACTCAATCAAGTTACTTAATTTGATCTGTGTTCACATTTGAATCAGCTCTACCAAAGAACCGCTTTTTAAATATTACCCTTAAACACACCTCAAGAGGTTTGTTGTATTATTGCATTGTATCAGTATTTGTACATTAATAACTAAGTTAATTACAATTTGAACATTTCACAAAAGATAGTTTGATCTGATATAAGGTTTTCTTAATTATCTTGCACATTCTGTCTCGATTGCGGAAATTTCCAGCTTGGCTTGTCGCCGAAACAAGCGATGACGATACCTTAAAGTGGTTCCCAGAGGAAGATCCACTGATTCCAGTTCAGCGCAAATGTTCCCAAAAGCCTTTTCTTCTTCTTGCTTATGGTCTTGTCTTTGATTCGGAGGATCGGGCAGAGCAGCGTATACTCGTTGCCCGTCCATTCTTTGATTCAGGATCTCTGACTTTGTGACAGCAAAATGTCAGCACTGCAAGTTTTGCCGCCTGAACTTGAGGTCACCTGCAAAAGTCAGCAGAAAACCTTCGGCAGGAAAAGGAAATATTGTGATTCACTCAACAGACGGACCAAAATATCAACTCTTTTTCAGATTTGCCTGGGGCCTGATCTGCTCTTTGCCTCCCAGGTTTGATGGCAAGATTTTCATTCAAAGTGATGTGATTGCATGCGCACATTAACATCAAGTCTGAAGGAATAGTAAATACTATGTCAGATTTGTACTCTCGCACCAGCAGCCTTTGAGCAGCTTACACAACCACTTTCTATTTCCTGCTATTGTTCTTGAAATGGATTGGCCAATTGGAAGTGTGGCTTGACAAAAGCCCTGACTATGAGTTTCCTTATTACTTCACCCAAAACAAGAAGTGGCTCAACACACACACGTACTCACAGTGCGTGTGTCACTGAGGGGAGCTGCAGGAATAAAACGAAACAATGGAAGGAAACAACGGACATCTGCGCGGAAAGTAGAACTGTAAGAAAGACGACAGATGCAAAATGCTTTTAGCTCTCAAAGCATTAGAACGCTCCGAAAATCTCGCTGTATATTTTATTGATATGTAGAGCTTCATGCTCTTCATTTTCAGAACAGCTTTTAAAAAAAAAAAACTCATGTTCCGTTTCGAATACAATTACCGTAAATTCCGGACTATAGAGCGCACCTGATTATAAGCCGCACCCACCCCATTTTAAGAGGATAACCACTTTTGTACTTACACAAGCCGCACCTGTATATAACATGCGCCCACATTAAAACATGCAACCCAATCACGAAATTAACCCAAACCCGTCCTTGAGTCCCGCAATTGTAACTGAACATGAAGTACACAGTCCAAAAACAACAGCCGGCAAATTGAACGTAAAATGATACCAGACCTTAAGATATGATGCAGACCTGCAGGGTCCGGGTCCCGTTGAAAATAATCCAAGGAAAAAAAATGTATATTTCCAAAGGTAAGGGTGGGAAAAATATATATCCACTATTGTCCGCTGCGTCCACAAACACGTCTCACCTTTACTCCACTTCCCATCAGCCCCCGTTGTATTCGCCCCTTCTTTTTGATTCGCCCGTGGAAAACATATCAGAATAAGTCTCTAAAATAAATACATTACAAAAATATACAGTTGCAAATACATATTATACATGTTTACACATATTTACAAAGAAAGACGGTACACCGAGAGAGTTTTCAAAGCTTTAATAATAATATTATAACTTTCATCCCAAACCGTGTCTGTGAAGGGTAGCAAAACGCTACTAGGAACACGCTCGCAACGCAAGGAAAGGGGTCTGCTAAAAAAAATTACGGTACTTGTAAAAATCATGGTAAACCGTGCTCATCTTCCTCCTTATAACTGACGTCATTAAAGTCGTCTTCCCCAGTGTAGGAAAGAGACTTAGTCATATAGACGTCGTCCTACGCTCCTTTATTCAAAAACACGCTAGCAACACACTCGCATATATTCCACTGGTCTAAATCTTACCTTTTGTACTCGAGCGCCGCTGGCGGCTGTTAGATAAAATACATAAATTGGCTGCATCATTGAATAAGCCGCAGGGTTGAACATTTGGGAAAAAAGTAGCGGCTTATAGTCCGGAATTTACGGTACTCAGATCAAGTAACAATGAGGCGGCATGGCGGCTGAGTAGTTGGCGCGTCCGCGGCACATTTATGAGATCATGGGATCAAATCTAGCTACCAGTCTTCCTGTGTGGAGTTTGCATGTTCTCCCCGTCCTTGTGTGGGTTTCCTCCGGGCACTACGGTTTCCTCCCAAATTCCAAAAACATGCATGTCAGGTGGATTGGCCGGTCCAAATTGTCCCTAGGTGTGAATGAACGAGTTAGTTGTCTGTCCCTGTGTGCCCTGCAACTGACTGCCAACCAGTTCAGGGTCTCCCCTGCCTACTGCCAAGGACAGCTGAGATGGGCTCCAGCACCCCCGCAACCCTACTGAGGAGCGGTGCAGATCATGGATGGCTGGAAGTAATAATGACTCTAACACTAATACAGTAGTATTCTTTTGACATGAAAAACACTCAAGTAAAATGGATCTTTTTCAAAAGATTATTTTTTTTCCAGGTCGGCCAACTAAGCTCTACTATGGGACCCCAACTTGTTTGCCAGGGTTCACCAACCTGGTGCCCGCAGCCATCTGTTATCCCCACAAAAAACACCTGTGAGGATGTACAATATCTCACCAGCAATGGATCTTTGGGATTTATCAGGAGATTTGATTTCTAACTGGCATGAGAAATCATTGACATTAGCAGTACCTGTAAATACATGATCAATTCTTCCAAAATAATTTTCCAAATCAGCCTATAATTAATATATGTAAATCACTTAATGCCCTTGAGTAAGGTATTGTTAAAGTGGTTGAATAAGCCTATTTTAACCACACTTTTTTTAGGTACAACATGGTAATAACGTAATAAACATAGTAATAACATAATAGCTCTTTTTACGAATGCATATTAAACTGATAGTCTTTCACATTGATGAGTAACGGAAAATTTGAAATAAACTCATTGGTGACCTCAGTTGTCAATTGGACTTTTTGTAGGGTTTCAGTTATTACTTGTCCTTTCTCAAGGTTTCTTAATTTTCTTCATGTTGAGGTTTTTGAGTTTTTCCTTGCCCTCATGTAGGGTTTAGATCAGGGGATGGTGTCATAATAGTCTGTAGTGGTCTGTGCAGTCCTTGTGATTAAGGGCTATACAATCAACATGACTTGACTATATCTTTAAATTTTAACAAGTTGGATTTTATAAACAGTTTGTCGTATGTTCTTTAAACCGAACGTTAGGCAAAATCCTTATAATTGTTTTCGGTAATTAAATAAACGATTCTATATTGCTCTTATATGTATTCCCCCGAATCTCTATCTATACAAAAACTCGTTATATGTCTTTATTATATTGTCTAAATTAATGACCCACAGTTTTAAACGAGCAGCCTGATATTTAAACAAAAGAATATATGCCAAACAAAAAGCGATTCATTAACATCTGGTTACCAGTACTGTAGTGCACATATAGGTTTTAGATCAGGGGATGGTGTCATAATGGTCTGTAGTTTGCTAGTCTGTGCAGCCCTTTGAGACTCCTTGTGATTAAGGGTGTCACATATAAACATGATTTGACTGATCCTGAGGTTTTTGGGTTTCTTCATTTAACTCATGCTGAGGTTTTTGAATTTTTCCTTGCCCTCATGTAGGTTTTAGATCAGGGAATGGTGTAATAATAGTCTTTGGTTTGCAATAATCTGTAGTCTGTGCAGCCCTTTGAGCCTCTTTGTGATTAAGGGCGTCACAAATAAACATGATTTGACTTATGTTTATTGTTGATGTTGTCTGTCCTGGAAGAGGGACTATGTCATTTGTGACCCTTTCTCAAGGTTTCTAAATTTTACTAATGTTTTTTTGAGTTTTTCCTTGCCCTCATGTAGGTTTTAGATGAGGGGATGATGTAATTGTCTGTAGTCTGTGCCCCCTTTGAGACTTTTTGTGATTAAGGGACTATGCAAGTGTGACTCACAGGCCCTCCATGGACCGAGTCGATAAATGAAAGCGTCAAATCATTGTTTGGAAAGTGTGTTTGGTGTTTAGTGATTCTACAAAGCTCATCCGTACGCGATGTTCGGAAGCGGACACGTTCACATGTTGGCCATCCCTCTGAGGATGCGGCCTCGGACAGCTTCCTTTGCAGGCGGCTACCCGCTTCCTGCCAGCTTCCTTTTGTCTGTGGCCAGCCAGCGCCCGCTGACCTTTATTGTAGGTCACACTCCTAAAACAAAGCGTCCAAGGAAATCCCGCATTTAGAGCAAACATTTTAAAATGTTCTCATCTTGATCCATTTAGAAATGATAATACAGTCTCAGAGCTAGGTGCCACATTGCAACCAATGCCTTTTTTATTAAAGTCATAACTACGAAGTAAGATGTGAGATCTGTATTTTCTGTTGATGGCCTTTAGAGGACGCCCTCTAGTGCAAAAATGGATGAGTTTGTGTGGTATTACAAATCAAAGTAAAGTATGTTAAACTATAATCAAGGGCGTAACCAGCCCGAATTCAAGGTAATCCAAAGCGCTGAGAAGCGATAACCTGAAACACGTTTGGAGGCAGAACTTATTTACCGACTCTACCAGTTTTCCAAAATTCGATTTGCAGCTGAAACAGAGTAAATGAACATTACTGCAACAGAGAAGCATTCCAGCCACGTAACACCCCCCTCTTTCGCTCAGCTAGTGTCACTTGCGGCATAGCGGCCGAGTCTATATGTAACCTGTCCCACCAAAGATCCACATTCACGCTGGACTGGATGATGAGGTTTTTATCACAGTTGCTGCAAATGAATGAGTCACAACACGTGTTTAGCCTTCTCTGCTGGCTTTGATCTCTTTGATCGTTGGCAGCTCGTTGTAGACTGCCCAAAACGTACCAAAGAGCTTTCTTTTCAGTTTACATAAAATATATTTTAAAACATCAACCATCACAATACATTTTGACATCCATTTTAACAAGATACTTTTAACAAGAGATCGTATGGTTTTTTTTAACGTTTACAATGAATTCAACATATTTTTCTTTCGTCTGAATTTTAACCGACATCATCCTTTTTATATATATAAGAAAATAGAAATAATAACAATGATGAGTATAAAAACGGGTACAATTTACCTGCAAATGAATGAGTCACAGCACGTGGTTAGCCTTCTCTGCTGGCTTTGATCTCTTTGATCTATAAGGGGAATTAGCATTTTAGCACAACATGCAACGTCCGGCAAAACTAACATAAAAGGCGACAGAAACAAAACGAAAATAAATCCAAACAGCTTGACAACATCAATCACATTACTGTGCATGTTGAGAGATTTGTCAGCTGTGGTTTTAATGTTTAAAATTAACTTTTTTTGCGGAGCACCAAAAGATCGTGTCTTACCGTTGGCAACTCGTTGTAGACTGCCAAAAACCCCCACCTTCCTGTCGCAAAGTCTAAAGCCAAACCAAACCTTACCACATACCAGCAGGTGGCACTGTTGGACTCATCATTGCATGACACTTATACAGAAACTATACAACATATTTCAGCAGAAATTTCAATAAAACAAAAGTTATTATTACACCTGTTACATATAGAGGCACCGATGTATTACAGTGAGAGTATATAATACAGTGGTTATGTTGAACTACTATTTTACCACACGATACCATGACTTTGTTATCCATCCATCCATTATCTGCACCGCTTATCCTCGGTAGGGTCACGGGGTGCTGGAGCCCATCCCAGCTAAATCAGGGCAGTGGGCAGGGGACACCTTTATCATCAACAGATATTAGTCCTCATTTTAGCTGCATTGAATCGAATGCAACAATAATCAGCATAGCTTCATTCTTGCGTGTGTGTAGGCTATGTGTGTGGTCATCCTCCCAGCACCAGCATTAACATTCACAGTTTTTTTATGGAAAAAAAGCACCATATTTAGGTGTAAGTCTATTACCTACAGTAACTATGAAGAAATACACAAAACCTCCTCCTAATTTATTTGTATATGGTTGTCAACGCTACCCAGTGGATCAGTTTGGAGTGTAATGTGATGTTCACAAATGGTAAATGACACTCCTTAACAGTGTTAAATGGTCCTAAATCACTTTAAGTGAAATAGAAAAAAATTAAAACTGCCAAACTCTCTGGGTGCACAGCATCCCCAAGCTCTGAACCTAAAATCGCCACCGACTATAATCACGAGAGAATCCTCCAGTAATTATTCTTTAAAACAATAGATCATTCTGGGCTACTAATCTTTACAATCTTGAAAATAGTTTTCAAAACGAGGCCAAACAGGCTCAAAGACAGTGTTTCCCTCCAGGGCCATCACCATCCTAAACAAGCACACAATACTGTGAAAACATATCTTGCGACTTATTTTGTTTTGTTTTTTCCTTTCTTTGGGTGCTGCGGAATGTTATTCAAGGAAATTGTGTAGATAAAGACCTTGTGACTTATTTCGGGATTTTTTTTTTCCTGCTAAATGTTATTCACGTCTTTTCATTTGTTGTTACGATGCTCTTTTCTTGTCCATTCACAAACATTGCACAATATTATAATAACTTGAGCCAGTCTCTAAACACTACGTTGTTGTTTATTCTTTCACCTTTTATCCTGATAGTCTTTTATCTATTTTTCTCTTTAAAGTCTTTATCACTTGTAAACATTGGAGTGCCATGTCTAATCTTCCATTCATTCAAGGTTTCACAACGTTGATATCAAGGACAACGAATACAATGCAATTCAATTAAATTCAACTCAACTGATGAACGCTCATTTCTGCAATATGATAATGATTATGTGAGTGTTACTGGCAACCACTTCAGGGTGTCCCCTGCCCACTGCCCGAAGATAGCTGGGATGGGCTCCAGCACCTTCTCGTGACCCTACTGAGGATAAGCGGTGCAGATAATGGATGGATGGATGGATGGATGGATAAATGTATGTCATTAGAAGAATGGGTTCAGGAGGCTGTTGCAAACAAACCTGATCTGAAAATGATTTCGAACCAGAAGCGAACTTCCCTTCATTGAAGTAAAGATGCTGGTCACTCAATGATTCATTGCTGATAAAATCAATATGTCTTACAGTGGTTAGATAACTGATGAATACCAAACATTAAGTAATTTCAGAGGTGGTTCCAGTGCTACTTACTTAAACCATAGTGTGCATGAGTGACTTTTCCCAACCTGGTGAGCTTTAACGCAGCGTCGATTCCACTTGGAGAACTTTGCACAACTGGGCCAATGTCCTCCGCCTCTCCAAAACGCTTGACGTCCCGGCAAAGAGCTGTTGTCAGCGAAACAAGAAGTGGATGTGGCCGAGGAAACTCTCAGCTGGATCTAGTGTCTTCTTGGAGTGGCTGCTGGAATGTAACCATTGAACCCAGTTCGAACATTTAGCAATAACTCCCCAGAACTAAGCCTGTTTTATCCAAATTATTGTATCCAGTTGTGGACAAACTATGGGTTCAAACCAATGTGAGTCTGTCACAACCACCACACAAGGAAGACCCAATCGCGTAACGTTTTCTCACAATTTTATTGAAAGAAAGAGGAAGGGCAGCGCCCACGATCTGATGCTCACTGGGCGCAGGAAGCAAGTCGTTCTCGCACTCGGATTGTGATCCGAATACAGAAGTGGATCTTCCGTAGCGTGCGATGGCGGTGTCAGGGACGGAAAAACAGGTCGGTAGCCGGGACTGGGAGAGCAAGGCGTGGTCGGGGTCGGAAACGAGTCGTAAGCCAGAACAGGAGAGTAGACTTAGTCGGGGACAAAGAAGGTCGTAAGTGGGAGAGCAGACGTGGTCGGGATCAAAAAAGGTTGTAGCCGGAGACAGACGGGAGCAAAAATGGGACAGGTGGGAGTCAGGGTCGAAAAAGGTTGCTTGGTATACACTGAGGTTCGCAGACGGACCGACAACAGGGCACAGACAGGACTGGGTTCAAATAGCAACAGGGACCCAATCAGAACCCGCGGCGGTTGGCGCCAAATGGGCGGGCACAGGTGATTCAACTCTGTAATCAAGAGCAAAAGCGTAGTTGGGGTAGGAAACGAGTCGTAAGCCAAGACAGGAGAGTAGACGTAATCGTGGTAAAAAAAAATGGGTCGTAAGCCGGAAACAAACGGGAGCAATAACGGGACAGGCGGGAGTCAGGGTCGAAAAAGGCTTGCCTTGTAAAAACAGAGGTTCGCAGACGGATTGACAACAGGGGACTGACTGACAGGACTGGGTATAAATAGGAACAGGGAGCCAATCAGAGCCCGCAGCGGTTGGCGCCATATGAGCTCACAAAGGTGATTCACATCGGTAATCATGACAGAGTTCTTTTTTCTTCTAATGTACATCCACAGCTTATCCCTTTCCGATCCCAATCGGATCCGTTTGGTTGTTATTTTGCAGCGGGCTCGCATTCCTTCATCTGCGAAAGGCTTTTCCTGTCGGGACGGCAACGGCTGTTTTGGCAGCCCTTGGCCGGAAAGCAAACAAATTAACACTACATTGTTCTGGCCTGTCGCATTGTGACTGGAAACATCAGCGCGGCAATCGTTTCCTCAAACTTCACCTTAATAATCTAAGGCCACAGTTAGAAGAGTGAATGTGCAGCGAACGAGTGTGTGAACCAACGCTGGACTTTGGGGAAGGGGTCTACAAACCCTTACGTTGATATTTGTACTTTGCTGTACTAACGACAAGAAGCTCAACTGATTTTTGGGAATTCAGAAAAAAAATCGGGGTACGTCTACAGTCAATTTCAAGTTCATTGGGTGACACTTAGCTACAAAAAAGATAGAAATTACAAGAGATGTGTCTTGTGTTGTTACATAAGCTTTTATTTATTCTTTCCTTTCCATCTTTTTCTTCTTTCCATTGTAGCCTCAAGACTATGAGCAAATCCAAGGGTTGTTTTGCCCAGGTCTAGACAATTCTCTTTTTTAAAGTGAACCGGCAGAAGAAGAGCAAGCAGAAGAAAGGAGAGGAGAGGGAGGAGAAGAGGGAAAGAGAAAAAGGAATATATGGTTGAGTAATCGGAAAGGATGAGAACAAAAATAAGAAGGGGAAGTAGAAAGGCAAAAATAAGGAGATAAGAGGAGTAGTTCAAAGAGACAGGCAGGACGGAGAGGTGACTAAGAGGGACAAGAGGAAGAAGGGCAGGGAGGTGATTTGTTTGTGGTTCTTTGCTAATAGAAGTAGAAGGAGGAGGATGAATTGGAGGAGAAGGAAGAGGAGAAGAAGAAGATTAAGAAGAGAAGGAGAAGGAGAATTAGCACCACAATTGTTTCAAAGAAGAAGAAGGAAGAGTGGAATGGGAAGAAACAGAAGCAGGGAAGAGTTCCATTAATTGGGGGGCATCTGCCAGAACTGGGAGCATGTCTGTGTTTCAGAAATAATCCTAGCTCTTTATGATGACAAGATATTCCTGACAGATATCTACTTAGCTACCTATCATCAATGTTCCCTCTAATTTTCCTTACGGGTCTGAGCGTTCACACAAAGTCGGTGAGCAACGTTCGAAACAACAGTGAGCAACCATAATCCCAAGTGTGGCAAGATAATTAATTATCAAACATATCCAAAACTTGACATGACGTTACATTTTGCTGAGTTTCCGGTAATGCTAAATTATTTTTCTCTTTTGAATGAATTGACTCATGTACTATTGCAAAGGTTGTACGGCCTACAAACGTTGTTTGTTCTTACAATTCTTTCACAAGATACCCATTTCTTTTTATTTCCTGATATATTTTGTCGCATAATATTAACATTTTTGGGGGCTTATTTAGTCGGTTGTAAGATACAGAACTGTACTTAATCACATTTTTTTGTGGAAGTACAATGTTGGCAACAAGATTCACTTGATATAATTGGAAATTATTTGAATGCAACACAAACTTTTTCTTCTTTTTTCTGTGTTTTTTTCTCCTTTTTTTAAAAATTCTTTTAAAAAAAAATCTCATTGTGTTTATTTTTTCCGAGCTGTTACTTTTTTCTTTTTGTTCTCTATTTACTTTTTTATTTCTTTCTTTTCTTTTTTTCCGGGTCTTTTCTAAATTTTTCCTTCTTTTTTTTCTCTTCCTTTTTTTTTTTTTCTCAGCTTTTCACTACATTTTCATGTTGGTATTACTTTCTTTTTTGTTCTATTCCCCCCTTCCTTTAAGTCATTTTTTTGCATAATTTTACATAATATTTGGTCATGTTGGGATTAAAGAAGCAAAAACAACCTGAAGAGCCGTTTAGGACCCGAAAGAGCCGGTTCCTTTTAGTGAGCCGAGCCCAAGAAGCCGGTTCTCGACAAACTCTACTCACTTTACTCAACTTCGTTCTACTTCGACTCGACTTCAAAATACCGCATTTAGGACACAACGTCAGGGGAACCCGTGTATTTTTACCTACATGCACTTTAACTTTGACTTAAATCGCTTCTTAATTAGTAATTTTGAGCCCTCATTTTTGCGCACTGGCTAGATTTTCTTGTGCGCTGAGAATGTGCGAGCAGTGCGCAATTGCGCACGCGCGCAGCTTAGAGGGAACACTGCCTATCATTATTACAGATTTTGATTTGAATTCTAAACTAACTTCAGCCGGTGCTTCTTTGTTTGCCCCGATTGTATAAAGCACTCTGTAGGTGAGAATGGTTGCCTCATAAAAAAGGTCGAGTCAAGCCCTGCGACCCCTGCGGCAGCTTTTTGAGCCCCAAAGATTTATTATGATGATCCGGGCGCTGTTTGTGCAGCTAATTGCCCAAATGGACTCCACGTAAATTGAACGGTGAAGCAGAAAATCCGGCGCTCCTCTAATTGCCGGCTGAATAGGTTTAAAAGCCGGTCCTCTTCCATCTGGATGAGGCCTAATTGGAAAGTCAATAGCTGACGCGGTCGCATCCGCTGGCCCGTGACGCGAGTGACATCTCCTTAGCTGCCGTAGGAATGGCACGTGTGTCTTGTTTAGGTTGTCCATTTTGCAGAAACACATTTTGCCATTAATCCAGTCATTTGACCCACAGACATTTATAGCAAAAGTCATGTTTCTAGGAAGCGAGCATTCCAGTCGAGGTTAATGGGCCTTTTGTTTTTGAGTGTTATCTTTTCGGGATTACAATCAGGCAGCAACAACATTCATCAGAAGCTACTGTTTTGTCGGGCCTTCAAATTCGTTTGTTGGGGGGAAAGCGGATGAAGACTTTCAAACAATATTTGACTCTCATTTTCAAGCATTATCCCTAAAATTGCAACTTTCGGACCCCAGTAGGCCATGAAACACGATTTTTACAAACTCGATGGGTGTTCTGGTCAATCTGAGGTTTCCAACCTAACAAAAAAAAAACAATAGAAAAACATGAAAAATCCATTAAAAAGACGTTAAAGGAAATCCAAAGTTACATCCTAAAAAATCATTCATTTGGTTGTAAATGGATTGTTGAAAAAGGTCTTCATCAAGACTGACAACTTAACATTTCGGGGGATGAATTTAGACCACATTAGGGGAGGTAGACACAACAACTAATTTTGGAATCCAGTGGAACCTCGGTTCGCGACCATAATCCGTTCCAGAACCCTGTTCGAAAACCGATTTGTTCAATCACCGAAATCATTTTTCCCATTAAAAATAATGTAAATCGTTTTAATCCGTTCCAACACCCTGAATGTTTACCTTGAATGTTTAACGTAAACTTAAAGCTAACCCAGGCTAATCGTACGTTTGCGTTTTCGTAATCTTCCATACGAAAGATTACGCTAACATGAACGTGTAAAAATAAAAAAATCAGGTCGTTTACAAGTCATTTAGCACCCGGGTTTCCACAACAAGTGGTGAGCGGTTCATGGGAAAGGGGGCTCCGTTCCAACACCCTCAATGTTGGGCTCCGTTCCAACACCCTGAGTATTTACCTTCAATGTTCAACGTAAACATAAAGCTAACCCAGGCTAATCGTACGTTCGCGTTATCGTAATCTTCTGTACGAAAGATTACGCTAACATGAACGTGTAAAAATAAAAATAAAAAAGGATAAAGAAAAGAATTATGAATAGGCTTTCTTACCTTTGTGGTGGTCAGCAGAAGGCGCTCGCACACCTCCTTCATATTTTGTTATTATTACTTTCTTAAATGCAATAGTTGTACGCACTACTTTTCTTTTTTCACCTGTAGCAACTTTGCTGCTTGCACTGACTTTCTTCGGAGGCATAATTAGGAGCTAAAACACTTCGTACACCTATATTAAAAGCGAAAGCAAAACGAAGCACGTCCGCACGCGATAACAGTTGGTCACGAAAAGAGCGATCTACACCCGTACCCTAGCGTACGCACTCACGCATTACCGGCGTTCGAACTCCGATTTTTTTGACCGATCAGCGAAGCAAGAATTTCCCGAAATTTTTGTTCGGACTGAGAGGCGTTCGAAAACCGAGGTTCCACTGTATATCTAGTCCACTCTGTATGGGCTTAACACAACTCTTAAACACAGCTCGTAAAACATTGATTTTTTGAATAAATTGTGGCCTAAACAGAACAGAACCAGATTCAACCAAATTCCAACATCCAAAAGACAGGGCCTAGGGGTTGTTTCTCTTCCCTGTCAGTGGCTTTTCTCTTGTACCCCACCCCTGGTTCCTCCCCCCTACACTGTCTCTTTAACTGGTGGCGACACGATTATCGATGCAAACAGTGTTTTCTCTCATTAATTTATCAGCTCAGTGGAAAGGGTGGGAGATAATGTCTTTCATTTGGCCAAGGTCAACAATCAACGCATTCCTCAGTCGTTTAAATAGAAGCACACATTAACTCGTGTACTCCGACACACATACACACGCACTAACACACATAGCTTCTAGCTTTTCATTGCTCTGTGCCAACACTGTCCTGCAGCCATAGAGGGGTTTTTTCTTGTTTAAGAGGTAATACAGAGTAACTGATCCCTGCTGAATACATCAGTAAACCCCGAAACTGATTAAATAAAGCACCAGAAGAAAGGAATCAGACTTTAAAAGCATCAAGAGTTGTGTTTAAAATATTTATCTATCTTTCCTTAGTATAGAACAATTGCCACGACCAGCACACAGGGTAGACCCAATAAGGTTTTCTCACAATTTTATTGAAAAGAAAGAGGAAGGGCTGCGCCCGCGATGTTCGCTGGACGCGGGAAGCAAGTCGCTCTCGTACTTGGATTGTGATCCTAACACGGAAGTGTATCTTCCGTAGCGAGCGATGGCGGTGTCAGGGAAGGACAAACTGGTCGGTAGCCGGGACTGGGAGAGCAAGGCGTGGTCGGGGTCGGAAACGAGTCGTAAGACAGAACAGGAGAGACTTAGTCGGGGACAAAACAGGTCGTGGCCGGAGACAGACGGGAGCAAAAATGAGACAGGTGGGAGTCAGGGTCGAAAAGGGTTGCTTGGTATACACCAGGGGTGTCAAACTCAAGGTTTAACTCGGGGGGCCACACGATAGAACAAACATTCTGTCGGGGGTCGGACTACTAGATTGAAGAGAAAGAAAAAGAGGGATAAAAAAATTAGAGAAAGAGGGAGGGAAAAGGAGAGGGGGGGCAAAGAAAGAAGAGAGAGAGGGAGAGAGTGTGAGAAACAAAAGATAAAAAGTCTGTGAGAGAGGGGGAAAAGAAATGGAGAGGACGAAAGAAATCCAAAGAGAAGTAGAAAGACAGAAGGAGATAAGAGAGAAAAGAAAGCGCGGAGGGTATGAAGAGATAAAGAGAAAAGAGATTAAAGGAAAAAATTAAGTTAGAGCAAAAGAGGTTAAAAGACACAGAGAGAGAAAGAGACGAAGAGCAACAAAGGAAGAGAAAAAGAGAGACACAGAGAGTCAAAGAGACAGAGACGAAGTGTGAGAAAAGGGGTGGAAGAAAGAGAGAGAGAGAGAGAAAGAGAGAAAGAGAGAGAGATAGAAGTAAATACAAGTACAGTGTTTTTGTGAGAGATACCTTGCTTTGGCAACATCAAGTTGACATATTTCAACCGGCAGCTTGTTTTTCTCTTGCGCTTCTCTGAGTGTCGTCTCACGGGTCGGATTTAATCCCTTAGCGGGCCTGATCTGGCCCACGGGCCGCCTCTTTGACACCGTGCTATAAATGAAGATACATGCTGATAAGTCAAAGCTCTTTGTACTCGTTTGGGTCACTTTTAAGAATTCTATAAAGAAGAATTCTTATAAAATACACGTTATTTTTTTGGCGGGACGCCTGTTTGACACCGGTGGTATACACTGAGGTTCGCAGACGGACTGACAACAGGGCACAGACAGGACTGGGTTCAAATAGTAACAGGGAGCCAATCAGAACCCGCGGCGGTTGACGCCAAATAGGCGGGCACAGGTGATTCAACTCTGTAATCATGACAATAATAAAGTCAAACATGGAAAAGACCAAACTAGACAAAAAAACAACAACATTTTTACACTAGATTGGCAGATCACACAAAAGGCAATTAGCTACTCAACTGATTCGAAAAAAATGTCAAAAGCATATAAAAAATTATTCAATACTGTCAGCTTAAAAAATGGCCCCCAAATAGCATTCAAATATGTTGTAGTCACAGCAAAGATAGTGCCAACGTTTTTGGTGCTCGTGTACGAGTGTGTGTGCTATCTATCGAACGTTTCCCCGTCGACTTGTCCAATTGTTGACTTTACCCTGCGAAATTTGTGAAGGATTACACAATCCAGTGCAGCTCCACTGTTGGTTTTGGCCGGGTCGACTGCGTTTGGGGCCGTCGACCCTCTCGAACGCATCGTGTACATGCAATTATGACCTGGAAAGTAATGCTGAGCGGCCCTAAAAGCTCTCCATTTTTTGTGTGTCCCGAAGCTGGCCGGCAGCCGATCGATAAGCTCTTTTCTATTTCTTCGACAAGCATCATCTATCCATCTATCGTCTGCTGAGAAATATGAACAAATATCGTAGGATCAATGAGTAGGCCGGCTATCTGCTGCTGTGGTTGCTCTTCTGAGAGTTGGCTAAATTATTAACCTAATCTTCTTACTGCAAAAACTCCCACTCGCTTTGTTTGCATGAGGTCTCCGTGATAAGATGTTTGAAAAGTTGAATGTGGTGATGGGATGGTCGTCCGTATTGACATTTTGCTCATCTGCTTGAGAAAAAGCTCACTTGAGTTCACGGTTAAATTTCAGATTTTTTTTTACCCGATATCGTTCTTTGATAAGCTGAAGGCCGATAAGCTAGCTAACTGCTGGCGCTTTTCAAAGCCGAGTGCCTTCACTTCCATTTACTGACGTCACGTTGATGTTTAATACAGGGGTGGCAAACCAGGTCCTCAAAAGACGTATATCCTGCATGTTTTAGAGCAGGGGTCGGGAACCTATGGCTCGCGAGCTATATATGGCTCTTTCTATGAGTACCTATGGCTCAGAGACCAATTTGATTGCATGCAAAATTTCTCCATCTTGTTCAAAACCGAAATTGTTTATCCTATTTAGGCACACGTAAAGCCAAACCAAAGCTAATTGTATAGGAAACACTTCGCAGTTTATATAGGGCACGTTTTTCACTACAATTTACAGTCAAGGTGTCACACAAAAAAAGGGGGGGAAAAAAACTTGTTTTGGCTGTACAACGCTAAAGAATCCTTTATTTAAAAGTTCACTATATAATCTGTGTTCAGTGTTCAGATACTTTATGATGAATCCACAGAACTGTAAATACGCCAAAACACCGGAAGAGAACTTAGTCATTTGATTGGGTGAGTGGGAGGGATGGGTGGAGCTATGCAAAAAGTACAAGCGTTCCCTCCCATCTCTCGCCAAAGGTAAGCACACAAGGCTCCCTATTCTCAGAATGTTGTGACGTTTTTACAAAATAAATGCTTGCATCTGGTTTTGAAACCAATATGTATGAAAAAAAGGGTCAAAAGGAGTTTAACCGATCTTGAGTCATTGCAAGAAAGAGACAAGTTTAAAGTGGTCTGTTTGTTGAATTTGGGACAGGGGCTCTGGCATTATTCTCTTTTCATAATTTTGATCAAATCATCAAAAATAAATGTGCTGAAGACTAAGCTTTTGTCTGGGGCGCCGGTTTAGCAATTTAGTAAATTTGTCTCATAATATATGGTGTGGCTCTTTCCCAAAATAAAATTAATATTTTTTGCTTTTATGGCTCTTTGAGGCAAAAAGGTTCCCGACCCCTGTTTTAGAGGTTTCATCGCCAACTCCAAATTTTCAGCTTGATGATGATCAAGGCGATTGGAATCTCCAATGTTGGAGCGGAGAAACTCCAAAAATACGCAGGACACGGGGTTCTCGAGGACTGGCTTGGCCACCCGAGGTCTAATATAATTTCTTTGTGTATAAATTACAAATACAGTGGAACCTCGGTTTTCGAACGCCTCTCAGTTCGAACAAATCGGTGTCCGACCAAAAATTTCGAGGTGTGCGAGCGCCTTGCCTCCTCCGCCTTCCCTCCCTGCGTGGGATTTTCCTAATGATTTGATTCGATTTCGAAAAATTCTTGCTTCGCTGTTCGGTCAAAAAAATCGGAGTTTGAATGCCGGTAATACGTAAGCGCGTACGCTAGGGTGCGATGCTGAGCGGCGTACGGGTGTTTTAGCCTCTTATTATGCCTCCAAAGAAAGTCAGTGCAAGCAGCAAAGTATCTACAGGTGAAAAAAGAAAAGTAGTGCGTACAACTATTGCATTTAAGAAAGAAATAATAGCCAAATATGAAGGAGGTGTGCGAGCGCCTTCTGCTGACCACCACAAAGATAAGAAATCCTATATATAAGATTACGATAACGCAAACGTATGATTAGCCTGGGTTAGCTTTAAGTTTACGTTAAACATTCAGGGTGTTGGAACGGAGCCCAACATTGAGGGTGTTGGGACAGAGCCCCCTTTCCAATGAACCGCTCACCACTTGTTGTGGAGACCCGAGTGCTAAATGACTTGTAAACGACCTGATTTTTTTATTTTTACACGTTCGTGTTAGGGGAATCTTTCATAAGGAAGATTACGATAACGTGAACGTACGATTAGCCTGGGTTAGCTTTATGTTTACGTTAAACATTCAAGGTAAACATTCAGGGTGTTGGAACGGATTAAAACGATTTACATTATTTTTAATGGGAAAAATGATTTCGGTGATCGAACAAATCGGTTTTCGAACAGGGTTCTGAAACAGATTATGGTCGAGAACCGAGGTTCCACTGTAAATGAATGAATCGGCATTGCCTGGCATCTTGGGGAGGCTTTTTGGGTTACTTTGAATATTTGGGTAAAATCGAGGAATTGCGTTACCTTTTTTTTCATGATTACTCATTTCCCTCACCTGTGTCCGCTCGTTTGGTGCCAGCTGTTGCTTGTGGCCTGATTAATTCCCCTCCTATTTATACCCAGTACGCCAGTCTCTACCTGTCAGTCCGTCAGCGAACCTCTGCGTACGCAAGGCAAGCACTTTGACTCCCGTCGGTCCCGTTTTCATCCGTATACCACTCGTCTGTTCCCGACTCCCCGTTCGTCTACGGCATCGACCCGTTTTACCCTTTTGACCATGTTCTGATCTCCCGCTCCGGCTATCGACGCGTTTTGCCCGTTCGACCACGCTACGATCTCCCGCTCCGGGAGATCCACTTCCGCATTCTGCCGTTTATTTTTCTCTATATCTCAATAAACTCGTGAGTAAACGTTACGCATCTGGGTCCTCCTCCTGTTCTGGTTCTGACCTTTTTGTACATTGTCGAGTTCGGATGGAACACATTGAGGAAATCGAAATGAGTAAAATGTCAACGATTTACAAAGAAAATGACATTTATTTTATTTCATACATTTAATTTATTGTGACAAAACAGTCAAATGTTGCCTGTAGGCCTAATTGGAGTCTTTCAACCAGGAACAAATAAAAAGTGAAATATGGTTTACTCTGTATGCACATGTCGATGTCATTGTTTTTCTTGTGTTTGTGATGTTTTTTTTCTATTCAAGAGCACAAAGTTTATCCGTATCGTTTTTTATTTGTATAGCACTTTTCAGACATTGAAATGTAACTCAAAGTTCTGTATAAAGACATTTAATGTACAATAAGACAACACAGGTACATAAAGCCCCCCACCCCCTCAGCAAGAATGTCTGCTATTTTTGCATATTTTTTCTTTAAATAGAAAGAAATTAGTAGTAATTCAATATTACTCTGAATCCAGATTTATTACAGATGTTGTCACGTGGGCGGCATTAGCGCAGGAGCGCTCGTCTTGGGATCAAGCGGTCGCAGGTTCGATGCCTGGCTCCTCCGTGTTGTATGTCCAAGTGTCCTTGGGCAAGACACTGAATCCCTAATGCCCCCAATAAGCAGGTAGGCGCCTTGCATGGCTGACTCCCTATTGGTGTGTGAGTGTGTGTGTGAATGGGTAAGTGTGAAGCACATTGTAAAGCGCTTTGGGAGGTCTTCATTGACTTGAAAAGCGCTATAGAAATGCATTTTTATATTCTAAATACTGCAATATGTGAAAAATGTCCAAAATGGGAACGTCTGTATCAAACGAAAGCAACGATATCCAACTCTTAAGTAGTCTTCAATAGAATGATGATACCAGTACATAAAATTACTCAAAAGTGAAACCGGTCTTCTGTAGATGGCATGACACAGCCGTCAGCAATTCTAAATATTGAAAGTAAAGTGGAAGCAGTATGAAAACATCATTTTAAGAACAGTTTCCCGTCGTTCCTGATGATTTTAGTACAGTGGAACCTCGGTTTTCGAACGCCTCTCAGTTGGAACAAATCGGAGTCTGACCAAAAATTTAGAGAAATTCTTGCTTCGCTGTTCGGTCAAAAAATCGGAGTTCGAACACCGGTAATGCGTGAGTGCGTACGCTAGGGTGCGATGCTGAGCGGCGTACGGGCGTAGATGGCTCTTTTCCTGACCAACTGTTATCGCGTGCGCACGTGCTTCGTTTTGCTTTCGCTTTTAATATAGGTGTACGAAGTGTTTTAGCCCCTTATTATGCCTCCGAAGAAAGTCAGTGCAAGCAGCAAAGTTGCTACAGGTGAAAAAAGAAAAGTAGTGCGTACAACTATTGCATTTAAGAAAGAAATAATGGCGAAATATGAAGGAGGTGTGCGAGTGTCTGATCTTGCCTGCGCCTTCTGCTGACCACCACAAAAGTAAGAAATCCTATTCATAATTATTTTCTTTCTCCTTTTTTTTTTCATTTTTACACGTTCATGTTAGCGTAATCTTTCATACGGAAGATTACCATAACGCGAACGTACGATTAGCCTGGGTTAGCTTTATGTTTACGTTGAACATTCAAAGTAAACATTCAGGGTGTTGGAACGGAGCCCAACTTTCAGGGTGTTGGAACGGAGCCCCCTTTCCCATGAACCGCTCACCACTTGTTGTGGAGACCCGGGTGCTAAATGACTTGTAAACGACCTGATTTTTTAATTTTTACACGTTCATGTTAGCGTAATCTTTCGTACGGAAGATTACGCTAACGCGAACGTACGATTAGCCTGGGTTAGCTTTATGTTTACGTTAAACATTCGAGGTAAACATTCAGGGTGTTGGAACGGATTAAAACGATTTACATTATTTCTAATGGGAAAAACGGATTTCGGCGATCGAACAAATCGGTTTTCGAACAGGGTTCTGGAACCGATTATGGTCGAGAACCGAGGTTCCACTGTATTTTAAAAACGACACGCAACACATTTCAATGGTAGCCTATATGTCATCCCTTCACTGTAAACAATTGTATACAATTTGATGAGGTTTCCTCAGGTCATTAAGAGTTCAATTTTTATTTTTGCAGCGGTTTCTTCATGTTTAGTAGTCCACTTGAGTGCATCAACGTCCATCAAAGCTGCTGGCTCGAAACGAAACCTCCATGCTCGTCGTCAACGTCCAGATCTGTGTCGTCCCCCCCGTCGTCTTCCGAAAGACTCCACTGTGCGTCGGTGGCATTTTGCGTGGGGGACGTGGGTCCTTGCGCTCGTCGACCCGCTTGGAGCGCGCACGAGCGCGTATCCGGCGCACCAGCTTCACCTTCACCGCCGTCGTCGCTCCTCCCTGCGGCGCTGCTCGCCTCCTCCGCCTTCCCTCCCTGCGTGGGATTTTCCTAACGATTCGATTAATATCCAATTAACAATCCGGATCGAAACAATAGTCGCAATTTAGCATGGAAACAGTTGAATAAAGGGACAAACCTGCTTGAGTCGTCGCCACTTTGCTCGTCGATTCTGGAACCAGGTTTTCACCTAAAATGAATCAAAATATAGATAATTACTTTATTTATAATCGGGGCTTTCTGTCTTATAATTCATCGCTATTAAATTAAATTTTTATTTATTGTCATGGGTAAGAACGTATAGTGAACATTGTTTACAACAGAGGTGTCAAATTTATTTAAAAAAAAAAACATTCTCATCGGGCCAGAATAATAATGAATGGCATAAAAAATGTGTGTTAGGTGGAGGGCTGGGGGTCTTTTCGGAGGTTCACAATTAAATTATGATTCAGGGGTGTAAGATTTGATTATAAAACAAATATAGTTTCTTCTACTACGATGTAATCTCTCGTGGTGTTTATTAACACGTTATATTGGGTATTTTTGTATTCTACATCTTTTATTTTATTGTTTTATTGTTTTATTTTATTTTTCAACACAATGATACTGCTGGAAGTATGAATTTCCCTACGGGGATAAATAAGGTATCTATCTATCTATCTATCTATCTATCTATCTATCTATCTATCTATCTATCTATCTATCTATCTATCTATCTATCTATCTATCTATCTATCTATCTATCTATCTATCTATCTATCTAACTGTGTATTAAAAATACATTTTAAAAAGCAAGACGATAGAGTCGAGATCACATTTATTTTTTAGGTGTTAAATTAACATCGGTTATTTCGCTGTCCCCATTCCCTAAATATGAAATATAGTTTGTAGCGGGAAAAAAATACAATAATTACGCTTACAGGATGGGAGGTACATCAAATAAATCAATTGAATACCCATAAAATGTTCAACTTTTATTTGCTCAACTGCCTCATTCCCTAAAGCTATTTTTTACCGTTTTTCGTTAATTGATTTTCGTTGAGAATTCCGAGTATATATCATGAAGAAATGTTGAGTGCGTGGTGCACGGTTTCCTTGTGAATGTCTTTTGTTTGCTGCTATTTTGGCTAATAATAATCACTTTTTTTTGCATTGAGTTAAACAAATGATGAGTTCATCGAAATTTAAAAAAATACGATCGTTGCTTAGTTTATAGGAGCAGTAGCAAATTATTAGAAGCCATCAGGAGAAAAGAAAACGTGTTATGGATTCGACTCGTGTCTATATAAAATCGATTATCACTGATGATGTATACCTGTCGTTCACTGAGCTGCAGCATCTTGGCCAGCCTTTTCCTCTCCGGGGGCGAAAGGTACTTCTGGGTGTCGAACTTTTTCTCCAGTTCGATGGTTTGGTCGTTGGAGAAGCGGACCTGGCCCCCTTTCCGTTTGTGCAAGGGTCGCTGAATGAAAGGGCTCCATAGCAGAGGTTTGCCTTCATTTGCATAACATGTGAAAGAGTTTTCGTTAAGATAAAAAAATATATATGTATACTTGCACATTTCCGTATATTATTATTATTATTATTATTATAATTATCTTTTTCATGCATGACGCAATGTGTTGTTTTCAAATACGCGTCTTATTGTTTTCGTTATTGCTGTTTGATTTATGTCCACCTGTCACTTAATTCACAAAAAAACAATAGTGCACATTTCATCATAAATTGTTAACATAAAAAAACAAATTTATCTATAGAGTATACGATTTGCTTTTAATCGATTATAAAATCATCAAAAACTACCCAACTTCGGAGTGTTTTTTTCCTAAACACTATACATTCGTTTAAAATTACCTTCTAATTTTTATCTTTTATATATTTATTTACTATTTATTATTATTATTATTATTATGTTTTGTGATCGAAATACAAATGAACACACTTTTGCGTGGTTTGTTTTCTTTCAAAATGACAAATTTGTTTATAATAAAACTCATTTTTTATTTATTTGGTCATTTATGTGTGATCAAAAGACCAACTTTTGGTTGTTTCTGAATTTAAATGTATGTAAGTGCTTTTAAAAACCCTTTATCGATAAAGTTTACAAATTGCATCTAATCATTTTTTATTCATTCACTCAACTTTGGGGTGTTATTTTCTTTTCATTATTTTTTTAATTCTGTTTAAAAAACAAATTTTCTGCGTGTGTTTTTCTGATAGTAAACAATGATCCAATTTTGGGGTACTGTATTTTCTTTTCTTTCGTATTTTTTTTAAAAATTGTAAATGTTTGAAGAAATATCCCTCTATTTTTTAATCGAAAAATGAACCAAAAATTTGATGTTTTATTTATTTCACAACCATTAGAAAATTGTTCATTTGTTTATTCTTTGTAAATACCCCCGTTTGTCTTTATTAGTTTTCGGGTGTTTTTAAATTGACTGTAAATGTATATAAATACTTTAAACAACTTTAAATGTATCAACAGAGTCAAAAAATCGTGTTTAATCATTTTCTATCTATCTATCTATCTATCCATCTAAACACATACGAAACAAAGAAAATAAAAAAGGGGAAAAGTAGCAAAAAACACACACGAAATTTTTGGGGACCATGCCCAAACACCCAAACAAGTTAAGCACCTCGGCACCCAAGTTGGTCACGCTTTTGTCCCTCCAACACACTCTTCTGTTCTACAGCAGGGCCCGACAGCTTTCACCGGTTTACCCCTGCTGCATCATATAGGTGCCCTGCCCATCCCATTTTCTAATTATTATTTTAAAAAAATGCTCAACTTAGTGTTGTTATTCTTTCTTAAACACAAAATGAATGAATCAACGAAAGCATGGTGTTTTTGTCATCATACAAGTGTGATACATTTGGAAGGCTTCTCCTTTTAGTACAGGTAAAACAAATGAAAAAGGTAAAGTGGTGCAAAACGCATAAAAACGTTAATAACAATATATTTATGATACATAGTAAATATTTACACATTCAAATTTAATTTGTTTGAAGTTTAGGGTGTATTTTCCTTTTGTATTAAATATATAAAATGCAATTTAGTGTAAAATAACCCCCATTTTAAATGTATTTATTTATTTTTTATGGAGCCAACGTTTATTCGTTTTAAAATGTGATTGAAAAGTACATTTGTTTAAAAAATAAATCCCACATTCAACTGTTTTATAGAGTGTTGCACTTCATTTCAATTGCAAAATGCAAAACGGCCGTCAGCCTGCAAAGGAAAGGCAGTGGATCGAAATGTGCAAAAACGAAGTGGCTTCCTTCGAAATTTACTTTCCTGTCATTAATAGCAAAGACCAAACAATAGTTTTTGCAGCTGTGCTTGTGTCTGCCCGCCACGTTTTTTTTTTTTCGGGAAAGTCGTGACTGAGACTCAACTATGGGCAAATATCCGCTTCATGTGTTTCCTGCTTCGTGGCGTGATTACGGGCGACAGACAGACAAGCACGCATGTCCTCTTCTCATTTACACAATCAAAGTGCAGTGGGCGAAAGTGTAAGCCTGTTTTCTTTCATTTATGTTTTCATTATCTTGGAACCGAGCGCACATTTTAAGAACACTTGAGCCCTTAAACCTTCCAAATGGGATAAATAATGGACCGATCCTCTACTTACACTCTTAAAAACACTGAAAAATAGGACCAAATTTATATTTTTGTGTCACATGACTCATTTTCGGTGTCGTTTTACTCAAAGCAAGCCAATTATTTGGGTTATTACAAACAAAATGGTCCAGACTCTTTTGCACAATATGAAACCATTTTCGGGGGTGTTACTGTGGACAAAATGTTATTTTTAACAGATTTTTTTGTACCTTTACACAATTATTGTGGGTGGTTGTTTCTGCAAAAAAAAAACAGGACTTTGGGTTCAAACAGTGCTTAAGAATTATTTTCTATCACGCCTCCTCTCGAAATAAGAAATCCTCTCGCAAATCACAAAATATTGGTGGGTACAGAACAATGATTGCTCGATATTGATATTCAGTCCAAACTAAGCTTTTCGGCACAATTTCGCTGAGAAAGAAACTCAAATGTTATATCAGCGTGATTAAATTGTGATGTGTTTATGTAAGACCTTAAATTATTTGGTTTCGCGCTGTCCGCTACCAACATTTTTAACATTGCAAGGAGAACGATTTTTGCCTGTCTCCCTCCGTGGTCGCAGTGAAGTGCTACGTATGCTTAGTCAAACTTCCTCGTCTTAGCTTTCGGGAGGGGACTTTTGTTTGTCTCTTTACCCTGTATATTGCACCTTGTTTTCAAAATATTCCCGTGTTGTTGTTTTTCCACGAGAAGGCCTACTTTTCTAGTCATTCTACATACATTTTTTGTAAGTATTTAAAATAAATACGATTTGTTCGCTCCCGCTTGACCTATTGTTGATAAGGGCCTTAGAAAATGGATTTATGGATGGATTTGTTTGCTCTGTTTGATATAAAACAGTCGTTTTGTTTATCTATTTTAAGAAAAGAATGAAGTTTGGGCTGTTGTTTTGTACAATATGACCCAAACTTGGGTGTGTTTTTAACGAAACAAAAATTTAAAATAAATTGGAGGGTGTTGTTACTTTAATCAATTTGTCACTTTTGGATTAGTTGAAAAAAACAGAACCAACTAAGGTGTTTTGGCCAAATCAACCCAGGAACGGATTCGTTCATGATTCGTTCAACAATTCGATTATTGTTGACCTAAATGATTTCCGAGTATGTTTGGCTGAGAATTTGGTGAAATATTAATATGATTAATACGATATTTCGTATTGAAATTGACGTCAGTTAATATTTGCCAACTTTGGGGCTATTTTCCACTCTAAAAATACTTAACATTGGGTTAAAATACCCCAAGTTTGGATCAAAGATGAACCAACCCTTCAGTTGTTGAACCGTTTCACACAAAAAGACCAAATTGTTTGGCTATTTTTTATAAAACGAACTATTATTTTATTTAAACAAAAGCACACTTTTACAGAATTCCCTTGTCCCCAAAAACTAAAACATTACACAATTTTTAAGGGTGATGTTACAGCAAAACAACACAGGATGTTGGGTTAAATCAAATCAAATATAGGGTTGGTCCATTTTCGATCCAAACTGTAAAGTTTTTTTTTTTTTGCAATGGGTTCAAACAAAGGGGGAGCTTTTTGCAATCATAAAGCAAGTGAGTCACATCGTCAGCAACGGCCCCGCAGAGGAAGTGCAACAATATGCGAAAAAAAAACGGATCCCGGCCTATCGGAGGCCGAGTGTTTCCTGAATGCGTCTGTATTGAGGATGTCGATAAAATAATCAGCAGCGTGCAGCGGGCTGCCGAGGAAACGACACGGGAAAACCATTGGACAGCTCCCGAGAGCAAAGATTGACTCCTATCGACAAACGAGCACATTCTTCAACCCAACTTGATTGGGCTGCAAAGTCCCGGTCCACTTGAAAGCCCTTTATCGCGGCTGATATCGGAACCGGCCAGCTTCGAGTCCTTTTAACAATCATATCTGCATGTAATGGAGGAGACACGCTATAAAAAAACGTTGACACTTTAAAAAAAAAAAGGGGGGGGGGGCTCACTTTTGCAAACGTGCTCCTCTGATCTTTTGGAACAATAGAAAAGCAGGAAAACGAGTCAAGGTTGCCACATATAGCATAGAGCCGTCCACAAAAACAAACAGGCCTCGCTAGAACCCAAACTCCCTTCCAGGGGCGTGTCTAGCTGAAGAAGTTGAAGGGCTTTGAGCTTGTGCCAGGGAGGAGAAATGGAACTGTGTCTAAAATTTCTTGCCTGCATTTATTAAAACAGGATTTTAGCCCAATGGCAGAACGGCAGGGCAGTGGTTAGCGCATGTGCGGCACAGTTCTGAGGTCATTAGATCGAGCCTTTCTGTGTGGAGTTTGCATGTTCTCCCCGTTCCTCCCACATTCCAAAAACATGCGTGTTAGGTTAAGTGGCCGGTCCAAATTGTCCCTAGGTGTGAATGAGCGAGTGAGTGGTCTGTCTCTGAGTGCCCTGCAACTGGTTGGCAACCAGTTCAGGGTGTCCCCTGCCCACTGCCCGAAGACAGCTGGGATGAGCTCCAGCACCCCCGCGACCCTACTGAGGATAAGCGGTGCAGATAATGGATTTCGGCCCATCGCTAGCACCTTCAATATTGAACAAAACCACTTAATTTAGAGGTTGTTTTCATTGCAACGTGAGACCCTTTGCTTTATTCTAGGGGTCTCCAACGTGGTGCCCATGGGCGTCAGGTAGCCTCCTGAACACCTGACAAGCCTGCAAACTGGTTCTGAAATGAGCTCACCAGTGATGGGTCATTGTGACTTTCCGGGAAATGTGATTTCAACTGACATGGTGTTTTAATAGTCGAGTGAGCCTATATTTCAATTCGGCTTCCAATAACCTGGTAATGACTACATTAAACATGGTACATTAATAATTCTTCCAAAAGGATTTTCAAAACCATAGCCTCTCAAGGTCCCTTATTTCAGAGCCTATTTCAACCCTACTTCTAATTATTACAACATGGTAGTAACATAATAATAACATCGTAACAACATAGTAATAACATGATTAGTTGTCAGTTTAGAATTGCATTTCAGTTCTTTTGAACAAATCAACTGTTTTGGAGGGGCTTTCAAAAGAAAACACTGAATTGATGTTTTAAATACAATCCAACAATATATGACCCTTAAAAAATTGGGCTTTTTTAGAGATAAAAAAATAAACCCTACATCTTAGACCAGTATCCAAGCATCTAGTTAATATTTTTGCTTATTAATTTTGTTTTAATCCTATATATTTTCGCTTTTAAGACTTCAATGTGTGTTAATCAAGAGTGTCATGTCTAATTTTGTTATAAATAAGGTTAATGTCGTAATCAATGACCACAAAGTAAAATGTAATTGGAAGTTGGTTCAACACAACCCCAAAAATCGATTGCTTAACTGTTGACCCAAACCGGGTTATGTTTTTACCCGAATGTTTAAAATGCATAGGATTATTGGAAGTTTTTTTTTTTTCATTTTCCGATGAGAGTAAAGTGCCACCGTCTTTTGACGTTTGTGGGAGAAACTGTTGTTTTGTGAAACCCTTGAAAGTGAAACAGCGTCGAAGCACTTTTGTGTTCTCCAGACCACTTGATGTGCAACCATCATCGAGCAAGCGTGTCGTTCTTCAGTTAAAAAGCAGTCACGAGTGGTCAAGGAGGTACCCACTCCAATGACTGACTTCATTAGAGGTCTCCTGTTCAGGTAAAATCAACTTTTTACAGACTAAAAGGGAATTTGGGTCAAAAATAACCCAATTTTAATAAAGTGTGCATGGACAGATCCATTTCTTTATGACCCAACCTCCTGGTTTGCGCTAAAAACAAGTCAAAGTTGGTTATTATTTTGTTTTAAATGTTAAAAACATCATATATTCGTTTAAAAACATGGCCCAAAATAACACAGTTTGAGTTAAGCGTAGATCCATTAGGTTAACATAACCCAAACTCCTGGGTAGCAATGAAAAAAATCAAAGTTGATGAATGATGTATTTTTTTAAAGCAAACAATTGGGTTGTCTAGTTGTATTTTTGTATTTTTATATTTTCTCCAGAAAACCCTAAAAGATTGGGTTGTTTTTAAAAAGCAACTCAGAAACTTGGATTAAATTGATCCAATACATTGGTCCAATTTTAACCCCATTTTGGGTTAATCGGAAACGAAAAGTGTTTGTTGAGTGTCAGTGATAGGTTAAAGAAATTGTTAATAGAACTAAAATTGGTTTGCTTTAAGAAAACGGGATTATAGGTGTTTTTTCATCAAAAAAAAACAAGCAAGATTGGGTCGATTTGTAAAAAATAAATAACCCAGAAATTGGGATTAAATTGATAGACATATTGGTCCATTTTGGATCCCATGTTGGATCATTTTTCATTTGAACTCAGGTGTTTTAAGCGTCACGTCTTGTCCTTGATAGGTTCAAGAGATATTTGAACTAAAATTTGGTTATTTAAAAAAAAAAACTTTATAATTTGTGGAGTTTAAAAAGAAATCTCTATTATTTCTTAAGAACAAACGAGACTGAGTCCATCCACAAAAAATCAACCCAGAAACATGGATTCAATTATTTTCAGTGATGGTCATTTTTACCCCACCTTGGGTTATTTTTGACCCAAATATTTTTCAGCGCAACATTTGTTCAATGATAGGTTCAAGAGGCATCAAATACACATTAAAAAGAGCTAAGGTTTTGTTCAAAGGATGTCTTTATTTGGTAGAAAAGTCAACTTTGAGGAAAAAACGTCTCATTGAACCTGTTGAAAGGACAATCTTTAGGGGGTCAACTTGAGACCCTACACACATAAAAATAATAATTCCGTACTACATTTTGTGCTCACCTTTGATGGTCTAAGTATATTTCCAGCACTCTGAGAGTACCCTTTTCCATATGTATCTCAACCCTGAAGAACATTTATGATCTCGGGCAAAAAGAAAATATTTAAAGAAATAATTTTGGCTTTTTGTCTGAGGTGCTAGGTAAAAGTTGAGAAAACCCAGTGATTTATTAGCCGCAACATCGTAGTCCTGGATCTTTTACCCGGGGGCAATTGTGAACGTTGTTCCTTTGTATAACGGTTAAGTTGACTCACTTATGAATGACTTTAATACTGCTGTGGTTAGTGTTTATTTCCTAGAAAAGCATTCAGATGATTAACACGTTCAGAGAAACTATATTAAATGAACTAATTCCAGTATAGTGCAAATGAGATACATGGGAACTGATACTGATACTATTTCTGTTACCAGTGTGAAACATATACCACATGAACTCATATTGTTGGGATATGATATAACGAAATTGTGTGTGTAATTGCTGTTAAAAATGTCGAAAAAAATTGTTAAAACGTCATATTGTCAGATATAACGAAATTGTGAATAACAAAATTGTGAATATGCTTAATTGCTGTTAAGATTGTCGAGAAAAAATGTTCAAACCTCACATTGTTTATTTGCTGTTAATAGTGTCAATAAAATTGTTCAAACCAACAAAAATGTACCACATGAAGTATATCTGAAGTCCTGTACTGCTCTATAGAACACTAATTTTACTGCAAGTGTGGAAAAAACCAAGAAAAGTGCTCAAATAATTGTTTGTGTAGTTTATTATCTCCCTCCATTAGTGACTTCATGTCGTGGATGACAAACTGCTGAGGGAAAATACGATAGTCATTGTGAGTAAATGAACAGCATTATTTAAATGATTACCGCACTTTATTCAAACACATTGTATTTGTTCAAACTAGATTTTCTCACTTCAAGCTGGTATTGTGTCCCTGAAAGTAAGGAATGGGCAAATATTTTGATTTCTAGACTGCAACGGGTTAGAAATTTGGCAGAAGGAGCAAAAAATGTTCTCCTATCGCTGCACCTATTCCAAAAAGGCGAATTACATTTTTGGAAACCTTCCATTTGTGCAAAACATGATAAATAACCAAAAAATTATAGCATATGAATAACCTATTTTTTTTTTTTTTTGCAACATCCGTTACAGCCTGGTCATCCTGAAAGGGGGATTATGTGCAGTCCCTTCTCAAGGTTTCTTCATTTTCCTCATGTTGAGGTTTTTGAGTTTTCCCTTGCCCTCATGTTGGTTTCAGATCAGGGGATGGTGTAATAATAGTGTGCAATAACCTGTGCAGCCCTCTGAAACTCTTTGTGATTAAGGGCTATACAAATAAAAATGAGTTGACTTTATTTGTAAATACTATAATCTTGTTCACAAAAACTATATTTCTTTTTATTCGACATAGTCTGTCTTGCTGTGAGTAAATGGGTGCCGTGTTGCGTTTGTCATATTTAATTTTGGTTAAAAAGGGAAATTGCAATTATTAATAAGGTGAGTAATTTGGTGAGTATGACGGGTATGAGTTATTACCGGTCGGCAACTCACCGAGGGGCTCGTGTCTGAGTAAGGCGTGCGCGTAGTCCCCCCACGCCCGCTGCTGTTGTGGGTGTTGGAAGGCTGTGAAAGCCCCTGCAGGGGCGTAGGCCGCGGCTGCAAAAGCCGCAGCGGCGTGCACTTGCGCGTGCTGCTGGGAAAAGGGCATCGGCATCGGCAGGGCCCCGAGGATCGGCCTGGGTTCATATACGGGCGTCCGGTAGGCAGAGACGAAGTGGCTGAAGGAAGAGTTCGCTGACGGGAAGGTGGGCGTGGGGGCAACGGGAGTGGGTTGAGATACGGGCGTGAATGAAGACGACGGTGACGAGTGGCTGACACCGGGGTCCGAACGAGGCCTCCCGTGCAGGATGTCCTCGATGGAGAAGGGAGTGGGTTGAATTTGTTGGATAGCGGTCGGCGCGTAAAGAGGGGCGCTCATGATGGTCGCGCTGCCTTTCTGGCCCCGTGATCGATTTTGCAGCCGGAGCTTGGCGTTTTTGCTTCTTCTTTGCGTCCGTTAAGGGAAAAGGTTCGATTTGGGTCGTGTCATGTGGGTTGGTCGCTTCAGGAGGTCCCGATCCAACTGCTTGGGTGTTATCTGGCCGCAGGCAGGCGCATGAGGGAGGAGATAAAGACACGAGTCACTTCCTCCAGGTGGGCAGCCCCCGTTTGGGATTGGCCGCCCACCGGTTGCCTTGTCGTCTCGAGTCCCTCGAAGGAGACAAATTGCTCCGATTATTGCTTAAAACAGCTTACATATACGTGTCTGCTTGCATCAGGACAAATACATGTCGACCTCAGCCAACTGCATGTTCCCCATAGTGCTCTGAGTCCTAACTTGGGTGCTGTGTTCCAGCTTTTTTTCAAGAAAATTGCAGTATCTAGAATAGAATAGAATAGAATACACCTTTATTGTCATTGTTACAACATGGGATATATTGTGACAACGAAATTGGACGTGGCACTCCAGTTCCACGTTTTACAGTGAGGATAAGGAAACAAAGAGATAAAGGAACAAAGAAGATGTTTTGTTCTGTCCTTGTTGTATAGGCTTTGTTTTCCTCCGGAGGGGGGTGTATGAGGGGGTGAGGGACAGACAGAGATGGCCGGATCCAACTAGATGTTTGATCTTACTGTACACAAGGTCCAGTGGTTTTTTCACTAATTGCTATCTAGAGGGTTTGGAAAAAAATGCTAATTTCCAGGATATAACGCATGTATTTTAACAATAATTTATAGATCAATTAATATTTTCGGACACTTTCATGGAAAAATAACAGTTTATGCATCACTTTTCACTGAACTATTTATATTTGACCCCTTTGAGACCATTTATTTTATAATTAGGAGACATTATAAACTATAAACATATCACGTGATTGTAATAATTTTCTCAATGATTGCAATACAATTAATAAAAACGTGTCTTATTGAACGTTATTTCAAGTCAATGAGTTAAAGATTGCAATTCCCCCTTTTTAAGCATGACAACAAATGTGCATTGTGCAATGCGATACTCCACATTTCGGAACAAAATGCAGGGATTTATGGTCAAATTGTCATGATCGCCGATTGAGCGCAGCTGCAGCGGCTTAATTGGCGCCAACAGCCCGGACAGCTGATTGGCTGTCACTCTCTTTTTAAACCCCCGGCTTCCAAGAGGAAGCCGTCAGATCGTTATGGAAACTGTTGTCTTCAGCTCAGTTAGCCTTTTCGTCCGACTCTGTTTTTGCCCTGCATTTTTCTGCCTGATCTTTGTTGCCAACCTGTTTCTGGACCTGATTACGCCCCGTTCTGCCTGCCTGTTACCTGACCTGTTTTTCCCCGTTACCTGCCTGCCTCCTGCTGCCTTCCTTGCTTACGAACTCGACATCGCCTTTGATCTCCAGTCCCGGTCAACAACTTGCTATTCCCGCCTGTCTCCGATCCTCCTCGCCAGACACTGCTCGTTCCTTTTGTCCGTCAGCCATCGGATCGTGGAAGCAAGCCCTACTCTCCCTCTTTTTCAATAAAAACTGAGAAAACGAGCGCTATTGGGTCCCGTGTCCGTTTCTGGTCCATACTTACTTACTTACTTATTGCTCCAGCGAAGGTCGGGGGGTCCCGTCCCTGTGCGTTGAGCCGACCAGATGAACCAGGTTTTTCCAATGCTGGCGGTCTTGTGCCAGCTGTTCTGCATCCTCTACGGCAACTCCGTGTTGTTGGAGGTCGCCCGCAACGACGTCGAGCCATCGAGTGCGGGGTTTCCCTCGTGGTCGTCTCCAGCCTGCGGCCTTTGGGTCAAACTGGAGAATGGCTCGTGTCGGATGGTCTGGTGGTAGACGAAGGACATGGCCAAACCAGCGGGTGCGGCGTTGTGCGACCAAGGAAGATGCTTGGGGCTGGCACGTGCGGGCTCTGAGCTCTTTATTGGAGACTCGCTGGGGCCACCTGATGTTCTCGATGGTTCTGAGAGCCCTGCTATCAAAACCATCGATTCTTGTGGCCAGGGTGTCGTTCAGGGGCCATGTTTCTGAGCCATAAAGCAGGATAGGGAGTACGGCGAGGTTGTAAATGCGGAGCTTCGTCTTGCGTGCGATGGTCTGGTGCCGCCAGAGTGGTTTCCAGAGAGACTGCAGAGCAGATGCTGCCAGGGCTCTTCTGCGGAGAATCTCTGGTTTTAGGTCCCCATTGTCTGTCACCATGGACCCCAGATATACAAAGCTCTTGACAGGCTCTACGATGTCGCTACCAATTTGGATGGGAGGTGGATCTGGTCCATCACCGACATACATGAACTTGGTTTTCGTCCAACTCACTTGCAGGCCAAGCCGCGCTGCCTCTTCGCTGTAAATGCCCAGAGCGTCTCTCAGCTGGCTGTAGGAAGTGCTGAGAATGATGGTGTCGTCAGCATACTCCAGGTCAGTCAGGTGGTAGTTGCCGAAAGACACTCCGGGGATGCGCTCACTAACCCTGAACATCAGATGGTCGATGATGCAATTAAAAAGGTCGGGAGCAGCCACACAGCCTTGGCGAACGCCGCTGGAGATAGCAAACCAGTCGGAGTCAATGCCGTTGATACGGACACAGCTCTCTGTGTTGCTGTAGAGCAGCTTGAACAGGGCTATGATCTTGGGTGGTGCTCTGAGAGCTTGGAGGATGTTCCACAGTGAAGAGTGGCAGACGGTGTCAAAGGCGGCCTTCAGATCAATGAATCCGATATATAGATGGCGATCTTTACGGAATTCACGGGTCTTTTCTATCAGCAAACGGACGGCAGAGATGTGGTCCGTTGTGGAGCGGTTGGGCATAAAGCCAGCCTGCTGGGGACGGCGGCAGCTTCTGATTGCTGGAAGGGCACGGCTGAGCAAGATCCTGGTAAAGACCTTGCCCGGGATGGAGAGTAAGGTTATGCCTCTGTGGTTTCCACAGACAAGCCTGTCGCCCTTGCATTTCCAGAAGGGCAAGATGACTCCTCTGGTCCAGTCGGTGGGCAGCTGCTCCGATTCCCACACCTGGTTGAATAGGCGGGTTAGCCACTCCACCATGCCATCACCGCCGGCCTTGAGCATCTCGCCGGTAATGGCACAGATGCCGGGGGCTTTCTTGGTGTTCAACTTCTTCAGAGCAGCTCTCACTTCCTCGGGTGTTACGGGGTCTGTGCAGCAGGTGTCGTTAGGAGGTGCTGTGCTCGCAGCCCGTAGGAGGGTGGGATCAGCCGGGATGGTGCTGTGCTGCAAGAGGAGGCTAAAGTGCTCCTTCCAGCGCTCGAGGCAGTTGGCTTCTGTCATGATGAGGTTGCCGTCTGAGTCCTTTACCAGGGCTGTCTTTATGTGTGGGCCGCTACGGGCTTGGCGTAATAGACTGAATACGCGGCTCATGTTGTTGTTGTTGGCCGCGGACTCAAGCTGTTGGGCTTCTGCCTGCCAAAACCTCTCCCTATCTTCAGCAATGGCCACATTGCGCAGGCGATTCAGTCTCCGATACTCTGTGAGGTCGCCTCGGAGTCGGGCCTCACGCCGCTGGTCTATGATGTTTAGTGTCCTCTCTGATATCCAGGGCTTTCTCGGGGAGGATCGCGGGCGTCCGAGGACATTGTGAGCAGACTGGAGGACACTTTCCTTGAAGGCCGCCCAGTCTGTCAGCTTGTCAGGAGCCAGGGTATCAAGAGAGCGGCGGATGGAGCAACTGAAGTCTCTGGCGATGTTGGGGTCGCTGAGTCGGGAGGAGTCGGGGCGAGGCAGAGTCTTGTGCTGGTTGGCTCGGAGCTTTAGCTTGAGCTGGGCCACCAGCAGACGATGGTCTGTGTTGCCAAGCTGTGCTCCTCTGAACACCCGGCAGTTGGTTACAAACGACTTCCAGCGTCGTGATATCAGGATGTGGTCCAATCCCTTCCTGGTTCTGCCATCTGGGCTGTACCACGTCCAGTGATGGATGCATTTCCGGGGAAACCAGGTGTCAGCAACACAAAGGTTGTTTTGGTGGCAGAGGAGGAGGAGGCGGTTGCCATTGTCGTTTGTTGTGCTGTCAACGAAGGTGGTGCCGACAGGTGAGCCGGGGGACCGATCAATGCTGGATAGAGTGGCGTTGGCATCAGTGAGGATGATGGTGACGTCGTGTGGTGGGGCTTGGTTGACAGCCTGGTGGAGTTGGTCAAAGAACGCGTCCTTCGCATCCTCATCAGCGACATCGGTGGGGGCGTAGGCGACGATCACTGTCATCTTGCCGTGATGGTGGAGGAATCGAGCAGACAGTAGTCTGTCACTTATTGGTGTCCAGCTGATGAGGGACCTCCGGAGGGCTTTTGGAATGGCAAGAGCCACACCGTAAAGGCCGGTCCGACTCTCGGGGCCACTCCAGATGTAGCAATGGTTGCCAGCTGTTGTTTCACCATTGCCTTGCCATCGTACTTCACAGAGCCCTGCCATGGTGATGTTATAGCGACAGAGCTCTCGGGACAGCAGGGTGGCAGCTCCGGGGCGAAGGAGTGTCTGGACATTCCAGGTGGCGACACGGGTCTTATGACGAAGATCGATCCGTACTCGTTGGTCGGGGGCAGGCTGGGGTCCGTTACCGTGTTGGTCAGTCCGGCTTCTTTCTCTGGTCAGTTTCGTAACAAAGTGTGTTTCTCCTGGGTGAGTTGTTAGCCCTCCGCAGGATAGTCGGTTGGTGGGGCTGCCACCTCACAGCGTACTGACACGCTGGGGTCTTTGTTTGTCTGGAACCTACCCCGGAGACCGGCCCGCCATGGGTGACCCTACCAGGAGCAAGCTCCCGACGGTATCGCTCTCCAGGGTCACTGGAACACGCAAGCCCCCTCGCCGCATCAAGGCCAGACCCATCCGAGGGGCCACTCCAGATGTCCATAACACAAATATATTAGCCTGGAGCGGGATGAGCACCACCAGGTTGTACTTGCCCAAGAACCACTACAGGAAATGGTACCCCTATGACCGTAGAGGATCCAACCAACCATCAGCATTGTCGCCCAAACACCTGTCAGTGAGGTCCGGCTCATCTCTAATGCGTGAGATGACACTGTAAACTGGAAAAGATTGGCGACCAGGGGATGAAGGTGCTGTATCTGAGTCAGATAAGGAGGCTTTTCTTGCTAATGGTAAGCATTGGAAATTATCCGTTTCATTTGTGGTAGCATACTCCTACGCAAAAAAAACGGCCTGGAGAGGCCAGGCTGTACTTGCCCAAGGCACACCACAGGAACACCCTGCCGGTTAAGGGATCAGAGAGCCGTGAAACCTTACAAACGAGATCCAGATTAAAGCCCAATGGTCAAGACGAGCTCGGTCTAAAAGAAAGTATAGGAGGAAATTAAATCTGAAATATATGAGGGAGCAAGTCCATAGGGCTTCACTTGTACAAGGTTCCATCTGTGGGCTGCCTATCTTGAGCTGGACAGTGGACAACCGTAGTTACTGGGGGATCAGAGGCCTGATTTTTAATTTATTTTCATTTTATTTTTGTTATGTACATAGACAACATTTTTACATCTTGTTGCTGAGGTCTTCTTCCTCCTCCGACTGTCTAACCTTTAAGCCCCCCTTGGTAAATTGTGAATTGGAACGGTTAAAACTTGTATTCTATTTGTTTTTTCTGATAGACTGAAATTATAGTCGGTAAACGTGACTGATTACTACAGTAATCTTTAAAATTGGATGAGTAAAATTTTCCGCTGCACAACTGTTATTTAAGGTCAACAAAAACACAGTGCCAGAAAACATCCATGAAAGAGGGAAATTATAATTTAAGGAATTGTAGTAAATTCGTAATCCCAAAGGTGAGAACAACCAGGAAAAGTATGCATGCGTCAGCGTGTGGAGTCAAACTTTGGAACAATTTCCAAGACGAGATCAAACAATGTCCAACTATTCACTTGTTCAAATTTAAATACAAAAAAACATTAGTGGCGGAATACAGAGATCAAGAAAATTGGTATGAGTGATTGCGAAAAGTGCGTCTACAACTATGGTTAACTTTATTGTTATTATTGCTATTGTTATATCACAACTGTTATCATTAATATTATTACTATTGTTGTTATTATCATTGGTGTATTTAATAGGGAAGATGAAGGGGTAGGGGAAATAAGCGTCTGCTTCTGACTACCACTTTCGAACATGTTATATAACATTATTTTATTGTTGAGTTATTGTTTTTGTTCTGTTTTTATTTTAATGTTCGAAATAAAGTTTCCATTCATTCATTCATTCATTCAATTGAGCAGATGTCCGTTATTGAACGCGCATGGTGCAAATTGCTCTTTGGCTAATCAAACAAGCCTTTTAGTTTTATCTCGAAGCTGTAATAACCTCAAATTGTCCAGCGTGTTCGCGTGTGATTAACTCAGCGTTTCAAGATTAGCCGCAATCTACACCGTTATCTTTGGAAACCATCCTCGACTTCCAGCATTTTTGATAAGGATGACGTCCGTCATCGGGTCTTTGATTGAACGTTCAGTTTTGGATAAGGTTGGTCGCCGCGTCTTTGATTGAATAGCGTGGGCTCTGGTCACGTGACGCGGCGGTAAAAAAATAAATAAGAGACGCTTCTGGTCTCCTTTCATGGAGGAGCTTCACTTGCAGCTTAACTGCTGTAATTTAGATAAAGGTGAGCAAACAGCCTCCGAAGACATGAAAGAAAGCAGCCAATGGCTAATATTTGGACGGAGACTCCAATGACGGCTCGTCGATACCGTCGGCGGCCCGAAAACGCTTGATATTTGTTTCCAATAGGCGCAGCAGCTGGCGCCACAAAATGTTGTCCACCAAACGTAGACAAATTCTTTGAATGATTAAAGAAAAGACTGGGTCATTATAAAGCCTCCATAAAACAGAGTTGATTCGAAATGTTGTCTAAAATTAAAGGTGAGATGCGTCATTTTCAGGTGTCTAAGAAAATGGAAGAATAAATGTGTTACTGGTGAATTTGATTTATGTATCAATTTGGCACAGTAACGAGAGGTAAAGAGATCTAGTTGGATGTTTGGGTACATATATGTGTACTGTATGTATATATGTGTGTATGTGTATGCATATAGGATTGTATGAGTGTAAAAGCATGTGTAGCCAATGGTCGCTGGTTCGCGCCTCGGCCGAGTCATACCTAAGACTTATAACATTGGTAAAAATGGCGGCGCCCTCTGTTGGCTGCGGCTGCATCAGCTCGCTACAACGGGTCAGGTGTATCGACATTTCGTTCTGTGTACATTGTTACAAAGAATGACAATACAAAGGAAATTATTATTATTATTATTATTATTATATGTATGTATGTATGTATGTATGTCCGTGTATATTTGTAACTGTGGTGTACCTGTCCCACCAGATCCACATTCACGCTGGACTGGATGACGAGGTTTTTATCACAGTTGCTGCAAATGAATGAGTCACAACACAACACGTGGTAAGCTTCGCTGCTGGCTTTGATGTCGTTGGCAGCTCGTTGTAGACTGCCAAAAACATAAAAGAGCTTTCTTTTCAGTTTACATAAAATATATTTTAGAATATCAACCATCACAACAAATTTTTACATCCATTTTAACAAGATACTTTTAACAAGAAATCGTATGGTGTTTTTTTTTACGTTTAAAATGAATTCAACATATTTATCTTTAAACTGAATTTTAACCAACATCATCCTTTTTATATATATGAGAAAGTAGAAACAATAACAATAACGAGTATAAAAACAGGTACAATTTACCTGCAAATGAATGAGTCACAACACAACACGTGGTAAACTTCTCTGCTGGCTTTGATCTCTATAAGAGGAATTAGCATTTTAGCACAACATGCAACGTCCGGCAAAACTAACATAAAAGGCGACAGAAACAAAACGAAAATAAATCCAAACAGCTTGACAACATCAATCACATTCCTGTGCATGTTGAGAGATTTGTCAGCTGTGGTTTTAATGTTTAAAATTAACTTTTTTTGCGGGGCACCAAAAGTTCGTTTCTTACCGTTGGCAGCTCGTTGTAGGCTGCCAAAAAACCCCACCTTCCTGTCGCAAAGTCTAAAGCCAAACCAAACCTTACCACATACAAGCAGGTGGCACTGTTGGACTCATCATTGCAGGACACTTATACAGAAACTATACAACATATTTCAGCAGGAATTTCAGTAAAACAAACATTATTATTACACCCGTTACATATATGCACATGTGTATGTTGTATATGAATGTTTTTGTTTTGTAAAGGGATGAGAGCACTAGTATCAAATGCCATCTAGTGGCTATTGAACTGTCATGATAGGAATATTAAATCAACTAACAGCACGGCAGGGCAGTGGTTAGCGCGTGTGCAGCACAGTTCTGAGGTCATGGGTTAAAATCCAGCTACCAACCTTCCTGTGCGGAGTTTGCATGTTCTCCCTGTGCTTGCGTGGGTTACCTCCTGGCACCCCGGTTTCCTCCCATATTCCAAAAACATGCATGTCAGGTTAATTGGCCGGTCCCAATTGTTCCTAGGTGTGAAGGAGCGAGCGAATTGTCTGTCCCTGTGTGCCCTGCGTCTGGCTGGCAACCAGTTCAGGGTGTCCCGTGCCCACTGCCCGAAGATGGCTCGGATGGGCTCCAGCACCCCTGCGACCCTACTGAGGATAAGCGGTGCAGATAATGGATGGATGGATGGATAAATCAACTAATTTGAATACTAATGAAACATTGTTGTGTAATTCAACATCCATTAAAGCCTGGTCATCCTGGAGGGTGCTACCTCATGTGCGGCGCCTTCTCCAGGGTTCCTCATTTTCCTCATGCTAAGGTTTTGAGTTTTTCCTTGCCCTCATGTAGGTTTTAGATGAGGGGTGGGTGGAATAATAGTCTGTCGTTTGATATAAATAACACATGAAGATGTCTGCATAAATATTTTTTCATGGATGGAAAAAAATTGGGTAGGTCACCAGGATTGGCTCCATGGCCAAATTTTCTAAGCCTATGCGGCCAGAGTCTCCAAATAATTGCCCACCCCTGCTTTAAAGGGACAGTGTGTGTTATTTGACCACTAGTTTTTTTCTGTAGTGTTCTAAAAAGCACAAGCAAGAATGCAAACTCCAGAGACTCACGTGAGCAAAACGCATCATTTTCTTCTCATTTTTTTGCCCCGAATTTTTAAAGTTTAGGGGTACCTGTGGTGGCAAGATGGTCGATAATTATGTCAGACCTCTACGCTCGAAATTCAACCTTCAAGTCAAAAAACAATTACATGTTTATATCATAGTTCATGAAATGTGGCTTATTTCTTAAATCAAGATTTTTTAATGAATCCATTTGAACAAATTAATGATTTTCGTACCTCTAGGGGGCGCTCAATAATACACATGGTCCCTTTAACACAGTGGTCCCCAAACTACGGCCCGCCTCCACATTTGGTCCGGCCCCCTGAGAAATACCAGAAGGCATTTTGATTTTTTTTTTCTTATATGTGTATTTGTATTTGATAATAAAGTTGGACTTTTGCATTAAAATGTTCCTTAGTTATGAACTATTTTCATTATTAACTATTAGTAACTATTTTATACGGCGTAACAAGGGTTGCTGACTAGTTAAAATGTTATATTTTGGGATTTTGGTGTTTTGTGAAGCAGAAAAAGTGAAGTACCAGTATATCACCACTAGATGACATAGTCTCACAGGTCAGAGAAGGGTGTTTGGGGCAAGTCTCACGGTACCTCACGTTATTTTGTGAGACTTGCTCAATAAATCACTCTTAATGGCAACAAGTAAATGGTGTCGTGTGAGACTGACATTTACCATCTATTTTGCAGGTGAGATGTTTATACTGGTAACACACTTACTGTGAGGAGGATAATATGTGGAAATATGTTTGTAAAGGTTGTTTGTGATATCTGTAAAGTTTAAAAAAAGTGAAATACGAGTGAGTCGTCCGTTAGCATAAGCAACAGAGTGAGGTATGCTACGTTATGCGGGGCTGGGTTAAGAGTGTACTGTGATGTTAATATGTATATTTGGTTACCATATAACACAAAGTGAGTTGTTTTGGAAGGTACAGATATGGTGTTTTTTTTAAATGATTCTTGAAAAGTACCAATTGATGGCAATGTTATTTTGTATTTATATGTTAAAGGGGACCTCACTTAATTTAATGAGATTTGTTCAATAAATCACTCTTAATATTAACAAGTAAATGGTGTCGTGTGAGACTGACATTTACCATCTATTTTGCAGGTAAAACAACAAGAACAATATATATCTATATATATATATATATATATATATATATATATATATATATAAATAAAACAAATGAACCCAGAGACGGTTATGATTTATCTCATAAATAGTGTTATTTATTTCCTGGCTTTTTTCTGTGAAGAGCCTATAGAGAGTTATTTGGTTATTATTTATTTCATTAATAGTGTTATTTATTTTCTGACTTGTTATGTGAAGAATCCAGAAAGGGTTATTTGCTTTCTGGAAAACAATACATCTTTACATTTAGGCACTCCTGCAATCATCACACTTTTTCTGTTACAAACTGACTGCGGCCCCTCATCAGAGAAGGGAAAAGTTATGTGGCCCTCACAGGAAAACGTTTGGGGACTCCTGCTTTAACACTTTCAAGCTTCAAACCTGCCTCAATTTTAGATTGCAGATAAAGAAAACAGTCAAAATGCATGTGGATTTCTGTGCATTAAATAATAATTTCATTTTAAGGAAATGTTTACCTTCATAACAATGCCAGGAAATAAAAATATTCTCACTCAATGGTGTATTGAAGTGAAATATGATGAAGAACATGGAACAATGCAGTCCACCACACGTCATTAAGTAATACACTATTTTGGAATGCTGCAAAATGATGAGTCTGCAAAATACACAACAAAAAAAGGAAAAAAGCTGGAAAACGATGGGTTTTCTCCCCCCTCAAGTCGGGCCCGAGGGGGCGGGACCATCCTCGCCGCAGGTCTGCAGCGACGTGAGAACGTGCTCCAGCATCCAGCGGTCCTCATGTAAGGCGTGGTCCTCTAGCGTGAAGGGCCCCTGCTTGGTGCGGACCAGCTCCTTCACGTGAGCGCACGATTCCAGTGCTGCAAACAAAAAAAGGCCTTCTCAAAACAATGTCGGGCGGCGGCCGTTTTCAACGCTCGCCACCTTTTCCCAGGTCGTCCACCAAGCTCCTCACGTAGAATCCGCCGCCGCATTCTATATCTGCCGGGGAAGACGATAAGTCGGTCATCTTTGCTCTCTTTAAAGTAAGCAATGAAACAGCCTGATGTAAATTAGGAACCGACCTATAGTGACCAGGGGGGGCTTGAACTCCCGCAGAGTCAAGTTGTAGACCGTGACGGGTCGGGCAGGTTTGGCCTCCACCTTGTGACCCTTTTTCAGCAGGACAGACATTCGCTGGCCATCTTTTTTCAGTGCCGAGTATCTGAACGTTTCAAAATTTAGCACTCACACTTACTTTTGAAGAACATTTGAATCAACATTTTCTTAGCAGGAGGTCAACGTTTCCGGTCAGACTAAAGCAATGAGCCGAGACTTTGAGCACCCCCTGGTGGAGATTGTGATACTGTTTGGTTTTATTGCAGTGTTTTGGGGGCCCGAACAGCAAACTCGCAGCGACGACCTCTTGTTTTAAACGAGGGTTCTCCAAAGTGATGCCTGCTAACACCGGGGCGCCCTCTAAGGACAGCTGAAGTGCCTGCGGACCTGTTCTGAAAATAGTAATATTCTCGTAAAATTGTGTTTTTGGGGGGTTGTCTTAGTCTATTTGCCTCTACTTAAAAGAACTAACCTGGTAATAACCAATGTTGGGTAGGGTTACTTTAACTGGATTACTTTCAATTACTTTTGGATTACTCCAATACCAAATATGCTAATAAAAGACAAAAGAAACTAAATATGAATACAATTATGACTCACAACACGCGCTAAGCTTTCTCTCCTGGCTTTGATCTCTTTGATCTCCGGCAAAACGAACATAAAATGCGACAGAAACAAAATGAAAATAAATCCAAACAGCTTGCCAACATCATTTTTGCCGTTCCATGTGTTCCGTTACTCCCCAAGGCTGCACAAAATTTAGTCATTTCATTCATATTTAGTTTCTTTTGTCTTTTATTAGCATATTTGGTATTGGAGTAATCCAAAAGTGATTGAAAGTAATCCAGTTAAAGTAACCCTACCCAACCCTGGTAATAACATGATAAGCTGTTAATTTAGAAATGCATATAAACCTGAATACCCTTAGCGATAATTTTAAACAAAAAGTAGCTCTCAGTTTAGAAAAGGTCAGAGAACCCCTTTTGAACCCATAATATAGTTTTTAAGTTTTATTCATTTAAAGCGATTTCGAGTAGACATACTCAAAAACTATAGACTCCTCAGAACTGGTGATAATATACGTATTCTGAAGTAGACATGGAAAAGTGTGAAATAACGACTTAATAGCGCCTCCGGAGTAGTAAAACGAAAATCGTCACTCATGTTTAGAACCCTGAGAACTGCGAGAAATTCTATTCCTGATGCTCCCCTACTTACAATCAAGATATGTTCCCGACGACAGTTCGTATGTTGAATTTGTTCGGAAGTTGCTTCAGTGCTATATTTTGTATGTTATATGAATATGTTTAAGGCTTGCTTAAGTAACCTGTATTGTTTTGTACTGAAAAATAGGCATTTCATAAAATAATATGCTCTATAAGGATAAATGGGCTTCAAGAGTTAGGCGACTTCCTCCTCGGTGGTAGAAAGTGGCCAAAAAAAAGCGATCCGACTTTTTTCTCAACCGCATCAAGCTTTCTTATTCCACTTTCATTTAAAAAAAAAAAAAAAAAACAGCTCGCCTCTTCTTAACACTATACATCAACCATATTGAATGGATGCGCGAGATTACTATATTACGATACATAGTAATGTTTACACGCGAACTAGGAAGAAGAAGCGGATTTCTTCTTCGGGGTGGATGCTGGGTGATGTCTCACAGCGCCACACGCCGGTAGCGGCGGAAAGAAGCACTACAGTATTGTCCTGTACTCGGAAAAAGGTGCACACAATGCAAAATCTAACTTACAGCAATGTCCCGATATTTTTTGATATCCCGAATTTTTTTTTCTTATGTACTGTTGTTCGTAACTCCAATGTTCATAAGTAGGGGCGTCTGTAAAGTCATCTCCCAAATTGCACAAGAAGTTCATTATTACTTTTTGAACATCCAATTTGGGGTAAATATCGGACATTTACGTGAGTCACATTGTTTCCCCATTTTCATTAACGATTTACTGGATTGACTTCAAACTTGGGCTGTATTACTTCAAGGCTTGAGGCAACAACTGGGATTAAAGTCAGCAAATTTCATAATACTATGAAATGAAATGATCTGCATTTATATAGCACTTTTCAAGTCAAGACTTCCCAAAGCGCTTTACATTGTGCTTCACATTTCCCAATAGCGGCCGTGCAGCCATGTAAGGCGCTAACCTGCTTATTGGGGGTATTAGGGGTTCAGTGTCTTACCCAAGGACACTTCGACATGTAACACGGAGGAGCCGGGATTCGAACTGCGATCTCTTGATCCCAAGACGAGCGCTCTACCTCCTGAGCCACTGCCGCCCCCTAAATAGATACTAATACTACATGACAAGGCAGTGATCAGAATTTTGGATTTTATGTTTTCATGGCCACAAATGACAATATGCTTAATAATGGTTATAGTATGCTTAAAAACTCAGGTTCAAAGAAATCCTGAGATAATAGCCGGAGATGCATGGGACACAAGGCCCTTCCTAACCCTTTAACTCGGTTAGATTTTACCCCTGATGGAGCAGACGAACGCGACTATTCATATACAGAACATCAGCTGAAAGACAATGCTGTCAACTTACAGCGGGGGGACTTGCATGATATCACCAACAAAACTGTTGAGCTTCTCCTCTAAATCCGATTTGGTAATATGTTCTGGGGAAAAAAACAACAGGTATAAGACTTGATCAGAAACTTCGCAATATAAAATCAGAACTTGTCATTGCAAGTGAACTCATACTTACGAAAATCTTTCTCTTGGGTAATGCTGCCGGTAGCATCAAGAGTGTCCGTGGCTTTTCCAAACTCTGCTACAGCGAGGTATTTCTGACACACAGAGTAAAACTGCCTACTTTAATCTTGGAAATACGGTAGTTCCCGCTTAAAAGGATGCTACTTGGAGATGATTGCGGTTTTATTTGAAGGAATATTCAAAACGATATTTTATCGGGTAAATATATCAATACCAGTGATATAATGATAAGTCAAGTCATGTTTATTTGTGACGCCCTTAATCACAGAGTCTCAAAGGGCTGCACAGACCACAGATTATTGCAAACCACCGACTATTATGACACCATCCCCTGATCTAAAACCTACATGAGAGCAAATAGTACACAGATAGATCAGCAAAACATACTAAAACATTCAAATATGACAGGCCTTGTGTACAAAAATAATATTGTGGGTTGTCAAACAATAATATCCCTGAAATAATTGTATCACATCAGGATATGCAGCCTATCATGGCGTTATAGTTAACACCACAAATGTGAACATCCCAATTGACTACACATGGTGGTGTAAAAAAACTATCTGAACCTTTTGGAAATTCCAGAATTTTCACTGCCACAAAACAACTCAGGTGCGTGACTTAAATTGTTACACTAAATTTAAAGAGTTTAAAGACGAATATTTATTAAGTATGTGTAAACAATGCTCAACTGAGTTCAAACAGCCTTTAGATTTTTTTCCCACTGCGCCTATCTGCTTTCATCTTACTTTTACCAACGCTGTTCTGGGTCTTGCTACACATGAGGTAGGAGCAAAGAAAGGGGATATGGAGAGTGACTTGATGCTTATAATCGCAGTTTTTGTTAGTGCAGCAAGAAAAAGGTAAATGTAAGAACGCCTGTTTTAATAACAGTCCAAACGCCAACCAAAACCCCAAAAAAGATCAAAAAAGAAGAATGTATTCAAGCGCGTACTCAATGTCTGAAACTCGTGACAAAAAGTTAGCGGCCACCAGGGCAGACAACTCTTAAAAAGTTGCCTGCCCAGTCATAAAGTTGCCTGCCCAACTTTTCACAACTTGAAACACAATAAGACAACTAATCGCAAAACAACCCATTGTTGCAAAGTATTAAGGATTGATAATTAGAATATATAACAGAACAAAACTTTAAAATTAAGTTTATTATAAATCTACTACTATCAGTGTGTACCTGTATTTACTCATCTTCATTCATGCAATGTTTGTGTTGCGTCGTCTGCTACAAGCCACGTGAACTCCTCTTTCCACAATGCTTTTAATGTACGTTTACGTTTTGTATCGTCATCAATTTTGTTAACTTCTTTTGAATCTTTCTTCTGGGGCTGAGGTTTTGGCTTGATTCCTAACCACTTCTCAATTTTTCTTGTTATCTGTGCTTCTACTTTGGAAATTTATATGCAAATGCACGACCTTATAAGGCTCGGGAGAGTCCGGAAGAACAAAGTTATTCGATGCAGGCTTCTGATTGGCTGTCGAGTATGCAAATTGCCAAACGAACCGAAATTTCCAAACCCAACGAAGATTTCGAAATAGGAATAAAGCAAACGTTGGTTTTGAAAAAAAAAAAAAAATCTTTTTTTTTCCCATGAAAAAGTTGTCGGCCATCCGGGCGTAGACGTTTTGTAAGTTGTACGCCCGACGTATAATATGCACTCCCCGGGCGTCCGGGCAGACGTTATTTCAGACACTGGCGTGCTCATGAATGATCTAACTAAGGCTGCAATTCATGACTTTAAGCCAGGAGGTAAAATACTGAATAATGGCCTGATTTCTTTGGAAAGATAAAATTGGGCAAATTCCAGCGGCACACTAGACAAGGTCTCACGGCACACTGGTTGAAAAACACTGACCTACAAGACTAATCTTGTACAGGGTGTTCTTTTTTTGCTCTGTAATATGAGGTCTGAATTCTGAGTGTCTGAAATTCTGCATGTAGAACTTCTTCACTATAAGACAGGAGCCGAAACATTCTCGCAATGCCTTTTTAAGGGAGAACGCGTCTCCATAATTTGGTTCGGAGTGCTTTCAGATTTTGTCTTTATTTTGAAACTTTGTAATAAATGTCCTCAACTGAATTGCTTCTCTCTCGCTATATGTTTGACTTTTCATCTGTGTGATTTTGACAAGGGTCAGATAACATTTGATGGAGATTTTATGCATAACCACGAGACATACCAAAAGGTTCACTTTTTTTTCCAAATTTCACTCCATAATTTATTGTCCTGATGTGATTTTATCCTGTTAAGATAACTCACCTTGGAACCTGCTAACATCGTGCTGAGCATTTTTGTGCCATTTCCAACACCAACAACTACAAGAAGAGAATGACGCACATCGTCTCATATTATTTAAAAAAAATAATCCTGATAAATCTGTGGTGAAAATGAGGGAAATGGACATACCCAGCACACCACTTGCCGAACTGTCCAACGTTCCTCCGTGACCCATTTTCAGACTCTGTTTCTTTCTCTTCTTGGGGTTTGGGTCTGGGTTCTTCTCACCGGCTTCTGCGATAATGAATACAAGGCAATTGGGTTAGTGTCCGTAAACAAAGCGCACATGTGACGTGCTTTACCTTTGAGTAAGGTTTCCTTGAGTTTATTCAAAACATCCGCAGAGGTGGGCCCTTGCTTTTTATAAATAGCAAACAGCCCATTCAATGACTGCAGTTTTGTTAGAGAACTTTTGACGGGTGTTGCAACTGTGCTACTCGCAGCCATGCTTTCTGTTTAATCTTCTTCGTTGGTTTTAGAAAACCATAACCGGATGACTACCCTCTGCTGGTTGTAAAAGAAAAAAACATTTCACGTAATATTTGACGTAAACTACCTGAAATTTAATGAAATCGTATGAATTATTTCAAAGGAAAGCATATTAAAATTGAATTATTTACCAGAATATGCGCTTGTGGAAACAGAACCAAAAGGTGTGTATGTTTTAGTGAATTGATTATAAGACTACATTGACCATAATGCATCATGCCATCCTCCCAAACAATCACAATAGGACTTCCTTGTTACTTACTCCTCTTTCTGTTTCTTTTTCTTGTCAACGGTTTGGTGTTTAATATGCAGGAATCACGTTTCCAAGGTTTGTACTTATGTCGAGTTTTATAAAAGGTAGTGTGAACTCGTGTAATCACTAACGGGTCTATTTTTTTTTAAACTATTTCATAGGCATAACGTGTCTGGCCAGAGCGTAGTAGGGGAGCATTCAAATCAGTGGAAATGAAAATTGTGTTGGAAAAGGATTGTAATGACAGAGCCAGCGTCGATCCACTCTCACAATTTGAACAAAAAAACCTTATTTCTTAACAAAAAAACAACTTTTGTTTATGTCATGTGCAAGTGACAGTTAGGACCGTTAAAAACTCCTCTCTGAGAGCAGAAGTTAGCGTTAACAAGCCTTTTTTCATTCTTTCTTATGTTCAATATTTTACAACACCAGTACTAAATAAATAAGTATATTATTTAAAAATAATCTAACTCAATTGTCCTTTTGAATCTTTGCGTTTTATGGTGGATTTTATTATCTCATCTTATTAGCCGTACCGCTTATCCTCAATAGGGTCGCGGGGAGTGGGGGGGGCTGGAGCCCATTCCAGCCATCTCCGGGCAGTGGGCAGGGGACACCCTGAACTGGTTGCCAGCCAATCGTGGGCACACGGGGACAGACAACTCACTCGCTCATTCACACCTAGGGACAATTTGGACCGGCCAATTCACCTGAAACTCCGCACAGGAAGTCTGGAGCTGGATTTGAACCCACGCAGGAGGTTCCCATGACATGAACTGTGCCGCACAAGCGCTAACCACTGCGCTGCCGTGTTGCCCAGATTTTATTAGATCTCATCTCATCTCATTAGCTGCACCGCTTATCCTCAGTAGGGTCGCGGGGGTGCTGGAGCCCATCCCAGCAATCAGTGGGCAGGGGACACCCTGAACTGGTTGCCTGATTTTATTTTATATATATATATATATATATATATATTATATATACCAGAGCCATGCCCCCCTAGTGGGAGGTGGCTAGAGTCTTTTTCTGACTCTTTCTGGGAAATCGATACAGAGGAGGGGATTCCCAGCCCCCTCGCCTAACCCAACTGATGTGTTGAGAGTCATTAGGTGACCAAACCCCCCAATTCCAACCCTTAATGCCGAGCGCGAAGCAGGGAGGCAATGAGTACCAATGTTGTAAGTCTTAGGTATGACCCGGCCGAGGATTGAACCAGCGACCTCCCAGTCTCAGGGCGGGCTCTACCCCAAGGCCACCGAGCTGGATTTTATGATTCAAAGAAAACGTTTTCAGATTTACCCATCATCAACAAATCTTGTGTCTTTTTCTTAGTTTTGTTGAGGATATGAAGAAGTAGAGGGCCAAGCAGAAGAGTGCTCCCCAGGATGGAAGAATTCTGCCAGGCTTACTCAGACCTGTGCCAAGAAAGAGGTTTTGATCCCCAAGAGAGCGTCCTGCTCAAAATACAGCAATGTAGGTCTCCCCGACTAGACCTGAGCGGCCTGAGTCTCTCCACAGATACATGCGCACTCCTTGGCCGGGTTTTTCAAAAGGACACTTTCTTTACTGAGGTGTCACTCAGTGACTGCATGCTTGGTGACGAAGGTGAGTTAAAGACACTGAGCAAAGTTGCCTTATGTTTTTTTTCTCTTGCTAACAACACAGTCACTGCTAAAACAGTACGAGGGAAGTCAATTTCCAGACTTCAACCTTATTAAGCATGGATTTTACTGATCTCTAATGCTAAAATGTTTATTTTTCCCTCCTTGTGTCTTGACTCTTAGGGGCCAAAGTTTTCTTGAACGGTCTTTTTTACAATACAACTGTGAAAGTCTTGGATTTAAAGGTATCCCTTGTCAAATGAAAGTATTGACTCTTATTGCTGTGTTTGTTTAATTTTCAATTAATTTCCATGCAAAACCCGAGCAGGGAAATAACCTGAAATCTACAGGGGCTGAAGCTTTGGGAAAGTTATTGGCTCGTAATCATACGCTCATTCGGTGAGGACTGTTTTTAAAAACAGTAACATGTGTAAAACTGACTAATACAATGATCAATGTTGTCCCCTCAACATATTGCTTGCAGGCTAGTGCTAGATTGGAACGCTTTGGGAATTTGGGACGAAGCCTTCGCTGTTTTTTGCGAGGGTTTGGCTTCCAACACGACGCTGACGCATCTTGACCTGCGCAACAATCAGATCAACCATCAAGAAATGGCAGCGCTTGCTCAGACGCTCAGAAGAAACAGCAGCCTTAAAGTACTTGGTGAGTCCCGTGTTTTTACATCAATAAATACAAAGAATAATGACAATCTGGATAGCATTACAAGATCATAAAGAATGCAAAACAACACTAGGTCTGTGACAAACGCTTTACAAATAGTCAGATTGGGGAATATGTCCACGACAGTATTTATAGAAGCTATCCTCAAAAGGGGATTTGCCAACTCTATTGTTTTGGGTTGTCTGTTGTCAGATCTGAGGTGGAACAACGTGGGTCTCCTAGGGGGCAGGTGCCTGCTGGAAGCCCTGCAAAGCAACCAGAACCTTGAGCAGTTAGAGCTGGCCGGGAACAACATACCCAGCGATACACTCAAAGCGCTCGGTAATTGTGGGCGCCGTCCTTCTGTTTCTGGCATGTACCGCCTACATTGTGTCTGTTACACCTCAGAGCAAGTCGTCGGACGCAACACAGATCGTCAGTCCACCTTAAGAGAGAGCCACAGCAGAACCCAAGTCCTGACCAAGGAGATTCAGAACCTTAAGCAGGAGAAAGGACGGCAGGTAGCCGACCTCCTCTGAAACAACCAACATGTTAATTTTGCCTCTCATTTGCTGCTGTTAACGACTATAGACATCAAAGATTGGATTATTTAAGGGTGGTTGTGAATGAGTTACAGTGTCATTTTAATACTTTATCTTTAGACAGTAGTTTTTTAATAATTTGTCCTGCACTTTTTTCAGTTCCAGAATTTGATGGTGACCATCGACAGGCAGCGAGAGGAGATGGGAGTGTCAAACCGGTGAGAAGATCAGTTGGGCCTTATTTATTTTCACAGAACATTTCAGAAACGTTTTAAGTCATGTCTTGAAAATTAAACATGACAGCATAGTTCTCTCTTTTGTTTGACTTGAGGTCCAGTTCCATACAGATTGGTCAACTCCAGGAAGCTCTAAATGAAAGGAAGTCTGCAGTCAATTCTCTCACTGCCAAGTAAAGTGTCCTTTCATTCCAACATGACGAAACAAAACAAAAAATGCTGTTTATGTATCTGCCTTATTTGAATCGGTGCTCAGAGTACAAATGACGGAGGCCGCCCTCGCACTCTCCAACCAGAAGAACCACAGCTTGGCTGAGCTGATTGCGAGGCTTAAGGTCGAGAAGGAACAGCTACTCGAGAGCCACAGCAGAGATAAGAAAAAAGCGCAAGAGGTGCCAAGACGACAAAGCCGGACTGAATTGTGCTAGTAAAACTTTGGATTCTGATATTTTTTGTCTGATGCTCCAGGACTTAGTTTCCAGAGAAGGAAAGCTTCTTAGGGAGATCCAAAACATGACTGACACCAACGTCCTGCTAAAGAACAAGGTAATACAATTGTTTGTTTTTTAGAGAGACACGTCTCCGTTTTACCAGTAGGCAGACTTATATTGTTCTGATGATTTTGCGTTAGGTGGAGGAGGCGGAGCGCAAGTGCAAGTCACAGCAGCAGCAGCTTTTTGAGCTGAAGCAAGAATTGACCAATAGCACAGCAGAACTCAAGCTCAAATTAGCTCAAGCAGAAGGTAAACCATTCAACGGCTCCGCCGTCACATCACGAAAATATGGATTCTGTCTTGACCTCTCACAGACCGCCTGGAAATGGAGAAGCGCCGCTTCAAGCAAGGAATGGAGGATGTCAACCACTTGCGACAGAGAGAGGTGCGATTACAAATTGCTGTATTTTCTGCATTAAAAATACACTATTTGCTTGTTTTTTTTACAACGTTTAAGTGTAATGAATCGAGGGTGACAACATTTTACACTTATATAACTTTGCAGTTAAATACTGTAACATTTACTGCGGAGGCGTTAATGTATTTAGATTGTGGATCGCGGTTGGCAACCTTAAAAAAGGTCGGCTTATGTTGGTTAATGTAAATGTTTTTGAGATAAAGTGTTTGAGGAGTATGTTAGGAATGACAAGATTGGATAGATTAAGAGATGAAACTGTGAGAGACAGAACTGGAGTAGTAGTGGAACTGAGCAAGTGTGTGGATAAGAGAGTACTCGGTCGGTTTGGACACATGGAGAGGATGGATTAGGAGCTAATGTTGAAGAGGATCTACAGAGCAAAAGTAAATGGAAGGACACCAAGAGGAAGGCCGCGATTGACGTAGATGGATGGTGTTATGAGTGCACTGCAAGAAAGAGGTCGAAATCTAGTGGATGCTAGAGCTCTTGTTGGTGATAGGAATGAGTGGAGAGGTGTTGTAAAAGGATAGTGGGATGTTTGGACGCGTTCTAAGGGATGGGCAGGGCACCCGTATGATGCGGCAGGGGTAAACCAGTGAAAGCTGTCGGGCCCTGCTGTTGAACAGAATTGTTTTGTGTCACCCTGACCCGAGTGACATGGCCGTTTTCTCGTGTCCCGTTTCATCTGCAGGGACAAAAGCATGACCAACTTAGGTGCCGAGGTGCACAACTTGTTTGGGTGTTTGGGCTTTTGGGTTGGCCATGGTTTAAAAAAATGTGTGTGTGTTTTTTTTGCCTTTTTATTTTATTTTTATTTTATTTTATTTTCTTTATTATTGTATGTTTTGTCTTGTTGTCGGTCACCCCTCTTGAGAGATATGACCAATGTAGATAGATAGATAGAATGTTGGTTAAAACTCGCAAGAGGAGAGAAAATATGCCCTAAGAACCTACCTGGGCAAGGCTTGGAATTAAACAGACTGGTAGGATTTTCCGTAACTTTGGCTCAGACCGATTAAGAGTTGAGCGGTCTGCATCATCCTCACATTAGATTCCTTTACCGGCAATATGCAAAACTGTAATACAGGCTCTACTACATATCCCTGCTACAGAATGTTGAAACAATAACCTCGTTCTAACTGTACGAAACATGAAAGTGATAGAATGCTGGCTGTTTGGGAATACCATCCAGTTCAGTTAAAACACAAGAGACAAGGTCACAGGGTACATACTCAAACATAGATAAAACAACTACATGATGTTCTAACACAAACCAGCTCTCACGGAACAAAAAATGAAAGAGGATGGAACCAAAAAAATTCCCACACATTGTCAGAAAAACCGTGAGAGTGCCATGACGACGATACCGAGAAATATAACGCAGGCACATAAACTAGCGTTAAGTGAACAAAACACGAAAGGGAGAGAACACACAATGCATGGGAATACCAACTAGTTTTAACTGAACAGAACACAAATGGAAAGAAAATGGGGACATACTCACTTGTGCATAAAACTACTACATAATAAGAAATATTTCACAGATTGACAGAGCAACAATGACTGTGCCACGCCGACAAGACCAATAAATATAATGTGGGAACATTTTCTTAGCTTTAACTGTACTAAACAAGAAATAAATACCGCACAGAATATCTTGCAACAGTAACAAGCTCTTAATCAACAATACATGAAAGCGAGACAAGTAGGGTGTGTACTCACTTGTGGTTAGAACCATATCAAAAGAGCCAAGACGACAAGACCATGAACCTAAATGTTGGGATACTAACTGCCTCTAACTGAAAAAAATAAATAAATAAATTGAGACAGCACAGGACATAATGTATCATTATGAAAAACATTAACCTACTCGCGACGGTGATTGAGTAAAATACTGTCATTTTTTATCTTATTTGACATCTAACTTCTGTTACAAAGCACACAATGAGAGACACTAAATGTCAATTTCATTTAATTAAATGTATTATTATTTTTCTCCGCAATCATACATTACTGATTAAGGTTTCTCCCGTACTCAGGTAGACCATGTTCACCGTCACCTGGAGGAAAGTGAGAAAGCCTTGCAGGAACGCATCCTCAAACTCGAAGGTCAACGGATTCAACTAGAAGAGGTTTGACCTAATGCATTATCAAGCGTCCATGCAAAGCTTGCTGGTGTATGGAAGCCCATAAGTTGGAATCCAAGTCCCCTTGATTACTTTTCTAGTCCCGTGAGAGAGCTATGCCTCCTCTGCTTTAGGACCTGAGCAAGTCGAAAGCAGCGTGCGTGGCTGAGAGAACCCAGGCCGAGGAACAACTGAGTAAAGTTCGCGTTCAAATACGCCAGGAAGAGGTAACCTTTCGCCGCTACATTTTTTCAATATGAGCTTACAATCACGGGAGAAATAGGCGAGTCAAATCGATAAAATTTAAAATCACAATCCTTTTTTTTCATAATACAATAGACACCTGGGACAGGACATTGATCAGTTTTAAGCTAGAGATCCCCGTATAGTTCGGGATAGAAACCTATGGTAATTCGCTATGAACCGCTGGTAAAAAAAAAAATCAATTAAAACAACTAAATAGTCCAAAGTAAGTACTATCCATCCATTATCTGCACCGCTTATCCTCAGTAGGGTCGCGGGAGTGCTGGAGTCCATTTTCGGGCAGTGGGCAGGGGACACCCTGAACCGGTTGCCAGCCTGTCAGAGACGGACAACTCACTCGCTCATTCACACCTAGGGACAATTTGGACCGGCCAATTAATCTTACATGCATGTACGGGGATAATATGCAAACTCTACACAGGAAGTATGCATATGGGATTATATGACTGTAAGTTAGGGTGGTCCTTAATGGGGGTCGAAATTTTTTTGGGGGAAATATTGGGCTCTGACCCCCCGCATATGTTCTTATATTGATAAAAACACACTGTGTGCAATTTTGAACAATTTGGATAATATTTAGAGGTAGCTCAACGACTTTGAAATTTCCCAAAATGGTAAAATTTTGGCAATTTTCGAGAAAAAACGGAAATCTTAACCCTATGTGTACGGCGTTTTAGAACATCCAATTTCAGTCCATTGCTTATAATTGTAACACAAGAAAAGTTACAAGTAAATATAACAATATTGTATTTATTTTTACCTCAACAGCCACCACCCTTTCGAGGTGTCATTCACTGTGCGTGATCGGCATTTCCAAATAACATCCAAATTTGGGCGTCAATAAAATGAACTAAATTTGCAACTTCACCAACACAGATCATGTGCATTATGCAAAACAGTGTGAAAACAAATCTTACAGTTTGATGTGCATACAGTACAAAAACAATATGATAAGTGAAAATAGAACCAAGCCAACACCAAACAGTCTACCGAGTAATAGTCGAATAATAATTTCCAAATCACCAGTTCAGAGTTCACATAAAACAGGCCGATTGTCTTTGGAAAAACAATGCATTTGCTCTCAGTTCAGCAATTACCTCAACGAATCATTAAGTTTATCATTGTAACATAGCCTATCATCAAATGTTGTGTATGTTCACAAAGTGTTCATTTCTGATTCACGATGGTCTGTTTTTGAGTATTCGGGAACCTTTTGCGATGTTCTACAACCACCAGTAACAGGTACTGTAATTGTTCTTCATTGTGGGTGAGACGACCATTGAAGTTTTGAATCAGTGCGACGCCTCGCTCTGCGTGGTCATTGATGACAGACAATGCTTTCACCTTGTCACATGCCTCTCTATAATCAATGCGGCCATTCCATGTGGTCGGTTCTGCATCCAAGAAGCTGGTGGAGATCTCGAGAAGCTGCAGCAGCTTGATGGTATTAGTGGTTGCAAAATCTGCGAGTTTCTTGTCATTGACGCACTTCAGATCCACCTGGCCTTTAACTTCTGGTTCTTCCGCTCCTGGGTTTGACTTCATGGCACTCAAGATGTCAGTTTTCGTTTCATGCGATACGTCGGGATCAAAAAGGGACAAGCCAACAAGGACTTCAGAAAGATACCAGAGATGAGTTGCAAACTTTTTGCTTGTCGCTTGAGAGAGGGCTTCGTTGATGTTCCCATAGTTCACCAGGTCCTTTAGAAAAGCGAGATCATGGCGAGGAGCGCTGGCTGCCACAGGACACAGGAACCAAGCCCTAACATATATCCTAGCATAGAAAAGACACACGTCACGAAGACCTTTTTCCTCACGGGCAGTCAGTCGGAACTGGTGTCGAAACATCCACACCTTGAATGAATATATCACCTTGGCCATCCATCTCGCCTGATGCATCGCCCCTGGTGCCATAAACTTCACTTCTCGCTCAGGTATGCCTCCGAGATAGACAAGGACAAGCTCGAGCAACTCCCGGTAGTCGTCTCTTGGTTGGTTCGCTTGAAGGGTTTCAGAAATGAAACCGTTGAGGCTGTCTCTAACATCTGCGATGTTCTGTCTGGTGTACTCATCACTGTTTGCATTCTGAAAGTCACTGGAGTCGATGAAGCTCCATTGCGTTTTAAATCGCTTGAAGATTTGGATTTCTGGACTAGAAGACGATCCCATGCACGTCCAGTTTCTCAACTTTTTTCACCATGTCTTGTGTGTGACGTACAGGAATCCGTGCTCTGAGCCAGAAAGATGTCAATTTCTCTACACTGGCTGTTGCTGCAACTCTGATAGTCTCTTTGCATTCGATGTGTCGATACAAAAAATAACCCAAAACTTGTTGAATCGAAGGTAGTTTACACCCTGTTATATCCTCTTCATGAGGCAGAAGATATTTTTTTGATCTCTTCGATGAAGCCATCTTGATTTTTGTGACACGTTTGACAATCAGAACTCAGTGTGGTGAATATCTGAAACCACTAAGGCACTGTGATACTAATCGATAATAGAAAGCCAGTCAAAACGAATGCCACAATAATCCCAATCCATTTTGTGACAATTGTTCTCCTTGAAATCCGAAAGACAGTCAAAATTATTTACTGGTGTGGTCAGATAAGTATTTCGTTGACATGTATTTATGCAGTTTTATTATTGAACAATTATTTATTGTGCCAGTAACTTTGTACACTAGGTCTGATATAATGTGCGAAAAATCCTTATTTTTCATACCAAAATTTCAGAGGCCTTGAGCCACCTCTAAATATCCTTTGATTTTGATGAAACTTTGCCTAATTACGTTTTGTATATATTGGAACATATTCAAGGGGTCAGAGCATGAAATTTTAAAAGTCGAAAAATAAGGACCACCCTACTGTAAGTGCATGTATGTAGGTAGCCTATCTACTGCTAAGGCCGTGAAACACATTAGGTAGGAGGAAAACGAGGGGGTTTCATGGTGACTTTATGCTGGTCACCGCAGTTTTTGTTAGTGTAGCATGAAATTGGTGAAAGAATAAGAATAAAAACGAGAACAATAAGTGTACTTTTAATATGTCAATACATTGCAGATAATTTGCAGATCAATCAAGTAAAACGGAACTATGCACAATTGTTTCTTTTAAATCTCATGACCTCAGAACTGTGCCGCACACGCGCTAAACACTGCGCTGCCGTGCTGCCCATGAAATAACTTTAAATTAAAAAAAATGAAACACATTTACCTTAAGTGTGATCTGACTTGAGCTATTGAGTGGAGTAGGGTGGATGCAGTGGGGGAACAGATGGCAACAGCACATTAAACATGAGACTGATTTTAAAAACTTCCAATTGCGAGGATATTAATGGCTTATCTCCTCTCTATTTTGATAATTGTCCCAATCGCCGATTGATTATTAGAATTATAATTGTTTTTATTGTTATCAATGACAAAGTTGTGAACAGAGTTTACAAGATTAGACATGACACTCCGGAACCTGGCCATGCCATTTAGCGAGGGTATCGATTTTTGCACTTGTGTAATTATTTCTCGATAGTCGCAAGCTTTGTTTCCATGGTTATCATGTTTTTTTTCTCCCTTAAGCATGACTTCACGAAAATACAGTAGGAAGAGAGAGAATAAAGAAAAGGAAAGGCATTGTGGGTGGAAGTTTAGCCTATGGAGAAGATGTATTGATGCCATGACGCAAACCAAAATCTGACCAGCATTTGATTTAACATCGACCAATAGTAGACAGGCATCTTAAAGACATAACTCGTCATACACATGAACACAGAAAAGTTTATAGTGTGGAAAATGCTGCAAAGAGGGGCCAAAAAAACGGATTCCACATCATAAAGTGAAAACATTGTACTATTCGGATGCCGTATCCTAGGTATCTACTGCATACACAATATACAGCTTACTAATAGAAATGATTAATTTGTAATAAATTATACTTCATTTTTTTTTTTTTGTTGCACAGCATGAACGCGTGACAGCGTTGGAGGAGAAGCTTCGTGTGACCCGGACCTCCATGCAGGAGGTCCAGCTGCACGTTTCACAACAGAAGCAGATCATCTCGGAGCAACAGGCCAAGAACAGTCAACTGAGCATCGAGGCCGACTCCCTGCGTCGCAGAATTGAGGAGCTACAGCAGGTTTGCGCAACAAACAACTCTTAAATGGAGCTCAGTCGGTTTTAAAAAACAAAAGGTGGAACCATTTACGACAACAAAAAAACAGTCAAAACATCTTATCGATGCAATAAAGTGATTCAATGAAGCTCACCGTAAGATATGCAAAAATCTACTTGGAATTTCCTATTACAGGAACTGACGGGGAAAGACCAAGAGAAGGTGGCTGAGGTGAGCAGGGTGAGGGTGGAGCTCCAGGAACAGATCGGTCACCTGGAGGCTGAGAGGATTGCACAAGGAGGCCTCAAAGAGAAGATCTGTGCCCTGGAAAGAGAAATGAAAGGTTTCGGTTACTGCCCTTTTCTCTATAATTGAGAGTATAGTCAAATTTGATGACAATCCAATCACTCGTTACATTTACATGCAGGCGATTAGAAACCATCAATACCAACCTTTTGACATGAAATAGGGTTGGACGTTATCGCACACTCTATTTTTATGCACAAAACACGATCCGTCTCCAGAAGTGGCAAATTTTTACCAAAGCGGAAATCGGATGTGATCGTTGGAGCGATTTATTCACGCACAAATTCTTAGTCTTGCTTCAAATGAAGCAGCTGTAGACTTAATAAAATACTTCTCTCGAGTCAAGGTTTTTCTTATGGTGAAAAAATAAAAATAAAAAATCAGTCTGTGTTTTAAAGGGGCGAAAAGTGGTAGTCGAATGCGTAAAGCAGTAGTGTCTCTATGTATTGGAAACTGAATACAGACGCTGCCATACTTACGAACATGAAAGGTTCCGGACGATCGTTGAATTTGTTCTTAAGTTGCTTCAGTGCTATATTTTGCATGGAATGTATGTTTAAGGTTTGTATAAGTAACCTGTATTGTTTTGTACTTAAAAAAAGCATTTAATGAAATATTATGCTCTATAAAGACAGATAAAGTTGAGTTTAACTTAAATTTGGAAGATGGGCTTCAAAATGTTCTCCTCCGTGGTAGAGAGTGGACGAAAAAAAAAGCGATCCTACCATTTTCTCAACCGCATCAATCTTTCTTATTCCACTTTCATTTCAAATAAAACGTCTCGCCTCTTCTTTACACGTAACACCAACCATATTGAATGGATGCACGAGATATTAAACAATAAAAACGTCAAAGTTCTTAGCGCGCTGGAGATACAGTATAGAATGTTTACACACGAACTAGGAAAGGGAAGCTGGATTTCTTCTTCGGGGTGGATGCTGGGTGAGCTCTCACAGCGCCACACGCCGGTAGCGGCGGAAAGAAGCGCTACAGTACTGTCCTTTACTCGGAAAAAGGTGCACACAATACAAAATCTGGCTTACAGCAATGTCCGGATATTTTTCGACATCCCGAAAATAAATTTAGTATCTAATGTTTTTCGTACGGCGAATGGTCTGTATTGCCATTATTCCGATTATCTAAATGCACTAACGACTGGGAGTATTCCTATTGCTCTTGTGCGCGTTTAGTTTCTCTCAGCCTGGATATTTTTATACTCCGATGGATTTAGGACTTGATCCACTCAAAAACCTGGCTTACTTGCTAAAAAAAACCTTGTGTAATGATTGATTTCTCCTTTTATTTTTATTTTCCGCCCCCTACAGGGAAAATGCTACCGGTGTATCCATCTAGCCACCAATGATTACATTGTGTAAACACACTAGTCGCAGCACTTTCGGGGCACAGAGGGAAACCCGCTACTTTGTGGAATTTGGTGACATGAACAAAATCATTACATGCAGAAATAGCGTCTATTATGTATAGACGGGGTTATTCGTTTGTCACTAGACATGTAAAGCATTCATTTGGATTGCTCTAGAATTCTAATATTCCATTTCCAATCGGATTATTGCCTGCATGTGAATGCAAACATAGTCGCGTAATATAGAAAAATGTCAGATTTTTCTCTGTTTTCTTTAATGTTTCAAAATTATTAAAATATGTTATATTTGCAGATGATACTAACATTTTCTATTCCAATGATAATTATATTAGTTTAGTAACAAATAGTAATTGTTAATTAATTAACCTGCAAACATCCATCCTAAAGTGATAGTCTTTGGTTCTCACAAACCATATCTAGACCTAGCGGTGAAAACGGACGGTGCAGTCTAAAAGCAGTTAGATTATTAATGAAGCCCAATTATTTTAACCAATAATGCATTGTATTTATTATATTGTTCTCTAATTTCGCCATATTTAGCATTCTGTGTGGACCCCCTTTAGCAGCAAGATACTACACCACAAAACAGTCAATTGTCACCATGAGCACCAATGAAAATGCTCATTATTATAATAGATACTCTTATTATACAGTATGCTGAAATGGTATGGAGACAGCATTGATGATAATGGTGATGATAATGATGAAGTAACCTATGTAAATATGTATGTTCATAAAGTGTTTGTTACATGTGAATACACCAGAGATCTAGCCGTAAGACACAATTATTAAAAAGGTTGAGGGGGTTGGATTAAAAAAGAATATGCTTCTTCCTATTCCTTCATGGACATTTTATGTTAACACACGATTTTCCATTCCACCCTTCTAAGCAGACTCTCTTCACTTGGTCTGTCCCACACACCCCTCTAATGGTTTCACTCGTATCTCTCTGGCCGCACTCAATTCATTCAACTCAAGTCCCTCTTCGCTGACCTCTCTCTTCTCCTTAGGTGTTCCCCAGGGTGCTGTCCTGGGGCCCCTCCTCTTTATAATCTATCTTCCCCCCTAGGCCATATCTTCAGGAAATTCAATATTTCCTTCCACTGCTTCGCGGATGACACCCAGCTTTACCTTTCCTGCAAACCCAACTCGATACTCCCACCACCTGACCCTAACTCTTGCCTCTCTGAAATAGAATCATGGTTCACCGTCAACTTCCTAAAACTGTACACCAATAAAACGGAATTATTTCTCATTGGCACCAAATCCACCCTCTCTAAAGTTGACTCCTTCTCTCTTTCTGTTGACAATTCCTCAGTTTTTTCCTCCCCTCTGGTCAAGAGTCTGGATGTCATCCTCGTTGGCACACTTTCCTTTAACTCTCATATAAATAACATCAGAAGTTCAGCCTACTTCCACCTGCGCTCCATCAACCGTCTCCGCCCCTGCTTCTCCCCAAACACAACAGCCATCCTCGTCCATAGCCTTGTCACCTCACGCCTCGATTACTGCAATTCCCTCCTCTACGGTTTACCTCAAAAGTCCCTCCATAAACTTCAGCTGGTCCAAAACTCTGCTGCACGCATCATCACCAAAACCCCCTCTCGCCATTACATCACCCCTGTTCTTCAGCAACTCCACTGCCTCCCAATCAACCATAGATCAATTACACCCCCCACACACACACCTCTCTGACTTCCTTCACCCTGCCATGCCATCCCTCACCCTCAGATCATCTTCCTCCCTCCATCTCACTATACCCCCTGCCCGCCTCAGCTACATGGGGAGCAGAGCTTTCAGCCGTTCTGTCCCCCAGCTCTGGAACTCATTTCCTCCTTACTTCCAGAATTCTGCAACCCTGTCCGCGTTCAAATCTGGACCTCTTCAGATTTGCCTTTTCCTGACCATCAGCCTCACACACCACCCCTCTTATCTCTAATGTGTTTTAATGGCTCGTGATTACTTGCTTGCGTTACTCTTAGTTTATTGTTGTGTCCTACTCCTATGTACAGCGATGTTTGGTGTACTAAAAGGCGCTTTGAAAGGCGAAATATTATGTTTAATATTATTCTAACATTTTTTGGACTTGTTTTGTTTTTAATTTGGTTCTAATTTGTGATTTGATGCCCTGTCACGCAGTATTGAGCAGTAACCACCGAGAGGCGCTGCTGGACAAAGACAGCGAGATGTCTTCTTTGCTGGAAAAGCTCCGACTCAAAGAGGGGGAAATCAAAAGGATGAGGGACGACGAAGCTCAAAGAGCCACATATCTACACAACGCCATTCTCACCTACGTACAAGGATCCCCCCTGGCGAAGTACGGTAGCCCCCAAAAGTGACTTGGATGCAAAATCATGCAAGCATCTATTTGGAGCCTTGGTGGACCAAATCAAAAATGAAAACATGAGAAATTGAAACACTGTTGAGTGTTCCTACCCTTTAAATGTTTCATCTCAATGCCATCAAAGACCTTGGATGACTCCACCATAGCCTACTATTCCATGAAAACATCAAGGCTTTTATCCATGTGGAAGTCACAAGACGTTGAGATGTCTTTTGATGATAACGGGTGTGGTCGTACATCATTTTTAAACCAGTTTTCAACGCAAATAATATATTTTGGAGCAAGGAATATGTTCAGGGGTCGTTTTTCAAACTTTTATACTGTGCCAGCTTTATCATCGTGTCTGTTGAATTGCAAATCTGTTTAAAGTACGAACATGCATTGTATTTAAAATGTAGGTACTGTTCCGCGACCCTACTGAGGATAAGCGGTGCAGATAATGGATGGATGGATGTTTTAAGACCCTATTTCATAGTAAATGAATGTAAACCGAACTGCGTCTTTCTCTCCGTTGAGTGTGAAGTGGGTTTGATGCATTACGTCATTTGTTTCACGAACCAAATATCTTTGCTGGTATCAAGATAAGTCACTACAGATTCAAACTCGGATTAGCTGACGTATTTTATACTTGTTTTGATCATTTCATAGTGTACGCGATTAAGCAATATTTTGACGGGAGTTTATTTAAAAAAAAAAAGTACTCATACGTATAATAAGCAACAGTGGATATACTCGAAGTGGGGAAAGAAGAAAGATCGTTACATATTTGTATGTGATGATTATTTGGTAAATTAAACAGGAGTGTTTCCACAAACTATTTTTGGTTTTATTCTTAATGGTCTGTCTTTCCATGAATAAATAGGTGCCTCGTTGTGTTTGTAAGGGTTATCATCGCTCATTAAATGGGGATTGTAATCATTAAGGCAGGCAATTGGCTGGGATAACGTCATAGCATGCCTTTAACTTGTTAGCTACTTGAGTGACACGACAGTCTTTCAAGTATGTCGCTTTTAAGTTATGTATGTTTGAAAATTATTATTGATGTTAGTAAATGTCAATAATGTCACAAAACGATCGTTTAGGGAGTTCTAAGGTTCATGTTTGGCAACTTGAGCAAAACCGGAAGTTCCCGGTGGTTATTAACTTGCCCCGTACGAGAGAAAGGGGCTGCTTTCTGCTTTGTGCTCATCGTTCGGTACTTTCCGGAACCGCTCGGTTTCACTCGTCGCCTCTCCTTTCACTGCAGCGCCTTTCGCCTAGCGGACCGGCCCGCTGCTCTCATCCGAGTCCGAAGCGCAACCCTTTAGGATCTTGGAAAGACGAAAAGTGCCGGTTCCCCTAGACGCCCTCAGCTTCGTGCACAAATGCAAGCCATCAAATGCGTGGTGGTCGGCGACGGGTAAGATTACAGACAAACGGAACCGAAAACGAGACGGCTTTAAGCCGCTCTCCCCGCGATGTGTCTGGAGATTGATGATGGGAGGATGGATGCTATATTTCGAAAAAGGGGGCTAAGGCTCTCTTTGACTCTCTACTCCCGATTTTGGTCACATTTGTGCCCGTGTCTTTGTTATTTCGGCCTTCAAGGCGGCTTGTGGTTTCGGATCGTCGTCGGGGATGCGAACTGGACCAACCTCCACGCCTCGTAGGCCACCGGAGGCTGAAGTGCTGATGCACGCTTAGTGATGTGTTTACAGGCCCTGACCGAATCCTTTCCTTGTCTTGCACTTGTGTCGATCTAACACAAGATAGTGTAAGAAATCGTGGGCGAGTGTTTGTCAGCGTACTGTGCACTACTCCATGTTTTTAACCGACCAACGCCTCTCCCTATGACACAATAACATGCAGGGTTGTGTAGGGTTACTTTAACTGGATTACTTTCAATTACTTTTGGATGATTCCAATACCAAATATACTAATAAAAGACAAAAGAAACTAAATATAAATAAAATGATGACTCACAACACGTGGTAAGCTTTCTCTCCTGGCTTTGATCTCTTTGATCACCGGCAAAATGAACATAAAATGCGACAGAAACAAAATGAAAATAAATCCAAACAGCTTGCCAACATCATTTTTGCCCTTCCATGTATTAAACATAAATATTTTGTTTGTTTGTTTGTACATGATTCAATTGTTTGTTTGTTTGTACATGATTCAAATTGAATCGTTTCTTGTACATGATTCAATTGTTTGTTTGTTTGTTTGTACATGATTCAAATTGAATCGTTTCTCCGGCGCCGTCACGAATGGCAGCCACTCCAGCAGCTCCCGTGTTATTTTCGATTGTTCTCAGCTTAGGGATGCTGCTGGAAAAGTGAATTTCCCTTCGGGGATGAATAAAGTATCTATCTATCTATCTATCTATCTATTCCGTTACTCCCCAAGCCTGCACAAAATTTAGTAATTGTATTCATATTTAGTTTCTTTTGTCTTTTATTAGCATATTTGGTATTGGAGTAATCCAAAACTCATTGAAGGTAATCCAGTTAAAGTAACCCTACCCAACCCTGCGTGCCACTAGAGCACAGGTGTCAAACAGGCGGCCCGCGGGCCAGATCAGGCCCGCTAGGGATTGAATCCGGCCCGCGAGACAACACTCAGAGAAGCGCAAGAGAAAAACAAGCTGCAGGTTGAAATATGTCGACTTGATGTTGCCAAAGCCAGGTTCATCTCACAAAGACAATGTACTTGTATTTATTTCTCTCTCTCTCTCTCTCTCTCTCTCTCTCTCTCTCTCTCTCTTTCACCCCTTTTCTCCCACTCTGTCTCTCTCTCTCCCTCTCTCTTTTCCACACCTTTTCTCCCACTCTCTTCATCTCTCTCTCTCTCTTTTCCACCCTTTTCTCCCACTCTGTCTCTGCCTCTTTTTTTCCACCCCTTTTCTCTCTCTCTCTCTCTTTTCCACCCTGTTTCTCCCTCTCTCTGTCTCTGTCACTCTCTATATCTCTCTTTTTCTCTTCCTTTGTTGCTGTTTGTCTCTTTCTCTCTCTGTGTCTTTTTAACTTATTTTGCTCTAACTTCCTTTTTCATTTTCTCTCTTTATACCCTTCATAGTTTCTTTTCTCTTTTCTCTCCTTCTGTCTTTCTATTTTTCTTTGGATTTCTTTCTTCCTCTCCCTTTATTTTCCCCATCTCTCATGACTTTTTATCTTTTGTTTCTCACGCTCTCTCCCTCTTTGTCCTGCCCTCTCTCCTTTTCCCCTCCCTCTTTCTCTTATTTCTTGATCTCTCTTTTTCTTTCTCTTGAATCTACTAGTCCGACCCCCGACAGAATGTTTATTCTATCGTGTGGCCCCCGAGTTGAAATTAGTTTGACACCCCTGCACTAGAGTAACGATAACCAGAAAGCTTTTTATTTGGCACCTCTTCTGGAATTTGAATATCAGGCTGCTCTTTCAAAATTGTGGGTCAATCTCGAGAGATGCAATGGAGGACAATAATGAAAAAGCTCCATTTTCAATGGCCAGTATAACCTTAATATTGACTTCTTTTGGTTTAACCAATAGTTTAGATTATTTCTCATGGTTAAAATCCTCTCCTCAAGACATTTATTTTGAATTATTCAAATGTTCACCCTTTGCACACACGTGACCTAACCACGTGAGGACACCACGACGGACGGTAGTAAGTAGTGGACAAAAACAACAAAAAACAGCTAGACTATTTAACACCAATGTAATGGCTAGTCAAAGGAACATTGTGCAGGTGTCGGATGGAGTGGCTCACTTTATCGGAAAGCACAAAGGGCGCCATTTAGAGGAACTGAGGCTAGCATTAGCAATGCTAGCTAACGAGCAGTACGGTCTTCCTCTTGACATACTCACAAATGGTCCAGTCTGCCTGACTTCAGTCCACACAATCTGTACCACTATATCATGAATAGAGTATCCCCATACACCCGTGCTGATATAAAAGCTTATTAGATTCTGGATGCTTACCAGTTCTTTGTAGCTGGTACACGTTACTGTGGTTTGTTTTGCCGACAAATTTGCGCAGACATCTCTAAAACAACTCCGGATCTAAATTTTGGGGGAATGTAATAGAACAGTAAAGCACAGGGCGCATTTGCACCTTGCATAGAAATCACTTTTGAGCATGTTGAAAATATTTACTTTGGCGAAATGACGTTTTCTCTTCTGTTGATAATTTGGCAGTTCATTTCGGCGTAAGACTTTATGGTAGAGCACATAACAGTTATTTCAACACATGTGATATTCGAAAGAATACTGATTTGAGTCACGGGTAATCACAATAAAAGCAGCTCATTTATGCAGTAAGAAGTCGCAACTAATGTAGCTAGTTAGCACTAGCTAGCCTTTTATGATTAGTGTGTTTGACGTGACTCATACCCACTTAACAAAAGATTGCTCCGAAATACATCAAACATACCTTGTAACAAATGTTCGAAGCAAATCCTGGAATACTAGAGGTCTGCCAGCCTGCCCCTGTTGTGCCTCCTGCAGATAAACATTGCCGTCTTCTGTCTTCATCAAAAGGGATACAATTCAAAATGGGGCTAAGAAGCTTTCCCACCACACAGGAATTAATCACCATGGTAAAAAGTGGTGATTATATTCTTCTGTTGTGGTTTTTAGTCTTTTTTTTCAACTCAACTGCCTATTCAACTGCAGTGCGCCGAAGTGTTTCTTGCCGTCCGTCATGGTTTGCATTCTGCCAGAGAAGGCAACGTCAATTGGCTTCGGAGGGTCAAGTGTCTTTTTTAGAGGCCGCCATATTGGATTAAAAGCAACAGATAGAAGATGCAATTACAAATCGATCTGCATACTTTGTAAGTATAAATTAGGTCTCAAAAACTTGATTGAGAAAAAGTTGAAGGTAATTAACAACCAGGGTTGGGTAGGGTTACTTTAACTTGATTACTTTCAATTACTTTTGGATTACTCCAATGCTAATAAAAGACAAAAGAAACTAAATATGAATAAAATTACAAAATTTTGTGCAGGCTTGGGGAGTAACGGAATACATGGAACGGCAAAAATGATGTTGGCAAGCTGTTTGGATTTATTTTCATTTTGTTTCTGTCGCATTTGATGTTAGTTTTGCCGGAGATCAAAGCCAGGAGAGAAAGCTTACCACGTGTTGTGAGTCATCATTTTATTCATATTTAGTTTCTTTTGTCTTTTATTAGCATATTTGGTATTGGAGTAATCCAAAAGTAATTGAAAGTAATCCAGTTAAAGTAACCCTACCCAACCCTTTTAAAAACATAGTATAGAGACATGCAATGAAAATCGTGTCTGGTGAGGCACAGTCAGATTCACAGATAAATTAGCCGACCGGTACAGCTTATTTGTCATTTAATGGCCAAAGCAAGCATAGAAAAAATGTTTGATTGTCTTGTTTATAAATGAAGTATGTAATCCACCATGGGGAAAAATAGTCCATGCAACGGAAAAAATACTGAATGGCTTTACTTGCTGTTAGCTTGCTGATACTTCCGCTAATTCTATTGTTTGTGGCTAAGGTGTGCGCCAAATCGGAATCCTCGGTCTCACTATCGCCCTCTGCCATGAGGCAAAAGAATTGCGTACCTCACTTTGCATCTGCAGACCCTCAGCACAGTAACACATTACATACTAATTGTATATAATGTGAAATATCAGCGATTTAAAAAAAAAAAGGAAATCAAAAGATTGTAAAGTTAAATCAGAACGATCTTTAACAATGAATAAATATAACTATTTAATATATTTGCATTTCCAAGAAGACAGGTGAGGCACAGTTAAATCTGCCTCCCCTGACTGTAGGTTACTGACATAGAATTAGAATATACTGAACTGATCTGCATTTTATAGCGCTTTTCAAGTCAATGACTTCCCAAAGCGCTTTACAATGTGCTCCACATTTCCCAATAGCGGCCTTGCAGCCATGTAAGGCGCTAACCTGCTTATTGGGGATATTAGGGGTTCAGTGTCTTACCCAAGGACACTTCGACATGTAACACGGACAATCAGGGATTCGAACTGGGATCCCTTGATCCCAGGACGAGCGCTTTACCTCCTGAGCTACTGCCACAATATACCTTTTATTATCATTGTTACAAAATGGGTTGAACATATTGTGACAAAGAAATTGGACGTGGCACTCCAGTGTCACATTTTACAGTGAGGATGAAGGAAACAAAAAAGATAAAGGTTATAATTTACACAATATTGACACAAGAAAGTGTGGGCGTGTAGGGTGTTACATACAGTTTTGGGATCGTATTAGTGCAATATACGGTAGTGCAAAATAGGCATCGTTGTGCAAAGTGAGCATAGACTCGTGATTTATGAAAAACTACATGTTTGCATCGGATCTCGGTGTTTTACCTGCAATTTTATACCTGGATATCGTCAACCCAGTGTTAAAGTTAAACATTATAAAAACTCTTTGGCGGCTGTATTACTCAAATCTCATCTCATCTCATCAGCTGCACCGCTTATCCTCAGTAGGGTCGCGGGGATGCTGGAGCCCATCCCAGCAATCATCGGGCAGTGGGCAGGGGACACCCTGGACTGGTTGCCAGCCAATCGCAGGTATTACTCAAATAAAAACAGATATTAAGTTATAAAACTACTTCGTGGTAGCTGCTGCGCCATGCTCACCTGGCTGTGTCTCTCGGCGAACAGAGCTACCACTCCGAAGGCGTGGTTTATTATTCGTCAGCAGAAAACAGGAAAAGGAACACACATGAGCACAACTTCACAATAAAAGAATCTAAGATTGATAAACGTATAAAAGATGTAATTAGACTGATGATTGAAACGTTACTTTCTGTGTGTGTGTGTGTGTGTGTGTGAGAAAGATTGTTTTTATATTTAGGAATATAAAAACAAGTTATTTTCATTGCATTGAATTCTGAGAAATGCACATATCCAAAACGGCCAACTTTACACTGTGCCTCATTCAATGCCAGGCGGAAATTGGGTCATTAAACCTTACAAAACACCCATACCAAACAACAAGGCATTAATGTGAGCAAATAGTTTTTTTAGCCATTCACAAGACCCCCGCTTGTCACATGACCTAAAATGAGGGGCGTTTCCTGTGCTGGTATAAAGTCTCATTTTCTTCTTTCCATGAATGCAACATAACATGGACACTCAATGTTGACAGGATTGTGACTAAAATAGAATGTCTGGCAGCATCGCTACATCGATTATGCGTAAAAAGGTCAGAGTTGGGGTCGGTGGCGGGTGTGAGTGGGGGTTTTAATAAGGGGGCAACGGCATCCCTCAGGCAACTAGAATGTAGGCCAGCGAGGGTCTGCTGAAAGGCCCTCGTTCAATCAGGGACGCGCACAATGCACGCGATTGTGTGACATTGGTTTGTGCGTTGTCTTTCAGGGCCGTGGGTAAGACCTGTCTGCTGATCAGCTACACCACCAATGCCTTCCCCGGTGAATACATCCCCACCGTGTGAGTCACCTCAACGATGTATTACAAAACACATGGAAAAATTCGATACTGGACAATCAAAGTTGTTCGATGACTCAGAACAGCAAAACAGGAAAAGGAGTAGCAGTTTGTGTTTTATATTTACATGAAACTAAGTGTGCTTATTTAAAACAGAAAAAATATACACGTTTGTATCTACAGTGGAACCTCGGTTCTCGACCATAATCCGTTCCAGAACCCTGTTTGAAAACCGATTTGTTCGATCACCGAAATCATTTTTCCCATTAAAAGTAATGTAAATCGTTTTAATCTGTTCCAACACCCTGAATGTTTACCTTGAATGTTTAACGTAAACTTAAAGCTAACCCAAGCTAATCGTACGTTCGTGTTATCGTAATCTTCCGTACGAAAGATTACGCTAACATGAACGTGAAAAAATAAAAAAATCAGGTCGTTTACAAGTCATTTAGCACCCGGGTCTCCACAACAAGTGGTGAGCGGTCCATTGGAAAGGGGGCTGTGTCCCAACACCCTGAATGTTGGGCTCCGTTCCAACACCCTGAATGTTTACCGTAAACATAAAGCTAACCCAGGCTAATCGTACGTCCGCGTTAGCGTAATCTTCCGTACGAAAGATTACACTAACATGAACGTACGCACTCACGCATTACCGGCGTTTAAACTCCGATTTTTTGACCGAACAGCGAAGCAAGAATTTCTCGAAATTTTTGGTCGGACTCCGATTTGTTGTAACTGAGAGGCGTTCGAAAACTGAGGTTCCACTGTATATATTTTAATAAACTATAAACACATTTCACATTGGGAACAAAAAATAATAAATATAAAATAAAAAAAGATTACCTGTGGGCAGTTTGACATGACATTTCAGTCTTATTTCTTGTCCCTAAGGCGAAAATGTCATAATTCATATACAGTGGATGCCTCAATTGTATCCATCCATATGTAGTGTAAGTGCGAAGTCTACAGTTTATTAAAACACTTAATATAGGGAGAGAAGACATTAACGGATTTTGAACTTCCAAGGGGGAACAGGAAAGAGCTCAAACTTCAGATAAGAAATTCCAACCTGTTCTGAAGGCCCTCTCCTGAGCCTTTTTGTTTTTATCAAATCGTCTAGGTTACAAACACAGATCAGCAGAATGGCGAGGGAAAACTGCAATATATATATGGATTACCTGTGCGCAGTTTGACATGACACTTCAGTTTAATTTGTTTATCCCTAGGGCGAAAATGCCATAGTCTATATACAGTGGATGCCTCAATTGTATCCATCCATATGTAGTGTAAGTGCGAAGTTTACAGTCTATTAAAACACCCAACATAGGGAGAAAAGACATCAATGGAATTTGAACTTGCAAGGGGAACAGGAAAGAGCTCAAACTTCAGATAAGAAATTCCAACCTGTTCTAAAGTCCCTCTCCTGAAGCCTTTTCTTTTTATTAAATCTTCTAGGTCATAAAAACAGATCTGTGGTATGCCAAGGGAAAACTGTATCTATGTATATATAATTAAGCAAAATGTCCCTAACATACCAAATCTACAGGGTCTTTGGTCTTTTTTGCCTCCTACAGCTTTGACAACTACTCGGCCAATGTCATGGTCGACGGGAAGCCGGTCAATCTAGGTCTTTGGGACACGGCCGGACAGGAAGACTATGACAGGCTCAGACCGTTGTCGTACCCGCAAACGGTAATCGGACCAGCACTCAAACTTGACGACTATCCCCCCAGTTTGTCATTATTATCAACGCGATAGTATCAGCCAGTAGATGATGTGAAATAAGATAGATATTTCTGTAATTTCTAGACTATAGAACGAAGCTGTTTACAAACTCGTTGCAAGAGATATTTAAAATATATACAATATACATGAAGAGTTTTCAAGATTTTAATAACTCACCAAAAATTGCCTATACTGTAATCGGCCGTAACCAGGGTTGGGTAGGGTTACTTTAACTTGATTACTTTCAATTACTTTCGGATGACTCCAATACCAAATATGCTAATAAAAGACAAAAGAAACTAAATATGAATAAAATGATGACTCACAACACGTGTTAAGCTTTCTCTCCTGGCTTTGATCTCTTTGATCTCCGGCAAAACTTACATAAAATGCGACAGAAACAAAATGAAAATAAATCCAAACAGCTTGCCAACATCATTTTTGCCGTTCCATGTATTCTGTTACTCCCCAAGCCTGCACAAAATTGAGTCCTTTTATTCATATTTAGTTACTTTTGTCTTTTATTAGCATATTTGGTATTGGGGTAATCCAAAAGTAATTGAAAGTAATCCAGTTAAAGTAACCCTACCCAACCCTGGCCGTAACACAGCGGCAACAGCACATAAAGCTCAAGTTATTCATGGCTTTCTATTTGTAACAGGCATGTTTTCGAATACCCCAGCAGGTCATCGGGTGGGCGAAATTGTTACTAACAATGTCCAAATTCCCTACCAAATGATATTCCTTTGTTTTGTTTGCACTACCTTAATTTAAAGTAAAGTAGTAATTATACATGTTTATACTGTATATATTACATCTACATATATCGCCACCTATAAATCTTTCTCAAGACCTTTGAGAGTCAACCAGCAGATTATGTTGTTAGTGACGAAAAAAATATATCAATTTCTTTTTGTGTGAATCAGCTTGCTTACTTAGTAATTGGCTTAAGTATTATTAGTAATTATAAACGTACACAATGTATGTCTTCTGTTTAGTTAATGTTTCTGGAGCTATTTTAAACGTATACAAGGTAGAGCTATACTGTAGTCAGGAATATACAAAGAAACCTAGTCAGACCAAAATATAGCTTGCGCTAATACTTGAGCTGGCTGCGCCAGCCCAACTCATCACCAACAGTTTTTACAGCTAGCATGAGTAGGCATAGCATCAAGCTCTCTTTGCTAATACTTGTCATTTCATAATTGAATTATATATACTTTTTGATCTTCCATAAGTATGAAGTCCTTTGGTATTGACTTGGTGTGTATTACCAAAAAGGGAATAATCAATAAGTGTTTTTGGCAAGCTCCACCCATTTGAGTGGATCCAATCTCAATTTTCTGATGTTGCTCTCAACTAGTGGCGTGTTTGATTCTCTCCCAGGATGTGTTCTTGATATGCTTCTCCCTGGTCAGTCCGGCTTCCTTTGAGAACGTCCGAGCGAAGGTCAGTACGCTGGCCCCCCCGCCTCCCCTTGACCCGCCGAGTCTGACCACAACGAGGCACATCTTTGCTCCCCCTGGCTAATTTCGCGCTAGCGCCGACACTCGTCCAGACGTGGCCTTGCAACGGGCCGGATTGGCACCCCGTGGGCTTGTGAGACCAGGTCTGGACGAGTCTAATCGCGCCGCAGGGCAAGTGCGCCGGCCCTCGGAGGTTTCGTCCGCCAGCGTCACTAGACGCTCTCGGTCTGAAATGTCCCAGTTTATAGGGTTAAAGCTTGCAGTGCGGCACGTTGCCTGAGGATGATAAAGCGAGCGCCGTGCACGCTTCAGTCACAATTATACGAGTTTTATTAACTTGTCTTTCTTCCCTGTCAAACGTGACTGGGTGTTCCTGCTTCTGGGGCGCCTTAGTGGTACCCTGAAGTGCGACACCATTGCCCCAACACACCCATCATCCTGGTGGGCACCAAACTGGACCTTCGAGATGACAAGGACACCATCGAGAGACTGCGAGACAAGAAGCTGTCCCCTATCACTTATCCGCAGGGTCTGGCCATGGCAAGAGAGATTGGTGAGATTCAAATTATTTTCCTATGCTGTTATTCTGTCTAGACAACTCTTCCGTCATAGCAGTTTATGACTACAAATGTAAATTACAATTGTCTTTATTTGTATTGATAACAACGCAGTAAACATCTTGTATGTGACACTCAGTGCCGGCCCAAGATAAGTGGCTGCTTAGGGCTCCACAACCACTAGGGGGCCCCCAAGAGTGGTTAACTTTTTTGCTGCCACCATTGTCCTCATTGTCACTTTGTGCGTCCACTCAAAAATACCTCCAGAAATACAACCAAAAAAAACTACACAATAATTAAAAAACTAAATATCAAATATCGTGTTAAAAACAGGGACCTCATATATTATTTTGCTTTCATTCTGAAAATGAAAGAAAAGTATATAATTACAGCAAAAACACTATTACTGTAATACTACAAAATACTGCCACAGAATTATTTACTCCGAAAATACTACAAAAAGACAACAACAGTAATATTACAAAAATACTAAATAAATATAACAAAAATTATACAATGGAAATACCTCAGAAATTGTACAAAAATACTACCAAAATACTGCTTTAGAAATACACCAAGTATACTTCTACTGAAATACTAAATACATAATACTATAATATAAAAGACTACTTGAGAAATATTACTACAAAATACGACTACAAGAAGTTTACAACAGAAATACTGCAAACCACACCTAAGACTTATAACATTGGTAAAATGGCGGTGCCCTCTGTTGGCTGCGGCTGCATCGGCTCGCTACAACGGGTCAGGTGTATCGACATTTCGTTCTGTGTACATTGTTACAAAAAATGACAATACAAAGGAAATTATTATTATTATTATTATTATAGCGATACTACAAAAAAATCTATGGAAATATCACAAAAATAAAACTAAAGTGACACTGTACTACAAAAATACTACAGACAGACGTAATACAGATATAAGACACACATTATTATATGCAGATACTACAAAATACAACAGAGATAGTACCAAAATACAAAAAAATAATACTGCAGTAATACTAAAAAAATACTATAATCGTAAAACTACTGTAATAATACAAAAATACTACGAAAATACTACAGCTATATAAAAAAAGTACTACAGAAATACTAAAAAAATACTACGATGGAAATACTAAATAAAATTACTTTAGAAATACTACAAAAATAAAACTAAAGTAACACTACAAAAAACTACAGAACTTCAATAAAAATCAGACTTCAGAAATACTAAAAAAAAAACGAAAACAAATCCTACAGTAACACTGCAGTAAACACTCCTTAGGGCTGATCTGCTTTTTGTAAACTTTAACAAAAACAGAGGGTTCAGGAGAGGGCTTTAGTATGGGGAATGGAGAATTCCTTGTCTGAAGGCTTCTCTCTCTGTCCTCTTTGCAAGTTCCAAATCCATTGATGTCTTCTCTTATTTTGAGTGTCTACTAAAGTTTAGACTTAAGAATGACTCACATTGACTGGTGAGCTATTTTCAAAACCGGTCCATGAGCTACTCAGGTGGTCTTATGGGGCTACCTAGTGCTTTCAGGCACCAAGTTGGTGGCCCCTTTCTACATATTTTTTTTTTTTTAACTTTTTCCGTCGGGTCATCAGGGGCGGTGAAGTACCTGGAGTGTTCAGCCTTGACCCAGCGAGGCCTAAAAACGGTTTTCGACGAGGCCATCCGAGCCGTGCTCTGCCCCCCGCCCGTCAAGAAAAGGGGAAAGAGGTGCACCGTCTTCTGAAAAGAGAACACCTCGCTCAAGCTCCAGTGGGCGCGCACGGCTACGATCGCTTTCTTTATATTGATGTTTTTTCAACGCAATATCGGCCGCCGGGCCGGTATTTCTCTGATTGTGTTATCATTACTGAATATGGTCAAAAACGATGACTGTGTACCCTACGGTACTTTGTACTCATTCAACCACGCCGAGATCCCATGAGGGCTAACAAAAGGGTTTCTGTTACTCGTCGTCATACACTGATTTGTCTTTCCGGGTTTTTTTTTTTCCGTCATGCTAGCTTCGACAAACGTTGACCGATCGACAGAACGTGTGAACACGGACTTGGTTCTCAGAAGATCGACATGGGCGGCGACTCAGATTTAGATTTAAGCATGATAAAGTGTTTGTTAAACATAGCTCTGGGTCTTACTCTAAATTAGCCGAGGTATGAGACCTAAAACCGGATCCTTAGACCTGGAAGGAATCGTGGAAGTATTCACTTCGTTCCTTTCTGGTAGGTTCAGATAGATCTTTGACATCAACAGGCTTTTAACGGCAGAGGAAGTCCAAATAGGTTAAAGTACTAGTGCTCCATTCCCCAACCAAAATATTTAAAGTTCAGAATCATACAATGTTCCATGTTTACCACAGCCACGGACTTTGCAAATTTGCTCGAGGTTGCCAACTGAAAATGACAAGTTAATGTGGAAATGATTATGTCATTTTCTGTTGCTTACCCACTGGAGGGATAAGAAAATGTGTGTTTTGCTACTTAACTAGCCTAACTAAGAGCACATGACTTGAACAAATATCGGCTTGACTTCCCTTGACAAATGCGATGACTTGTGGAATGACAATGAAACCATTGGGGATCGTGGGCCAAGTGTAAGAACATTTTCTGTGATTCTTATTTTACTATCACTTGAAAGGTTTTTAAGGGACAGTGTGTATTATTTGACTACTAGATATCGCGGTATTGTGTCGTGCAACCGAAAACAAATGCTTAAAAGCACAAGGTAAAATACAAATTACGGAGAATCAGTGACCAAAATGCACCGTTTTTCTTCTCATTGTTTTTTCCTGTGCTTCATTTTGGGTACCCGTAGCAGCAAGATGGCCACAATTGGTCAGCTCTCTCTAGGTGAGGCTCTTGTAAGATGAATTCAAATTTCTTAACTTTAGAGTATTTAAAAATATGCATGTTTTGGATAAGAGTTATTGCATTTTCTCTCTTTTTTAAATCACAACAAACAATTTACCACTAGATGCGGCTTAATAATACACACTGGCCCTTTAATTATGTTTTTGACTGGGTTGGTGTTAGATTAAAATTGAATGCCAAGTAAAATTCTACCCAAAATATTCTGCTCCAACGTCTGCTGAAGCATTTTTCGGTATCATAAACCCTCAGATGTCACTGGAGATTTTTAGTAACTAACTGTGAACACGTGACAAAAAAAAACCTTGCTGCCTCTGGGGGTGGAGGACTTTGCATGAGTCTTCAAATATTCTGCCATCGATTGATGTTTTTTCTGTGAGTGCGCGCATGTGTGAGAGAGTACATACAAATGAAGCATCATGAAGCACTTGCGATACTTTTGACGGTTCGAAGGCTCGGTGGAACCTTCATCATCGTTAAAACAAAACGCAGCACCTAGAAGAATCAAATACAAATATTGCAAGTGTGTCATGAGGTGTCATTTCCCTATCTCTCATTCAGAATATTGTTTCAAGACAAAAACATTTTGTGTCTGTTTTTTTGTACTTTTTCATATTGTCCGCAGTAATCAACGCTGAAAATAAGAGCTTATGATGTACAGAATAATTGTTTGAAAAAAAGAATGCTTTATGAACACCTAAACAAAATATACCGGGATAGCTAGATCTTGTAACTCTAAAATGAAGCGATTTATGCTGAAGTGTTGCTACCATTGAAAAATAAAAGTGCCAATTGTTTTTGGGGTTTTGGTGTCAGTGACAAGTAAATGCAACTTTTCTTGTAAACTAATGCATTTATGATATAGGTGCTGGGCTGTGGTGTTTGTCGCCCCCTAACGGTGAGATTAGGCACACCCTGCGTTTTTGTCATGGTTGTTTCGTTCCATTTTTGGCTGGCATAGCAAAACAATGTGGTTGAATTATGTTGTGTCGTCCTGCCTAGAAAAAGTGTTGAAATGAAGCAGCGCCAAGTCCTAATCTTATACTGCATGGAAGTCGTTTACTCATTTGACACACACGAATTGAAATGCGTCGGCCATGTCATGTAAGACGAAAAATATACTCGTTTCAGCAGTGTCTCATTTTTTCTTACTTTACGTCTGCGTTGTTAAATATTTCAATTTTTTGGAATACTAAATACAAATGTTTATGTATGTGCAACTTTTTGGTCCTGATCTATTTGACACACGAGACAAGACATGTAAAAATCATCCAAGTGGAATAAAAGTAGTTTGAAATGGACAATTGTGGCAATGTGTTGTTTAAGTTGTCATTTCTGTCAAGTTTTTGTCTCACTACTGTTTAAGGTTGCATACTATCACTTACCTTACCCTCTGTTTTGATTCTTATACAGATCAAAATACTGTAAACAGTGTTCCCTCTCAACTGCTACTAATTAAGAAGCGACTTAAGTCAAAGTTACAGTGCATGAAGGTAAAAATACACGGGTTCCCCCGACGTTGTGTCCTAAATGCGGTATTTTGAAGTCAATGTCGAACGAAGTTGAAAAGTAAAGTTAGTAGAGTTTGTCGAGAACCGGCTTCTTCGGCTCGGCTCACTAAAAAGAACCGGCTCTTTCGGGTCCTAAACGGCTCTTCAGGTTGTTTTTGCTTCTTTAATCCCAACATGACCAAATATTATATAAAACTATGTACAAAATGACTTAAAAGAAGGGGGGGGGGAATAGAACAAAAAAGAAAAAAATACCTGATGAAATGAAAAAGTAGTGAAAAGCTGGGAAAAAAAGAAACAAAAGGAAGAGAAAAAAGAAGGAAAAATTTAGAAAAAAGCCAGAAAAATAGAAAAGAAAGAAACGTAGGAAAAAAGTAAATGGAGAACAAAAAGAAAAAAGTAACAGCCGGAAAAAAATAAACACAATGAGACTTTTTTTAAAGGAATTTAAAAAAAAAAAGTAGAAAAAAACACAGAAAAAAGAAGAAAAAGTTTGTGTTGCATTCAAATAATTTCCAATTGTATCAAGTGAATCTTGTTGCCAACATTGTACTTCCACTAAAAATGTCCTAAACGGCTCTTCAGGTTGTTTTTGCTTCTTTAATCCCAACATGACCAAATATTATGTAAAATTGTGCAAAAAAAATACTTAAAGGAAGGGGGGAATAGAACAAAAAAGAAAATAATACCAAAATGAAAATGTAGTGAAAAGCTGAGAAAAAAAGAAACAAAAGGAAGAGAAAAAAAGAAGGAAAAATTTAGAAAAGAGCCAGAAAAAAAGAAAAGAAAGAAATATAGACGTAAAACACGGAAAAAAGAAGAAAAAGTTTGTGTTGCATTCAAATAATTTCCAATTATATCTATATATATATTGAATCTTGTTGCCAACATTGTACTTCCACAAAAAATGTGATTAAGTATAGTTCTATATCTTGCAACCGACTAAATAAGCCCCCAAAATAGTTAATATTATGCGACAAAATATGTCAGGAAATAAAAAGAAATGGATATCTTGTGAAAGAATTGTAAGAACAAACGACGTTTGTAGGCCGTACAACCTTTGCAATAGTACATGAGTCAATTCATTCAAAAGAGAAAAATCATTTTGCATTGTCGGAAATTCAGCAAAATGTAACTTGATGTCAAATTTTGGACATATTTGATAATTATTTATCTTGCCATACTTGGGATTATGGTTGCTCACTGTTGTTTCAAGTGTTGCTCACCAACTTTGTGTGAACGCTCAGACCCGTGGAAAATTAGAGGGAACATTGACTGTAAACCAAACTGGAGTGCCTTAAAAAGAAAAGGCTCAATCCGATGACTTCCCCTTCCTGTCAATTTAACCCTTACTCTTGCAAAAAACATTCACAATGAGGGTGAGAGAGTCCCAATCCGCTGCAAAGCCTAGATAATGCATGTCACACTGTATAACAATTATTTTAGAGGTTTCCTTTTCTACACACACTCAATTAATCTGCAAGCTCTACAGATTAATGAGGGAACCCTCTAAAACAGGGGTGGCGAACACGCGGCTCTTGAGCCGCATGGGGCTCTTGGCCAATAAGAATGCGGCTCTTTGCTCATCATATTTTCTATATACTGTGGCTCTTTGCCTCGTTTCATGTTTAGTTTTTCTCCCCCTCTTAAAACACACTTGAATCCCTCAGAGTTAATAACAAAAAATAAATAATATTTTGAAATTAGTTTACATCTGAGTAGATTACGTCTGATGCGGGTCAGTTTGTGGAGTGGCTGTTTGACTCTCACGGTTAATAATTTCGGCTCTTTGTGTCAAACTTGTTCGCCACCCCTGCTCTAAAACTTGCAGACCTCCGATCCTCAAGGACTAGATTCTAAAAAATGTGGCCCAGAGTAAGGTGAAAGAGTGAGAGACACAAGCCCGAGTCAGACAGACAGCGTCCTAGTTTCCTCCATGCTGACACCTAGGCATTACTGGCTAGCTCGAAGCGATCCTCAAAGGGAACAAACCAATTACCGTAAATTCCGTACTATAAGCCGCTACTTTTTCCCCAAACTTTCAACCCTGCGGCTTATTCAGTGATGCGGCCAATTTACGTAACTTTTCTAACGACCGCCGGCGGCGCTCGAGTACAAAAGGTAAGATTTAGACCGGTGGAATATATGCGCCGAGGAAGATTGCAACTTCTTGGCTTGACTAGCGGCAAGAAATCTTTCACTAAAACTGGCCGCATGCGAAAGGCAACTTTTTCGCAAGTCTGCCAGTGGATCCTGACACCGTGGGGCAGCATAAAAAAATCCACCATCGCCAACGGGTTCCGAAAAGCTGTGACGGAGAGGAGGGCACACCAGCGACAGTGACAGCGCGAGTGAGGCTGCGGGACCGTGGGACGACGTCTATATGACACTGTTTCTTTCCGACACTGAGGAAGACGACTTTGATGGCTTCAGTTTTAAGCAGGAAGATGAGGACGGTATGTTTTTTTAAGAGACCCGTGTTTTTTTAACAGACTGTGTTGCGAGCGTGTTGCTAGCGTGTTGCTACCTGTCACAGGCACCGTTTGGGATGAAAGTTATATTATTATTATTATTAAAGCTTTGAAAACTCTCTCGGTGTACCGTCTTTTTGTAAATATGTGTAACCATGTATAATATGTATTTGCAACTGTATATTTTTGTAATGTATTTATTTTGGACACTTATTCTGATATGTTTTGGACCGGCGAATTAAAAAGAAGGGGCGTAACAAACGCGGGCTGACGGGAATTTGGGACCGGTAAAGGTGAGTAATTGCGGACACGGTGGACAATAGTGGATATATATTTTTCCCACCCTTACCTTTGGAAATATACACTTTTTTCTTTGGATTACTTTCAACGGGAACTGGACTCTGCCGGTCTGCATCAAACCTTAAGTATCGGTATCATTTCATGTTGATTTAGCCGGCTGTGATTTTTGGACTGTGTACTTTAATGAAGGATATTCAATTACAATCGCGAGACTTAAAGTCGGGTCTGGGTTAATTTTGTGTTACATTTTTTTTAATGTGGGCGCATGCGGCTTATATACAGGTGCGGCTTGTGTTAGTACAAAATCGGTTTTCCTCTTAAAATGTGGTGGGTGCGGCTTATAATCAGGTGCGCTCTATAGTCCGGAATTTACGGTAAACATGTTTATGTGGTGTTGTCTTATAGAACATACAGAAGGTGGTATGAGACAAGGATAAGCACAGTTGTGTAGGAGAGGTCTTTTCGGCAGACCAGGAAGAATAAACCAGAGTGAAGTGCAGTACTTGTCTAGCCACATACATATTTCTTTTGCAAGTTAAACACTACAGTTTATTGTTGTAACAAGTTCCAATGTTACTTTTTTTGATGCGATTGTAATGAGAAGAAACAAAATAATAATTAAAAAAAGAGGTATTGGGCAAATGTCACTTGAGTTTCAAGCAGCTACATGTGATGGTGTAGTAAGCAGAAAGTTCCCAATTCTTAAGAGAGGAATTATTCCCTTGCACTCACTAAAGAAGGAAGGGGAAGGAGATAGAAGAAGTAATGGGATTGGAAAGTTAAATAGAGAGGGGGATAAAGAAATCGTGGCACCGAGTAATGGTGATGTCTTGCTGATGCTGTTGATTCAACAGGCCAGGAAGCCTCCGTCTACTGGCAGGGAAACCCCGTTTGTCATTGCGCTTTTATCGCTCAGCAGGAATAAAATACTGCACACCACATCGTCCACCTCTGAAAACAAATGCAAAGGAAAGAAGTTATTTTTGTTATGAAGAAAAAGGAGCTGCTGGCTGGACGGGCAGGCTTCCCACCTGCAAAGCGGCCCAGAGGGATGCGGGACGTCATCCTCCCGGCTTTCTCGGGGTCGCTCCAACCTCGACGCCCCATTTCAGTCATCACCACTGTGGGATTGACGCTGTTAACACGGATCTGTCCCAAAACACGGAACAATCCATGAATTAGCATTCATTCATTCCAATTTGCCCAAGAGGGATAATTTACAATACCTATTTGCAGCATGCTTCCTGGCTTTGTGTAAACAGATGGCTAGTTCCATTATAATTATCAAACGGGGGAAAAAAATACAATAATTTTGACTCAGTCTGAAGCAAAATGGAAGTTAAGCACCTGGACCTGCACACTAATATACATAATTATCTAAAAAAAAATATACATGTATTAAAAAATGAATATACAAAATCATGATTTCAAAATAAAATGACACATCCAATTTTATCAAGATTCTTTGAAGAGACATTGTAAATTATTTGACCTCTTAATGTTGCCGTATTATGCAGTGCAACCAAAGAACAAATGCTAAAAAGCTCAAAGAATACAAACTATAGAGACTCAAAGTGACCATAAAGCACAACTTCTTCTATTTCTTTGCCCAGTCTTTAGAAAGTTTGTTTTGTTTTTGGGTACCTGTAGCAGCAAGAAAGTAGACAATCGGCGAGGCTTACGTTACGCAAAATAAATGTAAATTTCTCAACCTAAAAATATTTTTAAAATGCGCGCTTAGATGATGATTCATATACGTTGGCTTATTTTCTTTATTTGACATTAGGTATAATCAGGGTTGGGTAGGGTTACTTTAACTGGATTACTTTCAATTACTTTTGGATTACTCCAATACCAAATATGCTAATAAAAGACAAACGAAACTAAATATGAATAAAATGATGACTCACAACACGTGGTAAGCTTTCTCTCCTGGCTTTGATTTCTGGCAAAACTAACATAAAATGCGACAGAAACAAAATGAAAATAAATCCCAACAGCTAGCCAACGTCATTTTTGCCCTTCCATGTATTCCGTTACTCCCCAAGCCTGCACAAAATTGAGTCATTTTATTCATATTTAGTTTTGTTTGTCTTTTATTAGCATATTTGGTATTGGAGTAATCCAAAAGTAATTGAAAGTAATCCAGTTAAAGTAACCCTACCCAACCCTGGGTATTATGCAAAAACATCATTAGTGGCTAGGAGCCATGTCAACATTACAAGCTTTAGCATTAACAGTTGAAGTTTAAAAAACTAGCATTAGTTGCGAAATGATTTAGAATTAACTGCTATTGATGCCAGCGGCTAAAAGGAAGCTAGCCAACAAAGCCATTCTATCATCATTAAATGGATTGTTGGACTTGAATAATAAGCCTCAACGAAGGCACTTCTACAAATTTTAAAGAGTATAGTGGGTCTATCCTTTAACCACTAGGGTCGTAGGGGCACCATTTCCTGTGGCAAGTACGGCCTGGTGGCGCCCAACCCTCTCCCTGCCAACAAATGTTTCCACCTGGTCTATGTGACTTAAATAGAATTTGAGGAGTGGACCACAGACAAATATCTGAAATGGTAGGGGGCGCTGAGGCATCAAAGTGATAGATGGCAACCACTGTTAAACTCGCAGAAGAAGAAACAAATGTTAGCGGCTACATTAGCAAAAAGATGTGCTTAAATCAGGCCAGGGAGTACTGGAACAAAATACTACAGGCCACTGAGGAGTGTTACCTCTAAGCTGTGCGCGTGCGCAATTGCGCACTGCTCGCACATTCTCAGCGCACAAGAAAATCTAGCCAGCGCACAAAAATGAGGGCTTAAAATTACTAATTAAGAAGCGACTCAAGTCAAAGTTATAGTGCATGAAGGTAAAAATACACGGGTTTCCCTGATGTTGTGTCCTAAATGCGGTATTTTGAAGTCGAGTCGAAGTGGAACGAAGTTGAGTAAAGTTAGTAGAGTTTGTCGAGAACCGGCTTCTTCGGCTCGGCTCACTAAAAGGAACCGGCTCTTTCGGGTCCTAAACGGCTCTTCGGGTTGTTTTTGCTTCTTTAATCCCAACATGACCAAATATGATGTAAAATTATGCACAAAATGACTTAAAGGAAGGGGGGAATAGAACAAAAAAGAAAAAATACCAAAATGAAAAAGTAGTGAAAAGCTGAGAAAAAAAAGAAATAAAAGGAAGAGAAAAAAGAAGGTAAAGTTTAAAAAAAACCTGAAAAAAAAGAAAAGAAAGAAATGTAGGAAAAAAGTAAATAGAGAACAAAAAGAAAAAAGTAACAGCTCGGAAAAAATAAACATTTTTTTAAAGGAATTTTTAAAAAAGTAGAAAAAAAAACACGGAAAAAAGAAGAAAAAGTTTGTGTTGCATTCAAATAATTTCCAATTATATCAAGTGAATCTTGTTGTCAACATTGTACTTCCACTAAAAAATGTGATTAAGTACAGTTCTGTATCTTACAACCGACTAACCAAGCCCCCAAAAATGTTAATATTATGCGACAAAAAATATCAGGAAATAAAAAGAAATGGATATCTTGTGAAAGAATTGTAAGAACAAACGACGTTTGTAGGCCGTACAAGTTTGCAATCGTGCATTCGTCAATTCATTCAAAAGTGAAAAATCATTTTGCATTGCCGGAAACTCAGCAAAATGTAACGTGATGTCAAGTTTTGGACATGTTTGATAATGACTTAGTTGCCACACTTGGGATTGCTGTTGCTCACTGTTGTTTCAAGCGTTGCTCACCGACTTTGTGTGAACGCTCAGACCCGTGGAAAATTACAGGGAACATTGCCAGTGAGACAATCTGACAATCTTTACATTGTTTACAATCACAATCATGCTAAAATCCTTTATAATCTGGTATCATATTACCACCCATCCCTTCTCACAATCACATTTAAATTAGTATGCTTGGTCGCTTATATCGTGAATTGTTTCCATAATACTCTGATAACATACCTGATGGGCTCCCAGTTCCAGAGCCATAACTTTAGTTAACATGTCCAGAGCTCCTTTTGTGGTACCTCAAAGACATTCAATGTCACGGAATTGAATACAGACAAAGTCAGAGTTGCCTAAAATGGAACATGCGATTCCTCACAGTAGACAGCATGATATGGGAGGGCACGCTGTGATGCCTGGCTCGAAACATTGACGATGGAGCCTCCTGATCCTCGGGCGATCATCCCCCGGGCCACAATCTGAAGCATACGCAATGGCCTTCTTTCAAAGAAATGATAGCACTCAACATACTGTAGAAAAAGGGACAGTCCTTTACCTGGGATACGTGGAGCACTGCTTTGACGTTCACGTTGAAAGACCTACATTAAATTCAATTACCTTCAATTGAACAAATCGACTCATTTTGAATATATTTGCACATCTGTGAAGCTAAAATGAGAAAGGATCAATCAGTGGATCTGGCTTTATCACTTTTGGTATCTTGCAAGCAGGGTTGGGTAGGGTTACTTTAACTGGATTACTTTCAATTACTTTTGGATTACTCCAATACCAAATATGCGAATCAAAGACAAAAGAAACTAAATATGAATAAAATGATGACTCACAACACGTGGTAAGCTTTCTCTCCTGGCTTTGATCTCTTGGATCTCCGGCAAAACTAACATAAAATGTGACAGAAACTAAATGAAAATAAATCCAAACAGCTTGCCAACATCATTTTTGCCGTTCCATGTATTCCGTTATTCCCCGAGCCTGCACAAAATTTAGTCATTTTATTCATATTTAGTTTATTTTGTCTTTTATTAGCATATTTGACATTGGAGTAATACAAAAGTAATTGAAAGTAATCAGATTCAGATTCAGATCTACTTTATTGTCATTCCAGTACACGTGTATACAGAATGAAATGTCGATACATCTGACCCGCACAGTTTCCTTGAATGTACAGATATAAATAAAATGTTGTATTGATTTGGAGTATTGAGTACTAATAATATACTAAATAATTATGGCTATGTATAGTATTTTACAGTAGCGCAAATAGTGCAAGAGGAGCAGCTAAACAGATGTGCAAAAAGGGCAGTCAGGTAAACAAGTCAGGTAAACAGTAACAATAACACTGTAACAATAACGCTGTAAGTACAATAGTGCAGAGAAACAGATGTGCAAGGAGTGGCTAGCTATAAAGAACTGCCAGTAGTGCAAAAAGTCAAACAAAACCAACAGATGTACAGATTAGCAGCAGTTTAGATTTACTATGTGTTTGATTGACCATTTAACAGTCTAATGGCCAGGGGGACAAGACTATTGTGGAACCTGGTGGTCCTGCACCGCACACTGCAGTACCTCTTCCCAGAGGCTAGCAGAGTGAACAGTCCATGATGGGGGTGAGAGGGGTCCCTGATAATGTTCTTAGCTTGGGATAGGCAGCGCTTCTGGCCAATGTCCTGAATGGAGGGGAGAGAAGTCCCGATGATTTTCTCTGCTGTCCTCGTCACCTTCCTCACACTACCCCAGTCGGAAGCGCTGCAGCCTCCACACCACACAGAGATACAGCTGGTCAGGATACTCTCTATGGTGCCCCTGTAGAATGTGATGAGGGAGGGTGGGGGCAGGTGGGCTCTCCTCATCCTCCGCAGGAAGTAAAGGCGCTGCTGTGCCCTCTTAACCAGTGATGCAGTGTTCACGGACCAGTTAAAGTAACCCTACCCAACCCTGGTTCTATAACAGTTGTTGTAGTAAAGTTTTTTTTTTAACACATTTAAAGGTTTCACATCATATTGTTTATACTATTTGCACTCTGACTTTGTTTTGAAAATATTGTGCAATGGAAATTATTTTAGTCGTCTTGACATTATTATACAATACTGTATTCATATTTCCTCAATTTTTGGTTTGACTCCCTTGGAAACAGTTGCAATAGAAATATTTATTTATTCTACTATTAGTTTTGAATTCTAGTTATTTAAAAATAATACAACATTTATGTTGCCTTATATTTTTGTACTGTGTTTGTTGTACTTACAAAGTAACTCATTGAGGGAGGGGGGGCTTAAATTAATCAATGATCATGACATTGACAAGCAACAAGTATCGGTATTATATCGATTGAAACTATCCTGTATTTACTTGGAATAGATGGATACCTAAATTTCTAGTAACGTCCGCCTTCTTGCTGCTACGGGTACTCAAGAACAAAAAAAAACTTGTGACAAAAAAATAAGAAGACAAATGACAAAGTGGTCAAATAGTACAAACTGTCCCTTTAAGTAAGCTGCCATGGATTCCAGTTTCTACACTGACCCACAACAGAATAAAATAAATCCTACAGGAAAAACTCACTGGGTTCCCATTGGCAGCTAGCATGCGTTTTAGCAAAAGTCTTACTGGTCAAATTGGTCTGGTGTGACCTCGAGAAATGGCTGAAGTTTGGCACATGCCGCGTTATTGACCAGCAGATCAATAGGGCCGATGTTTTTAAGAGCCGCATCCGTGGCCCCCCAATCTGACAAGTCAACACACACGGGAATGATGGATGGACACTGTGGGAATCGATCAGAAACAAGGATTAAGGCAGTAGAATGGTTATGGCGGGGGTCTCAAAATCCATTGACCTGGGGAACGCCCGAGTTAGGGTCTAAGTAAGGTTGGGCTAAATAGGGTTCTCCCCAAAAAATTAAAACATTCCACTTTTCTTGAATATTGTTTAAAAACATTTAAAATAATCCATAACCAACTAGGACTGCTTTCAAAAGGGCAGTGTGTATTTAGCGCCTCCTAGTGCTAAAAAAATGTAGTTAATTTAAAAAAAATGAATATTCAAATACTATAATTAGCAAAATTACAAGAACTATTACATACATGTGCATTTTTTTACATACTAGTAGATTGATTTTTTTTTTATTTCTTCAATATAACATGAGGCTCACCTCGAGGGAGTTGATGTAATTGTTCGCGACAGGTTACCAAAAAAACCTGTCCTCATTTTAATTTATGTTCTTTCCCTTTTACTTTTTCACCAATTTTCTCTTTTTTCTTTTTATTATGTCTGCTTTTCTGCCGTTGTTTCCTATCTTTTTCCTCTTATTCTTTTATTTTTTCTTCTTTTTTCCCTTTTTCTTTCTTTCCATCCCTCATTACTTTCTTCTTTGTTTATTTCATTCCCTTTTTCTTTTTTTCAGGCTTTTTCCTTCTATCTTTTCCTTTAGCTTTCCTTATTTCTTTATTCACAAATGGCTGGGAGAAAATCAGTAGAAAACATTGCTTTATCGTCACTTTGAGTCTCCATCGTTTGTATTCTTTCTTGGGTTTCTTTAGCACTCGTTTTGGGTTGCACAGCAGAATACAGCGACATCTATCCAGACAGAGACAGACAACTTACTCGCTCATTCAGACCCAGCTGCCGTGCTGACAGCGATCGAATAATACACCCTGTTATTTTACCTTTCATATTAAAGAAGGGTCCTCAATCTATAGTCCTGGCCCCCCCGGGCAGTAAGTTTGACCCCCTGGGTAATGGTATCAAATGGAATGCTAATAATGTACCTCTTGCACTAGACTGTCCAGGTCAGACTGTGTCCGTGTGACCGCTGTGACAATTGCGCCATAGCGTGCCAGAGCAATGGCCGTGGCTCTGCCAATTCCTGAAAAAAAAGACATGACTGTAGATAATGTAAAATGAATGTGAATTATCCTTCTCATTTGCGGTATTATGTGACATTTTTACGAAAGAACTCTGCTCGCACCTTGTTTTTCGACAAAAATAACGGTCAAAATAAACCTCAAGGATCATAAGTAAGAATTTAAGTGGGTTACTTGTTGATATGGGACAGGCGCTGGCATTATTATTTAATGTATTTAAGGAAACCGTCAAACGTCACACAGTGAAATAAATGCACTGAATAATTAGCTTTTGTATGGAGAGTGGATAAGGTGCTTTTATTGAAATATATGGAGTGGCTGCCCCCCACAAATACACTTAAAATATTTTGCTTACATGACTCTTTGATTCGGGCAGCATGGCGGCGCAGTGGTTAGCGCGTGTACGGCACAGTTCTGTGGTCGTGGGAACCTCGTGCGTGGCTTCAAATCCAGCTACCGGCCTTACTGTGCGGAGTTTGTATGTTCTCCCCGTGCTTCCGTGGGTTTCCTCCGGGCACTCCGGTTTCCTCCCATATTCCAAAGACATGCATTTCAGGTGAATTGGCCGGTCCAAATTGTCCCTAGCGAGTGAGTTGTCTGTCCCCGTGTGCACTGCAATTGGCTGGCAACAGGTTCAGGGTGTCCCCTGCCCACTGCCTGGAGATGGCTGGGATGGGCCCCAGCCCCCTCGCGACCCTAATAAGTATAAGCGGTACAGCTAATGAGATGAGAGATGAGACTTTAATTCCAACCCCTGTACTAGGCCCCTAGTCCAGCCACTGGGAGGCGCTAAATGGCTCTCTCATGCAGCGAAGACAGTTAAGTTCATTGTTTGTGTTTACCTTTTCCTGCCCCGGTGACCAAAGCGTGTTTGCCTTGAAATGATATTTCCATGTCGAATAAATCTAAAGGAAGATGGCAAAAAATGAATACTAAACAATTTCCTCGACCAGGAAAGATGTGATTAGTCGGAGTTGTAACAGCAAAGAGTACAAAGTTTGCTCACCGAAGTAGTAAGCCAGGAAGAGGCGTCCCCTTACTTCCGGTTTGCTACCAGTTTAAAAGTTTATTATTATTTATTATTTTTTATATAAACTTTCAGCTTGACATATCGACGTAAACAAACTAGCTACGAGTGGTTAAATATTCCAAAATGTCACTTTACATTAATTAAAAGTTCCTTTTGGATTGGAAATACAAAGGTTTAAATAATAGTTTTAAAATTGTTATTTTTGTGTATAATGAATCAATAACACAGTATTAAACACTTAACAGCCATTAAGTAAAATCTAAAATGGCGCTAGGAGGAAAACAGCTGGGTTAAAGCAAAGAACCGAGGGAGTACAATAATATTTTTAGTGTTGTTAGGAATTTTATATTAAAAAATGGCCCCACCATCTTGCCTCGATGTCTGGAGCCCGAGAGTTTATCAAATCAGTGCCTGGCGTCCTGCGTCTGGCCTTCTCCGTCAGAGTCCTGTTATCAACAGAACTAAACAAAACATTCGTATTCGGAACAGCGTGACCTGTCATTGAACTTAAGCCTTCTCTGTGAAAATCTTCATTCCATTCAATAAATGTAACTTATATAAAATACTTTATAGTAAAATGTATAAAATCCTCCAGTGTCATTAAGTCAGATATGTGATTCATATGTTTAACAGTATAAGGGGTGCTTTAAGAAACCTTTAATGTTTCCTCAAAGTATTCAAGAACAGGAAAAAAAATAAAAATAAAATGATCAGTAATTAACTGCTAGGGTCAGACAGTGAAGGTTGCTTAGCCTCACGTGACCCAAGCTCGACGTCAAACGTTAATTTTCTAAAACATGTTTAACAGTTACAATTTGTGGAACACTTTTAAACTATATTACTAAATAGAATCACACACTTTGACTCCAACAAGTATCTTGTGAAATATTATTCAAAATGGTGGCATATTTCAGTTAGAACTAAACATAAATACAATGCTCCTAGATAGATACTTTATTCATTCCCGCAGGGAAATTCACATTTCCAGCAGCATCCCTGAGCTGAGAACAATACAATAATAAAGCAAAAGGAATACAATATACAAATACCCAATGTGACGTGCTAATACCCACTGTAGCGTGTTGTATAGAGTATTTAAATAGTGCTACATAAAATACACACTGCAATAAAAGTACGGTAATATGCAATGTAGGGGGTGTGGTTTAATGTGGGCCTTTACTCCGCCGGGTGGAGTTAAAGAGCCTCATGGCATGAGGAAGAAAAGATCTCTTCCATCTGTCTGTGGTACAAGACAGTGAAAGCAGTCTGTCGCTGAAGCTGCTCTTCTGTCTGGATATAATGCTGTGTAGTGGATGTCTATGTCATTTTGAGTTTTTAATATGCGATTTCAATAACTGTTAGCTTTTTAGGAAGATTAAAAATAGATGGTTGAATCATGACACATATTTGCGCTTTTATTAATCAACAAACTGCAACAATGATATCACATAGTCCCAAGCACTGGCCTGCAGTGGCACTTTAAATTCAAGGCATAATAATGACATTTTCCTTTTTTATCTTTACAGAAATAAAATCAAATACTGACTGACGACAAAGTGGAACAAAATACCTTACGAGAAGTGGAAAACCTCATCACTAAAAGATACAATGCCAGGTAGACTCACTCAATCAGAACATGCATATGAACTCAAAGTGGTTTAGCTTTAAACAGACATTTCTGAATTCAATCAAGCATCATGTTAACATCAGGATGGATTTTGACCGAGACGTATAAAATAACAGAAAAATGTCCAATAAAATACACACATTTTGTAACAAAGATACACAATTAAATCACTATAATACCACTTCAAGAATACTCACTGCATTCAATTTGTAAGAAAGTATCACATTTGTAGAAAAGAGGACTCCAATCTTCATTTTGTATTTACTACTTGACACAAATGTCCTCACTTTGGAAAATAATATTTAAACAATCACCATTACAGTGGTACAAAAAAACAAACTAAAGGAATAACTGGAACATTTACACGGATATGTAATAGAACACCAGATTTTAAAGAAATATGTGCATGTTTTACTGTCGTGAGTTGGCAGATTGAAAAATCCAATACAGTGGAACCTTGGTTTTCGAACGCCTCTCAGTTCAAACAAATCGGAGTCCGACCAAAGATTGAGAAATTCTTGCTTCGCTGTTCGGTCAAAAAAATCGGAGTTCGAACGCCGGTAATGCGTGAGTGTGTACGCTAGGGTGCGATGCTGAGCGGCGTACGGGTGTAGATGGCTCTTTTCGTGACCAACTGTTATCGCGTGCGGACGTGCTTCGTTTTGCTTTCGCTTTTAATATAGGTGTACGAAGTGTTTTAGCCCCTAATTATGCCTCCGAAGAAAGTCAGTGCAAGCAGCAAAGTTGCTACAGGTGAAAAAAGAAAAGTAGTGCGTACAACTATTGCATTTAAGGAAGAAATAATCGCAAAATATGAAGGAGGTGTGCGAGTGTCTGATCTTGCTAGGGAATACCCCACTGTCCACCTGCGCCTTCTGCTGACCACCACAAAGGTAAGAAATACTATTCATAATTCTTTTCTTTATCCTTTTTTTTTATTTTTACACGTTCATGTTAGCGTAATCTTTCGTACGTAAGATTACGATAACGCGAATGTACGATTAGCCTGGGTTAGCTTTATGTTTACGTTAAACATTCAAGGTAAACATTCAGGGTGTTGGAACGGAGCCCCCTTTCCAATGAACCGCTCACCACTTGTTGTGGAGAACCGGGTGCTAAATGACTTGTAAACAACCGAATTTTTTTATTTTTACACGTTCATGTTAGCGTAATCTTTCGTACGGAAGATTACGATAACGCGGGCGTACGATTAGCCTGGGTTAGCTTTATGTTTACGTTAAACATTCAAGGTAAACATTCAGGGTGCTGGAACGGATTAAAACGATTCACATAATTTTTAATGGGAAAAATGATTTCGGTGATCGAACAAATCGGTTTTCGAACAGGGTTCTGGAACGGATTATGGTCGAGAACCGAGGTTCCACTGTACTTCTTAAACCTATTCAGGAATTTCATGGGTAAAAGTATCTTATTGTCTTTATTCACAAAATAAGAATTACATTACATTTTGGGAATGGTCTTCAAGTGTCTCATGATTATCATTCATTTTCTGATTTCTCGTACGATAGATATGTGCACGACGACAACAAGACAGACCACTTTCAATACTGGTTACAGCATTCTGGGAGTGTATGGCTTAGTATGGCAATCGTTTCCAACACTCGTGAGGTAGTCGAAGAGCAAAGCTTCAGTTAAAGCATCGGTTTTGAAAATGTGCCCGTCATCCCAGCAGGAAAAATGCGAGACACAAAATCATGTCACTTTCCAAGCTGGGGTTTACGCTTTGGACACCAGTCGGTGTGTGGATAAAGGAGGCAGTGGACTGTTTTAAACCTGTGGGAAGGGAAAAGTGATATCTGTCAATGCGTTCTGTTTACTCATTGGAGAAACGCCGCTCATGCAGTTTTATCTACCTTGTCGGGTCTTCGAGCAGTGAAAATCCTCCAGCTATGCTGACAACGTTCCGTCTATTCTCGTACCCTCCGTAGCTCAGCGTCACCTAATGGAGAAAAAAACAGTCTCAAACTTATACATGGAAACAATTAGAAGCATTTGGACTGGTGAATGACATTTTGTTTCCTTGGATTACTTTCACCGGGACCCGGACTTTACAAGTCTGCATTATACGTTAATTACGGGTATCATTTTCCATTCATGATGCCAATTGTAATATTAAGATTGTCTACCATTTATTTAGTAACGATCGTGGAACTTACAGCCTGGTCTGGGTTAAGCTTGTGATTGTGTCACAAGTTTCAATGCGTGAGCACACGGCTTGTACAGAGGTGCGGCTTGTGTAAGTACAAAAGTGGTAAACCACTTAAAAGTGGTGGGTGCGGCTTATAATCAGGTGCGCTCTATAGTCTGGATTTTACGGTAATCCAACTAATAATTATTTGCACACCATCAAAACACCTTTTCCGGGTATCTGCAAAGTAGCTGTTATATTCTTTCATATCAGTAGATAGCAACAAATCATTACTATTAATAACTATCTGCTGATATAGCCAAACAAGTCATTTTGGTAAGTAATATTGATTTAACTTAAGATGTGATTTTCAGATTCTGTTGGTATCATCCAAAATCATGCATGGACTTGCTCCCTCATATCCTTCAAATTTAATTTCCCCCTATGTTCCGGTCTGGAGACTTCATTCTGAACATGCTGGTCCACTAGTGATCCCAAGAGCCAAGAAGAGATCCACAGGTTCGAGAACATTTTCCATTCGGGCCCCAATGTTGTGGAATGCTCTTCCCCCTGAGATTCGATCTGCAACCTCCGTGGAACTGTTTAAATCTAGGCTTAAAACACACTTGTATTCTATAGCTTATGAATGCTATATATTTCGTGTTGATGATATCTGTGTATTAATTGTTATTACAACATCCATTGCTGGAAGGGGAATTACCCCATGTCCGGTCCCTTTTCAAGGTTTCTTCATTTTCCTCATGTTGAGGTTTTTGAGTTTTTCCTTGCCCTCATGTAGGTATTAGATCAGGGGATGGTGTAATAATAGTCTGTGGTTTGCAAAAATCTGTGGTCTGTGCAGCCCTTTGAGTCTCCTTGTGATTAAGGGCATCATCAACCTTTTTGAAGCTAAGAGCGACATTTTTGTTACTGATAAGCACAAAGGGCAACCAGTTTGCTATGCATTTCTAAAATAACAAGCTATCATGTTATTACCATGTTATTTTTATGTTACCAGGTTGTGGTTATTATGAGTTTGGTTAAAACAGGCTCAGTCAACCAGTACAACATCATACCAGTTAGAAATCCAATTTCCTAGGAAATCGCAACCACCCATTACTGGTGAGCTATATTGAGAACCAGTTCATGGGCTACTCAGGTGTTCTAGGGGGGCTACCTAGTGCCCATGGGAACCAACGTTGGTGTAACTGGTTTAAAGATGATGATTTACTTTACCACCCAAGAAAAATCATCTTTTTCCATGGGAACATCATATTAGTAATTTTAAGTTCTGTTTTTCTTAAGCCAAAATTTATAAACATTTCTTTTTAAAATTGTTCCACAGGCGGACACTTTTATTTACCATTACAGTGGAACCTCGGTTTTCGAACGCCTCTCAGTTCGGACAAATCGGTGTTTGACCAAAAATGTCGAGAAATTCTTGCTTCGCTGTTCGGTCAAAAAATCGGAGTTCGAACGCCGGTACGCTAGGGTGGGATGCTGAGCGGCGTACGGGTGTTTTAGCCCCTAATTATGCCTCCAAAGAAGGTCGGTGCAAGCAGGACAGGTGAAAAAAGACAAGTTGTTCGTACAACTATTGCCTTTAAGAAAGACATAATAGCTAAATATGAAAGCGGTGTACGAATTTACTATCAGTACGATAGTAAAGAATAAGGAGGCTGTGAATTCGAATGATGCGGCTAAGGAAGTTAGCGCTATAAGCAAGCAACTGCCGCAAGTTTTGGAAGAGGTTGAAAAACTTTTGATGATTTTTCACTCCCCACCGTCCACCACAAAGGTAAGAAATCCCATTCATAATCCTTTTTTTAAATTTTTACACGTTCATGTTAGCGTAATCTTTCGTAGGGAAGATTACGCTAACGCGAACGTACGATTAGCCTGGGTTAGCTTCATGTTTACGTTCATGGTAAACATTCAGGGTGTTGGAACGGATTAAAACGATTTTACATTACTTTTAATGGGAAAAACGATTTCGGTGTTTGAACAAATCGGTTTTCGAACAGGGTTCTGAAACGGATTATGGTCGAGAACCGAGGTTCCACTGTATATTGAGGAGAAGTTTAATCATTTCAAACAAGTTAAAATTGTACATAACCACAACCAAATTAATCCTTATATTAAAAATTACCCCCATTACATTCTTAGCTACAGCCGCCACAAGAAATATCCCTATTCAAATCATAATAAGATCAATTTTATATTGTCAACTAAGGATACATTAAAGCTAGCCTTAACAGCTTAAACCTAGGGTCACCAGGCTTTTTGGAGCTGAGAGCTGCTTTATTTTGTTCCTGATTAAAGCAAAGGGCTACCAGCATCATATAAATTTCTAAAATAACACCTTATGTTATTACTATGTTATTTATATGCAAGTACTTGGATAATTTTGGGGGTACGGTTTGAATAGGTTCAATCAGCAAATAAAACCTAACTTTCCTAAAAAATAACAATGACATCACTGGTGAAGTATTTTCAGAACCTGAAGCTGGCTACCTGATGCCTTTGGGCAACCTGTTGGTGACCCCAGGTTTAAACTTTAAAGAATAACATCGGAGCTGAGATTTAATTTGAGGACTGTGCCTAGGGATTTTTTTAACAATGAAAAATGTTGAAAAAGACTGCTCCAAGCAGTAACCACACAGACACTAACCTGATCCAACACACTGTCAGTGGGCAACTTCTGCAGGTTCTCCAGGTGGGAGTGGAACAGGTGGGTGTGGAGTAAAGGCACCTCTAACAGAGCCTCGATAATGTAACCCACGGTGCAGTCGTCGGGTAGGCGAATCTTCTCTGCCGTGCTGATGAAATTGCCCAAACTGGAAAGCAAAAGAGTTTGAAAAGAAACAAAAACAATGTACCGAAGAAGAGGAAGGAAGACCTACCTGGCCCATGGACTCATCTTTAGTGCCAGACCTCGGCTGATACAAAAACCTGCACCGCCCGTTGCAAACCAGAACTTGACTGACACCTGAAACAGCAAACGGATTTTGATCCTAGTATCTTATAATATCAGCTCCACCAGGGGTGTCAAAGTCATTTTAGCTCAGGGGCCACATGGATACAAAACAACCCTTTACAGGGGCTGGACCAATAAACTAATGGCAAAAAAAGGTGCACCTTTGCTGTAGGACTGTGGATCTTTCATAGGCTCATAATTAAATGACTATTATGATTCAGGGGTGCAAGATTTGATTATGAAACCATTATTGAGTTAGTTTTATTTTTCAATATTTTTCTTCCCCAAAATTTAATTAAAGCTGAAATAAAAAATAGCACATTAACACTCATTTGAGTGTAAATACTCTAACCCTCGTGTGTCCATTTAAAGGATCATCTTTTTTGTACAGTTAGGAAAGGTGAAAAAGAAAATCTTTTTTTTTTTTTACAGTTGGGACCAATCTTATAAAAGTAATACAATTTAAAGTTAAAAAAAAAAAAGATTTTTCCTGGGGTTTAATCAACAGTGCGGTGGGTTATTTTGGCCCGGAGAAAACAGGAGGGTTAAATGATCGACTGTTAATTTCATATCTATTAAAAATAGGAGCTATAGCTTATTTAAACTTACGCAAAGACACCTCTGAGCTATTTCTTTTGATGTTTTTTTTAATCTACCTGCCAACTGATCATTTTCAATCACTGGGGATGCAAAGTGTACTTTAGTATCAATTGCTGTGGTTAAGAAGGACATCCATGCACTACACGCGAGTGCATTTCAAATTTCCTTAAACAGTGCGTCTGTGACTTCCATTTGAAATAAAAATAACATCGAGATGGGGTATTTCCTCTGATATTCTTTGTTTGATAAATCTTAGTCAGCAAACACAGCTAGAGTTAGCTTTGAGTAGCGCCTGGCTTTAGTGTCATCCAGTGGACGTATGCAAGACTGCTAGTCATTATGTGACGCAATGCAGTTAACTTTTCTCTTGTGCTTCTCTTAGTATTGTCTCGCAGGCGGATTAAGTTCATTGGCAAGCCTGATTCTGAGCTACACAGACCTAGAAACTCATGAGTGCCATATTTTGTGGCTCCCAAACGGTATGAAGGTGTAAGTTACTGTATTTACCACACTATAAGGCGCACCTAAAAGCCTTTATTTTTTTCAAAAGCTGACCATGCGCCTTATAATACAGTGCGCCTTATATATAGATCAATGTTGAGTCGCAAAGTCTTGCAACTAAGGCAAGCAGCTGCCGACTAGATTTTCCCCCGAAGGCGAAGTCGTCCGCGGTGTATGCTGGGATTTATATACCGGCGTTTCATTTCCTAACCAATGTGTCAATCATCATTTGAATCAGTCACTATTGGCTAAAGATATTCGGAGGTAATGGGGGCGGATCCTTTTTATCATTTACAGGCTCGCATAGGCTAAAGGGGCGAAACAAAGCCTGCAATTGGCCGAAAAAGATGAATGTGAATCACACGTTGGGTTGCACTACGGCATAGAGAAAACATTTTTTACTATTCTGTATTTGTAAATATTTTATTCTCCTGGATTGACTACACTCACGGTTGTAAGAAGACCATGGTTATGTATCATTATTGAACGTGATGGCTGCAAGAGAACTTAGGTGAGCTATGCGGATTTATATTTTCCCGGTATCTTGTTTTAGAACGATCTTGATGTTTCTGTGATGAGTCTATTTTTAAACTAAATTCAATTCAAAGTGTTTATTGTCATATGCACAGTAAAGAACCTTGTTTCCCAGCACAATAAAATTCTTACTTTGCTGTCCACACAGTTGCCAGCAAAAAATAAAATGTAAACTAAGAAATGTTGGGCATTTCTTGAATCCCAAGACTTTAACCTTCCGAATGATATTCGGAACGATGCATTTGAGTGATTGGTGACATCGTACAGACACTGTTTCCGTACATGTCTGAGACACGTATTTGGTTCTTTGCAAGCTTTCGGAATGTTAAGGGGGTAATAAGTTTGACTGAACTATCTGACTGTTTTGTCGACGTTCCCATTGTAGCGCCTTATAATCCGGTGCGCCTTATGTATGGAAAATATAGGACCAAAAACTATTTTTTGGGGGGTGCGCCCTATAACCCGGTGCGCCTTATAGTGCGGAAAATACGGTAAATACCAATCCATTGCTCTTGACCCTCTCTGCAGCTTGGATGGGATGGTCCAGGCTGGGTCGACCCAGGTAAACGTCCTGGCTGTGGTGGTAGGAAGACAGAAGCTCCAACAGGCTGGGAAGAATCACGTAGTTGTCGTCGTCCACGTGACAGAACCACCTCGAACGCAAAACACGACTTAGCACTTTGTTTGGGAAAGGTCTTACACACGCCCCCACTTTCGCTCACTTTTTCTGAGACTCGATGAATTTGTCATACTCCACAGACATCTTGCAGCACAGAGCCTGGCGGGTGTGAGCAGCTGAGCAGTTGGTGTTGATAATATTTGCACCTATTTAAAACCAGAGTGTACAAAGATGAAAAGTTCAAAGTGGTCTTTTCAAATCCGTTGTTTGATTTACCTGTTCGCAACTGCAGCTCTTTGTCTTCGCCGTCTGAGAATAAGTAGGTCTAGGACACACAAAGACACACTGTTACGCACACTTCTCAAACAATCAGCCTACTGTTGAGGCTGCATGATGAGAAGAAACGCTAATAAAAAAAAAAGCAGACTTAGTTAAAATGATGGACAAGGCAAACAAAGAAACACTGTTTTGACATGGACGAAGAAAAGCATGGAATGTTCATATAAATTGCTTATATAATCTTGGACAACAATTTTAACTGTATGCTATACACCGGGATACAGCCCCCCACCATACATATACATATAGATCAAAGCGGCGCTGCCACGAGCGGCTGCCTTTTCCAGCAGCTGCCCTATTGTTTTATTGTCTGCTCCTATCTTCGGTGTTTTTTCTTCCCGTTTTGACAACTACACTATGGATTACTTCTATCCTATGGGACATGGGTTTTAGCGCACAAAAATGCGTGTATTCAAGGAATTTCAACTCCTTGCCCTGAAGAATTCTCGTGCCGGCGTGACTAAGGGGCCTATCGTGGAAGAAGAGCCGGAGCTGGCGAAGCGGCTAGCGGCCTTATAAGTCTTCGGTACCATCCGTAATCATGGTTAATGCGAACTCACGAACAAATAAGATCATCGAGTGCTGGTGGAAAACATCGAAGCGCACAGGGAGCGCAGTTGCTGTGTTTTGCGGAAACGTGGCTCACGTTTAGCATTCCGGACGCTAACGTGTAGCCACCCGGAGCTATCCGGCTTCAACGCTGCTATACAGAGACAAGAAAGCCGGGGGGAATCGGAGAGGAGGCGGACTTGCTAACACGAGGTGGTGTATCCCTGGATTTTCACAAAGAAAAGATTTCCATCTGCCGCAGGGATGTCGAACTTTTGGACTGGCGTGACGTCATCCACTCCGCTACAAGCACCCCTAGGGCATCATGTTAATCTGTTAATAAACAACGGGGTAGACTGCTGGAAGTGTGAATTTCCCTACGGGGATGAATAAAGTATCTATCTATCTATCTATCATACGGCACTTTCACTTCAGTGTTTTATTCTGGCCCTTCTTTAAGGCATTTTCTTCATTATCCGATATCAATGCCTATTATTATTGTACATTCTTATGTAAAGTTACACATGTATGTAATTGGTTGACGTTATATCAAATGCTCGTCCCCTACGGGTTGGACTACCTTCCCTTTCCATTTCCCTTTCCTTTCGTTCACTTTAGAATTTGGGTGACTTTGTAATCTCGATAGAATACTGTATTTTTGTACTGTATTAGCTATCAATTAAAAAACTTGCAGTGATCCTGATGGGAGAAGGAACAACATAGTAACTAAAGCAAGCATGTCAAACATAAGGCCAGCAGGCCAGCCGTGGCCCGTTGGATTATTTAATCCAGCCCGCCATACATTAAAAAAAGAAGAAAGTCTCTTGGTCATTTCTATCAAAAAAGGTCAGGTTTTTTTTCAAATAAATGCAGACCAAATGTTCCTTAGAGGGCAGTAAAGGAAATACTCTCAGCTTTAGGCCCAGCCTAGTAGTTTGATCTGATGTAGTCTAATCTTACTGCCCATGCATTGCACAAATCTTTTTTTTTTTTTTTTTTTTTTTCAAACAGGTATGACAATTAAGGTAAAAATTATTACTTTTTTACAGCACCCACTTGAGTTTGTGTCACGTGGTGAGTTGGTTCAGGTGTAAAGCTGCATCCACTCAACTGTTAAAATTAACGTGTAACGTATTTAATGCCAAAAGTCGTTTTTTTTCTCATTGCTTGTGAAGAAATCTGTTGTGCTTAGAAAATATCCCTCGTCATCCATGATTATAATATGTAGGGGTAGGCTACTAAAGTATGCTGAATGATAAAGCATAATAGTGAAAAACTACAGAGAGCAAAACATTATAGGCTGAAGTCATAGGACCATGCTCTGTCCACTCCACGCATCGGCCCGGTATTGCAGTACCTCCGGGAACGGTGCATTCGCACTGATCGCTTCTTGGCCTTTTGGCTACGACCTTGGCTTAGCCTCTTGGCTAGGGGCAAGTGTCTCGGCCTGTTGGCTTTGAAGTGTATCATGATTTGACTGATAATCGATAGTGGATAATGAAAAATGGACAATAAACTTATAAAGAACCCCCCCCTTTTAATAATCGGGCCCGCCTGAGAACACAGTCTTCATCCGGCCCCAGAGCCAAACTGAGTTTGACATCCCTGGACAAGAGTACTCTCACCTGTTTTTTAGCTTGAGAAATCCAGGTTTGAATTAAAAGCTCCAGTCTGGACTTGTGGTATTTCCTAGTGGTTTTAACAGCAATAAAAATGTCCTTCAGTTCCAGCAGGTTTTGTGACGCATGACCAGGAAGGATTTGGCCTTGTCCTACAGGGCTTTTAAGCACTTCAGAGACCTTTTCTGAACTTGTCTCCTTGTAGTCTTCATTTCTAAAGAACTGAGTCTCCAGGGTAGCAGGATTCCCTTCTGAGCTTCTGTTCAAACCGGCTGTCTTTTCCGTGTCTGCAGAAGAATCCGACACTACGGGTAGTTCGCTCTTGTTCTGTAAATTGTAAGCCAAGAACTTGACTTGTGGTCTGGGCCGCGGGAGGTCCAGCTGGCGGGCCGCCGGGCGCAGGGCCGGAATGAGCAATAAGAGAAGGCCGCAAAAAAGGAGGGAGAAGAGGAAGCCGAGCTTGCTGACGCCGAGCGCCGCTACGTGCATCCTGGCGGGCCCGCGCCGTGCACGCGTTGGCCTCCAGGGCTGAAGTCGCTTTCACCTCCGCCTCGGCCCATTCTCACTCCATCACGATGAATTCTGCACAAGTAGACATTTCGAGTTGGGAAGGTGTTAACCCTTTTGCTTAAATCTCAGGGGTGGTTACAGCTTTATATGGGTGGTTTTCAAGTGGTCTGACTTGAGGACCCGCCATCCTACCCTAATTACCTGTACAAGCTGTAATCCGAATAATTCCACTTCTCAAAAGTATTTAAGTTTTTTTTAAGAAACAATAATCAGCTAAACCAAAACGACTTCAAGTAATAAAATCCCCTTCAAAGGGAAAGTGTGTCTTATTTAGCGACTCCCAGTGGTAAAAAAAAGATACAGTGGAACCTCGGTTTTCGAACGCCTCTCAGTTCGAACAAATCGGAGTCCGACCAAAAATTTCGAGAAATTCTTGCTTCGCTGTTCGGTCAAAAAAATCGGAGTTCGAACGCCGGTACACTAGGGTGCGATGCTGAGCGGCGTACGGGTGTTTTAGCCCCTTATTATGCCTCTAAGATTACGATAACGCGAACGTACGATTAGCCTGGGTTAGCTTTATGTTTACGTTAAACATTCAGGGTGTTGGAACGGAGCCAAACATTGAGGGTGTTGGAACGGAGCCCCCTTTCCAATGAACCGCTCACCACTTGTTGTGGAGACCCGGGTGCTAAATGACTTGTAAACGACCTGATTTTTTTATTTTTACACGTTCATGTTAGGGGAATCTTTCGTACGGAAGATTACGATAACGCGAACGTACGATTAGCCTGGGTTAGCTTTATGTTTACGTTAAACATTCAAGGTAAACATTTAGGGTGTTGGAACGGATTAAAACGATTTACATTATTTTTAATGGGAAAAATGATTTCAGTGATAGAACAAATCGGTTTTCGAACAGGGTTCTGGAACGGATTGTGGTCGAGAACCGAGGTTCCACTGTATTTTAAAACAAACAATAATGATTTAACTTATAAGCAAAAAATAGTAAAGGTAAGATCGGGCCTAATAAATCCAGCCCGACCGGACCCGGCACGCGGGTATAAAAGCCTGAACCAACCTGAACCCGACTGATTAACTTGATCTGAGAGACCGGGCCAGAAGTAAACCCAAAGCTGCATTTCGCTGCCGTGCGTACTTCGGCGCCTAAGTGTACCCATCTTCGGCTGATGGCCCTGGCCCAAAATCATACCTCTACAGTACAGTAAAAGATATAAACGTGCATTGTTTACTTGCAGGTTGTAAAATGTCTTGCTGCTACAGCTACCCGAACGAAAAGCATGTGAAAGTCTTGGCAAAAAATGAGTGGGGTTTGGTCACTTTGAAGCTCCTTAGTTTTTATTAGCCCTTGTGTTTTGTAGCACAGCTACCACTGGGAGGAGCTAAACGGCTCTGCATCTTTCTCTTACCCGTTTCTTTCTCCAAAACCTGCAAAATGTTTATAAAATGTAATTTCATATCTCAATTTAAGTGCTTGAGACCATTTAACCTTTAATAAAATGCAGTTCAAATATTATTTAGTGTTTTAAATACATTTTTCGTGACACACATGCTCAATTTTATTGTGTCTGCAGTGTAATCTAAACATCCTCAAGACAGAAAGGCAATAAAATTATAAAATATATACCAATATAATTGTTTTCATTAATAGTTTGATATACTACTCCAAATTTAATTTAATTATGCAATTAAATGTTGTGAATTTATATTTTACTTTCTATTTTGTTCAAATTCTACATGTCCCAGTAGTAGTAATCCATCCTATTAGAATATGCACAATTGCCCCCCAAAAGACTACATTTCCATAAAAGCCATTTACAGGAAGTGACATCATTAGATATTGGTGGGAGTTCAACTGTGGAAAAACAGATATACTTCAACTTTTACTTTCCATACTTTTTATTTTATTTTGAACATGTTATACTTTTAGGAGGATCTATAAAAGTTTTACCCTGTTACGGCAAATTACGGACAATGTTTACTGAGCACATTCTTTTAAAAATACATATTACATTTTTAATTATTAATGTTTTCTTAATCTGTTGAACGTTAGGTAGCTAAAAGTTGATCAGCTCAAGAGCCACAGCTATATTATGTTTATGAACAAAACATTAAAAAAAAAAGTATTTATTAGTGTTAAATATATTAGTTTTGTAGTAAAAATTGTAAAAATATGAAACCTAAGATTTTTTCCCCCCCAAAAAAATTATGACACTAAAATGTTGCTGGACAAAAACAATCTACTACATAATACAGAATGTCCCTTTAGTGGGCATTGATATTGGATGACAATTCTCCGATTGTAGTGTTACGTCACTCTTTTCCCCCACAAATTAAGAAACCTGCAACATCATAAACTAGTCAAGTCACATTTACCTATTTAGCCCTTAATCACAAAATGTCTCAAAGGACTACACGGGTTACAATGACACCATCCCATGATCTTAAACCAACATACGGGCAACGGAAAACTCAAAAACCTCAGCATGAGGAAACTAAACTTTGAGAAGGGGCCTCACAAGTGGTAATCCCTTACTATACAACTACAGCCATACAATTAAATTGACAAAATTTTACCTGAGGTTAATGTGTGTGATAAATATTTAAGGAAGAATGTAACATAGTGCACACTAAAAGACAAATTCAGACAGTTGTGAACCAAGGAAGTCTGCAAAAAAAGCAAGTTGTTTTCTTATCGCGTGAGGGGGGGGAAATTATTTAAAAGGTAATTCATCATCCCTACTTGAAAAGCACTTAATGCAGACCATTTATCATTTAGTTAAGTCCAATTTGTACCCAACTCTAAAATATTTATTATTACAGCTTTGATGTGCTGTGGAATGCTCTTCCTCCCGAGATTCGAACTGCAACCTCAGAGGAAATGTTTAAATCTAAGCTTAAAACACACTTCTATTCTATAGCATATGAATAACATAGATTTTGTGAATTGCAGGCCCACAGACTGTGTTTCTTTCTCAATAGCAGTTTTTCATGCGTTTTTTCTCGAAACTTTCTTTTGATTTTAGGTAATAAGCAAGTTGTACAGTGGCCTACACATTTGAAAAGACTTCTAAAGTGTTCCTATTCTTTTTGTCCATCTATTTGTTGTTTTTTCATGTTCTTGTTCTGCTTGTTTTTGACATTCTTTCTCCATTTATCACAAAGTTCTCTGTGAATTTGCAAATTAGGGTTTGTATAATCTTAATTTATTGAATAGTAAATTTATTTCAAGAACATAGTATTTCACATATGTTTTATTTTCCAAGGGGAAAGGGAATAAGTGCCTTTATTGTATTACCTTTATATGTAATTTCACTTTTGGCACAAGGTGGAAACCAATCAGAAACCCTGCAAATTTGATTTACAGCCAATTCAAACATTATTGCTACTGTCATTTTTGCTCCTTTAATGAAGTATTCTTTGGTTCTGTATCCAGAATTTGCTCAATAAAGTGTATGTAATGTTAAATTTGGTGGCTAGTGAACTGACTTCCAGTATATGGTATTTTGAAGAGGTTTTTTTCCATTGGACACAGGCACTACTTTGGCTTGATTTTATTAACTTTATAAAGTAATTCCGCTTTTGGCACTAGGTGGCAGCCAACAAAGTCAATGTAAATTTTAGAAAAAGGGGAGGAATGATGTGTTAAAAAAATGTCACAGATAAGAAACACTAACCTCCTTAAGTTACAACAGAGAGAAAAACAATTATCACTGTCAGTTTGAAACAGAAAGGGAAAACACAATAGTTCATCTTCATTATGGCAATTGAGATCCACGGTTCATGGTTCCCTTAGCTCCCTGGGTCGTCGGATCGCCACTGAGGACACAACTCTAGGAAGCTTTCTCCACTCATGAGGGTTCCTACTGAAACGGCTGCCGATCGAACAATACACCACAGACATGTTCAGCACTCTTGACAATATCCGTGTATAATTTGCCCTCATGTAGGTTTTAGATCAGGGGGTGGTGTCTTAATAGTGTGTGGTTTACAATAATCTGTGGTCTGTGCATCCCTTTGAGACTCTTTGTGATTAAGGACTATACAAATAAACATGACTTGACTTGATTAAATTCACAGTCTGTATTATCAAAGCATCCTTTTTAGGATGAACGTTTAATACAATGTAAAAATGAAGAATACCATCGTCAATTGTTCCTTTAATTATTTGGAGATGATACCACTTCCGTTTAATTGCCCTTTAATTATTAAACAGTGAATCTACTTCCGATTAAAAATTATATTACGAAACTTTTGCATCTATACAAAATGCGAAACTCAAGATTTCAGTAGTGATGATTCTTCGATTAGTATAACCCGATCCCCATTTTAAATCAGAACAGTTTTAATGACGTACAAATGCACGACGCCGCGGAAAATCAGCAGTGAAGCGAGCCTGAAAACTTTCAGCATAAATTAAAAGGCACAAAACTAAAACTTGGCATTTTGGAGCAACTTACCAAGACATCTTCGAAAACTCATGATCTTGATGAATCGAGTAAAACGGGAGAACAGAACCAATGGCAAAACTTGATCGCGGAGAAATAAAGCAAGTTAGCTTACAACAACAAAGTCGTGAACCCAACTTCGAGTAGACGTCTTCCAACGTACGCACTTTCATGTACTAAATTCGGGAATGTATTTCTATGATGAATTGTACAGCTAATCGTATATTTTTTCGAGAAAATAAATTTATTAAGGACGAATACCAAATTTATTTCTAAACCAGGTTTGCTCAATCCCGTTTCCGGGTCGAAAAGTGGTTTCCGGTTGACCTTTCAAAATAATATCTATGATGTGACACGTCACACGAGGGTTAAGTTTGGTTTTAGGCATGCACTTAAACTTGTTTTTTTTTAAACTAAATATGAATTAAAAACAAGGGTGGAAAAATGGTTAGCTGCACAGGTCTGTGGTCATGGGATTGAATCCTCCTGTGCGGAATTTGCATGTTCCCTAGGTGTGAATAAGCGATGAGTTGTCTGTCCCTGTGTGCCCTGTGACTGGCTAAAAACCAGTCAGGGTGTCCCCTGCCCACTGCCTGGAGATGGCTGGGATGGGCTCCAGCACCCCTGCGACCCTACTGAGGATAAACTTTGCAGATAAAAGAAGGAAGGTAGAATGGAAAACAGACGGGGATATTGCGCCAGGATAAAATACTTTGCTCCCCATAAAACATATCTCCCGTAACACCTAAAATAAAAAATAACGAAAATATAAATACAATTTGTGCTTTACACCAAAAAATATGTGCTTTTAACAAAATTCTGACCTAAAAAAAAGACAGGAATGTTATTCCAGAATAAACAAACCTAGACAATAAATAACTCTGCTCTCCATTAAAATACCTCCCGTAAAAACTATACAAATTCAAAATTTGAAAAAAATAGCAATATAAACAAAATTAGTACTTTTCACTTTGGGATTTTGTGTATCCTCACATTCTTCTTTAACTCTTCAACTTTCTGTATCTTCAGCTCTGCATTCCGGGTTTTCAGCTTACTCTGATGTTTCGTCTTTATCAAGACCAGAACGGAGACAGGACCCACTTGCGTCACGTTTCTCTCAGTTTTATTGGAAATAAAGGAATGGTTACACCCTCGATCCGGTGATCGCTAGGCACGGGAAGCAGGTCGCTCTGAACGCGGAAGTAGGACTTCCGTGGCGAGCGATGGCGGTGTCGGGAATGGAAAAACGGATCAGTAGCCAGGACAGGAGAGCAGAAACGTAATCGGGGTCGAAAACGAGTCTAAGCCAGGAGAGGAGAGAAGACGTGGTCAGGATCAAAAAACGTGTCGAAGCCGGGGAATAGATGGGAGCAAAAACAGGTGGGGGTCAGGGTCGAAAAAAGGCTTGCCGAGAGTAAACTGAGGTTCACAGACAGACTGACAAATGGGGACAGATAGGAGTGGGTTTGAATAAGGACAGAGAGCCAATCAGAGTCCGAGGCAGTTGGCGCCAAAGGAGCCAACACATCGACAATCATGACAGTCTTGTAGTGACGTTTTTCATTAAATTCCAAAATGAAGACACACGGGTTTACCAGCAACGTCAGTAAACATATATTCATCCTACAATCGGTTTTGAAAGCCTCTGTTTTCCAAATCGACTTTTTTTTTTCTCGGCCATTGTGAGATAATCCACAGCAACAGAAACATCACCCTGCTTTTTTCCATTTAGCCTTCCGTTACATGGTGATACATAGAACTTCGTCCCCTGGACGTCACCTCTCCACTTGCTGACACTGAAAATTCACTATGAATCCACTTGTCGGTCTTGCTTTTCAACAGCTTCAGATTCAGATTCAGATTCAGATCTACTTTATTGTCATTCTAGTACACGTGTATACAGAACGAAATGTCGATGCATCTGACCCCCACAGTTTCCTTGAATGTACAGATATAAATAAAGTTGTATTGTATTTTGGCTACGTATAGTATTTTACCATAGTGCCGATAGTGCAAGAAGAGTAGCTAACCAGATGTGCAAAATGGGCAGTCAGGTTAACAAGTCAGGTACACAGTAACATTAACACTGTAACAATAACGCTGTAATTACAATAGTGCAGAGAGCAATGTGCAAGGAGTGTCAAGCTATAAAAAAACTGCCAGTAGTGCAAAAAGTCAGATTAGCAGCCGTTTAGATTTAAGTTAACTATATGTTAGATTGACCATTTAACAGTCTAATGGCCAGGGGGACTAGACTATTGCGGAGCCTGTTGGTCCTGCACCGCACACTGCAGTACCTCTTCCCAGAGGCTAGCAGAGTGAACAGTCCATGATGGGGGTGAGAGGGGTCCCTGGTAATGTTCTTAGCATGGGATAGGCAGCGCTTCTGGCCAATGTCCTGAATGGAGGGAAGTGTAGTCCCGATTATTTTCTCTGCTGTCCTCGTTACCCTCCTCACACTACCCCAGTCGGTAGCGCTGCAGCCTCCACACCACACAGAGATACAGCTGGTCAGGATACTCTCTATGGTGCCCCTGTAGAATGTGATGAGGGAGGGTGGGGGCAGGTGGGCTCTCCTCATCCTCCGCAGGAAGTACAGGCGCTGCTGTGCCCTCTTAACCAGTGATGCAGTGTTCACGGACCAGGTGAGTTTGTTTGTAATGTGCACCCCTAGGAACTTGATACTGCTGACAACCTCCACAGCCTTGTTGTTGATGCAAAGTGGGGCATGGTTGGGCTGGTTTTTCCTAAAGTCGACAATGATCTCTTTAGTTTTGTCAACATTCAGGACCAGGCTGTTGTCCCTGCACCAGCCCACCAACTGCTGTTGTTTGTGAGTACATAGTTTTAAAAGTGCGCTTGTCAGGTTACAGCTAACTCGATTGATGCGGTAACATATTCGGGAAGTCTTGTTGCGGCAGCAGAGGCGCTGCATCGTAGGATCTGTAGTTTGAGAATTATCAGTGTTTTCATAGAGCCGGGTCATTATAGTAGATGTATATAAAATGATTTCACGGGCCAGAACTTGAACAGGAGGAGGACCCAGATGCATAACGTTTTCGAACAAGCTTTATTTTACGGGAATGGGGCAGTCATGCGCGAGAACACAAATGCCAGTGATTTGGCGATCGCTGAGCGGAAGAAGTAAGACAGAAGTCCGGCGTGGAAAAACAGAGGTAGACGAGATCGATACCAGATGCACGAACAGATACCGGACAGACGGGATCGATACCGGACACGACGGGACAGACAGGATCGATACCAGATACACGAACAGATACCAGACAAGTGGATGAGATTGATACCGGACAGGACTGGACAGACAAGATCAATACCAGAATCTGGAGTCAGATATCAGACAGGACGAGACAGACGGGAGCGATACCCGATACTGGAGACTGGAGTCAGATATCAAACAGGACGAGATAGACGGGATCGATACCGGATACTGGAGTCAGATATCAAACAGGACAAGATAGACGGTATCAAAACCAATACTGGAGACTAGAGACTGGAGTCAGATATCAGACAGGACGAGACAGACGGGACCGACACCATACACTGGAGACTGGAGTCAGATATCAAACAGGATGAGAGAGACGGGATCGAAACCGGACAGGATACACAAGCAGGACACCGGACAGAGTCAAAACCCACGTCTTGCGGGTGCAGAGGTTCGTTGACGGACTGACAAAGGGTGAGTGAGAGCACTGGGCTTAAAAAGGAGGGAAGCCAATCAAACGGGCGGGGCCAATTGGGCGCGATGGGCAACAGTGACAGTCGACTACGTATAGGGCTGAATATGTGCACGCAAACTTTTTTTTAATACTAAAAATATGACATAGATGCTTTAATTAATGTTTGGTCATTTTTAGAAAGTTGCCAAGAACAAAACAAAAACAAGTTTGTACGAAAGTGTCTTGAAAAGGCTAAATCAACTCGAAGTTTCTGAATTGACTAGATGTGGCACAACGAGATAAACATGTAATGAAAGACTCAAGGATAAAAATATGATGATTGGTAGGTAATATTTACAAGGTAGTAGTTGTACACTGTCCTAAATTGTATGTACATCAGAGAGTAGTACAGTACAGTACATAGTACTGATTTAGTGTAGAGTCCTTTTTAAGTTATTTGACAAGATAAGATGTAATTCACGTTTTATTGCATTTTCACTCATTCTTTATCAAAATAAGACAGCCCTAGAAATCTGGTTCCAATCTTTATTGATCACGTCACACGCTCACACCAAGCATTGACACGATTACAGCAAACCACTCAACACTCAATATTTTCTGAATCGAGGGAAGTTTTCTTTTTGTTTTGTCTGTACGTTCACAGAAAAATGACAAACTTTCTTCCACGGTTTACATTCAAGACATGCGGGAGATGACAGCAGGAGACACTCAAAATAATGATTTTCTTTTCTTAAAGTGACATTGCTGGGTGGTCATAAATACCGAACTTCATATTTATACACATTTTGGTAAGGAAATTATATTTAACCATCGCCTTTGACCTTTTTTTCATAGGCTTACTTTCAAAAGAAATAGGGAGGAACTGCAGCACGATGGCATAGTTCTGAGGTCTTGGGTTCAAATCCGGCGACCAGCCTTCTTGTGCGGAGTTTGCATGTCCTCCCTGTGTATGCGGGTACTCTGCTTTACTCCCACATTCCAAAAACATGCATACCAGGTTAAATGGCCGGTCCAAATTGTCCCTAGGTGTGAATGAGCCAGTGAGTTGTCCGCCTCTGACTGGCTGGCAACCAGTTCAGGGTCTCCCCTTCCCTCTGCCTGAAGATAACTGGGATGGGCTCCAGCACCCTCGGGACCCTACTGAGGATATGCGGTGCAGATAATGGATGGATGGGAAGAACTGATCGTTTATTTAAAGACACTAATCGTGTAAATGATTTCTCATGCCAGTTAGAAATACAATTTCCTGGAAATTCATAATGAGCCATCACTGGTGAGTTATTTTCAGAACTGGTCCAAGGGTGCTTTGGGTCTACCTCCTGACCCCTGAATAAAAACCTTTTTCATTTTTTTCAAACAATCAATGGCACGTGTTGGGTTTTCCCGGTGACTTTTGACATCTGTCCTTCCCCCTCACATTGCAAATGTCCTAGCTTCATTTCCAATTAAACAGCATAAGGGAATATTGCCCTTGTGGTTCTTTCCATGAAGGGAGTCAATCTGAGCAAGTTTTTCCAGAGCTCAGTTTTCCAAGTTGCACATGTTTCGGACAGTCTCACAACAGGAAATGATTTCACTAAGGGAATGTGCACGAATAAACGGAGGAAACGAAGGAAGGTCTTTAGAATACTTGGGAATGTTGGCAAATAGCACAAAAGAACACTTTAGGATTGCCACTAGAGGGACACATAGGTTCACACCAGGCTACTTGCACACAAAGGACATTTTTAGTGAAGCATCAAGAAAAGATCATCATTCGTCAAATCTTCCATCCAGGATGCTCTCAAATGAAAAGGGCACAAACTTGAAGCCTTGGCCCGAATAAAACTTGTTCTGGAACTCCACCCTGGAAACAAACAATTGAGAAGAACCGTCAATGTAACTCGACCATCTCCGTAATATGAATTCATTCATGTTTGTTGTTCTACTAATTCAAAAGCTGAAGAGCATTTAGCGCCTCTGTCTGAAAATGAACTTAATGGGACAGTTATTGAGTTCCTCTTAGTGGTTAAAAACAACCACAATCATAAAAAACGATATTGATACACCAAACATCATATGAACATACTTTTTCAAGTATTCATTGGTTGAGGAATTTGCATTTATTTTACTTTATTTGCCCAAGACACACCGCAGGAAATGGTGCCCCCACGACTTTAGTGGTTAAGTGATGCAACCGACCAACCAATCAACCAACCAATCAACCAACCAATCAAGCAAGCAAACAAGCAACCAACCAATCAGCCAACCAACCAACCAACCAATCAACCAACCAATCAAGCAAGCAAACAAGCAACCAACCAATCAGCCAACCAATCAACCAACCAATCAAGCAAGCAAGCAAACAAGCAACCAATCAACCAACCAAACAAGCAACCAACCCACCAACCAACCAACCAACCAACCAATCAAGCAAACAAGCAACCAAAACCCACCAACCAACCAACCAACCAAAACCCACCAACCAACCAACCAACCAACCAACCAATCAAGCAAGCAAACAAGCAACCATTCAACCAACCAACCAACCAACCAATCAATCAACCAACCAATCAACCAACCAATCAATCAAGCAAACAAGCAACCAACCCACCAACCCACCAACCAACCAACCAACCAACCACCCAACCAACCAGCCAACCAACATGAGCCTCACATAAAGGAAGCAGACATAACTGTATGCCGTCTACGTGTACCCCAAAAAAACTCAAAAAGGTTGTGTAAACAAATGAGCAAAAGCAAAAAAAAAAAACATGAACTATAATACAAACATGCATTAAAAAAACACAAGACCTAGAATTAGGTGTTATTGGACCAAATCTGCTATGGTTACACAAAATACTAAAAAAAAAAAGCTGGGCAAAAAATAAGTAATAAAATGGTGCCTTTTGGTTACTTTGAGTTTCCGGAGTTTGTATTCTTCCTTGAGGTTTTCAGCACTTGTTTTCTGTTGCACTACACCATACACAATTATTTAATGGTAAAATAATATGCACTGTTCTTTAGAGAAAAAATGTGGCTTAGATGTTGACGAGTACACTTTAAAGGGGTTGTCCGTAACTCGAAAATATTTAACTTCCTGACGCCATCTTCTGGTTGAAATTGTCATTGCAGCCTCTGTCAAGCCGCTTGGGTGATCTGTACTTGTACAGGTACATGTCATTCTTAGATATGCTCGAATAAACTCTTCTTAATTCATCTTTTTGGGGGTTTGGGTTAGCGTTTGGACTGTACTTGAAACAGTCCTTTTCTTACTTTCATCATTTTCATCCTAGAATAAAAGTAAACAACGAGCACAAGTGTGAAATCACTATATACCCCATCTGCCTCCTTTCTTTTAGCCAAATGCGCCCCGTGGAGGAAACACCAATGATAATAAAAGTATATAGGCGCGGTTAAAAAAAATATAGATAAAGGCTCTTTGAACTCAGTTGGGCATTGTTAACACATACTTAATAGATAAAATATTGATTTGAAACTTTTTAAGGGCACCTCAAACTACGAACCACACCTTTAAATACCATTGGAGTCACTTTATTTAAAATTTAACCGTTAAATAAAAAGGCGCATTCAGGTGGTAGAAAAAGATAATTCATTAAAATATGAATTGATTTAGATAAAAAGCAAAAATACCTGAACTATCATATTTATCTGCATTTAAAAAAAACAGAAAACATTGTCACAGACCAGAACGGACACAGGACTCAATTGCATGCATTTCTCAGATTTTATCGAAAAAGAGAGTGAGAGTAAGGCTTGCTTGATCCGAGGACTGGCGGAGAGCGGGAATGAGCAAGGCTGGAGTGACACTTCCGTGTCGGAAGAAGACAGTCAGGAATGGCAAGTCGTTTGACCAGGGCTGGAGATCAGAGGCGATGTTAAATTCGTAATAGTGGTTGTAGGCAGGCGGCAGGCAAAACAGGCGTAGTCAGGTTCGGAAACGGGTCGAAAAACGGGAATCAGGCAGGAAACAGGTTTTAACAGGGACAAAGTCGGACGGGAATGCTCACTGAGTGAAACACAACAGCTCGCAACGATCTGACAAAGTTTGAACTGAAGTCGGGGGCTTAAGAAGGGTGTGGCCACCAATCAGCTTGTCCGGGCTGTTGGCGCCAATCAAGCTGCCACAGGTGTTCCGAATAGGGCAATTATGACACCCATGGGTTGAGACATTTGCATTTATTTTACATAACATGAACCACACCTATCAGGAGCTGACATTGCTGCTATGAGTACCCAAAAATCCAAATTCTTGGGAAATGCCGGGCAAAAAAACTAAGAAGAAACCGTGCTTTTTAGTCACTTTAAGTTCCTTTAGCTTCTTAGCACCTGTTTTCAGTCACACATCTACTGGTCAAAAAACGTGCTGTCCCTTTAAACTACATCAGACCCAAACTGGACAACAGACGGGCTGTTGCTACTCGAAGCCACTTTGATGTCGTTGCTACGGTACTTGAAGCCTGTCGTATGCTCGCTGACCTCATAGAATGAGAAAGGAATGTCTGCAAGCCCTGGCAAATATTTATGCAGCCCTAACCATTAGAGGGCACCACTTGAAAAAGTGACAAGAAACGAGAATTCCTTTCACGGGTCGAATGGAAAAACTAGCACGGGATACTCTTCCTTTGCATATTACTCATCAGCACGCCTATGTGAAGAGAGGGCATCGAAGCGGAGGGTCCACGCCGGCGAGTGTCAATTGCCACTGTAACTATTTCCATTCGCTGGTATCCGCGAAAAACTCTTTTTAACCTTAGCGGCTACCTGTTGAGATGACAAGCTCGTGCTTTATTAGTTATGTGCCGTTGTTCTGCATTCTCCTGCTGGGAGTGTAATGTATGGACTGCCACGCATAGCCCGATTTAAAACGAGTGGAGATGATTTATTGGCTGATTCTTTAGTGCTGGGTGTTTATCTTGGTATCACTCGAAATCAGACATGTGTGTTTACGTGTCATCTCCGTGGTGGTTTGGGTTTGCGTTTGGACTGTACGTGAAACAGTCCTTTTCTTACTTTCACCATTTTCATCTTAGAATAAAAGTAAACAATGAGCAGGGTTGGGTAGGGTTACTTTAACTTGATTACTTTCAATAAGTTTTGGATTACTCCAATACCAAATATGCTAATAAAAGACAAAAGAAACTAAATATGAATAAAATGATGACTCACAACACGTGGTAAGCTTTCTCTCCTGGCTTTGATCTCTTTGATCTCCGGCAAAACTAACATAAAATGCGACAGAAACAAAATGAAAATAAATCCAAACAGCTTGCCAACATCATTTTTGCCGTTCCATGTGTTCCGTTACTCCCCAAGCCTGCACAATATTTTGTAATTTTATTCATATTTAGTTTATTTTGTCTTTTATTAGCATATTTGGTATTGGAGTAATCCAAAAGTAATTGAAAGTAATCAAGTTCAAGTAACCCTACCCAGCCCTGACAATGAGCACGAGCGTGAAATCACTTTACACCCTCACACCCCTCTGCCTTCTCCAAGCTTATACATGGTTCCCGTGCATCCTTGAAAAGTCTTAAAGGCCATTGAATTAATTATTCTTAAAGTAAGGCCTTCATTGGCATCAAAATTAAATCCACATTTTGAAAGTCTTAAAAATGTGAACACACTAATAAGAGTTATATTTGTTTGAACTAAAATATTTAATAACATGAATCAATTGTCTTTTTTAACAATTTACCGATTTACTTTCATGACCACAGTAACGGAGGTATCAAAACGGTGATGTGGTTTCAGTCGGGCCTTTCTGAGCAGACGCATATTTTAGGTCTACCCACAATACACAAGGTATCTTCGGACAGAAACGTTTACTTTGGACCTTGGGAAAGTGTAAATTTAATGAGAAATGGCTGTCCGAAAAATGTTTTTCGCTATGGCTAAAAGCTGTGCCGGTTAATGTGTACAAGGCATCATGTATGATGTGCAAGAAATATTTGTGTTTTTTTGTTTTGTTTGTTTTGATTGTGGCTTTTTTTGTTGACTTGGTCTTAAATTTGATACCAAAAGGCATTAATAAATCTGTCAGGACCAGAACGGAAACAGGACCCAATTGTGTCTCACAAGTTTTATTAAAGGAAAGAGGAAGGGCTTCGCCATCGATCCGGTGTTCGCTAGGCGCGGGAAGCAAGCCGCTCTCGTACTCGGATTGTGATCCGTACACGGAAGTGGATCTTCCGTAGCGAGCGATGGCGGTGTCAAGGACGGAAAAACAGGTCGATAGCCGGGACAGGAGGGCAAAAACGTGGTTGGGTCAGAAACAGGTTGTAAGCCGGGTCGGGAGAGCAGACGTGGTCGGGATCAAAAACGGGTCGTAAGTCGGGACGAGAGAGCAGACATGGTCAAATTGCGTCGTAGCCGGAGACAGACGGGAGCAAAAACGGGACAGGTAGGAGTCAGGGTCGAAAAAGGCTTGCCCAGTATACACAGAGGTTTGCAGACGGACTGACAACAGGGGACTGAAAGGACTGGGTTCAAATACTGACCCCCGCGGCAGTTGGCGCCAAATGAGCGGGCACACCTGAGTCACATCAGTAATCATGACAAAGTCTAGAAAAGTTTTGAATTGAACTTGCCTTAAGCTGTAGGAATCCTATTATATTTGGAGGAATACTTTGAGAAGATAATAACAGCTAGAATGTGGTCATATGCACTACGAACCCCTATTTTTTACAATGGCTTTGAACCTTGAGCCTTATACATTAATGCATCTCACTGTGAATATGTGAAACTGGAGTGACATGCCCTATTTTGTTACAATATGTTAAAACATTTTGTAACAATGACAATAAAGGTATATTCTATTCTATTCTATTCTATTCTATCTAATTTAACTTGTTTTTTTTCAAGTAATCAAGGTTTTTTTTCGAGTGGAAAAGGTGGGAGTAATATTGGTGGAATACATGTGTCAAGGAAGACGTTAGTTTGGACTATCAATCATAGAAATAGGAGATTAAAGGCATATATGGCGTAGTTTCTACTGCCCGATCAGTGCCAAATTACTGCAATGTTGCTGCTGTGCTACTGCCACGTTACTTCTCTTGGAAAGAGAAGTCAAAGGGACATTATGGGTATTATTTAGCATCTCAAAACGTAATTGATTTGAAACGATGTTGATTTGAATAATAAGCAAGAATACTCTTAACTATCATATAATCACGCATTTCTTTTTAAATACCGGTAGGTCAAGAAATTTGCAGTTATTTTACATAACACAAGGCTCATCCAGAGGGAGCGTACATGAATGTCCGCCATCTTGCTGCTACGGGTAGCCCCCAAAAAACAAAAACCTTGTGAAAAGCTGGGCATAAAAATAAGTAAAAATGTTTTTGTTATTTTAATTCTAACCTCTGTTGTTTATAGTCTTGCTTTGTAGCCGTGTTGCGGTGACACTACTACACGATACAGCGTCATCTAGTGATCAAGTATTACACACCCCTAAGATGTGTTTAGAGGTTGTTAGTGTACAGAATATATATTTAAACACTATAAACATTTATAGTTACAGTTCATTCTTTGAATAGGCTGATAGACGTATAAAAAAGAAATACCCTTTGGTAGGGAACTTGGAGCTTGTCACAAACAACTTTATCTACTCGTTGACGCGCAAGAGTCTCCAGAATTATTTATAGGTGGCTGAAAACATGCCTGTTCAAAAGGAAGGCGAAATGTAAATCAACCACCAGAGGGTGCATTACTACACAAAAAAAAAACCCAGATAGAGCAGCTGTCTTACTGCCACGTTACAGTCACTGAAAAAACAGTTATGGGATGTATTAAAACCTTGAGAACTCTTTTGGAGTACTCTCTTCATAATAAGGCTCAGAAGATGTCACTATATGTAATTTTCCTTCATAATGTCATCAAAATTTATATGTGCTTTGTCATGGGAATTGAAGAGCCGATTCCTGATTTGGCACGATAGGAATTATTGTCCTTCTTACCTCCTCACAATGACAACAGAGGAATTGACCGATGGTGTAAATGTAGCAACTGTAATTAAGCAATGGCAGAGGCAGCATCCAAATTACATTTTGCAGTTTGGTTCTGAATTAACACACACTGGCCGGGTGTTCTCATTACCACCGCGAGAAATTCACAAAACCTAGTGACATTGTGTCGGTTGCAATTTCATGTTTTTGGTTCCCGGGTCTTGCTGGAGGCTTTGACTTTCTTTCAACTGACAGGCTCCTTCTCTTCAAATTCATCATCGCGTGTTACATCATCATAAAAGATGAGTGAAGACAGATGGGTGCTTGTACGCAGGGCTCGGGAGGCTGAACAGACCCTTCTTCTTTCTGAGTTGTGAGCCTTTCCGTCACTATAACTTTTTAGAAAGGTTAGTTGTGGGCTGAGCAGCCTATAAAGCTTCCTTGCAGCTGTCACCTGCTGCAGTTTTCCACATCTGTGACTTATTACAGCAGATCTTTCTGTTGTACCAACAGGAGCAATGTTACCCTTGCTGCTCAATATTGTGATTGAAAGGTATATTGTGCATTAGACCCATGCTAAGCTTACAACATTTTCATGTTACGAGGTGCAATATAAAGGTTTCTCTTGTACGCCATAAAATGTACAATATTAGAACTTTACGGCGTTCATGCGTATGACGGTGAGTTAAGAGTTTTATACGTCTCTAAAATGCCGGACAACTAATGGTCAGTGTCATATTAGATGTTGGTCAACTATGCTTTTGCGTCACAGCATCATACTGATACTGATATACTATTTGCTCAACTCCATCCCACAATGCTCCCGTTCTCTCTTCGTTCAGTTCGGAATCTTGTGTACAGACGCTGCCCTACTTAGGAAACAAGATACGTTCCGGACGATTATTCGTAAGTTGAATTTGTTTGTAAGTTGCTTCAGTGCTATATTTTGTATGGAATGTATGTTAATGGCTTGTATAAGTAACCTGTATTGTTTCGTAGTAAAATATAAACATTTAATGAAATAATATGCTCAATAAAGATAAAAAAAGTTAAGTTAAACTTACTTTTGTAAGATTTAAGAGTTAGGCGACTTCCTCCTCATTGGTAGAAAGTGGCCGAAAAAAAGCCATCCAACCATTTTCTCAACCGCATTTTGCTTTCTTATTCCACTTTCATTTCAAAAGAAACGTCTCGCCTCTTCTTTACACTTTACACCAACCACATTGAATGGATGCACGAGATATTAAACAATAAAAATGTCCAAGTTCTGAGCGCTGGCGATACAGTATAGTATGTTTACACACGAACTAGGAAGAGGAAGCCGGATTTCTTCTTCGGGTGGATGCTGGGTGAGCTCTCACAGCGCCTCACGCTGGTAGCGGCGGAAAGAAGCACTACACTACTTTCCTGTACAAAATCTAACTTACAGCAATGTTAGAGTATTTTTTGACATCCCCAAAAGAATTGGTTGGAATCTACCGTTTTTCTTAACTCGAATGGACGTAAGTAGGGGAGCGTCGGTATTAAACTTTATTTTGTATAGCCATGGGTCCTAGGACTGGCAGTGGCGCTAAAGGGAGTAAAAAATGATAACCATGGAAACAAACCTTGCGTTTAGGAATAATATGGAGACGTCACATACTGTACATTGTTATCTTTAGTAAGTAATATGGCTGTAACTAAGTAACCATAGGGACATTTTTTAATGATAAGGGTTTTTGGAGCATTCATGTAAAAATGATGGAAGATTGAACGACAGTCATCCTAAAAAAATATAAAGCATTGCCCAACGGCTTAAAGAACATCACTGGGCTAATGTGGAATTGTGACGTCGCTCCTGGCAATCTTTCGCATTCCTGCAGCGTGGATAATGCACTCTTAATGTTTGGCGTGCGTGTTCTCTCTGGTGTGGGTTGTGTAGGCATGTCGGAGATAGTGCGAGGAGGCGATGGATCCGCAGGGGCTTTTCCCTTATTTTCAGACCTGCTCGGGTCAGGAATTTTTTCCGTTCATTCTTTATGCACTTGACAAGCTGCTTTTGGGCAGCGATAACAAGTTCAATAGGTGAAAAATGTATTTTTTGTTCTTTTTCTGTTCACGAAAAACTGGCATGGACGGCGCTTTGGGTTTCTCACCAGTGAAGTCGCAGGGCGTGCAGGAAGGCCGACAGCCCCTCCATGACGAGCAGGATGGCCACGGTGAGGGTGGCGAAGGCCGCAAAGATGATGGCGAGGCCGAAAAAGCCTCCGCCGCTCCGAGAGGACAAGCCCAAGTGCATGACCATGGACCACAGCACCTCCGACAGCTCTGAAGGCAAACAAACAAGCTGGCTTAGATTGGAGTGGAGTGCTACTGGAGTGTGCAAGCTTCTTGCAAACAGCTCAGTCTCTGTTAACCTTTCAAATTGACTGCAGTCCCAGTCATAATTGAAGTCAATATTTTGGTGGAAAACAGAGTGCGCTGTGTTGTCATCATTCTGTGCATGCGCAAACTAGGTCACGCTCGGAACCTTGAAATTTTGCATGTGGTGTACCCTCCACAACCCTGTACATGAAGCTCTTAAGACACATGTGTCAAACTCCCGGCCCGCGGGCCACCTCCGGCCCGCCGTGTAATCATATCCGGCCCGCAAGACCATTTTACATTATTGTTAATAATGGCCCGTCAATATGAACAACGCCGTCTCATCCCTGGACATCATATTCTGACGTTTTAGTCACTGTACCTATTCCTTCAAATATGACGTTTACTATACTAAATACCAGTGGGTCGGGAACCTATGGCTTGCGAGCCAGATATGGCTCTTTCTATGAGTACCTATGGCTCAGAGACAAATTTAATTGCATGCAAATTTTCTCCATCTCGTTCAAAACTTGAGCCGCTGATCCTGTCCAGATACACTCAAAAACAAACCAAAGCTTAATTGCAAAACAGTACTTTTCAGAATATATAGGGCACGTTTTCGCTACAATTTACAGTCAAGGTTTCACACAAGAAAAAACCCGTTTGGCTGTACAACGCTAAAGAATCCTTTATATAAAAGCTCACTATATAATCAGTGTTCAGTGTTCGGATACTTTTTGATGAATCCACGGAACAAATTGTAAATACGCCAAAACACCGGAAGAGAACTTAAAGTTATTTGATTGGGTGAGTGGGAGTTATGGGTGGAGCTATGCAAAAAGTGTAAGCACTCCCTCCCATCTCTCGCCCTACTCCGTCTGCGCCAAAGGTAAGCACACCAGGCTCCCTGTTCTCATAATATTGTGACGTTTTTACAAAATAATTTGTGTAACATTTTCATATGTCTACTTTTGACAAGAAATATATTAAGGAGAGCAAAATCTTTTGGGATATTTAAGTTTTTTTTAATATACACATTGACATAGGAGCAAAGGAATTTGAATGTTATTTTAATGTTAAGTTGTTTAAGTTAAGTTCTAAATTGTATAATTTAACAAGATATTTTTATTTACAGCAAAATAATAAATACTGTATAAGTGATTTAAGGTTTAAATTTAATATTCTTGTCTGTTTTTATTCATATTTATTTTCCAAAAACATTCAGTTTAAGTGTGTTCAATAAATGTTTATCCTGGTTGGCCGCGACCTTAAGTGTGTTTTGAATTTTGGCCCCTTGTGCAATTGAGTTTGACATCCCTGTCTTAGGACCTGGCTTATAATAATTTTGGGATTTAAAACAAATACCGTTACATTTTATTCAATTTAGGTTTAAGTTTATAAAGGTAAATGGAGGAATTATTACTATCTATCTATGTATCTGTCTACCCTGGTAATATCTCTCGAGAGGGGTGACCGAGAGCAAGACAAACACATACAAAAACAACGAAAATAAAAGGGAAAAAGTAGCAAAAAACACACACAAAATTTTGTGGACCATGGCCAACCCAAATGCCCAAACACCTAAACAAATTTTAAGCACCTCGGCACACAAGTTGGTCATGCTTTCGTCCCTCCAGTGTGATAATGACTGATTACTCTCACCTGTGCCCGCTCGTTTGGCGCCAGCTGCTGCTGTCCACCTGATTGGTTCCCCGTCCTATTTAAGCTCAGTCCTTTCACTCGCCTGTTGTCAGTCTATCAGCGAACCTCTGTTTTCACAAGGCAAGCATTTTTGACTCTGACTCCCGTCTGAGCCGTTTTTGCATCCGTTTTCCCCATGTCCGTTCCTGATTTCCCCGTTTGTCTCTGTCTACGACCCGTTTGTTGACCCCGACCACAATTTGATCTCCCGTTTCGGCTAACGACTCGTTTTTTGACCCCGACCATGTTTTGATCTCCCGTCCCGGCTAACGACCTGTTTTTCCGTCTACTACAGTACGATCTCCCGCTCCGGAAGATCAATTCCGCATTCGGGACACGTTCTGATTCTGTGAGCAGCTTGCTTCCCGCGTCCAGTGAGCACCGGATCGCGGTCGCTGCCTTTCTTCTATATCTTAATAAACTTGTGATTAACGTTACGCATCTGGGTCCTACTTCTGTTCTGGTCGTTACATCCAGATGAAACGGGACGCAAGAAAGCGGCCATCTCACTCAGGTCAAGGGTGACACAACACACTCTTCTGTTCAACAGCAGGGCCCGACAGTTTTCGCTGGTTTACCCCTGCCGCATCATACAGGTGCCCTGCCCATCCCTTAGAACGTGTCTAAACATCCCACTATCCTTTTACCAAATCTCTCCATGAATTATTAATTACTTATACAGTGAGTGTTTTTAGTTTTAGTATTTTCTTTCTTGAAAATATTTATAGTCGACTTATTTATCAGTCTATCAAGTCTCCTACTTGTCGCGTGCAAATTATAAATGAAAAACATATTAAATTAGGAAGCAATTCGCACATATTTGACCTTCCCTATACCACAAAGCATGTACATTTTATATGAGCATGCAACTGATCTGAATTACAAAATAAGAAATAAAAGACATGTTTGCAATATTTTTTGTTTGTCAGATATTTTTTTTTTAAGTATAATGTACTTTAAGTTATTTAGTTGAATGTCATGAATTAACAAAAAAAAAAAAGGACAATTTTATTATATTTCTTGTTATTCCGAGTCTTTTTTATAATATATTGTATTTTTAGATATTGTTTAAAAGAACAGTGTGTTGATTTTTGCCAACTCGTGGTAAAATTACTCATTAATTCAAACATTCCACTATTAGTTGAAAATAATGTGCAAATATGACAGCTAGCAGTGAGAAGCGGTCAAAGGAGGCAGAAGAGGCAGTCATCGTAGAATTGTAGAATCAAAAATATATTAAATGGTTCTATTTATTCAGTGCTCTTTTTCATTTAATTTCTTTAATGTTAGGCATTTTCTCTTTCAGATTGCTGAAATTACAGATTTTATGAGGAATACTATTAATGCAATTCGTCTGTATCATATTACTGCATGTGCAGATGCAGAGTGAGGCTTGCAATTCTCTTGCCTCATGGCAGAGGATGTTAGTGAGACTGTAAAGTTGACTGTTTTTGGTTGTGTATTTCTTAGACTTCCATGCTATGAAATTAACCTGTTTTTATATTCCTTATATAAAAACAATCATCACACATAGTCACGTTTCTTTATTTGTAATTACGTTTCTCAATTTTATTTTACTGTGAAGTCGTGCTTATGTGTGACTTCATTTCCTGTTTATGTGTGAAATCAATAAACCACGCCTACTGACCGGATGTTGTCAGCGCGGCCCGGGGAACCTGGGAAGATGGCAGCTCGGCCGTGCTCGCTCCATTCGCGATTTATTCGTTTTTATCTGAATAATTCTGCCAACAGAGAGTTTATATCTTGTATATCTCTCACAGAGACCAAGGACTCTGATGTGGTGGTCACCTCAGCCCCAAACAACAGAATTAGCGACCGTATAGGCAAGATAACAGCAAGTAAACATCCAGTAATTTATTTTCTTGTTGCATTGACTTTTTCATTTAATGGAAGATTACCTCTCCATTAATGCATTTATTCATGGGGGGGCGGCAGTGGCTCAGGAGGTAGAGCGCTCGTCTTGGGAATAAGAGATCGCAGTTCGAATCCCTGCTCCTCCGTGTTACATGTCGAAGTGTCCTTGGGTAAGACACTGAACCCCTAATACACCCAATAAGCAGGTTAGCGCCTTACATGGCTGCACGGCCGCTATTGGGAAATGTGAAGCACAATGTAAAACGTTTTGGGAAGTCTTGACCTGAAAAGCGCTATATAGATGCAGATCATTTCATTTAATTCAAAAGGAGCAGCACATACATTTCTTTATTGCTCAAATGATGGATAAGATGTTGGTTAATTTATTTGAAAAATCTGACGACGCCTCATCAGGCACAAACCTCATCAAGCGTCATACACAAGGCTCACTCTTCTACGGCAATTTTTCTACTGGGGAAACCCAATTACGCTTGTCATGTTTGCGTTTGTGCCAAATCCTATCCTCAAGACCACCAGCTCGGTGGCCTTGGGGGTATGGCGCCCGCCCCGAGACTGGGAGGTTGTGGTTCAAGCCTCGGCCGAGTCAAACCTAAGACTTAAACATTGGTACCCGTTGCCTCCCTGCTTGGCGTTCAGCATTAGGGGTTGGAATTGGGGGGTTTGGTCACCTAATGACTACCAACACCTCAGTTGGGTTGAGTGAGGGGGCTGGGAATCCCCTCCTCTGAATCAATCTCCCAAAAAGAGTCAGAAATGACTCTAGCCACCTCCCACTAGGGGGATATGGCTGTGGGATATATATATAATGTTTGCGTTTGGACTCACGTGCATGAGCCAGGCTGAGTGCCCAGAGACGCAGATAGGAGGCAGTGTTGGAGATGCATCCCAGACAGTACTCAATAGTGTGGATGGCCTGATGGACGGCCACGTCACCGAAGTCAAACTGAGGGAGAGTAAAACATATCCATTAGCGTGTTTTATTAGATTTCAATATCAAGTTTACCTCATAGAGTCAATCCATGTTTATGGTGGAACAGCATGGTTTTGTCTTTTTACCAGGATTGGGTAGGGTTACTTTAACTGGATTACTTTCAATTACTTTTGGATTACTCCAATACCGAATATGCTAATAAAAGACAAAAGAAACTAAATATGAATAAAATTACTAAATTTTGTGCAGGCTTGGGGAGTAACGGAACACATGGAACGGCAAAAATGATGTTGGCAAGCTGTTTGGATTTATTTTTATTTTGTGTCTGTCGCATTTTATGTTAGTTTTGCCGGAGATCAAAGAGATCAAATGTCATGTCCTGCACGGTTGTCATGGCGCCCAGCTTGCCTCGCCCCTTGACACCAACTGAGACGCATTGAACTGATTGCTAGTGGAGTACTTAAACGCTCCTTTTGGGACTGCCCGTTGCCAGACCATTGCTTTACCTTGTTGAATACCTGTTCATGCCTGTTTGATCTGGGTAATGCCTAGTTTGTAATTTTGATTGCCTTTAAACCTATTTTGTTTTGTCTTTGGTCCGTTTGTGTGTTGGACAACTTTTATTTCCTAATTAAAGTGACAGATCGTCTACGCATGAGTTCCGACTTCCTGCTTCCTGGTTCGTTTCCTGACATCAAAGCCAGGAGAGACAGCTTACCACGTGTTGTGAGTCATAATTTTATTCATATTTAGTTTCTTTTGTCTTTTATTAGCATATTTGGTATTGGAGTAATCCAAAAGTAATTGAAAGTAATCCAGTTAAAGTAACCCTACCCAACCCTGCTTTTTACGTTTGTCAACCTGTCAACTACATAAACATGATGTAAGTTTTCCATGCACACAAAATATAGCCTGTCACCGTCCAATTGGATTAAGAGTGCAAATAAATCACTCGTAGACGTGCGCTTAAGTCAACTGCAATGATATGAACCACTGTACAGAAGGAATATAGGACGCACAAGACCCCTTAGTATGTACCAGTGTGTATTTTAAGCACTAGTACGTCTAGAATTTTCAGGGACAGGCCAGCGTCTTTTAGACAAACCAAAGCAAAAAGGTGCAGATTCAGCGTTTTTCACAGGAAAATACATGCAGATCAAAAAAGCACTTACAATCAAGGTCATCGATTTTTGCAAAAGTGAGTCTGTCATTTTCTGATTACAAATAATTACTGTACATTTTTAACGAACATGTTCAGGTACTGAAGATACTAAGCAACCCTGGACGATCAATACTGCATGTGTGGCATTTATGCCAATTGGAATGACTCGTTGAGAAGACCTGATTTAAAACAGATTTGTCTGTAATTTCATATTTTTTGAAGGGTTTGAGTTTGGTCTATGCTAATGGTTGAAGGTCAAATGTATATTGTAGTAAAATACACACATCAATAGAGATAGAAAACAGAAAAGGTTTTGTGACTAACTTCTCTGAGTTTGTCTGTTCCCCAAGATCATAGAACTGTACATGTTTGTATATTGTCGGTCCATTCACACCATCCTGGAACAAGACAAACCTTTCCGGTATAAAATGGGTGGGGCTAGGCCTGCGTTGGTGCCATTGCTGAAATTTGCTCCGCGCAGGTTAGGTTTCCGCTTTCCATGCTTGTCTTTTGTTCTTGCACGCATGGAATGGACTTTATGGAAGTGGCTTCATTGTTCCCATTCAAAGAGTCTTGGCTTGAGAAAACAAAAAACGGCGGCCACGTTGATGTCATGGCAAAACACATTAGGCTCGACGGCCTCTCAGATACCAGACGATATGTTCCAACGTTTACACTTGGTCGGCCAAGAACAAGAAACTGGATTTTTGATTGATAGAAAATTGGGATGTTTTTCCTTAAATGGGATCAGTAAGGGGATTTGGCTTGTTGTTTTTATTTATTTTTTGTTCCTGTAGCTTTTACAAAACAAATCAATCAAGATGACTTATGTAGGCGATAATAAACCCACCACACGACAATTATAAGTAATTGACTAAAAATGTAAATTCATTATCGCCCTGATTTGGTTTCTGACCTGCAACCACATTAAGTCTTCAATTAGGGTTAAAAAAATTTGGGCGACGCTACACAGAGAAACACAATCAGAGATTTCAATGAATGGCTAACAACTCTTTTACCAAACTTGAAAATAACACATTCAATTATTAATATTAATCACGGAGCAGCAATCTATGTTGAATCCCTTTCAAGTGTTTGAAAACAAATTGAAAAAAGGAAAAATGCATCGCACAAAAACACCAATGGGCAAACATGCTAAAGTAACCACTCGGTCTCTTACCGGCTCTTCCTCTGCATGCTTGAAAATAAGCAAAGGTCAAACGTTAGTGTTACTGCACTTCATCATTCTGAATAATCCCTGAATTCTGTCAAAAGATATAATTACTTCTTCATTTTTATTCTTGCTGCATATGTCATAGCTTATTTTTCATTGGGCTATTTTCGGATGCATGTACAATTTAGACTGGCCATGCATGTATTGCTTATGTCTCCTACCAGTTACTGTAATCCCTTGTTTATCATGGTTAATGAGCAATATGCGATAACTCAGAAGAAGCCCCACTCACCCATTTTTCATATTTAAGCGGAAAGAACAGAAAAAAAGAGCCACCATGCATGAAACAAATGTGCTCTCTTTGTCCTCGCTCTCAGCAAATGTTGTCTAGAGATTATGGATCGCGGCCAAAACAGTGTAGTTCATTTAAGGTGGGGCAAAATGGCATGCCCCAGTGTCCTGAACTGAAAAAAAGTGCCCTGCAAGCCCCCTACCCTCAGAAATAGTGAGCCAGGGATAAGACAAAACAGTGAATTTCATTTTTGAGCCCATCTCAGCTGTCCTCAGGCAGTGGGCAAGGGACACCCTGAACTGGTTGCCAGCCAGTCGCAAGGCACACAGAGACAGACAACTCACTCACTCATTCTCACCTGGGGACAATTTGGACTGGCCAATTAACCTGACATGCATGTTTTTGGAAATATGGGAGACAACCGGAGTGCCTGGAGGAAACCCACGCAAGCACAGGGAGAACATGCAAACTCCACACAGGAAGGTTTGATCCCGTGACCTCAATACTGTGCCACAGACGTGCCAACCACTCATCCGCCGTGCTGCCCTATATATATATATATATATACATATATATATATATATACAGTATATACACTACATCATTTAATCAATGAGAATAAAGACTGTTCTATTCTATTCTATTCTATTCTATAATACAGCTGTTATCTAAGGCAATATGAAATGACTTCATCATCGTGCCTTTGCCGGAATATCACGGCCTTGGAAAAATTGTGATGAATGTGCGCTTGTTGAATTACAGTTATGCACTAAGTTATCGCAAGGCAAACACTGCGATGGATCAGAGCCGAGTGGACGGCAACCTTCTGAGCCAACTGGGTGGGATTTGCAGGAATTCCTTTCCCTGGTTCTCATGAAAAACACCTCAGTGTTTATGATTCTGAAATGGAAAATCCGACTCTTATCTGTGCTGGTCCATCACAGGCCTCCCTTTGTATTTGAAAGCAGGCATTGCACCGTCTCCTCCTGCTACCAGGAGAGACCAAAACGCTACATTCTACTGTAGAAACATGGCCAGCCGTGCGTAAACAGAAAAAGGAGTTCCACTTGACAGGAAATTGTGCGATCGGCGCTAGCAGCAAGACTACTTCAAAATCAAACATATTTCGGTTTTATGTTTGATTTTTTTTTTTTTTTATGTGAACGAAGTGAGTAAAGTAGACTCCCAGGATACAGTGTCCCTGGCTTACGACGTAATTACTTTAAAGTGTGGATTAAGATTATTTATAAGCCCCTCTTTACATTATTTTCCCCCACCATACAACATCAGCAACAAATTGATATAAAATGTACACGTTCATGCGCTCATGTGCATGACGAGTTATGTCTTTTGGATGCCTTTCTGCTAGTGGTTGATTTCATATAAAATGCCAATCTGCTATAAGTTAACTTTATGGCATCATAATAATGCAGATATGGAATTGGTTGAATTACCTCCCACAATGCCTTTCTTTTAATTCAGTTTAGAATTACATGTGTTTCATAAAGACTGAGTCAGCGATACAATACTGTATGTTTTTGTATTGTATTTATCTGCTATGGTTCCCAAGACTTGTAGTAATGATAAAGGGGAAAGCAAAAACCACAGGAAAAAAGCTTGCCTTTACTAAGCAATACAAAGAAGGCACAGGAAAAGCTGCCATCGCTTAGTTGCATGGCCTTAACCAATCGACGACCGGGACTGTTATTAAAATTAAGGAGGCGATTAAAGGAAGGAATCTTTGCAAGTGAAGGTCATTAAATATATTTCATTTTTCATCCATTGCTGTTTCCTCCCCCTCTGCATTCACCCGCTACTGTACTGTACCAGCTCAAGTAACGTCAAACCGCCGGTTATAGGATTTAATTTTTCCTTTACATGTATGTTAAATTAAATGTTATTTAATCATATGCACGTATATTAGACACAAGTAGAACCAAGGGTTAAGCTTTTATTACTAAAGGTTTATATCCCCCACTATATGCCAATTTCATCTCGTGATCTTCATCTCAAAACAGATTCATGTTGTATCCTGGGGGTCGAGTATAGTGTTTATTTAACTCTCAGTGATTAAACGAAGGAAATTGAGGTGTTTTTCACTCTCAATAATCGTTGTTAGCCTGTGGTTGCTAAACAACGGGCACATCCATCCAAATTCATCGGCAGATGTTAAAACGATACAAACGTGCAGCATGCAAGTGTGAAACAAGCAATATAATCCACTGACCTCCTCTCCCTCCTCTGAGTGTTGTGAGAGTTGGTCGTGGTCCATGATGCCAGCCTCATCCTCCGTGGGCCCGTTGCCCACCCGCACCCCTCCGAACTTCTGCGTGCCCTGTTGGGTGAGCCCGGTGCATGATGAGGACGCGCCTGTTCGCTCTAAAGATTGCTCTAGATTCTCAGCAGGGGTTTCTTGCATCTTCTGTGACTAGATACAAAAGTCACAAGAGCTTTGTCGGGCTTAAAGCCAGCCTCGGTTTGCACTTTATACAACAGCATCAAAAACCCTCAACAGATTCTATTGAACATGATTTGAAACACAAAAAGTTGAGCCAGTATTTTGGGAATATGTCTACCGTAAATTCCGGACTATAAGCCGCTACTTTTTCCCCAAACTTTCAACCCTGCGGCTTATTCAGTGATGCACTCGAGTACAAAAGGTAAGATTTAGACCGGTGGAATATATGCGCCGAGGAAGACTGCAACTCCTTAGCTTTTGCACAATTTAAATTAGCGTAGACATATCCTCATCATGCTAATTGCAAAAAGAAAGGCACATGACGCAACTTTCAAGCTAAACGCAATCGAGCAGTCTGACAAAGAAGGAAACAGAGCTACTGCACGTAAGCTTTACTCTGCGAGCGTGTTGCTAGCGTGTGACAAAGTCTCTTTCCCATACTGAAGGAGGTCGACTTTGACGACTCCAGTTATGAGGAGGAAGATGAGGACGGTTTACTGTGGTTCCTACATGCACGGTATGTTTTTTTTTAACAGACCCGCCTACTGCGTCGCGAGCGTGTTGCTAGTAGCGTTTTGCTACCCTTCACAGGCACGGTTTGGGATGAAAGTTATGATATTATTATTAAAGCTTTGAAAACTCTCTCGGTGTACCATCTTTCTTTGTAAATATGTGTAACCATGTATAATATGTATTTTTTTGTAAATTTTTGTCATGTATTTATTTTATAAACTCATTCTGATATGTTTTGCACGAGCAAATGAGAAAGAAGGGGCGGGGCAAACACGGGCTGACGGGAAGTGGAGTAAAGGTGAGACGTGTTTGTGGACGCGGCCGACAATAGTGGACATATATTTTTCCCACCCTTACTTTTGGAAATATACACTTTTTTCCTTGGATTACTTTCAACGGGCACCCGGACTCTGCAGGTCTGCATCAAACCTTAAGTACCGGTATCATTTTCCGTTCATTTTGCCGGCTATGATTTTTGGACTGTGTCGGGTATGGGTTAATTTTGTGTATGTGTTGCTTTTTTTCAATGTGGGCGCATGCGGCTAATATACAGGTGCGGCTTGTGTATGTACAAAATCGGTTTTCGTCCCGAAATGTGGTGGGTGCGGCTTTTAATCAGGTGCGCTCTATAGTACGGAATTTATGGTAATTGCAATAATTGCTGATTTCTTATTTTAAAACGGCAATTATATTCAAAACAAGCCACACATGGACATAATATGAGCTGTATTAAAATTGTAAGTCATAATACTGGCCATTATGGAATTTTATTTGGGGAGGTTTATGATACAATGATATTGTATCGTTATGAATTGAATGATATATTAACGGGACAGTGTGTATTATTTGACTACAGTATGCTGTCGTATTGTGTATTGCAAACAAAAACGAGTGCTATAAAGCACAATGAAATATACTAAGTTCGACTCAAAGTGACCCAACCACACCATTTTTCTTATAATTTTCTACCCCCAATATTTTGCAAGGTTTTTTATTTATGGGGACCCTTAACAGCAAGATGACTCATTTTGTGTAAAATAAGTGCAATTATGTATTATTGACTTACAAATGTTTTGAAAAAATACAGGTTCATATGATGTTCATGTATTTTTGCTTATTATTTAACTAGAGGTATTTTACCACTTCCTGGCGCTAAATAATACACTGTCCCTTAAAAAAAAGCAAGATTGTTATTGCTAATCCTCGCACACATTTGATACAAATTAGCATTTTTTTACAATTCTAAACATTTTTAAAAGGCGATTTTGGCTTAAAATATCAGTTTTTTTCCTTACATTAAAATTGTAACATTATAAAATAAATTGTTAGCAATAATTAAAAAAAAGGATGATGATAAAATCAAGATTGTAATTTTTTTTTTTAACAAATCGCAATACCATGGGTTAAATCTGAATTTCTATAGTGAATTATTAACTATTATCTTAACATCGTCTGTTGTTTAGGGTGTCATCAGATATTTAGAGTGCTTCCAAGGCAAGCTTTAAGCCATCATTTAAGGGCAAAACAACCAGGCTCATTAATCAACACAATATCAAAATAGAGGATAGAAGCAAAAAACAACTTTATGATGCAAATGAGAATAGACTGATGGGAGCCTAATAACGGTAGGGACAGTAAAATAGACATACCAGGTGCTGTTTCCACAGGTGCTGACGTCGGAGCACCATCGTTTTCACAACCAGCATACAGGGGACGCATGCAAGAGCAATGAGAACCAACAAAACCTGGATCCCCGTCTAAAGATTCAAACACATAAAGATTAACTTGGGCTAACGCTCACTTGGTCATTTTGGGCGGTGAGAGAGTTTGCAAGAGTGCTTATGTTTTTTTTGGGCAGACTGCAAAAGCAAAGACAAGATGAGAATGGAAAAAGGAGCACCTGTCCTGCATATAGAGATTTGGTGGTGGGATCGCTGTAATTGAAAAGGCACATGTTGATGAAGTGGATGAGCAAGCTGGGAGCATCTTTGGATGTGAGCGCGTCGTAAGCCGTCCACTTGTAGAAGACCAGTAGGACCAGGTAACCGAATAGGCTGGACATGAACACAATCTCGGGAATGAAGCCCAGGAAGATGTTCAGAGGCTTTTTGAAGTACCTGCCATCAAAACATTCCAGGAATGTTAAGAATCAAGTGTAAAATCCCTTTGGAAAAATGATCCGGTTCTTTTTTTTTTTCATCAAACTTGGGTCAACGCTTATCCCAACTATCAGGAGCAAGCTCTCTGGCAAAAACTAGAAAGAAGTAAGAAGATCTTGTACAGGTCTTTTCAACCCAAAGGAGTACAAGAATCTGTGTTTCAAACTTCAAAAGAGAACAAATGTGGGGTATTCAGCCATAACTTTTGTTGTAGAAATGTTTAAAAAAGACTTAGTCCTTATAACTCAAAGAAGTCTGGTGAAAATGTACTAGTTCTCAGGCAATTTTTTGTGATGTTTTATGAGCTACGCTAAAGGCTAGCTAAGCTAAATACATGACAGGAAAACAAGATTCCTTTGTGACTTACAAATGGTTGAAAAGACTGAGGGTGACTCCAAACAGCATGTGAATGACGCCAAGGATAACCGACATTTTCATCTTGAAGGAGTTGAGGAACGTTAACTTGTTGGTGGCCACGTTCCAGATCTACACACAAGGGAGAACAACAATAGCATCATCTTACTTGCTCATCTCAACGTCAAGGAAACTAAAAAAGAATATGTATGGTTTTATTCTTATCGGTGATTTACCGGGTCGATTCCCAATGGATAAGGCCCGTTGAACACACCGGGAATTGCTGGGTCCAACTGGAGAACCCCGTTTGATTCAAGAGTTTCAAACCTTGATGACATCAGTAACTGATTAGGGTTAGATTTTTGAGACTTCCCCAAATTGCCCATGAGAAAAACTATGATGACAGGTTTGATGAGAAGAAAATTGCAAGATAATGTTGCACAAAATCAGGGAGAACTTACGACCAGTTAGCCCCTTTGGGCCCAAACATGGGCCTAACGCTCCATCCCGAGCCAAACATGTTGAGCGATTTGGAGAAGCAATCGTTGTAAATGATGCCCGTGTACACGGAGAAGATCCCCATTAGCAAGATGATGTAGCGGCCGGCAAACACCATGTTGAACATCTGTCGTCAACATTGACATCTTTAGCTCAAGGAATAGACAAAAACAGTAAAAAGTGGGATGCTGGTCTTATTTTTTGGCACCTCGTTGTCACTCTTCTGGGACAGAAGGCGACTCTCTCGAACGACTAAATAGAGAGCGGCGCACGTCATGAGGAGGCCGTGACCCATGTCTCCAAACATGACAGCAAACAAGAAAGGGAAGGTGATGATGGTGTATTGAGCTGCAACCGGAGAGAAAAACAAATGAGATTAATTCAAGTATATTCATTCTTTCTCATTTAAAAAAAAAACTACAGTAAATTCCGGACTATAGAGCGCACCTGATTATAAGCCGCACCCACCACATTTAAAGAGGATAACCGCTTTTGTACTTACACAAGCCGCACCTGTATATAAGCCGTATGCGCCCGCATTAAAACATGTAACATAATCGCAAAATTAACCCAAACCCTACTTTGAGTACCGCGATTTTAACTAAACATAATGTACACAGTTCAAAAACCACAGCCGGAAAATGATACCGGTACTTAAAATTTGTTGCAGACAAGCAGAGTTCGGGTCCCGTTAAAAGTAATCCAAGGAAAAAAAGGGGACATTTCCAAAGGTAAGGGTGGGAAAAATATATATCCACTATTGTCTGCCGTGTCCACAAACACTCACCTTTACCGGTCCCCACTTCCCGTCATCCCCCGCGTCTGTTACGCCCCTTCTTTTTAATTGGTCAGTGCAAGACTTATCAGAATAAGTGTCCAAAATAAATACAAATAAATACATTACAAAAATATACAGTTGCAAATACATATTATACATGGTTACACATATTTACAAAGAAAGACGGTACACCGAGAGAGTTTTCAAAGCTTTGATAATAATATTATAACTTTCATCCCAAACCGTGCCTGTGAAGGGTAGCAAAACGCTACTAACAACACGCTCGCAATACAGTTAATGAGTCTGTTAAAAAAAAATACCGTACATGTAGAAACCACGGTAAAACGTTCTCTTCTTCCTCTCATAACTGACATCTTTAAAGTTGTACTCCTTTAGTATGGTAAAGAGACTTAGTCAATTGGACGTCGTCCCACGCTCCCTTACTCAAAAACACGCTAGCAACTCGCTCGCAAGGTAAAGTTTGCGTGCAGTAGCTCTTTTTCCTTCTTTATCGGACTGCTCTATTGCGTTTAGCTTGTAAGCTGCGTCATGTGCCTTGAACTCGAGCGCCGCTGGCGGCTGTTAGAAAAATGACATAAATTGGCCGCATCACTGAATAAGCCGCAGGGTTGAACGTTTGGGAAAAAAGTAGCAGCTTATAGTCCGGAATTTACGGTACTACCTGGATTGATTTCCCTGTAGTTGCCAATGCCATACGCATCCACAATGTTCTGAAAACCGGATGTGAACTTGTTGGTCTTGTTAAAAGTGGGAGGGGTCTGCTTGGTCTGCATTCGGTTGAGAATCGACGGCACTGTGGAGCCGCTTCGTTCCTGTGCAATAATGCATAATGTTAACGTTTCATCTGTAAGCATTGAACTGAACCACCCAAAATATTTGACACGTATAGTACGCCTTTTTAACTGATGCCACAGGCATGCTAACAATTAGGAAGGATCATCTTAATGACAATTATCATCGACAGTTGTGCTGCAATCGAACTAAATGAACTTATGGAGCTATATGTATATATATATATATATATATATATATATATATATATATATATATATATATATATATGTAGATATATAAGATCATGTATTGACAGACATGTAGTTATCATTGGCTTTATAAAAATACAAAAAATAGGGCAGTTTTTTTTAGGTTCTGAGGGTAGTGTTGACTCGTCGCTTTCCAGTAGCCATCCATCCATCCATAATCTCCACCACTTATCCTCAGTAGGGTCGCGGGGGTGCTGGAGCCCATCCCAGCTATCTTCGGGCAGTGGGCAGGGGACACCCTGAACTGGTTGCCAGCCAGTCGCAGGGCACACAGGACAGACAACTCATTCGCTCATTCACACCTAGGGACAATTCGGACCGGCCAATTAACCTGACACGCATTTTTTGGGAATGTGGGAGGGAACCCACGAAAGCACGGGGAGAACATGCAAACTCCACACAGGAAGGTTCGATCTCATGACCTCAGAACTGTGCCGCACACGCGCTAACCACTGCGTCCCCGTGCTGCCCGCTTTCCAGTATCATTTCAAAACTGTTCACCGATACCCAAGCTGGTGAGTCCAAAACTACTCTTTACAATGGATTTCATTATTACAATAATCAGCGGAGCACTGTTAAGGAATGGCTCATTGAGAGAAGACTACCGTGTGTGCAAAAAACTCACGGTTCCTCGCCGTAGCGCAAACTGGATGGAGTCCAAATCGGACACCGGACACCACACTTCAGCGATGAGACATTTCTGGGTGACGTCGATGTTGCACAGGTTGAGGGTGTGGTAAATGGCTTTCATCTTGCGAACCTTGATGAACCAGACTCGCATTGTTTTGGAGGCGGCCTGCAACACCCGCTGACGGTGGTCCTCAGTCTGGTTCAGCACCTGGGTTGGGATAGTCAAAAAGTGAGCTCAACGTGGCGGTTAAAGGGATTTTTTTCCTTCACTACACTGTTGTTTAAAACAGATTTCTAACACCCAACTTTATTGCCCCTTACTGTATAATAAAGCAAGTGATTCATTCTGCATATTTTGACAGTTTGGCTGAAGAACAACATCTGCATGTGTTTCACAACTTCTCAAATGTAGTCTTCAAAGGCTCTTCCTGTTTTGAACCCCTGCATTTTTCCAACCTTCTCACTAAATGTCTTGACTCGTTTTAGCCAATGATTAGTTGTCCCCTACAACCTGAGCCAAATGTTCTATTGTATGCGCATAATAAGTTCTGTTGTTTGACAGGGCTAGTATTAGCGCCGACAAGCAGAATAGGTGCTTTTTCCTTTGCGTAGTAATCTCTGGACTGCACAACTTTTGATCAAGGACAACAGTCTGTTGCAGATAAGAATAATACACAGAAAAAGCCTGCTAGCACTCACAGTTTTGAGGCTAAAACTTTTATGGTGACGATAATAAACGCTATTCCATATTGGATTTTCACCAAATGAAAAAAATATATTGTTGGTGCTCTAACTAAACCTGAACTGACTGCCTTTTTATTACTTTAAAGAACCCTTTAGAGCCAGCCAGTCAGATATATAAATACAGTAGATAGATAGGTCAACAGACTAATTTGTCAGAACCCGAACAGACAGAGGACCCAGACGCGTAACGTTTTCACACAAGCAGTCATGCGCGTGAACACAAACGCCAGTGATGCGGCGATCGTTGGGCGGAAGAAGTGAGACAGAGAAGTCAGAGGCCGACGAGATCGAAACCGGACAGGACAGATGGGATCGATACAGGACACACGTTAGATACCGGAACAGTCGGGATCGATACACGAGCAAGATACCGGACAGGACGGGACAAACGGGACCGATACCAGATACTGGAGCAAGATTCCAGACAGGACGAGACCGACGGGATCGATACCGGATACTGGAGACTGGAGAAAGATACCGGACAGGATGAGACAGGCGGGATCGATACAGAATACTGGAGCAAGATAGCGGACAGGACGAGACAGGCGGGATCGATACCGGATACTGGAGACTGGAGCACGATACCAGACAGGACGGGACAGGCAGGATCGATACCGAATACTGGATACACGAGCAGGATACCGGACAGAGTCAAAATGCATCCCTTGCGAGTGCAGAGGTTCGTTGATGGACTGACAAGGAGTGAATGAGAACACTGAGTTTAAATAGGAGGGAAGCCAATCAGGCAACGAGCGGGCGAACGGGCGGACCCAAGTGAGGGCAATGGGCAACCGTGACATAATTCATTAGTAAGCTATCTTTGCAAATGGGCAGCAAATAAGTCAAGCAAGAAGAAAAATAGATAAAAATAAGGAAAACCCTCAAAATTTACCATTTGGAGGTCGTCAATGCGGCTGTTGACTCCGGCCAACATCTCTTTCCTTTCTTGTGGAGTCTCCGGACAAGGATACAGAGAAGCACGGAATCTGGAAAAAAACAATAAACATTTCATATAATCAAGGTTAAAGGAGACAGAAGGAAATGCCCCTTTAAATTGTTGGGCAAAGTCAATTGGATATTGAAAGTTTCTGCATACAAAACTTAATAACCAAGTCAAATGTTTTGCATATAGATTAAAATCACAAATAGCAGGATGAGCACACACCCCTCGCAGATCTTCTTCACTCTGTTCTTCAACTGGTCACCTTGGAAGAAAATGATGAAGACGGACTTGTGGACCTGGTCTCCCTGTCAGAAAAAAAGGAATCTATCAATCTAATAATCGAAGGAAACAGGCCTTGTTCCCTCTCTGGGTTTTTGCACTGACTGTGGTTGGGTCCTCAAGCGGGTCCTCAATCTCCGCTTTGCGTAAGAAAACGTTACCGCGACACACCCGCCACAGCATTCGCTCGAAAGTTGGGATCCTCTCTCGGCTGATCACGCCGGCCACAAAGCTGTAAGACGGCGATACATCACCAAACGTTTTTGGGGGATTGATATTTGACATTTGAACGTTTTTATATCAAAAACTATCACCCTAATCGGAGTGGAGCCCCTCTCCCTCCCTCGTTGCCCTCCATCAGGGCTGATGACTCCTCCAGCAAGTTGGGATCCTCCATCTATGTAACAGATAAGATTATTCCAATCCTCTGATAATGTGATTCAAATGTGACGAGGAACTCTACGAGACCTCATCGAAGAACTGCTGCGCGCAACGAAGAATGTGTTTGAGTTCCGTCAGCTCAAGGAAGTTTTTCTTCAGGGCTTCTTGGTTGGTGTTGATCTCCTTTAATTCGTTCTCCAACTTTTCAAAGGTAGCCTGCAAAGCAACATCCCAGACTCTCAACACTTGGGCAGAGGTACTTGAAACGAAATGCTTGATGGCTGGATAATAAATCGAATAGGATGGAAACATTTCAAACCTGGAAAAAACAGATTAATTATCACAATTTAGCGACTTTATTTGTTTTATACTCAATACATTTGACCAGGGTTCATCAACCTTTTTTAAGTTGAGAGCTACTTTTGTTAGTGATTAGCGCGAAGGGCTAACGCCAACTCCCTCGGACTCTAATTGGCCCTATTTAAACCCACTCCTTTCTGTCACCTGTTGTCAGTCCGTCTGCAAACCTCAGTGTACTCTAGGCAAGCTTTTTCGACCCTGACTCCCACCTGCTTTTGCTCCCGTCTGTTTCCCGGCTTCGACCCCTTTTGTGATATTGACCACGACTCGTTTCTGATCCCGACCATGTTTTTTGCTCTCCTGCCTCAGCTACTGACCCGTTTTTTCCCGTTCCTGACACCGCCATTGCTCGCCACGAAAGTCCCACTTCCGCGTTCAGAGCGACCTGCTTCCCGCGTCCAGCGATCACCGGATCTTGGGTACAATCCTTTCCTTTCTTCTAATAAAATTGAGAGAAACGTAACGCAAGTGGGTCCTGTCTCCGTTCTGGTCCTGACAGAGTGACCCAAAACACTTTTTAACGAAACATTTGATACTAACAATAAGGGCAAAACGATATACTATTTACAATTTAACAATTAAATGAAATAGAAATAACTTCTAAACCCGATGCCTGCATACTGATAGCTTTTTATTTTTACTGTGCTAAATTAATGTTTCCCATTTTTTCCAATTGCTTCCTTAGGTAAAGCATATTGTTATTATATTCTTAAGTCAACTGTTGGATATTGTTTAAAAATCAACATTCATGCTATACCAGAATTTTTTAAAGTATCTTTACCTCCAAATCAATCATATCCCTGGGAAAAGGGACCTCGGGATTCTCCCCCGTGTCAACAGTTGGGATGCTGGCTTTCTTGATCTCCTTCTCCACAAACCCTATTGAACAAAGTTGGAACATGGCGGACTTTTTCTTTTTCTTGGGGCCAAAGAAAACAGATGAAACCGCCCACCGAAATTACATGAAGAAGCCGCCTCAAGCACTCACTTAATTTCCTGTCCATCTCCTCGCATCGCCGCACCTCGTTGACAAACTTCCGCTGGAACACGTTCACGTCCGGGTTGAGCTGTCAATGCAAAAAGCGATTGTTCCGTGAGAATAACTCAAGAAATATTATGATATCAAAAAGGACATTTCTTACATCTCTGAATTGGACCATGCCCAGCTCTCCCAGTTCACTGACGCAACAGTAAGCTGCCTCGGACTGGAGAAACAGCTGGGCCAGGGTCATCTCCTCACTTCTGAAGAGCTCCCCCATGATGATCGTTTGGCTGCGGGACACACCACAAATAAGACTAGATTACAATAAGATTGTAAATTCTCATAAGGATTGCTCACTGGTTGATGCAAATACAGGTACCGTATTTCCTGCACTATAAGGCGCACCTAAAAGCCTTTATTTTTTTCAAAAGCTGACCATGCGCCTTATGATACAGTGCACCTTATATATGGATCAATATTAAGTTACAAAGTCTTGCAACTAAAGCAAGCGGCCGCCGACTAGATTTTCCCCCGAAGGCGAATTAGTCCGCGATGTATGCTGGGATTTATATACCGGCGTTTCATTTCCTAACCAATGTGTCACTCATCATTTGAATCAGTCACTATTGGCTAAAGTTATTTGGAAGTAAAGGGGGCGGATCCTTTTTATCATTTACAGGCTCGCATAGGCTAAAGGGGCAAAACAAAGCCTGCAATTGGCCGAAAAAGATGAATATGAATCACACGTTGGGTTGCACTACGGCATAGAGAAAACATTTTTTACTATTCTGTATTTGTAAATACTTTACTCTTCTGGATTTACTACACTCACGGTTGTAAGAAGACCATGGTTACGTATCATTATTGAACGTGATGGCTGCAAGAGAACTTAGGTGAGCTATGCGGCTTTATATTTTCCTGGTATGTTGTTTTAGAACGATCTTGATGTTTCTGTGATGAGTCTATTTTTAATCTAAATTCAATTCAAAGTGTTTGTCATATGCACAGTAAAGAACCCCGTTTACCTGCACAATCAAATTCTTACTTTGCTGTCCACACAGTTGCCAGCAAAAAATAAAATAGAAACTAAGGAATGGTTGGCATTTCTTGAATCCCAAGACTTTAACCTTCCGAATGATATTTGGAACGATGCATTTGAGTGGCATCGTACAGACACTGTTTCCGTACATATCTGAGACACGTATTTGCTTCTTTGCAAGCTTTCGGAATGTTAAGGGGGTAATAAGTTTTACTGAACTATCTGACTGTTTTGTCAACGTTCCCATTGTAGAGCCTTATTATCCGGTGCGCCTTATGTATGGAAAATATAGGACCAAAAACTATTTTTTGGGGGTGCGCCCTATAACCCGTTGCGCCTTATAGTGCGGAAAATATGGTAAATCATATTCCTATGAAATATTGTGAGGGTGAATTCAGATTTTGATCTGGTCATTATAACTTGTTAGCTTGGTGGACTATAGCGCAGCTGAAAGAGAATTGGAGGCCATGTCTATGAGCATCCTCCCTTTCCCTGTGCCCTTGAGCTCAAGGACGCAGCTGCCGTCCATCTCTGTGACAGCATCTATAGCGTCTAGAGTTTGCGTGGTCCCCATCCTCCTGCCTGACAGTTATTAAACCACCATCTTGTGGCGCTAAGCTAAAAGCTGCAGGTGTCAAAATGGAGCCGCGGGAAACATCCCTCATCCACCTTGTCACGTTGTCGCCGTTAACGCCCACACGTCAAATATAATACGGCAAAAATGACAGCTTTAACAACCAATAATGTGTTAAAACTGTTGGTGTGCGGTTTTTTAATAGACTTACCGTCAAAACGTAAAAGTGGTGAAATCTGTGGACGGTCAAGGATGCGGGATGCTACGGTACCAAGCTCTGCGTCAAGTGTGATTTACGACAGTATAAACCGGAAATCCGTTGTCAAAGTCAAAATAAGAGCACAAAGACGCTGCCTATCGAGCACGGGTTTTATTAAAAAAAGCATTTCATAAAATTAAATTATGCACCAATTCAAATATTTTGTTACGTCTTTTGAAGTGTAGTGAAAATTTGTATTCAAATCAATTTATGGTGTTAACTTTTATTTTAAAAGTCAAACGCTGAGACGTTCACAAAATGATGTAGATAGATAGATAGATAGATAGATAGATAGATAGATAGATAGATAGATAGATAGATAGATAGATAGATAGATAGATAGATAGATAGATAGATAGATAGATAGATAGATAGATAGATAGATAGATAGATAGATAGATAGATAGATAGATAGATAGATAGATAGATAGATAGATAGATAGATAGATAGATAGATAGATAGATAGATAGATAGATAGATAGATAGATAGATAGATAGATAGATAGATAGATAGATAGATAGATAGATAGATAGAATACACCTTTATTGTCATTGTTACAAAATGGGTTAACATATTGTGACAACGAAATGACACTCCAGTTTCACACATTCACAGTGAGGTAAAAAAAAAGCCAAGACGATAAAGGAACAGAGAAGATAAGGTTATAAAACAAGGAGGATAAGGTTATAGTTATAATTTACACAATATTTACACAAGTATTGATATCGTAAGGGTTTGTGTAATTATACATTTGGTGCAAAAATAGTCATCATAGTGCAAAAAAAAATAGTCGAACACTGTGCAAGGTAGGCGGTAAACATAATGCAGTCAACATGTGCAAGAAACATAGACATGTTTGACAGATAGATGGATGGATGGATGGATGTTAGATGTTCTCAGTGGATGTCACAGGTGTCAAATACAAGACTTTTTAGGCTAAAGGGAAAACATAAAATGATTTGGGATCATGAAGGACCAAAAAGCACGAAGTAAATCGTTGAGTAGAAGTGGGAGGTTCAGGTCCAGGATGTCCGAATCCTGGTCCAGGTGCTTTCTATCAAAAGAAAGGTAAACCCAACCTTAGATCTTAAACACCTGTTGGAAAAGCTCAAGTGTGGCTGGGTTTCCAGTTGCTTGGAATTTTCTCCCCTGACAGTGAGCAACATCTGGAAAAGACCCGAGTGGCTGAGGGAAACGACTGGTCCAGGTAGACAAGCCTATAGAAACACAAAACTTTGCATTTTATTTGTTTTGTCATGTTGGAAATTGAAAAAAATCGTGAAATAGATTTAACAGCAAATGGTCTAATGTTAGGTTGGTTCCTTTTTGGGATAAACTCCTAAGTGTGACATATATCCAAGTCTGTTTTCCAAAAACACTAACATTACAAGTTGGAACAGATTGGTGATTCCTCGCATTCCTTATTCAGCATTTGATACGCAAATCCGTTCGGACTCTTCTAAGTGCACCAACGGGGAGGCCTGGCATATCCCAACGCGGAATCTTCTTTTTTTTCTTTTCCCCTCCAGCATGTGTGTGCATCCCAAATGTGTGCATGGGAGGAGAAAGGGAGGGCTTTGATGACAGGGGAGCGCCGGGTGGAAAAAAAAAAGAGAGCGAGCAAGAGAAAACACTGTTGCTTGTGACTCAATTGCCCCGCTGAGGCATTCCCGTCCCGGAGCTCATGTGCGAAAGTCCAACTTTGCTCAGCGCCGCCTGACCACCACACGGACTCACGCACGTTTATGCCCGAGACGCAAAAGGATCTCCTTGAGCACGAAAGCAGGTGATCCCCCTTTGGTCCGTCCCGCCCACTGAGCAACATGGCAGCAATGGAAGCGCTGGAGTGCTCGAGCGCTCAGCTGGAGCCCAATTCCCTAACCGAGATCTCCGACGAGGATGTCCCCCGCTGCCTTGATGAGGACGATGTCCTAGCGGCGGTCAAGAAGGAGCTGTCTGAAGCGGGTGAGGCGGAGGAGGAAAAAGATGGGGAGTCGGAGCTGCAGGCCAACGGGGTGCTGGTGCTGTCCATGTTGGACAAGATCATCGGCGCGGTGGACCGCATCCAGCAGACTCAGAGCGGGCTGGAATCCCGGCAGCAGGAGATGGAGCGCTCGGTGGGAAGCATCCAGGGCGAGCTGGCCCGCCTCAGCAAGAACCACGGAACCACCGCCAACAGCGTCAACAAGATGATGGAGAAGGTGCGCAAGGTCAGCGTCAATGTCAAGACTGTTCGGGCCAACCTGGAGAGGCAGGGCGGGCAGATCAAGAAGCTGGAGACCAACGAGGCCGAGCTGCTCAAGAGACGTAACTTCAAAGTCATGATCTACCAGGTGGGTGCTGGTAGATAGATGGATGTACGAATGGATGCATAGATGGATCGATTGATAGATGGAATGATACATAGATACAGTACATAGATACAGTACATAGATACAGTACATAGATACAGTACATAGATACGTAGATAGGTGGGTGGATAAATGGATATGTGGGTGTGGCCCTCCCAAGAACCAATTAGGAAAAGCTTGACACCACACGGCAATGTCCACTAAACGCAGTATTTGAAACAATTGCATTTATTCATACTCAGCAGCATTAAGATCGGCGATACTGAAATTTAGTAAAAAAATATGTTGATTCTGTTTCTGGTTATGATGAAATTCTTTTTATGGGGACACAGACTGATTTGAATCGGTTGCAAAATGTTAGTAGATTGTTCTTATCCTGGAATATTGAAATCAGGGGTCTCCAATGTTGTTCCTGTTACCTGGAAAACCCCCTATGATCACTTGAGTAGGCTGTGGGAATGTTCTGAAAATAGCTAATCAGTGATTGGTCATTGGGATTTTCCAGGAAATTTGATTTCTTACTGGCATGATTGTTTAGTGGTTGACTAAGCCTATTTTAACTCAACTTCTAATCATTAAAACCTGGTGAAATACGGTAACAACATACTATCACAAGTTGTCATTTTAGAAATGCAAATCAGACTGGTGGGGGACCCAAGTGAGGATAGGAAAAGCTCAAAATGGATGGATGAATATCAAACTTGTAGCCCTTGGTGCTTATCAGTAACAAAACGTGCTCTCAGCTTCAAAAAGGTTGGTGACCCTTGATCTAAATGCATTCTAAGGGGAAAAAAATCACTTGAGATTTGCTAAATTTTGAGTAATGCAATTATATATTCATAGCCTTGCTTATAAATTATTGCTTTTGGGTGAAACAGTCAGTAAAATCATTGTTTCATACTGTACCAAAGACTACTTGATAGTTGACATTTTGTTTCATACCAAACAATGTAGATGAAAAAAAACTCTTAAAATGATAATTCAGAAGTCTATGTAGAAAAAAAAGCTAGCTAGTCCTTGATTTTTTTTAAGCCTTGCCCCTCCCGACCGCCCCACCCTTGGGCGTACGGAGCACTTGACATCCAGCCCAGGTGCTTGGTAGATATTTTCCTTCAGTGGCTCATAACGGATGGAGACTACAGAACAATAAAAGCCTTCACATGTGGGATCCGTTTTGCAAGTTAACTCATACGCAATCGTTTTTTTAGTTTACAAACGAAAAATTGGAAAAAAAAAAACCTCCAGTAAAGGCACATCCGACAGCATTTTTGTGCTTTGAAGAACGTGGAGGGGAGCCCGCTGTTCTTTTTATAGCCCGTGAGGCAGCAGTGGGACGCGTGAGATGTGTAATAGCTTGCAGCTTTTTTGCACAGTGGCGCAAGAACATTCAGAGTTTCCACCCTTGACTCTTGGAGCTAGCCAGTGTTTTTTTCAGGCATTCATTTCAGGCTTACTGTCTTCTTTTGATTTATTTGGGGGGAGGAGAGAAATATAGTAAGCCCTAAAACTGTCAGCAGTTCTGGGGAAACAATGATCAATTTTTGAGATTGATGAATTGGAATATGTCACAACTGATTGTCTTTCAAAGATCCTATCCAGAATGTTCTTTACATTTGGCCTCCTACATATTTTGCCAACTTGCTTAGGTTTACGTCATTGTCAAGACTACCTTTCTCTCCTTCTCTGGTGAAGATAGCTGTATTATAAAATCTGCTATCTAGTGGTAAATACTTTTAGTACAACTTCAAGATACTCCATGGTGTTTTCAAAATTAATAAAAGACCTTTATGGCTGTAATATTAAGAGTGACTTTAGGTATATTTGGGCAACTTTCTTATTTCGTAATATTTTTGATACATTTTCTTATTTTACCAAATATTTAAAAATACTATTTAAAATGTTGCAGCTTGGAGCTATTATTATTCTTTATTAATTTGTCTTTGTATTGAAAAAAAATGTTTTGATATAATGTCATTGCTGTCATGTGCCAAAAAAATAATCAATATCCATGTATTTGTAATATTGAACTGGTAATTTTGCAGGGGACTTGCAGTTTTCCACTCCAAATTGTCCACTTTAAATAAGAAAAATACTGAAAAAATAAATACCAATATAATTGCGATATATATAAAATATTTTTACATTTTATCATTATTTTTTGACATATTTTTCAGTGCCTCAAAAAAATGTATTACCTCAACATGAACTCTAAACTGACACCTAATTTTGTAATCCAAAAACAAGTAGCTTGCACAAGTTTTTTCCCCCTTGTGGCGCATTCCTACCGAATGGCAAAACACCTCAGGGAGCAAGCATGCACCTTTGTCCCAAACATGGTATGCAAGACGGACACTGTCCAGTAGACACCGATAACAACCAGATAAAGACAATAATGCTCATGGGAAGAATTTAGAGGCAGATATTCCCCTTGCTGTGGAGTCACCATGGGTCAGAATGCTGAAATGTGGAAGGTCGGCGTGAAGGTGCAGCCGGTAGGAATGCATCCCCACTGTGAGCTTGGGCGTGTTCCGATGAGACACATATTGAGACAGCTGATTCTGCGCACAGGCGGCCATTGTTCTGTATGCTCTGACTTTTCATCTAGTTCTGGAGCAAGTATGCTTCCAGCAAAAATGATCTACCCCCCTTTACGCCCTGCCCATGCCTCCAACAGTTGCACATCTTTTCCACCTCATGCAGCCACGCCCGAACCCGTCCCAGGGCCTTCTTGCTCCTCTTTTCATCTATGGTGACTTGCTTTTTAGAGTCTGAGGGTTTTTTATGTGCCTTTCCCAATCCGGTAACCAATTGAGCACATCTATTCTGAAAAAGAAAAAAAACCTTTAGATTTATAAGATTTGACAAGAAACCAAAAGTCTTCTTAACTGCCCAATGACTTGAGCACTACACTCTAAAAACTATCTATCTAGTAAGTGGCAAAAAACACAAAATATGTGACCATGGCCAACCCAAATGCCCAAATACCCAAACGAGTTAAGCACCCAAGTCGGTCATGCTTTCGTCCCTCCAACACACTCTTCTGTTCAACAGCAGGGCCCGACAGCTTTCACTGGTTTACCCCTGCTGTATCATACAGGTGCCCTGCCCATCCCTTGGAACACGTCTAAACATCCCACTATCCTTTTACAACACCTCTCCACTCACTCCTATCACCAACAAGAGCTCTAGCTTCCACTACGTTTAGACCTCTTTCCTGCAGTGCACTCATAACACCATCCATCCACGTCAATCGCGGCCTTCCTCTTGGTCTCCTTCCATTTACTTCTTGATCCTCTTCAACATTCGCTCCTCATCCATCCTCTCCATGTGTCCAAACCAACCGAGTACTCTCTTATCCACACGCTTGCTCAGTTCCACTACTACTCCAGTTCTATCTCTCACAATTTCATTTCTCAATCTATCCAATCTTGTCACTCCTAACATACTCTTCAAACACTTCATCTCAAAAACATTTAATTTCCTTCTCAAATCTGCGTTCAGGCTCCAAGTCTCTGCACCATACAACACAGTCGGCACAATCACGCTCTCATACAGTCCCCTCTTAACATACATACTCATACTCTTGTTGCTCATCACTCTCCTCAGAGCACCCAAAACCTTGCTTGCTTGATTCATCAAAAACACCTGGGTCAAAAATGGGACCATGCCATTGCTTGGATCAATTTGACCCTTTTTTCTGGTTCGTTAAGCACAGAACAACTCAGTTCTGGCGACCCATATTGTTTAATATAAAAAGAAGCGATTTTCAGATGTTTTAATCCAAACAATATATTACTTATTTGCAGAATTTTCTTGTACAAAAACCGAGCTGTTTTTTTTTGACCCAACTGTTTGTAGGGCAAAAACTCAAGCCATTATACACTTGGCAGAAAAAAATGGAGTTTATTGTCAAAAATATTATTTTTTTGTAGATTTAATGGCAGCCTTGAGATATTTTACGGTTTCATGATCTTAATCTAAAAATAAAATGGACCAACAACATAAAGGAAGGCACTGGTGCCAAGTTTGCCACAACCCAAAAGCAGGCCAGGAAATTCAAATTGGCTATTGTTATATGCACAGTAAAGAACCACGATTCCCTGCACAATGAAATTCTTACTTTGATGTCCACACAGTTGCCAGCGTAAAAATACTAAGAAACTATATACATGTATACATAAAAGAATATTACGAATATCAAAAATATAAAAATACAAAATTAACTCAAGATAAGTAAAGAAAATAAAATGAAAATAAGATAAAACACAGTTGAAAGTGACTGTAGTGCAAGAATAGTCCAAGTATGGTCCGGTTTAAAGTGTCTGTAGTGTAATAAAGTGTCCGTAGTGTGTCAAGTCAAGTCAAGTCATGTTTATTTGTATAGCCCTGAATCACAAAGAGTCTCAAAGGGCTGCACGGACCACAGGTTATTGCAAACCACGGAATATTATGACACCATCCCCTGATCTAAAACCTACATGAGGGCAAATAATAAACATATACTGTCAAGAGTGCTGAACATGTCTGTGGTGTATTGTTCGATCGGCAGCCGTTTCAGTAGGAACAATCCAGTAGTGGAGAAAGCTTCCTAGAGTTGTGTCCTCAGTGGAGATCCGACGGCCCAGGGAGCTAAGGGATCCATGAATCATGAACCGTGGATCTCAATTGCCATAATGAAGATGAACTATTGTGTTTTCCCTTTCTGTTTCAAACTGACAGTGATAATTGTTTTTCTCTCTGTTTAACTTAAGGAGGTTAGTGTTTCTTATCTGTGACATTTTTTAACACATCATTCCTCCCCCTTTTTCTCAAATTTACATTGACACCTAGTGCCAAAAGCGGAATTATTTTATAAAGTTAAATCAAGCCAAATTAGTGCCTATGTCCCAAGAAAGAAAACACCCGCAAAATACTATATACTGGAAGTCAGTTCTCTAGCCACTAAATTTAAGATTACATACACTTTATTTGGCAAATTCTGGATACAGAACAAAAGAATACTTCATTAAAGGAGCAAATATTACAGTAACAATAATGTTAGAAATGGCTGTAAATCAAATTTGCAGGGTTTCTGATTGGTTTCCACCTAGTGCCAAAAGTGAAATTACATCATAAAAGTAATACAATGAAGGCACTTATTCCCTTTCCCCTTGGAAAATAAAACATATATGAAATACTATGTTCTTGAAATAATTTTACTATTCAATAAATTAAGATTATACAAACCCTAATTTGCAAATTCGCTGAGAACCCTGTGATTAATGGAGAAAGAATGACATTAACAAGAAGAACAAGAACATGTGTCACGAACAGAACAGAATCAGGACCCAATTGCGTAACGTTAACAACAAGTTTTATTAAAAGAAAGGAGGGGCTGCGCCCACGATCCGGTGCTCGCTGGACGCGGGAAACAAGTCGCTCTCGCAATCGGATTGTGATCCGAATACGGAAGTGGATCTTCCGTAGCGGGCGATGGCGGTGTCAGGGACGGAAAAACAGGTCGATAGCCGGGACAGGAGAGCAAAAACGTGGTCGGGGTCAGAAACTGGTCGTAAGCCGGGTTGGGAGAGCAGACGTGGTTGGGATCAAAAACGGGTCATAAACCGGGACTAGAGAGCAGACATTGTCAGGATTGAAAACAGGTCTCAGCTGGAGACAAACGGGGAGATCAGGAACGGGCAGGTGAAAAAACGGGTGCGAAAACGGGACAGGCAGGAGTCAGAGTTAAAAAGGCTTGCCTTGTAACAACAGAGGTTTGCTGACGGACTGACAAAAGGAGAGTGACAGGACCAAGCTTAAAAAGGGACAGGGAGCCAATCAGATAGCCCGCAGCGGCTGGAGCCAAATGAGTGGTAATCATGACAACATGAAGAAAAATATATGAAGAAAAACACAAAAATAATAACAACAAAAAGATGGACAAGAAGAATAGGAACACTTTAGACGTATTTTCAAAGGTGTAGGCCACTGTACAACTTGCTTATTACCTAATATAAAAAGAAAGTTTGGAGGAAAAGAAAAAACAAGAAAAATTGTGCTGTTTGGAAAGAAACACAGCCTGTGGGCTTGCAATTCACAGTGCATGACAACCAAATTCCCACTCCGTCCCCTCTTTCACAGGTCCACCTAGGCCCAAATATGGAGATTGTGGTGGAAAATCTCTGGTCTAACTTTACAAGCAAGGTTGTGTGAAACACAGATCATGGCTGCGGCTCCCCCAGAGTGTTTGTTCCAAAAGTCATTGGGTACAAAGCCAGCAGACAGACGGTGGAATGGTGAAGTCATGGCGCAAGAGAACTAATCAGAGTGTGTCTTTAAGACAGATGTCCCAAAATCGCATCTATAACATACTTGTTTAATTGGGTGGAGGAAAAGGCCATCTAGTTGGTGTTCCTGTTTCGGTGAGAAACTCTGAACCAGAAATTGTATCTCGTGTTAATGTCTACGCATGGGATTGTGTACAGAAACGAATTCCTGCCATGACCAGGAAAAGGGAACTCAACGTTAACAAAAAGGTGCGTCCAAATCATCCTGCCCTCAAAAAAGCCTTAGCTAATTCACCAGTAGTCTGGTTAACATACATTGTTGACGTAAATAGTCACCAATGGTATAGAGCAAGTTCTTATTCTTTCAGTTGGGCAAAATCAGGAAAAATATGTGTCAGAAGGACCAGAACAGAACAGGAAACCCCAGAGCGTTCGTTACAGTTCTTTATTTAGGGAAGCGTACAGGGCTAGCGGGAGACGCGATGGCTGTCGGACAGCAGCAGCAAAGCTGGGAAGGTAGCTTCGGAACACATAGCCAATCGGAGAGCGGAAGGTTAGCAGGTCAAGTTTGCCGGGGCTGGAGAGAAGATCGTAGCGTGGGACGGAAGCAGGTCGGATCGGAGGCAGGCAGAATCAGGTAAACAGATCAAGACGGAACAGGTAATCAGGAGAGTCATACAGGGTACAAATGTAATCCTCAGACGAAGAGGTCTGGGCGTAGCGTGCCTAAGAAGGGAAAATTAGCCAATCACAGGGCGTCCACGTGATTGCTCCAGGTGACTCGAGTTAGCAATCACGACAATATGAAAGGTTTTCCTTTGGCTAGGTGACATTTGTGCAAAGGTTCTTGAGAAAAACCCTAAATGGCACACTTGGACTGGCTGAAAAAACACCTACTTGAGGATCAAAAACGTTTATCACACAAATAAATTGTTAAAAAATGTCACGAAGCGGAGCGGGAAACAGGAAAAAAGGACCCATTCGCGTAGACGTACTCACAATTTATTGGGGGAAGGATGAGGAGGGTGCGCAGACTCGATCCGGGGATCGATGGTCGCGGAGTGGATTAGAAATCCAAACAAAAGAAAAGTTGTCAAAAACAAACAAACGCATCAGACCAAAAACAAAACAGGATCAAATACGGGCAGATTCACAGAACTAGGCATTTGACAGGTTTTAACAGAAGTCTCACAGAAGTCTCACAGAGTTTAACCAGGTTTAACCAATGTTCCAGCAAGGCACAATACAAAGGAGCGCGCTTAAGTATTCCAAGAGCAATCAGTCCAATGCGTCTCAGCCGGTGTCAAGGGGCGGGGCCAGCTGGGCGCCATGACAACCGTGCAGGACATGACAAAAAAATCATGGATTGTAATTTCTGGATTTTTCTTTTTAGTTTATCTCTCTCACAGTGGACATGCACCTACGATGAAAATTTCAGACCCCTCCATGATTTCTAAGTGGGAGAAATAGCAAAATAGCAGGGTGTTCCAATACTTATTTTCGGCAGTAGCTTAGGAGGTCTTCAGTGATTTGAAAAGCGCTATATAAAATCACAAAAAACTTTTTTACTTCACGTCTTTCGCAAACAAGTCAGATGCAGATGAGTCATCTTCCCGAGTCACGCTTGAAGTCCGACATAATCACAATTAGTCTCCTCCTCATATGATTCCATTGTACATGTGACTTTGGTGATAAAAGGGGACACTGGTTTGTTATTCATGAAGCAAAACATTAATATTTTTTGGATCACGATGGATAAAATCGCGTGTTCCTCATGAAATGGTTTAGATCGTTTGACATTTGGTCCTCTTGAGTCACTTCTCAAACAAAGACTCCTGAGTTTTGCGTCTTTATTGTTTGGGGTGTTGCCATGTGACTCTTTATCCCTTAATTTATTAATCGATTAATTGCTTTTCCATTAGTCCTTGATCTCCTATTGTTTGCCTTTGTGAATTGTATGAGCAGCAACACCGAGGGGCGCATTGATAGGTGGTGAGGCACAGTCAGATTTAAAAATATTCTCCAGTCGGTCCCCGATGCTGTGGAATGCTCTGCCCCCTGAGATTTGATCTGCAACCTCAATGGAACTGTTTAAATCTAGTCCAAAACACACTTATATTTTATAGCTTATGAATGGCCTGTCATGGTCGCCTTGGTGACCAGTCTGCCCCGCCCTCTGGGCAACAGCTGAAGCAGTTCAACTAATTGTGTCTGCTATTTAAGGCTGGATTCTGGGCTTTGCGGGTGCTGGCTCATTATACATATCTACATATTCCCCGGTCTGTTATGCCTTGTCCTGTTTTAGTTTTAAACATTGTCCGTTCTGTTATGCCTTGTCTTGTTTAGTTGAGTTGGAAGAAACTTGTTTGTTTTGTCATGTCCCAGAGTTATGGACAACTATTATTTTGTTAAATAAAACCTATGGATCGTCAACGCATTTGAGTTCTCCCTTCCTGCCTCCTGCTTCCGTTCTGGTCCGGTCACTCCTTCGACCCCACCACGCCTCGTGACATGGCCTGTATTTTCTGTTGAAAATATCTGTGTATTATTTGTTATTGTAACATCTATTGCAGCCTGGTCACCCTTCTCAAGGTTTCCTCGTTTTACTTATGAGGTTTTTGAGTTTTTCCTTGCCCTCATGTAGGTTTCAGATCAGGGGATGGTGTAATACTAGTCTGTAATTTGCAATAATCAGTGGTCTGTGCTGCCCTTTGAGACTGCTTGTGATTAAGGGCGTCACATATAAACATGACTTGACTTGACTCATCCTGAGGTTTTTTTGAGTTTTTCCTTGCCCTCATGTAGGTTTGAGATCAGGGGATGGTGTAATAATAGTCTGTAATTTGCAATAACCAGTGGTCTGTGCAGCCCTTTGAGACTCCTTGTGATTAAGGGCGTCACATATAAACATGACTTGACATTTCTTGAGGTTTTTGAGTTTTTCCTTGCCCTCATGTAGGTTTTAGATCAGGGGATGAAATAAAAGTATGTAGTTTGCAATAGTCTGTGCAGCCTTTGACACTCCTTGTGGTCAAGAGCTATACAAATAAACAAGACTTGACTCGACTTGGCATATTTTTCATAATTTGTTTGGCAGTGCTCTAAATCAATCTATAGAATAGAATAGAATAGAATATACCTTTATTGTCATTGTTGCAACATGGGTTGAATATATTGTGACAACGAAATTGGACGTGGCACTCCAGGTCCACGTTTTACAGTGAGGATAAGGAAAACAAAGAAGATAAAGGAACAAAGAAGATGTTTGTAGTGTCCTTGTTGCAGGCTTTGTTAGTTTGTTTAGTGAAGCACTAAGAAAATAGTTTATTGTCTTACCTCAATTTATTAATGATGCCTATGTGCTGCTTCTTTTGGATAGAAGCATCGATAGATAGTCAATTCTCCATGCAAACAAAGCAAAATAAATACTAGTCGGCTTAGCTTGCTGTTAGCTTGCTGACGCTATCACGAATTATTTTGTTGGAGGCTAATTTGTGCGCTAAATCTAAATCTTTAGTCTAACTATTGCCCTCTGTCATGAGGCAAGAGAATTGCAGGCCTCAACCTGCATCTCCAGATGCTAAGCAGAGTAATAAGTTATGTGGTAAATTACAAGTAATATAAAATGTAAAAAATCAGCGAGTTAAATGAGAAACTACTTTAACACTGAATAAATATAACTGTTTCATTTATTTCAAACATTATATTTCTACCAGCTCGGCTCGGTGGCCTTGGGGGTATGGCGCCCGCCCCGAGACTGGGAGGTTGTGGTTCAAGCCTCGGCCGAGTCATACCTAAGACTTAAACATTGGTACCCGTTGCCTCCCTGCTTGGCGTTCAGCATTAATGTTTGGAATTGGGGGGTTTGGTCACCTAATGACTCCCAACACCTCAGTTGGGTGGAGCGAGGGGGCTGGGAATCCCCTCCTCTAAATCAATCTCCCAAAAAGAGTCAGAAATGACTCTAGCCACCTCCCACTAGGGGGATATGGCTGTGGTATATATATGAATGACTCGGCCGGGGCGCGAACCCTGGGAGGTTCGGGTTCGCGCCCCGGCCGAGTCATTCCTAAGACTTAAAAGTGGTCGGCGGCGCCCTCTGTTGGCTGCGGCTGCATCGGCTCGCTACAACGGGTCAGGTGCAATCGACATTTCGTTCTGTGTACATTGTTACACAGAATGACAATACAAGGAAATTATTATTATTATTATTATTATTATTATTATTATTATTATTATTATTATTATTATTATTATTATTATTATTATTATTATTATTATTATTATTATTATTATTATTATTATTATTATTATTATTATTATTATTATTATTATTATTATTATTATTATTATTATTATTATTATTATATATATATATATATATATATATATATATATATATATATATATATATATATATATATATATATATATATATATATATATATATATATATATATATATATATATATATATATATATATATATATATATATATATAACATATTTCTATGCCTCCTCTGACTGCACCTCACTGCCTCTATCAATAGGAAACAAATGAAAAGGACAAAAAACCTCCGTAAAACCCTTTTTTGCCACAGGTGTCTCGGTCCGTGGTCGAAAACCAACGTCGGCTCCCTAAACGGCTCTCGATTTCGTACTTCTGCTGAGGGAGCGAGCATTCCAGCGATTCTGACATTCCTGCAACGTTGAAAGCGTTGGGCCGCAGGGCGCGAATACAAACAGCAGTGTGCGAAGCTGCTTTCTTTTCCAGCTTCGTAACTCTCACCATAAATGTCAAGCTACTCTATTGTTATTTAAAATACTAACATGGGGTTGCTATGGTAATGCCAGGCCTCATATATTTCTGGTTCCAAGTTACTGATAGTTGAATGCAGGGGGAATGTACCGGTACGTACATTATATAGGCAGAATCAGGGTTTGATGCTTAGGGTTAAAGTTAGAGGTTCAAGTTATTATTCAAGGTTGGGTAGGGTTACTTTAACTGGATTAACTAATAAAATGATAACTCACAACACGTGGTAAGCTTTCTCTCCTGGCTTTGATCTCTTTGATCTCCGGCAAAACGAACATAAAATGCGACAGACACAAAATGAAAATAAATCCAAACAGCTTGCCAACATCATTTTTGCCGTTCCATGTATTCCGTTACTCCCCAAGCCTGCACAAAATGTAGTCATTTTATTCATATATAGTTTCTTTTGTCTTTTATTAGCATATTTGGTATTGGAGTAATCCAAAAGTAATTGAAAGTAATCCAGTTAAAGTAACCCTACCCAACCCGGTTATTATTCCAGTGTATCAAGCAAGAGTGAATATGTCTTTTTTCCCTATTTGACATGAAAATGTTCAAAAGTAAGTTCCGGGAAAAACTAACCATGACAAGCTCCGTCTTGCAGGCAGCGCCACAAGGGAAAAAAAAGCAAATGCTTCTCGACTTCTTCACTTTCCCATGTTTGTAACCCAGGAAACGCTTCACCAAATCTCAATCTTGGGTTCCGGGCACCGTCTCCCCGGACAAGTGCTGCAAAAACACAGCGTGGCCGGAGAGAACGCAGAAATATTTGTTACGTTGCCATGGCGCCCATGCTGACCTGTCTTAGAATCGCTCTCATTTTCCGACAAGGTAACCACAAAGGAATTGGAGCTCAAGCAGGTGTGTGAACTGAGGAATGAAGAACATTTTTGCTTATGGAAGGAAATGAATAAAAAAACAAAACAATAAAATATAATAATAGAGGAATAAAGAGGGAGCAGCCATGTTCCAGTGCTTGAGCAGCCGGGCCGGGTGACTCATCCCTGACTCTCCCCCCGCGGGTGCAGAGTTGTGGCATGCCATCACTTTATATAGAAATCTTCAGCTTCCATTGAAGGCAAGCGCTGGAAAGAGACCGAGGCTTGCTTTTCTCTCAAGGTTTCAAGCATGTGTGTTCTTTCCCATGCTGCTTTTTCCCAAAACGTTTCCCCACGATACTCAGTCCCAGCTATAAAAAATAAATTAAAAAAAGAAATTCCCTTGTTACACTCGCATTACAGAGATAAAAATATCTTCTGGCTTCTTGCCAAAGAATACGAATCAGAAAAAACGGGTCCCGGGTTAAAAAGGCTTGCCTTGTAACAACAGAGGTTTGCTGACGGACTGACAAAAGGAGAGTGACAGGACCAGGCTTAAAAAGGGACAGAGAGCCAATCAGATAGCCCGCAGCGGCTGGTGCCAAATGAGTGGTAATCATGACAACATGAAGAAAAATATATGAAGAAAAACACAAAAATAAAAACAACAAAAATATGGACAAGAAGAATAGGAACACTTTAGAAGTCTTTTCAAAGGTGTAGAATAAGAAAGAAATGAAGAGCAAAAAATAAAAAAGTCAAGTTATTTTGAGTTGTAATGTCACCTTTGGTCACTAGATGGCAGACATGTTGCACTTAAGTTACATTTGAGCTGGTTTTACTACAGTAAAGATTGGCCTAAATATTTTTGTTGGGTATTTGTAACACAAGTCTAACTTAAAAACACCAAAAATTAAGGTTAGTTGGTTTTTGAGGAAAACTGTCACGTCCAGAACAGAGGGTAGACCAAAACACGTAACGTTTATCACAAGTTTATAGAGATAGAGAGAGGAAGGGCAGCGCCCACGATCCGGTGCTCGCTAGACGTGGGAAGCAAGTCGCTCTCGCACTCGGATTGTGATCCGAATATGGAAGTGGATCTTCCGTAGCGAGCGATGGCGGTGTCAGGGACGGAAAAACAGGTCGGTAACAGGTGGGCAAGCAAGGTGTGGTTGGGGTCGGAAACGAGTCGTAAGCCAGAACGGGAAAGTAGACGTAGTCGGGATAAAAAATGGGTCGTAACCCGGGACGGGAGATCAGACGTGGTCGGGATCAAAACAGGTCGTAGCCGGAGACGAACGGGAGCAAAAACGGGACAGGCGGGAGTCAGGGTCAAAAAAGGCTCGCCTTGTAAAAACAGAGGTTTGCAGACGGACTGACAACAGGGGATTGACAGGACTGGGTTTAAATAGGGAAAGGAAGCCAATCAGAGCCCTCAGCGGTTGGCGCAAGATGCATTCACATCGGTAATCATGACAAAAACAAATTATTAAATGAATTTCCTTAAATGTTTTTTTGTTATCCAGCGGTTTAGTGTCTATTTTTTGATGCAACACCTCCTTACTGTTTTTTGTAACATTTACTTTTTGTCGTTCAGTCAATTTTTGGTGCATATCACTGCACAAGTAATGCATTACGAACATGTTTTTCGCTCACATATAAAACAACATTCTGTGATACATTTGATTTGGAATGGTGCAGTATTTTTTGGGCCCCCGGGTAAACACAAAAACCAAAGAGGTGGCACTTTTTCAGCCTTTACAGTTCAATCCAGGCCAAAAATGTGTAGTTTAAAGTTTAGGCAGTACGCTAAATCCATGTTTGATACATTCAAGCTAAAATCCAACCTAATCCAGTCCAGACAAGACGGCATCCTACAAACACAAGCTGGGTTTGTCCTCAAGAACCTTGCTTGTTTTCATTGAGTAACGACAATTCGGTTCTATGAGCACATGGCAAAATGTGGATGAAGTCATTGCAGTGAAAGAAACCCAAAGGAGTGCATTGATGTGGGTGATTTAGAGGGCCCGTGTCAAATAGAATGTCGGTGTTTCCCTGTCTACTACTTGAAGCGCTAGTTCATCCTGACATCACTGCTGAAGTCACAACCGCTTCGTTTTATCCGGAAATGACTGGAAAATTCCTCTGTGGGCGCATGTGCGTATGAGAGGCTGTTTTTGTGAGTTAGGTAGGCCGTGTCATGGAACGTGTACTACTGTACTTCCACAATGGATGAGTGTTGCTCACGTAGGCGCAAAGAATACCCTGAAAATTTGACCATCTTAGCTCAAGTCTTATCAGGAAGCATGGTTGAAATAATGATATAATCCGCTGGTTATTATCAAATTATTTCACAATGTCACGACCAGCACAAAGGGTAAACCTAATCGCGTAACGTTTCTCACAAGTTTATTGAGATATAGAGGAAAGGTGCTCGCTGGACGCGGGAGGCAAACCGCTCACGGAGTCGGAGCGTGTTTCGAATGCGGAAGTGGATCTTCCGGAGCGGGAGATCGTAGTGTCATAGACGGAAAAAACAGGTCGATAGCCGGGGCAGAAGAGAAAAACGTGGTCGGGGTAGCCAGGACTGGAGAGCAAACGCGGTCGGGGTCAAAAAACAGGTAGTAGCCGGAGACAAACGGGGAGATCAGGAACGGACAGGTGGAAAAACGGGTGCAAAAAGCGGGACCGACGGGAGTCAGAGTCAAAATGCTTGCCTTGTAGAAACAGAAGTTTGCTGACGGACTGACAAGTGGCAGGCGAAAGGACTGGGCTTAAATAGGACGGAACCAATCAGGTAGCTAGCAGAAGCTGGCGCCAAACAAGCGGGCACAGGTGAAAGTCATCATGATTCACAACTATTTTAATCATCGAAACAAATTTTTGAACTTTTTAGGATAACACTGCCGATGCGAACTGGAGAGATCAAACATATTTAATTACCCAGCATTGGTCACCAGATGTTGGCTTTTGTCACAAGCCAGAAACGGAGACAGGACCCAATAGCGTTCGTTTTTACTCAGTTTTATTGAGTAAGAGAGCAGTGCTTGCTTCCACGATCCGATGATTGTCGGAAACGGGTAGCTGATGGCAGGAAAGCGGCTGTGGCACTCCCGTGTCGAGCGAAGATAGTCGTGGACGGCAGGAAAGCTGGTCGATAGCCGGGACGGGGGAGCAAGGGCGGAATCGAGTCCAGAAAAAAAGGTCAGCAAGAAGTATCAGGCAGGAAGCAGGGCAAAACAGGTCGATGGCCGGGACGTAAGAGCAGGGCAGAAACGGGTCCAGAAACAGGTCGGCAACACGTATCAGGCAGGAGAAAACAGGGCAGGAGATTGTCGGAGGGTACAGAGCTTGCCTAGCTGAAAGCGTAGCTTTTCAGGACGGTAACAGGGAGCCGGGGGGTTTAAAAAGTGGCAGGGAGCCAATCAGCGACCAGGGCTCCCCGAATCAGTAATCATGACAGCTTTGGCCTGATCTGGTCTAGTCTGTTTTGGACATGATGTAATATACATAGAAAATTGGCTTGTGTTTAGCCCATCACACTTGGGCCAGATTTAGTCCAAAAATAATTGTTGTATTCATCTTATGTTGTCCAAATTTAGCCCCCTCAAAAGTCTTAAATAGACACTGTGTGTCACGAACCAGGACAGGAAACAGGAATGAGAACCCAATCGCGTAACGTTACTCACAATTTATTGGGGAGAAGAGGAATGCGCGCACACTTGATCCGGGGATCGATGGTCGTGGGAGTAGATTAAAATCAAACGGATTGGGCCAAAAATAAAACAGGGTCAAAACATAGGTAAAAACGGAGCTTCACAGGACTAGGCATATCACACAGAGTTTCCCAGAAGTTTCACAGTCGCTCTGACACCAAGCAACTCGCAAGACCGCGTTTAAGTAGTACGGCAGTAATCTGTCAACGCGTTTCAGCTGGTGTCGGTGGGTGGGGACCAATTGGGCGCCATGGCAACCATGACACTGTGTATCTTTGACCACTAGATGCCACTGTATGGTCTAATGCAACCAGAAAAGAGTGCTAAAAATCACAAGGAAGTATTCAATCTAAGAAGACTTTAAGTGCCCAAAACACACCATTTTACTTCTCATTTTTTGCTCAGCCTTTGTGAGATTTTTGGTTACATGTAGCAGCTCTAGATGAGCATTATGGTATGTCAAATAAATGCTCCTTGCCCAACTTATGAGTATTTTAAAATGCGTGTTTATATGAAAGTTTGTGTGTTTGTGCATGTTATTTAAATACATGTTTTTATTTAATGAAAGATTTATTATACCACTAGGAGGCACAAAATAATGCATATCCTCACTTTTCAACCAAATTACAACTCATTTTTAATGTCTTTTCAACTAGTTTTGGTGTGTTATTAGCTTGGACATCTGTGATATGTTTTATGCCTTTATAATGAAAAGTTATTTTCCCAGTGTCTGATCACATCAAACAACAAAAACAAACTACTTCATCCGAATACTGTATGTGGCTTCCAACTGGAAAGGCTTCTTTTTCTTGATGGTTACTGCCATGGTGCAGACGCGGTGAAAGAGAAATGCTGCAGAGTGTGCAGCCTGTGGATCCTGTCAGCTGGCTGAGCTCAGCAACTGGCACACAAACTTTGTTGTGCACACAAAACATGCTATCAAATGTCCGCTACAGGTTCAAGAATTCGGCTTTTGTTTCACATCTGTAAGGAAAATTAACATGAATACTTCCATTTGATCAGAATATTCTGTAATCTGAATAATATCATAATATTCGGAAGAGTAGTAAGAACCTTAGGAATATTTCTAAGAATGTTCAGAAGAAGAAAAATGCGTAACAACACACTCTATAATGAAATATAACGTATACAAATGACCAGGGTTGGGTAGGGTTACTTTAACTTGATTACTTTCAATTACTTTTGGATTACTCTAATACCAAATATGCTAATAAAAGACAAAAGAAACTAAATAGGAATCAAATTACGACTCACAACACGTGGTAAGCTTTCTCTCCTGGCTTTGATCTCTTTGATCTCCGGCAAAACTAACATAAAATGCGACAGAAACAAAATTAAAATAAATCCAAACAGCTTGCCTGTCACAATCACCGGGATCTGGAACACCTGTGCTCAGGATTTGGCGCCAACAGCCAGGACAGCTGATTGGCGCACCCTGTCCATTTAAATCCTCAGCTTCCGGAAACAAGCTGTCTGATTGTACTATGCTACCTGTTGCCATCTGCTCAGAAAGCCCGTACCTCCGACTCTTTGCCTGCCTCCTGTTTTCCTACTTGATCTCCGTTGCCGACCCGTTTCCGAATTTGCCTACGACCTGCCCTGCCCGTCTGATTCCTGATCACATTTCCGAACACTACGACGTCCTTCTTCTCCAGCCCCGACCAACAACACGACGATTACGCCTGTCCAAGACAATTCCCGCCAAGCCTTCGCCCGCCTGTCAAGCTTCATCAATCCGTCAAACAACGGATCGAAGAATCACCCCTTGTCTTTCCTTCTTTCCAATAAAAACCAAGAAACGAGTGCAAGTGATCTCAGTTTTCCTTCTGTCCCGCCTGACATTGCCAACATCATTTTTGCCGTTCCATGTATTCCGTTACTCCCCAAGCCTGCACAAAATTTAGTAATTTTATTCATATTTAGTTTCTTTTATTGGCATATTTGGTATTGGAGTAATCCAAAAGTAATTGAAAGTAATCAAGTTAAAGTAACCCTACCCAACCCTGCAAATGACCTGTCTGTTCCGAGTTTACGAATCTTGGCGGTGGCCTTGACCTTGTAAGGACTGCCCGATTCACATGAAAAGGAATTCCCTTTCGGAAAAACGTCGACTCTATAACCTCTAATTAGAAACTTCATACATTTTCAGCATGTGTGTGACTATTAGTTTGTTCAAAAGACTTTCCGAGCGGAAAAAAACGGAAATGATACAGAATGAATTGATCATAGCTTTCAGAAAGTTGCACTGCGAGAAAAAAAACCCACACAACTAACCACAATCATGTGTTTGATTAAATATGACTCACACAACCTCTTTGTTAGTTTGTAGGCAGAGAAAGAATCATGAAAGTGAAACATTAAAAGCGTATTCCTCTCTGTTTTTATTGACCATGGTTTTTCTTCGTTATGGAAATAATTCTCCTCAGTCTTGCATGCAAAGCCTATGGAAATGACTTTCCTGATTTGCAAGAGCAAAACAGAAAGAGGCGTCGCAGCAGCAATCCGCTAAGCAGGCGTTCTCGCCAAAGCTTATTTATCTATTTTCCGAGGCCACCTTCCTGCCTTTGGCGCAGCCGCAAATGGTCTACAACAATGAGCCATTAGCTGGAGATGGAGGAAGTAAACACTTCTGCGGAAATTTGGGGCGGTTTTGAATACACTTGTGGGCATTTTGAAACGAACAAAATAGTCAACCAAATTTTCGCATAGCAAGGATGGGAATGCTACTCTCAATTCTAGGTAGAAATCTTAATTCTATTATTATTTAATAAGAAGTGTTAAAAGGTTTCAAGGCCAATACATTTTGAACGATTTTGTGTGTCCGACAGCCAATGTTCCCTCTAATTTTCCACGGGTCTGAGCGTTCACATAAAGTCGGTGAGCAACGCTTGAAACAACAGTGAGCGACCATAATCCCAAGTGTGGCAAGATAATTCATTATCAAACATGTCCAAAACTTGACATCAAGTTACATTTTGCTGAGTTTCTGGCAATACAAAATTTTTCTCTTTTGAATGAACTGACTCATGTACTATTGCAAAGGTTGTACGGCCTACAAACGTCATATGTTCTTACAATTCTTTTTATTTCCTGATATATTTTGTCGCATAATATTAACATTTTTGGGGGCTTATTCAGTCGGTTGTAAGATACAGAACTGTACTTAATCACATTTTTTGGTGGAAGTACAATGTTGGCAACAAGATACACTTGATATAATTGGAAATTATTTGAATGCAACGCAAACTTTTTCTTCTTTTTTCCGTGTTTTCTTCTACTTTTTTGTTACTTTTTTCTTTTTTGTTCTCTATTTACTAGTTTCCTACATTTCTTTCTTTTTTTTCTGGCTTTTTTTTCCTTCTTTTTTCTCTTCTTTTTGTTTCTTTTTTTCTCAGCTTTTCACTACTTTTTCATTTTGGTATTTTTTTCTTTTTTGTTCTTTTCCCCCCTTCCTTTAAGTCATTTTGTGCATACTTTTACATAATATTTGGTCATGTTGGGATTAAAGAAGCAAAAACAACCTGAAGAGCCGTTTAGGACCCGAAAAAGCCGGTTCCTTTTAGTGAGCCGAGCCGAAGAAGCCGGTTCTCGACAAACTCTACTAACTTTACTCAACTTCGTTTTACTTCGACTCGACTTCAAAATACCGCATTTAGGACACAACGTCAGGGGAACCCGTGTATTTTTACCTTCATGCACTGTAACTTTGACTTAAATCGCTTCTTAACTAGTAATTTTGAGCCCTCATTTTTGTGCGCTGGCTAGATTTTCTTGTGCGCTGAGAATGTGCGAGAAGTGCGCAATTGCGCACGCGCGCAGCTTAGAGGGAACACTGCCGACAGCTGTTTAACCCCAGATACGAGAACATCAACAAAAATCCAATAAAAACTATAATAGAAAGAACGCCTGAAAACCAACCACATTTAATAGTGTTTTCACAAAATAAAATCGAAACCAAACAGGCTTTGAGTAAACACACAAAAAAATACAAACATTTATCAGGTTCACAACTACATTTGACTAGTGCTACCATGCTAAGCAAGCTAAATAGAAGCTCCAAGTAGTTTGCTTGTGTTACCTGTCATGACTGTGATCCAGGCCAAAACCACGTCAGTGACTGCGAGTGAGAACACACAAGACAAACACACTCGTAAACAGTGAGAAAAGAAGGAAATGTTGTGACTATTCTGGCATCTAAAGTCGAATGACGTCTATTAATTGCTGTATAAATATTGTATTTGTCAGGACCAGAAGGGAGACAGGACCTACTTGCGTTACATTTCTCTCAGTTTTATTGGAAGAAAGGAAAGGGTTGCACCCACGATTCGGTGATCGCTGGACGCCGGAAGCAGGTCGCTCTAAACGCAGAAGTGGGTGAGCGATTGCAGAGTCGGGAACAGAAAAATGGGTCAGTAGCAAGGACAGGAGAGCAAAAAACGTGGTCGGGATCGGAAACAATTTGAAAGCCAGGAGAGGAGAGTAGACATGGTCAGGATCAAAAAATGGGTCGAAGCCAGGAAACAGACAGGAACACGAAACAGGTGGGAGTCAGGGTCGGAAAAGCTTGCCTAAAGTACACTGAGGTTTGCAGACGGACTGACAACAGGTGAAAGAAAGGACTGGGTTCGAATAGGGCGAGGGAGCCAATCAGAGTCCGAGGCAGTTGGCGCCAAAGGAGCGGGCACAGGTGCTTCACATCAGTAATCATGACAGTATTTCTGTCTTTTGATTATCTTTTTTGTCTCAAACTGAGTATCTACATAATTTTATTTTAACTTGGTGGTTTTGTTTTAGATAAATTGATGGCGGAATGAAAATGGCCTTACCAATTGAATCCTCCACACCATTCACATTTTTAGTTAATAACAGGGGTAATTTTAGAGCAATTGTGTTTGACTCTTTTGCATACATAACTTGAAATTACACGTTTTTTTCCTTTCTAAATTGAATGTGGAAAAAAAAGACATCTGGAATTTGGCAATTTGGAAAATAAAGCGAGAATTTGACAAGTATTTGGAGTTTTCCTTTGGAAACAGCTGCTCAGGAAAGCCGGGATCCCTCTTCCAAGGTCAAGTTTACCCAAGACGCCGCCGTACAATACGGTCATAAAACACCCATCGAGCCGAGACGTAAAACAATAGAACGGAGACCCCGCCGACCCCCTGCGTGCCCCTCCCTCATTCCCCTTCGCCTTTGATGCTATCACCATTCTTTCCACTCGGGCATCATCCCAATTTGTGCTGGGACTCGCCTCACGCGCGTCTTCCTGCGTTTTTGTTCGCATGGTGTTGTCTTCCTGTTTTGTTCGCGCAAATGGAAAATAATGAAGCACGACACGCTCAAGTGTAATTTAGTCGTGTTCATCCAGCTTCGACATGGTGGAAAAAGGAAGTCCTGACTCCCTCCCCTTTACGTCTTTTCCATCCCTTTGTGAACAATCAATGAGGCGTTGTATTACAAAAGTCAAGGGTCGCCGAAGAGGAAAATGTTTTTGGAAAGGTCTGTTGATTGACGGAAGCGGGCAAAAAACTCATTTGCGCATTTTTCAGCGGCATTCTTCCCTACGGCAGTAGCAAAACGTCGAGTCTTGTCATCGAAAGCTCCGTTTAGGCTAGTCTCTAATTGCACAAGTTACTTTGTATTTGCTTGTGGGACCTCAAAACAACGTTCAATGAAGATTCTTTAAAACATCAAGTGGTCCACCAAAGTAAACGTGGGCCGACCCAAATTGTTTGAGCGTGATATAAACAAAACTAAATTTAGATTTCAAGCAGTGCATTTTATGGCGAGCTGGAGTTTCTCAGAACCGTATGACATTTCCATTGCTTTTCTCTTCCCCTCAGGATGAAGTCAAAGTTCCCTCCAAACTCAACGTGTCCAAGTCCATGCGGGCCTCTGAGTCTGTATCGGGAAGCCGAGGTGGAAGCATGCTGGAGCTGAAGGAAGCGACGGACCAGCCCGTCGAGGAGGGCGAGGAGGGCGAGAAGGAGAACAAGCCAGTCGTGGACCTATCTTCCGATGAGGAAGCCGGGGAGATGGATGGTGTCCTCTACGAGACCCGCGCCGAGAGGATCAAGCGAAGCAGCCTTCAACGCGTGCAGACCCTCAAGACCGTCTTCTCCAAGGAGAAAATGGACAAGACCAGGGCCAAGACCAAGGAGAACTTTGAGAAGACCCGGCAGAAAACCAAGGAGAACCTGGAGAAGACCAGGCAGAAGACAAAAGAAAATCTGGAGAAAACCAAGCAGAAAACCAAGGAGAACATGGAGACCACCAAGCAAAAAGCCAAGGAAAACTTGGAGAAGACCCGTCATAACATAGAGAAGAAGATGGGAAAGCTGGGAACACGCATGAGCGTCAACCCAGAGCGCAAGCAAAAGCTGCAAACGTCCCGTAACAAAATGCAAAAGGCCTTCACCCCCGACCATGTTGTGTATGCCCGCTCCAAGACCGCCGTCTACAAGGTGCCCCCCTTCACCTTCCACGTCAAGAAAGTCCGCGATGGCGAAGTGGAAGTAATCCAGGGCACCGAGATGCTTGAGGTCTCCCAGGAAGCCGAGCCCTTCAGTGACGTGGACCAGGAGTTGGCCGACGCGGGCGACGTAGAGCTGGAGATGATGAACGGCGGAGGGGAAGACGAGGACGAAGACCAGGACCTGGACGAGGACGAGCGACGCCGCTACCTTGAGGACAACGAGGACAAAGACAGAGACAGCGACTAGATCCACCAACGCAAACGTGCAAGAGTCTTTCACCCTGACCCAAAGCTTCTTTTGGAAAGACGGAATGTGGTGGAGGGACACTGTGTTGTTTCTATTCTCCTTCAACCGTTGTGACTTTCATTCGCTCAGCTAGAGTCAGATTTGACCTTGAGAATTCTATTCACAAGCCTTTCGTGACATTCTTTTCAGCTGTCCTTGGTCAGAATACAATACTACAAAAAATATAGAATAATTGGGTCAAACATTATACCCGAACTGGGTTATAAATGGACTACTCAACATTATACAACAAACCCATCGTACAAAACAAGCCAACTCAAACAAAGAACCCAAATGAAAAGAACCCAAATACAAAATATTTTACGGGTTTCTTCTTAAATCCAACTCTTTTACTCAAATACATAACCCAAGTCAAGTCAAGTCAATCACAAAGAGTCTCAAAGGGCTTCACAGGTTATTACACAGACTATTTTTTTCAGACTATTATGACACCATCCCCTGATCTGGAACCAACATGAGGGCAAGGAAAAACTCAAAAACCTCAACATGAGGAAAATGAAGAAACCTTGAGAAGAGTCTATGCAGTAATCCAAAATGTTTGCTTTGGTCTCTTTTACGGTCACTTTGGTCCAAATGATATTGATAAGAGTTAGCAGAGCCAATGGAAAATATTAGTCATAAAACAAGCCTTGATGGGTTAGCCATTTACTTCAAGCTCCGCAAACTTGTTTAGCTAACTAGCCTAGCTAACTAGCATTCCTTTAAAGGTGCCACAACAGTATTTTTTTCGTTGTTTTCCTATTCTAAAGGTCATCAAGTTACTAACTAATAGAAACAAAAGGATAATGATGGCAGATACCACAGACAAAACGGACTAGTTTACGCCACGAGTGGGTAATAGGCCACATTCCAATTCTGGATCTGCATATGCATTGCTGACGTTGGACAGATGTTTTTTTTTTGTATTGTTTAGAGTATTATTGTTATGATGGGAAACTAGTTAAGACGTAAAAAACAACAACCAAATAAAATAAAAAATAAGCAGCTTACTCATTCACCATGTTTGTTCATGTTACCATTTGACAGGCTTGGGTAGGGTTACTTTAACTGGATTACTTTCAATTACTTTTGGATTACTCCGATACCAAATTTGCTAATAAAAGACAAAAGAAACTAAATATGAATAAAATTACTTAATTTTGTGCAGGCTTGGGGAGTAACAGATTACATGGAACGGCAAAAATGATGTTGGCAAGCTGTTTGGATTTATTTTCATTTTGTTTCTGTCGCATTGTATGTTCGTTTTGCCGGAGATCAAAGAGATCAAAGCCAGGAGAGAAAGCTTACCACGTGTTGTGAGTCATCATTTTATTCATTTTTAATTTATTTTGTCTTCTATTAGCATATTTGGTATTGGAGTCATCCAAAAGTAATTGAAAGTAATCCATTTAAAGTAACCCTACCCAACCCTGCCATTTGACGATAATCATATTAATTATCGATTATCACGTCATTTATGATCACTTCCAATTTATTTAGGTTGTTTTGCCTGAAAATGTTACACCTGCTCTCTCTTTTTTTGTTTTTAATTAATAATGTGAGCTAAGGACCAATGTATATCGAGTGAGCATCGGTAAAAGTCTGCCTGTTGAGTAAAAAAAGGCGACCACAGCTTTCTAAGTCTAAGTCTAAGTCATAAAATTTCAATATTTGTGTCACTCGTGTGCATCCCGGTCTTTAGTTTTGTTATTCTGTCGTTGCGGGTGCTAACAAGTCACTTTCAACGATTGTATGTTTCCGGATTGTTGATTTTTCCGAAATTCTCAAGCAAGGATGCTATGTTAGCCAAATCATATCCAGGGTTGGGTAGGGTTACTTTAACTGGATTACTTTCAATTACTTTTGGATGACTCCAATACCCAATATGGCCAATAAAAGACAAAAGAAACTAAATATGAATCAAATGATGACTCACAACACGTGGTAAGCTTTCTCTCCTGGCTTTGATCTCTTTGATCTCCGGCAAAACTAACATAAAATGCGACGGAAACAAAAGGAAAATAAATCCAAACAGCTTGCCAACATCATTTTTGCCGTTCCATGTATTCCGTTACTCCCCAAGCCTGCACAAAATTTAGTCATTTTATTCATATTTACTGTAAATTCCGGACTATAGAGCGCACCTGACTATAAGCCGCACCCACCCATTTTTGAGTGATCTCGCACTTTTGTACTTATACAAGCCGCACTTTTGTACTTATACAAGCCGCACCCTTGTACAAGCCGCGGGCGCCCGCAGTAAATCCTGCGACACAGTCACAGGTTTTGTCCGGGCCACGCTGCGAGATCCTCAATTAATGCTAACAAGTCACTTTGAACGATTGTATGTTTCCGGCTTGTTGATTTTTCCGAATTTCTCAAGCAGGGATGCTACGTTAGCCAAATCATATCCAGGGTTGGGTAGGGTTACTTTAACTTGATTACTTTCAATTACTTTTGGATTACTCCAATACCAAATGTGCTAATAAAAGACAAAAGAAACTAAATATGACTAAAATTGCTAAATTTTGTGCAGGCTTGGGGAGTAACGGAATACACGGAACGGCAAAAATGATGTTGGCAAGCTGTTTGGGTTTCTTTTCATTTCGTTTCTGTCGCATTTGATGTTCGTTTTGCCAGAGATCAAAGAGATCAAAGCCAGGAGAGAAAGCTTACCACGTGTTGTGAGTCATCATTTTATTCATATTTAGTTTCTTTTGTCTTTCAATAGCATATTTGGTATTGGAGTAATCCAAAATTGAAAGTAATCCAGCGACTGGGAGGTCGCTGGTTCGCGCCTCGACCGACACATACCTAATTGGTATAATGGCGGCGCCCTCTGGCTGCGGCTGCACCGACTCGCTACAACGGGTCAGGTGTATCGACATTTCGTTCTGTGTACATTGTTACAAAGAATGACAATACAAAGGAAATTATTATTATTATTATTATTATTATTATTATTATTAAAGTAACCCTACCCAACCCTGATCATATCATAGCAAAAACACTCATAAAGGTTCATTTCTGCGTTACTTTCTAGGTCAAATTTCTAGAGTTAGCACATAAAGATGCTGAAATAATCACAAAGCAGTTGGTAATATGTCACTGATTATCAGCACGAAGTGAAAGTTTCTTGAAGCCAACACAGACACGCTTAAAACGCAACAAGGAAAAGATTCTCGCTTTCGTAAGGCACACTTTACCGGAGTGGTTCGACACTCGGAAGTCCATTAACATCTTTGTAACCGATTATTGTACAATTTTTTTCATTATTTAACCACTAATAATGAATGAATAAAAGCTCTTTAGCTGGCTGTTGCTTTTTGTGTTTCTTTAGTTTGGTTCAAATGTCGACTGCTTATCAATTGGAGTTCAAAATCAAATCACAAAGAAATATTTAGAAAACAATGATATGTTTTTTTTAACTGAAACGTTTAAGCGCCATTTTCTTTCAAAAAGGCTAATTTTCTTTTGGTCTTTGAACGCACCGGGATTCCCGCGCATATGGGAGAAAATAGCCAAAAAAATAACGTGTATTTTATAAGAATTCTTCTTTATAGAATTCTTAAAAGTGACCCAAACGAGTACAAAGAGCTTTGATTTATCAGCATGTATCTTTATTTATAGCACAGGTGTCAAACAGGCGGCCCGTGGGCCAGATTAGGCCCGCTAAGGGATTGAATCCGGCCCGCGAGACAACACTCAGAGAAGCGCAAGAGAAAAACAAGCTGCCAGTTGAAATATGTCCACTTGATGTTGCCAAAGCCAGGTGCCTCGAACAAAGACACTGTACTTGTATTTATTTCTCTCTCTCTCTCTCTCTTTTCCACCCCTTTTCTCCCGCTCTGTCTCTGTCTCTTTCACTCTCTGTGTCTCTATTTTTCTCTTCCTTTGTTGCTCTTTGTCTCTTTCTCTCTCTGCGTCTTTTAACCTGTTTTGCTCTAACTTTTTTTCCTTTTCTCTCTTTTCTCTTTTTCTCTTCCTACCCTTTGCGCTTCCTTTTCTCTTTTCTCTCCTTCTGTCTTTCTATTTCTCTGTGGATTTCTTTCTTCCTCTCCCTTTCTTTTCCCCCTCTCTCATGACTTTTTATCTTTTGTTTCTCACACTCTCTCCCTCTGTCTCTTTTTCTTTCTTTGTTCCTCCCTCTCTCCTTTTCCCTCCCTCTTTCTCTTTTATTTATCCCTCTTTTTCTTTCTCTTTAATCTACTAGTCCGGCCCCCGACGGGATGTTTGTTCTATCGTGTGGCCCCTGAGTTTAAATGAGTTTGACACCCCTATAAATTTTATAGGGACAATTAAGTCAAGTCAGTCCATTTTTTTTACATCAGTAGCCATCGATGGGAGGACAGTGTGTATTATTCGACCACTAGGTGTCGCTCTGTTGTGTAGTGTGTAGTGATCGCCCGGAACCTAACTAGTTCGTACTGCTTTTTAACACTATTTGCTTTCGCATCTATTTATTCAAGGCTCATTTTGCCCATCATAGATAAAGGAAATTGAAGAAGAGAGAGAATTAGAGAAAAAAATTGCAAGAGAAAGAGAGAGGGAACAAGAGAAAAAAAATAGAGAAATAAAGGGAAAAAGAGAGAGAGGGGCAGATAAAGAACAGGATAAAGAAATATAGAAAGAAATATAGAAAGAATGAGACAAGAGAAAGAGAGAGAACAAAAGAGAGAAATAAAGGGAGAAAGAGGCAGAGAAATAACTTGCAAGATGAATAGAGAATAAGATAGAGAAAGAGAGAAATAAAGGTAGGAAGAGAAAGAGAAGAGAGAAAAATCTTTTATTAGCATATTTGGCATTGGAGTAATCCAAAAGTAATTGAAAGTAATCCAGTTAAAGTAACCCTACCCAACCCTGTCTTTGTGTATTGTGATGATAGATAGCGTCAAGTTATCAAGTTGAAAGGCAGTATAACGTGAACTTGCGTTAAGGATCCGCTAGAGAGCGCTACGCAACAATAAGAAGAACGACTGCAAACGACATCTCGTCGGGTGAGTGATGCCCCACAGTTCAGAGGATCCGGGTTCGAATCCAGCTACCAGCTTACCCCGGTAACTCCAGTTTCATCACATATTTCAAAGACGTGCACGAAAGTAGGTTAGAGTAAGTGGTTGTCTTATCTTCAGTTTTTCAGCCCAGTAGTTTGTACCTCCACTCTTCTTTTCCCCTTTTTATTATTCCCTCAATTTTTCTGTTTTCTTTCGTTGTTTATCTTCTCCTTTCCCCTCTCTCTTCTCCCCCTCTATTTCTTTATCTTGTTATTCCTTTCCCTCATGTTCATATTTTCATTTCTTTTACTTCCCGATTGTTCTTTTTTTCCTTCTCTCTTTACGATTGATTTCTTGTTTATATTCCCATTTTATTCCACTCTGCTACAATTATCTCACTATTCTTCTGTTTATTTACACTACTTAATTTATGTATTTTTTATTTTCCTCCCTTCCTTTCTTTAAAACTTTTTATTCATTTTTACTTCTTTTTTCACTTCTCTTTCTATTGTTATCTTCCTCTGTCCGTCTAATTTTCAGTTTCCTTTCATTTTTTTATTGTCTTGGGTTCATTTTCTTTTTCCTTTGCTTATTCTGTTATTACTGCCCTTTATCCATTTATCCTCTCCCTCTAATTTTCTGTTTACTATCATTTTAGTGTGTTCTCCCCCACTCATTCTTCACTTTTTTTCTTTTTCCTTTACTTATTCGTTTTTACTGCTTTTTGTTTTTATATCGTTTTTATTCCCCCCTCATTTTTCACTTAATTCTTTTTTTAATACCTTTCCTCTCCCTCTAATTTTTGTTTACACTCATTTTTATTATTTTGTTTTTTCCACCCACATTTTTTTTTTTCATGCTGTCCTTATTTTGCCGACTTAATTTTCACCCTCATTTCTTACTTTATTCTTTTACTTATTCCTTTTTACTCTCTCTCCATTTATTCTGATTTTCTTTTCTTCACTTGTTTTTGTCATGGCCAGCATGGTCGCCGTGGGGACCGGTCTGCCCCGCCCCCTGGGCACCAGCTGAAGCAGATCAGCTAATTGCGTGTGTGCTAATTAAGGTTGGGTTGTGGGTATTGCGGGTGTTGGCTCATTACACATTGTCCGTTCTGTTATGCCCTGTCCTGTTTAGTTTGAGTCGGAGGAAACCTGTACTTGACCATTCTGAGTGTAAGAATGTTTTTGTTCTGTTTCGTCCCGGAGTTTTGGACGACTTTTATTTTGTTAAATAAAAGTTATGATTGTCAACGCAATTGAGTTCTCCCTTCCCGCCTCCTGCCTCCGTTCTGGTCCGGTCTCCACCTCGTGACGGTTTTACACCCCTTATTTATTTAACTTTCTCTTTCTCTATCATTTATCTTTACTTATTATATTTTTACTGCCCTTTATTTATCCATTTTTTCCTGTCTTTTTCCCCCTTATTCTTTACATTTTTCTTCTTCCTTATTCTATTTTTACTGCCCTTTGACCTTCTCCCTCCAATTTTTATTTCCTCTTTTTCCCCTACGCATGCTTCACTTTTTTCTTTACTTATTCTTTTTATACTGCTATTTATATTTTTTTCCTCTCCCTCCATTTTTCTGTTTACACTCGTGTTTATTGCTTTGATTTCCCCCCTCTGCCTTTACTTTTTTGCTGTCCTTTATCCTTTTTGCCTCTCCCTCCATATTTTTGTATTTTCCGTTATATTTTCTTGTTTTTCACATTCATTTATTACTTTATTCTTTTACTTATTCCATTTTCCTGATTGATTTTTCATCCACAGTCTTTACTTTTTTCTTTTTCTATTTTTTGCTGTCCTTTATCCTTTTTTGCCTCTCCCTCCATATTCATGTTTTCTTTCATTTTCTTACTTTACTTTTTTACTTATTGCATTTCTCACTGTTATTTTTTCCTCTCCTTTTTTCAGTTCTGTCACATTTTATTATATAATGTACTTTTCCTCCCTTTTAATTACATTAGTTTTTTATCTTTCACTTTCATTGTTAATTGTAACTTATTGTCATTACTTGCCCCACTGTTGTTTACTTTTCCAGTATTGTCACACATTATATTTATTGCTTTTCTTCCCCTTTTTTTTCGCATTAATTTAATTTCCACGTTCATTTTCAGTTGGTATTGGTATAGTATAGACCTTTTTTCTTTTTTTCTTTTTTTTTTCATTATTAGTCTTCAATGTAGAGTCATTTTTCTTCCTATATCCACTCATGTCCTTGCTTTTGACTGACTGTTTCAAAGGTACCACCCCAGCAGGGTTGGGTAGGGTTACTTTAACTGGATTACTTTCAATTACTTTTGGATTACTCCAATACCAAATATGCTAGTAAAAGACAAAAGAAACTAAATATGAATAAAATGACTGAATTTTGTGCAGGCTTGGGGAGTAACGGAATACATGGAACGGCAAAAATGATGTTGGCAAGCTGTTTGGATTTATTTTCATTTTGTTTCCGTCGCATTTTATGTTAGTTTTGCCGGCGATCAAAGAGATCAAAGCCAGGAGAGAAAGCTTACCACGTGTTGTGAGTCATCATTTGATTCATATTTAGTTTCTTCTGTCTTTTATTAGCATAATTTGTATTGGAGTAATCCAAAAGTAATCCAGTTAAAGTAGCCCTACCCAACCCTGCACCCCAGATGGGACTTGAACCCATTAGGCCACTGGGGGTTAGGAAAACTAAGAAACATAAAGTCTCCTGGTGTGTAATCACACATGAATGGCTGCGTATATCTTCATTGCTGAATCAAGTAGTCCGGAAAGTAGCTGAGGTGAAAAGCAGATGTATCAGTGAGATACATCCAGACATCTTAAAAAATATATCACCCATAGAACTCATTAAACCGTCTACTATGGCAAATGTATGGTGGACTGGTTTTACAGTATATGACCGAGGCTTTCACCCCAGATGGGACTTGAACCCACAATCCCTGGCTTAGGAGGCCAGTGCCTTGTCCATTAGGCCACTGGGGCTGATGGCATACACCTAAGTCGGAAGGGTAACAGACCTGAAAAATAGACGTCGCGGTAAGCTACTTCCAGACATCGTTAAAAAACATTGTTCATAGAATTAATTTCATGGAAGACGCCAGCCATTGTATTATTTGAAGTCATAAATTTATAACATGATGGGATATAACAAAAGGGTCCATTCCAGATGGGACCTGAACCCACAATGCCTGACCTAGGAGGCTAGTGCCTTATCTATTACCACTACCTGAGGGCCACTCTGATGAGCTCCAGCACCCCTGGAGCCCATGGATGGATGCAGGATGTTGCTGGGTTTGTTTTTCAGTTATTTGCAGGATTCCAAGCAGTTGATCTCCAGCAAACAAGTTTCTTGTTGCTCGTATTGTCTCCACGCTGCGTTTATCTGCTGTGACAAGAACCGAGCACCGGTTGGCCCATAATGCCTGCTTGCGTCACTCCCGGAGTCACCGTAACCCAAATCGACCCCCCTCCTCCTCTTACGCAACCTCGATTGCTACTCTCCGTTTCCGTTGGATCCGTTATGCAATCGGCTTGCTGCTTTTGTTGCTGTGGAGCATGACCCCTAAGATGCTGGTGACACCGAAATACTCACAACACACAGACACACATGTGTTTTATCCTCTAGTTCAGTAGTAGCTTAACACACAAGATTAACTAATACCAAAATAGACAATGCTCTTCTACAGACGTAGTGAAAACAAATTGTAATTTCTTGCTGCGAGATGTTGCAACTCCCTCCATTGGACCACTTTTTGATTTTTTTCCCACCATGCACCAGACGTCTTTTGGACGTCGTCTTTTGGTGCATTTTAGAAATGAGTTAGTCCATAAATAGACAGTTGCTTGTGTTTATTCACAAAAAAAATAGTAGTTGATGTGTATACGTTGTGCTACAGTAGAGTGCACTGAATGAGGCATCCTTAAGAAGTGGAATTTTAAATATTTTTTCTAGTACGTATGTGTTAACAATGCCCGTCTGAGTTCAAAGAGCATTTATGCTTTATTTCCCACCGCTCCATTTTGCTTTTATCTTACTTTTTATTAGGTTTAAGGAAAGGGGGGCAGGAGGAAGTGACATCAAGCCCTTCCCTGCGTTATTTTCTTCTGTTAGTATAGCATGGAAATGGTGAAAGTCAAGTCATGTTTATTTGTATAGCCCTTTATCACGAGGAGTCTCAAAGGGCTGTACAGACCAAACATTATTGCAAACCATAGACTATGATTACACCATCACCTGATCTAAAACCTACATGAGGGCAAGGAAAAACTCAAAACCTCAACATGAGGTAAATGAAGAAACCTTGAGAAGGGACCACACATGAGGTAAGCCCCGTTCCAGGATGACCAGGCTGCAACGGAGGTTGCAATAAGAAATAAAACACAGATATTGTCGACAGGAAATATAGGTCATTCATAAGCTATAGAACAGAAGTGTGTTTTAAGCCTAGATTCAAACAGTTCCACCGAGGTTGCAGATCTAATCTCAGGGGGCAGAGCATTCCACAACACCGGGCCCAAATGGAGAACGCTCTCGAACCTGCAGTTCTCTTCTTGGCTCTTGGGACCTGGACCTGGGTTCAAATCCAGCTACCAGCTTTCCCCGGTGACCCGGTGACTCCAGTTTCCTCACACCTTTACAAAAAATGTGCATGAAAATAGGTAAGAGTAAGTATTGTTTGTTTTATCTCAGTGTGCTGGCAATCACTTTACAGTCCAGGAGTTTATACTTTCTATTCAGTTGTGTTGTTTGTATTATTCTTTCCCCTTTGTTTCCCCTTTTTATTATTTTCTCTATTTTTTATATTCTCTTTCATTGTTACTCTTCTTTTTCCTCCCCATTCTTCTCTCTTCTTCTCATTTGTCATTTTTTATATTGTCTTTAATTATAGTATCCCGTTATTCCTTTTCCCCACATTTATTTTTTTACCAACTTTTCCTCATATTCATTTCTTTTACCAATCATGTTTTTTTCCGACGCCTTTTGCTGTTTTGTATCCACACGCTGCCTTGTCTTTTTGATATTTTGTTTACTCACTTGTTATCCCATGTCATATTACTCTTCTATTCCACTTTGCTACAATTATCCCACTATTTATCTGTTTACTTGGACCACCTAATCTATGTATTTTATTTTATTTTATCATTAGTATTTTTTTTCCAGAGAATATTCTATATTATCTACTGTCTTCAGTTTTGACTGACTGTTTCCAAGGTATCACCTCAGATTGGACTCGAACCCACGACCCCTAGTTTAGGAGGCCAGTGCCTTATCCATTGGGCCACTGGGGCTGATGAAAGTAGCTGGACAAGATGAATCCCTGTGTATGTTTTCATTTCTTACTTGAGTAGTCAGGATGGCAGCAGAGGTGAAAAGCATATGTATCAGTGAGATACTTCCAGACATAATTTAAAAATATTGTTAATAGAATTAATTTCACAGAATACCCCAAGGCATTATAATTATAATTTGAAGCACTGGATCTATGACACATTAAGATACAAAGAGAGCATCCACCCCAGATGGGACTTGAACCCACAAACCCTGGCTTAGGAGGCCAGTGCCTTATCCATTAGGCCACTGGGGCTAATGAAAGTACCTGAGTAGTCAGGATGGCAGCAGAGATGATAGGCAGATGTATTACTGAGATACTTCCAGACATCATAAAAAAGCATTGTTCATAGAATTCAAACTTAACCCCCCCAAAAATTTTAACTTTAACATTTCAACCCACTGAAGAAATCATTTGGATAGAATTTTGGCCTCTTGTTAACGCCTTTAAAACAATTTCAACTAGTTTTTGGTGGGTGATTAGTTTGGACATTTTCAACATCTTTTAGCCAAATAAAATCAGGACCATGGTGTTTTTTCACATTGTTGGGAATTTAATATCAAAATGTACCATTTACCAAATTGTTCGAATTAGTTATATGACTCCATTAACTAAATACAACCTAGATTCACCCAACAATTTATGCGCGCTCATTTCTTGATGGAAAGGAGGAACAGGAAAGCCGACATTTTCACACGGGGCAGATTTAATTTCATTAACAATTTAACTAAGTGTACTCCATCGAAAAACGGCTGAATTAGTGACGCTGGAGTCTCTGGGAAGCCTTCTTCTGAACTCCTTTAGCTCTCTCCCTATTGGCCCACGTCTCCCCGCAAGATGGTGTGCCGGCTCCTCCCATGGGCATGCCAAGGATGTTTGGAATGTTCAAAACAACACCGAGCGTTTCTACGTCATCAGGGCCCCTCTGCGTCTGGATCTGCTGATTATCTCATCAGCCTTTCGTCCCGTTCCCGCCATTCCTGTAAACAACCTTTTCTACTAGGGTGCCCTGACCTCACACCACAGCCCAGCCTGTGAATATCTTTTGCATTAAATGCAATTTGTATTCGATCGTATAAAATAAAATCCTTCAACGTATTTTCAAACAATATTTGCTGGGCTTAGTTTCTCCTTCTTGCCATACTTTGAGAGTCTCAGGCAGGTGATTCGGCTTTTATATCAAAGACCCGGTATTGTTTGCATGATGCTAACATGCTCTACTAAAAAGTCTTCAAAGACTTGTGCGGGACTGATGCATCACACGTAAAGGGGGCCAAAAAATGGCTGATTTGTTCGCCCATGATCCCTGTTAACTTCCACTACAACGCAGACCCCCTTTTAAAATCATGATACAGTGGAACCTCTGTTTTCGAACGCCTCTCAGTTCGAACAAATCAGTTCTCGACCCAAAATTTCAAGAAATTCTTCCTTCGCTTTTCGTTCAAAAAATCAGAGTTCGAACGCCGGTACGCTAGGGTGCGATGCTGAGCGGTGTACGGGTGTAGATCGTGTAGATTGCCCCCACCCCTCGTGAAGAACTGTTATGACGTGCGCGCACACTTCTTTTCGCTTTCGCTTTTAATATCGGTGAACGGAGTGTTTTAGCCCCGAATTATGCCTGCGAAGAAGGTACCGAAGCAGAAAAGTTGCTACAGGTGAAAAAAGAAGAGTAGTGCGTACAACTATTGCATTTAAGAAAGAAATAATAGCAAAATGAAGAAGGTGTGTGAGTTTCCCTTCTTTCGAGGGAATAGAGCATGGCTTCTGCAGACCACCACAAAGGTAAGAAATCCTATTCATAATTCTTTTCTTTATCCTTTAACCGCTCACCACTTTTTGTGGAGACCCGGGTGCTAAATGACGTGTAAACGGCCTGATTTTTTTATTTTTACACGTTCGTGTTAGCGTAATCTTTCGCACGGAAGATTACGCTAACGCGAACGTACGATTAGCCTGGGTTAACTTCATGTTTACGTTCATGGTAAACATTCAGGGTGTTGGAACGAATTAAAACGATTTTACATTACTTTTAATGGGAAAAACGATTTTCGGTGATCGAACAAATCGGTTTTCGAACAGCGTTCTGGAACGGATTATGGTCGAGAACCGAGGTTCCACTGTACTACAATCCTGCTGTGTAGTCAGTTCTTTGCCGCTCACTTTGGTTATGTTTTCAGAGTAAATAAAGAACCTAAGGGGATTTAAAGGATCTGAAGGTGTTTGTGTGTGGGGAGGTGAGGCGTGGGGGCGCTCTTTTCAAGGTCACGTCCCCGCCCCCTCCGGTCTGGGCAGAACCCGTAGCGTATAGACCCGTTATGGGCCTGCCGTCTGGCTTGAGTGGGCAAAAGAAACATGATTGCACGGACCGTACCGGTCCAAAAGGGGATAACATGTGCAGCCACCATTTTTTTCGAGCCCGAAGGCAAACATAACAGCTGAGTTAGCCGGAGCAAATTTAGTGGTGATGCAACAACTATGAGTCACCGTTTGGTGTGGGAGGATACTTAAAGCGTCCACTACCAGCAGCAGGTTCCTCCGAGGAAACAAAGTGCATTTTCCTCTTGGTCTTGACTCAATATAATCAACAAACACTACCTCATACGAACGTAAATTGGTACTCATGCCTATGTTTCTTGCACATGTTGACTGCACTATGTTTACTGCTCACCTTGCACAATGTTGACTATTTTTTTGCACTATGATGACTATTTTTTTGCACCAAATGCATAATTGCACAAACCCTTACGATACCAAACTGTATTACGATATCAAACTGTATGTAACATTCTACATGCCGACATTTCTTGTGTAAATATTGTGTAGATTATAACTATAACCTTATCCTCCTTGTTTTATAACCTTATCTTCTCTGTTCCTTTATCTTCTTGGCTTTTTTACCTCACTGTGAATGTGTGAAACTGGAGTGTCATGCCCAATTTTGTTGTCACAATATGTGAACCCATTATGTAACAATGACAATAAAGGTATATTCTATTCTATTCTATTCTATTCTTCTATTTTTATTCTATTCTGCTGTTTTTTTTTCTTTCCCCCTTTAATTTTTTCTTTTTTCCCTTTTTATTATTCCCTCCCTCTATTTTTCTGTTTTCTTTCATTTCCTTGTTTTTCTTCCCCCCTCTTCATTTTTTACTTTTTTCTTTTGCCATTTTTCATACTTTTTCCTCTGCCTCCATCTTTTGTTTTTTCATTATTACTCTATCACCTTGTTTTTCTTCTCCTTCCCCCCTCTTCTCTCCCTCCATTTGTAATTATTCTTTTTTTCTCTTTTGTATTTATTTTCTTTCATTTTTTAGCTTGTTTTTCCTTCCCCTTTTTTTTCATTCTCTCAATCTATTTATCATTTTACTCTCATTTTTCCATTTCTTTTACTGTCCAATTGATCTTCTGTTACTGTCTTTCTCAGTTCCATTGTTTTACTCCCATTTTATTCCACATTGCCACAATAGTTTTACTATTCTTCTGGTTCACTAGTTAATTAATCCACTTTTCTTCTCCTCCGTCCTGCCTTTAGTTTTTATTTGAATAACTTCATCGGCCGCATCTTTTAATTGACTAACTTTAGCTTCTTTGTACTACATCTGTAATGTTACTGTCAAATTTTCCCTCTCTTATTTTTACCACCCATATTGTCACCATATGCTGTGTAGCTAGGTGACTCCTCCTCATTCTTTACTTCTTTCTTCACTTTTCTTTCCATTTTTATATTCTTATGTCCATCTAATTTTCAGTTTTTCTTCATTTTTAACTTTCTCCCTTTTTAACAGCTATTTTTCCCTTCTGTTTACTATCATTTTTATTGTTTTTTCCCTTTGTCTTTACTTTATTGTTTTTCCTTTACTTATTATATTTTGCTGTCATTTATCCCATTTTCCTCTCCCTCCATGTAACTGTTAACTTACATATTTTCTCTTTTCACCCGCTTTACTATTTTTTTCACTCCCTCCATCTTTCAGTTTTACCCTATTTCATTGTATTGTGAAGTTGTCTTTTTTTTGTTTTAATATTTACTCCACTGTAGTATTCAACCTCCTCTTTCACTGTTAGTTGCGCCAATTTCCTTTATCCATCCTTATTTTTGTTCACATTTAGATATTATCCCCCTTTAATTTTTGTTCACACATTTTCTTCTCCTCTATGTAGTATTTATTAGTGTCTCTTCTTTCAACTGTTTTTTCCCTATGTTTCTTATTTCCCTGTCTATTTCAGATGATATTGTATATTGTTCACTATCTATCCACCCTATCATCTTAACATTTAATTGCTTAGTTTTGTGAGATTTTCTTCGTATATCGATTCCTGTCTTGCTTTTCCAGGTAACATCTGACTTACAAGGTCAGTGACTGTTCTAAAGTTACCACCCCAGATGGGACTTGAACCCACAATCCCTGGCTTAGGAGGCCAGTGCCTTGTCCATTAGGCCACTGGGGCTGATGCAGGTAGTGAAACATAAAGTCTCTTGGTGTGTAATCACAGATGAACGGCTGCGTATATTTCCATTGCTGACTCAAGTAGTCGGGAAATCCGCAGAGGTGAAAAGCAGATGTATCAGTGAGATACTTCCAGACATAATTAAAAAAACATTGTTAATAGAATTAATTTCATGGAAGACCCCAGGCATTATAATGATTTTTTGATTCAGATTCAGATATACTTTATTGTCATTCTTGTACACATGTATACAGAACGAAATGTCGATACATCTGACCCGCACAGTTTCCTTGAATGTAAAGATATACATAAAATGTTGAATTGAATTGGAGTATTGAAGTAGTAATAATATACTAAATAATTAATTCTACGAGTATTATACAGTAGTGCCAAGAGTGCAAGAGGAGTAGCTAACCAGATGTGCAAAATGGGCAGTCAAGTAAACAAGTCACTATACAATAACAATAACACTGGAGTACGATAGTGCAGGGGAGAACAGATCTGCAAAGGAGTGGCTAGGTATAAGAGAACTGCCAGTAGTGCAAAGACAAAAAAAAAAAAGATAAGCAGCTAATGATTATTTGACGTACTGGTATATAACACAGTAACATACAAGGAAAGCATCCACCCCAGATGGGACTTGAACCCATAATCTCTGGCTTAGGAGGCCAGTGCCTTATCCATTAGGCCACTGGGGCTGTGACAACTAAGAAACATAAAGTCTCCTGGTGTGTAATCACAGCTGAACGGCTGCGTATATTTCCATTGCTGACTCAAGTAGTCGGGAAAGCAGCAGAGGTGAAAAGCAGATGTATCAGGGTGATACTTCCAGACATAATTAAAAACCGTGAAACACACGGGCGGGGCCAATTGGACACCATGGCAACGGTGACACACACGGGCGGGGCCGATTGGGCACCATGGCAACCGTGACACACATGGGCGGAGCCAATTGGACACCATGGCAACCATGACATATACTGTAATTTGACAGGATTTCGATGTCAATCATTATGAACAAAACTTAAAACAATGAATACAAAATATTCAGTCGCCAAAAAGTATTACATTTAAAGTTCCGACTAAGATTCTAGATTTTGAACGCACGTGAATCCAGCTTAGAAATCTTGTTCTTTATTGTTCATTCCCCAAAGGTGAGAAATGTTTTCACCAAATTATCTTTATTTTAGAAAAAAGAATCTCCGATTCTTTTATTACGTGTCAGATTTTGCTTGACGTTGTTGCCAGTCACCCCACAACTCGCATCCCGGCGGCGTCACCGGTTACCGTGGGAGGAACAATGCTGACATCACGCTCATGATGCAGTTCCATCAGCGTTGCTTTTTTTAGCCGAGGCTCGTTCATGCGTGGGCAGATGCCCACTGGGGACTGCATCTGCCTCTCTATTTGTTCAGCTGGCAGAGAAAGAGGGGAACACAACCGGAGACTGTATTGAACACACTATGTCACATCTCTGTGTGTAAGCAAATTTTTAACAAAAAAAAAACAAAAAGAAGGGATACACACAAACAGAATAGGTCCACAGACATACAGGTAAATAAGGCAAAAATCTCCTCAAAATGATCCAATTGTTTCGCTACAAGAGAACTAATCTTTCTTACTGGTAAACTGGTGAGGAAAACGAGCTCTGTTGTGGACACAGCGCTGGACAGCCTGACAACAGTAGCTGAGAGACGGGCACTGAAAAAGCTGCGGTCAATCATGGACAATTCATCACATCCACTACACAGCATCATCTCCAAACGGAAGAGCAGCTTCAGCGACACACTGCTGTCACAGTCTTGTTCCACGGACAGACTGAGGAGATCATTTCTCCCTCATGCCATGAGGCTCTTTAACTCCACCCGGGGGAGTAAAAGCCCACATTAAACCATGAACCCAATTTGCATGTTACCGTATTTTTATTACAGTGTGTATTTTATGTAGCACTATCTAAATACTCTACATCAACACGTTACATTGGGTATTTATGTATTACATTCCTTTTCCTTTATTATTGTTTTATTTTCAACACAAGGATACTGCTGGAAGTGTGAATTTCCCTACGGGGATGAATAAAGTAACTATCTATCTATGTATCTATCTAAACATAAGTGTGCCGTGTGTCCCGGGTGCTAAGAGAGTCCCCGGCTTCGAGAGTTCCCTGCCTCGGCTGCGAGGAGGGCCCCGGCTGCTTCAGGTCTTGGCCCCGGCTGCAAAAAGAGTCCCCGGTACTTTTGGCTCCATGCCCCGGCTGCAAGGAGAGTCCCTGGCCGTTTCGGTTCCCTGCCCCAGCTGCGTGGATAGGCCCCGGTCATTTTGGCTCCCTGCAACCGTATGCGAAGAGAGTCCCAAGCAATGTTCCCTGTAATTTTCCACGGGTCTGAGCGTTCACACAAAGTCGGTGAGCAACGCTTGAAACAACAGTGAGCAACCATAATCCCAAGTGTGGCAACTAAGTCATTATCACATGTCCAAAACTTGACATCACGTTACATTTTGCTGAGTTTCTGGCAATGCAAAAAAAATGTTCACTTTTGAATGAATTGACTAATGTATTATTGCAAAAGTTGTACGGCCTACAAACGTCATTTGTTTTTACAACAATTCCTTCACAAGATTTCCATTCCTTTTTTTTTTCCTTGTATCTTTTGTCGCATAATACTAACATTTTTGGGGGCTTATTTATTCGGGTGCACGATACACAACTGTATTAAATCACATTTTTGAGTGGAAGTACAATGTTGGCAACAAGATTGACTTGGTATAATTGGAAATTATTTGAATGCAACACAAACTCTTTCTTCTTTTTCCCTGTTTTTTTCTATTTTTTAAAATTCCTTTGAAAAAAAATCTCATTGTGTTTATGTTTTCCTAGCTGTTACTTTTTTCTTTTTGTTCTCTATTTCCTTTTTTTCGTTTGTTTCTTTCTTTTTTTTCTGGCTTTTTTCTGAATTTTTCCTTCTTTTTTCTCTTCCTTTTGTTTCTTTTTTTCTCAGCCTTTCACTACTTTTCTATTTTGGTATTTTTTTCTCTTTTGTTGTATTCCCCCTCCTTTCAGTCATTTTGTGCATAATTTTACTTAACATGTGGTCATGTTGGGATGAAAGAAGCAAAAACAACCTGAAGAGCCGTTTAGGACCCGAAATAGTACCTTTTAGTGAGCCGAGCCAAAGTAGCCGGTTTCTCGAAAAACTCTACTGACTTTACTCAGCTTTGTTCTACTTCGACCTTGACTTCCAAATACCGCATTTAGAACACAGCGTCAGGGGAACCCTTGTATTTTTACCTTTATGCACTGTAACTATGACTTAATTCGCTTCTTAATTAGCAATTTCGAACCCTGATTTTTGTGAACTGGCTAATTTTTCTTGTGCGCGGAAAAGCTCTGGGTAGTGCGCGATTGCGCACGCACGCAGCTTAGAGGGAACATTGGTCCCAAGCCACTTTGGCTCCCTGTTCCAGCTGCAAGCCCCAAGTTGCTTAGTCCCAGTGAGTATCTTCAGCTGTCCCATTGCTGCAGCCTCCGTAATTGTATTTGATTTTTTCTTTTGAGTAGCCTGGTATCCGGTCCTTGAGGGGGAGGCTATGTTCGGTTCTAATACGCCTCTGCTAACCAGAGGGTACCTAATCAGTTTGTAATTGGGACAGGTGTGTCAAATCACCCCACACCTGTCACCAATTAGCCAAACCCTTTATTAGGACATTTGGACATCACTCAGTGTCTAGAGATTTTTATTTTCCACTTTAATTTTCCACCTTTGTTTTTCACCATTGTCTTGTGTCTTTGATTTGTGTTTTCTGGTTCAGGCAGTTTTGATTTTGTTTTGGAGCATTTGTTTAGTACTTTGTCTGTGTTTGTATTATTTTATTTTTTATTTTTGGATTTTTAGCACCTTTCCATAATCCTGCTTCCTTGTGTTTGGGTTCATCGCAATCCACAACAGATACATTCTGTTGGAGCGGTAAGTACTTAAAATATTTGTTTTTTTAGTCTGATTTTATTCTTTGACTGCTTAAAAATAATGATTCTGGCGTGGCTTTTAAAGCCTACTGTGTTTTTATGTGGTGGCTCTTTAGCATGGTGTTTGTTGACTACGGTAATCCTGCAGTACATGTACATGCCAACCCTCGTTTTAGATCAAGTAATAGAGTAAAAGTTTGGAATAATTGTTGGTTTCAGTGAAGCTGGTTCTACTTGATTATTAAGAAAACAAAATTGCTGTCGGATCAGCCTACAGTAGGACGTCTCGACACGGCAGAACAAAAAAAAAAGGAATGGTAAAAGTATGATAACATATATTATAGTGAAAAAAATACTCCTGATTAAAATGTCCCCGGTATCCCCCTTAGCAGAAAAGTCTTTCTATCCCTTTATCTATCTTTATCCATCAACTGATTGAGAAGGAAAAGATGAACATGAGCAAACCTGACCTCCTGGCTGGGTTATGTCAGCATAGTCACCAGGGAGACTATGCCGTGGATTCTGGCCTCCTTTGTCTCATTTGTCCCAAGGGGGCAAAGGCTGGTCAAGGTCTCCCCTTGGAGCGTTCGCGCCTCTTTTAAAGGCTATTGATGTCAGTCACTACTTTTCAAAATCAAGTGCTTCATTTGGTAATTAAGTGATAATAGGCAAAGTTTCACCCTGACATGCAATTAAATGAATCATCTGGCATGAAACTTGACACATATGCAAATAATTAATCTTTTGATTACAAATGAACACTTTGGGGTTTCAAATCTATATTATACAACTGAATAGTCTACCTGTAAATGAATTGTGGGTCTTTGTGGTGTTGGCAGATTCAGTGGTTGGAAAAGGTTAGGGGAAATGGATTTGTGGCAGTATAGTTCCTCTACAACCATTAGGAAAAAAGTGACAGTTATTGCCACCGGTATGTGTACATTATTCAAAAACGCTCCACCCGGGCATCGATTAGATGGAAGACTTTATGAACTGCCACAAATGAAAGTCAGTTACTATACACGGAAGCAATCATTTCTTTGCCTGTTTCTCCTCATTGAGAATAGGACGCTTGATTGGAAATCTTCAAAGGGCCGGATATCGCCACAATTGGACTTCCTTCCCTTTCCGTAGGTGCTCTTTGAACCTCAAAGGCCTCTGTGTAGCGCTAATAGCAAATGATTCATGGCCTTACAGAGGAACGAACAATACGTAAAAACAGGAGTTCTTACCAAAAGCAAGGTTTGCCCTCAGAGGGTATAGAAAGAAGGAAGCCGACACCTCCAGACACTCAGCTCTTTGAATATCCTCAAAAACAAACGAGAGAGCGCACACTCCAACACTGATCAAAAGATGAAATGATATCCGTCATGTGGTTTTGAAAGAAAGCAGCAGCTGCTGATCATCACAAGCGCAAAATATCTCTGGCTGAGAAACGATAGCATTAAATAAAAAATCTGGTGAAATGGAAAATGTTGGTAGATCAGGGGGCGAAAACCTCTTTGAAGCTGAGCTACTTTTTTGGGACAGTTTAGCACGAAGGACTACCAGTTTGATATGTCAAGTCAAATTACAATTATTTGTATAGCCCTTCATCACAAGAAGTATCAAAGAGATGCACAGATTACTTTTACACCATCAATAATAATATTTACTACACAAAAAAGGGGAAAAAAATCGAAATACTACTACAGTGATACGGTAATTTAAAAATACTACTACAAAAATATTACATAAAAATTAAAGAAATACTACAAAAATTATTGGATGGAAATACTACAAAAAGACTACAGAAATACTACTTCAGTAATAGTATAAAACAAAAATACTACTACAGTAATGTTACAAAACCACTACAGAATACTAAAAAAAATACCCCTACGGTAATACTATGATACAAAAATACAACTCCACACATTTTATGGCAGAAATACTCTAAAAACTACTATGGAAATATTACAATACTATGAAAATACTCCAATAAAAACACTTCAAAATTACTTCAACAGAAATATATAAATACTACTACAGTCATACTGTTGTACAAAAATACTTCGATGGAAATACTTCAAAAATACTCTTACAGAAATACCACAAGTCAAGTCATTATACAAAAGTAGTACTACATTGAAATGACAGAAATACTAAAAAAACAGTACTACATTGATTCTAAGAAAATGCTAGAGATATACTACAAGTGTTTCTGCAAATTACTACTAAAATGAAACCACAGTAATAATCAAAAATACTAAAAAAATACAACTATAGATCTGGTCATATTCCATGGAGGACGAATATGTATTTCTATGATATTATGTTTTTACCAGGTTGCTGTCATCAGAGGTAGGGGTTTCAAATAGGCTCTGACAACTAACTGCATTGTATAAGGGTACTGAGTTATTTACACATACTGTAATCCTTCACTACTTCTCGGAAAATATCACGTCATTCATTATCTCCAATTGCATTTTGCTGGCCTGAAGTCACTTTTTTAGAAATGCATGGTTGTGGCTGCAATCAATTATCCCCTGGTCAACAATTGCAGAGAACAGGGGGCGGCAGAGCGCCTTTTTCCTCTCGTATCCCCAGTCGACTCTTGGTTGAGAGCGCGGACCATGCGACCAAATTTGTGTCGTGCGTGGCAGCTGTTTTTTTTGTTCTGTCAGCCAAAAAGTTAACTGCACTTAAGCGGCCGCGATCCATTGTTTATGATCGCATAATGCTAAGAGTGGGGAGCGGAAAAGCGCTCTTTTGTTAGACTATTTTTATTTATTTATTATTATTTTTTTTTTCTTCGTGACTAGATTTCCACCTAAAATGAAGTGCATGCGTGCAGATGTGATCCATTATCTTCAATCCCACATTGCTGCAAGTGGGGACTGGCAGAGGGCACCTTTGTGAGGTGTGTGGTTTTCTGGGCTGCCTAAAATCAAATGCACGATTGTAACCGCGATCCATTATCCCTGATCGCATGATGCTGCGACTTAGGGACCGACAAAAGGCACTTTTATCAGGAAGCCGTAAAACGAAAATGCATGGTTGTGGCAATAATCGATTATCCCTGGTCAATGTAATGGTCTTATTGCAGAGAGCAGAGGCCAGCAGAGTGAATTTATTTCCGTTTTCGGGTCACTGAAATGTGCCATTGTGGCCTGCCTAAAATAAACTCCATTATCCCCAGTCGAGTATTGGAGAGAGCACAGGCCAAGAGACCAAATTTGTGTCATGTGGAGGCTCTTTATTTCCGTTCTTCCCGCCTAAAAAGAACGACACGAATTTGGCCGCAATCCATTATCCCTGGTAGTGGATTTTCGCACGGGGCAGGGGTCCTGATCCCCAATATTTGCGATGAATGAGGGATACAATATATGAATGATAGGCTAACTTTCAAAACAATTTAGGAAGATATGCTCATGTATTTAAAGACAGTGATCTTGCCAATACCACCTAAAAATCCAATTTTCTAGAAAATTACAATGACTGGTGAGCTATTTTCAGAGCCAGTTCGGAAACTGCATTAGAATCATCCCTTAGTAGTCCCTTACAAAACCAAAAAGCGATCGCCCAGAAAGGAAAATATCCTTGTTTACTTTTAGTGAGTGGCTAGCCACCTTCTTCCCTCAGAGCAGCCAACATCCAAGTGAGAAATACCATAAAGAAGTGGTTGCCATGGTTACAAGGTCAGCCCGAATGCCTTTTATAAAAACGTCTGCGTGGGCGATGCGTGCATGCGCGCCTGACTTTGGAGTCCTTTTTTTTTTTTTTTCCACGGGTGACGTCAGCAGCCACGCGTGGGAACAAAAGTTCCCCGTGGCGGAGCCAGTGAGGATTCTCCTCGGATGACGCATGCTAGACTATTTTGAAAACTGTCGTAGCCTGCAACTAGAACCTTCGATCCGATCCAAAGTCCACAGTCATGATGAGAGAGCTATTTCTAGAGGCAGTCCCTGGCGGTGAAATATTAATCCACAATGAAGGAACGCCGTGTTTTCAAGCACACTGGCCAGGTAGCTAACGGCTAACTTGCTAAACTATCTTAAATTTAGCCAGCTAGGATCATTTGTTTGAATGGAGACGGATGGATGCCACCAGGCTGTACTTGCCCAAGACCCACCACAGGAATGATGACCCTACGACCCATGTGGTTAAGGATCCAACCATACAACTAACCAGTTATCGTCTAGCTAATTAGCTAGCTAAGTGTCAGATTCTCATTTGTCTCATTATACAAGTTACCGTAGCTTGCCAGCGAATGTCTCTCAAACCAGTGTTGTAAATCGACTTGTTCTTCCTTCGTGTGTTTGTATGATCCTTGGTAGGTAAGTTATCAAAATAAAGGGGTGGGATGACGAGCAGTTCCTTCGAAGGGTGTAATTTACAGAATATTCTGGGCACGAATGGCTGTAGCAATTCACAAGTGTGAAGACTAAGCGCTTATTACGTTATTATAATAACAGAAGGGGTGGTGCCAGAACCAAAAATTAGGCTAAGAAACTGAAAGTACTCAAGCGGTGAGTTTTAGTCTTGACCAGGTATAAAAAGTAGCGTTATGATTGCGCTCTTGGCTACTTCTGGCTACAAAGTAATTATCAGAAAAATAATCTCATCTCATCAGCTGCACCGCTTATCATCAGTAAGGTCGCGGGGGTGCTGGAGCCCATCCCAGCAATCATCGGGCAGTGGGCAGGGGACCCCCTGAACTGGTTGCCAGCCAATCACTGAGCAGAGACAGACAATTCGCAAGCTCATTCACACCTAGGGACAATTTGGACCGGCCAATTCACCCGAAATGCATGTTTTTGGAACGTGGGAGGAAACCGGAGTGCCCGGAGGAAACCCACGCAAGCACGGGGAGAACATACAAACTCCGCACAGGAAGTCTGGAGCTGGATTTGAACCCACGCAGGAGGTTCCCATGACATGAACTGTGCCGCACATGCGCTAACCACTGTGCCGCCGTGCTGCCCCATAAAAATAATCAAACAATCTAATTCAACGCACCTTTTAGGACACCCAAGGTCATCGTAGATGGAGTACCAAACATTAAATCAAGAATAAAACAAGCAAGTGATAAATAGCAAATAAAAACACTGTAGAGTTAAAAGGGGCCAGTATGTGAGGCAGATGATCATGAAAAGGCAAGTCTGTAGAGGTGGGTTTCGAGTGCAGATTTGAAGGTGGACAGGGTGTGGGAATTTCGGAGGTCAGGTGGCTATGAGTTCCAGAGCTGGGAAGCAGAGTGGCTGAAAGCTCTGCTCCACATGTAGCCGAGACCGGCAGCGGGTATTATGAGATGGAGGGAGGAGGATGGTCTGAGGTTGCGGGATGGTGTGGCAATGTGAAGGTGGTCAAAGAGGTAGAGAGGGGTAAGGTTGTGAATGGCTAAGACTCAACAAAAAAAAAAATGGAAAAGCTGAATAATCACGATTGATGGATAGTATTAAAAAAGGAGTGAAATTTTGTCTTATTATACAAGCTAACTAGCTCTGTCACAATTATACCCTGGTGTAATAAATCAAACACAAAATAATCATAAATAAAAATGACACGAGTCGGGGCTTAAAAAGTTAAGTGTGTGGAGGAAATGCCGTTTTTATTTGTGTACAACGCGTAACCCTAATTCTTTTTACATTGGTAATCTGTATAAAATTGTGTTTGACTTTTTTTTTAGCTCAAACTAAGCATTGAAAAGTAAAAATGCTGAATAAATGTGGCCATGATTGAAACTATGAACAAAATATCAACATAAAATTAACAATGTATTTCATTTCCTTTGAAGTCCAATTCATCATCAGATACTCTAAAGAGTTGTTTGCTTCGTCATGCTTTTTTTGCGTTTTAGCATCTCCATTTTCGAACATTGGTATCTGGTACTGTTAATAAGCGTGATAATGAGATGGAGTACACAAATACAGTACCCTTGCCTGCGCAAACTACACTGATTTTAATCCAAACACACCACCTCGAACGCACAGTTCACTCTGAGAAATCCTACAATATGCTTCTCCCCACCTCAAAACATTTTCTTCTTGGATCCATACAATTCTTGACTTCAAAACGAATATCACTTAAAGATGAGAGATTTTTATGCCTTCAATAGCAATTATCAGATACAATTACTCAGGTGGACATCTATAGGCACCATTTTGCACATTTCAGTGGCTCCCTCCTCCTACACAACTGCAGCTTTTGCTGAAAAACTGCTTTATCTTTTTAACATCCGTGCATTTTTTTGTATGGGGCCTAAAAACGTGATCTTGTTTAGCCTTTGCAATTTGATGGTTTTCCTTTTTCTGAGGGTACAAAGCTTGCATCCTGCGGGATCAACACGACACAGCTGAGTAATCTGAAAGCTCCTCGGCAACCTAAACACGTGACTGGGCCTCACACTATTATTAACTTGTTAAACAGTTAAAGTGTGCCAACAGGTGAAGATTCGACAGCTTTCTATTGATGCAGCGAAGAAAAGGAATTAATTTCCAGCCAAGCTTTTTCAACTGCGATTTATTAAAAAAGACCAAAGTGCAAATATGAAAATAAAAAAAATAAAGACAAGCATATCATTTTTAAGCATTTAATACAAACTTAATATAAACTATTCAGTCCCTCTTGACATTTAAGACACTGACTTAAAATACTTTGATACCGTATTTTTTCTTCATCAAGTATTGCACAATGTAGGTACAAAAATGTCATATCTATACGTTTACATTTGTCATCCATAGTTTAGCAAAATTTTAACAGAAAATACATTTCATCTTTCAGAAATAGCAAATATTCCGACATCAAGTTCCGCCACTAAAGGAATACGCTGTACACAATCTTTAGAATAACTTTTTTTTTCTTTTTTTCCAAGATTTCTATAGCATTTCTTAAAAAAAATAAGGAAAAGCTGCTGCAGCCATCACAGATCACTGGAGTTGTAAAAAGATAAAAATGCAACACCATGTCATAGAAACAATATATATATATACTCTGATATATCTTACAAACTGTGTACTTAATTAAATTATACCATTAGAAAAAGAGCAAGTAACCCCTCCTAGTCGTGCCAATTCATTAAGAAAAAAAGCCTCGTCTTACCAAGAGTAAAATATCGTAAGACCATAAACTCAGCTAGTAGTTATTCATTATTTTGGGAGTCTTTTCCTCAGTTTGGGAAGAGGGAAACAAATTGTGCTTGGTTGGCAAAAACTGAGAAAATGAAAACAAGCCAAAAGGAGAGGAATCGGACAAGGCCCAGGTCGGCGGGCCTCGGGCGCATATGCTGGCCTGGAGCTGTCACCAGTCGCCCAGTATCCAAAGTGTGCGCTTGGTTTTTGCTATATAGGTCGGGATTTCTCAGTTGGCCATGACAGGCTGGAACTGCTGGTTGGAATATTGCATGGCACCCAGGCTGAAGTTGAGGCCATCCACCAGGGACTTATCGTTGAGGCTCCCGTAGGCGGCAAAGACGTCCAAGGCGCCGCCGTACGGCAGAGGTCCGAGTCCCGGGGACGCCTCGGCGGGGCTGGCCTGACCCCCGAGACTTGGGAAAACAAACTCCTTGGCGTTGGGGGAAAGAGCTGAAGCTTTGGGCTGCTGCTGACTGAGGCCCAACCCGTAGAGGGAGTGCACGGAGACCGCTTTCTGCTTCAGGAGGCTGTTGACATTCATCGGCGGGTTCCCGACAGGCGACGCACGCGACGCCTTGCTACTAGCGCCGTTCCTGCCGCCGCTTTTCATCTTTGTGGAGCCGAACTTTGTGGCGGCGAAGGCGGCGGTTGTGAAAGTGAGCGGCTGGGCCGAGCGCGGCACGAAAGACGGGCTGGTGGCGGCGGACTGTTCGAAAGGAGGCGAGGGCGAGCAGGACTCCGGCGAGGCACCGGCGGGCTCGGCGATGGGCATGAAGACCCGGGCCTCGGGATTAAAGCTGTTCTTGATCTCCTTATCCAGCTCGGAGCCGTTCTCGCCGCTATCGTCCACGTAGAGCACTTTGACGGCTCCCTTCTCGCCGATCTGGTAGGAGACCTCGAAGGGGTCGATCCACACGCTCAGGTCCTGAGGGAGGTTATTGCGCACGTCTTGGATGGCCAGCCCGCTTTCTTGGGCCGCCCGCTCCACAACCGGGTCCACCTTCTCCCCCACGTGGATGCAGCGGAACCCTGAGCCTTTGTACGGCTTGTCGGGATACCAATGACCTTCATACTTTTTCCTCAACAGGCTCCCTAGCTCCTCGCCAAAGATGTTGACACGTCGTCGGGGCAGTTTGTTGTATAAATAAGAAATAATAAAGTTAAGCGCTACTTGGATTTCAAGCTGCATAGCTGCTTCAACGGTGATGAGTTGTTTTGAGTTGCTTTTGTTTCTCCCCAATGCAGCAGAAAACACAGAAGTTCTTTGGATTGTCCTTCCAGAAACGGTGAACTTTTGGAGCCTGGAAACACAAGACATTGTGTCGTGAGTATTGTTCCTAACACATTTACATTTGTCCAGGTTCTGGTTGACTTTCATTGTACAATGTCCACTACACTAGGGGTGTCAAACTAATTTTAGCTTAGGGTGCACATGGTACTTCCAAATTAAACACAAAATTGTGCCTTATTTGTAGGGCTGGGGCTCTTTCAGAGGCTCACGGTTAAATTTGGATTATGATTCAGACGTACAAGATTCGGTTACGGAGGTTTTTTTTCCTTCACTAAGCCAGGAGATGATGATGATCCACCCACCAGTGTTCATTAACTGTGAATTCATTCATTTTTTTAAAAAGTAAGAATTGACTTCATTCCGAATACTGCTTTATCTAACATGGGGAAACTCGTGCACTGGAAACAGCCAAAATAGCACGTAAAACCTTAATTTAGGTGCAAATAATTTAAATGATTGCTTTAATAGGTAGAGGGCTCAACTTTGGGATAGTGTTTTTTTTTTTCAGGCAGACAAGAGCTGACTCACTTTTGTTTAAGGCTGATGACCTCAGCAGATTCCACACAGGAGCAAAACTAACACAAATAAACCTGTTGCAATGTCAGAAAATGATCAATTTTTTTCAAAACATGTGAATTGAATAGTGTGTTTTAATTCAATTACGTTGATTTAGTTCTGGCAGATACTGGGTGAATGTGGGTTTGGTGGGACTTAATTACGCAGGCACACAAAGGTCGCAGAGACAAAACCCTCCCACGGGCCAGCCACACCGGAGCTGTGAACCAGGGTGCCTGAGAAACTGCAATTCGGTTTGAAACAAGCCAGCGAGCTGATAAAAGCAAAAAGAGTTCTCCTTAGCCAGTTAACAAGACAGCACAATCTTTCTAAGCCAGCGACCTCAAAAGGAAGCCTCCAGTCTACGACGGCCTCAACACACTGCATTCCGTGGTACTTGTCCCAACCGGGTCTCTAGCTTTCAGGATCCGTCACCACTCAACTGTAGAGGACATCCAAGCTAAGCTTTCACCTTCATCGAACAAGAACCATTATCTCATGGTGTTAGGTATCGGTATGACGTTAAGGGGGAATTCTATCAAGTTCAAATAACGTAATAAATTAAGCCTACGTTATTTTCTATCATAATGGTGCCAATTCAAGATCCCAACTTCTATCTTCGTTTTATTTCCTTATTCTTGTTTTGTGTTCTATTCTAATTTCTTCTGCAGATGAATAGTAAAAGAAAACTATAAATCTGAGATTGTGAGTGCCGTAAAAAAATATATTGAACTTTTAAAAAATGAATCCAAATAAAATTGAGTGTAGCCACCCTTCAGAATAACTAAAGCTTTTCATCAGGTTTCCTGATATAATCTAAAAACACATGTGATCCAAGTTTGAAAAGAATAAAATCTGCATTTTATCTTAATTGGCCAATCGATTATTTGTTGAAACAATTTATTGATCACCCAAATTTTGCTACAAATTATATACTCTTTTCTGCTTTTAATGTAGTTATTTTAATGAAAATGTTGACCTAAATTTGGGATTTTATCTCCATTATAGAAACGAGTTAAATCTTTAAACTTTATATTTTAATCCAGGTGATAACTAATTATTCTCAATCACTAGGGATAAAAAAAAAGCATAGTTAAGTAGCAAATGTTGCAGTTAAGAAACATCCATGCACCACACAAGTACAATCGTTATCTCTTAAACAGCACCCCAGTGACTTAGACTGGATATAGAAGACTAATATATAAATCCCGATTTGTGTGCGTGTTCATAGGCTCTGAAAAGGCTGAAAAGATTTTCCCGAAAATTTACAGTGGTACTTTAGGCCTCTTGAAGTGTCTTTAGGTTTTAGGTCAAAGCACCCCAAATAAATGACAACAAAATTTAATATACACCTGCTTTTGTGTACAAGCCGCTCTGGAGTTGCATCTGGTTCTACTGCTATTCGGCACTCCCTAGTGGCTTCCTGGCGCTTTTTCAGCAAACCGCAGCCCCAACAACCTCGCTCAAGTAGAATGCCCGGCCACTTGAGGCCATTATTCTTGTTTTAAGTTAAATAACATTGGAATGTGTGTTTCCTCAAATATTTCCAGTTTGATAAATGGTAGTCAGCAACTATAGCTACATTGGGTGAATTGGAGTGGTGCCCAGCTTTGGTGACACCCGGTAGACATATTTAAAACTGCAGGTCATTGATGTGACGCCACTCATTCTTCTCTTGGGCTTCTCTCAGCGTAGTCTCGCAGGTCGGATTAAATCCGTTGACAGGTCTGATCCGGCCCGCAGTCCATATGCCCCATGCATTTCCTATAAAAATCCTTCTCCAAATGCGTTTAAAGACCAGCAGCCCCTATCTAGTCTTGCATGAGCAACAGTCGGCTCGACAGCTGCTAAAAATAAGCCAACTGTGTGCTTTTGTTCCTCAATGGCCTCGTGTGGCAAGCTTGAGGTTAGGCTTTGTTGACCTCCACGGACAAACTCAAAATGTGCAAGTGTCACGGGGTGTGGTTTGGAAGACGTGTTGAAACCTGGAGCTTTTTCGATTTTATTCTAGCACTCGAGCGAGCGCCCACGAGCGTGAAATCTGTCGTTACATAATCGACGGATTCGGTGGGAGTCGTTTAATTTGAAGATGCGTGCGGAACGTGACGTCATAGGAGCGTAATGAACATTAGCTTGACAATTTTTTTTTTGCATTCTTTTGGTCATTTTGTGCGTGGGTTTTTACTTTCATTATAATTGCTTTCTTATACCGGCAAAATAAGTGAGTAATTGCTAGAAACAGCAACAATTAGGTAAAAATTAATAAAAACATCGAATTAAGTAGAGTCACGTACACAGGCGCTTACTCCCCATGCTAGCTTGTAGCTACTAGAATATTCGACAAATGCTACGTGATCGACACCGAACAAAGCGATGACACTCGATCGAAATGCGAGGAAACGTTAAAATAAAACATCGACATTATTCGCCAAACGATTTTCGAAAGTTTTGCTTCTGGAAAAGGGGGCAACCTACGTGCAAAGAAAAATGACAGCAGGACCTCTTTGCGCTCGGACGCTTCCGCTTGAAAGACGTTCAAAGTAGAAAAATGGACGTGTCGTTAGTCCCCAGACGAGTTTCTTTCTGGAAGAGTTTCTGATAGTCGAGTCTTATAGCCAATTTTGAAGCCCAAATTCGGATCGGATGATTCGTGGGCATTCGCCGTCTGGGACTTGGAACAACTCTCGCCTTCACTGTCAGATGGTGACTTGTATATAAGGTATCCCTCCGCCGTGGTCATGGAGGAGGTGGCGATGCGGCTCACAGTGGGCGTTAACCAAATGAGGGATTCCATTGGCTGTGAGCGTTTACGTCATTGGCAAATCAACCAAACGATGGCTTCTCATAGGATAAGGTTTCACCTAGTCGATGCAGAAAGGTTCTATTTACGGTAGTGCTCTATTGTACGTCTATGGAACTATATTGGTTTAGTCATTAAAAAGCTTCGAATCGATCAAAACTAATATATGGAACATATAACATCACACTAGTTACATTGTCAAGTCAATAATATGACTTAAATGTAACATGGTTTAAAATGAAAGATCGTTTGAGATTTTACTGTGAATATTTTCTCCTTTTTTATAAATATGCAGCAAAACCTTGCAAGGAAGGTATAAAAATACATTTTAAAATGGCGGCACATCTAAATCGTAAACAACGTCCGCTATTTTTGGAACAAATCACTCCTGCCTAATATAACCTAATTCACCGGTGGATTCCAATCACAATGTGTACAATCGGGCTTCCTGCTTTTTCACAGCAGCCGAAAGAACCGTGCACAGGGCTTAAGTTCTCCTCTGTCAGGCCAAGAGTGTGTGACGTGACGCCAAAGCCTATTCTTACCTAACATGGGCGCCCGCACGCTCGTGTTTGCACAATAAATACAGGACGATGCTGGGTGGCTGCAAAGACCAGGGGCAGGAGACGAGAACTGAAAGAAATATGACACTAGACCCCCGGGGTACGTATACAGGGCGATGCTGGGTGGCTGGCAAAGACCAGGGGCAGGAGACAAGAACTGAAAGAAAATATGACACTAGACCCCTGGGATGCGATATTAATCCGTTCTGAGGTAGGGATCGCAAAGTGAAATTGCAGTATAGCGGGGCTAGATTCATATGGGTATTATCTTCAAACCCCAGGACCTCCAAATCGTACATAGTAAGTCCTTTTTGTGTGTAATATCCATACATATGATCAAATAACAATCTAAAGACATATACATGTAAAGGAAAAATGAAATGTTATTTACCTTTGGTGTGACATAACTGGAGCTGGTCCAGTGGAGTTAGAGGGTGGATGCAAAGGAGGGAAATAGACTGCAATGTAGGACTTAAAATGAAACGGATTTGAAAACTTCAACTTGCGTGAATTCTCAAGCCCTTAAGAAATTTCTCTGTTTTAATCGCTTTTCTTTTTAATAATAGCCTAATTTGATGATTGGTTACAGTGAAACAACTTAGTGGAATTGCTTTTCTTGCGTCCTCTTTGCATTTCTTGATAATCACAAGTTTTGTTTCCATTCTTGTCATGTTTTGCTTCTGCCTCTAGCATCAAGCATTGGGACCCATAACTCGTAAATACAGTACAAAACTACACTATTGTATCGCTCTAAATCGCAAATTCTCTACAAAAAACACGACATTCTTAACTGAATAAAGAGAGAAAGGCATTGTTAGAAGATATTGCATACTATAGCAATGCGGCTTTTTATACGACATCAACCGATAAAATCAGGAAAAACATACCAATGTTAGTCAACACACCCCAAAATATCATCGGCTGCCCTCTGCCCAGTCTTGAGGACATTGTTGCCTTGCGATACCGTAGCAGAGCCATCAACATTATAAAAGACACTTCCCATTCCAGCATTGCCTTTTTGACCTGTTGTCCTCTGGTAGGCGCTGCAGAAAACAAGGACAAAAAGGCTCAGGCCATCACCACCCTAAAGGAGTGCACAAAACTGTGAAAGCACATCTTGCATGTGATTAGACTAAACTTTTAAAACTTCTTTTGTTTTTTTGTTGCCGCTAAGTGTTATTGAACTTCTTTGCATTGCACTGTTCTTTTTCATTCACGAACATTGCACTATTGATATAAATTGGGCCAATCTCTACGCACTGTGTTGTGAATATTTTTTCTGCCTTTTATCCTGATAGTCTTTTATTTATCTTTTTTTTTCAACTTAAGTCTTTATTACATGTTTACCCTTGAGTGCCATGTCTAAACTCGGTGCATAGTCAAGTCATGTTTATTTGTGACGCCCTTAATCACAGGGAGTCTCCAAGGGCTCCACAGACTATCATTACACCATCCCCTGATCTAAAACCTACACGAGGGCAAGGAAAAACTCAAAAACCTCAACATGAGGATAATGAATAAACCTTGAGAGCCGTAAATGAGGTAATCCCCCTTCTAGGACGCTTGAGTAGTGTTTTTTTTGAGAGGAGCTTTACTCTTTACTCAATATTTTAGTCAGTTATACTCCATAGCCATAGCCTGCAACCAAGGTGCTAACACGAGTGTCTAGAGAAGGAAACTGACCTTTAACTCAGGCACTCTGTGACATTAGCTCGACTACCTGTGGAAGGTGAGTGAAGGGTAAAGAGGAATCGGCAAGCAATAACAATAACTGCTAGCCAATGCCTGCAGTCAAGTGGCTAAAAAGAATGGCTCGAGACAGAAACGGTGGCAAAAAGTGTAAGATGCCTGAATCACAGACCTTTGTGACATTCAGTGCGTGGCACTGAAAGAAAGCTGGAGCACCTAACTATAACAGCAAGCCATAACCAGCAGCCAAGTTAATAATGTGAGAGGCTAGAGAAGGAAACAGTGGGAAAAGGGGGAGGACACTAGGATGATGGGATTTGTCCATTGACCATCTTATTTGGGGCTCAACTGTGTGCAATAAGTGACAGTTTGATGCTAAAAGCACCATAATGACAAGTTAGCTAGGCAAAATGGTCAATTGGGGTTCCAAAGTAGTAAGACGGCAGCCATACTTGAAATGATTTATTGTTATTGTAATTACTATTAACGTATACAATGTTAACAAAAAAGACAGTATCTTAGAGACATAACTCGCACAAACACCGCAAAGTTTGAAGTATTTGGGCATGCAAAGTAATTTGTGGATAATAATAATAATAAGAATAATACTTTGTACTTCGAAGCGCCTTTTAGGAAACCCAAGGTCGCTGTACATATGGTAGGACACAACAAAAAATGAAGAATAAAACATGAGTAATAAAATCTGAAGAGGTAAGTTTTGAGTCCCGATTTGAAGGTGGACAGGGTGGCAGAATTTCGGAGGTCAGGCGGCAATGAGTTCCAGAGCTGGGGGGCAGAGCGGCTGAAAGCTCTGCTCCCCTAGATGTCATATAGTGGGGAAAAATGACGTAAAGAGAAGCCGGAAAAATGATCTTAATCGCAAAAAGTCCGTGGTTCGAGAGAGGGTGGAAACATTTGTTGGCCTGGAGAGGGATGGGCGCTGCCAGGCTGTACTTGCCAGAGTCACACTACAGGAATAGGTGTCTTTATGACCCTGATGGTTAAGGGATCCAAAACCAAAATGAAATCATTGTGAGACGGGATTGCTGTAGCTCAGGGGTGTCGAACTCATTTTAACTCTGGGGCCACACGATAGAACAAACATTCTGTCGGGGGCCAGACTTGTAGACAAAAGAGAAAGGAAAAGAGATAAGTAAATAAAAGAAAGAGGGAGGGAAAAGGAAAGAGGGCGGGACAAAGAAAGAAAAAGAGAGAGAGGAAGAGACCGTGAGAAACAAAAGATAAAAAGTCGTGAGAGAGGGGGAAAAGAAAGGGAGAGGGAGAAAGAAATCCATGGAGAAATAGAGAGACAGAAGGAGAGAAAAGAGAAAAGAAAGTGCAAATGGTATGAAAAGAGAGAAAAGGAAGTTAGAGCAAAAGAGGTTAAAAGACACAGAGAGAGAAAGAGACCAAGAGCAACAAAGGAAGAGAAAAAGAGACACAGAGAGTGAAAGAGACAGAGAGTGGGAGAAAAGAGGTGGAAAACAAAGAGAGAGAGAGAGAAATAAATACAGTCTCTTTGTAAGTACAGTGTCTTTGTGAGAGGCACCAGGCTTTGGCAACATCAAGTTGACATTTCAACCTGCAGCTTGTTTTTCTCCTGCGCTTCTCTGAGTGTTGTCTCGCAGGCCGGATTCAATCCCTTAGCGGGCCTAATCTGGCCCGCGGGTCGCCTGTTTGCTGTTGCTGTTCTTCACCCTGTCAATTCCTTCCTACCTAACTTTGCTCTCTTGCAACCTCTAAATGCCTTCAGCAAATATTTCTTCTTTCACAATGTCAGTCTATGACTCCCCACAACAGCGCACATACACAGTTTGACTACGCAATACACTAGACATGTCCTGGGCAGGAAAACAGCCTACACAGGCCAGTGTGATAAGAACGTTAGCGAGTCCATGACATCATAGCATGCACTCCGCCCCTGGTTGTCAGGGTAGAAAAAGAAAACACACTTTATAGCACTGACATTGATACCGTTTAAGCGATTATGTCTGAGCTTGTTGTGAATTATGGAAACCAAAATGCATTCGTTGGTTGACTCTATGCCACACGGATGTGAAGCAGTTGTCAAAAATTGTGGTCATGCAACTAAATACCGTAAATTCCGGACTATAAGCCGCTACTTTTCCCCCTAACTTTCAACCCTGCGGCTTATTCAGCGATGCGGCCAATTTATGTCATTTTTCTAACGGCCGCAAGCGGCGCTCGAGTGTTGCTACCATTAACTGCCCTGTCAAAGCTACATTATTATTATTAAAGCTTTGAAAACTCTCTCGGTGTACCGTCTTTCCTTGTAAATATGTGTAACCCATGCATAATATGTATTTGCAACTGTATATTTTTGTAATGTATTTATTTGTATTTATTTTAGACACTTATTCTGATATGTTTTGCACGAGGGAACGAAAAATGAGGGGCGGAACAAACGCGGGGTGCCGAGTTTAAGTGGGGACCGCTAAAGGTGAGGGACAGACAAGGAAAGAAGAGGGGGTAAAAAATTGGTTTAAGAAAAAGGAGTTGCGTGAGTAAATGTGTTCATCTGATATATTTTTCCCACCCTTACCTTTGGAAATATACACTTTTTTCCTTGGATTACTTTCAATGGGACCCGGACTCTGCAGGTCTGCATCAAACCTTAAGTACCGGTATCATTTTCCATTCATTTTGCCGGCTGTGATTTTTGGACTGTGGACTTTAATGAAGGATGTCAATTGTGGTTCTAGATTTGTGTACTATCTATGAAGTTGCTTCAATGAAGGACATTTAGTTTCAATCGATTTTTGCAATCTGGAGATGGAATAAGAGCTTGCTCTGTCCACTCCACGCATCGGCCCGGTGCATTCGCACTAATCGCTGCTTGGCTCTGTGGCTAGGACCTTGACTCAGCCTCTTGGCTGAGAGCAAGTGTCTCGGCCCCTTGGCTTTGTAGCGTATTATGATTTGACCGATAATGGATAATTGATAAAGAATATAGAACAATAAACCTTACAAAACCCCCACCTTGACTCAGCCTCTTGGCTGGGAACAAGTGTCTCGGCCTTGGCTTTGTAGTGTATTATGATTTGACCGATAACGGATAATTGATAAAGAATATAGTAACAATAAACCTCTACAAAATCCCCCCCCCCCCCAATTTAGTTTCAATCACGGGACTTGAAGTTGGGTTTGGGTTAATTTTGTGTTTGTGTTACATGTTTAAATGTGGGCGCATGCGGCTTATATACAGGTGCGGCTTGTGTATGTACCAAATCGGTTTTCCTCTTAAAATGTGGTGGGTTCGGCTTATAATCAGGTGCGCTCTATAGTCCGGAATTTACGGTAATAGATTCCTAAATCCTACCTTTTTTGGACACGCAAAATAGTTTTGGGTTTGTACAGTCAACAGCAGACACTGTATAGGTTTTTAACACACATCTTTGGACCATTTGCCCAATTGCACCGCCTTCGAAGCATGCCTATTATGAATGCTGGGTCTTGTTTGTTTTCTGAGAATCTACTGCACCGACTGCTAACTTGTCTGGCATGCAATAATAAAAATACACTAAAACCTGAAATATTCTGGTTAGTCAAATCACACTCCTATTATTTTGAACAGCACTGTATGTTTGCTCTCGAAGACCTGTTTTCAGACTTGTAAAACATGTTCCAATTCGCGTTGGCTCCCGAGGCCGCTTTTTCAATCAGCAAGCAGGAGAACAGAAGGAGGCCCACAATCATTTGGCTCATTCTTCCACCACCTTATATTTGTCTTGGCAGTATGCAGGTGGAACAAGCGTCCCCAGCATGAAGAACAAAGGTGGATTTGTGTTTTTGTCAGCCAGGTGAAAGTTTCCTTCTGTCGCGACTGGCAGCTACTCGGAAATATACAAAATGTTGGCTAGGACCAATGTTCCCTGTAATTTTCCACGGGTCTGAGCGTTCACACAAAGTTGGTGAGCAACGCTTGAAACAACAGTGAGCAACCATAATCCCAAGTGTGGCAAGATAATTCATTATCAAACATGTCCAAAACTTGACATTTTGCTGAGTTTCCGGCAATGCAAAATTATTTTTCTCTTTTGAATGAATTGACTCGTGTACTATTGCAAAGGTTGTACGGCCTACAAACGTCATTTGTTCTTACAATTCTTTTTATTTCCTGATATATTTTGTCGCATAATAATATCACTTTTGGGGGCTTATTTAGTCAGTTGCAAGATACAGAACTGTACTTAATGACATATTTAGTGTAAGTACAATGTTGGCAACACGATTCACTTGATATCATTGGAAATTATTTGAATGCAACACAAACTTTTTCTTCTTTTTTTCCGTGGTTTTTTTCTACTTTTTTTAAATTCCTTTAAAAAAAAATCTCATTGTGTTTATTTTTTCCGAGCTGTTACTTTTTTCTTTTTGTTCTCTATTTACTTTTTTTTCCTAAATTTCCTTCTTTTCTTTTTTTCTGGCTTTTTTCTAAATTTTTCCTTCTTTTTTTTCTCAGCTTATCACTATTTTTTCATTTTGGTATTTTTGTCTTTTTGGTTCTATTCCCCCCTTCCTTTAAGTCATTTTGTGCATAATTTTACATAATATTTGGTCATGTTGGGATTAAAGAAGCAAAAACAACCTGAAGAGCCGTTTAGGACCCGAAAGAGCCAGTTCCTTTTAGTGAGCCGAGCCGAAGAAGCCGGTTCTCGACCAACTCTACTAACTTTACTCAACTTTGTTCTACTTCGACTCGACTTCAAAATGCCGCATTTAGGACACAACGTCAGGGGAACCCGTGTATTTTTACCTTCATGCACTGTAACTTTGACTTAAGTCGCTTCTTGTTTAGTAATTTTGAGCCCTCATTTTTGTGCGCTGGCTAGATTTTCTTGTGCGCTGAGAATGTGCGAGCAGTGCGCAATTGCTCACGCGCGCAGCTTAGAGGGAACACTAGCTAGGACCTGTGTACATTTTTCACTGGACTGTGCTTTTCTTGCAGGCGACGGCCTGTGAAGCCCCGCATGAGCTTGTGGACCAAATCAGAACTTCAAAGATGAAGGTACGAGGATTTGGATGAGATCATCCGGTCACATATGAGTAGAAGTCAACAGCTTAAACAAAACAAACAAAAAAAAAGTATATATTTTAATATATTTATTTATATTTTTAAATTAGGACAAAAATAAATAAAGGGAATTTTATAAATGTTACATTTATTATTTAATACCTTCCAAATAAAAATGAAATCAACGTTTTTAAAAAAAGTTCCTTTCAAAATTATTTTTTTAATTGTACTTGTAAAAGCAAAAGTTAAAAAAGGACCGTACAATTTCATTTTTTAAACTGTTTTATTCTTTGAACAAGTACGATAAAATCAATAAGCTTTAAATTAAAAAATAGCTTTTAAAATGTTGTTTTTTTATATTTAGAAAAACAGATTAGAGGACAATTTTACCTTTTTTTTAAATGTCTGAAAATAATAATAAATAATAAGTAAATGAGTAAAAAATTAAAAAATACTACTAATAATAATGTTACTAATATTTAAAAAAAAATAGAAACCTAAAATTTAAAAAAAGGATTTTTACAATTCTATCTTTGTATTTTTATTTTTTTTTAAATAATTGTACAAATAATTAATGAAGAAAAAATGAAAAAAAGGTATTTTTTTTAAACATTTATTTTGTATATATCATATATGTTTCAAAAAGTAAATAATAAAATGGCTTATTTTCAAATAGAAATCACTGAGTCAAACACCAAAAAATATTCTTATTTTGTAATTTTTTTACATAATATTTTTCAAAATATTTACAATAAAAATAAAAACAACTTTTTGCAATTTTAATTGTATTATTGTCTATTTTTAAATAAATACAAATGATAATAGTTTAGGAAAAGGACCATTTAAACTTGTATTTGTCATGAACCAGAACAGGATCAGGACCCAAACGCGTGACATTTCTCACACAAGCCTTTTATTTTACGGGAAATGGGGAGTCATGCACGCTAGGCAGCAGTCTGGCGTGAAATGATAGGAAGCCAGAGGCCGACGAGATCGATACCAATTGCCCCAGTAGATATCGGACAGATGGGGTCGATACCGGACAGGACGGCACAGACCGGATTGATAATGAAACAGGATATCGTAAAATAAACAGGACAAACAAGACGGGAATGAAAACCGGAGAGATTAATAAACAGGACAAAAATAGACTGGAGTAAAACTGGAATTCGATATTAAACAGGACAAAAATAAATGGGAACAATACCGGACAGGAAATGCTTACAGGAAACCGGACCGAGTCAAAACCCACGTCTTGCGGGGCAGAGGTTCGTTGACGGACTGACAAACTAAGAGTGAGAGCACTGAGCTTAAATGGACGGAAAGCCAATCTGTCAATGATCAGGGTTGGGTAGGGTTACTTTAACCGGATTAATTTCAATGACTTTTGGATTACTCCAATACCAAATATGCTAATAAAAGACAAAAGAAACTAAATATGCATAAAATTATGACTCAAAACACGTAAGCTTTCTCTCCTGGCTTTGATTTCTTTGATCTCCGGCAAAACTTACATAAAATGCGGCAGAAACAAAATAAAAATAAATCCAAACAGCTTGCCAACATCATTTTTGCCCATGTATTCCGAGCCTGCACAAAATTTAGTAATTGTATTCATATTTTGTTTCTTTTGTCTTTTATTAGCATATTTGGTATTGGAGTAATCCAAAAGTAATTGAAAGTAATCCAGTTAAAGTAACCCTACCCAACCCTGTCAATGATATATAAATATATAAATGAAAATACTTTTAACAATTTTACCTTTATTTTTATTTATTTATCTTATAAATTAAAGTGAAATCACTGAGTGGAAAAAATAAATCAGAAAAGGACAAAAAGACCTGTATCCGTTACTCATGCATTAATCATGCAATACTCATAACGAATATGAAAAAAATCGCGTGTCTTTGTGTGCGTTCCCGTTTGCGTTCTTGCACCATTGCTGACCTCCAAATGTCATCATCATTGCACAAGTCGGTAAAGCTCAGAAACGGGCCAGATAAGTTTGCCTACATGCAAACTTGCGGCCTCTCCATCGGCAAGGACGGCATCGGCCGTTGCTGACGTGGCGCCGTCGGTGTAACCGGAGAGGCCCGAGCCATATTTCGCTGATGAAAGTGTCCTTTGATACAAAAAAAAGACAAAGGTGATGGATGGACCAAAACAAAAGGGCTGAGAATGGATGAAAAAACAGCCACGCTGCAAAAAACACTGTTTTTCTAGACTGCTTGTGTGCATCTACCTCATTTCATCATCATCTCTAAGGAGGGATAATGGAGGAGCCGGATTGTGACGGCGTCAGGCTGACAAAATATAACCCCTGGCAGTAATAAGTTACAGTTACTAGTTACTAGAGCTGCACAATCATCATCGAAATCTAATCGATAGTGCGATGTAGTGCATGTCATGATTACCGGTGTGATCCACCTTCTGGCGCCAACTGCCTCGGACTCTGATTGGCTCCCGATCAGTACTTGTACCCACTCCTGTCTGTCCCCTTTTGTCAGTCCGTCTGCGAACCTCAGTGAACACTCGGCAAGCCTTTTTTCGACCCTGACTCCCACCTGTTTTTGCTCCCGTCTGTTCCCCGGCTTCGACCAGTTTTGGATCCTGACCACGTCTACTCTCCCGTCCCGACTTTCCACCTCTTTTTGTCCCCGACCACGTCTACTCTCTTTTGCTGGCTTACCACTCGCTTCCGACCCCGTTTTTGCCCTCCTGTCCTCTACTGACCGGTTTTTCTGTTCCCGACAACGCCATCGCTCGCCACGGAAGATCGACCTCCGCGTTCAGAGCATCCAGCAATCACCGGGTCGTGGGCGCAATCCTTTCTCTTTCTTCTAATAAAACTTGTGAGAAACGCAACGCAAGTGGGTTCTGTCCCCGTTCTGGTCCTGACCGTGCAAGACACTTTCCCGAGAATTTATAGTTCAATGATTGTGTTTTTTTTCCCTTTGTTATTCGAGTGATGGAGTGTTTGGACAACCAGAATTGTCACGGTTTGGGTTTTAACGGTGCGGCCAATCAGAGGATGGTTTAAAGGGCACTAGCCAATAAGGGCGGAGCAAAGTTTGCAATCAGCACGCTATGCATCACACTTGCGTGTGAGCAGACAGCGACCCTAGCAAGCTCTCCAGAAGAGGGCACTGTTTTCTGAAAGTTAAAGCATGTCAACAAACTAGTACCGAAAATGCACTTTTCTTTTCATTGAAATTGCAATACCGGTCTGTAAAATCACAATTCGATTTTTTTCCAAAATCATCCAGCCCTACTTTTTACTTCATTTTAAAAGTATTTCAGTTACGCTCAGATTACCGTCACCAAAAAGTAGCACAGTGTCATGATTTGCCCTTTCCTCTCACCTTCACTCACTCGTTTAGCCCCAGCTGCCGCTCGTTTCCTGATTTGTTCCCCTCCTATTTAAACACGTCGGTGTCATTCACTCCTTGTCAGTCCGTCAGCAAGGCAAGCACTTTTTGACTCAGGCTCCCGTCTGTCCCGTCCCGTCCTGTCCTGTTTCCTGCTCGTCCGTCCCTGGCTTCCCGATCGTCTCCAATTGCCTGACTTGTTCCGTCCTCCGACCACGTTCTGTTCTCCCGTCCCGGCTGCCTGACTTTCTTCCGTCCTCCGACCAAGCTCCGATCTCTCTTTCCGGCTGCCCGACTTGCTTCCGTCCTCCGACCACGTTCTGTTCTCCCGTCCCGGCTGCCCGACTTGCTTCCGATCTGCGACCACGCTTCGTTCACCAGGGCTTCCTACTCCTCCTGCTCAGCGAGCACCGGAGCGCTGTTGTTTGTTTCCCCAGCGCCTGACTTCCTCGATCCTCCAATAAAGCTTTGTGTGAAACGTTACGTGTTTGGGTCTATTGCCTGTTCTGGTTCTGACACACGGTACACTAAAAGTGACTACCTAGTTATAAATCACCGTATATTGTATACTTGCATAGAAGCCTCCACCGTCAAACTGCTTTAAAAAAAGCCACATAATAAAAGAAATACACTGTTCTTAAACAGGTAACATCTAATGGACTTTTAAACTGTGGGGGGAAAAAAACATCTCTCATTTCGTCAGTGGTGACGCTGGTGTTCCTGTCTGAGGGTTGGATAGCTGGGATCCGTGGCGACGACCTGAGCCTTCAGATTTTTTGAGAGCTTGCAAACAAGCACTTAGCCGAGACACTCCATATCCATTTTGTCTCCTTGCTTCTAACCACCCCAAGATCTCCCTGTCCATTCCTGGGCACTCTCCTGTCACGACCAGAACAAAGGGTAGACCCAATTGCGTAACGTTAACCACAAGTTTATTGAGATAGAGAGGGAGGCAGCGCGCGCAATCCGGTGCTCGCTGGACGTGGGAAGCAAGCCGCTCACGGAATCGGAATGCGTTCCGAATGCCAGAGTGGATCTTCTAGAGCAGGAGATTGTGGTGTCAAGGACGGAAAAAAAAGGTCGATAGCCGGAGACAAACGAGGAAATCGGGAACGGGCAGGTGGAAAAACGGGTGCAAAAACGGGACAGGCGGGAGTCAGGGTCAAAAAAGCTTGCCTTGTATCAACAGAGGTTCGCAGACGGACTGACAACCGGAGAGTGAAAGCACTGGGTTTAAAAAGAGACTGGGAGCCAATCAGGGTCCGAGGCAGTTGGCGCCAAAGGAGCGGACACAGGTGATTCACATCGGTAATCATGCAAGAAGCGGGACAGACAGGACTCAGAGGCAAAGTGCTTGCCTTGTAGAAACAGAGGTTTGCTGACGGACTGACAACAGGCCAGTGAAATGACGGAGCTTAATTAGGACCGGGAACCAATCAGGAAGCCAGCAACGACTGGCGCCAAACGAGCGGGCACAGGTGAAATTAATCACTCATCACCACATCTCCAATATATTTGTTTTTTTTCATGACATATTGCAAAAATGATTTTACAAATAAACAGACCAAAATTCAGCACATTTTTACTATAAATTTTGCTCTCACGTAGTTTATTGTTCCTGTATAAGCTACGCCCCTCTCCTCACTCGCTGCCTACCATTCGCTACTGGGGACACACAACCAAATATGCGCATTTAAAATTACCCTCTCATTTAAGTATTCGATTTCAGAGTTGTGAATTCGGATTGGATGTGAGTGTATACATGTTAGGGAGAATATCTACATGAGCAGAAATTCAGCGTTCTCTGTGCTTGAGACGGCATCACCATAACTGTTCAGTTGTATTTTGTGAGCACACCCTCAATGTCCGAATTCAGAGCAGTAATTTGAACCTCCATTTGAATAGAATAAAGGAATAGCATAATCAAGGTACCATAGGAATCTGCTGCAGAATTTGCACAGCTTTGCCTGGCAAAAGGCTTCCTGCTGTAATACGAAACAAGCGCCCCCTTTTAGTTTCCACTCAGTGTTGCCTTTCCTAGCAGGCTGCTGAATCATGCATGATGGAGGAGCACAATCGGTTACAACCCAAAAAAAGACGGCTAGGTGGTGCATTCAAGGTCAATGGGGTGCAATTAGTTTGAATAACAAAAAATACAGTCCCCCTAAATCAGTGGTTCTCAACTGGTGTGACCCCAGGAACCACCGTAGCACCTTATTTACAAGTCTCGACCAAAATCAAGAAAAAAGTCCAGTTCTCGAATATATCGAATAAAATGATGGAGCAGCTTAAATAAGAAATTGTCACGACCAGAACGGAATCAGGACCCAATTGCGTAACGTCTATTGAAAGAAATAGGAAGGTCTGCGCCCACGATCTGGTGTTCGCAGGACGTGGGAAGCAAGTCCCTCTCGCATTCGGATTGTGAATACGGAAGTGGATCTTCCGTAGCGGGTGATGGCAGTATCAGGGACGGAAAAACAGGTCGGCAGCCAGGACAGGAGAGCAAAAACATGGTCGGGATCAGAAACGGGTCGTAGCCGGAGACAAACTGGGAGATCAGGAACGGGCAGGTGGAAAAACGGCAAAAACGGAAGTCAGGGTCAAAAAAGCTTGCCTTGCATCAACAGAAGTTCGCAGACGGACTGACAACTGGAGAGTGACGGCACTGGGTTTAAAAAGGGACAGGGAGCCAATCAGAGCCCGCAGCGGCTGCTGCGAAATGAGCGGGCACAGGTGATTCAAATCGGTAATCATGATAGAAATAGCAGAGTTTATTCACTGAATATCGAGTAAAACCGATAGAACTTTAAGTACCGTATATACTCTCATACAAGCTTACATCGCATATAAGTCAGCCCGTAAAACTCCTTTAAGATAGCCACCTGCTAAAAGTTTTTCACAATATTAATAAAGTGTGTACCTGAACAATGCTAATCATCTGATTATATAATTATTAAAGATGGTAAAAATCGAAAAATGTAACATTTTTAAACCACGTCCTAGCAGTGCTACAAAGGCAGACACTCCCATATTGCAATCATTTCCTTCTTCGACTCGATCGCTGTCTTCACTGTTTTTAACTTTTCCTTCCCCTTATCACTACATTTCTTGGGACCCATTATTATGGGCAGAAAAAGGAAATAAAACCTACAAAATCACAATAGAATGAGATGGGGTCCCTCTCAAACACAACTGGGACAGTGTCGAATGGCTGAACAGGGATCAAGCAGGGCATTATCTCCATCTACTGTTAGGGAGTGTACTTGACCCTCAGGTGTTTTCTTCATTTTTAGCATTATTTTGCTAAGGTGTTAGGAATTAAATATAAAAATGTGCCGTTTACCAAATTGTTCAAATTAGTTATCCGACTCCATTAACCAGACATAACCTTCATTCTCCGAACTATGCGCGCTCATTTCTTGATGGGAAAAGATGGAAAAGAATAGCCGGCATTTCCACACGGGGGCAGATTTAATTTCTTAAACTATTTAACTAAGTGAACTCCATCGAATTAGTCGAATTAGTGTCGCTTGACTCTCCGTCAAGCCTTCTCTCTCGATCTTCCCCGATCTTCCGCCTTTTCCCTCCGCCCTCGTTTTTTCCGCAAGTTGGTGTGCCGGCTCCTCCCATGGGCTTGCCCGTAAAGCCCCCCACGTGGGCTCCATCATCTGTGAGAAGAGCGTCGCGATGTCTGTCCTTGTGCGTCTGGCCTTCTCCGTCAGAGTCCTGTTATCAAAATTCCCCAGCCAAAACATTCCGCATTTGGAACGGCGTGACCTGAAGCTCACTCAGTGAAAATCTTCATGGCACTCAATAAATGTAACTTGTATTCAATCGTATAAAATCTTTTACATTCAAATGTATAAAATCCTTCAAAGGCGAAGGCCCTTCACCTACTGAAAACGGGTCAGCGGGAGTATCAAATAATTGAGTATCAAAACAAGCAACAAAGGATGAGCAGTGTTTTAATAAATGATAATTTCATTAGCTTGTTTCTATGTTGTGTTGCTACTGTTTTAAATGACAACCAGGGTTGGGTAGGGTTACTTTAACTTGATTACTTTCAATTACTTTTGGATTACTCCAATACCAAATATGCTAATAAAAGACAAAAGAAACTAAATATGAATCAAATGACTAAATTTTGTGCAGGCTTGGGGAGTAACGGAATACATGGAACGGCAAAAATGATATTGGCAAGCTGTTTGGATTTATTTTCATTTTGTTTCTGTCGCATTTTATGTTCGTTGTGCCGGAGATCAAAGAGATCAAAGCCAGGAGAGAAAGCTTACCACGTGTTGTGAGTCATCATTGTATTCATACTTAGTTTCTTTTGTCTTTTATTAGCATATTTGGTATTGGAGTAATCCAAAAGTAATTGAAAGTAATCCAGTTAAAGTAACCCTACCCAACCCTGATGACAACCATAATGAGCATTCAAGCGTAACCCTGAAAATGATATTGTTCGTTATTTAGATGCTTTAATTAGTTCGATTTGGTTCGGACTAATGGCTTGAATTAAATTTGTATAGTAGTCGTTAAAGTTTCTCGAGGCCGTAAAGAAAGTTTGATCTCATTATAAGGAGTTAAGTGCCTGCGACTTTATGTTAACTTTTGCTACTTCGTGGACAGAAAAAAACAGAATTCTGAATGCAAACCCATCCTTTAATAGATACGGCTTCCCCTTCGACTTATTGGACTTTGGCATAGTGATTTAATTGTTATCGTTACTGATAGCGACACGCACGTTGAGTTAATATTAAACGACGGTCGTAATAAATGAAAATTATAGCAGGTTGTTGACTATCAGGGTGTCACAAACCAGGAACGGAAACAGGACCCAAAAGTGTTCGTTGTACTCAGTTTTTATTAAGAAAGAGAGCAGTGCTTGCATCCACGATCCGATGATCGTCCATCATGGGTAGCAGATGGCCAGGGCGGGGAAGCAAAACAGAAACGGGTCCAGAAAAGAGCTTGGCCATAGGTATCAGGCGGGAAACAGGACAAAACAGGTCGATGGCCGGGACGGAGGAGCAAAAGCAGAAACGGGTCCAGAAAAACGTCGGCAACTGGTATCAGGCAGGAAAACAGGGCAGGATAATGTTGGAGAGTACGAAAGCTTGCCTAGCTGAGAGCATAGGTTCGCAGACGGTCTGACGGCTTCCTTTTGGAAGACGGGAGATTAAAAAGAGTCCTACAGCCAATCAGGTCCCGCGGGTTTTGGCACCAACGGGGTAGCCGCAGGTGCCCCGAATCAGTAATCATGACACAGGGTCTGGTTTTGGTCTTTACATTAAAATGAGGTACCGTACAACGAAAAATCATTGTGTTGCCCGTTTGCATGGATTAGTAAATAGTTTCAAGACCAGAACAGAAAGAGGACCCAGATGTGTAACGTTACTCAAAAGTTTATTGAAATATAGAGGAAAGTCAGCGCCAGCGATCCGGTGCTCGCTGGACGCGGGAAGCAAGCCACTCACGGGACCGGAGCGTGTTCTGAATGCGGAAGTGGATCTTCCTGAGCGGGAGATCGCAGCATAGTTAGACGGAAAAACTGGTCGTTAGCCGGGACGGGAGATCAGAATGTGGTCGGGGTCAAAAAAACGGGTCGTTAGCCAAGACGGGAGATCAAAACATGGTCGAAGTCAAACGGGGAAATCAGTAACGGACAAGTGGAAAACGGGTGACAAAACAGGACCGAGGGGAGTCAGAGTCAAAAATGCTTGCCTTGTGAAAACAGAGGTTCGCTGACGGACTGACAACAGGCGAGTGAAAGGACTGAGCTTAAATTGGACGGAGAACCAATCAGGTAAACAGCAGCAGCTGGTGCCAAACGAGCGGGCACAGGTGAGTTTAATGAGTAATCATTACAAAAAGTGGCCAATGTGTTGCCATTATGGAAATTTTCTTCTTAAATAAATGTGTTTTTGTGTTTAAAATATCGCACAAACCTAAAAAAAGGATTTAATTTTTTGTTTTTTTAAATTATTTTATTTTATTATTATTATTTCTTAGACCTGCGAAGCTCTGAACCCGCGAACGTGGAACCGCGAAGTAGCGAGGTCCCACTGTATGTAGTGTTTGATTGAGCTTCAAGTTGAAAAGTGTAGCGAGTTCATACTACTTCCGGGTTAACAGTGTCACTTCCGGTTCCTTCTCTTCAACGTAAACAGAGACTCAAACAATGGCTGACATGACAGTTGCATGTCCAATCCATCCTCATTCATGTTGAAGAATTACCAAAGCAATGCTGTAAGTTACTAAAAGTGTTTATTTTGTAATAGTTCAAGCTGTCAAGTGCTGATTATTTTTGTGAACTTATTGGCACATGGTCTCATTGTATTGTACTTTTGTGGAAGGGAATCTAAGTTTGTGTTACACGTCCCTTGTTGTCCCTCGGTGGTTTAACTTTAATGTTTTTCAATTATTTGTATTTAAGTCGTTTAATCAAGTGTTTTTCAATTAGTGTGCCGGGGTACACTCCTCTGCTGTGAAATCTAGTGTAGTGTAACCCCATTTTATCTTTCCAACGAAGCATGCTATTGTTCAGTATCTTTGCTCTCTTCCAGCGATCAATGGAGTAAGTGTAACATTCATCCATATCTGTAGGTGGCAGTAGATTACAATTTTTATTTACTAAATATCTGCTTATGAGGTAGTGCAGGGAGGTATATTTAATGACTTATTTGTTTGATAAAGGCTGTTTAAGATTGAACTTAAAAAAGCAATAAAATAAAGCCCCCAAAAAAAGAAAATGAATGCACATGATTTTGATATTTTTGTTTATTACATTATAAAAAAAATACTATTAAAAGTAGGAACTTATTAAAACTGTTTTTTTTCCCACAAATAGTATTTACTTATTATTTTTCAAATATTATTATTATTAGTATTATTTTGCATTTTATTATTATCAACAAAACATTATTATCATTATTAATATTATTATAATAGATAATATTATTTATTTATTTGTTATTATTTTGTAAAAGTCTAAGATGGCACTAAAAATGTTTTTATTAATTAAAAAAATAAAATAAAAGTCTTGAATAATATTTTACAATATTTAATTATATTTTTCCTGAAAAGTAATGTAAAATGTTTAAACATTGTGAAACGTTTTTTCTTTGTTCCACAAATAATTTTCACTCATTTTAAAAATATTTTTCTAGAGCATTCTAAGATGGCACTGAAAGAAGTTATTAAGTAAAAGTCTTGCATGATATTTTGCCATTTTAATTATTATTTTGTAAAAATAAATATCAAAAGGTAGAACTCAGTAAAACACTTTTTTCATTCCGCTGACAATTTTCCCTCATTTTAAGTATGTATTTTTTTAAAACTTTTTAAATAAGATTCTAAGATGAAAATGAATAAAATAAACTAATCAAAGTAAAGTTCTTGCACACTATTTTGCTGGTTTTAATTATTATTTTACTACAAAATAGTTATGAAGTAGAAAAACAGTTTTTTGTTCGACTGTTAATATTTATTCATTTTAAGTATTGTTATTTTTCTAGTAGATTCCAACAGGGCACTGAAAAAAAGTAATAAAATATAGCGAATGAAGTACAATTCTTGCACATTATTTAGCTTTTTCTAATTATACTAAAAAAAATAAAATAAAAATTATTTGTTTCCCAGATCATTTTTGCTTATATTGTCACGGTTGCCACGGCGCCCAATTGGCCCTGCCTGTGTTGCGCCAGCTGAGGCTCGTTGACAGATTGGCTTTCCGTCTATTTAAGCTCAGTGCTCTCACTCTTCCTTTGTCAGTCCGTCAAAGAACCCCTGCCCCGCTAGACGTGGGTTTTGACTCAGTCCTGATCCTGTTGGTATTTCCTGTCCTTTCCTGTTCCTGTTTTTTTTGTCCTGTTTAATATCGGTTTCCAGTTTCGTTCCCGTCTAGTTTGTCCTGTTTAATTTCGATATCCTGTTTTGATATCAATCCTGTCCGTTCCGTTGTTTAACATTGGTTTCCAGTTTCGTTCCCGTCTTGTCTGTCCCGTTTAATTTCGATACCCTGTTTTAATATCAATCCTGTCTGTCCCATCCTGTTCGGTACCATCTGTCCAATATCTGCTCGGGCAATTGGTATCGGTCTCGTCGGCCTCTGGCTTCCTATCAATCCATGCCAGACCGCTGCCTAACGTGCATGACTCCCCATTTCCCGTAAAATAAAAGGCTTGTATGAGAAACGTCACGCATTTGGGTCCTGATCCTGTTCCGTTTCATGACACATGTATTATTTCTGTTCTTTCCTCCAAAACAGAATGCAAATGTAAAACTTGAAGTTAACCAGGTTAAAAATACTATAAAATGCAAAAACACAGCAACATTATTAACTTGTATTAGCCACAATGACTGCAGTTGATGAGAAAATATTTACTCTGTGAATTTTGGCCACATTTTAAGAATGTGAGAAAAACCGTGCAAATTAATTTATTTTTCAACATTTCAGACAGAAGGTGTAACCAGTGTTCCCTCTAAGCTGCGCGCGTGCGCAATTGCGCACTGCTCGTACATTCTCAGAGCACAAGAAAATCTAGCCAGCGCACAAAAATCAGGGCTCAAAATTACTAATTAAGAAGTGACTTAAATCAAAGTTACAGTGCATGAAGGTAAAAATACATGGGTTCCCCTGACGTTGTGTCCTGTATTTTGAAGTCGAGTCGAAGTAGAACGAAGTTGAGTAAAGTTAGTAGAGTTTGTCGAGAACCTGCTTCGTCGGCTCGGCTCACGAAAAGGAACCGGCTCTTTCGGGTCCTAAACGGCTCTTCAGGTTGTTTTTGCTTCTTTAACCCCAACATGGCCAAATATTTAAAATTATGCACAAAATGACTTAAGGGAAGGAGGAAATAGAACAAAAAAGAAAAAAACACCAAAATGAAAAAGCAGTGAAAAGTTGAGAAAAAAAAACAAAAGGAAGAGAAAAAAGAAGGAAATTTTTTTTAAAAGCCAGAAAAAAAGAAATAAAGAAACATAGGAAAAAAGTAAATAGAGAACAAAAAGAAAAAAAAGTAACAGCTCGGAAAAAAATAAACACAATGAGATTTTTTTAAAGGAATTTAAAAAAAAAAGTAAAAAAAAAAAGTTGTGTCAAGTCAATCTTGTTGCCAACATTGCACTTCCACTAAGAAATGTGATTACGTACAGTTCTGTATCTTACAACCGACTCAATAAGCCCCCAAAATGTTAAAATTATGCGACAAAATATATCAGGAAATAAAAAGAAATAGATATCTTGTGAAAGAATTGTAAGAACAAACGACGTTTGTAGGCCGTACAACCTTTGCAGTAGTACATGAGTCGATTCATTCAAAAGAGAAAAATAATTTTGCATTGCCGGAAACTCAGCAAAACGTAACTTGATTTCAAATTTTGGACATGTTTGATAATGAATTATCTTGCCACACTTGGGATTATGGTTGCTCACTGTTGTTTCAAGCGCTGCTCACAGACTTTGTGTGAACGCTCAGACCCGTAAGGAAAAATACAGGGAACATTGGGTGTAACTCCTATGTAACATACGGGTTAAAGGAGATCAATGTCAGTGAATAGGAGCCTCAATTAGCAGATACTCGGCTAATCTGCTTAACTTTCCAAGATGTTCTCTAGTGGACACAAACACACAACTTGACCTGAATCTTCCCTCGTGTGCTTCACGTTACGACATCAAGTGGGCTATTCGGATTTTGTCACCGATAATGGTACGACTGACTGACAAATAATCACTTTTTTGCCATTAAGAAGGTCATGTCATCCACTGGTTCCCAACTGGTGTGACTTCAGGACCAATGTTCCCTGTAATTTTCCACGGGTCTGAGCGTTCACACAAAGTCGGTGAGCAACGCTTGAAACATCAGTGAGCAACAGCAATCCCAAGTGTGGCAAGATAATTCATTATCAAACATGTCCAAAACTTGACATTTTGCTGAGTTTCCAGCAATGCAAAATGATTTTTCCCTTTTGAATGAATTGACTCATGTACTATTGCAAAGGTTATACGGCCCACAAACGTTGTTTGTTCTTACAATTCTTTTTATTTCCTGATATATTTTGTCGCATATATTAACATTTTTGGGGGCTTATTTAGTCGGTTGCAAGACACAGAACTGTACTTAATCACATTTTTTAGTGGAAGTACAATGTTGGCAACAAGATTCACTTGATATAATTGGAAACTTTTTCTTTTTTTTTCTCAGTGTTTTTTCTACTTATTTTTTTTAATTCCTTTTAAAAAATCTAATTGTGTTTATTTTTTCCGTGCTGTTACTTTTTTCTTTTTGTTCTTTATTTACTTTTTCCCTACATTTCTTTCTTTTCTTTTTTTCTGGCTTTTTTTCTAAATTTTTCCCTCTTTTTTCTCTTCCTTTTGTTTCTTTTTTCTCAGCTTTTCACGACTTTTTAATTTTGGTATTTTTTTCTTTTTGTTCTATTCCCCCCTTCCTTTAAGTTATTTTGTGCATAATTTTACTTAATATTTGGTCATGTTGGGATTAAAGAAGCAAAAACAACCTGAAGAGCCGTTTAGGACCCGAAAGAGCCGGTTCCTTTTAGTGAGCCGAGCCGAAGAAGCCGGTTCCCGAAAACTCTACTAACTTTACTCAACTTCATTCTACTTCGACTTGACTTAAAAATACCGCATTTAGGACACAACGTCAGGGGACCCCATGTATTCTTACCTTTATGCACTGTAACTTTGACTTAAGTCGCTTCTTAATAAGCAATTTTGAGCCCTCATTTTTGTGCGCTGGCTCGATTTTCTTGTGCGCTGAGAATGTGCGAGCAGTGCGCAATTGCGCACGCGCGCAGCTTAGAGGGAACACTGTTCAGGACCCACCACTCCACCCTTATGACAAGCTACAACCCAAACAAGAAAAACATTCCACTTCTCAAATGTATCCAATTAAAGGATTGTGCAGTTTAAAGCAGAGGTAGTAGGATATATTCGCTATGTAAAAAATAAAAAACTCAAAATGACTAGCAAAACCAATGTAAGGCTTCCTCGCATTTAAGCAACCTCCTAAAGTTTTAATCAGGTAGCTAATAAAGATTCATATACTGGTAAAAACTGAAAAATATAAAAATTTTAAACCATTTACTGAATCTCCTAGCAGTGCTACAATGGCAGACACTCGTAATTCGCAATTATTTCCTTCTTTGACTTGATCGTTGTAGTCACTGATATCCACATTCCCCCCCTTATCACCCAATTTTCTTGGGACCAACTATTATGGGCAGAAAAAGGAAATAAAACCAACAAAGCACAATTAAATGAGATGTGGTCCCTCCTAAACATGCTGATTGACTGAACAGGAAGAATAGATTGAGCAGGGGATTATCGGCATCTACTATTAAGGATCGTGATTAACTGTGTTATTTTCTTCTTTTTAACATTATTTTGTCAAGAAAAAGGCCCGCGACCCACTTAAAAACCACTAGTTGAGAACAACTGATCTAATCTATCTGTTGCAAATGAACCTATTGTTCCATTACATTATCAAAATCTTTAGTCAAATTAGCCCGAATTATATAGAAGTATGTATATTCATATTTACCGTAAATTCCGGACTATAAGCCGCTACTTTTTCCCCTAACTTTCAACCCTGCGGCTTATTCAGTGATGCGGCCAATTTAGGTAATTTTTATAACGGCCGCTAGCGGCGCTCGAGTGTTGCTACCATTAACTGCCCTGTCAAAGCTACATTATTATTATTAAAGCTTTGAAAACTCTCTCGGTGTACCGTCTTTCCTTGTAAATATATGTAACCCATGCATAATATGTATTTGCAACTGTATATTTTTGTAGTGTATTTATTTGTATTTATTTTAGACACTTATTGTGATATGTTTTGCACGAGTGAACGAAAAATGAGGGGCGGAACAAACGCGGGGTGCTGAGTTTAAGTGGGGACCGCTAAAGGTGAGGGACAGACAAGGAAAGAAGAGGGGGTAAAAAGTTTGTTAAAGAAAAAGGAATTGCGTGAGTAAATGTGTTCATCTGATATATTTTTCCCACCCTTACCTTTGGAAATATACACTTTTTTCCTTGGATTACTTTCAACGGGACCTTTCACAAGCACACAGATAGGTAAGGCGCCCACCATCTTATCAGGAGCGTTTTAAAAATGTAGTTATAAAGACGTTTTTAAACGTCAAATATCCGGAATATAACGGAAATCGTAATTCAAAATTTTTGGAAGTTCCGACTCCAAGTCCGGTCTTTGAATGCACCTCAAGTCCAGTGCAGTGTTCCTTCCGGGTGAGAATCGTCTATCACCAATATATAAGAAAATCTATTGTTATTGTGTCAAACCTAAGATATTTTCATAATACCTGTAGTTTGGAGTGAAATTATAAGAATGATAATCATAAAAAACTTCAACATTTTTCTCCTGAAGTGGAAACCCCTAAAAAGGCCACAAGATGGCGGTCAAGTAAGTCAGGTCTCCTATTCAGGTAAACACGCGACCAGAAATGGCTTCCTCATTGCTCGTGGAACATACACGTACACCGAAAAGATACCGCTTTTCAAATCTTATTTTTATCCAGACGAGAATTGTGCCCAAGCATGTAGTCAAACTATACACCAAATATGTTAATTTTGGCTCATTAACCTCCAGTATGTTGCTTGAAACTGGAGCATGTGCTGAAGCTAATTGCTACTAGCATGACTTAAGCTAGCAACCTGCAGCCACAGTTTGCAAATGTCACTTTTGTCCTCCAACTGCTGCAAATCCTGAGTTGACAAGATGGTAGCTGCGGGAAGGTGAAATTGTTCTTTTTTTATTCCAGCCATCACACCGAAGGATTTTATACATTTGACTATAAAGGATTTTACACGATTGAATACAAATTACATTTAATGCCAAAGATATTCACTGACTGGGCTGTGGTGCGAGGTCGGGGCACCCTGGTGGAAAATGTTGTTTACAGCAACGGCGGGAACGGGACGTACGGCTGATAAGATAATCAGCACATCCAGACGCTGTTGACGCGGAAAGGCCCTGTAGATGTAGAAACGCTCGGTGTTGTTTTGAGTACCCCAGACATCAGGAGATGGTGAAGCCCAGGGGGCTTCCTTGGCGCACCCATGGGAGGAGTCGGCATGCCATTATGCGGGGAGAAGATGGCCAATAGGAGAAAGCTAAAGGACTTCAGAAGAAGGCTTCTCACAGACTCAAACGTCACTAATTTGTCCGTTTTCGATGGAGTACACTTAGTTAAATTTTTAGGGAAAATAAATCTGCCTCCCGTGTGGAAATGTCGGCTTCCTGTTCATCTTTTCCCTCAAGAAACGAGCGCGCATAAACTGTTGGGTGAATGTAGGTTGTGTTTGGTCAATAGACTCAGATAACTAATTCGAACAATTTGGTAAACGCTACATTTTGATATTTAATTCCAACAATTCATTGCTTGAACCTGGAACATGTGCTGTAGCTAATTGCTCCTAGCATGACTTAAGCTAGCAACCTGCAGCCACAGTTTGCAAACGTCACTTTTGTCCTCCAACTGCTGCAAATCCCGAGTTGACATGACGGTAGCTGCGGGGAAGGTGAAATTGTTCTTTTTTTTTTTCAATCCTCACACATACTCAACACACGTTTTTGTCTCATCGCCATGGCAACTGCTCCTATTTGCACGCAATCTATGGTTTTCCGACTCATTGAACCCAATCAGGACTGCTGCCCTTTGCTTTTGGCGACTCAGGCTCAATTCGCTCTCAGTTTTCCTCCTTTTTCTCCCTTCCCATCTTTGTCGAATGTATTTGGTCTGTTTAAGTATGATATAAAAAAGATATACGAGGAATTCAACTGTCCTAGTATCAATCTGTTATCATTCTTATTAGGTTCAAAGTATAATGTACTCCTTTGTTTACAGTGCTTATTAGAGTCCTGAACCATCACACGAAAATCCGCAAAGTAACTCCGGGCCCCCACTCAGAGCAGTAGTCGACCAGGGATAATGGAGGTAATTTTTGTTTTAGGTGGAAAGAACAGGGAAAGAAAGAGCTGTCACACATAATACAAATGTGCTCTTTCAGCTCCTGCTTTCAACAATAATTGACTGGGGATAGTGGATCACAAACAAAACAGTGCTGTTCATTTAAGGCTGGCCACATTGGCAAGCTACAGCTGACCCAACTGCACAAAATATGTGCCAGCACCCTGTTCTTATTTATAGTCGGGCAGGGATAATGGATCGCAGCCACAACTGTGCAGTCCATTTTAGGCGAGCCAGAATAGCATGCCCCCTGACACAAGTGCATTCTGCCAGGTCCCCGATCACAGCATTATGGCATTGGGGTTAATGGATCTCGGCCACACGAGTGCAGTTCATTTTCGGCAGAAATATAGTAACACCAAAAAAAAAGGTCGGCCATTATGACAAAAATGCACTGTGCCGTTCTCTGCTCCCAGCAATATGTGATTAGGGATAATAGAATGCGGCCGCTCAATTTTAAGGGTTTTGTTCAGGAACAGTTACATGTTGACAACGTTGGTTGCAGCTCGTTGCTTTTTGCAAAGTTAGGTTTCAATTTTCCATGTGTTTGTGTAAATTTGTGGGGTTGCCACAGTAGCAAACTACTCTATTACACAAATTACACTGGGTATTGTCCTTTTCTGTTGTTGAAAAAAGTCCTTGCAGCGCTGCGCTTCCTGTTTGGGTTGGGGTTGACATGTAGATTTAGCCCTCTCTTTTTCCTGCCTGCCAGGCAGGATGCAGCAGAAGGCCTGGTAGGGAAAGGTGCTAAAAGTGTACCTGTCAGTCACTACTCGGGCATAAATTTAGCGAGTGCCCAATGGCGCTGGGTGAGAGAGAGAAGGGCTGCGCTATGTACATAGAGAAGCGCCGCTTTGAGAAAATTGGTGGGGAAGTGAAGTATCCATCCCAGGACATTCGTATCGATCTTATATTAGTATTTTCTTAGTATTTGGATTGATCCACCCACCCCACTATTAGTCTTTTAGACAAAATTTTAGCGTCTTCTCCACCAGAATGATGATAAATCACAAAAAGCTTCAGTTTTTTTCTGTCACTGCACTCAAACCTTTAGCACAGACAATGGACGACAGGTCACGGCACTCCATCCTAATGAGGGACGGCCTTGAGATGGCATCATGCCCGTGGGCGTGCAGGTGCCATGTTGTAAAAAGCAATTTTCCTGCAATTTCACCGCTCTTAACAGCTTCGACAGCTGTTGAGGGCATCAGGTTTGCGTTACACAATTTGCAGCCCAAGGATTATTCCACGTCATCTAATAACATTCAGAATTCAATCGGGCCGAGCGAGAAGGCTTAGAGGGCTCATTTTCGACGAACAAAGGACGCTTGGTGACGTGGCGCCGCGCATTGGCAGAGTGTTATTGAATGACTTTAGTTCTGTGGACCGAGCATTAGTGCCGAAACGCAGCTGACAGTTTGAGAGCCTCTCAAGTGTTGAATTGCGCACATGGCGGCTCGCATGGGAACCAGTACAAAGGAGCAAGGATGCTGGACGGGTGGGCTGATGCCGGTCTTTTCTGCAAGCTATCTCAAAAAGTCCAAGTGCATACCTGTTGTTAGGAATGAAATATTAAAATGTACCGTTTACCAAATTGTTCGAATTAGTTATCTGACTCCATTGACCAAACACAACCTACAATCACCCAACAATGCGCGCTCGTTTCTTGATGGAAAAGATGAACAGGAAGCCGACATTTTCACACGGGGCCAGTTTTCATTTCTTTAACAATAGAACTAAGTGAATTCCATCGGAATCGGCCGAATGAGTGTCGTTCGAGTCTCTGGGAAGTCTCTCTCAAGTCCTCTAGCCTTCTTCTCTCAGCCCACGTCTTTTCGCAAGATGGTGAGCTGGCTCCTCCCATGGGCGTGCCAATGAAGCCCAACGTGAGCTCCACCACCTCGCCGCATTGTCTGGAGAACTCAAAACAGTGGAGAGCGTTTTTCAAAACGATGCCTGCCGTCCTCCGTCATCAGAGCCTTTTTGCGTCGTCGGATGTGCTGATTATCTTATCAGCCTTACGTCCCGTTCCTGCCATTCCTGTAAACAATATTTCCTACCAAGGTGCCCTGAACTTTCACTGCTCATCGAATAAAGGCACCGTCAGTAAATAACTACAGCATTAAACTCAATAAATGTAACTTGTATTCAATCGTACAAAATCCTTTATAGTCAAATGTATAAAATCCCTCACTGTTAACCCCAGCCACTTGCTCTTCCTATTAATAAGTGCAATTCCCTTTCATTCAGTGATAATAAACCTAATAAATACAACGTGGCACCTATTTTCCCCACAGCAAGACAGACAATGTAAAATACTATGATAATATCAGCAGTCAACGATGATGTTGTCGTCTGCTACCAGTGACTGAGACGATCCGGGTTAAAGCCAAAATGGGCAAGGCGAGATCGGTCTAGCAAAAATGTTGTTTTTCAATTTATTGTACAAAAAAATGCATGAAAATTTGAATTGATCAAAAATCGTATATGATACAAGGAAATGGATCAATTGACAGGTATGAAAGTGGAATGAGCTTGGCTCATCTAACTTTGACTGATGCATTTTTTGTGTTGCAAATGGCGTCCGAGGCACAGTTCTGAGGTCATGATCATAGCCAGCTACCAGCTTTCCTGTGCGGAGTTTGCATGTTATCCCCGTGCCTGCGTGGGTTTCCTCCCACATTCCAAAAACATGCATGTCAGGTTAATTGGCCGGTTCAAATTGTCCCTAGGCGTGAATTAGCGAGCAAATTGTCTGTCCCCGTGTGCTCTGGGACTGGCTGGCATCCAGTTCAGGGTGTCCCCTGCCCACTGCCTGAATATAGCTGCGATGGGCTCCAGCACCCCCGTGACCCTACTGAGGATAAGCGGTGCAGCTAATCCATGTTTTTCTTGCTTTTCAGGGGGAAAACAGAGAAGAAGCTGACAAACGGACACAGAAGTTGCTGGTAAGGAGAACCAAGGACATGTAGTATCAAAATGTGTCACTGCATACATAATCGTGTTTATATGAGTTGTCAGATATAACCCTATTATTATTTCAGTCATTTATAGCTCCTTCGTTTATTTATTAGTAATTAACGCATCTTATGATTATCCATATCTTTTGAATATAGTTATTCACTCATTTCATTCACTTGATGTCTCGAGGTATCCCTTCTTCTAGTAGTTATACAATCTCTACATTGTCCTAAGGGGTGTTCTGATCTACTGTTGAGGAGTCTTTAAGTCTTATCAAACCACATGCAGGATTCAGTCTAGACAAAGGACTGGTGTGAAGCTTTTGGGAGTTCTCCACAGACTTATGTTTGATCGTTAGCTTACTGTGTTCCATCCAGTGATTCCTCTAAGCTGCGCACGTGCGCAATTGCGCACTGCTCGCACATTCTCAGCGCACAAGGAAATCTAGCCAGCGCACAAAAATGAGGGCTCAAAATTACTCATTAAGAAGCGACTTAAGTCAAAGTTACAGTGCATGAAGGTCAAAATACACTGATGTTGTGTACTAAATGCGGTATTTTGAAGTAGAACGAAGTTGAGTAGAGTTTGTCGAGAACCGGCTTCTTCGGCTCGGCTCACTAAAAGGCTTTCGGGTCCTAAACGGCTCTTCAGGTTGTTTATGCTTCTTTAATCCCAACATGACCAAATATTATGTAAAATTATGCACAAAATAGATAGATAGATAGATACTTTATTCATCCCCTAAGGGAAATTCACATTTCCAGCAGCATCCCTGAGCTGAGAACAGTACAATAATAAAGCCAAAAGAATACAATATACAAATACCCAGTGTGACGTGCAAATGCCCACTGTAGCGTGTTATATAGAGTAACTAAATAGTGCTACACAGAATACATATTGCAGTAAGATTCGGTAATATCCAATGTAGGTGGTGTGATTTAATGTGGGCCTTTACTCTGCCGGGTGGAGTTAAAGAGCCTTATGGCATGAGGAAGAAAAGATCTCTTTAGTCTGTCCGTAGTACAAGACAGTGACAGCAGTCTGTCGCTGAAACTGCTCTTCTGTCTGGAGATAATGCTGTGTAGTGGATGCGATGGATTGTCCATGATTGACCTCAGCTTTTTCAGTGCTCTTCTCTCAGCTACTGTTGTTAGGCTGTCCAGCTCTTTGCCCACAACAGAGCTCGCTTTCCTAGCCAGTTTATTGAGACGAGAGGCATCCTTCTTCTTGACGCTGCCTCCCCAACACGCTGCCGCATAGAAGAGGGCGCTTGCCACTACTGTCTCATAGAATATTTTCAGGAGCTTTTTGCAGATGTTGAAGGAGGCCAGCCTTCTGAGGAAGTAAAGTCGGCTTTGCCCTTTCCTACATAGAGCTTCTGTGTTGGCAGTGCAGTCCAGTTTGTTGTCCAGCTGCACACCCAGGTATTTGTAGGTCTGGACAAATTCTACACATTCTCCCTTGATGGTTACAGGAACCGGGTGAGTTCTGGTTCTCCTGAAGTCCACCACCATCTCTCTGGTCTTGGTGGTGTTTAGGTGCAGGTGGTTTGCGTCGCTCCATCGGACAAAGTCCTGAATCAATGTCCTGTACTCCTCCTCCTGCCCGTTTCTGATGCATCCCACGATCGCAGTGTCGTCGGCAAACTTTTGCACATGGCAGGACTCAGAGTTGTACTTAAAGTCCGATGTATATAGAGTGAATAGGAACGGAGAGAGAACAGTCCCCTGCGGAGATCCTGTGCTGCTAACCACAGTGTCCGATGTACAGCCCCCCTGTTTCACATACTGGGGTCTGCCTGTCAGGTAGTCCGTAATCCATTCTACAAGGTGTGAGCTAACTCCCATCTCTGTCAGTTTCCTACTCAGTAGCAGAGGCTGTATGGTATTGAAGGCACTGGAGAAGTCCAAAAATGTAATCCTCACAGTCCCCTTCGCCCTATCCAGGTGAGAGAGGGATCGGTGTAACATGTATACTATAGCATCCTCCACTCCCACCTTCTCCTGGTAAGCAAATTGCAGTGGGTCGATGGCGTGACGGACCTGTAGCCTCAGGTGGTGCAGCAGCAGCCGCTCCATGGTCTTGCTGTTAGCCTCGATTTTTTTACAGGTTCTTTAATAAAACGAGGTTTTATTTACCACTTATATAGTCATGTACTATTTACTTGTCCTGATTGTTTTATTGAATAAATTGTTGCTTCGTCCTTATTGATTTAAACTTTCGACAAACTACTGAGTATTGTGTGTTGGTTGATCGAGTGGGATACGAGCTTATTTCCACTTGTGTTTGAGCGAGGACATACTTCCTCCGAGCTTTTGTTAACATCAATGTTGAGTGTGAAACAAGCGCTGGAGTGAAGCCGCTCTGTTGTGATTTGTTTTTTCTGAGCTTGTGAGTACAGAACAAGGCCGTAATGGTCTCCAAGTGCTCTTTCCAAATGTCTGAAAATTATTCATATGCCAAAAGGGATGGGGTTGTACATCGGACACTGTGGTTAGCAGCACAGGATCTCCGCAGGGGACCGTTCTCTCTCCGTTCCTATTCACTCTATATACATCGGACTTTAAGTACAACTCTGAGTCCTGCCATGTGCAAAAGTTTGCCGACGACATTTCGATCGTGGGATGTATCAGAAACGGACAGGAGGAGGAGTACAGGAAATTGATTCAGGACTTTGTCCGATGGAGCGACGCAAACCACCTGCACCTAAACACCACCAAGACCAGAGAGATGGTGGTGGACTCACCCGGTTCCTGTAACCATCAAAGGAGAATGTGTAGAATTTGTCCAGACCTGCAAATACCTGGGTGTGCAGCTGGACAACAAACTGGACTGCACTGCCAACAGAGAAGCTCTATGTAGGAAAGGGCAAAGCCGACTTTACTTCCTCAGAAGGCTGGCCTCCTTCAACATCTGCAAAAAGCTCCTGAAAATATTCTATGAGACAGTAGTGGCAAGCGCCCTCTTCTATGCGGCAGCGTGTTGGGGAGGCAGCGTCAAGAAGAAGGATGCCTCTCGTCTCAATAAACTGGCTAGGAAAGCGAGCTCTGTTGTGGGCAAAGAGCTGGACAGCCTAACAACAGTAGCTGAGAGACGAGCACTGAAAAAGCTGAGGTCAATCATGGACAATCCATCGCATCCACTACACAGCATTATCTCCAGACAGAAGAGCAGTTTCAGCGACAGACTGCTGTCACTGTCTTGTACTACGGACAGACTGAAGAGATCTTTTCTTCCTCATGCCATGAGGCTCTTTAACTCCACCCGGCAGAGTAAAGGCCCACATTAAACCACACCACCTACATTGGATATTACCGATTCTTACTGCAATATGTATTCTGTGTAGCACTATTTAGTTACTCTATATAACACGCTACAGTGGGCATTTGCACGTCACACTGGGTATTTGTATATTGTATTCTTTTGGCTTTTTTATTGTACTGTTCTCAGCTCAGGGATGCTGCTGGAAATGTGAATCTCCCTTAGATCGATACTTTATTCATCCCCTATCTATCTAACATTTATTGTACATCTCAATGGGAGGCAACGTAAGATGGCCGCCGCGATTAGCAAACCATTTTACATGCGACACCACACTGCCCTCTAAAGGCTAAATCGTGCACTGCAGTAAAAGTTCGATTTTCTTTTTTTTGTTCGGACTAGGCTTTGCATTGCGCGTTTTTGGTTTAATGAAACTATAAAAAGTGTGTTCGCTGTCCAAACGACAGATTAAAAGTGAAAAATAGATCAAACAAACCTAGTTTGTATCGATGCTTCTTAATATAGAAACGTAGCATGACCGCAGCAGTTGATCAATGTCCTTAAATTGGCATTGCGATACATCATTCTGAACACAATAAAAAACACCAAAGCCAAGTCCATGTGCACACAAAATATCCTTTTATTGATTGTTCCAAGTAAGGCGAGAGATGCTTTTACTCCCTGGGGAACAGTCCCTGGCAAGTTTCTGCAGTGGTCAGCAGTGTCTGGACAAAGTGCCTACTTTCACAATGTGATCGGACGAATGCACTTACTTTAAACATTCGTTTATTTTTAGAAAACCTATTGCCGGAGTAACACCACATATCAAACTTTTGATATCTGAGGATATTTTGCATAGCTCAGTCAAGTCTTAAAGTAACCCAAGCACTAACAGTAACTTTTTTCAGAAGTATACATTCGGAAATGCGACGGCGTAATCCATCAAATAAATACTGAAGTGGCGAAACCGCATTGTTGAGGTCGGGCCTCCTCTTAAATACAAAGCGTCGCAGCAAGCGTTTGGCGGCCATTCGCGCATAAAAGCAGACGTTAAAAACTTCATTCGAATACAAGCAAATCTTTAGTGCGGGATCTTTTCGTAAAAGCTTGCCGGGTTTCATCCGCTCAAACTATGAAAATAGTTCTCCTTTATAGCAAAGAGTTTAAAAATACATCTTATGTACAAAATATGCAAAGCAAAGGCAGGATTTTGTGGCATTCTGGTGCGTGGCGAGTGTCCTTTGGTAGTAGAGGGAACATTCAATTAAGCCCAAACCGCTAAGAAACGAAGGAAAGCTTCGGCCAAGAGTGGAATATCATCGTTTGCTTCTGTTGTCTGTCCGGCACAAAATCCACAGCAGTTCTTAAAAGTCCATTCTTATCTATTTGGTTCCATCCGTGCTGTACGACATTCACATTTGGAATCTGCGGTGCGAATGTCAGACAAAAGGCACAAAGTAGGGCTAGCTGCTGCAGATACAGTGGAAGCTCGGTTCTCGACCATAATCCGTTCCAGAACCCTGTTCGAAAACCGATTTGTTCAATCACCGAAAATCGTTTTTCCTATTTAACGTAATGTAAAATCGTTTTAATTCGTTCCAACACCCCGAATGTTTACCATGAACGTAAACATGAAGCTAACCCAGGCTAATCGTACGTTCGCGTTAGCGTAATCTTCCGTACGAAAGATTACGCTAACATGAACGTGTAAAAATAAAAAAATCAGGTCGTTTATACGTCATTTAGCACCCGGGTCTCCACAAAAAGTGGTGAGCGGTTAAAGGATAAAGTGAAGAATTATGAATAGGATTTCTTACCTTTGTGGTGGTCTGCAGAAGCCATGCTCTATTCCCTCGAAAGGAGGGAAACTCGCACACCTTCATTTTGCTATTATTTCTTTCTTAAATGCAATAGTTGTACGCACTACTCTTCTTTTTTTATCCTGTAGCAACTTTGCTGCTTGCACCGACCCTCTTCAGAGGCATAATTAGGGGCTAAAACACTGCGTTCACCGATATTAAAAGCGAAAAGAAATGCGCGCGCACGTGATAACAGTTCTTCACGAGGGGTGGGGGCAATCTACACCCGTACGCCGCTCAGCATCGCACCCTAACGTACCGGCGTTCAAACTCCGATTTTTTGAACGAAAAGCAAAGCAAGAATTTCTCTAAATTTTTGGTCAGAACCGATTTGTTCGAACTGAGGGGCGTTCGAAAACCGAGGTTCCACTGTATTTTGTTTCCCGCTGTACATTATTGCCCGTAGACTGAACACGCTGGTTCACATCTAATTTGCGAGTAAAACAAATATGCTGGATCAATAAATAGTGTCCCCTCCTCCCCCTATCAACACAGTCGGGCGACAGCATGTTTGGCTTCGGAAACAAAGTGCTTAAAGGCAGGCGTGGGGAGGGCGCTCATTTGTCGTAATCCAGGACCTGCCAGACAATGAGGTGGCTGCGCTCGGCCATGGAAAGCGCCGACTGCAGTTTCCGGGGGCCGTCCTCCCCTTCGGCCCCTTCGCCCTCCTCGTCATCTCCTGGACACACATAGAAACAACTTCACTTTCTTTTGCACTTAATTACCGTATTTTCTCACTATAAGGCGCACCTATATAAAGCAGACTTTCTATGAGGAAATGACAAGAAATTTAAGTAGTGATTTTATCTGAAATTTGGGCTCAATACAAATAATCATTGCTTATGAAGGATTTTATACATTTGACTATAAAAGATTTTATACGATTGAATACAAGTTACATTTATTGAGTGCAATGAAGATTTTCATTGAGTAGGCTTAAGTTCAATGAGCAGTGAAAGTTAAGATAATCAGCACATCCGACGACGCAGAAAGGCCCTGGTGACGGTGGAAGGCAGGCATTGTTTTGATAAACGCTTTCTACTGTTTTGAGGAACCACAGACATCGGGACGCTCGTCTCTGAGGTGGTGAGGCTCAGGTTGGGCTTCATCCTGGGTTTCGGCAGATTTGCACGATTTTGGGCGGCAATAGCTCAGGAGGTAGAGCGCACGTCTTGGGATCAAGAGATCGCAGTTCGAATCCCGGCTCCTCCGTGTTACATGACGAAGTGTCCTTGGGTAAGACACTGAACCCCTAATGCCCCCAATAAGCAGGTTAGCGCCTTGCATGGCTGCACCGCCACTATTGGGAAATGTGAAGCACATTGTAAAGCGCTTTGGGAAGTCTTCATTGACTTGAAACGCGCTATATAAATGCATATCATTTCATTTTATTTCATTGGCACGCCCATGGGAGGAGCTGGCACACCATCTTGCGGAAAGACGTGGGCCGAGAGAAAAAAGGCTGAAGACTTCAGACGAGGCTTGACAGAGACTCGAGCGACACTAATTCAGCTAATTCGGCCATTTTCGATAGAGTTCACTTAGTTCTATTGTTAAAGAAATGAAATCTGCCCCCGTGTGAAAATGTCGGCTTTCTTTTTTTCATCTTTTCCATCAAGAATGGAGCGCACATTGTTAGGTGAATGTAGGTTGTGTTTGGTTAATGGAGTCAGATAACTAATTCGAACAATTTGGTAAACGGTACATTTTAATATTTAATTCCTAACACTTAGTACTTTTTTTATTTTTTACTTTGTTGCTTTTACTAAATTTGGGGACTTTTTAATAGAATGACCACATTTTAGGGGTTGTTTTAAATAAAACAAACCTTTTGGGGGATGTTTTGTACAACATGACCTAATTTACATTCTAGATACAGTGGGACCTCGCTACTTCGCACTTCGACGTTCGCGGGTTCAGAGCTTCGCGGCCTGTAATAGTTTAAAAATAAATAAATAATAATAATAATAATATCAATTAAAAAAAATTATAATAATGAAAAATATTACATTAAAATTAAAAATTACATTATTTTACAAAATTTGAAAACAAAATATTCAATTAGAATTAGTAATTGCCTCATTTTACAAAGAAATGCACGTATACGCTAAGCGTCACGGCCATTAACGCAAGCTCATTGGTCAGCACTCGCTGAATACTCGACTCCCCATTGGCCCATTCACTACAGTAGACCACGCTTACCTCGTATACAGTACAGTACGCTTCTCGCCATAGCTCGCAGTGAGTTAGCCTTTTTTTCGCGGTGAATTTTTAAGTCTAAAAGTTTTTTGAAGCCCTTCGTGATGCCTCCCAAACGCTCTTTATCCCTTGGTGGATCTAGTGAACCGAAGAAAAATCGAAAGATGTTAACGATTAACGAAAAAGTGAGTTTATTGGACAAGTTGAAAGCAGGAAATAGCTACGCGAGCGTAGCCCGACAATATGGCCTGAATGAATCCACGGTACGGTATATAAAGAAGGAAGAGAAGAACATCCGCAAAACTGCTGCAATATCTTTCACGAAAGATGCCAAAAGGGTCGTAAACACCCAGAATAAGACCATGGTGCGAATGGAAAATACACTGGTTATTTGGATCCACCATTGTAGGGCAAAGAAAATCAGCCTGGATGCAAACCTAATCCGAGGTTAAAAGAACTTTTTGAAAGAGTTAAGTTAAATTTTGTTTTATTGTTTGATTGTTTAACAAGAATCTCTCTCTCTAACCGTATTCCATATGGTGTACTGTATACAGGGGGGGTGTACTGCAAAGGTTTTTTTTTTGAAGGGGCGTCGCTACTTCGCAGATTTTCACTTTTCGCGGGTGGTTTTGGTCCCCATTAACCGGGTCTAAAAAATAATAATAATAAAATAAAATAATTTTTAATATATATATATATATATATATATATATATATTGTAGTATTTTTGAAGGGGCGTCACTACTTCGCGGATTTTTACTTTTCGTGGGTGGTTTTGGTCCCCATTAACCGCGATAACCGAGGTCCCACTGTATTCCATGAAGGGACAAAAATGACAGATCTATATATTTGGCATAGTACTCCATTACAAGGAGTGGGCAAACGTACCCATCCTGAAGTCAATGTAGCCTTCTCCGCCGCTCATCACCAACATCGACTTGGTTTCTTGGTGAGAGGAGGAGGCATCCGATGCCTTGTCGTCACCTGTCGCCGGAAAGGATTGACCTGAAAACATCGGCACATGACGACTGAATTTGAATTGTTGGGACTTTGAGTCGGATCATTCATCTAATTCAAGGTTTTGACCAGCTCTCTCAAAGACGCCGGCTGATTTTGTTCACCTGGGACGGCGGTGAAGAACTTGACGGCATCGCGGTGTCCATGGAAACAGAGCTGGGCGTGTGCCATGGAGCAATATGGAACAAAAGTCCCTGCTGCTACTTTGTCGCTGCTCTCATCGCCGTAGACACGGATTGCGCTACCTGGACTGCCTTCTCCCTTGGTGAGCTTGTTAGCCGCTAAAATCAACAAAAGGTTGAAACCGAAGAAAATCTCATCTCGCGTCTTAACTCAATATTGACCGGTCGAAGTGAAAATTCGACAGGATTCGATATCGACATAACAAATGTAACATAAAGAAGATGCGTGAATCTTTTGAGTATATTCTCACTCTCTGCTAGCGGGATGGAAATGATGACTCCGTTTCCGGTACCGATCCATAGACGACTGCACGAGACCATGAGCGCCGTGATGCGCACAAAAGAGAATCCCAGTTTCCCCGTTCCTGAAACGACACCTTTGTCACTAATGGCGAGCCCGCTCGGGCTCTTGTGGCGGACGGAAGACGGCAAACCCACCTAACATCTTGCTGACGTATGGTTCGATGTCCACGTCCTGGAGATGCTGGAAAGTGTGGGCGTGGAAGAGCCTGAGGGTGGAGTCCAGCCGGATGGACACCCAGATGCCGTCACCGTCCCATGCCAGCTGACGCACCTGGCTTTCCTTTCGGGGGTGCGCGTCGAAGGACTTCTGCCGGGGAAAACCGAGACATGCCATCAAACTATTGATCTGAAGCACTGAGGATAGCATCCAAAAGAGTCAAGCAGCTAAAGTGACTCCAGAGATGCTTGAACTAGTCTGAAATGCAACCATCGTGCGGCTTTACCTCAATTTTCATAGCTTTGGGCTGCACCACATAGATCTTGTTTCTGAAGCCACACCAGACCTTGTCGTGCACAACAGTCATGCAACGGATGGAGTGGTGAGGTTTCCCCAAATCCAGCAGGTGGTAATTGTTCAGATCCCACTGGCCATCTGGGCGGAAGAGAACACAAGTGACGACCTGAACTTCGCTTGAGCGATTTTGTGTCCACTCACCAGCTCCCCGTTGGAAGACGGCAAGCGTGCCGTCAGACTGGCCTACCAGGACACGCCCTTTCACGTGTCTGTCGCAGAAAAAGCAGTCATTTCTGTAGTCAAGTCTGCAGACTTTTCAGTCTAATTGTTAAATTAGCTTACACAATGCCGAGAACAGAGTCCTTCAGCTTGACAGAATGGAGACACTTCTTCCACTCCGCCACAGATGAGTGGACGTAAACACTGGGGGGTGAAACGCAAGGTTGTGCTCACTAAACAAAAGCTGACGTCGTTCTCAATGGTTCTCACCATCCGTTCTGTGCCCCGAGCCACATAGTGGGCAGGACACTGCTCATCTTTGGAGCCTCTTCTTTCATCTGGTCCTGCTCAGTAGTCGCTTTTGGATTCGCACCATCTTTCACTTGTTCACACGCTTCTCTAAACATGAAAATGAAAATCACAATAAGAACATGTTATGCCATGCCCCTGGCAAGATCTCGGTCCTCCTCCTCACTCCTGGGCCAACCTTCTACTCCGGCCAGCACAATGTGGGGAAAATCATTATCCGCACAACAGCAGTCGCTTTTAATCAAGACAGTGGTCTTCAGAAGCTGCTGGAGAAAATCAACCGGTAGTGGAACGTTGACCATTGTGGTATTTAAAGCCAAACCACACTTATACTCAAGTTTTGAAGTTCTATTCTTTGAATTTCTTTTCTTGGTGAATGCGTGTTACTCCCGCTAACCCCGTGCTTCTCTTTGTTTCTTTATTCCCTTTGCTCTGAAAGCCAGAGTCTCCAGCCCCACGCTTGCCACCATATTCACCACCCTTTCATCAAATTCAGCAAGACTCCCTTCAGATTCTGACCTCCCATACCTTCACTTCAATCATTTTAATCAAGCCTGTCCTGTGACATTGTGGTCTTTTAGCTGGGTCCTTGGGTACCTGGCACATTTGGGTAATTATTCCGGCCATGCCCAAACAGAATAAGCAGAAATTTCCTCAAAGAGACGCTTATAAATGTGGCTAGAGGCAGTCCTTTTCTCTCTCACCTAGGGCCCTTGGCATAGATACTGAAAAGGAGGGGACCAAGTACTAAGCCCTGTGGAACGCCACAGTTAACACTAAAAGGCTCAGAGGTCATATTACTGTATATCTTGCACAATGCATCCTATCTGAGAGGTAGGGTTGAAGCAATGAGAAACCAATCCATTTTTCCAGCCCCTTTTCGAGTTTTCTTCAATTTCCTCAAGCTGAGGTTTTTGAGTTTTTACTTGCTCCGTTGTAGGTTTCAGATCAGGGAATGCTGTTATGGTGTTCTGTGCAGCCCTTTGAGACTTTTTGTAATAAAGGGCAATACAAATAAGCATGACTTGACTTGACTTGAAAAGAGAGTGGAGGAACAACAAGAGGAATATATGAACCAGGATCAATGTCACGGCAAAGGATCTGCTACTCTGCACTTCTCTACATCAAAATTTGAATTACGTCAAACAGCATTTCGACACATGTATCTCAAAGGGGTGGCCTTCAGTCAGTCAGACAATACATAGGCAGCATGGATGTCATCAATTGAGTGAAAAACTAAGAACAGAATCTGCAACAGAATTGATTGCAGCATACCCGATAGACGCAGTGATGACGAGTTGTTGCTATTAAAGGATTTCATACATTTGACTATAAAGGATTTTATACGATTGACCACAAGTTACACGTATTCAGTTTAAAGCAATAACGATATTCACTGACTGTGCTTTAGTTCAGTGTACAACAAAAGGTGCAGGCAGGCTGTGTGAAATGCAAAATGTTTTGTCTAGGACTTTTGATAACGGACGCGTAAGTGTGCTGACGCAGAATGATCCAGACATCAAGGCGCTGTGGTGTGGGATTGTTGAGGGCAAGCAACTGCTTGACACGCTCATGGGAGGCGCCAAGACGCCATCATACGGGGAGAGGATAGCCAATAAGAGAAAGCTAAAGCTAGTTGCAGATGACGCATAGCAAATTGGGGAATAGTGGGATATCTTTGATTTGTTTGTTGAAATGTATAAATGATCCTGGTCATATCGGGGGGGTGTAGCCGTCTCCTGTTTACACTTAAATCCGCTGTTAGGAATAATAAACATCCCCCCGTGTGGAAATGTCGCCCTAATTGGTAATTTCTCTCTCAAAAAACGAGCGCACATATTTGTTGGATGAAACTAGGTCGTGTTTGGTTAATGGAGTCAGATAACTAATTCGAACCATTTGATAAATGGTACATTTTGATAGTTAAATCCCAAATCTATTTACACTTCTGAATTATGTAGAACGGGAATTCTGAAAGTGACCAACAGGTGGGAGCGATGTGAAGATTTTCCGAATTTATGCTACTACTGACATCACTAAAGGATACTTACTTTTGAGTCTCTTCTGTCTGTTGCAGCCCCAGTGGATCAGTGAAGACATGTTGACTAGCAGAGCTCACAACAGTCTCTACAACAGTCAAGACAGTTGCGTTAATAAAAGGGAGCAGCCTGGGAAGATTAGTGCAAGATGAGGCTGACCTATGTCTCCATTTTCTTGGCCTCCTTCTGCAGCACAACGAACGACGGTGATTCCTCCGAGCATGCCGTCGCTTCCCCCAGCGCTGTTGATGCTGTCCGACAGACTCGGCTTCTCCACTGGCGCAGCCTCAGAACTGGAGTCGAGTTCCTCCCCTGCCGGATAGTCGGTTTCTCTCGCGCCTAAGAAAAATACCAATCTTGATCCCAGTGGCCCTTAAGTGCAGAAGAGGTTTGTCGACTAACCTGGTACACTGGTGATGCAGAGGACATGTGCATCGCACACAAAGAAGCTGTCCAGGATGACTCCGGGCTGGTTGGCATCAATGACGACAGCTTTTGTGGTGGACTGGGTGCTCGTACAGATCCAGACCATCGACGAGAACTTGTCCTGCTGTCGCAGCTCTTTTTGCTGTTCCTGTCAATGAAGTGAAGAGATGAGCATATTTCAGTCTGATGACAGTTGTTCTTCACGTTAACAAAACACGAACGGTAACCTTGAGTTCTTGATCCAGTTTTTCTAGGCTGTTCTGAGTTCCTATTTTCTTTTTGGGGCTTTGTGGTCCTGACACGTTGCTGTAGAAGACGCTGGCTCCAACGATGGAACCCCCGTCTCTGGTTTTCCCTCCGGATAAGTGCACGCCAGCCGCACACCACAGCTGAAGCACAAGTTTGGACAAAGACTAGTACCATCCCCTCCCAAAGTAATGTTAAGGAGCCGTGAGTATTTTCACTATTGCACAATTCACCAGACAGCGTTGGACTCAGTCAGAAACCTCTCCAAGTATGATACTTTTCTAATTTTGCCATTAGACTGTAAATGCGGTACCTTCATTGATGCATCCTTCTCATCCAAAGGCCTAAGGAAAACCGGAACAGGTAGATCTTTCACCTCTTGCCCGCCATTCTTCTGTGACATAAAAGTGACACTGTTGTGCACATGATCCATTTCAATTGGGCTGGTAGTGAGTACATCTCAAATCAACTCTTCTTGAACACATAGGGACATGATGTAGGATCGGGCCCTAATTGCTAATGTTTGCTTTTTACTTCAATGATCATCTAGCTCAGTGGTCAGGAACCTTTTTTGACAAAAGAGCCATAAAAGCAAAAAATGTTTTAAAAAGAAATTGAGAGAGCCACATCATATATTTTCAGACAAAATAGAAAAAAAGTGCCAAACACACTCTCTCGACAAAAGCTAATTCTTCAGCACATTTGATTTCACTGTGTGTCATTTGATGATTTAATCAAATGTATGAAATGATAATCATGCCAAATCCTGTGTCCCAAATCAATGTAAATATGCCATTTACAATTTGTCTTCCACCTTCCGTTAAGAGTGTTGAGGCAATTTTTTTCCATGAAATTTGTCCTCAATAACGGTTTCAAAACAATGTGCATGCAAAGTTCTTTTGTAAAAATGTCACAAATGACTGCAAACGATAAGCATATCGTCATATTTACTTTCGGTGTAGACTGCACTGAGCGAGAGAGAGAAGGAAGTGCCTTGCGCTGTGTACAGAGATCCGCCCACCTGTACTGCTCACCCAATCAAAGTCGTTTGCCAGCGTTTTTATTTATCAGTTTAAATGGTTTCTTATCCAACTTTTGCATTAAGTTGCTTCGGCTTTATATGGACCAAAATTGGGATGGCACATCTCGCCACAGAGAGATGTGCAATAGTTACATTTTATTTCGGAGCCATAGGTTCCCTACCCTTGATCTAGCTCACAATTTAAATGAATAAACCGATCAATTTGAAATTGTGTGTTAGGTTTATCGTGGCCTTAAAGATTTTGTCTTACTTTCTGCTTCTTAGGCAGGCTCCAACCGTATGCCTGCAATCTGCTCTCCTCTTCCTTCTGAACGTGGGCTTTGACTTGTTGATATTGCGCTCGCTTCTGCTCACGCCTGGACACCACATTTTCTACTGCCGTTCTGTAGGAAAAATGATCAAATGTCCTGCAAAAGTGCCTAAAAAGCCTAAAAGTGTAAAGCTTTTACACTGAGGACGACCGGTATATCGTTCTGACAGACTCACTCCTCATTGAGAAAATCAAAGGCTTTGCTCTTGTCGCTGGGGAGTTGCTGAAGGGCGCTACTCCTCTTCTTGACGGAAGGTTGGATTTGCGAGGTGGGCGCGTTGTACTTGACGTTGACCGGGGCTTCGGCGGCCGGCTTCTTGGAAGCGCTTCCCGACGAACTGAACAAACGGCTGAAACTGGAGTTGTAAGGGAAGGGAAGGGATGGGACAGGACAGGAGAGCACACAGACAAACATATAGACGGGTGGACACAAGCAGTGGCTCCAGCAGAGGGAGGGTTTGAGCAATTAGATGATGATGATGCCAGCCTCAATTAATGAGACTGTTACATATGTATGTGTATATCTAATATATACATATAAAATGTCAAAACATCAGTTTGCTCTTTGGGCATGTACAAGCACAAAACGCATGCAGCAATTGCAATAAAGTTGGGGAGCGTGGGGAGCAATGTTAGTCTTGTGCACAGAGTTGGACATTAAAGGCACAAAGCAACACTGAACGGGAACACATTCCCCTCACCCTCATTTGTTAGCGTCCCCATTGTCTCTATAATCCCAGTTAAATATAGCATCTCATGACCAGAGCCGGTTATAACTGCCGCTAGGAAGCCATGGCAGGTTAATTGTGTCTGTGTAAAAGCCCGAACCATTCACTTAGCACAGAAGAGGCAGCTTCTGACCACGACAAACCATAAAGTTCTCTCTAAACCGATTGCGCCCTTTGCCACTATTTCAAGCAAAAGCTGACGTGCACTCGTCTGACATGCATACAGCCATAAAATGTTAGCTTGATCGCGTTCACAAATTCGCACGGAATGTGTGATAGTTTCCGACGACTCAAGCAAAGATTTGACATGAAATAGAATAGAAGTTTGGCCTCGCTGCTATGTTAGTGCTCTTAAGCTCTATGAAGATCTCCGGCTAGCTTCGCAACATACCGCCTGTACACAGACACGCCACATCAAATTGTAGAGGGAAATGGGAAGAAGAAATAGTGACACCATCAGAAGCCATTCCTTTTCTATGTTAGATTGCCTCAAATCGACTCCAAAACAAACCAAACGCGTGCCCGCAATGACCAAACAAAGAAGAGACTCCATCAGTCGCTCATTCACAGATTGTGATTGTTTTGACTGTGTCAAGAAAGTTTTTTTGTATTTGTTATGACTCCTAACCTCTAACAAACCCTTACTCAAGAAAAAAAACTACACGTTGAACATATTTACTGCTTCAAGACAGTCATCTTCTTTTGATTTGGATATGAAGCCGAACACATCAGAAATAAAGCACCGTTGCGCACATTTACCTACATCCTGGAGCAGCCCCCAGACAACATGTCGTACAAAGGGAGAGTAACAAAGACAACGTCAACAAAAGATCCCCCTCCCCAAAAAAACACAGAAAGAACCACATATTGGCTGGTTTTGGAGCAAACACAAACAGGATGAACTCACAACTGCCAGAGGCTGGATTTCTTCTTCTCCGGAAGGACGGGGTTTTCTTTGGATGCCCTTAGACAGAAAACAACAATCGCCGTCTCATCGGTTGAACAACTATCTTGTTATAATCGGAAATGTATTCAGACGAATTTGGCATACCTGATCATCTCGGTCCATCTGACGGCTTCCTGCAGCTCCATCAGCCTCTCCTTGTACTGGTTCCTCTCCATCAGGACTCGGGCCATTTCCACTCTGGTGAAACGTTTCCTTTGTGCCGTGGGCACGTCGCTCTGCACAACGGAAGGCCACAAAAGATGAAAAAAGGCTTTGCTGGATTAAAACTGTACAGTATGGTATCACGTCAATGACTCACGTCATCCTCGTTGTCAGTCTTGGACATGTTCAGGCTGTTCCCAAGTTCAGCTCGAACTCTAGAGACAAGAAATGGCCGCCATCAAAAATGTTGCATTTGTATACAAGATCATCGTAAACCGTTGCAAAATGAGGCACTTTTTGAGTTCGTCTTCGAGGTCCTTGTTCTTTTCCTCGAGTCTGATCTTGGCCTGATTAACGGCATCAAGCTCCCCTTTGAGGACCTCCTTCTCACAGGACAGCTCGTCCGTGCGAGCAATCAGGTCATTTTTGACCACGTTTAGGGCATTTCTGAAAACAAATAGGAATAAAATAGTGTCAGGATTTGCCTGTAGGCATGTTTTATAAAATAGCTGATCATTGAAAAGTAAACATTTGCATTGATTTGATGACCTCAAATGATTCAGATTTGTATATACAGAGGCTCCCCTACTTACGACCATTCGACTTACGAAAAACGGTAGATACCACCATTTTTTTCGGGATGTCAAAAAATATCCAGACATTGCTGCAGGTTAGATTTTGTATTGTGTGCACTTTTCTCCGAGTACTGGACAGTACGGTAGTGCTTCTTTCCGCCACTACCGGCGTGTGGCGCTGTGAGAGGTCACCCAGCATCCACCTCAAAGAGGAAATCCGCTTCCTCTTCCTAGTTTGTGTGTAAACATACTGTACTGTATCTACAGCACGCTAAGAACTTTGACAATTTTATAGTTTAATATCTCTTGCATCCATTCAGTATAGTTAGTGTAAAGTGTCAAGAAGAGGCGAGCCTTTTCTTTTGAAATGATAGTGGAATAAGAAAGCTTGATGTAGTTTAGAAAATGGTCAGAACGTTTTTATCTGCCACTTCTTACCACAGTGGAGGAAGTCGCCTAACTCTTGAAGCTCATCTTCTAAAATTAAGTTAAACTTAACTTTATTATTTTTTATAGAGCATATTATTTTATGAAATGTGTATTTTTAGTACAAAACATTACAGGTTACTTAAACAAATCTTAAACATACAAAATATAGCACTGAACCAACTTACCAACAAATTCAACGATCTCGTTCGCAAGTAGGGCAGCGACTGTATTTAATCAAATAATTGCTAACATATTATCAGAAGTCAAAAATGATCAATGCCTTTAACATACAATATGAATAGAAACATATAGTTAATAAGTTAAAAGGAAACAGGGAAATCACACAACTCATTAAATGTACTAACTTTGTCTCCAGAAGTTGTGCATTTTCTTGGATAAGATGCTCGACTTCACGACCCATGCCTAAAAATCAGTGACACATATTATATTGAGTTGGGGGAAAATGTAACAATCCGAAAAAACAGGTTCTGCCATATTAGCCACCGTCTTACCTAAAAAGCTGTAGTCTGAGTTTCATGCAAGAATATTTGATCATCAAAATCAGCAAGGGTTAGCAGTTCAGACAATGACTAAACTAATTACTAAATTTATCGCTTGTTGTAAAAGGATCTGGATATTTCTATCCTAAGAACACAATAACAGCAATCACAAAATAAACCTATCACATTTTTAAAGGACGAACAGAAAAATGAAATTAAAAAAAATCATAAAAAAAATATACAGACCAGAAAAGTCACCTGTCAGGTTGGTTAAGCACAGCAGCCGACAAAAGACAGTTTATAAAAACTCAAGGAGATCGTAACGGCGAGCGTTGCCGAAAATGAAAGGGTGAAGCGGCGCAGGTCACTACCTAGAAGGTCCGCTCCTTCGTCGACATCCCCGATGTATTCGTTTCCGGCAGACGAAAGCTCCTCGAACAGAGAGTCTGTGTTGCGGTCAAATGCTAAATTCTCGATGCCTCCTTTGGTGGGGGTGCTGGACACATTCCGAAGCAACGATGCGGTCAAAAACGAATCTGACCTGGTACCGTATTTTTCGCACTAGAAGGCGCACCTAAAAGCCTTTTTTTTTCAAAAGCTGACCATGCGCCTTATAATACAGTGCGCCTTATATATGGATCAATATTAAGTCGCAAAGTCTTGCAACTAAGGCAAGCAGCCGCCGAATCGATTTCCCCCCGAAGGCGAAGTCGTCCGCGGTGTATGCTGGGATTTATATACCGGCGTTTCATTTCCTAACCAATGTGTCAATCATCATTTGAATCAGTCACTATTGGCTAAAGTTTTTTTCGGAGGTAATTGGGGCGGACCCTTTTTATCATTTACAGGCTCGCATAGGCTAAAGGGGCGAAACAAAGCCTGCAATTGGCTGAAAAAGATGAATGTGAATCACACGTTGGGTTGCACTACGGCAGAGAAAACATGCTTTACTATTCTATATTTGTAAATGTTTTACTCTCCTGGATTTACTACACTCATGGTATTAAGAAGACCATGGTTACGCGAAGGCTGCAAGAGAACTAAGGTGAGCTATGGGGATTTATATTGTTTTCTGTGATGAGTCTATTAAACTAAATTCAATTTAAAGTGTTTATTGTCATATGCACCGTAAAGAACCTCGTTTCCCTGCACAATAAAATTCTTACTTTGCTGTCCACACAGTTTCCAGCAAAAAATAAAATGGAAACTAAGAAATGTTTGTTTGGTGACATCGTACGGACACCGCATCCGCACGTGTCTACGACACGTATTTGCTTCTTTTCAAGCTTTGGGAATGTTAAGGGGGTAATAAGTTGGACTGAACTATCTGACTGTTTTGTCGACATTCCCATTGTAGCGCCTTATAATCCGGTGCGCCTTATGTATGGAAAATATAGGACCAAAAACTATTTTTTGGGGGTGCGCCCTATAACCCGGTGCGCCTTATAGTGCGGAAAATACGGTAATAGCATTTACAATACTACCGTATTTTCCGGACTATAAGTCGCAGTTTTTTCAAAGCTTGGCCTTGACTTATACTCCGTGAGACTTATCAGTGGAATTATTGACACATGTTTACCGGGTATATCATTTCACATTTTATTTTCACACTCAACGTCAAGAGGGCGCTCTAGGCCTGTGTTGATCAGTTGAACCAGGCCCTGATGTGGCGAAAAATCTGGTTAGCAGTAACACTATTACTGCGCCATATCAAGTTTAATTCTCATTTATTTCTAAAAGAGTAGGCCTTCACATACACATGCAGGTAATAAGGTAATAATATTGGGTAATATTCGAGAGCGTTCTCCATTCGGGCCCCGGTGCTGTGGGTCGCTTTGCCCCTGAGATTCGATCTGCAACCTCAGTGGAACTGTTTAAATCTGGGCTTAAAACACACTTCTATTCTAAAGCTTATGAATAACCTAAATTTGATGTTGACAATATCTGTGTATTATTTGTTATTACAACATCCAATGCAGCCTGGTCATCCTGGAAGGGGGATTACCTCATGTGCCTTCTCAAGGTTTCTTCATTTTCCTCATGTTGAGGTTTTTCCTTACCCTCATGTAGGTTTTGGATCAGGGGATGTTGTCAAAATAGTCAAGACAATTATCAAATATAAGATGGCAATTAAAGCGAGGGAGTCTTCTAAGGTCCTGAAAATCAGTTATAATATGGATCCGTTGTCTCCTCCCTTCTCAGCATCCACCCACTTCTCCACTGTACCAGCTGGAGTCACGTAACACCAAAAATAAATTAAATTTCATTTTTTCCGTTACAGATATGTGAACTTATGTTTTTTAATGATTTCAAAATGTATTAGACATATTATTTTGTTATTTGGATGTTTTTTGTCTGATGAACCTGAATTACATTAGCTAATTACCATAAATACCTTTCCAATTTTTGGTGTGACTTATAAATGTCCCTTCTTTATTTTGCCTTTTTGGGGGTGAGACTTATACTCCGGGGCGATTTATAGTCTGGAAAATACCTTGTTCCTTGAAAGCCCTCCAGGTCCATGTCCAACTCGGGGGTGGACTCTATGATGGCCATCACCGCGGATGTTTCCAGGTTGTTTTCACCATCTAGAATAAAGATGAGAGATGGTTCTTCTTAACTCTTTGTGCATGTGTCATTTTTGTCGAAGTGCTGACCATTGCTTTGAAGATTCTCACTGTCCCGATTCTCCTGCCCGAGTGGACCTCGTCCACTAAAACCGTTTTTTTCGTTTGCTTGACTGACGTCGCAGTCCAAATTGTTGTGGTGTTTCTGAGGCATTGCCACAGAATCGGCCGGGCCGACCGAGGCGACGAGGAGACGGGCGTTGCCGCGTGGCGATGTCGGCACTGAGGTTTGATGGTCGCCGCTTTTGGTCAATGAGGTAGAGTTTGCCGTCTGAGACGCAGCGCCGCTGCTGTTGGACGTCTCTCCTTGAGATGCTGGCAGAAGCTGTTTGGAGACGCTTTTATGCTTGGTCGGAGAGCTGGAGTTCGAACCTTCCTTGTTGGTGCTTTCTAGCTCGTCCTAAAGTGCGTAGAAACCACACAGATATGATTTTCATTTGTCAAATGAAAGCAAAGGGACATTCATTAATCCAGTGTTTTTCAACCAGTGTGCCGGGGCACACGAGTGTGCCGTGAGACCTTGTCTAGTGTGTCGCTGGAATTTGCCCAATTTTATCTTTCCAAAAAATCAGGCCATTATTCAGTATTTTTGCATACATGTTACGTTTCAGAAATGGGAAATCGGGAGATTTTTTTTTCTCATTAGCTGCACCGCTTATCCTCAGTAGGGTCGCGGGGGTGCTGGAGCCCATCCCAGCAATCAGTGGGCAGGGGACACACTGAACTGGTTGCCAGCCAATCACAGGGCACACAGGGACAGACAACTCGCTCGCTCGTTCACACCTAGGGACAATTTGGACTGGTCAATCCACCTGAAATGCATGTCTTTGGAATCTGGGAGGAAACCGGAGTGCCCGGAGGAAACCCACGCAAGTACGGGGAGAACATACAAACTGCGCACAGTAAGTCCGGTAGCTGGATTTGAACCCACACAGGAGGTTCCCAAGACCTTAGAACTGTGCCGCACACGCGCTAACCACTGCGCCGCCGTATTATTCCAAATGTTCTGGTGTTCTTTAACATAGTCATATGTAGCACTCTTATTCGTCTGCCGCTCTCGAAGGAATGAGATCACGTGGAGTTCGAGATTATGATTGCCGAGTCTCGATCAAAGCTTTTTCCGGTGCTGAGTGGCGAAAAAGACGATGATAAAGACTATGGATAATTCGCCTACATTTTAATCAGCAAAACTTTGTTCACATAAAAAATTCGGCGACCAAAAAAGAAAAAAAATTTTAGAAATCGGTAGATGTTGCTCTCAGATCGGTAGGCGGGAGAATCGTAGCCAAAGCGGTAGTCTCCCGACCAAATCGGGAGACTTAACATGTGTGATTTTTGCTATCTTCAGACGAGGAACCGTAATAGTCATCTTTATCAGTAAGTGGCAGTAGATTTTTTTACATTTTATATACTAATTATCTGCTCATGAGGTAGCACAGTACATTTAATAACTTAATTTGTTCAACAAAGAAGTTCAAGATTGCACTGTAAGAAATAAAAACAAAAATAAGTAATAAGCATTATTTTGATCTTTTTATATACTAATTATCTGCTCATGAGGTAGTACAGTGAAATATTTGACATAACTTTCAAACATTTTCGACGGACGGTGTGCCTCGGAACTTTTTCATAAATAAAAGTGTATCTTGGTTCAAAAAGGGTTGGAAAACACTGCATTCAAATTTTCAATAAACCTATAAAAAATGCACTCACCAACTCAAAAGTAGCTTCGTTTTACAAAATATATAGAAATAGAAAAACCAAATACATTTTTTGGGGGGCTAATTGCTTTATCGCATACGTTTGTAATCATAATCCATGTCACCCTCACACAGGAGAAAAAAATATATAAAAACACATGGTTATACGACAGTTAGTACGTTAATATCCATTCTAGTGCTGCAACAATTAATCGATTAAAATCGATGATTTAAAGCGAATAATTAGATAATCGATTCTTTTATGAGCCACCGAGAAAGTTTAATCAATGCAAAGTCTGCAGAGTGTACACCATTTCGTTGAGACGCTTGGAATTGTAGTACCGCTTTGATCCGGCAGAGGGCGCCAAGACAGTTTAGTTTTTATAAAAAAGCTATGTTGCATTTTTTATACGCTACATTTTGAACATTGCATCATTTGCAAACAAAATTGACACGAAAGTTTCAACTTTGGAGTGTTTGACTGTTTTATCATGAAACAAATTTAACATTTTTTTAAGGGAACAGAGAAAAACAGTAATAGAAAAAGTATAGAATAAAGTAAAAAGAAAAATAATAATGACACGATGAACTCTACCCAAGGGGAAAATTGTTGAGCATATATCATTTTCATATTAAAATTGTTTATCTTATTTTATTTGTTGACAACATTTTGAAAAGTGGGTTTGTTCACATTTTTTATTTTATATATTTTTTTAGTCAAAATATAATAATATCTTTGTATAAGGTGGAAGGAAAAGAGTATCTTAAATATTTGCAGGTGTATAGCATACATTTCTATGCATTTCTTTTTATAATCTAGTTAATTGACAAACACTTGTTATTTTTTTGTTTCCTATCATAGAATATTTTGTTTTGGGCACTATCGTCCAAAACTTCAATATTTGTAGCAAGAAATTCGAAATCCGGTTCACAGATGAACCGTAAAAATAATCGACCGATTCATTGATTAAGAAATCAATCGCTTGTTGCAGCCCTAATCCATACATGTTTTTTTTCAATACAAGTAGTTTGTATTGTAAGTTAGATGAATCACACACTGTTGCACCATCACTGCACACTTTGCCTGTCAGCGGGTCTACCTGATCCGATTTCCGATTGGGTAATTTGAGTTTTCCACTTCGGAGATCAAACTACACAACAGAAAAATGGCATATTAGATCAAGTTCACACTTGTTGATACTAGAAGTAAGATTTAAAACCCGAACACTCCCCCAACCTGAAATTCGGGTCAGAAAAGTAGATCATTAGTTTGGGTTTTTGGCAGGGCTGCTTTTTTTATTTCTTTCTTTTTCAAATCGACCGCTTCTCCCGCTTTCCTAAAATCCGCGCAAGGAGAATAAATTATATACCCCAATCTCGCCATGTTAGCAAAATCCGTGCTGTTCACACCCGCAACCAGCAGCGAATGAGTTTCTAGCGCAGCATGTCGCACAACAGATTAGAACCGGTATATGCGATCGTGCTCCTGCGTGTCGACCTAAAGAACATGTATAATATCGTGCTTTTGAAATTGCCTTTTTAATTATTGACTCATTCCTAGAGCTCTTGTTGGTGATAGGAATGAGTGGAGAGGTGTTGTAAAAGGATATTGGGATGTTTGGAAGCGTTCTAAGGGATGGGCAGGGCACCCGTATGATGCGGCAGGGGTAAACCAGTGAAAGCTGTCGGGCCCTGCTGTTGAACAGAAGAGTGTGTTGCGTCACCCTGACCCGAGTGACATGGCCGTGTCCCGTTTCATCTGGAGGGACGAAAGCATGACCGACTTGGGTGCCGAGGTGCTTAACTTGTTTGGGTGTTTGGGCAATTGGGTTGGCCATGGTCCAAAAAATTTTGTGTGTGTTTTTTGCTATTTTTTTCCCTTTTTTATTTTCTTTGTTATTATATGTGTTTGTCTTGCTGAGGGGTATGACCAGGGTAGCTAGATAGATAGAATTATTGTCTGAGGCTTTATTAATTCCTTTAAGTCGCGGAATAAAGACCAGGAAATGAGGCCGCAATTCGCAAACCATCTGCAAGGTCAGGCAGCAGAGTCAAAGCTTTTTTTTTTTCTATTTATGTTTCGCACAATTTGAAAACTTTATTGGTTTGTTCGTGTTTGAACATTATTGTATTACACTGAGCTATTACTTTTTATTTAAACACGATAGTTTTTTTTTCTAGTTTTGTTTTTTGTTTGCGTCATATGTAAATTTGAGCATGTTCATCTTTGGTTATTTTTTTTAATGGTGATCTTAACACCTTTCGGGCTTGTCCTGCAAACAAGTTATTTCGTCTGTTCGGGTCAGGTTACAATACTTGCGGGTCGGGTCGGGCTGAATTTCCTTAGGCCCACCTTACCTTTAGTTGATACCAATTACTTAACATCGATATCTCTTCCCATTAGATTGCAGGAGGCTAAATAAAGCAACCAAAATATGCCCAAGATCTTTCAGCACTGGCCATTATGTTAAACCCAGTTGTTGTAAGGAAGTCATTAATATTAATGATGCAAGCCGTGAGGTTTCTAACAGCAACAATGTGAAGACTGTCCTTTCTTCCCTCCTTGCATGGCACCATTGACTCCACTTACTGCTATCCAGAAGACCCATTTGAGGAGTTCGAAATAAAAGAGAATTCAAACAAATACTTTAAAACCGACTGGTATCACAAACTTGTTTTAAGAACTCCCATTACGTGACGCGTTTTACCTTGACTGAACTAACAAATATCTAGTGACGGTTGCATACCTTGAGACTGGTGTTGGACCTTGGATGGCCAAGGTTATTGGGTCTCCACGGTTCAGCCTGGATGTCAGCGGGCTCCCTGTGGAGATCTGTGCTCATGTCATCAATCCTGGGGACCTGAAAGATGCCCATAGAGATGGGACGTTCCTTCCTGGGCACACAATTGCAAGAGGGAGAACACAACACTAAATCAGATCAAAAGCAGGAAAAAAAAAGTATGTAAGTTAGGGTTCCAGGTTATTAAAAACAAACAAGAGCCTGTAGCTTTTTGACCCAAATACCAATTTGTATAAGATGGACATTTTTGATGATGTTGACAAATTCGAAATGATAGCTCCTACAAAAATTCCACAAGACTTGCATTGGGCCAACCTTTTGGCAGAATTTTGAAAGGAAGACATTGGCTTGGTTGCATGAACACAATACAGCTCTTGCTTTCCTCATTTGGCATCAGATGGAGACTGGGGTGAAGATTAGGTGCAGTAGCTCGAAAGAAAGTTAAAGATGTTCAACCATTATTTCTATTTTGGATTCCCATTTTATGCTAAACGCACAGTGCGGTCAGGAAAAGCATACAGTTATCACTACTTTTCATTGCACTATTACGAAAGGCCAGTGTCCAAGCACTACCTAGTAAACATTTTTACCTATTCATACAGACATTCTTTTATCTTCATTTTCTCTTTTCGGTCTTCATACTGTGTTTATCCTGGAGTTCCAAATCTAATCACTAAGCAAACAATGTTCACTATGTTTTTATAAATGACAATAAAGAAGTTCTAGCCAGGCCTTACTGTGCTTCTTTAAATGTCTGTAAGAACTGGTCCTCTTGTTACAGCCATTAATTTTAAAGAGCTTTTTGTTGTCTCTTCCAAAAATGCATTATCTTACAGTTTGACATTTTCACAACTCTGCGCATACTCCTCTAAAAAAAAAACAGACTGTGTTTGTTTAGCAAACAAAAAGCAGGCTGCAACTTCTCACATACCACTTGGACAAAATACTCCAGTTCAATGAGACTTCGGCATGTACCTGCTGGGATGAAGTGCAGTGCTACAAGAGGACAGGGCAGGTAATCTGCCAGTGGCAACAGAGTAATGCACCAGCAGCAGCACTGACAAAGACATCAACACAGTCGAGTTGATGAGCACTGCTCCACCTACAAAGCCAAAAACAAAGAGCACCACATGCCCGGGGCTCATGGCCCCGCTGAAGCGCCCGGTACCACTCGGGAATTAAGCAATCGTTGAACCCTGCTAGCAGCGTATCACTTTAGTCAATGGGAACAAGAGATAAATTGAAGAGCTGTGACCAGGCAAGGTAGAGCAAAGATGAAAATGGTCCACAAGTAAGCAAAAGCTGCCTAATAACTTCCTCCGTTCAATACGCCGTCCCTCTGGCTTGTCGTGGCTGCAATGTGACACGGGCAACACAGGCAAACTGAGGCAGTGTGGTGCTGCAAACATGATGACATTTCCTCCCCCACCCCTCTCCATTTCTCAATGGGATGCGTTGCCGAGGCTGCTTCAGGGCAGGTAAAAAAAAAAATCAAATTTATTTGATTAATTATAAGAATTGAAAATATTAAAATTTGTTTGTGAAACTTAGGGCTAGGTTTAATCTGAATTGCTCAAAAACTGTTGATTATTAGGAAATGGTTACTAACAAGTGTATCATGTCCAGAGTTGGGTAGGGTTACTCTAACTTGATTACTTTCTATTACTTTTGGATTACTCCAATGCCAAATATGCTAATAAAAGACAAAAGAAACTAAATATGAATAAAATGACTAAATTTTGCGAAGGCTTGGGGAGTAACGGAATACGTGGAACGGCAAAAATGATGTTGGCAAGCTGTTTGGATTTCTTTTCATTTTGTTTCTGTCGTATTTTATGTTCGTTTTGCCGGGGATCAAAGAGGTCAAAGCCAGGAGAGAAAGCTTACCACGTGTTGTGAGTCATCATTTTATTCATATCTAGTTTATTTTGTCTTTTATTAGCATATTTTCTATTGGAGTCATCCAAAAGTAATTGAAAGTAATCCAGTTAAAGTAACCCTACCCAACCCTGATCATGTCATTAAAATCAAAATAGGCACAACATAGAAGTAGCAAAGTTGTTGTTGAACTGAATAATAATCATAATTTGGTCTAAAAATATTTCACAGGATGTAATTTGGTTTAAGATCAGGTAATTGTGTCATTGTAATCCTGTGCAGTCCTTTGAGACATTTTTGTGATTAGGAGCTATATAAATAAATTTGACTTGACTTGAATTTTAATTTACAACCAATAAAACATTCTTTATATAAATGTGTGTTGTTTGGGTTTGACCGACTAGAACCCTTTTTTATTTTTTCTTCATATTGCTCCATGCTCTAATTTTCTTTTCAAATGACACACGACTAAAATTGATGCTCCAGAAGAAAAGCCTATGAGCCCCACCCAGAAGTATGTGTGCCGGTTTTTATGCCAAACCTCAACAAGGGTTGAAAAGGCCCTTTTGATTTCATGTAGTCGTGATCAGAAGTAAGTGAATACACAAATATTGACTCAACACTTAGATTGTTTAGAGACCTACCTCATCCCTTATGAAATGATAAAATGTTGCTGCAATTGCAAAACAATTGCATTGCAAGTTTTGACATTAATGCAAAATCAGGAGCAATGGCAGAGATTTATGGGGGACTGAGGCTCCTTCTAATCCTGCATCCAGCCAGGTCCTAGTTTGCGGTCAACCACAAGGTCCAGCGTTCCATGAAAGCAGATTAGCGTAGTCCCAACTGGGCGACCGAATCCATCAGATATCCTTTAATCAACTATGTTTGGACAACATCCCACTACATTCATTTGACGAGCTTTCTTCCCCGAACTAACACCGTTGCTGACCAGAGTATCTTCCGAGTCGTTACCACCACCTTACCGTATTCTAGCAGACGTGCCTGTGCCCGAATCGGCGGGCTCGGCTGCCACGGTATGCTGATGTTTAGTTCGCTCCAGGTGCTCCATGTAGCTGTGAATCATCTGCAAAGAAAGGTTAAATAAATAGTGTGTTAAATATCAAGAGGCTTGGATATGTTAAAATTAAAATATTCCATTTTGTAAAGAAGGGAGGTGTCATGTCTTTCTATTTACCCTTGCATGACATGGCAGTCAATACACTCTTCCATGAGTGGGGTCAAAAATTAGTGGGAAAGAATAAAAATACTAACGGCATCATGTCAAAAACATGAGGAATGATGAATACCTGGAATATGACTATTACAACTTTTTTTAAAAAAGATGTTGAAGAATAACAACCCACAGGGTCATTTTTGACCCCACTTATGCATCCAAAGGTTAAAGAATATATTAGAATAACAAACCCATGGTTGAGTAAACTTCCATCTTAATTGAATCAAATGTCAATTCAAAACACAGAAATTGCTTAGGTCGTGACCATGATTAGCATGCTTGTATGTTAAAACCCTAGTGCCGATTGAGAAACAATTCAGTACCTCCGTATGTCTCTGATGGAGCGCATGGTACTCTTTCTTTAGTTCTGCTTCTCTCTCCTCAAATCTGCTGACTAGAAAACAGAGTGAGAAAATTCAATCCAACTGAAGAAAAAAAAGACAAAGGAAGTATGGAAGTTCCATTGAATTTGACACAGAAGCTGTTGGGTCTATCACCTTACATCTCTGAATAAAACACACAATGAGAGACAAGAGACATTACCGTAAATTCCGGACTATAAGCCGCTACTTTTTTTCCAAATGTTCAGCCCACCAGCAGCGCTGGAGTATGAAAAGGTAAGATTAAGACCAGTAGAATATGTGCGCCAAGAAAGACTGCAACCTCCAAGCTTAAGCATACATTGTCTGTAAAGTTAAAGTACGTTCCGATAATGAGGAAGACACCCTTGATGGCGATAGTTGTAAGGAGGAAGTTGAAGACGATCGTCCATGAATGGGGTTTTTAAGGGTTATTGTTCTATCTTCGTTATTCATTATCCATTATCCGTGAATCTTGCAATTACGGTATGCTTTTTTTTTAACAGGCACGTTTGATACATTGCGAGCGTGATCCTACTAGCGTGTTGGTACCTTTCAAAGGCACGGTTTGGGATGAAAGTTTTATTATTATTAAAGCTTTGAAAACTCTCTCGGTGTACCATCTTTCTTCGTAAATATGTGTAACCATGTATAATATGTATTTGCAACTGTATATTTTTGTAACGTATTTATTTTAGAGATTTATTCTGTTATGTGTTCTACGGACGAATCAAAAAGAAGGGGCGGAGCAAACGCGGGCTGATGGGAAATGGGGTAAAGCTGAGTTACCGGTAGATCTGTCTGTTGTCGCAGCGAACAATAGTGGATGGATATTTTTCCCACCCTTAACTTTGGAAATATACATTTTGTTTCTTTGGATTACTTTTAACGGGACCCGGACTTTACGAGTCTGCATCATACGTTAATTACGGGTATCATTTTCCATTTATGATGCAAACTGTGGCTCTAGATTGTGGAGATGGAATAAGGGCTTGCTCTGTCCACTCCTCGCACCGGCTTGGTATTGCGGTATCTCCGAAAACGGTGCATTCGCACTAATCACTGCCTGGCCCTGTGGTCAGTTCCTTGACTCAGCCTCTTGGCTGAGAGCAAGTGTCTCAGCCTTTTGGCTTTGTAGTGTATTATGATTTGACCAATAATTGATAGAGAATATAGAACAATAAACTTCTACAAAATCCCCGTCGGCTTTGTAGTGTATTATGATCATCTTTGTAGTGTATTATGATATGGCTTTGTAGTGTATTATGATCATCTTTGTAGTGTATTATGATATGATCGATAATTGACAAAGACTATAGAACAATTAACCTCTACAAAATCTTCCCCCGTCGTTACAATCGTGGAACTTACAGCCTGGTCTGGGTTAAACTTGTGATTGTGTCACAAATTTTGATGCGGGCGCATGCGGCTTATACATGGGTGCGGCTTGTGTAAGAACAAAAGTAGCAAATCACCTAAAAGTGGTGGGTGCGGCTTATAATCAGGTGCACTCTATATTCCGGAATTTACGGTAATTTGAGTTTATGAGGTGATCTAGTCAGTTTTAGGCCTGATTCTCATCTGACTAAATCTTCAACACCCCCCTTTTTCGTTACAGCTCAGTATGTTGGTATGTTTGAAGAGCTCACCTCCCCAAAGGGTGACAAAACTTTTTGAAGCAAGGAAAATACTACTCAACTGCAAAAGTCTCTGTAATGTTCGATATTTGTAGCATTGCATTGTAAATTCACAATAATCCTATTAGTAACATGCTGCATTGAAAGTTTAGAACCAGAAGAAAGCTTTCCAGAACATTCAAACGTGTATGGCTCGCCATAACTCAAGTCAGAACATAATTTGCAAAGCAATGTTGCATACATTTTGATGGAGATATGGAATATATGCAAACATACAAAAAAATAATATGAATTTAAGGGTAAATCTAATTAAAGGGTTATAATGAATGAATTTAAATATTTGAGTTTTTGGAGGGCAGCACGTCGACGCAGTGGTTAGCGCGTGTGTGGCACAGTTCTGAGGTCATGGGATCAAACATCCTGTGCGGAGTTTGCATGTTCTCCCTGTGTTTGAGTGGGTTTCCTCCGGGCACTCGAGTTTCCTCCCACATTCCAAAAACATGCATGTCAGGTTAATTGGCCGGTCCGAATTCTCCCTAGGTGTGAATAAGCAAGTGAATTGTCTGTCCCTCTGTGCCCTGCGACAGGCTGGCAACCGGTTCAGGGTGTCCCCTGACCACTGCCCGAAGATAGCTGGGATGGGCTCCAGCACCCCCGTGACCCTACTGAGGATAAGCGGTGCAGATAATGGATGGATGGAGTTTTTGGATTGGTTGCTTAGCTGTCACATACCAAATCAATATCTTTAAAGCCCTGATGCTTAATATTTGCCCACTAGAAGGCACTGTTGTCTAATGTGAACATAAACCAGTGCCACTTTGGAAAAGAATACACTTTTTTTGACCAATTATTTTTTTTAATAAAAATTAACATCAGCATGATAGTTTGTGTATTTTTGCCTTTGTTCAAATCAATGCTTTTTTACTGAATGGAATTTTATTGTGCCCACTAGGAAGCACTCAAATTTTCACGCTGTCCCTTTAAATGGATGCATTTATGGTTCTTTTTTTTCAAAATGAACTTATCATACGAAGAATTTTGATATCTGGAATAAATAATGTTATCTTAACTGTGCCCCAAGACCCTTGCTGTTCAAGAAATGGATGGATAAATATTTTCTGTGTACAGTTATAAAGTACAAAATCAAACTAGAAAAATAATCCTTAACACTTCAAATATGTTTGGCAAAGAAATGTTGGACATGTTATAGCATCAAGAGAAGTTGAATGCATTCGGATGGCGCTTAATAAGATCTAGATGAAATCAATTCCACTCTAACAGTATCCTGCTCCCGATTCTGCCAGCCACACAAAATATATGACAAGTGAAACTCCAAACGTGAAACCAAAAGGAAAAAGAAGAAGTGTCAGGATGCAATATGCGCAGCAAAATGATACGGCCAGTTCTCAAGGTCTGCCTTTATATGAAAGCTTCACGGTAACTGCTTGCAGCAAACAAGTGGTCACGCGCTGTCAACAAGGCAGTCATGCACGCATCATGAGGGCTTTTTTTTGAAAGCCTGAGAAGGAAGAGGACCTCTCTTAGGCTATTCACACAGAAACTAACCAGGCGCAGTACATTTCCTTAGTCGTCTTTTAGAATTACGGCCTAGAAAATAACATCCATTTGAAAATCTCCTTTGGGTTCCTTGCTTCTGTGAAAGTTGTTTTTTTTGTTTTAAACTACGACTACGGTCAAAGTTTCCGAGACGGTTCTGACAGGATCATTGACAACCACCAACTGTCTCTCTGGCGTAGAATACGTCGTCATTGGTCAGCAGATTTTATAGCTTCCTGATAGAGGTAAGATCAGGCTTAAAAAATTAAGCCCGACCCGACCCGCGGGTATTAAAACCCAGCCCGGCCCGAAAAAATAACTTGATATGAGCGACCAAGCCTGAAGAAAACCCGAATATGCATTTTTTTATTTGAGAACAATCGGGAATGGTGATTTTGGCCAAATACGCACACACGCGCACGCACCCACTCAGGGATAGGAATGGTCAGTGTCTTTTTTAATGAAATTGAAGTTCACGCCGCTGTTGGATCGGTTGGTTGTCAGTGAGAATATGGTACCGTGAGCTTCTGGCCACTAACTTTGTCTGATGTGTCGTCGGTCACTTCATAGTTGTGGCGTACACAGTGGATCCCAGTATTTAATGTTTAACCTGTATGAATAATAATGTCTAATGTGTTTAAAATTAATGGATAACTTCATTGTATCTGTTTTGCAGGAATTAGATAAATATCCAGGGTAACAAATGTGATCTACATTTACTGGTGGGAAGTTTGTAAGTAACTGCGGCCACTTTACTTACACTTTATAAGCAAAGGTAGCGTTTCGTAATTAAATAAAAATGGAAAATTATTAAATGAATAGGATATGAAATTTGTGATCCAGTAGGGCCAATTTTGAATTTATAAAACGAGTGGTGTAATTTCCATTTATTTTTTGAGTCTCTGGCGAGGAACATATGGAAATTACATCACTCAATGTATATCCTCTACATACCATTATCCCTCACAAATCTGAATCTATTTCAATGTGTATTTGGTACTAAGATTCTGACTTCATCATAGATCGCCAACGTCTTGCATTCACCCTTCCAAGGTTAGTGCCATTGGACACCTTGATGCCATGAATGTAATTCTGTATACAATAATGGAGACCTTTTTCTACTGACTTTTAAGTTACATTTTCATAATCCGGAAGAAATTATACGGCTATGCTATGGGGAATATCGACTAAAGAGTCGCTCACCGGCTGGCAACCGGTTCAAGGTGTCCCCTGCCCACTGCCCAAAGTTGCCCGACTTACCTTGATCGGCATAGTTTCTGGTTTTGAGCTCCAGCTGTCGTGAATTTGACTCCAGCATTGCCACTCTACCCTGGAGTTCCTTTCTTTCGCCTTCCAAGGAGTCTTCATTTGCAATGTACCTCTGTAATGAATGAAGGAAGAAAAACACGGATCAAAAAGCGGTGAATTTTAGATTTAACTCGCTCAACGCTATAACAGTTCATATTACACATCCATATGTATTCTTCATCAAAGTTATAGTTGAGCTGCCTTTGCGGCATACCCTAGCCTGGTCACCAGCCATTTAACAAGGTACAAAAATTCGAGAAAAAAAACACTCATGATAACGAATTACACAAAAGAAAATGTCTTCAAGGAACCAATACATTAGTGTTTGGCAGATTGTGGAGAAACAGAGAAAACCGCTTTAAATCCAGGGTGAAGTTTCAAAAAACCAGACCGGTAAACCACTATGACATTTGAAATCATAACCTCAAAATCGAAAGAGTGGAGCGACGAACCACTAGAAAAACATACTGATTGTTCATTTACTTCTTATAATTGACGAGAAACTATTAATGCCATGTGCCTGGTATTTAGTTACTGTAGTGTATAAATCAATGAAAAGTCTGTAATGTTTTTGGCTTGCACAACCGCTTTGAAAAATAAGTGTGTAGCCATTGCAGGGCAAAATGTATCCTTGGAAGTTCGAAATGAGAAAATAGACCCCACACCACCTGTCCTTGGTTAATACAATTAATCTGTAGGTACAGCAGTTTGGTGAATCCACTTATTTTGTTGTAGAAGGCTTGAATAATCTTAATGAGTGAGGTTTTTATTTGCACCTATTTACATTTCTTCAATCCCACTGAACAGGTTAAGGCCTGGGGCGATTTATAGAGCCGACAGTCCCTGTTCTCAGCCTAACATTTGTGAATTTCCCTGCGGGGATGAATAAAGTATCTATCTGTCTATCTATCTAACAGAATGAGAGGATGACGACAGCCAATGGCTGCCGATTTACGTCGTCCATCTTTGCATCACATGTGATCCACACGCTTGTACAGTGGTACCTCTACTGACAAATGTGTTCGTTCTGGGAGTAGCTTTGTAACCTCAAAGATTTCTAAGTAGAGTGTTTTGTATATCAAAAAGGGTTCGACGATGTGTCTGGGGCACTTGTAACGTTGATCAGAGGTATCCAGAACTACTGGTAGGGGTGAGGTTTGTCCCCTTTCCTCAGCCAAAAACTAATTCGGAGAAGTGTTTGAGGTGGATAAAGGCATGCTGTCACCCTCACTTTCATCTCAACATGAAGATGATTTTTTGGAACCGGAACAACGTTGTTTGTTCTACATTAAGTGTTTTATTTTTATTAAATTAAAGTTTATGCTGCCTTTGTTTCAGTTATAACACAGCACTCTATCAGCCTCACAGCATGATGTGTAGCTCCTCCCTGCCAAGCTAAAATGGTATATTACCATGCAGTAGAAACCTGGACACGCCTTGAAAATTGCAGAATGGGTTCCTTCTGTCATAGGTTATGAACTCATAAAATGATCTGCAAAAACAGCCAAAAGAAAACTTTGCTTCTTTTGTACGTTCAGATGCACCAAGAAATAAAAGTGAGGTGACATATCTAAAACCCATTAGGGTCTGTTAGAAGGAAAAACAACAAAGTGTACATACATTTCATTACATTTGCAGTGCGAATCCGTCAAAGCTGACAAATCTGAAGTAATTTCTATGTGAAGTTGGTATGGAGCAGACGACTTCCTCATACATCACCAACATTACAAGGTTATTAGCGTCTTTGGACACCTTGGTGCCATAAATATAACTCTGTAAATAATAATTGAGACCCTTCTCTACTGATTTTTGAGAAGTTTGCATAATAACGAAGAAAGGATACGGCTATGCTATCAGGAATAGCGACTACAGAGTCGTTCGCTGTTGTTTTGGCTGCCCTATTTGCTCCGCGTGTGATACATGGACACCATAACTATGGTGGGCGTGGCTTAGCGCTCTCTGTCGAATCAATTAATTCAGGTCACGCATGCGGCTCATCGTAAACATGAAACATTGTGATGTGGGCCCTTCAATGCATGAAGCTCCGACCCAGGGGAGGATGTCATCTGTAAACAGATGAGGATCAGCAGCTTCGTGTAAATATCAAACCACTGACGTCCCTAAAGTGTTCCTTCAACAAGTCGGATGCTCTTTTCTTGTGCCTGCTATCAACTTCACACGCGATTTTGCTTATGTTGCTCATCAGTTATGGGGTTAGTCTGAATTTACAGTGGCACACCCCATGTGTCATTCTTGAAAATAGAAAGTTATAGCTCATCATATGATTTAGACATTAAAGAATGGGTCTTTCCAGCATTTTTGTGGTATGCACTTTCCCAGTGCATGAATAATGCTTCTTTTGTACCAATACATGAACAGATACGGCCTGAGTGCAAGTGTATGAACGCAAGAAAAGGCACAAGGCGCCACTGTATCGCTGCTCAATCCACAGGCCCAGCTGAACTGGTTTTGTTTCCACATACGTCTCTTAGGCTGCCAGGTCTGTGGGCAAAGAACGAAGAAGGACGCACGTCCAGACCAGAGAAACTTAGTCCTGTGAGTCCACAGAAACGGCCCCGAGTTCTACTAGCATAACTTGGATAAGCGTTTCAAGTCATGACTAACTCATGACCAGGTTATGAAGCTACGTTTGGAGAACATCACATGCTGATCATTTGCAACTTAAGCCAACCAAGTAAATATGACGAAAAGTTGTTGCACAACCGCTATAAAATTATTATAAGATTCCCAGATTTGACGAGTCAGGGTTCTTCTTATCTTGCTTTATTTTGAGAATCTGATCTCCATATAACACCATCATATTCATCATTTCAGTCACACATTTGTCTGTATTTTTGTAACGTTCACAATTTTACGCATGATATCGTTTATATTTTTAAATAGTCCACAGTCTTATGATAACTTCATGCCCTGGATTGAAAGTTGACGACCTAGAGTCACATGGGGAAATACAATGAGCGACCCAATTACAAATTCTCCTGTGAAAATATGTGAACATGTTGGTCCACAGTCCCTCACATTCTGTCATATCACAAGACTACAAACTGAACAGCAAACAGAAGCCGTTTTGCACAAAAACCCGGTCTGTCTTACATGAACCAAGACTTAAAAAAAGAAAGGCACCTTAGGACAGAAGGGCACTGTGTTCATAAAAATAGCTTTTTTTCAAATAAATTTGTCCAACAAACAAAAAAATCAGATGTTCAATTAGCTTGAGCTTTAATTTCAGTTGATAAATGATTGGTTAGTCCAGGGCAGTGAAAGGCAGACTACACTCAGGAGGATAAGTCAAGATTAAAAAGTCAATCACAGGATGCTTAGGTGGGAACCAATAAAATTCCTGGCAACTGGTAATCAGTTCTGTAGTAAGTACATGTACTATGTGTGGCTCGGAATGCACCAAGAGCAACGTTTTGGGCATTAACCAAAATTGAGGAAATCGTCAAATTCCAATGCAAATGGCTATTCTGTCAATCAATCATTGACACATATCATGTATGCATACAACCAGAAAAGTTGGATATCAACCAAGGTTTGCTTGCTTTTTTCTTATTTTATTTTTATATAAAAGAGCTGGCATCACAATCCAAAGGTCCTACGGCAAACAAAACAAGGCACGTGCTCAAATACACATGCACATCTTTGATCCTGATTTTATAATGTAATTACAAAGCACGATTTGCACTCTGCACTAATTGTCTGTCTCTCGTACGTCAGCAGACCCCACGGACTGGACAAAAGAAGGGAGGGAAGTCCATGTTTTCCCAAAGTTATTTCCTGCCTTGCCTTTTCCGCCACAGTTGAAATAAAACTTAAGCTAGGGTTGGTCCATTAGGCTGCAAAGCGGCACAGCAGATTTTGCCTCAATAAATTGGAAAGTTCCTTCAAACTCCATTTTGACACACTGTCAATTGTCACAATAATAATAAAATTGCTAACAAGCTTGTGCTGTTTGCTTCCTTCGATTAGATCTAGTGTTGACCACGAATACACAAGCATTCCCATTTTCAGTCCTAGCGACAGAATAAAATCTAGATAAAGGAAAGATGACAAAGTTGAGGAGATTGCATTTTCCAAAGAGGGAGCTTTCCACAGGTTCACTTCATACCAGCTTATGTGGCATTAATTTCTATATGATCCCCTCAACCTCTCCCAATATCAATCATCTCAAAATTACATAGTTGGAAAACTACAACTTTGCACAACACGACAGCTAAAGTGAGACGTAAGTGAGAGCTGTTTCCCAGGCATGAGTTATTTCACAACGAGGTCACAAGAACGAGAAGAACGTCACCCTGTCATTCTTACCTGACAATCTGGGTGCAAAGGTTGGCCTACAAGCTTAAGGAACATGTTCACACAAGACAAATGACCAGGAGACTCCTTTGTAACCTGCTGCACCTGCCGTTCAATATTTAACAGCAATCTAAATCCAACTAAGAGAACAGACTAGGGTGTGAGAGACTCCTACAGAAGAAAAAATATGTTAAAAGGCACACATCTGACGTCAAGACTTTAAAACCCAATCTTTATTCCCCTGAAAAAGCAAGATGGTTTTCCCAAGGATTAAGTACAACGGGTTTGGAAAAATACTAAACCAGATTAAGTGTAATAACACCTGCCAGCAGTGGATCAGGGTTGTTAGAAATGCCTTCCTTCTGTTTGTATGTTTGGTTCTCAAACACTAGGAGCAAAGACCACTCAGGATTTTAGGCAGGAGATATAAAAGAGTACAAGTTTGGGAATGGTATTTGTTCTCCAACCCCAACCATTCACATTTTACTAGGTACTGTAGGTGACTTCAAATACATAACAAAGAGCAGCCTGTGCATGGTCAATGGTGGGGAAATAAAACGCAAAGAAAGTGCAGCAGTCTGCAAGTTTTCAATGCGTCGTGTGCTGCCATGGCTTCGGCACAGGACCTACCCAAGCCAACGTCTTATGTAATTGCGACACAGTTGCAGGCATGACCGTAAAGAATTTCTTTAAGTTGGAAAATCACAAGACTTCACGACAGAACAGCAGTCAGCTGAATGCATCATACAACGCTGTGGATTCCATTTGCAATGTAGGAAATGCCTTTTGCGCCGCTCTTTTTAGATCTGACAAAACTCTTCTTATTTAAAAAAAAATCTCAAACCAACATAGAGGAAATTTGCAAAGCACAGTGAATGCAGTCATCGTCCTGAAACAAAGCATTGCTACAGTCTGAAGATTCAAAGCTGCAACTGAAGGTGTGAATGTCAGTTTGGAAGGATCTACTAGACCAGGTGTCACCAACACGGTGCCCGCGGGCACCCGGTCGCCCGCAAGGACCACATGAGTCGCCCGCGGGCCTGTTCCAAAAATAGCACATCTCATAGAGAGCTGCGTCTAAAAATTAATTTTGTTCTGTTGCTATTATTTTTTTAATCACACTTGTATGTATATAGATTTAAAAAATACTATCTTAAAAATACTTTAAGGTTAACGCGCACAATATTTACCTATGGGCAGTAAAGTAGAGCTTGTGGGATGTGGAGAGTAAGCTAGCGGGCGCTGTATGCACTTTCGTACCCCAAAAACATGGCAGAAAAAAGAAAGAAAACGTATCTCTTTCACAGTGAATGGGAAGAGGAGTTCTTTTTTACGACTGTAAAAGAAACCTGCGTGTGTCTGATTTGCGGGACGACCGTGGCGACAGCAAAACGGCACAATGTGGAGAGACATTTCAATACGTGTCACAAAAGCTACCATGATAAATATCCACCTGCAAGCGCCCTACGGGCAGAAAAAGCCCGTGAGCTAAAGACCGCTCTGGGTAAGCAACAGTCTTTTTTTACGAGGCCGGCCAAAAACTCACAAAAAGCAACCGAAGCCTCGTTTAGAGCTACACATTTTCTGATCAAGAAAAAAAAGGCATTTACAGATGGAGAAGTTGTCAAAGAAGCGATGTTATTAATTGCTAACACTGTATTTAAAGACGAGAAAAATGGAAGCGACCTAATCTCCACTCTTTCCGACGTCCAACTGGGGGCATCTACGATGGCAAGACGAGTATCAGCTATGTCCAGTAACTTGGTCGATCAGTTGGAGCAGGATCTGGCGAAGTGCAAGTGGTTTAGCCTCCAGTGCGATGAGTCCGTGGACAGCAGCAGTACAGCGCAGTTATTGGTTTTTATCCGGATGGTGTTTAATGATTTCTCCACAAAAGAAGAACTCCTGACACTACTGCCCTTAAAGACAACTACGAGAGGAGTTGACATTTATAACACGGTGAAGGAGTTTTTCGTGCAGAAGAAGGTGCCATTGGAAAAGCTGGTAGCGGTGACAACAGACGGGGCTCCTGCTATGGTCGGCCGACAGACAGGTTTCATCGCTCACTGTAAACGTGACCCAGACTTCCCCAAATTTCTGCATTACCATTGCATCATTCACCAGCAGGCGTTGTGTGCGAAAGTGATCGGCTTTGGGCACGTGATGACTCCCGTTGTGAAAATCATAAACAACATCCGCTCCAAAGCAAAGCAGCACAGGATTTTCAAGGTACTATTAGAGGAGATGTCAGCAGAATATGGGGACCTACTGCTACACACAGAAATCAGATGGCTCAGCAGAGGACGAGTTTTGCATCGTTTTTTGTCTCTTTTGCGTGAAATCAAAGAGTTCATGCAGTCCAAAGGCGAAGATGTCTCACTGCTAGAGGACACAGAGTGGACACTTGACCTTGCATTTTTGGTGGACATTACTGGGAAATAAAACCTCCTGAACTGCCAGCTGCAAGGCAAAGGTAAGACTGTTGTCGATATGATAAGTGCTTTAAATGCATTTAAAGCCAAAATGAATGCATTCTCTGCAGATTTACAGAGAAAAAAAGTTCTGCACTTTCCCTCTGTGCAGTCAGTGCTGAAAGACAATGCTTCTGCATCTGAGACATTTGAAAAAGTGGCAGAAAAGTACATTGAAGTAATAAACAGACTTGGGCAAGAGTTTGAGAATAGGTTTTGTGACCTTCATCAGCTTGAACCATGTGTGTTCTTCATTTCCAACCCTTTCATGAATGGGGACACAACATGCTTTGCTGAGCAGTTAAGTGCAACGTTCAACTTGGATGCTGGACAGGTGGAGATTGAAATTATAACATTGCAAAATGATCTCCATCTCAAAGCCTACCAGGCTGCACCAAACTTTTGGCGCCTTGTTGACACAGAGAAGTACAGTGGAGTATGCACAGCAGCCATGAAGGTTGCCAGCCTGTTTGGCTCAACCTATCTCTGTGAATCAGCATTTTCTGACATGAACTTCATCAAAAACAAACACAGAACACGCCTCACTGATGCACATCTGAGAGACTCACTCACAGTTGCAGTGTCAAGTTACACACCAGATTACAACACACTGGTGAACAGCATGCAATGCCAGTCTTCCCACTAACCAAGGACGGATACCAGATGTAGTCAGTGACAACATGGTAGTGCCATGGCAAAGTTGAATTAAAATATTGAAGAATTGTGTTCAATTTAAAAGTGTGTTCATGACATTTAAAAGTTATAATTTTGTTAAACATAACACAGACTTGGCCATTAGTTCAAAATGTGAAATAAAAAATGTATTACATATTTAAAAATATGTAAGTTGATTTTGTTTAACATTACATAATTGTTAACTTTTTGAAACATGTTGCAACATAGTTCATGATTTGTTAACAGGGCATGTCAGTGGCTTGTGCAAATGGGATATTTTTTGCTAAAATGTAGTGATGTAAGTGATCATCTGAAAATGTAACAAATACTGTGATTAATAGAGATAAAGTGTTGAATATTGATATCTGTTTCCCACCTTGTTGTCATTTTTGATAATCATTGTTAGAAATCATTAACATGATCAGTGTCTTTACATAGGTGAGTATTACTAATCATTATAAATAATGTATAACTAAAGGCAAACTGAGCAAATTTGTTATTTCAGAAGAGCGTATCAAACTGGTAGCCCTTCGTATGATTCAGTAACCGTGAAGTAGCTCTCAGTTTCAAAAAGGTTGGTGACCCCTGTACTAGACTAAGGAAAGTGGTTCATGAATGCTGAACTTGTGTATCAGCCACAAAGAGATTTAACAGATATTAAGACCACAATGCTGTTCAATTCCTTAAATAGAGGAGTGCCAGAAATGCTAACACTTCAAAACCTTCGTCACTGATTCTGTCACCCAGATTGTCATTAAATACTGTACAAGCCCTGATTTCTGGGTAAAGATAATTGTGGCTGAATTCACTTGATAATGGGTTCAAGTACGGCATTAAAACTTTAAACATTTTGTTTACGTTGATTACCCTTTGGAAAAATAAACAGAAAGTGCACTTCTTTCTTTTGATTTTAGACACACACAACCCGTTTTCCCAAAATCAACAGATGAACACTAGTTTGAGGACAGAAATAAATTGGTTAGTCTTGTCAATACACGTTAACTTCTTCATTAATTAATGGAATTAAGAAAATCTACGAGACCTTTGGTGTGCTAAAAGGCTCTCTTGTAGCATATATTTTTTTCTGTAGCTTTAAAAAAGAATTTAAGTATTTGATCAATCTGTCTTTTATTTTGATAATTGATCAATAATTAATTTTAAATTTCTTGTTTGCATTTAAAAACGACAGAACATATTTCAAATTGACGTTATAGAAAATACAATTCAAATTGTAGTTACTGTCCAACAAAATTGTTACCCGTATTTCTCCAAGGTTAAAGCATCAAAGCATGAAACCCAACTCCAAAGTAATTAACCAGATCCCAAAGAGAAACTACAAGTTCTTAATGATTTAGATTGCTCAACATTTTATAAATAACTACCACAGAAGTAGGCTGACATAGTTCTTAGAAGAATAACGAGTTTTCTTTTAATTGGACAAGAAAGATAGTGTTAGATATTTACAGTTGATAACATGGATTTTTTCATCATTTATTAAAACAAAATAAGAGATTAGTGACGTCTGAGGTTTGATTCAACTAGAAAGAGTGTTCAATTGAAGTTTTATGTTAAAGTCACATTTTTGTTTTTATAGAAGAGATGAATTAAAAAACTGTTCTCAGTTATAATACCGGTAGTCGGCAAGGGATTTTATAAAGTTATTAGTTACCTGCACCTTCAATTCAAAATCCAGGAAATTAGAATATTTGGAAGAAGTATTTTCTGTAATGCAATTTAAAACATTTTAATAAATATGGATTCATCAAAAATTAACTGAAACATTGCATGCTTTTTATTATTTTATTATTGATGGTTTATAGCAGACTAGTATATATTTTCTACTGATACTCTGAAATTTTGAGACAGGATATTAGAGTTTGGGCCATAATCAGGATATCCAAATCATAAAACACTTGCAATATTTTAATTTTTTTTTAATTAAACCAGAATGTGTGACATTTTTTTGGTTCATTATGGAAAATAAAGAACTTTATCACAATATCATACCGGTCAGCTTATACGATTTTTTTGTATTTTATACATTTTGATCATTTTAAATTGTGAATGATATGAGAAAATTTGTTTTGGATTTTTTTTAAGTCAAGTCCTGTTTATTTGTAAGGCCCTTAATCACAAAGAGTCTCAAAGGGCTGCACAGACCAAATTATTGCAAACCACAGACTATAATTACACCATCCCCTGATCTAAAACCTACAAGAGGGCAAGGTAAAACTCAAAAACCTCAAGTTAAGTCATGCTTATTTGTTTGGCTCTTAATCACCAAGAGTCTCAAAGGGATGCACAGACCACAGATTATTGCACACCACAGACTATTATTACACCATCCCCTGATCCAAAACCTACATGAGGGCAAGGAAAAACTCAAAAACCTCAACATGAGGGAAATGAAGAAATACATTTACTTATAATAAGCAACACTGAATTTGCTTCAAGTCAGGAGAGAACAACAAAATATCCTGAATTGTTCGTGTTATATTGTAGATAAAATGATTTTTGTTTCACACATTTTCTTCCTTTTAATTCAAAATAGTCCGTCTGACTGCAAGTAAATAGGAGCTGCGTGGTCGTTTAACTCTGATGTTGTGTTCATGTCGACAATATCTGTGTATTATTTGTTATTGCAACATCCATTGCAGCCTGGTCATCCTGGAAGGGGGATTAGCTCATGTTCGGTCCTTTCACAAGGTTTCTTTAATTTCCTCATGTTGAGTTTTTCCTTGCCCTCATGTAGGTTTTAGATCAGGGGATGGTGTCATAATAGTCTGTGGTTTGCAATAATCTGTGGTCTGTGCAGCCCTTTGCGACACTTTGTGATTAAGGGCTAAACAAATAAACATGACTTGACTTAGGAATTGGCACCATTGTTAGAGGGCCATATTTTGACCCAGGGTCTAACTCAATCCTTGGCCACCAAATAGAAATATAGTTAATACAAGGTCTTAACAAACATGCATCCATAACTATATATTTTCAAAGTAACTTCATTTCATAGGGCCTGAGACACCTCAGTTATTACATTTTATAGACTTAAATTGGGACACTGATGATCCTAACACAACAAAAGGGTGAAAAGGGGGAATTTCAATCATTAATATTGCCTGAGGTCTAAATCTAGTGGAAGCTAGAGCTCTTGTTGGTGAGAGGAATGAGTGGAGAGGTGTTGTAAAAGGATAGTGCAATGTTTAGACATGTTCTTGGGGATGGGCAGGGCACCTGTATGATGCGGCAGGGGTAAACCAGTGAAAGCTGTCGGGCCCTGCTGTTGCCATGGTCCAAAACATTTTGTGTGTTTTTTTTGCTATCTTGTCCTTTTTATCTTCTTTGTTATTGTATGTGTTTGTCTTGCTGTCGGTCACCCCTCTTGAGGGATATGACAAAGGTAGATAGATGGAGATAGATAGATAGATAGATAGATGAATATTGGCTGAGGTTGACAGGTATGCAATATTCTTTTCTAAATGGTCATGTCGTGAATATAATAGTTTGGACGGGATTTTATGAAGTTATTGGTCGCGTTACATTAAATTAGAAATAAAAACGAATTCCAGTGAAAAGTAAGTTGTCGGTTTGCAAAATGCGTTAAACAAATCACTTTTTTTGACTGTCAAGTTGTTATCTATGGGAGTTTTGTTTTCGTATGAAGGATCACCCAAACTGATTTAGTTTTTTTTTGTGCAGAAGCGATCTGAACCTGCACTGCACTTGTGTCTTATATGTTCTAGTTCCCGGGTCAGGAGCCTATGGCTATATATGGCTCTTTTCATGAGTATATATGGCTCGGAGATAGAATTACACAAGTTTTATTCTTTTTATGTTGCTTCATGCTAAGCCAAGACAATACTGATTTTAAAGGGGTTCGGTCCAGTACATAAAGGACACAATTTAAACCACAATTTAGTCAGGGTGTCCCACCGGCAGACCCTGTTTTGGTTGCAATTGTCTGAATAAACCTTTATACGGACGCTCATTAAACAATCCATGTTCATTGTTGAGACACTTTATGATGAAAAGACACAGAACAAACTAACCCAGAAGCTCTTGCAAAGCACATAGAGAAATTAAAATAGGTTAGAGATCTACACAGGACAGGATGAGCGCACTCTTTCTCCTTTGCCCAGCGTCGTCTGCACCGAAGGTAAATACGTTGGTATACACGTTTGGAGTATTTTGTGACATATTTACAAAAGAACTTTGCTTGCATCTTGGTGTTTAACCTATTATTTAGGACAGAAATGTCAAAATGAGCTTCAACGCCCTTGAGTGACTGCAGGAGGAAGTAAAGTTTTAAGTGGTATATTGATATGGGACACAACTTGGATTATTATACATTTGATGAAAAAAAATGCGTCCAACAGTTCACTTGTGTCTGGGGAGCAGGTTTTGCGGAGTTTGTTGAATTTTGTCTTAAAATATATGGTGTGGCTCTCGAAAATAAATCCAAATATTTTTTGCTTTTGTGGCTCTTTGGATTGAAAATGTCCCCGACCCCTGTTCCAGTGTTCTCGTTTGCGCGTCCCTGCGTCCTAGACGCATCATTTTTGCTGGGGACGCATTGTGTCAAATCAACGTGCGTCCCCGGGACGCAACTTTTTTGACACCAAATTGTCATTATTACCCGATTACTTTTTTTTTTAACAAAGATTTACGGCACCCCAAACTTTTCGTCAGGCAAATCCGCCATTATTGTTTTGGTCTCGCGCCGATCTCCGCAAACGAGATCTCGGCAAACGAGATCTCGCTGTTTCGACAAGACGTCATTCTTTTGGTGGTTGTCGAGTGAACGGGAAGTATTCCTCCGTAAAAACAGTTGGTGTTAGGTGCAAATCAACAAAAAATTGGTAATTTCTTCAGTGTCTGTAATAAGTCGAACATAATACAGAAAGTGGTAACAACGGCAATAATTCCGGCACGAAAAAACGGCGGAGAAATTCTTCAGAAGACCGCGAAGGCAAGAAAAACACGTGTTTTGAAGCGAACGATTCGATGAAAGATAAAAGAATACTCCTAGCAAGAAAATGACTTTTCTGCCAAAATGGACTCAATTATATTCCTGGTTACGCTATGAGGAGGATGATAATGGAGGCTACATGTTCTGCGATGCGTGCACCCAGTGTGACAAAATAAAACTGGATTGTATAAATTATTTCGCAATACAAACTTTCAGAAAAGCACATTGGATCGGCGCAACGACAATGAAACCCACAAATTAGCTATGGAAATTCTGTTGCTGCAATTGGACCTTGAGAAGGCATTACAACTGTGGTGGGACAGCAAACCACGAAGAATATATGAACTGAAAAATCTGAAGTGACTAAAACTGCATGAATATATAGACTAATATTTCAGCAATATTATTTTGTATAATGTACAATATTTTTGTGAACTGAAAAATCCGAAGTGATAACTGCTTTGTATTACCAATTACCGAGAATTCTGGACTATAAGCCGCTACTTTTTCCCCCCAAACTTTCAACCCTGCGGCTTATTCAGTGATGCGGCCAATTTATGTAATTTTTCTAACGGCCGCTAGCGGCGATCGAGTGTTGCTTCCATTAACTGCCCTTTAAAAGCTATATTATTATTATTAAAGCTTTGAAAACTCTCTCGGTGTACCGTCTTTCTTTGTAAATATGTGTAACCCATGTATAATATGTATTTGCAACTGTATATTTTTGTGATGTATTTATTTGTATTTATTTTAGACACTTATTCTGTTTTGCACGGGTGAACGAAAAATGAGGGACGGAACAAACGCAGGGTGCCGAGTTTAAGTGGGGACCGCTAAAGGTGAGGGACAGACAAGGAAAGAAGAGGGGGTAAAAAGTTGGTTAAAGAAAATGGAGTTGCGTGAGTAAATGTGTTCATCTGATATATTTTTCCCACCCTTACCTTTGGAAATATACACTTTTTTCCTTGGATTACTTTCAACGGGACCCAGACTCTGCAGGTCTGCATCAAACCTTAAGTAGTCAAGTCAAGTCATTTTTATTTGTATAGCCCTTAATCACAATAAGTCTCTAAGGGCTTCACAGATTAGTACACTATGTTACAGAGACTATTTTTCAGCTGACAAGAAGAGTAGGTTATTATTCATATGCAATGGAGTAGAAGTGAGTTTTAAGTTTAGATTTAAACATTTCCACTGAGGTTGCAGATCGGATCTCAGGGGGAAGAGCATTCCACAGCACCGGTGCCCGGATGGAGAACGCTCTCGAACCAGCAGAACACTTCTACCGGTATCATTTTCCGTTCATTTTGCCGGCTGTGATTTTTGGACTGTGGACTTTAATGAAGGACATTTAGTTTCAATCGCGGGACTTGAAGTCGAGTTCGGGTTAATTTTCCGTACGTGTTTGTGTTACATGTTTAAATGTGGGCGCATGCGGCTTATATACAGGTGCGGCTTGTGTATATACAAAATCGGTTTTCCTCTTAAAATGTGGTGGGTGCGGCTTATAATCAGGTGCGCTCTATGGTCCGGAATTTACGGTTTAAACCTCAATAACACTAAATTTTGGGGACCCATAGATCTCTGTTGGGACCCATAGATTTTTGAGCATGCGATTCCCCGGGACTCATCACTTTTCAGAGGTAAAATGAACACTGCTGTTTGAGTTGATGGTGCAGAAGCAATCGACACTTGCACGTGCAAGTAAAAGGCAGGAAACCAGTAAAGCGAGAGGAAAGAAAGGCAATTCATCCACGTACTTCTTCGATATGCTTCCTGAGCGACTTTTCTCGCTCGTACTGCGTAACAAGTTGCTCGTTGTCCTCCTTGAGCAACTCGAGCTCCACCTCGCGTTCCTGGTTAACTGCGAACACCGAGTCCAAGTTCTCTAAGACGGCTACGACGAGCGGCATGAGCTCCTTCACCACGTCCTCGTCGTACTTGGCGATGAGACGCTCGAACTCTCGGTAGATGGAGCCGGCCAGTCCTGAAACTCGTTCCGAGATAACGCTAGAATCACAGGAGTCGTCCTGGTACAAAACCGCGTCGTCCAGCTCCATTTTTTTGGGGTCCTTCTTCTCGGGTTCGACGTCCGGGTTTGGCTGGAGCGCAGCGGGGCTGTTCGCTTGCTGACACTCGGGGGTTATAACATAGTGGGGTTTTATTTGCCGCTGGGAGGTAGGGGGAATCTTTTCGCTTACTTTAGTACTTCCCACAAACTTTGCTAGCCTCCCCGTCGTCGTCCTTGTTGTTTTTGTTGTTAGCAGCCGCGAAGAGACTTTACTTGGCTCCTGATTAGTTGCACTCGCCAACAGATGAGCTCCTGATGCTGCGTTCACTTGCAATCGGAAAGACTACAGTCGAGTCAACTTTCCCGAAACCGTTCATGGTGCACGGGGGTTGGGAGGATTACTTTAAACATGTAATCTGTTTGCGTTACTGATTACCTGTTGAAAAATGTAATCAGTAATCCCCATACCATATTACAGTGCTACCTCTGCTTACGATTTTAATTTAGTCTGGGAGTAGCTGAAACATTTGTAAGTAGAGACGCCTTTTGATTGAAAATAGGGTAATCCGTTCCAAGGCTCGGAAAAATATCTATTCATCCATTATCTGCACCGCTTATCCTCAGTAGGCTCACGGGGTGCTGGAGCCCATCCCAGCTATCTTCGGGCAGTGGGCAGAGGACACCCTGATCTGGTCGCAGGGCACACAGGGACAGACAATTCGCTCGCTCATTCACACTTAGGGACCAACTAACCGGAGTGCCTGGAGGAATACCCATGCATGCACGGGGAGAACATGCAAACTCCACACAGGAGGTTCGATCTCATGACCTCAGAACTGTGCCGCACACGCGCTAACCACTGCGCCGCTGTGCTGTCCTGGAAAAACATGTTTTCTAATAATTCATACATGAGCATCAGAACATGAAATAAATACGTATTAAAACATAAAACAAAGGCACATAATGTAAAAAATGGAAATAGTGAAAATATCAATTTCTTTTTTAATTGGCCTTTTTCTGTACTGGTCCTCAGCAGCGTTTTTTGCATCACATTTCCCCCCAAAACTGATCCAATGACGTCTGCTTTTGTGGGCTTTCGACAATTCGTCGCAAATACGCGAGGCGATATCATCATAATGAGCGATAGGCGGACCTGAATACACTTTTTCTGAGTGATTCCTTTCCACAAAATCTGAGACTTTATGTTATTTTGCCAACATGTCTTCACTCTGGGCTGATGGAATGTTGGCTGCATCCTCCCCCTTTGTCATCTCTGAACTCCTCCGGCACGGCGATGTGTGTTTTCATGACCAGAAAAATTCTCTTCCTCTTCTTTTCTCCTTGTCCACTTATCTGTCTGTCTTTCACGGGGTCCATGGTAAATGATATGGGGGTGCCATACAGTTAACTGTTTACAGAGCGGGAAGGGGACACGAAGAGCATGCTGGGATTCACGCGTACGCATCGGGGAACCCGGTACAACTCTGGGACCGGCGAATTGCAGCGTGTACTGTACTGTATTTTTGACTTTGTAGCAAGAGGCAATATTTTCTCGTTCACGTACTTTGTAACCTGAAACTTTTGTATATAGAAAGTACCTGTACTGCAGTAATGTAACTTGATTACATTTGATTACTTTTGGATTAATCCAACAGCAAACATGTTAATAAAAGACCCCAAAACATGAATACATTTTCTAAATTGTGTTTAAGATCAATGAACAATGTAACCATAAGAATAAAAATGGCGGAAAACAAGGTCAAGTAGTTGCTTGTAGTCCTAAAAAGTGCTTACATTTTAACCACGTAGTATAGTTTATTGAGCAGTGACGTCACCGGAAATGAGGTTTGTTCCCCTCCTGTGATTGGTCAATAGGCTTTTTTTTCATGGATTTTGTGACGGTGACTTTAAATATGCATATAAAAGATTACAATTATGTTTATTTTATTAATCTTTTCTTTTTGGATTTGTAAACATTTTAATTTATGTTTCCAGTGTTTTCGATGTGTTTTGACGAATAGCTTTTGTAAAAAAAAAAAAAAAAAACTTGTTTTGTTTATTCTTGTATTTTGATATGTATTTGGTGTTAAACTGAAAAGTCGATTTTTTAAATTGATTGTTGCATCACGGAGGGATTGCAGATGCTTGACGGTTTAAGTTACCCTTTTTACAATAGTTTCAAAGTTTAAACGAGTTAAAAGTTCACTGGCGAGTGAAAAGGGGTGCTATTCTAATTTAGTAGAACAATGGTTTAAAAAATATCAATTCGTTTTTTTGCATAAGATTACATGATTATTGAAAATATACTCATCAAATCTACTCAAAGGGACTCCCCCAAACTTTTTTTCTTGCATTTTTCTTTTTTTTTTCTCTTCTTATTTTATTTCTTTTTTCCTTTTCTTTTGTTCTTTTGTTTCTTTTCCCCTGGGTTTTTACTTCTTTTTATACTTTTTTCCTTTATGGTGTTTTCTTGTTTCTTTTTCCTAGCTTTATACTTCTTTTTTTTGCTTTTTCTCCTTTTCTTGTTTACTGCTTTTTCTTTTCTCACCTGTTTCTTTTTTTTTTCTTATATTTCAAGCTTTCTACTTCTTCTCTCTTTTCTTTTCTTTTCTTTTGTTGCTTTTCTCTCTTTCTCTCTCTCTCGCTTTATTTCCCCCCCTTTTCAACTATTTTGTGCATGATGTCACATAGTAATTGATAAGAAATGGATTAAGAAACAAAAACAATCCGGGGAGCCGAAAGAGCTGGCTTTTTTATTGAGCTGGGACGAAAGAGGAGCCCAAGGAACCCTATACCACCCCCACCCCGGTAACGCCCCTGTTGTTAAGAAAAAACTTTTTCTTTCACATAGCAGACAAGATATGCTCTGATTTAGTACAATTTAATAGCACATTTAGAAACAAATGTTATAAACACACAGCCGTTATTCACCTTCTACATTTCCAATAAACTCTAGTATGCATTATGTCCATATTCACGTTTGACATGTCTCACTGTGAGACTACATCAAAAGTACATTTGTGGACTCGGTTTTGTCTCGAAACTGGCAAAAACTTAGAATTAGGAGATGAGATAGCAAATTGTAAGTTTGAATGAAGAAAGTTTGATACTCAAGTTCGTAAAGCCAAAATGGTAGAATTCCCGAGAACGTGAACGCCTCACGGACAGGGGAAGGTTCATTGTTGTGACGTCAATCTAACGCGGGACGGGAGGATCGAGTCAGAATTGCAGTTAATCCCTGAACCTTTTGGAAACATTTCAGGGTTTGTGCATACACCCCACTGACTCACTTATATAAAAAGACTTTCTGAACTAACATTGACACACTTTTGTTTCCAAAACAATTACGTTCTGAAGGATTTTACACATTTTACTATAAAGGATTTTGTACGATCAAATGCAAATTACATTTAATGCAAAAGATATTCACTGGCTGGGCTGTGGGGCAGGTCAATGCAACCTAGTGGAGAATGATGCTTACAGGAACAGCGGGGAACTGGGACAAAGGGCTGATAAGATAATCAGCACTTCTCGACGCATGACGTAGAAGCGCTCGGGGATGTTTAGACCATTTCAGACATCAAGGCGAGGTGGTGGACCTGAGGTGGGGGCTTTCCTGGCACGCCCATGGGAGGAGTCGGCACACTAGCTTGGGGGAAAAAACCTGGGCGGAGTCGAGAAGTAGAGGATCGAGAAAGGCTTGACGGAGAATCGAGCGACACTAATTTGGCCATGTAGTTCACTTAGCCAAATTATTTGAGAAATTAAATCTGCCCCCGTGTGGTCTCTTGTTCATTTTTCCATCAAGAAACGAGCGTGCATTGTTAAGTGAATGTAGGTTGTGTTTGGTTAATGGAGTCAGATAACTAATTCAAACAATTTGGTATTTAAATTCCTAACAGTTCCTAAAGCGATTTAAGATAGGAGTCAGTAAAGGGATGCTAGTACATTCCACCTGTTTTTATTAGCATGATGTAATTCAATGCCATATATTTGGAAGGCGAATGCATCAGGTATTTCAAACCTCAATTTTGTGTTCACTTGCTGCTTATTTCGAAATGAAAAATGCACAAATCTGAAGTCTTTCTTTGCACCAGTAGTATACTGAACATCAGTTTGAGAAGTCCTGAGCGAAACCCAGAAAATGTTGCCTTTCTTCTGTCAAAGCAGACTGGTTTCACTGTAAAGCATAGGCACTGTTCAGCTTACCCTGACGTTTTAAGACAGGTAAACACCAATTACAATGAGCAACGTTTACACAATCAGAAAAAAACTCAATTGACAGGTTGATCATTCCAACCAGCGATGAAGACAACTGGTCAAGTTAGGCCGGGGCAGTGTCAAGCATTACACAAAAACATAGTTCTTCAACAGTACAGTGGCTACAAACCTGTCCAATATAGTACACAAAGCACATCTTAGGATCATGCCATGACGACACACAGTAGCAAAAAATAGCTTAAAATGATTACCGTAAAATCCGGACTATAAGCCGCTACTTTTTTCCCCAAACTTTCAACCCTGCGGCTTATTCAGTGATGCGGCCAATTTATGTAATTTTTCTGACGGCCGCCAGCGGCGCTTGAGTACAAAAGGTAAGATTTAGACTGCAACTTCTCATCTTGTGCACAAGTTAAATTAGCGTGGACATATCCTCATCATGCAAATAGCAAAAAGAAAGGCACATGACGCAACTTTCAAGCCAGCGAGCGTGATGCTAGCGTGCTCTTGTATAAGGGAGCGTGGGTCGATGTCAATGTAAGGTCTCTTTCCCATATTGTAGGAAAACGGCCTTGATGACGTCAGTTATAAGGAGGATGATAAGGACGGTTCACTGTGCCTATTACAATTACGGTATGTTTTTTTAACAGGGCTGGTTACTGTGGTGCGAGCGTGTTGCTAGTAGCGTTTTGCTACCCTTCACAGGCACGGTTTGGGATGAAAGTTATAATATTATTATTAAAGCTTTGAAAACTCTCTCGGTGTACCGTCTTTCTTGGTGAATATGTGTAACCATGTAGAATATGTATTTGCAACTATATATTTTTGTAATGTATTTATTTTAGAAACTTATTCTGATATGTTTTGTACCAAATGAGAAAGAAGGGGCGGGGCAAACGCGGGCTGGCGGGAAGTGGAGTAAAGGTGAGACGTGTTTGTGGACGCGGCCGACAATAGTGGATATATATTTTTCCCACCCTTACCTTTGGAAATATACACTTTTTTCCTTGGATTACTTTCAACGGGCACCCGGACTCTGCAGGTCTGCATTAAATTTTAAGTACCGGTATCATTTTCCGTTCCATTTGCCGGCTGTGTTTTTTGGACTTTATCGGGTATGGGCTAATTTCGTGTTTGAATCGCCTTTTTTCAATGTGGGCGCATGCGGCTAAAATACAGGTGCGGCTTGTGTGTGGACAAAATCGGTTTTCCCCCCGAAATGTGGTGGGTGCGGCTTATAATCAGGTGCGCTCTATAGTCCGGAATTTACGGTAAAAGTGCAAACAAAAGAAAATGTGCCTCACTTAAAAAAAAAAAAAAAAAACAATCTTGAGGGTAAAAGTGCAATGAAATAAAGTTTATAGTACACAAGTGGAGAAATCCAACTACCTTATTTACATACAAAATCGGAATTTTGTTTGGCGGTCGATAAAGGCGACGAGTGCCATACATTCAAACAAAATTGTGCTGGTCGTGGCTTGAAGACGAAGGACAAAGCGAGTAGGACTTGTCAGCGCTCAGGCTTTGGAGCGCCCGCAGCACGGCATCTGGCATGTGATCCGACAGCATCCTGGGGCTGATCAGAATGCTCTTGAATGACATTTCGTTCGACCACTCGGCCTGGTAGCGCACCTGTGACATGCAAGATCTGGGAGAAGAGGGAAATGAATGACCCTTCCTCGTGTGGTGCTTATTGGGGGTGGAATACAAATCTCTGAAGACAAACCTGCGTGTGGGTCCGTCTTCTACAATATGCAGAACCCGTCCGGGCAGGAAGAGAGGCATGTGTGGCACGGTGTGGACGGGTGAGTCGTCGGACGCCAGGCTCTGATAGGACGACGATTGGCGGATCAGAAGCGATTCTTGGCCCAGCAGGGGCTGACTCAACTGCTCCTCCCTCCGGTTCTCCATTTCTGAGGGAAAGTCATCCGGGTCCCCGCCGAACAGTTCGTACCAGCATCCCTGCAAAAGGATGCGGTACTGACGCACACGTACACAGTTCAAAATTAGGACCCAATTGTAACAACTGATTATACTTGAATGGAATCTTACTTTGGGTTTATTGCAATTTGACACTATCTTGAGTATTTTCCGTTTCAGATCCTCCATATTGGGAATGCTCAATCTGTGAAAGGGATGGAAAATGTGATCGGTGTTTAATCATTGTCTCTGCATGTCAGAGCAGGACAGTGCTAACTATAGCCTGCATTACACATGAGTCTATTAAAACACAACAGCACATTTGATTTGGATATTTAGGGAAAAGTACAACACATGAGGCTATTTTGAAGCACATACCGTGGAACTAGGTCTTTGCCCAGTATGACAGAAACCACAAAGTCCTTGGAGTAATCAGATAAGGCTTTGCTGTAAGTAAAAAAAAATACAGAGCAATTATTAGTTACCCGCATCATCAATTGTCATATTTCCATGCGTTTTGGGTAGATAATTGACCCTTTTGTTACTTGAATTTATTCACTTGAAATATATAGAGCAATTAACTGTTATAAATATATATAATCTCTCAAGTGCACTGTAATTACATAAAAATGACAGATATAATGATATTTCCCGTTTTTCCTCTAAAGGTGGGGTGCGTTATTTGAAAACTTAAGCTTGCAGTCATGACTTTATGCCAGGAGATGGCAGCAGAGTAATACAAAAAACGTCTTTTTTCCATCTGATTGGTTGTTTGTCTCGCCCTGAACAGGCCTGATAAAAGTTTAATAAAAGCATATATGCGCAATGGAAAATGAAACATAAGAGCTATTTGAACTATGTTTGGCATTGATAACACATCCTGAATAGATTATTGAACTTTCAACTTTTAAGGACAGCTCAAGCTACGCACCCCACATTTAGGGACCTTAAAAAACATGAATAATTGTTTTGATTAGGTGCCTTAACCAGAGTGTTATTAAAAATGATAAATCGAATACTGGCCTAGGAAAGAACACAAACAACAAAAAGCTACAGATTCCATGCTGTTGATATGAGATGCAGGGACGCAATTTGGACACACTTGGCAAGATTTTGACAAAGGAAATAACTTTGGGGCTCAATGGCAATCAAGCAAAGTGTGGTATACAGACGCTCCCCTACTTACGACCATTCGACTTAGGTAAAACGGTAGATACGAAAAAAAATTTCGGGATGTCAAAAAATATCCGGACATTGCTCTAAGTAAGATTTTGTATTGTGTGCACCTTTTTCAGAGTACAGGAAATTACTGTAGTGCTTCTTTCCACTGCCATCGGCGTGTGGCGCTGTGAGAGCTCACCCAGCATCCACCCCAAAGAAGAAATCCAGCCTCCTCTTCCTAGTTCGTGTGTAAACATTCTATACTCTATCTCCAGTGCGCGAAGAACTTTGACATTTTTAATGTTTAATATCTTGTGCATCCATTCAATATAATTGGTGTAAAGTGTAAAGAAGAGGCAAGTTGTTTCTTTTGAAAGGAAAGTGGAATAAGAAAGCTTGATGTGCTTGAGAAAATGGTCGGAATGCTTTCTTTCGGCCACTTTTAACCACAAAGGAGGAAGTCACCGAACTCTTGAAGCGCATCTTCCAAAAGTAAGTTAAACTCATCTTTATGAATCTTTTTAGAGCATATTATTTTATGAAATGATGATTTTTTTCTTAATACAAAACAATTCAGGTTACTTATACAACCCCTACACATACTTATATAAACCTTAAACATACAAAATAAAGCACTGAAGCAACCTATGAACAAATTAGACTTAAGAACGGTCATCTCGTTCGTAAGTAGGGCAGCGTTTGTATGAATTTAGTCAGCCAAAAGACACTAGAAAACAAAGAAGCGACCTCATTTCGATTTTATCTTCTTTTGTCAAGCTGACCTCAATGACCCAAAGCTACTCGATACTTTCACCATTAAGCACTTTAATGTTGGGTGCCTTTGTTACCTGAGGAGTCCCCCTGGTGGAGAAAAAGCGTAGCATTTGAGGGTGGGGAAGGAGTTGCGCAATAGGACAGCAAGCATCGCGGCTGCGCCAGCGCCCAGGCTGTGGCCAGTAATTACCAGTTTGTACTCCTGAGAAAAGAAAGAAACCAGGCACGAAAGTAAAGTCAGTTTGGGACAGACACTCAGAAAGTTTTGTATTTACGTAAGTAGTTGATTATCAGGAAAGCGGGATATATTTTTTACACGGCACTCCACTTACTGGGGCAATGGAGAAGGCTTGGTTGAGGATTCCATCGTTGACCAGCTTCCTGTAAATGTAACCTGCAGCCTGGCTGATACCCTGCAAGAATGATGCATTTCAAGCTGTGCAACTAATACCTGGTATAGAAAAGGAAAAAGTTTGCTTTATTTAAAACATGCCTTATGAGCGTAGCAGGCGCCGGCCACACCGGCGATGGGCACGTTTTCACATTCGGCGGAAAGGTCTGTCAACACATCCTTTGGGGAAGACAAAGGAACATTCAAAATGGTGTGATGACAAATCTAAATATGAAATGTGACAAATACATTTACGCTGTCAAATTTAAACTTTTACAGGGATTTGTAAGTCAAGACACAAAGAAGACATCAAGTGGAGATTTTCTGCTTTCTGATCCTTCAAAATAATCACCCAAGATCAGATATGCTGGTTAAAAGAGCTTCTTAAAAAGTACTTGGTTGATGAAAGTGAAAAACATATCACCTTGAGTGACAATGTCCCTCTGACTGCCACAAGAATGGACTCTCGCTTATGATCCAGGGCCACAAAAAAGGGAATTTCATAGATCTGCAGCACCGTATTTATGAATAAAAAGATGATGTCTTGTTAGCTTTGAATAAATAAGCAGTTATTAAAGTCATCTTTACCTGGTTGTGGAAGCTGACGTGAATAAAATCTCTGTATTGCAACCCGGTGCGTTGCAAGATGGAAGAAAAATGACAGCCGAGGTGGTCTCCCCCAACCACGTCGTACTCTGCAGCACGACTTCGACAACTGACACAAAACAAATACTTTCTCAATACCAAATAGTATGGCAGAGACTTTTAACAGAAGCCAAAATCTTACCAGTCTCCGCTAAGTTTGCAGGGCCCAGTGAGAAGGTTAGAGTAAATGTACAAAGGCCAGCCGTATGCCGCCGCCGCAAAGTGCATACAGTGGACAGCTTTCTCCAACTCGTCATCCAGATCTTCTTCCTTTCAATTTTCAGCAATATTGTATAAACAGATTCTTAGTATTGGCACATGGAACATGATATTTAAGAGGTTTTTACAATGGGAGAGGATGGACTATGATCGATGCTGATGTCTGGATCTCGGCTTCTCTCCAATTTGTCCTGTTCCTGATGCAGCAGAGCCAAACCTGCTGCGATGTCACTAGGAACCAAGTCCGTGTCCTAAAACGCACCCCGCAGTTAAACACAGGTTTACTCAAACGCATCGAAGATATGTGAGCCCTACGGAGAAAAATCCGCTGACGAGCTGCGAGATGCTGGAGAACGCAGCCCTGTTGCTTTCGTCCTGCGGCAGGCAGCAGCACAGGAGCCGCAGCCGACTCTCCCACACCTTAACGGCGAGCGAGCGCGCCGTGGAAAGGAACTGAGTCCTCCCGCCGCTCTCCAAATGTCGCACTCCCAGGGGCTCCATGGTGGCGGCGGAAGGCCGAGGGTCACCCAGTGGGTCAAAGACGAATATGACACCCAGAATTGTGAAGATCAGGATGATCCAACTGCAAGCAGAGTCAACTGGTCAAACATGATTTGATGATGCGCATGAATGTGGAAGACTAGAGATCCAACCTGGCAACCACCGCTGCGATGACCGAACCCACGGTTGCCGGGTCGCAACCTTTGCTGTCATCGGACACCCACACAGCCCCCAGGCAGGCCCACACCAGCTCAGGAAGATAAAGAAGAGCTCGCAGGTACACCAGCGTAGGCATGGAGCGTCTTGATCCGGGATTGGTAATAGTACCTAAAGACAACATTGCAAGTAACAGAAGCAAAGGTCAGGTCGTCTCATTTAGATTTGTGTATTTTAATCAGACTATTAGGAAACACACAGCAGAACTCGCTTATCTCTTGATACGAGTTTTACCTTGAGCACTGACGTATACGATTGCAAATAGTGAAAGGATGATGAGTGCCAGCACAGTTATGAGTCCGATCAGGTAGATGTGAAGAACGCCTTTGCCATTACAATCAAAATTCCCCTTGTGATAAGAGTACAGGATGATAGTGCCAATCCACCTATATGAAAACAAAGCGGGGCGTAATCATCAGACACAGAAATACGTGCAACAAAGAGTCACACGAACGACTCTACAACACGATAGATCATTTGAATCCGTATTTAGACTCGTACATACCAAAGCGTGCGGATGAATAATTCGAACGCCCCGGGGAAAACTAGATCATCACTGGCGATTCCCCAGCGTCGACCGAAAACCACCATTCCAGGCATTTTGGAATCAAATTAAAGACACGTCGACTAGGAGAGTTATATTAAAAGAAATTATTCTGAACGATCGTTCAGGACCGTTCATGACTCCACTTCCTGATGGCGAATCAGTGTTTCCACATAGTAGCTTCTCCTACGTTGCAACACAAACTCCATCAGATTCCTCCTTTTGTACGCCAATTTACGCTAAAAGGCTGCGATCGTGTTTGTTTACCAGCGTGGTAATGATCAACACGACCTGCTATTCTTACCATCAACTTACATTAAATAATGTCATTAAGCTGATTAAAGGGAGTCAATCAAGTTGTTTGTCTTGCGTGACAAGCTTCTTATCCTCCAATGTTAGCTACAAGATACTAAAAATAAACTCTTAAGATGACGACGTCGGTAGAAAAAACATTATTAGTTTTGACGTTTTTAAAAAGTAATCCTGCGTAGAACAGCCAACAAAAATGTTTACGGAAATTAAAGACATGGGAAAAAAGGGTGTTGTTTTCTTTAGTCTTTGTCCGTCGTCATTTAGAACCCCCCACACAACAGGGAATCATATGTTAGTTCCGGTTCTGAATATATAGGTATCCCTTAGCAACACATAGCATAATAATCATTGTGCATGTCCAGGTATCCTAACATATCGAATTATGAAATAACAGGACATGAAATCAAGTTACAGGGCGATCACCGGCACCGGGGTTCCATGGTGTAATGGTTAGCACTCTGGACTCTGAATCCAGCGATCCGAGTTCAAATCTCGGTGGAACCTGTCTTTTGATTAATTCAGTACAATGATCTTACAATTTGGTCCACTCATATCAACACTTCTCATGTTGCTTATTCGAGAAATTTTCATTCCCGTTTGTCATTTAGCTCACGTCTAATATCATCATCTCCCGTGACGTCATAGCATCATGGCGGCGCCCATAACCAGACACTGCATTTTTCTTTGCAGTCTTGCTAGAGCTCGTTTTATCGTAAATCTGAAGCCAGTCCGAGATTGGCGTGTTCATACTTGCGAATTCAACAATAATCTGCAGCCGAATGTTGGCTTTTCAAACCAAGGGCCGAACGACGAGGTTTGTCAAATATTGCATTGAAATCAATAGACAAGGCAGTAAATGCACATACAGTACTCTTTATCATGCTTTCTTTTAATTTTCTGTTTGTTTTTTCTGATTCTATGTATTTATTTACAGTATATTGATTGTTGTCGTTATAAGTGCAGATGTCACACGTTTTTACTCCTTTCTTTTAAAGAGTGAAATGAACAAAGACATTTAACAGATTAACTTAAAGTCAACTTCCTTATTATGTTCCTATGGTTACACATTCATGTATGATAATAACACGAGATTGTCAATTTTCAATGCCGTGACAAACCTCTATTTCTTTTGAGCTTTTTAGGATATTCACCAAGTACACGTTCCAGTAGGTAAATATTGGCCAAGCGAATGACAAAACTATAATATTATGTGAGTCTTACCACTTGTTTTTCCTTAGACCGTCTCAGCATATCTTACAGTAGAAGCGGCGGTCCTGGTGGGCAGCATGTCAACAAAGGTCTTCAAACTGGCAAACTGATAATGTTTAATTCCGGTTGTTTCTTAAGTCAACAATGCCGATTTCACCCAACAGTCAACACCAAAACAGAGATCAGGTTCCATGTGTTAACTGCAGACTGGATCCCAAAAGACGTGAGGCACAAAATCTTGGAGGAGGTCAGCAGGAGCACCTTCACCTGGCTTCTCGTTCTGTATTCTGATGTTAATTTGATAGCAACGGTTCCGCTTTGCCGTGCAGAACAAAAACCGAATCAATAAGGCCGGTGAGTTGCTGGTGACTTCGGAGCTGAGCAGGAGCCAGCAAAGAAACTTGAGCGACTGCGTTCAGAAGATCACGGCCATCGTGGCTCAAGCTAGCCGGAAGCCACACCAGGCTTCGCCGGAAGATGTCGCCCTGAGAAAATCCAGGTAACACCATATCTCAATAGACATTTTTATGTTATTTATTATGTAATCTCAAGATTCAGGTATAAAAGAAGAGCACCCGTAATCGAAATAGTAGAAGTACTTTTCCTCTTATATATAAGATAAGAGGAAGCACTGGCTAAGCTGCTTATTGGCTCCCTGTCCCTATTTAAACCCAGTCCTGTCTATCCCCTGTTGTCAGTCCGTCTGCGAACCTCTGTTGATACATGGCAAGCCTTTTTTGACCCTGACTCCCGCCTGTCCTGTTTTTGCTCCCGTTGGTCTCCGGCTACGACCTGTTTTGATCCCGACCACGTCTACTCCCCCGTCCTGACTTACGACCCATTTTTAATCCCGACTACGTCTACTCTCCCGTCCTGGCTTACGACTCCTTTCCGATCCCGACGCTTTGCTCTACCGATTAGTTTTTCCGTCCTTGACACCGCCATCGCTCGCTACGGAAGATCCACTTCCGTGTTCGGATCGCAATCCGAGTGCGAGAGTGACTTGCTTCCCGTGTCCAGCAAACACCGGATCGTGGGCGCAGCCCTTCCTCTTTCTTTCCAAAAAACTTGTGGTAAACGTTCTGGCCGTGACAACTACCTTGTCGCCATTTGGAATAAAATAAACATGCCCGTGAAGAAAGAATCGATTTACAACTAAGGTAAACGTAATCACTCTGGAGAACAACATAGGGCAAAATGTAACATGGTGGCGGCAGTGTAAGATACCAGGACGCCGACAGAATAGAAAAATACACAAATTATTCCAAGCGTTTGATTGCAATGATACCGGTCTTTTGGGCAGAAAATACCAGCCAAAAGGTACATTACATGGGACGGGAAAAAAAGATGAAATCACATGTCACTCCAAAGGTGTGTAAACTGTACCATAATGCTCATATTAAGGTATTATTATTTTTATTATTTTATATATGAGTATTATATACAGTAGTTCTAAATGTTTAGGACTAAATGGCAGGTTGGATACTAATTATAACATTGGTAAAATGGCGGCGCCCTCTGTTGGCTGCATCGGCTCGCTACAACGGGTCAGGTGTATCGACATTTCGTTCTTACAAAGAATGACAATACAAAGGAAATTATTATTATTATTATTAATTTTATGGAAAACAAGTATACTTCTCATGTGGGTCAGAACAGTGTTCTCTCTCAGCTGCGCGCGTGCGTAATTGCGCACTGCTCGCACATTCTCAGCGCACAAGAAAATCGAGCCAGCGCACAAAAATGAGGGCTCAAAATTACTAATTAAGAAGCGACTTAAGTCAAAGTTACAGTGCATGAAGGTAAAAATACACTGATGTTGTGTACTAAATGCGGTATTTTGAAGTCGAGTCGAAGTAGAACGAAGTTGAGTAAAGTTGGTAGAGTTTGTCGAGAACCGGCTTCTTCGGTTCGGCTCACTAAAAGAAACCGGCTCTTTCGGGTCCTAAACGACTCTTCGGGTTGTTTTGCTTCTTTAATCCCAACATGACCAAATATTATGTAAAACTATGCACAAAATGACTTAAAAGAAGGGGGGAATAGAACAAAAAATGAAAAAAATACCAAAATGAAAAAGTAGTGAAAAGCTGAGGAAAAAAAGAAACAAAAGGAAGAGGAAAAAAAGAAGGAAAAATTTAGAAAAAAGCCAGAAAAAAAGAAAAGAAAGAAACTTAGGAAAAAAGTAAATAGAGAACAAAAAGAAAAAAGTAACAGCTCGGAAAAAATAAACACAATGAGATTTTTTAAATAGAATAAAAAAAAAAAAAGTAGAAAAAAAACCACGGAAAAAAGAAGAAAAAGTTTGTGTTGCATTCAAATAATTTCCAATGATATCAAGTGAATCTTGTTGCCAACATTATACTTCCACTAAAAATGTAATTAAATACAGTTCTGTATCTTGCAACCGACTAAATAAGCCCCCAAAAATGTTAATATTATGCGAAATATATCAGGAAATAAAAAGAAATGGATATCTTGTGAAAGAATTGTAATAACAAATGACGTTTGTAGGCCGTACAACCTATGCAATGGTACATGAGTCAATTCATTCAAAAGAGAAAAGTAATTTTGCATTGCCGGAAACTCAGCAAAATGTAACTTGATGTCAAGTTTTGGACATGTTTAATAACTAACTATCTTGCCACACTTGGGATTATGGTTGCCCACTGTTGTTTCAAGTGTTGCTCACCGACTTTGTGTGAACGCTCAGACCCGTGGAAAATTACAGGGAACATTGGGTCAGAACGGATTAATGAGTTTACCGTTATTTCTTATAGAAAGAATTGATTCAGACACTGGACGAATCGGAATTTCCCAGCCAACTACAAACTGATTCATTTCAAAAGCTAAAGCAACATCATTAAATTGAATGGAATTAAGAACCAGCCACTGTTTAACTCAGATTATTTTTCTCCCCCTCAGGTTAGACAAGAGAAACACAGAAAGACTCAGAAGGAAGAAGATCCATTCTGCTACCAAACAGGGCAGGCGACTAGATTTTGACTAATCATCAAGCCTGCCTTGCAACAGCTCTCAATTTGTTGTTTTCTTTGGAATAAAATCGTTGCACGTACCCGCGTGAATATTGTCTCAGCGTTCTGTGAAAATCGGCCTAATAATGATTCCAAAATACTATTAAACACTGATGATTACAACACACCAATCAGTTCCCTTAAACCAGGGGTGTCAAACTCTTTTTAACTTGGGGGCCACACGATAGAACAAGCATTCTCTCGGGGGCCGGACAAGTAGATAAAAGAAAAAGAGAGATAAAGAAATAAGAGAAAGAGGGATGGAAAAGAAGAGAGGGCGGACAAAGAAAGAGAGAGAAGGAGAGAGCGTGATAAACAAAAGAGATAAAAAGAGAAGTCGTAAGGGGGGGGGGAAGAGAGGGAGAGGAAAGAAATCCAAAGAGAAACAGAAAGACAGAAGGAGAGAGAAAAGAAAGCGCGAAGGGTAGGAAGAGAGAAAGAGAGAAGGAAAAAATGAATGTAGAGCAAAAGAAGTTAAAAAGACAGAGAGAAAGAGACAAAGCGCAACAAAGGAAGAGAAAAAGAGAGACACAGAGAGTGAAAGAGACAGAGAGTGGGAGAAAAGGGGTGGAAGTGAGACAGAGAGAGAGAAATTAATACAAGTACAGTGTCTTTGTTTGAGGCACCTGGCTTTGGGTACATCAAGTTGACATATTTCAACCTGCAGCTTGTTTTTCTCTTGTGCTTCTCTGGGTGTTGTCTCGCGAGGCCGGATTCAATCCCTTAGCGAGCCTGATCTGGCCCGCGGGCCGCCTGATTGACACCTCTGCCTTAAACGTTTGATTAGAACGTTTGACTTTTATCATCTAATGAAATAAATTATTTGTGTATTTATTGGATCAGTTGTTGCATATCGGTATGGGTCATGTTTAATTTACGCAAACTAAATGAATTTATCTTCAGCAATAACAAAATATACAAAAACCTTGGTAATGGGGTCGTGTTAATATCGTTTTTAAAAGGCAATAGTATTCCTGCGTTTAACGAAAGTGACCTGCAAGTGAAACAAAATTAGCAGAGGATGGTTTCGATCCATCGACCTCTGGGTTATGGGCCCAGCACGCTTCCGCTGCGCCACTCTGCTTCTGTAGAGATTGCGGTCGGATTTGCGATTCTATCGATTACAACTGGGTTGTGGGAACATGGTTGGGATGTATTTCCGTCGCTAAAGGATTGCTCAACGGGCATCAAAAAATAGACGTAGTCGTGCCTCGCTCCTACATAAGTTGGCGTTTGGACAAATCGGAAGCAAAAGAACGACCACGAAGGGACTCGAACCCTCAATCTTCTGATCCGAAGTCAGACGCCTTATCCATTAGGCCACGCGGTCACATAGCAAAACCCGAGATGTTTAGCGATATACATAGTATTTATCTCTACTCGACCCGAAAGCCTGAATACAGTAAGTTAGTGTAGAGCGATAAAATACTCTTCTGCACTCTAATCCACATAAAATGATTTACAGATGTATTTAGATGTTTTTTGTTGCTCTTTACTCTATTAAACGTTCAACGCGTGTTCATGGACCTGCAAAAAGCAACTGAAAATAGTTAAGTCAAATAGTTAATTATCGATTCATTTTACGTGTCTAATGTGTGTAAATGAGATAAGCCTCACCAGGATACGATTGATGAGATGAAATAATAAACACTTTGACCCAGATGGATAATCGTATATGCAAAATATGAGATAAATATGCTATGCTATACATCCCACCATTAAAATGGCGGCGCCCTCTGTTGGCTGCGGCTGCATCGGCTCGCTACAACGGGTCAGGTGTATCGACATTTCGTTCTGTGTACATTGTTACAAAGAATGACAATACAAAGGAAATTATTATTATTATTATCTGCACCGCTTATCCTCAGTAGGGTCGCGGGGGTGCTGGAGCCCATCCCAGCTATCTTTGGGCAGTGGACAAGGGACACCTTGAACTGGTTGCTAGCCAGTTGCGAACACTTTATTTTAATTGACGGTTATTCAAGAGTAATCGTTTTCTTGCTAACATACCTGTCAACCTCCCTGACTCCATGCCCTTACAAACTGTCGTATTATCCCTTACTAAATAATCTTACACCATATTTTTTTTAAACATGTTTATTTATGTAGTTTAACATGTTATATTGTACATCTGTTTCGTTATATCGTATATATTGTTAATTAAAATTTTGTTGTGAGTTCCTGAGTCGCTCGACATGAATGAGGTTTAATATTAAAAAAAAATTCAAAAATGAAGTCGCTTGGACCTTCACTGTAGAAGGAAAAAATACATGCAAATATAATGAAGTAGAATAATACATTTTCGTATTCAAATTATGAATTCATTTTCTGCGTTAAATTATTTTTGGTAATATACTGATTAAAGGGATAACCACAAACATGTCTTTTTTTCATTTTCTCCTTTTATACTTCCTTTTTTCTTAACTTCTTTATACAACATCATAATTCGTAATATAATGCATTGAAGCAAGTGAGCTGTTTGAGAGCCGGCTCTCTTGAATGAGTTGAGCCGAAAAAGCCGGTTCTCTGTAAAGAGACGGACTTCCTTTCACTACACAACTACCACGGAATGATGCATGATGGGAAATCCCCAGGCGGCACACACATACGCACAGTAGCATCAAACCGCTCGCTTCTTTTGAAATGGAAAAAAACGATACAGAGATAGAGGCTACCGCGGCGAACTCGTTTGACTTGATTGATATGCCGTTTGGTGATAGTCGGTGTATACCGGCTGGTACCCATAACTGACAAATTTGCGTTTTTCCTTACAGATTTTCTTGTACGTTGTACACGTCTTAAAATGCATAATAAACGTACTTTGTACGGCAGAAACGTACAGATTGACAGGTATGTGCCAAAGTCAAATGCTGTAATCCAGTCTTTAAACATCAAACGGGGTGAGATTAACCAATTTTAGAATGCATTTATATATAAATTACAAATTGCAACAAATAAAACAACCAGGAATGCAGTTTAAGGCTTTATTATCACACGTCTTTGGGTAATACTAAGATGACAAGATGAATATTTTTTCGTTTAAAAAAGGATGAGTCCAAATAATGATAGCGCAGTTCAATTGAATAGTACAATTTTGGGGTTTTACATAGTGTTAGTATAAATACAGAGATAAAGCATACAACGTGCATATGAAAATAAATAAATCACAGTTTTATCGTCTGCTTGGCGCACCGGGACTTTTGTCCGGGTTCTAATGTCACTTGTTAGCTTTTTAGTGTTTTTGTGTGTTCAAAGAGGTCAGAACATTCATTTAGGACAAAGGCAAGCACCATCCCGAAATAGCATTTCGTCTTAAAACGATTTTTGAGGCGCTGAGGCTGCAAGTGTCGACAAGTCAGTCAAGAAAGCTTGTTCAAACAGGGAAGTGCAGATGCATGCTTTTATCTCCTCTCGTTTGGATAAGTGTAATTCCCTGCTCTCCGAACACCCTGTTGCAAATTTCTTATTGTTTTCATAAAGCACTTTAAGTTGCATTGAATTATCTAAAGCACAGGTGTCAAACAGGCGGCCCGCAGGCCAGATCAGGCCCACCAGTGGTTTAAATCCGGCCCGCAAGACAACAGTGAGAGAAGCGCAAGAGGAAAATGAGCTGTAGTTTTAAATATTTCCACCGGATGCCAACAAAGCCAGGTAACACTTGCAAAAGAATTGTGGTAGTATTTCTCCATTTCTCTCTGACCCACTTCTTTTTTATTTCTCCCTCTTTTTCTTTCTCCTGTTCACTCTCTTTCTCTCTTTTTCTCTTTTCTCTATTTCTCTCTCTCTTTGTTTTTCTCTGTCTTGCTCGCTTTCTATTTTCTCTCTCTAATTTACACTTTTTCTCTTTCATTCTATTTTTCTCTTTCTTTCTTACCCTCTTTTTTTCCCTTTTTCGACCCCCTCCCTCTCTCTCTCCCTCTTCATCTCACTGTCTCTTTTTCTCCTGCCGACTCTTTTTCTTTCTGTTGTTTCCCTTCTCTTATTCTTTTTATCTTTCTCTTTTGTCACTTTATTTTTCTCCCTGTGTTCATTTCCCCCTTCTCCATTCATATCTCTATTCTGCTCTCCCTTGTTCTCCCTGTCTGTTTATCACTCTCTCTTTCCCTCCCTCTCTTTTTCCTCCCTCTCTTTTTCCTCCCTCTCTCTCTCTCTTAAACTTACTAGACCACCCCCCCGTGAGATTTTTTGTTTAGCATTTGTGGCCCCCAGCTAAAACGAGTTTGACACCCCTGATCTAAAGAGTGGTCTACAATTACCTTTTAACCTGATTCAGTCATTAAACAGGAAACCGATTACTATTTACAGGGTTTGCCCGATTTGCTGGACTTGCTAGATTTTGCCGCCTTGGATGCTTTGATGTCCGTTTTGGTCTTTTGGATCCTGGAGAAAATCTCCTTGAAGAGGGCCTTGTACTCGGGCGCGCTGTGGCCCAGTCGCTTGTCTGCCGCCTCGATCTGCTTTCCGATGGCCTCCACGGCTTCGGGCGTGGAAGGGGTGGGTGGCGACGCGGGGGGGTCGCTTATGACGGAAGGATTTCGGGAAAGAGGCCGCGAGGTCTGCACGGCGGTGTGGCAGAGGCTTTCTTCGTGGCGCCGGCACTTGCCGAGAAGCTCCTCGTACTTCTCCAGCAGGGCGTGGTACTGCTCATCCACCTCTCTGAGGATGGACATGCCGCGTTTCCTCACGCTATTGGCGTGAAAGGCGTAGCCGCCCCGACGCCGGCCGCAGGCGTCCAGGCCCGTCATGGCGTTGAGCGCCGTGTCGCTGGAGCTTTTCCTTACCGGGTTGGATTCTGGCAGCGCCTCTCCTCCCGCGCCCTCTCGGACGCCACCTCCAGTTTCTTCCTCCTCCCCCTCGGGGAAGGCGTCGGTCTCCGGGGTGCTGTTGAGGACGTTCTCGGCCAGAGCTACACCATCGTCCTCGTTGCCCAGGAGGAAGGTGCGAGCGCGGCGGAGCTGCTGCAGCTCCTGAAGCTCCGCTTCCAGCTCCTGCACCCTGGCCTGGCAGCTCTCGGCATCCTTGAAAAAAAGTCAGGCGCTTAAGATTAGGGAAAAGGTACCGAAAACCATACTTTTGGGGTGGGGTCCCGATTGGGGTCGTTACTTCAGAGTCGAGGTCAGAGCCTGACCCAAAAATGTCAATCATGGCGTTCGGGTCAAGCCGGGCCTCTCTCTTGCTGACTTTTTTTTATAGAATAGAATACACCTTTATTGTCTCATCTCATCTCATTAGCTGCACCGCTTATCCTCAGTAGGGTCGCGGGGGTGCTGGAGCCCATCCCAGCAATCATCGGACAGTGGGCAGGGGACACCCTGAACTGGTTGCCAGCCAATCGCAGGGCACACGGGGACAGACAACTCACTCGCTCATTCACGCCTAGGGACAATTTGGACCGGCCAATTCACCTGAAATGCATGTTTTTGGAATGTGAGAGGAAACCGGAGTGCCCGGAGGAAACCCACGCAAGCACGGGGAGAACATACAAACTCTGCACAGGAAGTCTGGAGCTGAATTTGAACCCACGCAGGAGGTTGCCATGACTTGAACTGTGCCGCACATGCGCTAACCACTGCGCCGCCGTACTGCCACCTTTATTGTCATTGTTACAAAATGGGTTGAACATATTGTGACAACTAAATTGGACACGGCACTCCAGTTTCACATTTGACAGTGAGGATACAAGAAAACAAAGAAGATAAAGGTTATAATTTACACAATATTTACCCAAGAAAGTGTGGGCATGTAGGATGTTACAAACAGTTTTGGGATCGTATTAGTGCAATATGCGGTAGTGCAAAATAGGCAACATTGTGCAAAGTGAGCATAGACATCAATACAATTTAACATCTGTATGAGGTAGTGTGTTTGCAAGAGTTTCAGTTTTTGGTGCGGTGTGTGTTAAGGGTGGTAATGGCTCTGGGGAAGAAACTGTCTGAGTCCGTTTGTTTTTGTTTTGTGTGACCTGTAGCGTCTGCCTGGAAGGTCAAAGAGGTGGTGGCCGGGGTGAGAAAAGTCCTTGATGATGTTGTCTGCTCTGCTGAGGTAGCGAGAGCAGGCAATGTCCTCCAGACTGGGTAAAGAGCAACCAACGATTCTCTGGGCTGTGTTGATGACCCTCTGAAGTGTTTTCCTGTCTGCTGCCGTGCACCCAGCATGCCACACCGTAATGCAGTAATAATCCACCTGTCATTGTTTTTCTTTACATAGCTCTGCCTCTTTCTCTCTCTCAGTGCTGCGCTAAATGCTTAAGGGTGCTGTAGAGAAGTTGGAACTTTTCCACTCGCTGATGCCATCTTCTGGCTTAAGTCATCATTGCTGTCTGTCAAGCTCCTTATATGGGGCAGGCAAGTATGTTTTTTTAGACCTGCTCAAATAAACGCTCCTCTTTTGTCTTTTTTGGTATTTAAAACTGGCCTTTTCTTACTTTCACCATTTTCATGCTATACTAAAAAAAACGCAGGGACAAGCATGAAATCACTCTCCACCTGCTCTCTCCCTTTTCTACTTCCTAATGTGATTGCGCGTCCCGAACAGCGTTGCTAAAAGTAAGATAAAATCAGATGGGCGCGGTGGAAAAACTTATAAAGGTTCCTTGAATACGTGTTTGACAAAATATTCTACTTTGAACTTTTCTAGGACTCCTTAAATCACTTTGAAAATATGCACTACTGTGTGTTTTCACCAATTCCACGACCTAAACGAAGCCCTTGCCGCTTTTCCCAAAATGTCAGGGTTTTTTTTGTTATTTTTTAGGAAAACATGAAAGGAACATGGTGCAACACGGTGTGTTTAGCGCGTCTGCGGCAGTTCTGAGGTCATGGGTTTAAATCCGGCTACCGGCCTTCCCGTGCGGAGTTTGCATGTTCTCCCCGTGCCTGTGGGAGTTTTCTCCGGGCACCCTGGTTTCCTCCCACATTCCAAAAACATGCGTGTCAGGTTAATTGGCTGGTCCGAATTGTCCCTAGGTGTGAATGAGCGAGTGAGTTGTCTATCTCTGTGTGCCCTGGGACTGGCTTGGCAACCAGGATGTCCCCTGCCCCACTGCCAGAGGATTGGCTCCAGCCCCTCTGTGACCCTACTGATGATAAGCGGTGCAGATAATGGATGGATAGCTGAAGGAACATGGTCATGAATTTGCTAATTGGTGGTATAAATGCAGACGAGCGAGGAGGAACACACCCCTCACCTGAGCACGTGTCTGCAGTCGCGAGAAGTCTGCTACTAGCATGTGGCACTCCTTCTCTGCCCCCTCGCGCCGAGCTCGTTCCCCGCGGACCGCCGCCCGCAGAGTGGACACCGCCTCCCTCAGATGCTTATTCTCCTCCTCCAGCGGCTGCTGCTCGGACTCCAAAGTCAAACTTTCCGCCCTGCCCACCACAAACTCGTCCTCGTACCTGGCGCCATTGGAGAAAAAGCAAACTTTGTCGGGGACAAGTTGGCTCAATCCCATTACTCCCACTTTCCCTCTATTTTGCTCCTTACTCCAGCAGAGTTTTCACGAGTAGGTGAAGAATGTCCTATTCCTCTGCAAAGCGTAGGGGGAAGAGTAAGGGACACAAGCTCCCTTTCACAAAGATGGAAAGGGGATGCCCTAGCTTCTCTCTAGTCAACCTTTAGGATTACTGACCAGTTATAAGCAAATGTGGGAGGCAATGAACCAATTATGTGTTAATGAAGGAATATTCTCCTTAAGTGCTTAATAGATTTATGCCCACCACATCATAATAAAATATTAATATTCAGAAGCTCTCTTGGATTGTTAGCACAACAGTACAATGACCTTTATTTAAATAGTAGCAAGAATGTATGCCAGTTTACCCCTCAAAAAACAACCTTTCAAACTGATTGAATAGCTTATCACCAAATATAGACTTTGCTGGGGTTTTTTTTCTTTAAAGGGGATTTTTTTTCCCAGGGGTTGAGCAGCTTTTTAATATACTGTAATTGTTAAAAATGCGAACGAGATTGTTCTAAAAATGGTAATAAGACACCAACTTACACACAACATGTATTTATTCATTTACTTGATCACTCATCTGATGTTACATTTATCTGTGCATTCATTTATTCAAACTTAAAATGACACATGTTAGTTTTTTTCCCAAAATGTAAAATAGATTGTTTTGTTTAAATCATCCAAGTAATATTTTAAGAAGTATTTTTTGGAACTTACCAAAATCCAAGGCACAGTGTACTGTATTTAAGTGTTAAAGGGACTGTGTGTATTATATAATTGGTTTCTAGTGGTAGAAAAATCTGTTCATTCCTTAGAAAAGAAACACAATATTTGTTTGAATAATAAGCATATAAATGTGCATTATTTTAAATACAGGACAGGGCACCTGTATGATGCAGCAGGGGTAAACCAGCGAAAGCTGTCGGGCCCTGCTGTTGAACAGAAGAGGGTGTTGTGTCACCCTGACCCAAGTGACATGGCTGCTTTTCTGGTGTCCTGTTTTCATCTGGAGGGACGAAAGCATGACCAACTTGGGTGCCGAGGTGATTAATTGATTGGGTGTTTGGGCATTTGGGTTCGCCATGGTCCAAAATATTTTGTGTTTTTTTCTGCTTTTTCACATTTTGTCTTGCTGTCGGTCACCCCTCTTAAGGGATATGACCAAGGTAGATATATAGAATAGGTCGAGAAATTTGTATGCATTTGACATGATTGTTGGCCATCTTGCTTCTACGAATGCCCCCCGCCCCAAAACTAAAAACCCTTGTGAAAGCCTTGGCGATAAAATGAGAAGAAAAATGGTGGAGGGGTTGCAGTTTGAATATCAGTAGCTTGTATTCTTCCTCGTTTTCGGTTGCACTACACAATACAGTGACATCTAGTGGTCAAATATTACACAGTGTCCCTTTAAGGACTTCGACTCAGGTTCTTTTGTTGTAAGGGATGAAAAGGACCATTTCTGAAGACCTGAGGGCATCAATGGGCGCTGCTTACCTGGGCGCAGTGCAAAGTTCCCTGAGGCAAGGGAAGGAACCGATGGTCTTGCGGCGCTCCCTCTTTCTCCTCTTGACCCGGAGCTGTTCGGCGGAGCGCAGCCGCTCTACTTGTTCGGAGAGCGAGTCCACCTGATTCTGCAAGGTGTCGACGGTCCCCGTCAACCTAAAGCGCCAAGGTTATTGGTCAGTAGAGCTGAGTAGGACGGCAGGATTTTGGAGAAAAAGTCTGGGCGTACTGCTTGATCTTCTGCTGGGAGTCCTTGCCTTCCGACAGGAGAGCCCGGTTGGTGCGTTCCAGCTCCCGGGCCGTGGAGTCTAGCTGCTCGTACACTTTGGCGTGCTGCTCGTTCATGTCTCGGAGAACCTCCAACTGCTTGGACAGGTACTGTTCAAACAGAAGACATGCACGTCTGTGTTTTTTGAGGGACAGTGCGTCATATTTAGTGCCTCCTAGTGGTACAAAAAACTTAAATTCAGTGAAGAGCGTTTCATTACTAGGCAAAAATGAATAAACTATCACACCTACAGTGTTCTCGTATGCCCGCGTCCCTGCGTCCTAGACGCATTATTTTTGCTGGGGACGCATCGTGTCAAATCAACGTGCGTCCCCGGGATGCAACTTTTTAGACACAAAATAGTCATTATCATTTTTTAACAAAGATTTACCGCACTCCAAACTTTTCGTCAGACAGATCCCCCATTGTTGTTTTGGTCTCGCGGTTCGAGTTTTCGTCTGCACGCCAGTTCGAGTTGTGTAGTGAAAGTCCGTCTCTTTTTAGAGAACCGGCTTTTTCGGCTCAACTCATTAAAGAGCCGGCTCTCAAGCGGCTCACTTGCTTTGATGCATTATATTACGAATGATTATGTTGTATATAGAAGTTAAGAAAAAAGGAAGTATAAAAGGAGAAAATGAAAAAAAGACAGTTTGTAAGGGCATGGAGCACACTAAATTTCGGGGACCCATAGATCTCTGTTGGGACCCATAGATTTTTGAGCATGCGAGTCCCTGGGACCCATCACTTTTCAGAGGTAAAATGAACACTGCACCTATGTTCATTTTATAGAAAATCGAGAAGAAGAGGGGATGTTGTAATGGTAGTCTGTGGAGCCCTTTGAGCCATTTTGTGATTAAGGGATATACAAAAATATATGACTTGGAATCCCTATTTGGATGTTGCCGTCATGTTTGTCTGGGATCTTGCTGCTACGCTGGGCTGCGGCACTGGTATTTGTTCGCATTAGACAATACAGTGCCATCTACTGGTCAGATATTACACAATGGGGCTTTAATGCTTGATCAGTGTTCTCGTTTGCCCGCGTCCCTACGTCCTAGACGCATCATTTTTGCTGGGAACGCATAGTGTCAAATCAACGTGCGTCCCCGGGACGCCAATTTTTTGACACAAAATTGTCATTATTACCCGATTACTTTTTTTTTTAACAAAGATTGACTGCACTCCAAACTTTTCGTCAGGCAGATCCGCCATTGTTGTTTTGGTCTCGCGGTTCGAGTTTTTGTCTGCACGCCGATCTCGGCAAACGAGATCTCGTTGCTTCGAGATTACGTCATTGTTGTGGTGGTTGTCGTCGAGGGAAGGTGAAGGTTAAGTATGCCTCCGAAAAGTATTAGGTGAAAATCAACACAAAATTGGTAATTTCTTCATTGTCAGTAATAAGTCGAAACATAATGCAGAAAGTGATAACAACGGCAATAATTCCGGCACGAAAAAACGGCGGACAAATTTTTCGGAAGATCACGGAGGCAAGGAAAACACGTGTGTTGAAGCGAACGATTCGACAAAAGAAAATAAACAAAAGAATACTCCTAGCAAGAAAAAGACTCTTCAGCCAAAATGGACTAAATTATATTCCCGGTTACGCTATGAGGAGGATGATAATGGATCGGTCCTTGAGAAGGCATTACAACTGTGGCGGGACAGCAAACAACTGCTTTGTATTACCAATTAACTGTGACGATTAAAAGTGTATGAAAATATGGATTAATATAATGATTTCAGCAATATTATGTTGTATAATGTACAATATTGTTGTGAACTGAAAAATCTTGAAGTGATAACTGATTTGCATTACCAATAAACTGTGATGATTAAAATTCAATGAATCTATGGATTTATATTATGTATTTGTCGCCGATTAACAATTTAAACCTCGATTACACCAAATTTTGGGGACCCATAGATCTCTGTTGGGACCCATAGATTTTTGAGCATGCAGGTCCCCGGGCCCCATCACTTTTCACAGGTAAAATGAACACTGCTTGATATGTTTTGAATATTGTTGTGTATGCCGAAATCCAGCTCATCTCTAAAGAGCAAGATGATGCTTTACACCGAAAAACAACAGCGAGCAGATGATGAAAGTGCTGTATCCGAGTCAGAATAGAAGGTTTGTTCTGCTACTGGTAACCAAGGAAACCATCATAATCATTCTCAAGTGGTGAAGCAAACCCTTACCGCCAAAAACAACCTAGGGAGGGTTGGATGCCTCCAGGCTGTACTTGCCCAAGACACACCACAAGAAGTGGTGACACTATGACCCGGGTGGTTAAGGGATTTGTGAACCGTGATATGTATAAATATATACATATTAATACTAATATATACATCACTTATTGTTAAGAAAACAGATGGTTCAAAAACATAGGACAATAAAATTAGTTTATTCATAATGAGTCTATGCTAAAATAACCTAAAATGATTTTTAATCGGAATAAGGAAAGAAGAAAAAATGCCAAGTCTCATAATTTTCCTCTGTAAAATCATTCAATGCCAAATGTTTTTCTCACATTGGAAGGTCAGCCAGCTATTTTTTGCCATTTTGACTAAATGTTCAAGGCCTACGGTTAATTCTGGTTTTTAGCTATATAGGCATTGGACATATCAAAGGAAAGCGTAAACCCTCATCTTTTAAAAAGAAAAAAGTCCGTTTTTAGCTTTTAACATTTTTAGTAAACAATAGTTAAAGGTTTCTTAATTTTCCCTCATGTTGAGGTTTTTGAGTTTTTCCCTTGCCTTCATGTGGGTTTTAGATCAGGGGATGGTGTCATAATAGTCTGTAGTTGTCTGTGCAGCCCTTTGAGACTCCTTGTGATTAAGGGCTATACAAATAAATATAACTTGATTATTTAGCGCTTTCTAGTGGTAAAAAAACACACATACACAAATTTCATTCCTTAAAAATAAGGAAAAATATATGTAGTATAATAAATGTGCATTTTTAAATGCTTGTAGGTCAAGAAATCTTTATTTTACGTAACAAAAGGGTCACCTAGAGGGAGCTGACGTGATTTTCTGTCGTTTTGCTTCTAAGGGTACCCCCCAAAACCAAAGACCTTGTGAAAGGCTTGGCAAAAAAAAAAAGAAAGAAAAATGGTGAGGTTTAATCACTGAGTGTCATGCTTATCGATGTGAATCACCTGTGCCCGCTCCTTTGTCGCCAACTGCCTAGGACTCTGATTGGCTCCCTGTCCCTATTTAAACCCACTCCTCTCTGTCCCCTTTTGTCAGTCCGTCTGCAAACCTCAGTGTATACTAGGCAAGCCTTTATCGATACCGACTCCCACCTGTCCCGTTTTTGCTCCCGTCTGTCTCCGGCTACAACCCGTTTTGATCCTGACTACGTCTGCTCTCCCGTCCCGACTTACGACCCGTTTCTGACCCCGAACACGTATGCTCTGCCGTCCCGGCTTACGACCCGTTTGTGACCCCAACCACGTTTTTGCTCTCCTGTCCCGGCTATTGACCTGTTTTTCCGTCCTTGACACTGCCATCGCTCGCTACGGAAGATCCACTTCCGTGTTCGGATCACAATCAGAGTACGAGAGCGACTTGCCTCCCGCGAACACCGGATCGTGGGTGCAGCCCTTCCTCTTTCCTCTAATAAAACTTGTGAGAAACCTAACGCAATTGGGTCCTGTTTCCGTTCAAGTCCTGACACTGAGTTTCAGTAGTTTGTATTCTTCTTTGTGCTTTGAAGCACTCATTTCCGGTTGCACGACACAATACAGCTGCGTTTCCTGGTCAAATAATAAACACTTTCACTTTAAAACTAGACTTTTTAAAGGCAAATTCCAAAGAACTTTAAAACCAACATCTCTCTATATTATATCGTCTAACACACTGGTGTCAAACAGGCGGACGGGGGGCCTGATCAGGCCCGCTAAGGGATTGAATCCGGCCCGCGAGACAACGCTCAGAAAAGCGCAAGAGAAAAACAAGCTGCAGGTTGAAATATGTCATCTTGATGTTGCCAAAGCCAGGTGCCACGAACAAAGACACTGATATTTATTTCTCTCTCTTTTCCACCCCTTTTCTCCCACTCTGTCTCTCTCACTCTCTGTGTCTCTCTTTTTCTCTTCCTTTGTTGCTCTTTGTCTCTTTCTCTGTGTCTTTTAACCTCTTTTACTCTAACTTCCTTTTTTCCTTTTCTCTCTTCATACCCTTCGTGCTTTTTCTCTTTTCTCTCCTTCTGTCTTTCTATTTCTCTTTGGATTTCTTTCTTCCTCTCCCTTTCTTTTCCCCATCTCTCATGACTTTTAATCTTTTGTTTCTCGCGCTCTCTCCCTCTCTCTCTTTTTCTTTCTTTGTCCCGCCCTCTCTCCCTTTCTCTCTCTCTTTCTCTTATTTCTTTATCTCTTTTTCCTTCTCTTTAATCTACTAGTCCAGCCCCCGACAGAATGTTTGTTCTATCGTGTGGCCCCTGAGTTAAAATGAGTTTGACATCCCTGGTCTAACAGAAGCTTAAATCCATGTGAAGTCATATTGACTTGGAGACATCCCACTAAGACGATTGTTTGAACCCTTTTTCTTGTATTCAATTCATTTTAAATTTAAAATCGGTGATATGAAGAGTGGCCGGGCGCATTGCAGCCAACTTGGCTCTCCTACCTCGATTTCATGCACTTGCTCTTCATTAGTGACGTACATCTGCTGCAGAGAATCTTCCAGTTCCTTGTTCCTTTCCAGCAAGGTCTTGCCAAGCTCTGCAGCCAGGTGAAGGTCTACCAGTGGAAAAGAAGGATTATGCACGGACTTTCTGAGGAGAATTGCCTGCAATTCTAAGTTCTTTTCTTAGGGACGAGGCCTTTGTGTATTGTGCAGATTCTCTGGAGACATGGCTCCAACTGACCGGATGCAGAAGCAGCTGCGGAGATGCTGCACGCGGCTAAAGAACCGGCAATCACGGATCATACCTTGCTCCATGTCCCGTTGGTCGTACCAAGGCTCTTCCTCCTCGGTGACGAACTCGTCCATGGCGGCCGAGTTTAGCATGGATGACGAGCGAGGTGCAGGAAATCTAAACTCAGCTAAGATATGTGTCGCTCTTTCAGGACATCAGGCCGAAAGACCCGAGCTGTCCCGGTTCCAATTTGTTTCCCGAGGTTCCGCACCACCGCCCATCGGTCGCAGCTGCAAAAGACGTGGCACTGATGTTGCAAGAGAAGAAGGAGCACTTCCGGTCGCAGCGGACATGGTTTCCACAACATCTGGAACTGGGAATGTAAACCAAAAGAATCAAATAGTTCCTGATCAGAAATTTCAATCAATTAGTCCATTGTTTTCAAATAACCATCAGTAACTTTTGGGGAGATTATAATTTCGATTTCTGTAACTTGTTTTATTTTGAAAGGTGAAATCAGCTTCACGAGTGGCACCCTGTAAGGATGTGGATACAATAATGATAGACTTGTTCAGTTACCTCGAGTATTTGATTTACCGGAGGTTAAGCAAATAATACATTGTTTCTCGTTTTTAAATGTTATAATAACACTTCTGTAAAACAGGCGGCATTTTACCTGGTGAAATGCATACCTGTCAATCTCCAGGGCTCCATGCCCTTACAAACTGTCGTATTTCCCCTTACAAAATACAAAATAATCTTACACCATTTTAAAAAAAAACATGTTTATTTATGTAGTTTAACATGTTATATTGTACATGTGTTTCCTTATATCATATATATTAATTGTTAATTAACATTTTGTTGTGAGATACTGAGTTGCTAAACATGAAGGAGGTTTATTATAAAAAGTTCAAAGATTAAGTATCTTGGACGTTCACTGTAGAAGGAAAAATACATGCATGTATAATTAAGTAGAATTTTCTTATTCAAATTATGAATTCATTTTCTGCATTAAATTATAGTTGGTATTATACTGATTAAACCTGTCTTTTTTCATTTTCTCCTTTCATACTTCCTTTTTTTCTTAACTTCTTTATACAACATCATCATTTGTAATATAATGCATCAAAGCAAGTGAGCCGTTTGAGAGCCGTCCATCTTTAATGAGTCAAGCCGAAAAAGACGGTTCTCTAAAAAGAGACAGACTTCCTTTCACTACACAACTACCACGAAATGATGCATGATGGGAAATCCCCAGGGGGTAGACGCATGCGCACTGTAGCATCAAACCGCTTGCTTCGTTTGCAACCAAAAAAAAAACGATACTGAGATAGAGGCTACCGCGGCGAACTCGTTTTACCTGATTGATTTGCCGTTTCATGATAGTCGGTGTATATTATTTTATGGTACCCATAATTGACAAATTTACGTTTTTCCGTACAGATTTTCTTGTACGTCGTACACGTCTTAAAATGCATAATAAACATACTTTGTATGGCAAAAACGTACAGGTTGATAAGTATGGAAATGAAACATTTTGTGTTCGAAACGATTTCTTCCAAATTAGCAAAAGATACCGTTAACTCTTAGATGAGCTTATTTTAACAGTAGGATTGAGTTATCACAAGTACAGCCGTTCAAAATGTCATATTACTTAGTCTCAGCCTCAATTTGTTAATCTTAAAAAATGCGTGTATCCAACGTGCAGGGTTGGGTTACTTTAACTGGATTACTTTCAATTACTTTTGGATTACTCCAATACCAAATATGCTAATAAAAGACAAAATAAACTAAATATGAATAAAATGATGACTCACAACACGTGGTAAGCTTTCTCTCCTGGCTTTGATCTCTCTGATCTCCGGCAAAACGAACATAAAATGCGACAGAAACAAAATGAAAATAAATCCAAACAGCTTGCCAACATCATTTTTGCCGTTCCATGTATTCCGTTACTCCCCAACCCTGCACAAAATTTAGTAATTGTATTCATATTTAGCTTCTTTTGTCTTTTATCAGCATATTTGGTATTGGAGTAATCCAAAAGTAATTGAAAGTAATCAAATTAAAGTAACCCTACCAACGTGATTGTCGCCTTCTAGCGACAGGAAACGGGCACGACAAGCTAGCTAGCAGCTACACGACTTTTCAAAATGCCGCCCTCTAGAGGCCGTAGCGAGGTATTGTCACAACAACGTCATACGTCTAGCTAGCAGCTAGCTAAACAAAAACAAGCAGGGTGAAGATGTGCGTCGGGACTAAAAGAGTGGGATTATTCTTCATAGCACTTCCAAGATGCAAAAGTCCTTCATCAAAGGCTAAGCTTTCGCTAAAAATATCTGCAAACGGAAGATAGAACCTCTTCGCTACGCACTTACTGATCGTCATTTTTGTTTATTTGAGTTATTCTCATTATGCTTGCATTCAAGTTACATGTTGCACGTTTGATACAAAGACATAAAAAGTTCAAATCCATTATCCCTATATCGTGCATTTGCTTTCAAAACAAGATCCATTTTTATTTATTCTGTCGTTGGACAAAACAAAGGGACGTTAGAATGAGATCTTTGTAAATAGTTTAAGGTATGGAAAGAGAGAAATTAGAGGATGCTCCTTGTTGCTCGAGCGGTTCTAGTCTTGATCCTGCCAGCAGATCCGGACCCAAAGGTCTCGGTTTCGGTCTCGGCAGCCTTCCTTCCCCGCTCGCCGCTCGAAGACTGACATCGCTCCGCAATCGGGATCTGACACTCGGAGGGTTCCCGAAGAAAAACAAGGTGATCTTTGCAAATAATACTTCAGCTCTGCTCATCATTAACTTTTTTTTTTTTTTTTTGCATGACTCGTTTTTTTTGTAATTGTAATTTTCCTGTTTTTATTTACCTCACTGTGTTAATTCTAGTGTGATGAATGAACAAGCACGCTTCTTATCAATTTATTTACTAGAAATTTAAAATGTACTGGAAAACAATGCTTGTATACGTGCTTATTAATGCATGGAAATTTATTTGGATTGTTTTCGTTTCTCCCAGAAAACCTTCGAGCCAAACGTCAACGTTGTAAGGAAAATCAAAGATGAGTAAGAGAACATCCTTCAAATCTCTGCTGGAACGCTGCGCGAACCACAATCAAACCAAAAATGCTCACTAGATGTGTACATATCACAAACATTTGACTTTGGACATCATATCCCAGAATTCTGTGCGGTAGAGCCGTTTTAATCTAAAAATGCACCATGTTATATTGCAAATGGTAAATTGTCTGCAATTATATAGCACTTATCAAGTCAATGAAGACCTTCCAAAGCACTTTACAATGTGCTTCACACACACACACACACACACACACACACACACACACACACACACACACACACACACACACACACACACACACACACACACACACACACACACACACACACACAATAGGGAGTCAGCCATGAAAGGCGCCTACCTGCTTATTGGGGGCATTAGGGAAGGGATGGGCGCCACCAGGCTGTACGTTCCAAAGACACATGATAAGAAAATGGTGCCACTACGACCCTAGTGGTTAAGGCAAGGGTGTCAAACTCATTTTAACTCGGGGGCCACACAATAACATTATCTCAGGAGTCGGACTAGTAGATTAGAGAGAGAGAAAAAGAGAGGGGGTGAAACAAAGAAATAGAGAAAAGAGAGAAAACATGAGATTGGGGAAAAGAAAGAGATAGAGAGGAGAGAAAAGAAAAGGGGATAAAAAGAGAAGGGAAAAGCAAGAAAGGGGGAGAGAGATAAAAGGAAAAAAAGGAAGAGAAACAAAGAAAGAGAGACAGAGAGTGAAGAAGAGAGAGACAGGGAGTGAGAGAAAAAGGGATGAAAAAAGAGAAAAATAAATACAAGTACAGCATTTGTAAGAGGCACCTGGCTCTGGCCACATCAAGTCACCATATTTCAACCTGCAGATGTTTTTTCTCTTACCGGGTCTGATCTGGCCCACAGGCCGCCTGTTTAACACCCCTGCCATGCGTATTGACACCCTCGTTGTTCCAGAATGAAGGAGGAGACCCGAGCGGCGCCTAAAAGAGAGCGGAAAGTAAAGGACAGCAGAAGACGGGAGCCTAGAAGCGGGAAGAAAGACAAGCCGCAGACCATCCAGTCTCACTCCATTTTTGAGCAGGGCCCCGCCCAAGCGCGGCCCAAAACAGGTCAACCACCTCTAGCTCCTGATGATGTACACCCCATGCTTGACACGCTCCGGCTTTTCCTCTTCCAGGTTGGTCCTCGACGCCACAAATGTGCGTCGTCCCCACCAAACGCGAACCTCTGAAAAAGGAGCCGCCGGACTCTGACGACGAAGACGAGCTGCTCCGAAGACTCCACAGGGATGATGTGAGTTGATGGAGCAAAAACGGGAAAAATGCACGTTTTTTTACTTCTGTCATGTGTGTCTCTAGTTTATATGTGACCCGGGTTTAAAGAACGACACCAAGCTGAACCCCATCCAGTTACCTTTGGGTCAGGCAAGCGCGACATGTGAGAAAAGCAAACCCAATGGCACACGACATGATACCGAGATGTGTTCCAACCCTACCGAATTTGTTTCCCTGAAAGTGAGCCAAGAGAAGCCTCCTCTTGCTTTCAGCGCCGCAAACGGAGAGCCGCCGTCGTTGGCTGAGACGCTACAAGCTCTTCGCCTTTCCGGCAAGGACGAACTTTTCTTCATGCAGTTGCCCGACTGCATGCCCATTCCAGCCCGTAAAGCCGATGCCCGTCCGCAACCGTCGTCGCAAAAAGCCGCCAAGGGGAAAAAAACACAGCAGGGAAAGTTACAAGTGAGTCCACACTGCTGGGTTTCAGACCGAATGGGGTGCATTAATGCAATAATACCTTGGTACTCGACCAAAATTCATTCGGGATCGGTTTTCAGAAACCCTGATGGTTCGAGTACCAAAACAATTTCTCCTATACAAAGCAATGGAATTTACTATTATACGTTCCTATGCATTCCAAAATACCTATAATAAGAATAAAATGTGTACCTAAGTAACCATCCCCAAAATATTAATAAAACGTTGATAAACAAACATTGTCCTGGGGGCCGGACTAGTAGATTAGGGAGAAAGAAAAAGTAAAATAAGTGAAAAAGAGGGAGAGAAAATGAAAGAGGGTGGGACAAAGAAAGAAAGGGAGAAAGAGAGAGAATGTAAAAAATAAAAGAGATGAAAAGAGAAATAGTGAGAGAGGGGGACAGAAAGAGAGAAATAAAGAAATCCAAAGGGAAATACAAGGAGAGAGGAGAGAAGGGTAGAAAGAGAGAAGGGTAAAGCAAGAGAGAGAAAGGGAAAAAAGGAAGAGAGAGCAAAAGAAGGTAAAAAGACACAGAGAAAGAGAGAGAGAGAGTGAGAGAAATAGGGAGGGAATGAAAAAGAATGAGAGAGAGAGAAATAAAGAAATACAAGTACAGCGTTTGTGAGAGGCACCTAGCTTTGGCAATACCAAGTGGACTCGGGGGGGCCAGACTAGTTTATTAGGGAGAAAGAAAAATAGAGAGAAGTAAAATAAGAGAAAGAGAGGGAGAGAAAATGAGAGAGGGTGGGACGAAGAAAGATAGAAAGGTAGAAAGAGAGAGAATGTATAAAGCAAAAGAGATAAAAAGAGAAATAGTGAGAGAGGGGAAAAGAAAGAGAAATATAGAAATCCAAAGAAAAGTAGAAAGAGAGACGGAGAGAAGGGGAGAAAGACAGAAGGGAAAGCAAAAGAGAGAAAGTCAAAAGGAAGAAAGGAAGAGAGAGCAAAAGAAGATAAAAAGACACTGAGAAAGAGACAGAGAGGAACAAAGAAAGAGCGATAGAGAGAGCGATAGAGAGACCGATTAAGAGTAAGCGAAAAGGGGAGGAAGAGAGCGAGAGAGACAGAGAAAGAAATACAAGTACAGAGAGAGGCACCTAGCTTTGGCAACATCAAGTGGACATATTGCGGATTAAATCCCTTAGCAAGCCTGATCCGGCCCGCGGGCCGCCTGTTTGACACCACTGGTATAGGTAATAAAGATGAAAGATTCAAATATAAAACAATTCAATGTCCACCAGTTTCGTATTTCGCAGTAATTTTCCTCGTCCACATTGTTGTCCCCACTGTTTCCTCATTTTCCTTTCACCTATCACAAAATATATATGGGACCCATTATTTTTGGCAAAAAGTGCAATAAAACACACTAAATCGCAATAAAATGAGATATGGTGATTTTCAAACACAATCGGGACGACGCCGGCTAAATAAACAGGAAGAAGAGATAGCATAGACATTCATTCATTTCGGCTTATGTGCGAGTATGTACGGAACTCCAAATTTTGGGATGAATACCGATTTGTTTCATTAGGAAATAACCAAATATTTTTTGGGGGAGAGAGACAACCACACCATATATTTAGACAAATCTCAGCAAACTGCAAAAAACGCTCTACAAAGTCCCATTTTTCAGCGCATTTGATTTCACTTTCCGGGGTTGGATGGTTTGAAAAAATGTATGAAATAAGAATAATGCCAGAGCCTGTGTACCATATCAACAAATACACCACTTTAAACTCGTCACCCTCCCGCAATCATTTAAGATCGTTTAGGCTCGTTTTGACCTTCATTTTTTTCATAAATAATGATTTCAAAACAAGGTGCAAGCAGAGTTCTTCTATAAAAATGTCACAAAATACTGCAAACGGGGATATTGATGCATTTATCTTCGAGTGGGCGGGCAGAAGTGAGCTGTATGCATAGCTACGCCCACACCTAACGCACACCCAATCAAATGGTTATGTGTGCTTTACTGGCGTCTCTTATTGTTTTTATCACGAAGTGTCTCAACAGTGTTGGAAATTAATTATCAAAATGTACCATTTACCAATATGTTTGAATTAGTTAACTGACTCCATTAACTAAACACCGCCTACATTCACCCAACAATTTATGCGCGCTCGTTTCTTGAGGGAAAAGATGAACAGAAAAGCAAACATTTCTACACGGGGGCAGATTTAATTTTCTTAACAATTTAACTAAGTGTACTCCTTCTAAAACGGCAGAATTAGCGACGTTGGTGTCTGTGTGAAGCCTTCTTCTGAAGTCCTTTAGCTTTCTCTTCTTAACCCACGTCTCCTGCAAGATGGCGTCTCGGCTCCTCCCATGGGCGTGCCAAGGAATTGTTTTGCGCCCACCGTTCTCACAACACAGCGCTTTGTTCTCAAAACAACGCCCTCCGTCCTCCGTCAGAGTCCTGTTATCAATAGAAGTGGACAAAATATTTTGCATTTGGAACATCCTGAACTGTCATTGAACTAAAGCCTACTCAGTGCAAATCCTTTGCATTAAATGTAATTTGTAGTCAATCGTATAAAATCCTTTGTAGTCAAATGTATAAAATCCTTCAACAGTAAACTTAAATTGTTGAATGAGCTTCCAGATAAAGGATTCCTTAGCTATATACAGGCAAAATAGGGTCTGTTGTTGCAGTACTGGGGGCAGCACGGCGGCGCAGTGGTTAGCGTGTGTGCGGCACAGTTCTGAGTTCGTGGGATCGAACCCCCTGTGTGGAGTTTGCATGTTCTTCCCGTGCTTGTGTGGGTTTCCACTCCGGTTTCCTCCCACATTCCAAAAACATGCATATCATGTTAATTGGCCGGTCCAAATTGTTCCTAGGTGCGAATGAGCGAACGGATTGTCTGTCCCTGTGTGCCCTGCGATTGGCTGGCAACCAGTTCAGGGTGTCCCCTGCCCACTGCCCAAAGATAGCTGGGATGGGCTCCAGCACCCCCGCGACCCTACTGAGGATAAGCGGCCCAGATAATGGATGGATGGATGGATGGATGGATGTTGCGGTACCCCAACTATAAACTGTATAAATTTAACTTGACTTCTAAGCCATGTGTACTCATGAAAATAGCCAGCGAGTCGCTTGGTATTGCACATGGGCTTCTTTTAATCATTTGTAAGAATTGCGAGCCATAGGTTCCCAACCCCTGGATTAGTTCGAGAATCGAGGTAGCACTGTATGGGAATCCTTGGCACTGTCTAGTGGCGATATGAGATGAGTCAGCGGACCAGCGTTTGACCTGAAGCATGTGAACGCCTGCATGGACCAGCTGGCAGAGATGGGAAGCTGCATCGTGGCCGTCATAGACTTTCTGGACTAGTTTACAGGCTGGGGGCGTCGCTGCTGTTTTGCAGTTTTCAGACAAATTTTCAACATGTTACCTAGTGTTTACTATGTTTGTGTACGTAATGCTAAATGTAATTCACCCTGGTTATCCTGGAAGGGGGATACCACCTGTGAGGTCCCTTCTCAAGGTTTCTCTTTTTCCTCACGCTGAGGTTTTGAGTTGTTCCTTGCCCGCATGTTGGTTTAAGATCAGGTAATTGTGTCATTGTAATCCTGTGCAGTCCTTTGAGACACTTGTGATTAAGGGCTATATAAATATTTGACTTGACTTGAACTTGCAAAATGCACCGAGAATAAACACATTTGCCTGTCTCCAGGAGTCTCCCCCATTGAAGCGCTCACACGAGTTGTCGGAATTCTCCGAAGGCTTTTTGGGAAAGCTCCAAATACGAAAGTCTGGAAAAGTGGAGATGAGGTTGGGCGAAGTAGTCATGGACATCTCTGGCGGAACTGCTTTGTCCTTTCTCCAGGTAAGTCAACGTGTAAAATACTAAGAACAGAGGTATGGACCTTGAAAAACTAAACGTACTTTTGTTTTGGTCAGCAACTTGTGTCCGTGAACGTGCGCGATGGCAAGACGGGCAACATGACGGTGTTGGGAAACGTCCAACATAAACTGGTGCTGTCACCCAATTTCCAAACGTTATTGGAAGCGCCACGGCAACAAGAACCCTGATCGCCAGCAGCTCGCATCGCCGACGGAATGACCAAAAAACGTCTTACATCGTGTATTTTACTGTTGTAGTTGTGTACTTTTTATGACTTTTATCGGTTTGTTTTTATTTTGTAACACAGGAAGTTGCACCTGAGTCCACACTGGCTAGTTTGTCCAAGTCAAGTCATGTTTATTTATATAGCCCTTAATCAAAAAGGAGTCTCAAAGGGCTGCACAAACCACAGATTATTGCAAACCACAGACTATTATAGAATAGAATAAACCTTTATTGTCATTGTTACAACATGGGATATATTGTGACAACGAAATTGGACGTGGCACTCCTGTTCCACATTTTACAGTAAGCATAAGGAAAACAGAGATAAAGGAACAAAGAAGATGTTTTAACTGTCTTTGTTGTAAATAGGCTTTGTTTCCTCCGGAGGGGGAGTGTATGAGGGGGTGAGGGACAGACAGAGATGGGCGGATCCAACTAAATGTTTGATCTTTCTGTACACACGGTCCAGTGTTTTTTCTAATTGCTCAGTCCACATGTTGAATGGATTTGGGAAGTACAGTCCTTAAACATGCCCGATTAAAGTCGCCGGCGACGATAAAAGCTCCGTCGGGGTGTGCAAGCTGCTATTTATTGATAGCAGCGGGCAGGAGATTCAGCGCTATGCTAACGTTAGCATCTGGTGGAACGTTAGCATCCGGTGGAACATAAACAGCAAGCACAATGACCACAGTTAGCTCTCTCGGTAGATAGAAGGGTCTACACGATACTTATGACACCATCCCCTGATCTAAAACCTACATGATGGCAAGGAAAATTTCAAAAACCTCAACATGAGGAAAATCGAAAGTCAAGCTAAAAACAAAAATCATATTTTTACCCCCAAAACTTGATTTTTCTCAAAATTCACAACGGTTTCCCAACTGGTGGGTTGGGGCCCAGGAGTGGTCCTGAGAAGAAAAAAATGGAGGGTCATTTACACTCCTTAACAGTAGCTGGCGATAATGCCCTGCGTGATCTATGTTTTTTAATGTACATACACAAAAAATCAGGCATGCAAGAGTATCAGACCCACTGGAATGCTCTCACATTGAGATCATTAGTGTCATTTAGCGATGAACTAAGACAATGAGCTGATTTGTAAGCACACACGGCACCTCGGCAATGTAAAGAATCGCAGCTAGCAAGTAGATGTGTGCTTTTTTAGGAGTTTTAATGTAGCTCTTCATTTTTGTATATGTACAAGACTGAAATTGCAAAATATTGTGCAATTTGGATTATTTTGGGGTGATTCCTTGACCTCACTCACTGGTTATGATGTGTTGTACTGTTAGTCATTTAAGTCGTTCTTTTGAGGTCAATTATTCGGTCCTTTAAACATTTTGAATACACTTCCTTCCTGTACTTTTAATAAAAAAAATTGTCATACACAATGATGCCGGAATTTTGTCTGCAAAACAATTCAACTCTTACAAACCATTCAAAGAATCACTATTGCTATACGGAACTTACAATTAGGACATTGAGGTCCACTGACGCCTATAGACTTCAAAACTAAATGTTTCATGTTCAGTGCCGTTCAAAATAATAGCAGTACAATGTGACTCATCAGAATAGGCCTGGTTATTAGTATATTTTGTATTTTAATATGCCACACAAGTTAGCAGTAGGTGCAGTAGATTCTCCCCCCCAAAAAAAGACTTAGAACTTTTAATAGGCACGCTCCGAAGGCGGTGAAATTGGGTGATGGGTTCCAAAGGGTGTGTAAAAAAGATAGCAGCAATATTCCCTCTAATTTTCCACAGGTCTAAGCGTTCACACAAAGTCGGGTAAGCAGCGCTTGAAACAACAGTGAGCAACCATAATCCCAAGTGTGGCAAGATAATTAATTATCAAACATGTCCAAAACTTGACATCAAGTTTACATTTTGAGTTTCCGGCAATGCAAAATTATTTTTCTCTTTAGAATGAATTGGCTCATGTACTATTGCAAAGGTTGTAAGGCCTACAAACGTCGTTTGTTCTTACAATTCTTTCACAAGATATCCATTTCTTTTTATTTCCCGATATATTTTGTCGCATAATATTAACATTTTTGGGGGCTTATTTAGTCGGTTGTAAGATACAGAACTGGACTTAATCACATTTTTTTGTGGAAGCACAATGTTGGCAACAAGATTCACTTGATATTTTTTCCGAGCTGTTACTTTTTTCTTTTTGTTCTCTATTTACTTTTTTCCTACATTTCGTTTTCTTTTTTTTCTGGCTTTTTTCTAAATTTTTCCTTCTTTTTTCTCTTCCTTTTGTTTCTTTTTATCTCAGCTTTTCACTATTTTTTTTGTTCTATTCCCCCCTTCCTTTAAGTCATTTTGTGCATAATTTTACATAATATTTGGTCATGTTGGGATTAAAAAAAGCAAAAACAACCCGAAGAGCCGTTTAGGACCCGAAAGAGCCGGTACCTTTTAGTGAGCCGAGCCGAAGACGCCGGTTCCTCGACAAACTCTACTAACTTTACTCAACTTCGTTCTCCTTCGACTCGACTTCAAAATACCGCATTTAGGACACAACGTCAGGGGAACCCTTGTATTTTTACATTCATGCACTGTAACTTTGACTTGAGTCGTTTCTTAATAAGTAATTTTGAGCCCTCATTTTTGTGCGCTGGCTAGATTTTTTTGTGCGCTGAGAATGTGCGAGCAGTGCGCAATTGCGCACGTGCGCAGCTTAGAGGGTACACTGGATAGCAGTGTGGCAACCAATCTCTAAGTTCATCAATTCTGGGGAAGAAAAACAACAAAAACATGTGTGGATCAAGTGGCGACGATTTCAGGATGATGAAACCAGCACAGGTTGAACATGCATGTAATGAAAATGGGTCATCCAAGACACTGCCCCAAAGACTGGTGCAAAAAATTGTTGGCTGTTCAGTCCCGCTAAGGGATTGAATCCGGAATATGTCCACTTGATGTTGCCAAAGCTAGGTGCCTCTCACAAACGCTGTACTTGTATTTCTTTCTCCGTCTGTATGTCTCTCTCTCTCTCTTCCTCCTCTTTTCTCTTACTCTCGATTGGTCTGAACAATGACCCCAAACACATCAGGTGACAAGCAAAGTCTTGATTCCAAACCAATAGAATTAATGTTATGGAATGGCCAATCCCCAGATCCTAATCCAATCAAGAACTTATAAAATACTGTTTGTGAAGCAAAACCAAGAAATGTACATGAATTGTGGAATGCTGGTAAGCAATCAGAGTGACATAACAACTGAAAGGTGCCACAAGTTGGTTGACTATGCCACACTGATGTGAAGCACTTATAAAAAACTTTGGTCATGCAAGTAAATATTAGGATTGCTAAATCCTATATTTTTGAGATAATAAAAAATAGTTTTGAGTTTGTACAGTCAACAGCAGACACTGCTATGTTTTTGAACACACCCCTTTGGACTATTTGCCCAATTGCACAGCCTTCTGAGCGTGCCTATTATGATTGCTTGGTCTTGTTTTCTGAGAATCTACTGCACCTAATGGTAACTTGTCTGACATGTAACAATAAAAAATACACTAAAAACCAAAGATATTCTGGTTAGCCACATTACACTGCTATTATTTTGAACAACACTAAGAGTGGCAGTGAATTGGACGATGTTGGAAGATATTCCCAGGGCATATTCTTCATTGATGTCCCTCACTACAGTAAACAGACCGCATGTAAGGCACAACAGACTTTGATCAGGTTAGAAATTAGAGTGATTTTTATGGATTTTCTTTTGTGAAAATACATGTTCCTGCTCGGAGCACTGCTAAAAAATAATGCAGGTTCACTAGTAATTCCAAGAGCCAAGAAGAAATCCAGTTTTGAGAGTCTTCACCATCCGGGCTGTGGAATACTCAGCTGTCGGCAACCTCGGTGGAAGTGTTCACATCTATGCTTAAAACAATTATATTTTATAGCAGTGGTTCTAAGCTTGTGGTCCAGGGGCCAATTGCGGCACCCAGGATGATAGTTTTGAGGCCCCCTCTATAGTACAAGTTCTTATTTCACCAACATAAGTGGCGATTTTCTGTGCAACCGGAAAAAAATACTAAAAAGTTACAAACTGTGGAGACTCAAAGTGACCATAAAGTATTTTTCTTTTGCCCAGTCTTTCACCGGGTTTTTGTTTTTTCAGTTATTTATAGCAGCAAGATGACAGACAATTGCGTCATCTCGCTCAAGGTGAGGCTCATGTTAGGATAATCTGAGTTCTCAACCTACGAATATTAAAAAAAAAAAAGTAAGATACTACTTTGATCTGTGCAGCCTTTTGAGATTAAGGGCTATACAAATAAACATGACTTGACTACAGAACTAAGTTAGCGTATACAGTAGTATGAGAAAAACAATTATAAGCACTTTTTTTCCATAACCATTTTATTACAAATGTTTTCAAATGAGCCAACTGTGTAACCTTCAAACGAGTTGATGGCAACGATGTAACTTCAGTCAAGTAGCAAATGTCGCATGGCTGTAACCCAAACAGGGGAAGGCACCAAAAGCGACATTGATAACAGATCCATTGTCTGCTGCCGATGATGGCTCATGATGTAAAACTGTTTCAATGAGCTGGCGGTGAGAAATTTGACATTTGTGCAGCCAGCATGGCAAGAACACGGATATTTTTACTCAAGTCTAGTAGTACGACACTCGGAACCCTAGCTGTGCTCAAGAGAGGGTGTTTATCTCTTTTTGACAGCTTTTGCAGGCACACTTTTGGTTTCGACAGTTTTGGTTTTGACAGTTTTTGCTTTGGCGGCGGCCGTCTTAGCCGTCGCCGTCTTTTTCACTTTAGCCTTTTTGGTTGGCGCGGCTTTTTTGGACTTAGCCTTTTTGGTTGGCCTTAACGTTTTCTTAGGTTTTGCTGGCCGCTTGCTTTTGAGCAGGTCTTGGCGTCCGATTTCAATCATGTTCTCTTCCCAGGACAGCATTTCGTTCTTGTAGCGAATTTTATCATCCTGAGCCAGCTGCGTGTAAACCTGCAATGATCAACAGACGCCTTCAAAAATTGGAGCACCCAAATTAGGAGTCTTTGATTTTAAGTAGTTGCTGATTCATAGTCTGATAAGTTTTTCAATGTAGCAGACACTCAATATAACGAGAGAATACATCATTGAATTTTGAACTTGCAAGACAAGGAGAGGCCTTTAAAAGAAACCATTACAATGCCAAATCCAGTGTAGAGCAAATAAGCCCAGCACAATATTGACTCCCACATTTTTTGTTTCAGGTAACTCAGAAGTTTGGAAAGGGGCATTCTCAAGTACCGAACATTACGCAAATTTCTCACTTGTTTGGCTTTCTAACAAGTTTAGCAAATTCAAACACCATCATCCGATCCTGGTGGTCTCATATCGAAGACCACGCCCAAAGAGGCATGATCTAGTCAAACGTCCCTGGTCCATATAAAAAGAGGAGCTGATCGATAGCTCATTCTCTTCTACTGCCTCGCATGACGGGCCAGCACTGCTGCCTAGAGTTCCGCACGTGGGCTACACGTTGAGACCAGATGGAGCACGAGACCAAATCTCTCCACAACAACGGCAAGAGGACGGTTTCAGATTCAACACCATGTTTTCTGGTTCTTGGGAACGAGCGTTGGCGCCTCCCCCTCCCTTTTTATCTCTATCATTAATCATCTGTGTTAATAAATTGTTCGTTCTATTTCAATCGGCCTGGTTGATTGAATCCATTTACTTGGGATTAGGATTTCATATCAGAACTTAAAGTAACAACGTGATTCAAATTTTTATCAGTGTAGAAAATTCTAGCATCCTTCAGAAATTAAAAAAAAAGATTTATGGTGGAGCACAAGCAACACCAAGGGGCAAATTCGTTTACTGATTGCAGTAAAGAATAATTTGTTTCAATCCGAACGATTTTCAAAATTAAAGCTAGAAAAATCCCCACACCTGAATGTTTAATATTGTGTGTTTTTTTTAGATTGCTCTGAAGAAAATAACTACAAAGATATTCTAATTCCCTGAGACAGACCTGAAGACATAAATATATACACAGTAACAAAAGAGAATTTATATTTACATATTAAGGGACAACTTATTAAGATCGGGTTGGAAACACCCGGAATGGACTCAAAGTTCTATTTTAGATCCCTTCTGTTGAAGCTTACCTGCTTCTGATGACTGAAAAGATTCCGCCAGTCCTTCTGCAGAGATACCATCTTGGCCTTGATGATGAAAAGAAAAACTTATTTATGATTGAATTGCAAAATTAGACCTATAAAAATAAGGACCTTCTGAAGGGATCATTACATCTTTTTTAGGGTATTTTTAGATTTATTTGTGAAGCAAAAATACTTGATTTAGTTTCAAAACACATGAAATTTTTTTTTCTATTTTCAATGCAGTCTAAAAATACAATTACTGCAAACTAATTGCTTAACCCAATAAGAAATGGAATGTAATATTTTAAACGATTTTTGGTGCTCTTCAAGTTATTTCCTATAAATTATCACAAGTTACGATTAGTAGTATTTTCCCCCAACCTTAGGTTGATCTCCCTTGGCATCCAAAAAGTTTTCAGACATGAAGATGTTAAAGGCGGATCGTGGACGTTTCGGCTTTCCCAAGCTGTTTGCTTCCTGAGTGATATCAAACAAGTTTATTAGAAGGGTAGTAAGGAATAACCATGATGGCGGATGTCCTCACCTTCTTTCTCAGAGCGGCCTTCCTCTTGGCCCTCCTCTGCCTCCTCTCCAGCACTTTCTGCTGCATCTGCTCCGGGCTCAACTGGGCTTTGTAGCGCTCAAATTCCACCATGAACTTGTCTTTCTCCAGCATGTACGCATCTTGAAAAGGCTTCATGTAACAGGTTTAAAGTTTTTTTACTCAGAACATTACAGTATGCAAGACTAAAATTTGTGTAAAATGAATGGCTGCATCATTATGTAAGAATCTGCCCATGGGTTTTGACTTACCTCTATTTTAAAGTTTCTAATTAGCTCCACAAATTAATATTTATTTTGTGACCATGTTTTGTAGTAATTAATGCATACAGTATATAATAATCCAACTTGTGTATGTGTCTCAAAGTATTATTAATTTCCCTCTCTCATTAAGGCATTTTGGGTCCTCTATTTTATTTAACAGCTTAAATAGTACCGTATTTTCCGCACTATAAGGCGCACCGTGTTATAAGGCGCACCTTCAATGAATGATATATTTTATAACCTTTTCCATACATAAGGCGCACCGCGCTATAAGCCGCTATAAGTGCATGCTGGTTTAAGATCAGGTAATTGTGCAATTTTGTAATTGTAATCCTGTGCAGTCCTTCGAGACATTTTGTGATTAAGGGTTATATAAATAAATGTGATTTGACTTGGCTACAGTAGAGGCTGTAGTCACGTTATGCAACCATTAGATGGTGCCGCGCTAAAGGGAATGTCAACAAAACAGTCAGATAGGTCAGTGAAACTTTATTAATAGATAACAAACAAGCTTTCCACAACTCCATTCACTCCCAAAATGAATAACAGACGTTTTATTATTTTCTCTGAGGTAAAGCATTTTCGTGACACATCTTTAACATCTTTGAACAACAGCAAGGCATAACATTTTACTTTTCGTCCATTTAGTCAACACACAAAAAACCGTCTGATACTGTTATGGTAAATTAAACGTTAGTGCAATCGCAATATAGTGACACTCGTAATGTGCAAAAACAACAAGTGCAAAACAATAACAATAAAGCAATAACATAATAAGTGTAAAATGTAAAACGTAAACAGCTCAGCCCCATGCTTCATCCACTTCCGCACCATCGATTCATTAATGTTAAACTCCGTGTTCTACTGCGTGACTGATCGCCTTGAGTTTAAACTCTGCGTTATAAGCGTGTCTCTTAATAGGAGCCATTTCAGGGTCTTTATACAAACGCACAAATAAAAGAGAATCGTTGTTTAATAGTTCCCAGTATGCACAGCGCACTTCTTCTACGCGAAAAATGGAGTCGGTGGCTGCTTCTCTTAGTTGCGAGACCTTGCAATTCAATATTGATCCATATATAAGGCGCACCGGATTATAAGGCGCATAGTCAGCTTTTTTTTTTTTTTAAATCAGATTTTATGTGCGCCTTATAGTGCGGAAAATATGGTAATTAAATATCGATCATGGATGCAAACATTTGTAATTATTACCAAAACTGTAGAAAACTGCAGTAAGCACTAAATGACAATTGCCAGTTTTTGTGGTTCTGCCTCAACATAACAATAGAAAGGAATTACCTGTTTCTGCTCTGGGCTCAACATTCTCCACTCGTGGGCAATTTTTCTGATGGCATCCACTTGTTTGAGATCTAAAGGAAACGACAAGATGATTAAAAAAAATGTGGCTACATTGTTAGAGGTCACCGAGGTCCACCTGACCTGGATTTTGCCTGAAAAGGAGCGGTTTCTGTTGCAAAACAAATCTGAAATATCCGTTGAGAGGCTTCTTGGGCGGGTCATTGGTTTGAGTGGACAAGAACCTCACTGGGTTCCGACATGCAACATGGACCACTCTGCAAAAACAAAGACGATAAATTATTTGTTATGATTGTTTATTTGCACTGACGATCATGTTTGGAGCTTTCTCAAACACTGAACTGTAATCCCTCGCCACTTCGCTGTTTTAGTGCATAGTGGGATGTAAAATATTCTGTGGGAACCGACAGAGTACATTTGTAGGACCAGGTAGCTCTTGTTTTGCTATAACTTTACCTCAAGCTGAAATGAACTGTCCTGGTTGGGCAGCACACAATTATCCCCCAATCCTATATTTCTGCACGTGTAGATCAGAAGAAGGCATTTTTGTCAAGAGTCATACCTTTCGGGCCCACCCAAAAAGAAACACATGGTTGCAGCCGCAATCGACAACTGCTGAGGCAGTGGGCCTTGTTTTAGGTTTGGACTTGAAGTTATATACTATTTTATCTTACGTAAAGTCAAATATACTTGTTCTAAAATCTGACTTCAGTATTTGAGGGCAAACCCAGAGAAGGGTGTCGTAGACCACCTTTGCTTTGGAATGTGTCTTTGGTTGCAGTCTGTGCAGAAAACGACTTATCACCTCGCCTGGGGTGTTGGGAGTATGTGCCTGGCACGTCCTATCACCCCCCCTCCCATTCTTCAATCATGGTCGGGAAATTTGCATCAACGACGGCGCGGACCAACCAGCCAGAGGCTTGGTCATGGGGTGTGAACATTTCATCGGCATGGGTGATAAGATGAGGAGACCCCAAAACCTTGTTGTCTTCTGCAAACGATTGTAATTTTGGCACGGTAGAATGATCCGATTTGTTCAACTCTTTGATTCGGCTAAATAAATTAATGGGTGGACTTTATTCGGAGCTTGGCTCAATAATTCCTCAGACTTTAAAACATGCTCCAACTGTAAGGGATTACACAAGACACGGGAAGTGTCTTCTGAGTCAGATTTCAGTATAAGAAATGTTAAAACCTTACAGACTGCTAAAGCATGTCATTGTGGACAGCTAAAATGAACTGCACTGTTTTGGCCATGCTCCATTATCTTCGGTTGACCATTGATGGAAGCAGCCGCCGAGAGAGCAAAATGTATCTGTTCTTTCAAGCGAAAACAGCAACGGTACGGCCTTCATCCATTATCCCCGGTCGGCTATTGCTGCAAGCAGGGGCTGGTGTTGAGCCCAAAGGGTGGACCACCTGCTTGATATGCATTGCGTGGGTTTCCTCCCACATTCCAAAAACATGCATTTCAGGTTAATTGGCCGGTTCAAATTGTCCCTAGGTGTGAATGAGCGAGCGAATTGTCTGTCCCTGTGTGCCCTGCAATTGCCTGGCAACCAGTTCAAGGATTCCCCTGCCCACTGCCCAAAGATAGCTGGGATGGGCTCCAGCACCCCCGTGACCCTACTGAGGATAAGCAGTACAGATAATGGATGGATGGTTGGAATGACTTCGAAAATATATTAAAACAAAACATCCATCTCCATCTTGTTAAAGTAAAAAAACAGAAAGAGTGTATTTATCAAGACGTCGAAAAGACGACTTTTGGGGGGTCATTTTGGACCACATTGGACGAGGTAAACACAAGGACGAATATTTATTGGACTGAATTTGTGCCACTTTGGACAAACGAAAACACAAACTAAATCGTCTATTTATACGCAAAATCATACCCAAAACACCTGCACACACTTAATAGTTGAAGTATTAAAAGACTTAGCCATACTTGAACTGCAGAAGTTAGCTACCTTGCAAGAGTGCTGCTGCAGCCGAAGACATTGAAGGCGGACTTGGCCACAAGGTTGACACTGGCCGTCACTAGACCAAAAGGAGCCATGGCCACTAGAAATAAAAAACGGGGAAAAAAAACAAGAAATAAAAGTGATTATCCTTTGCACTTGTAGGACAACTCGGGCGACCACCTTCAGCACTTGAGCACACACGCCAGTCGGCAGGCTGCAGCAAAAGGCGCCTTAGCTAGCCCGCGGTGCATTGTGGGTAGCAAACAAGGTAAATATCCGCTTCCATTTTGACCGCCATCAACTGGACCGGAGGTGGAACTAGATTCAGGTCATAGATAACATAGTTTTAAATATGTCTTAAAATTGGTATAAAACCCACCAATTTGTGTTTTTTAATACAAATTAATTCCTTAACGTTCCTGTGAAATTCGCACACAAAGTAAATTGAATGCTGTCCTTGAAACATCTGAAGAATATCGACTTTTTTGGTCTCGTTTGAAAGGTAAGACTCTATAGTCAGGGTTGGGTAGGGTTACTTTAACTGGATTACTTTCAATGACTTTTGGATTACTCCAATACCAAATATGCTAATAAAAGACAAAAGAAACTAAATATGAATAAAATGACTACATTATGTGCAGGTTTGGGGAGTAACAGAATACATGGAACGGCAAAAATGATGTTGGCAAGCTGTTTGGATTTATTTTCATTTTGTTTCTGTCGCATTTTATGTTACTTTTGCAGGAGATCAAGGAGCTCAAAGCCAGGAGAGAAAGCCTACCACGTGTTGTGAGTCATCATTTTATTCATATTTAATTTCTTTTGTCTTTTATTAGCATATTTGGTATTGGGGTAATCCAAAAGTAATTGAAAGTAATCACGTTAAAGTAACCCTACCCAACCCTGTCTATAGTAGTGTCCCATACTGAATTAATCACTGCAAGTGCTACTAATATTGACTGATCTGAGTTACAACACACAAAAATAGAAGGTTTTTATGCTCGCCTGATTTTTTTTTTTACAATAACTGCCTGTGGATGAGTGTAGCATGGGCATCTTAGCTGGAAAACTGGCGAGACAATACTAACAATAACAACAACAATAGTAATAATAATAATTTAAAAAAACATGATCAAAATTAAATAAAAGGTTAATAAAATTTGGGCAGAGGTTGTAGTAAAAGAAAAAAGGTTCGAGTCCCATCTGGGGTGGACCCTTTCATTGTAATGCAAAGTATTGTAAAAGCAATACTTCAAATATTTGAAATGATGGTCGACTGTTTCCATAGAAGGGTCATTCATAATCCTATGATTGATGTTTTGTTTATGATGTCTGGAGGTATCTCACTGATACAGCTGCTTTTCACCTCTGTCGCCTTCCTGGTTCCTTTAGTCAGTGAGGAGAAGATTTGTGATTTCACACAGAAAAACATTGTTTCACTGTCTGAATCTGCCCCAGTGGCCTAATGGATAAGGCACTGGCCTCCTAAGCCAGGGATTGTGGGTTCGAGTCCCATCTGGGGTGGACCCGTTCATTGTAATGCCAAGTATTATAAATGCAATACTTCAAATGATGGTCTACTGTTTCCATGGAAGGGTCATTCATAATCCTACGGATGACGTTTTGTTCATGATGTCTGGAAGTATCTCACTGATACAGCTGCTTTTCAACTCTGCCGCCTTCTTGGTTCCTTGAGTCAGTGAGGAGAATATTTGTGATTTCACACAGAAAAACATTGTTTCACTGTCTGAATCTGCCCCAGTGGCCTAATGGATAAGGCACTGGCCTCCTAAGCCAGGGATTGTGGGTTCGAGTCCCATCTGGGGTGGACCCGTTCATTGTAATGCCAAGTATTATAAATGCAATACTTCAAATGATGGTCTACTGTTTCCATGGAAGGGTCATTCGTAGAATACAATAGAATAGAATATACCTTTATTGTCATTGTTACAAAATGGGTTAACATATTGTGACAACGAAATTGGGCAATAATCATAATCCTACGAATGACGTTTTGTTCATGATGTCTGGAGGTATCTCACTGCTTTTCACCTCTGTCGCCTTCCTGGTTCCTTGAGTCAGTGAGGAGAAGATTTGTGATTTCACACAGAAAAACATTGTTTCACTGTCTCAATCTGCCCCAGTGGCCTAATGGATAAGGCACTGGCCTCCTAAGCCAGGGATTGTGGGTTCAAGTCCCATCTGGGGTGGGCCCGTTCATTGTAATGCCAAGTATTATAAATGCAATACTTCAAATTGATGGTCTACTGTTTCCATGGACGGGTCATTCATAGAATAGAATAGAATATACCTTTATTGTCCTTGTTACAAAATGGGTTAACATATTGTGACAACGAAATTGGGCAATAATCATAATCCTACGAATGACGTTTTGTTCATGATGTCTGGAGGTATCTCACTGATACAGCTGCTTTTCACCTCTGTCGCCTTCCTGGTTCCTTGAGTCAGTGAGGAGAAGATTTGTGATTTCACACAGAAAAACATTGTTTCACTGTCTGAATCTGCCCCAGTGGCCTAATGGATAAGGCACTGGCCTCCTAAGCCAGGGATTGTGGGTTCAAGTCCCATCTGGGGTGGACTCGTTCATTGTAATGGCAAGTATTATAAATGCAATACTTCAAATGATGGTCTCCTGTTTCCATGGAAGGGTCATTCATAGAATACAATAGAATAGAATATACCTTTATTGTCATTGTTACAAAATGGGTTAACATATTGTGACAACGAAATTGGGCAATAATCATAATCCTACGAATGACGTTTTGTTCATGATGTCTGGAGGTATCTCACTGCTTTTCACCTCTGTCGCCTTCCTGGTTCCTTGAGTCAGTGAGGAGAAGATTTGTGATTTCACACAGAAAAACATTGTTTCACTGTCTGAATCTGCCCCAGTGGCCTAATGGATAAGGCACTGGCCTCCTAAGCCAGGGATTGTGGGTTCAAGTCCCATCTGGGGTGGACCCGTTCATTGTAATGCCAAGTATTATAAATGCAATACTTCAAATGATGGTCTCCTGTTTCCATGGAAGGGTCATTCATAGAATACAATAGAATAGAATATACCTTTATTGTCATTGTTACAAAATGGGTTAACATATTGTGACAACGAAATTGGGCAATAATCATAATCCTACGAATG